>NC_083597.1:86807493-89207493 GCF_020882245.1 Rhopalosiphum padi
TAAAAATCGTCATTAACTACATTAAAAATCGGTGAAAATTCATAAATTTCTTCAATTAATCCACAAAAGAGCGCTAAAAATCCATAAAATTCCTTAAAAAGACCATAAATGACGTCACTTCCTCCAAAAAATACCCTCAAAAATCATTAAAAATACTCAATTAGTACATTAAAAAGGTGGTAAAAATCCATAAAATTCGTGAAAAATCATTATAAATCGTCATTAACTACATTAAAAAGTGGTAAAAATCCATAAAATTCGTGAAAAAATCATTAAAAATCGTCATCAACTACATTCAAAATCGGTGAAAATTCATAAATTTCTTCAAATATCCACAAAAGAGCGCTAAAAATCCATAAAATTCCTTAAAAAGACCATAAATGACGTCACTTCCTCCAAAAAATACCCTCAAAAATCATTAAAAATACTCAATTAGTACATTAAAAAGGTGGTAAAAATCCATAAAATTCGTGGAAAATCATTAAAAATCGTCATCAACTACATTCAAAATCGGTGAAAATTCATAAATTTCTTCAAATAATCCACAAAAGAGCGCTAAAAATCCATAAAATTCCTTAAAAAGACCATAAATGACGTCACTTCCTCCAAAAAATACCCTCAAAAATCATTAAAAATACTCAATTAGTACATTGAAAAGTGGTAAAAATCCATAAAATTCGTGAAAAATCATTAAAAATCGTCATTAACTACATTGAAAATTGGTAAAAATCCATAAAATTCGTGAAAAAATCATTAAAAATCGTCAATTACTACATTGAAAAATTGGTAAAAATCCATAAAAATTCGTGAAAAATCATTAAAAATCGTCATTAACTACATTAAAAATCGGTGAATATTCATAAATTTCTTCAATTAATCCACAAAAGAACGCTAAAAATCCATAAAATTCCTTAAAAAGACCATAAATGTGGTCACTTCCTCCAAAAAATACCCTCAAAAATCATTAAAAATACTCAATTAGTACATTAAAAAGTGGTAAAATCCATAAAATTCGTGAAAAATCATTAAAAAATCGTCATTAACTACATTACAAAGTGTAAAAATCCATAAAATTCGTGGAAAATCATTAAAAATCGTCATTAGCTACATTGAAAATCGGTGAAAATTCATAAATTTCTTCAAATAATCCACAAAAGAGCGCTAAAAATCCATAAAATTCCTTAAAAAGACCATAAATGACGTCACTTCCTCCAAAAAATACCCTCAAAAATCATTAAAAATCGTCAATTACTACATTGAAAATTGGTAAAAATCCATAAAAATTCGTGAAAAATCATTAAAAATCGTCATTAACTACATTAAAAATCAGCGAATATTCATAAATTTCTTCAATTAATCCACAAAAGAACGCTAAAAATCCATAAAATTCCTTAAAAAGACCATAAATGTGGTCACTTCCTCCAAAAAATACCCTCAAAAATCATTAAAAATACTCAATTAGTTCATTAAAAAGGTGGTAAAAATCCATAAAATTCGTGAAAAATCATTATAAATCGTCATTAACTACATTAATAATCGGTGAAAATTCATAAATTTCTTCAATAAATCCACAAAAGAGCGCTAAAAAATCCATAAAATTCCTTAAAAAGACCATAAATGACGTCACTTCCTCCAAAAACTACCCTCAAAAATCATTAAAAATACACAATTAGTACATTAAAAAGTAGTAAAAATCCATAAAATTCGTGAAAAATCATTAAAAATCGTCATTAACTACATTAAAAAATGGTAAAAATCCATAAAATTCGTGAAAAATCATTAAAAATTGTCATTAACTACATTAAAAAATGGTAAAAATCCATAAAATTCGTGGAAAATCATTAAAAATCGTCATTAACTACATTAAAAATCGGTGAAAATTCATAAATTTCTTTAATTAATCCACAAAAAAGTGCTAAAAATCCATAAAATTCCTTAAAAAGACCATAAATGACGTCACTACCTCCAAAAATACCCTCAAAAATCATTAAAAATACTCAATTAGTACATTGAAAAGTGGTAAAAATCCATAAAATTCGTGAAAAATCATTAAAAATCGTCATTAACTACATTAAAAAATGGTAAAAATCCATAAAATTCGTGAAAAATCATTAAAAATCGTCATTAGACTACATTAAAAAATGGTAAAAATCCATAAAATTCGTGGAAAATCATTAAAAATCGTCATCAACTACATTCAAAATCGGTGAAAATTCATAAATTTCTTCAAATAATCCACAAAAGAGCGCTAAAAATCCATAAAATTCCTTAAAAAGACCATAAATGACGTCACTTCCTCCAAAAAATACCCTCAAAAATCATTAAAAATACTCAATTAGTACATTAAAAAGGTGGTAAAAATCCATAAAATTCGTGAAAAATCATTATAAATCGTCATTAACTACATTAAAAAGTGGTAAAAATCCATAAAATTCGTGAAAAATCATTAAAAATCGTCATCAACTACATTCAAAATCGGTGAAAATTCATAAATTTCTTCAAATAATCCACAAAAGAGCGCTAAAAATCCATAAAATTCCTTAAAAAGACCATAAATGACGTCACTTCCTCCAATAAATACCCTCAAAAATCATTAAAAATACTCAATTAGTACATTAAAAAGGTGTAAAAATCCATAAAATTCGTGGAAAATCATTAAAAATCGTCATCAACTACATTAAAAAGTGGTAAAAATCCATAAATTCGTGAAAAATCATTAAAAATCGTCATCAACTACATTCAAAATCGGTGAAAATTCATAAATTTCTTCAAATAATCCACAAAAGAGCGCTAAAAATCCATAAAATTCCTTAAAAAGACCATAAATGACGTCACTTCCTCCAAAAAATACCCTCAAAAATCATTAAAAATACTCAATTAGTACATTGAAAAGTGGTAAAAATCCATAAAATTCGTGAAAAATCATTAAAAATCGTCATTAACTACATTAAAAAATGGTAAAAATCCATAAAATTCGTGAAAAATCATTAAAAATCGTCATTAACTACATTAAAAAATGGTAAAAATCCATAAAATTCGTGGAAAATCATTAAAAATCGTCATCAACTACATTCAAAATCGGTGAAAATTCATAAATTTCTTCAAATAATCCACAAAAGAGCGCTAAAAATCCATAAAATTCCTTAAAAAGACCATAAATGACGTCACTTCCTCCAAAAAATACCCTCAAAAATCATTAAAAATCGTCAATTACTACATTGAAAATTGGTAAAAATCCATAAAAATTCGTGAAAAAATCATTAAAAAATCGTCATTAACTACATTAAAAATCAGCGAATATTCATAAATTTCTTCAATTAATCCACAAAAGAACGCTAAAAATCCATAAAATTCCTTAAAAAGACCATAAATGTGGTCACTTCCTCCAAAAAATACCCTCAAAAATCATTAAAAATACTCAATTAGTTCATTAAAAAGGTGGTAAAAATCCATAAAATTCGTGAAAAATCATTATAAATCGTCATTAACTACATTAATAATCGGTGAAAATTCATAAATTTCTTCAATAAATCCACAAAAGAGCGCTAAAAATCCATAAAATTCCTTAAAAAGGACCATAAATGACGTCACTTCCTCCAAAAACTACCCTCAAAAATCATTAAAAATACACAATTAGTACATTAAAAAGTAGTAAAAATCCATAAAATTCGTGAAAAATCATTAAAAATCGTCATTAACTACATTAAAAAATGGTAAAAATCCATAAAATTCGTGAAAAATCATTAAAAATTGTCATTAACTACATTAAAAAATGGTAAAAATCCATAAAATTCGTGGAAAATCATTAAAAATCGTCATTAACTACATTAAAAATCGGTGAAAATTCATAAATTTCTTTAATTAATCCGCAAAAAAGTGCTAAAAATCCATAAAATTCCTTAAAAAGACCATAAATGACGTCACTACCTCCAAAAATACCCTCAAAAATCATTAAAAATACTCAATTAGTACATTGAAAAGTGGTAAAAATCCATAAAATTCGTGAAAAATCATTAAAAATCGTCATTAACTACATTAAAAAATGGTAAAAATCCATAAAATTCGTGAAAAATCATTAAAAATCGTCATTAACTACATTAAAAAATGGTAAAAATCCATAAAATTCGTGGAAAATCATTAAAAATCGTCATCAACTACATTCAAAATCGGTGAAAATTCATAAATTTCTTCAAATAATCCACAAAAGAGCGCTAAAAAATCCATAAAATTCCTAAAAAGACCATAAATGACGTCACTTCCTCCAAAAAATACCCTCAAAAATCATTAAAAATACTCAATTAGTACATTAAAAAGGTGGTAAAAATCCATAAAATTCGTGGAAAATCATTAAAAATCGTCATCAACTCCATTAATAATCGGTGAAAATTCATAAATTTCTTCAAGTAAATCCACAAAAGAGCGCTAAAAATCCATAAAATTCCTTAAAAAGTCCATAAATGACGTCACTACCTCCATAAAATACCCTCAAAAATCATTAAAAATACACAATTAGTACATTAAAAAGTAGTAAAAATCCATAAAATTCGTGAAAAATCATTAAAAATCGTCATTAACTACATTAAAAAATGGTAAAAATCCATAAAATTCGTGAAAAATCATTAAAAATCGTCATTAACTACATTGAAAATTGGTAAAAATCCATAAAATTCGTGAAAAATCATTAAAAATCGTCAATTACTACATTGAAAATTGGTAAAAATCCATAAAAATTCGTGAAAAATCATTAAAAATCGTCATTAACTACATTAAAAATCGGTGAATATTCATAAATTTCTTCAATTAATCCACAAAAGAACGCTAAAAATCCATAAAATTCCTTAAAAAGACCATAAATGTGGTCACTTCCTCCAAAAAATACCCTCAAAAATCATTAAAAATACTCAATTAGTACATTAAAAAGTGGTAAAATCCATAAAATTCGTGAAAAATCATTAAAAATCGTCATTAACTACATTACAAAGTGGTAAAAATCCATAAAATTCGTGGAAAATCATTAAAAATCGTCATTAGCTACATTGAAAATTGGTAAAAATCCATAAAAATTCGTGAAAAATCATTAAAAATCGTCATTAACTACATTAAAAATCGGTGAAAATTCATAAATTTTCTTCAATTAATCCACAAAAGAGCGCTAAAAATCCATAAAATTCCTTAAAAAGACCATAAATGACGTCACTTCCTCCAAAAAATACCCTCAAAAATCATTAAAAATACTCAATTAGTACATTAAAAAGGTGGTAAAAATCCATAAAATTCGTGAAAAATCATTATAAATCGTCATTAACTACATTAAAAAGTGGTAAAAATCCATAAAATTCGTGAAAAATCATTAAAAATCGTCATCAACTACATTCAAAATCGGTGAAAATTCATAAATTTCTTCAAATAATCCACAAAAGAGCGCTAAAAATCCATAAAATTCCTTAAAAAGACCATAAATGACGTCACTTCCTCCAAAAAATACCCTCAAAAATCATTAAAAATACTCAATTAGTACATTAAAAAGGTGGTAAAAATCCATAAAATTCGTGGAAAATCATTAAAAATCGTCATCAACTACATTCAAAATCGGTGAAAATTCATAAATTTCTTCAAATAATCCACAAAAGAGCGCTAAAAATCCATAAAATTCCTTAAAAAGACCATAAATGACGTCACTTCCTCCAAAAAATACCCTCAAAAATCATTAAAAAATACTCAATTAGTACATTAAAAAGGTGGTAAAAATCCATAAAATTCGTGGAAAATCATTAAAAATCGTCATCAACTACATTCAAAATCGGTGAAAATTCATAAATTTCTTCAAATAATCCACAAAAGAGCGCTAAAAATCCATAAAATTCCTTAAAAAGACCATAAATGACGTCACTTCCTCCAAAAAATACCCTCAAAAATCATTAAAAATACTCAATTAGTTCATTAAAAAATGGTAAAAATCCATAAAATTCGTGAAAAATCATTAAAAATCGTCATTAACTACATTGAAAATTGGTAAAAATCCATAAAATTCGTGAAAAAATCATTAAAAATCGTCAATTACTACATTGAAAATTGGTAAAAATCCATAAAAATTCGTGAAAAATCATTAAAAATCGTCATTAACTACATTAAAAATCGGTGAATATTCATAAATTTCTTCAATTAATCCACAAAAGAACGCTAAAAATCCATAAAATTCCTTAAAAAGACCATAAATGTGGTCACTTCCTCCAAAAAATACCCTCAAAAATCATTAAAAATACTCAATTAGTACATTAAAAAGTGGTAAAATCCATAAAATTCGTGAAAAATCATTAAAAATCGTCATTAACTACATTACAAAGTGGTAAAAATCCATAAAATTCGTGGAAAATCATTAAAAAATCGTCATTAGCTACATTGAAAATTGGTAAAAATCCATAAAAATTCGTGAAAAATCATTAAAAATCGTCATTAACTACATTAAAAATCGGTGAAAATTCATAAATTTCTTCAATTAATCCACAAAAGAGCGCTAAAAATCCATAAAATTCCTTAAAAAGACCATAAATGACGTCACTTCCTCCAAAAAATACCCTCAAAAATCATTAAAAAATACTCAATTAGTACATTAAAAAGGTGGTAAAAATCCATAAAATTCGTGAAAAATCATTATAAATCGTCATTAACTACATTAAAAAGTGGTAAAAATCCATAAAATTCGTGAAAAATCATTAAAAATCGTCATCAACTACATTCAAAATCGGTGAAAATTCATAAATTTCTTCAAATAATCCACAAAAGAGCGCTAAAAATCCATAAAATTCCTTAAAAAGACCATAAATGACGTCACTTCCTCCAAAAAATACCCTCAAAAATCATTAAAAATCGTCAATTACTACATTGAAAATTGGTAAAAATCCATAAAAATTCGTGAAAAATCATTAAAAATCGTCATTAACTACATTAAAAATCGGTGAATATTCATAAATTTCTTCAATAAATCCACAAAAGAGCGCTAAAAATCCATAAAATTCCTTAAAAAGACCATAAATGACGTCACTTCCTCCAAAAACTACCCTCAAAAATCATTAAAAATACTCAATTAGTACATTAAAAAGTGGTAAAATCCATAAAATTCGTGAAAAATCATTAAAAATCGTCATTAACTACATTGAAAATTGGTAAAAATCCATAAAATTCGTGAAAAATCATTAAAAATTGTCATTAACTACATTAAAAAATGGTAAAATCCATAAAATTCGTGAAAAATCATTAAAAATCGTCAATTACTACATTGAAAATTGGTAAAAATCCATAAAAATTCGTGAAAAATCATTAAAAATCGTCATTAACTACATTAAAAATCGGTGAATATTCATAAATTTCTTCAATTAATCCACAAAAGAACGCTAAAAATCCATAAAATTCCTTAAAAAGACCATAAATGTGGTCACTTCCTCCAAAAAATACCCTCAAAAATCATTAAAAATACTCAATTAGTTCATTAAAAAATGGTAAAAATCCATAAAATTCGTGAAAAATCATTAAAAATCGTCATTAACTACATTGAAAATTGGTAAAAATCCATAAAATTCGTGAAAAATCATTAAAAATCGTCAATTACTACATTGAAAATTGGTAAAAATCCATAAAAATTCGTGAAAAATCATTAAAAATCGTCATTAACTACATTAAAAATCGGTGAATATTCATAAATTTCTTCAATTAATCCACAAAAGAACGCTAAAAATCCATAAAATTCCTTAAAAAGACCATAAATGTGGTCACTTCCTCCAAAAAATACCCTCAAAAATCATAAAAATACTCAATTAGTACATTAAAAAGTGGTAAAATCCATAAAATTCGTGAAAAATCATTAAAAATCGTCATTAACTACATTACAAAGTGGTAAAAATCCATAAAATTCGTGGAAAATCATTAAAAACCGTCATTAGCTACATTGAAAATTGGTAAAAATCCATAAAAATTCGTGAAAAATCATTAAAAATCGTCATTAACTACATTAAAAATCGGTGAAAATTCATAAATTTCTTCAATTAATCCACAAAAGAGCGCTAAAAATCCATAAAATTCCTTAAAAAGACCATAAATGACGTCACTTCCTCCAAAAAATACCCTCAAAAATCATTAAAAATACTCAATTAGTACATTAAAAAAGGTGGTAAAAATCCATAAAATTCGTGAAAAATCATTATAAATCGTCATTAACTACATTAAAAAAGTGGTAAAAATCCATAAAATTCGTGAAAAATCATTAAAAAATCGTCATCAACTACATTCAAAATCGGTGAAAATTCATAAATTTCTTCAAATAATCCACAAAAGAGCGCTAAAAATCCATAAAATTCCTTAAAAAGACCATAAATGACGTCACTTCCTCCAAAAAAATACCCTCAAAAATCATTAAAAATACTCAATTAGTACATTAAAAAGGTGGTAAAAATCCATAAAATTCGTGGAAAATCATTAAAAATCGTCATCAACTACATTCAAAATCGGTGAAAATTCATAAATTTCTTCAAATAATCCACAAAAGAGCGCTAAAAATCCATAAAATTCCTTAAAAAGACCATAAATGACGTCACTTCCTCCAAAAAAATACCCTCAAAAATCATTAAAAATACTCAATTAGTACATTGAAAAGTGGTAAAAATCCATAAAATTCGTGAAAAATCATTAAAAAATCGTCATTAACTACATTAAAAAATGGTAAAAATCCATAAAATTCGTGAAAAATCATTAAAAATTGTCATTAACTACATTAAAAAATGGTAAAAATCCATAAAATTCGTGAAAAATCATTAAAAATCGTCAATTACTACATTGAAAATTGGTAAAAATCCATAAAAATTCGTGAAAAATCATTAAAAATCGTCATTAACTACATTAAAAATCGGTGAATATTCATAAATTTCTTCAATTAATCCACAAAAGAACGCTAAAAATCCATAAAATTCCTTAAAAAGACCATAAATGTGGTCACTACCTCCATAAAATACCCTCAAAAATCATTAAAAATACACAATTAGTACATTAAAAAGTAGTAAAAATCCATAAAATTCGTGAAAAATCATTAAAAATCGTCATTAACTACATTAAAAAATGGTAAAAATCCATAAAATTCGTGAAAAATCATTAAAAATTGTCATTAACTACATTAAAAAATGGTAAAAAATCCATAAAATTCGTGAAAAATCATTAAAAATCGTCATTAACTACATTGAAAATTGGTAAAAATCCATAAAATTCGTGAAAAATCATTAAAAATCGTCATTAACTACATTAAAAAGTGGTAAAAATCCATAAAATTCGTGAAAAATTCATTAAAAATCGTCAATTACTACATTGAAAATTGGTAAAAATCCATAAAAATTCGTGAAAAATCATTAAAAATCGTCATTAACTACATTAAAAATCGGTGAATATTCATAAATTTCTTCAATAAATCCACAAAAGAGCGCTAAAAATCCATAAAATTCCTTAAAAAGACCATAAATGACGTCACTTCCTCCAAAAACTACCCTCAAAAATCATTAAAAATACTCAATTAGTACATTAAAAAGTGGTAAAATCCATAAAATTCGTGAAAAATCATTAAAAATCGTCATTAACTACATTGAAAATTGGTAAAAATCCATAAAATTCGTGAAAAATCATTAAAAATCGTCATTAACTACATTAAAAAATGGTAAAAATCCATAAAATCGTGAAAAATCATTAAAAATTGTCATTAACTACATTAAAAAATGGTAAAAATCTATAAAATTCTTCTATTAATCCACAAAAGAGCGCTAAAAATCCATAAAATTCCTTAAAAAAACCATAAATGACGTCACTTCCTCCAAAAAATACCCTCAAAAATCATTAAAAATACTCAATTAGTACATTAAAAAGTGGTAATAATCCATAAAATTCGTGAAAAATCATTAAAAATCGTCATTAACTACATTAAATAGTGGTAAAAATCCATAAAATTCGTGAAAAATCATTAAAAATCGTCATTAACTACATTAAATAGTGGTAAAAATCCATAAAATTCGTGAAAAATCATTAAAATCGTCATTAACTACATTGAAAATTGGTAAAAATCCATAAAATTCGTGAAAAATCATTAAAAATCGTCATTAACTACATTAAAAAGTGGTAAAAATCCATAAAATTCGTGAAAAATCATTAAAAATCGTCATTAACTACATTGAAAATTGGTAAAAATCCATAAAAATTCGTGAAAAATCATTATTAATCGTCATTAACTACATTAAAAATCGGTGAAAATTCATAAATTTCTTCAATTAATCCACAAAAGAGCGCTAAAAATCCATAAAATTCTTTAAAAAGACCATAAATGACGTCACTTCCTCCAAAAAATACCCTCAAAAATCATTAAAAATCATCATTAACTACATTGAAAATTGGTAAAAATCCATACAAATTCGTGAAAAATCATTAAAAATCGTCATTAACTACATTAAAAAATGGTAAAAATCAAATAAAATTCGTGAAAAATCATTAAAAATCGTCATTAACTACATTGAAAATTGGTAAAAATCCATAAAAATTCGTGAAAAATCATTAAAAATCGTCATTAACTACATTAAAAAGTGGTTAAAAATTAAAAAAGGGGTAAAATATGACTAGGAAAATCATACCCCCCCCCCCTAGTAAGATTATCCTGGTGGTAAGATTAACCAGTTACACATATTTATATATATTAAATTGTTGTATTAATTTATTTTTTCAATAAATAAATTGTTTGAAAAAATTGAGTTTATAATTTCATTAAAATCACAAATAATTTTTAATATATTCAAAAAGTTTAGTTTAATATTATTTTGATAAACATAAATATTTTCTAAAAATTATAAATATTTATAAAAATTGTAATGGAAAAAGTTTGGAATGGTGTTGGAGCCTTGATTGAAATGTGTCCTATAAACTTCAGATTGAGTGTTTTATATAATTATAAGTAAACGCATACCGTAAGATACAAATTCTAGTATCTTAACTTTACTAAATTATCCATTAAATTGCAATAACATAATATTATAATGATGAACAATATACTATTTACGAATATTATTATAAATAATATGATCTATACATTTATTTATTTTTCGCTTAGTAGTGTGAAACAAAAATGAAAGATAGTATAACCATATCACTAACCCCAAATCGGAACTAGTTGCACGATTGAATATGGCTTATTTGACACTTTATATATCTAATAAGTTTATACAGGCAAAATGTCATCACATTTCAAAATATAAAAATAATCCAAAACATACTAATTAATTGTGGAAACAACACCACACATAAAAATAAACGTGTTCATCAATAGTTATAAAAATGTCTATTATTATAACCTACTGTACCTATAAAGTTCGTATACAAATATTTAACATATACTTTTGACGGTGTATTAGACTGTGCAATTATTATGGTTATTGTCTTATTGACTTAAGAGGACGTGTCACCCCAGAAAAATATGCCGTAAAAACATGTTTTCGTACTTCCAATAATACGGCTTACTGAATGGTTTTACGTGAAAAAAATATATAATAATTCCTTATGACATAGTTGAATTCATTTATTTTTCAAATATTTCAGTAGTTTAGATTAATTGAATTTATAATTGGATTATACAAACAAATATTTATGTTTATGTATGAATATCGAATATTTTATTTCCACATTTAGTATCCATAAAGGCATTTTCTTAAAACGATGAGTGTTTATAAAAAAATTATATACTTGTGTTAGTTTATTGGCATCATTAACATGTCTTACGTATTAAAATCAGATGGATTATTAATCGAAAGTACCGATTTAATAAATAAATGTCTTGAAATTTCACGGATGATTGTGTTAATAATATTCACTTACTCTTTATGCAAAAGTACGGATTTTATTAATTCCATACATCTATTAAAAATATGGTCAGTCATTATTGCATCAAGAATATCAGAAATACAGTTAATAAAGTAAGATATATAACACTTTTTATTTTTAATACCGATAAATTAAGAAACAAAAATGGTTTATACTTATTTTTTACAAACATTTAGTACATTCAGAATGCGTATTGAATAACTTTTTAATAATATTTTTTAAAGAACCTTATTGGGAAAACGTGTTAAGTTCAAATTTTAGAATAATTAATAGAAATCTCATAATCTGCTTATAAATTTGGATTCAACGATACACCTATCATTATTCATTGTATACGAAAAAAGATTCGAAGCCGAAACGATCTGATAGCTTACAACATTAAGTATATTTATTATTGGATAATAATCAATTGTATCACCCGCAGGATAACTACCTATGTATAGTTTTAAACCAGAAATCAATAAATTTTTACATAATTTTGTAAAACTAGAAATCACCGGAATAGCACTTTCGAATATAACATTAATCTTAATAAATGAAAATAAAATTAATAGTTATTATTTGATACATATTGAATTTATTACCGTAGTTTGATTAAATGTTTTTTTACTTAATATTCTTTGTATAGGTTGATGAATGGTATAATCGAGTACGACCAAAAACTGACATCACTTCCAAGGTTTTTGTTGATTCGCCAACTTTTACCGAAGAAAAACTATTGGAACATAATTTTCGTTTTCAGTTCTATTTATTATATTACAGTAGTAGTACTTTTTCTGCGCTCTTTTCCACCCAAAACTATAGACCTCACTACTATTGCCGTTTATTTTATTCGGTTAGATTTCTTCGTGGAAGTTTCAGTAATGTTTTCCTCGTACTTTTTCCTACGATAACTGGAGCATAGATTCCATATGTTAAATTATTTCTGGAAATATCTTCTTCCTGGATTTCTAACCACTCCTGGTGAATTGACACATTCCATAACAGAAATTACACTGGATAAAATACGGTTGTTACATGCCGAATTATCGGACCTATTAAGAATATTCAGTGAGGGTTTCGGACAATTGCTATTGGGATACTTTGTATTTACTTATATTATTATGGTAGCTAATTTTTATTTTTTAATTATTATTTCTCCAAAAATAGTAGAATATAATTTTACCAATATTATTAAAAAATGTTTTCCATACCTTTTGCAACTACAGAATGTCATACTGATTTTATCCATCATCATTGCTGCATCACGTGTCCATGAAAAGGTCAGTAAACATATTTAAATTTGAGTAACTACCTATAATTTATACTTAAATAAATTTTTTGCGTTATTATATAGTATCATTAGTTTAATATAGATAATCTAATAATGTAGGTACTGTTGTCCTCTTTAATCTTGTAAGGGTTAAAGGGTCTCCTGTCATTTTTAAATTATTCATTAATCTGTATACTACTTTGGGTACATATCAGAGTTGATAAGGTTGATGACATATAATTATAGTCAAAATATAACACAATATTTTTTATTTGTATATACTTTACCCAAATAAATAACAATCCGATTGGTAGTTAAATATTTACAATCACAATGTCATGTGTAATTTATGTTTAAAAATTTGATTTTGTTGATCTTTGATAAAAGTCTTTTTCAGGACATAATTAAATCAAGATTATAATTTATTTTCACTCAATTATATGTATTTTTAAAATTAATATTATATTATTATTTAATAAGTACCTAATGACATTTGGTTAATATTGGTTAAGTTTTTTTTATTAAGTATAAATATTTAATATTTCTGTTTGATGATAATTAAAGAGATAATCATTGTATCATATTTGATCACATATTTAATGTTAAAATTTTCTTAGATACTTATTTTATTGCTATAAAATAACATTGTATTTTTAAAAAATTTTATCATTTTATCATTTTTTTCATTATATATTTTCACAGAAACGGAAGATAATATCACATTTATGATTAATAAAGATTTCAAATTTATCAGCCAACCTAAAAATACAAGTAAATAATATAATAAGTGTAATTGATCAAATTATTCAAATGAAATTATACTTCACTAATATAATATTAATAATACAAAACAAAGTTTGCCATATACAATTGCTTAGCCCTAGACATTTAAAAATTAAAATTTGCGTTTATGAATGTATAATTAATTATCATAAATATTTTTTTAATATTTATTTATTGATGTTTACTATTATTCATAATAAAAATTTTAAATTAGCAAATAATTTTAAATTATATATTATAATTTAGAAATTGGGTCATTGAAATATGCTTGTTAGTTTGTCACATTACTAATAATGAACGTAGATATTGATAAAAATAAAAAATGATAAGATTGTAATTTATTAACTTACACAAATATTTATAACAACAATTCTAATGTTTAGGTGAAATTGTTTATGAACAATCAGTGGACAATGTATTATCAGTAAGTATGGAATTCAGTTGTTGAATTTTTAATCTAACATAAACCAATATAAAACTAAAATAAAATGACCCTCGTCCGATTATCATCATGGCGGTTTCACCAAAAGTTATAATCCAATTTCCTCCAAAATAAGTATTTCAGATTTTTTGAAAACTTTTTATTATCAGTTATATCTCATATTACTATTATTATAATTTTAACACTAGAGGAATTTGTTATTTATGAAACTCGTCTTTAGTTTTTAGTTTTTACTCGGGTGAATTTGGTAAATAAAGTACAGATCAAAGAATATTTTTATATGTATGTATTAACAAAAAACTCCATAAAATATAATTTATTTAAGACATAAAAGAAATGAAGAATTCATTCAAAAAGATTTTCGTTGAAAAATTAAAATGTTGAAATCGTTTGAGTTTGTTTAAAAATGTCTGATTTATTGTACTTTTTATGTTAACCAATTTTACCTTAACCAGTAATTTATTATATATTAAGGAAGTAATTTTTAAACTTCGATTCTATTAACTTTACACAATCATAATACCTATAACTTACTGTACTCACCATATTTCCCGGTTTGACTAGGACAGTCTCGTTTTTAACGGCATGTCCCGGTGTCCTTTCTAATCATTAAGTCTGTCCCGGTTAATAAAAGTTGAGAAAAATAAACTTTAATATTGCGTTATTTAATAATAAAATATATAATAATAGTGTACACTGTATCTTTATATGATTATCTTGTATTATGTTATCTAAATGACTAAATTTAATCGAGATGGTTTCAGGTATATCTGTGTTTCTATACGATTAGATAACTATAAAAAAAATTATTATTTAATTATACAATTATTGTCAGTGTCTTTTTTGGGATTACGATTACGCAACGTGATTCGTTGTAATATTTTTTTGTTTA
This sequence comes from Rhopalosiphum padi, assembly GCF_020882245.1. Taxonomy (NCBI): domain Eukaryota; kingdom Metazoa; phylum Arthropoda; class Insecta; order Hemiptera; family Aphididae; genus Rhopalosiphum; species Rhopalosiphum padi. The sequence goes on from NC_083597.1 coordinate 86,822,755, forward strand.
AATTTATTTACAAAAATGTCTATAAGATCGTGAAATTTTAATGATAAATTACAAAATAAATATCCGTTTTTAAAAAAAGTATGTAGTCTAAATAACTGAGTAAAATGGTCTTCTTGTTGTGGTTCAAAATTTTCAGTAGCACATGTAGGTCGAGCTTACATAAAATATCACTTAAAATTAATTAGACTTTAAAAAAATTAAAAATAATACAACTCTTTTGCAAAAAGTTCATTCAAATTTTAAGGTTGGTATCAAAAAATAAAAAGTAATATTAATAATAAATAATAATAGTCAATGTAAAAAAATATTTTTTAATAAAAAAAGAATATACTTATTTCTATATAAGCAAAAAAAGTTAATTCAATATAATACCCCAGTTCATCATAATGATGACGGACAAGGGTTACTTTAAAGGAAACAGAGGAAATCCCCGTGCAGTTTAATCATGTTGTAATTATATATATTTTTTTTTAATTTGTTTAATCTCAATAATTTAGTATGATAAATATAAAGTAAAATATTATTGTTTACAGATACTTGTATTACTTGTAACCGGAATAATTACAATAATACAAATGAAAGAACATCCAATTATGTCGCAATTAAAAGAAAATATAAAGAATTTTTTAAAGAATATTACTAACATACTAACATAAAAAATGACAAACTGAAAATGTAACATACCTATTTGTATTGCATATTCTCAAGAGTCTAGAGATCAATAGGTCATCAATCTTTTTACATATTATACAGCAAAAAAAAGTCAATCAACTTTACAATTGACATTTATATATATTTATTTATAAACAATATAATATTAAGGCATTTATTAATAGTTCAATACTAGATAAGAATTCATATCTACGTTTTATAATAAACATTTTATCGGTTTTATAAATATAACAAAATAAAGCACAGAAAAATCATAACAATTTATATTTTTACAAATCAATTTAAAATGTAACACGGGCTAGTTAAAAATAGTACGCGGGCCGCCAGTTGCCCATCCTTGGCCTATACAGTTATACAAACCAGATATAAATTAATTTAATCTTAAATACAATTATAAATTACTAGATTTAAAAAAATATCGAAGTACCTATAGTACCTAGTGAATCTGGTTTTCAATATACAATCTTTTTTTGTCGAACATAATATTATAACATATTGAAAACTTTCCTTTAAAATATGAACACAATGAACAACAATATTTCCATTATATTAATGTATAATATATTTATAAATGTAAAATATAATAATATATATAAATGTATAACATGGTTTAAATTATTATATGTATAAAAAAACTAAAAAGAATTACAAATTAAAAATACATTTTATAAAAATTATATTAAATCGAATTTTCTTGATTTGTTTACTAACTAGTCAATTATATGTTATATGTTCATTATTTTACCCATTTGTTAGTTCTCTTTCTATATATTAAGTCATTAAGACGAAAGCTTAGTAAATTTACTATGCACCATACCGATGTGTAACCAAAACTTAATGCGGCGCATTGACGAAAATAACCTTTCACGTGTTGCTGATGAGATAGGTATGGTTATTGCAACTCGAATTAATTTGCAAAGGTTCGGAGTGTTCGGAAATATTTCCGAATTACATGCGTACATGAGAACTTCCAGCGAATAATTTTTACTAACACCATCAACTATGCTTTTAAACCTTCATTTGAAGTAATGAAGTTCCTAAAACATCATAAAACATTACTACTAAAAGATTTTTTTTTTTTGACCAAATCGTGTTGTAAAATGTACATAACATTTAAATAGTAAAAACCGAATTGTAAAAAAAAATTATAAATTAAATATTGACAAGCCGATAACTTATTATGGTTACGTCGCGTTTTCAAATACAAATGCGTTGTAAATAGGTAACATAGGTACAAACATTGCAAACCCAAGTATCCAATATTGTACATTTATATAAAGTATATACTATGTACGTCTATGTCGTTAGTGTATTACCAATATAAACTCATTAAACACATTATTATAAACGAAAAATTACACTTAAAACAATATGTTTAATTCAAAATAAGCTGAAGGTGCTAGTTTAAGACTTGAAGGGAAGGGTAGCATAAACGTTTCTTTCGACGTCCGTAAAAGTACGACCATCAAACGGTCTGACCAACAAGGCAACAGCCATTAGAATTGCTGACAGCTGTTATCTTAGTCAAAATCTTCGGCAAGATATTATACATAAATACATAATAATATAATATACCTATATAAATAAACTACATATCTATACAATTATACATATTTTATTGTATAATAGAGTTGTTGCGTATAATACAGTGTAAAAACAAATCTGATTGTTATACAAATTACCTAACATCTACGACTGATTATCGTCTGGTACCCAACATTGAGTTATCCGTTTTTTGTATTTAGAGTTACTTTTCTGTTTACTATTTTTTAAACGTACAAACACACATGTGTCATATACATTACACACATACAGACACACCAATACACTAACACTCACAGGTTTTCCTCGGTGGCTCTGTCCGCTTGACCACTTCCTGCAGAGTGCTATATACAAATATACACATAATATACACAGGTCGGTCGATACCTACGAAGTATTTTGGTGACCGGGACGCGCGTATTATCAATCATATGCTTCCGGCCCGTACAGTAAGATTTCAAATAAGTAAATTCCACAGGTACATTTGAGAGCGTAGAGAAAAAAATTTAATATCTACCGGTATGCCTAGTAAATTAAAATAAATTTCATTGGTAATTGCAAGCAGGTTAGAACCGCCAGTTGTACATCAGAGATTTCGATCGAGCAAGCTCGGATCCAGATTGTTTTTACGGTGATGAAGAGGAGTAAACGATGAAAACGGGCAAAGTCAATTGACAAGTCAATGCATTTTATCGGTAGCAAAAACAAACATCCTAGAAAATTCACCAGAGTTTGCCCCCTCTTGAATCAGCAGCTGCCATTGGGTGTACTGCCCAATGAATTTGAAAACCTAGGTAAATTGGGTTCACGATAATTCGTGTTCATTTTGAAAACGGTAAGTAGAGGAGAATTCGTAATTTTCACCAAAATAAAGATATGCAATTTGCACCACTGCATATAACCGAAAATAGTGGTTGTAATTAACACCAAAATAAATATTTATTAGTAATGGATACTATCCAATATTAATTTAACTTGACAGACCCAAATTACGATAATAATTTTTGGGAATTTCTATCTACCCGCCACCTTATCTGGTAATAATATCGGTTTTACGACGAATAATCATTCATCAATCAATTCAAATAATTGTAATTTCATTAAAATAACAAATAATTTTTTATATATTCAAATATTTTGTTTCAATATAATTCATTAACGAAAAACTATTTTCTTGAAATTATAAATGTTTATTATAAAATTATATAAAAAAAATATATATATATATATTATTTTTGTACATACCTATAATTTACTAAAATCGGATGGATTATTAATAAAAAGTTTTAATGACACAGAAATTATATAACCTTCACAATTATTTGTAATTTTTTATTCGTCCTTTTTCAATATCAGTTAAAAATTTAAACATTACATTTATAATATCAATTTATCAACTCACATTCAATAGTGATGTACTGATATTCGCATTTTTATGCCACTGAATTTCATAATTGAATATCATATAAAAACTCAGCATCATTTTAAAAACTTTGTACAAAATATAAGCAACGAAAAAATCATAAACTGAAAATATAACACCTATTTTTATTTATAGTATAATATACATAGTCTAAAGGTCATCAACCTTTAAACGCTTCACTTATTATTTTAAAATATATATTTTTTTTTTAATTCATAAACTAAATTTTGTAACGTGAAATATATATTTTATTCTTGTTATGTTTATTAATAATATAACACTAATATTCGTAAACTGGGTCCTATTAACTGGTGCTAATATTATAACGACCGTAATTACAAAAATTTCATTCAACGACTGCGATTCGACCAAAAATCAGCCTGGCCGACAGTGGTATCAATCACTGTAATCTCTGACAGCTGTTAGTCAAACTTGTTTACGATAAAGTATATATATTATGATATTTAGGTACACACGCTATACATTTTTTATTGTAATATAACGGTGGAATATATCATACAATTGATTGTTATCCAAATCAAGCAACACCTACACTGACATTAAATTTGTTTAAACACTAGACATAAACGTCAATGATCAATTTATTATCTGTTACTATTAATAACAACGTAAACGTGATATATGATAATGAATAACCTAACATTTTAACAATTTTGTAGACTGTGACAGAATAGTGATTATTTTTAACTAACCTAAATAAATAATAATTTTCCAATAAAATCGATGTGTTAATTTATTTTTTAAATTTTTTAAATTTTTTAAAATAATTGATATTGTAATTTCATTAAAATAAAAAATGATTTTTATTATATTCAAATATTTTGGTTCAATATTATTCATTAACGAAAAACTATTTTCTTGAAATTATAAATGTTTATTATAAAATTATAAAAAAAAAACTATAAATTATATTATTATCCTTGTGCATATCATACACTAATTATTTGGATGGATAATTAATAAAAAGTTTTAATGACACAGAAATTATATAACCTTCACAATTTGTATTTATTTATTTGTCCTTTTTCAAGATTAGTCAAAAATTTAAACATAACATCTCTATTATCGATTTATTAACTTCCATTCAATAGTGATGTACTGATATTTGCATTTTTATGCCACTTATTTCATAGTTAAATATCATGAACAAATTATTTTATAAGTCATATTTAAACCAAATAAAACTCAGAGGGGAATTATTGGTTCTGCTGAAACTATCTATTTAGGAAAATGATTTGCACTGATTCCACAGGCTACTGTTTATTATATATACATACAAACGTATATGTGAATATATTATAAAATGTGTAGTGTAAATTGTATAAAATGATTTACTTATTTGAATATCCTAGTGCAATTTTTATTTTTTTATGTAGTTTAAAGTTTGCTTAGTGAGTTGAAACAAATATGAAATAAAGTATATGCATAATGCTTATCACTCTCCACAAAATGGAACTAGTTGCACGATTTGATATAGCTTATTCGACACTTTAAATATTAGAGAAATTTGTACTGGAAAAATATCATCACGCTGTTAATTACAAATATAAGCCAAAACACACTAACATTAATTGTAGAAAAAACACCAGACAGGATAATAAACGTACCGTCAATCATCATTAATTCATAATTGTATGTTATTATTACTAACCACATAAACTTCATACACAAATACCTAACCTAACCTTTTATCGATGTTTTTGGGTATGTAAGTATTATGTTATGATATTGACTTAACTAAATAAATAATAATTCCTCGTGACGTAATTGAATTCATTTGTTTTTCAATTATTTCAGTAGTTTAGATTAATTGAATTTATGATTCCATTATAGAAACAAATATTTATGTATGAAAATCGAATATTTAGTTTCCACATTTAGTATCTAAAAAAGAATTCTCTTAAAATGACGACTGTTTATAAAAACACTTTAAGAACTATTTTATACTTGTGCAAGTTTATTGGCATCATTAACATATCTTACGTATTACAATCAGATGGTTTATTAATCCATAGTAATGATTTAATATATAAATGTCTTGAAATTTCACGAATGATCGTGTTAATAATATTCACTTACTCTTTATACACAAAAACTCATTTTTTTCATTCAATACATTTATTAAAACTATGGTCAGTCATCTTTGCATCAAGAATATCAGAAACGCGGTTAATAAAGTAAGATAAATGAAACTTTTTATATTTAATACCAATAAATTAAGAAACAAAAATAGTTTATACTTATTTTTTACAGACATTTAGTAAATTAAGAACGCATATCAAATAACATTTTAATGATCTTTTTTAAATCACCTTTTTGTGGGAAGGAGTAAAGTTTATATTTTGAATTTTAAACGATATGTCAGTCTATATCACTAAGTATGGTTATTGGTTAATAAACACTTCTATCACTCGCATGACAACAACCTAAAAGTATTTTTAAACCAGAAGTCAATATAACACAAATTTAATTCAAAATGTTAACATACTTTTGAGTAACTAAAACTCACTGTGATCATTACTTTTCGAATGCAACAATAACTTGATAAATTAAACCAGTTACTTGATGGTTATTAGAGCGTATCGTTTTAAGTTAGTCATTTGTAAGCTTTTGAAATAAAAACCTCATAACGTGTAAAAAAAGACAATAATCACTAATTGCCTAAATATATTTCATGATATGTTTTTTGAAAGTAATTAATTAAAATAATAAATTTTATCATTATTATTACGATCAATTTATTTAATTGTTGCCAAAAAAATTGCATTTTTTATATTATCAATACCTATTTAATTATTATATCATTATTAACTTTTGAGTCTATACCTCCTTAATGTATAACAGTAGTACTGTGACAGTATTAATAGGTCCATACTATAAATAGGTAAGAACTATCTTAAAGTTAATCCAAATATTTTTAAGATTTCCTTTAATATAATTAATAAATATACGTAAAAATTAAAAGAATCTATACTCACAATACAATTATTTTAATGATAATATTAGACTTAAGTTTTTCGTAATTTTTTGTTTGTTTAATCCAATTACTTATAAAAATATAATGACTGGACATTTTTCATTTTGACACAAACCTATCTCGGATTTGAAATTTTTACTGATACTAATCGTTTACATAAACACTATAAAAACTACACATCTTTGAAAAATCAATACGTTCATCACTCGCATAAAATATAAAATCAAACAATATGTAATTTAAAAAATATACAATATATACCGCATTAAATCATTAATTTTAGCCCTAAATTAGAAAAGGTATAATTAATAATATTATTTCACCAGTATAAATTACAATGTACAATTGAGACAGGTTATAAATAATTACATACTATTGATTTTTAAAAGGAGGATAGAGTATTAAAAAAATTCATTGCTAATTAATGCATAATTTATTCTTGGCCTGTACAGTAAAATGTATGCCCAACACAATGTAAAAATATAATTAATAATCGAATTTTTCACATAATATTTTTGTAGGTTGATGAATGGTATAATCGAGTACGACCAAAAACTAACATCACTTCCAAGGTTTTTACTGATTCATCAACTATCACCGAAGAAAAGCTATTGGAACATAATATTCATTTTCACCTCAATTTATTATGTTGGAATGACAATACTTGGTCTGCACTTATGGCCACCGAAGACCATAGACATCATTAGTATTGCTATTTATTTTGTTAGATTACAATTCTTCATCGGAGTTTCAGTAATGTTTTCCTCGTATTTTTTCCTACAACAATTGGAGTATAGGTTCCAAATGTTAAACCATTCGTGGAAATATCTTCTACCCGGGTTTCTAACTACTCCTAGTGAATTGACACAATCCATAACCGAAATGACGCTGGATAAACTTCGATTGTTACACGCTGAACTATCGGATCTATTAAGAATATTTAGTGAGGGTTACGGACAAATACTATTAGGATATTTTATATTCACTTATACTGATATGCTACTTAGCTTTTATTATTTAATTTATACTTCTAAAAAAATAATAAAATATAATTTTGACAATATTATAACTAAATGTATACCATACCTTTTGCAACTACAAAATGTCATATTGATTTTATCCATCATAATTGCTGCATCACGTGTCCATGAAAAGGTACCGTCAATAAAAACTTTTAAATTTAAGTATCTATCAATAATTTATACAAAAATCGAATTATGGCATTTTAATATAGTATGATTACATAATATAGATAATCTAATAATGTACTGTTGTCCTTTTTATATTTTGTATGGCTTTTTTTTTTTTAATTATTTTATTAATTTGTATACTGCTTTGCCGCTTTGGACACATATTGGAGTAGGTTAAGCTGATGTCATATAATTAAATTCAAAATGTCAACGTAATATTTTTAATTATTATAATATATTTTATTTTGGTGAATTACAACTCGGTTAATAGTTATATACTTGCAAGCACAATGTCATATGTAAATTGAGCTTTATGTTAACTTCTCAATTTTATTTTGTTGATATTTTGATGGAAGCATTATACAAAATCTGACATTTTCCTTATCTCAATTGCATGTATATTTAAAATTTATATTTATTATTTTTAAGCATTGGAGCAAGTTTATTTTATAAAGTATAAACATTTAATATTTATATTTGATAATAGTTAAATAAGCAATTATTAAATCATATTTTGATTATAATTTTTAAGATTATTATTTATTTTTGTTCAATTATATGCAGAGGCATAGCCAGGATTTTTTTTATGAAGGGAGCTATATACTTTTAACTTGAGTTATTGAAAATCAAAAACAACAACAAAACAAAAATATTGATAATATATTAACGTTGATTTAACATTAACGTATTTACTATTTTAAAAAATTTAAATTTGTAAGACATTTTCCATATGTAAATTAAAATATTTCAAAAAAGTATATAAAATCCGGTTAATGAGATTGAGGGGTCATATATAATGTTAAAATTCTCTTAGATACTCATGTTAATTTTATACAAAATTATTGATTTTTTTTTCATATTTTATGATATTTAATTTATTTGATTAAATGTTTCTACAGAAACGGAGGATGATATCACATTTACGATTAATAAGGATTTCAAATTTATCAGCCAACCTAAAAACACAAGTAAATAATAATATATATAATAAGTGTAATTTATTATAATATATAAATGAAATTATACTTCTCGTTCCCTTAAATAAATATTAATAATACAAAACGAAGTTTGCCATATGCAATTGCTTAGACCTAGAAATTTGAAAATTAACATTTATGTTAATGAATGTATAATTAATTACCATAATTTTATATTAGTTTTATATTTATTTATTGATGTTTGCTTTTATTCATAATATAAATTTTAAATTACATATTATACTTTATGAGTTGAGTCATTGAATTATGCTTGTGGTGTCACTGATGAAACGCGTAATTATTAATAAAAAATAAAAATGATATGATTTTAATTTATTTACTATCACAATTATTATCTACAGCAAAAATTCCAAATGTGTTTTCTAGGTGAAATTGTTTATGAACCAAATATCAGTTCTTGAATCAAGTGAAATCACAGCTTTTGGAATTTTCAACATAAATTTAAATCTTGTTGTATCAGTGAGTATGCATTTCAGTCTTGAGGTATTAATCTAACATAAAACCAGTTAAACCTATTGGATCAATATTATTTTTGGGAAAAATAAAATGAAATTCGTCCAACTATCACCACAGCCGTTTACGCAAAAAGTTATATTTTGATTTACGCCGAAAAAATGTATAACCTATTTTATATTTATTATTTTGGAGAACCCCTCTTTTATTAATCACGTCCCGTATTACTTTTATTATTATTATTATTATTATTATTATTTTAACACTAGATGAATTTGTTATTTATTAAACTCACCTTTCGTGTTTTCTTGAGTTCAGATTTTGGCTGCATGTTATTTGCATCACAATAAAAGGTATATTTTTCAGGTAGTAAATTTAACCGGTAATTTGTGTCCCGTTTTGGGAATGCAAGTCAGCTATATAATTATTATCAATATTATCTACTAAAATCATTAAAATCGATATTATCGTGTCACTAATATATAATAAACCTCACTATTTATAGGACGGGGACAGTTTGGTCTGAATATTCAAATAGCATACAAAGAACAACAAATGCATATGAAGCTTTTCACTCGAACTTTAATTCATATTTTTATTTTAGTCGTGTGCATATTTTCCAATTCATTGACTTCATAAAATCAATCCAGATTAATACTTATGTCTTGATTAATAGCATTAATTCTACAATAAAATATTACAGAAAAAAACATTTAAAATTAGAATACTTAAAAAAAACAAATAGAAAGTTTTAAAAAAAAGAGGTAATTTCACTATTAAATTGTATTATAAATGTCATTTAAGTTTCAACCAATATAAAGTATACATACATAAGTATACTACATAATATTATTATCATGAAAATGTTTTTATATTATTATTATAATAATTATTATTTAAATTATTACTTTGAATTATAATTTAATTGACAAAATGTAAAACTTATAAATTGTTATATTATTTACAATTGTATACTTAATTTACTTATTACTTTTACTTCTATTAAATTAAAATAAACATCAATGTATATTTTTTTAGTAACATTTTGATATCGATTATATCAATAAAATCGAGACGCAATTAGGTTAGTTAGGTTAATTTAAATAAAATACAGATCAGAGAATATTGTAAAATTCAAGTGTGAAGTAACAAAAACTTCATAAAATATGACTAATTTATAACAAATAAGAAATTGAATCACTTTTTCAAAATTCATTCAAAAACACTTTTATCGATGAAAATTTTGAAATCTAACACTGAATATTTTAAAATATGTTTGAATTTTTAAACTTTTCCTCTATTGTTATTACATGTTTATTATTTATTATTTTTCAATCTGATTCTCTTGACTTTACAACAACCATAATACCTATAACATATGTTATACTCAAACTTGAATGTAGTATGTACTATGTATAAAATATAAAACCGGCTATATGAATCAAGGTTTAAGATATCTTAAATCATAATAAGTGTAATAGCTATATGAGTAATAGTAATAAGGTAAGGTTTAGATTATTGTTTTTGATCAATATATCTGTGATCCAAGGTTTGGTACAAATATCGTAATCGTTACGATATTTTATGGAATTAGGATTAGGAAATCTTAACAAATATATATAATAATTTAATCATTTTTTTTACCGAAATCGGTCATAATTACGACGGACAAGGGTTACATTGCCGGAAAACTGAGGAAATCTTAGTGCAATATAATTATTGTGTAACTTAAATTATTTTTTTAAATTTATTTAAGTTAAATATAGTTTATTATGATACAAAATAATATAAATTGTTTTTGTTTACAGATACTAGTATTACTTATAACCGGTTTAGTTACAATAATACAAATGCAAGAACATCCAATAATGTTACAATTAGAAGAGAATTTACAGATATTTATGAAGAATATAACTAACAAAAATGATACTATCTGAAAATTTAACATGCCTATTTTAATTGCATAGTCTAGAAGTCATCAACCTTTTAATAAATGTATGGGTTGTATCTTAAAAATTGAAAGTTGACTAAATTATAATTAATACATTTTTACGTACGAAAAATAATTCAGATTGAAAACAGTGGGTTATCTTTTTTCCAATTATTTCAAAAGATTTTTTTAACGTATTAATATAAAACTATATTAAGCCATTTGTATCTAAATAAAAATATCGTAACTACCTTTATTTTATAATTAAGTATATTGATAAAATTTAAATTAAGTGCCCCATAAAATAATATGTACAATATATTGCGGCAATCGCAATTATGTTGTATAGCTCTTTTTAATGGTATTGTTATATTTTTAATTATATTATTTACAGAAACTGAAGATGATATCATATGTACAATTAATAAGGATTTCAAATTTATTAGCAAAACAGAAAATAAAATAATAAAATAGGTTTAATTATATTATTATTTAAATAAAATAATACATCCCATCTTACATTAATATGAGTGTTAATAATGCGTAGTGTATATATGTATTTATTTATTAAACAATGAACACTGTGGACGTTTATTAATTTATCGACATTATAATGGCGTTTACAAAATATGTTATTACGTTCTGATACAACTATATTTCATAGTTTCATACTAATACATTTTGATAACTTATTAAACAACATTTTTTTTTTTTAGTTTATAGGTATTCGTCTATATATTATAATTTAATTATATCTGTGGTACAGTAGCGTAGTTGGAGCTCAATCTAGGGTGAGGCTATTTAAACATTCTAATACATCACAAAATATCGTGAGGAATTCAATTTTTTCTAATTATTATTATTGTATTACTCATTAGGCTATATTCGTGATTAAAACATCGACAATAAAAATGTCCAAGGGGTGGGGCAAACACCCGTGCTCCCCTCAGCACGATGCTGTATTATAACTTATATCTTTGAATTTGTTATCGTAGTCATTCTCTGACCCCAACACATACAATATATTCAGGAAATACTACTTCTGATTTTCCTCAAGAATCCCAAATAGCACTCCCGCTGCCGGTTCAACGTTCTACAATTCACTTATATTATTATTTTCTGACGATCAAAAATTATTTCATAACACCAAAACGTCAAAGTTTTAAATAAAACTTAAAATCCAATCTTAGTGAAATCATTAAATTGTACATGTATACAATCCTTTTGAATTGAATTATTACATAGTATTTCAATTATTGAAATCATTGTCAGTTTGATCATTAAGTCAATACTGACGTACCACAGAACGATGTGAATATTATATTGAAATAGGCACTCAGAATATAAAATAAAATACTCTATTTTATCAAATTATCATATCATCTCAGTATAATATTTTTATATACAATTATCATTTTGGTTGAATCGTAACAATATGTGTTTTTCCGTGTAGGGTTGTTAGCCCTTCGACAACCTCCATTAATGGAGGGCCCAACAGGTTTGAGGTTGCTTCAGGGTATAGATTTTGATACACTTTACTGACCTGAGACGTCATCTATGTGACCTTCAGGCTGCAACCTCAGATAACTAGGGACCGCGGGTTCGTTAAGCCCGTTCCTCTTTACAGAGTACCTAGACAACGATGGGAGGACCGAGTAAAGGAAGACCTCAGAATGCTAGGAGTACGGAATGGAGAAGAACAGGCAGCACACAGAGAAGCATGGAAGGAGATAGCGGAAGCGGCAATGTGCCTAAATGGCCTGGATTAAGCATAAAAAAAAAAAAAAAAAAATACAATTATCATTGACGGTGTTATTAACTGTGACAGTATAATGGTTATTGACTTACCTAAATAAATAATAATTCCTTATGAAATTTCTATATACATATAATTTTCTTAATTTCAGTGTTTTGGAATAATTTAATTTATAATCGCATTAAAATAATCAAATATTTGTTTATAACTTTATAGGTATCAGCTATTTCGTATCTAAGTTTAGTAGCTAAAAAACATTTTCTTAAAATGACGACTGTTTATGTAAAAATTTTAAGGACTATTTTATACTTGTGCAAATTAATTGGTATAATTAACATAAATTACATACTACAACCGAATGGATTATTAATCAAAAGTACAAACTCGGTGTATAAATGTCTTGAGATTTTACGAATGATCGTGTTAATAATATTTTCTTACTATGATTGCAAACGTGGTAATATATTTCATGTAATACAAGTATTCAAAGTATGGACAATTATAATTGCATCAAGAATATCAGAACTACAGTTGATACAGTAAGATAAATAATACCATTGATGTTTCATACATATAAATTAACAAAAAAATAAGATACAGACGCGATACTAAACAGTTAGTACATACGTATTACTATATACGTTTACACTGCGTGATACGAATATTTGAAGTTTGATAATTACTCTCGGGGAGGATAAACAGCAAAGTGAGTGAGTTTCGGTGATTTAAAACGCAATTGGATTCGAAACTTTACTGATCTGTTTACTGTTTTTTCTTTTAACATACTTATCATTATTTCATTTTATCCACATAAAAATAAAAATGAGAAACTATCCTCTAAAATCTATATAATTATCTGATTGATAGTCCATGAATTCAAATTCATTATTCATAAATATAAAAATAAATTGTCATGTTCCTGCATTTTAGATATAAAAATTAGCATGTAAGTAATAAAAATAATAAATTGTATATGATGAATTTTCTTTTTTTTACCATAGTAATACTAGGTATGCACAACAAAACTAAAATAAAAATAAGTTATTTGTTTTTAACATAGTGTTTTTTTGTAGGTTGATGAATGGTATAATCGAGTACGACCGAAAACTAACATCACTTCCGAAGTTTTTATTAATTCGCCAGATTTCACCTAAGAACATTTATTGGAACATAATTTTCATTTTCACGTTCATATATTACATTGCTATTTCATCAGTGCTTGCATACTCGTGGCCACCAAAGACCATGGATATCTCTACTATCGTTATTTATTTTATTCGGTTAGAATTTATTATAGACGTTTCAGCAATTTTTCCTTCATATTTTTTCCTAAAACAATTGGAGTATAGATATCAAATATTGAATGACGCATGGGCATATCTTCTACCCGGATTTTTAGCCACTCCAAGTGAATTGACACTTTCCATAACAGAAATGACGCTGGATAAAATGCGATTGTTACACGCCGAGCTATCGGAACTATTAAGGATATTCAGTGACGGTTACGGGAAAATCCTATTAGGATTCTTTGTGTTTAGTTATTATAGTATGCTACTTAGTTTTTATTATTATTTTGTTGCGTTTGATACTAATAATATTATAAAAAAATGTTTACCGAACATTTTTCAACTACAAAATGTCATATTGGTTTTATCCATCATCATAGCCGCATCACGTGTTCATGAAAAGGTAACGTTAGTAAAAATATTTTGTTATGTTGTTAATTACCTATAATTCATACACAAGTTATGGACTTATAATAGCTCAATAATATAGCATTGACAGAGTATAATATAATTATGTTATTATCTTGTATGGATCTTCTTTTATTTTTAATCTATAATATAAAATATAAATTTATTTATTTCTTAGGTATACCTATATATTAGAACACTTAATTATGATGTTGACTTAGAAAATAATTAAATAAAGAATACATTTTATGTGTTCACAATTATATGTATTTATTAAATAAAAATTATATTATTATTTAAGTTCATATGGTTGATTTCGGAACATTTTTTTTTTTTTTTTTATTAATTATAAACATTTAATATTTCTGTTTGACAATAGTTCAATCATCGTATCATATATTATCACATTTTTTATGTAGATAGTTCTTAAATGATTTTTTATACAAAACGATGACATTTTTAAAGATTTAATGATATTGTAATTGTTTTAATTATATTTTTACAGAAACGGAAAATGATATCACATTTACGATTAATAAGGATATCGAATTTATCGGCCAACCTAAAAATTCAAGTAATAGTATATTTTATAGTATAAATATTTTTTTTAAATTATACTTGTTTAATGTAAATTATAATTATACTTTTTCACAACATATCAACACCAATTCTAAATGGTTATATAAGATTAAATTATTTATGAACCAAATATCAGTTTATGAAACAAGCGAAATCACAGCTTTTGGAATTTTCAATATAAATTTAAATCTCGTTGTATCAGTAAGTATTTAAATCAGTTATTGTGCAATTGTTTATTAATTTAATTATTTATTTGAATCTGTTTAAATACAATTATAATAATAGGTATTTTATAATGCTTAAAATCAATATATTTTTTTATTTATAGATACTATTATTACTTATTACTGGTATAATAACAATAATACAAATGAAGAATCATCCAATTATGTTAGAATCTAAGCAACATTTTAAGAATTTTTTACATAATATAAGTAATATAAAAATCATAAACTGAGAATATAATAGATACCTATTGGTATTGTATAATGTTATATTCTAAAGGTCATCAACCTTTAGACGCACCGCTTATTATTTTAATATAATTTTTTTAAATTCATGAACTAAATTTTAAAGTATAAATGATATGTTCTATTATTTTTTTTTTTTTTACACTATTAACCGGTACTAATATCACTCCCGCAATTACAAGAGTTTCTTTCGACGACTGTGATGACTCGACTGGCTATCGATCTGGCCGGCAGTGGCAACAATCACGGTAATCACTGGTAGCTGTTAATCAAAATCGTCGACGATTTATACATATAATAATATGTAGGTATACACGTTATGCATATTTTATTGTAAAATAGAGTTGGCGGATATTAAACAATTGATTGTTATTTGTTATCCATATCGCTCAACGCCTACACTGAGATTAATTGTGTTTAAACACTAGACAGGTATATCGTTGATCAATTATTAGTTAATAATAATAACGTAAAATTTGTATACCAATATGTATAACCCAACATTTTATTAATTTTGTGGACTATTACAAAATAAGGATTATTGATCTACTTAAATAAAAAATAATTTTCCAATGAAATTGTATTAATTTATTTTTTTAATTATTTTAACCTTGTTTGGAATAATTGATTTTATAATTTAACCATGGATGTAGATGATGCGCCAAACAGAAATGCAACGTGTGCAGAATTGAGACAAGCTAAAACCTAGATAATGCAAATTAACGAACAATTCCACTTTGAAGTGACAAAATTACACGCAAATTAAAAATAATTACAATTTAAAAATGACTAATTATCACTGTCATTACTTTTCAACCTTTTTCGATTGTTATCAAATGTATGCAAAATTGTAAATTATACTGTGAAAACAATTATACCCTTACTAATTTAAGGCTAAAATTAATTATATAATGCGTTCAATGTCGTTGACTAATAATTTTCTTATTTCTTATATGTTTCATTTTTTAAATTCTGAGAGCTAACGATGAATGTATTAATTTTTCAAAGATCAGTATTTATTTTGTGTTTGTGTACACTATAAATAGTCAAAATAAATTTCAACTTTGAAGTTGGTTTTAGATATAATTTATACTAAAAAGAGGTCAAAATTAAAATGTCCAGTCATTTTTTTTTTATAATCAAAAAACAAACAAAACATAAAAGGAAAAACGTAAATTTTACGCAATTATTAATTAAAATAATTGTTTAGTAACTTGTAAGCATGGTTACCATTAATATATTATACATAAAACATTGAACTCCGTGAAATTTTATTTTTTTATTGACATTATAATGGCATTACAAAATGTGTGCAATTGCGTTCTTACAACTATATTTCATTGATACAAATTTTGATATATGGCTTATTGAATAACATTTTTTTTTTTTAATCTTATTCGTGGGATGGTTTATATAAAAATAAAACAACTAAGTAGGTATAGGTACCGTACCTACTATAGGTAAACCAACTAAAGCTTACACACCGTGGTTGTATACAAACTTTTGATATCTATAATGTATTCTCTATAATTTAATAGTACCTATTGTTGCGTTTGATTTATCTCGCATTGTAGCATCGCCAGTATATTCAATAACTTTAAATACTTATTATGAATATGATAATATTTTTATTGCTATTTTTAAGATATTGCGCCGTCAATAAGCCTCATCTACAGTTCACTATTTATGATGGGAAAAAAAGAAATGCACTCATACTTGTAGTTATTAAGTAGGTATTTATACTAATGTATCGCGACGAAACTTGTCTAAAAATTGTAAATTTTCTCCTCTCCGCCTTCAAAAAAATTATCAATAAAATATCTGACCGAGACCTTTTTAATATTCCTCTCAGTGGGCGGTGGTAATAATTTTGACCAAAAACTTCATAATCCATTTGGGCGAACACCACTGACACCGTTTAGGTGAATGTAATAATTATCCTCACGTGTACGAATGATGTATGAATTTTTATGGGGAGACAAAATTAATATAGGTATATTACAATATTATTGTAGGTACTAATATTTTTTTAAAAATTCATTATTAATTACTAATTATGTAGTTATATATATTTGATTATAGTGACATTATTATGACATAATAGTTTCCTATAATATGTGATTTTATTATGTTCATTTTTTCAATTAAAGTAGGTACATATAAATATTTTTAAATATCTATAAATCTATTCATACTTCATACTTATTCGCCCAAAGAGTATTTTTTGTGGAATAAATATTCGCCCATACAGTTGACGTTTTGGGTCGAATTGCTCGAATCGCCTAAGTGATGTATGCCCCATGTACTATTGTCGTGAATCGTGGCCCTCTCCGGATTATCGGTAGGTACATTACGCCGGGTCGACCGTAATTCGTAGTATCAGAATGCCGATGTACTGTACGCGAACGTGCTCGCGGGGGGTGAGAGAGGGATGAATGTACCGAATCCTCGTTTTGGCTCATTTTTGTCTATTGATTTCTCATAGTGTATCGTCTAAACCAAAAATTCTAAATTCAATATTTTTGATATTTTTCTGTGTGATTTTTAAAAGTTGATTGCGCGCGACATTAACCAGCACTCGCGGATGAACGCAAGGATACATATTTTTTTATTTTTTCGTCCAAAGAGAATAGTAAAAAAACCATATCCTCTGCTACATTCGAAAAATCTGCATGGCACGCCACCGTTGTACCGGTGTACCTATACCTCCCTTACTGCTGACTGCCGGTAAATGCCGTGATGTGACGGCGCACGCGCGCGTGTGTATGTGTGTGTGCGTGTGTGATAATGCGTAGGCGTAATGTCTTACGATTTAAAAAAAATTTAATATATATATCGTTCTCGACGCTCTTATACGGTAATAGATAAAATTCAAATAATTGTGATTGAGGACGAGACCGCCCCATCGAACCTCCTCTACTATATTATCAACCGCTCTCGGTCTCTAAAAACACACATATTATACATGTCTTCGTACACATCATGCGTAATATAATATTAATATATTAAACGACCCGTCAGTAGGGCAGTGAGGCGACCGCTTGTTCGTCGAACTGTTCGTGGAAATAGTTGACCGAACGCGAGTACACCTTCAGCTCGATGCACTTGCCGGCCGCCGCGGTCTTCCTCTGCCTGTTCTTGTTGTTGCCGACGCCGCCGCCGCCGCCGCCGCCGCAGTTCTTCCGGCATGCCGCCTTCCTGTCCACGTCGTATTCCATGATGGCGCCGAACGGATTTTTGCACGTCATTTTCTCAAACGGCCGGGCGTCCCGCTTCCCGTACCCGTCGTCCCAGCAGTCGGCGCCGCATCTGCGCCGGTGACCGGCCGCCGCGGCCTCCACCGCGGCCACCACATCGTCAGACGCGGCCGCCGCGGTACCATCACCGCGCTTGCCGCCCTCCACAATCACCACCTTGATGAGCGGCACCACCGAGTCGCATATCTCGCTCACCTCCCTGGCCAGTTCAAACTTCTCGAACAGGCTCATGTTGCCGTTGCGCTCGAACGCCGCGTGCTTGTCGCTGAACGCGAACAACTGCGTCACGCTCAGCGCGTAATAGTCGCCGAACAGTCTGGACAGCTCGCCGTACGTCTCGGTCAGCGTCTGCAATTACACGTGAAAAACGATATTATTATACGTCAGTTACGTGCACCGGATGCGCTGCAGCTGCAGAGTACAGACACGTTTTAAGCGCAACGCAATGGTAATATTATAATAATATGACCTTATACACGACGCCTATACAACTCAATCCACTGTCGTGTCATGACATGGTTTGTGGCATAAGAAAACGGGTACAGGGTGTTTACAAGGGTGCGCGCGCGCCCAAAATCATATTTTATGGGTACGAATGTACAGGTTTTATACAATAATATTACGATAATACACTACGTAGTCTTGCAGTTATTCTGTCTAAACTCGGTGCTCGTATAGAATTTCAGTACATTTTGAAAACCTACTGCTCTCGTAATTATTATAGGCTATTTTTTATTTCGGATTTTTTAGAAACGCTCACACCAACAATTTCACTATTTTTTTTTTTTTTTTAATTTTATTTCGAGTGACCAAAATAAAAGCATGACCTGAATGATATAAGTATAATATCGTGGCTCTTTATAATATATTTCAAAGATGTATAAATTTATAATTATCAAAAAAAAAAAAACGATCGATATAAGGACAGCAAGGCCGAAAAACCCTGTATATTATAATATTTAGTCGTATACACGTGATACAAAGAAACACGAACGGATATTTAACCGTTTCGAAAATCTTATTTTCCATGCGTAACCAACTGTGGTGAACGGTGCTGTATCCGATTTCAATACTTTTAATGTTATAATATTGTCATTAATTCTATACGAATTACTTGTATTATATTACGATGTATTCGTATAATATAATATTATTATAGACGTTCTTTACGGAATATTTTGATCTTTCGTGACAGAATCGTTATAAATACTGTTAACGGTTAATCTGATTACATTGTCTGCAACAGACACGGCTTTATTCAATCCTTTTTAAGTATCTATACTTATTCTAAATAATCAGTATTTCTCGTATGAATGGGGTACACAAGTTATCTACTTTAAATTTTATGATAAATTTACAAGATGTATGAATTCAAAACTCATTTTTTTTCTTTATTTGCGTGAGAGTTAAAAATATATCAATCAAATTCAGCAGCGTAGCCACGATTTTAAAATGGGGGAGGAAGCCAATCCCAAAATATTAAAAAAACATAATTAATAATAACAGTTCATTTTCATATTAAGTTGATATAGTCGATGTGGGGGGGGGCATAACCTACTGCCCCCCGTGGCTATTACGCCACTGATCGAATTTATAGACAGGTTAGGTCACCTTTAGGATGGCAATATAATATACTAAGTGTTTTATAGGTAGGTATACTGTGTGTATGAAAAAAAACATTTTAAAGCAAGTGGGTAGTGTGTATCTAACGATATCTTTAATTATTATGACACGTAATAAATGTATAAGAAAAACTTATAATAGATATGAATATTAATAAAAATAAACATGTAAAACGAATAACGATATCATTAGCACGCACGTCATCTTGGAGTACCTATAGTTCATAGATTTAAATACATATTAATACTAAATTCTTACAAACGTCAAACGTTTTATTTGCAAAAATATTGGTTCTCAATAGTTAAATCGTATATATAATAAATTATATTACCTATGTACATGTAAAAAAAATATTTATTAATATCTTGTATTAATGTTTAGATACGTCATGTTGTTTGTATGATACTGATAAAAATTATAATAATAAATAAAATTAGGATATTTAATCAAATGCATGATTATTATGTCAATTATTATCTTTACGTTACAGTCATATAATACAAGCGGCACAAACTAAAATTCAAAAACAGAGCTTAAAAACTTAATCAGTTGAGTACGTATTACCATGTAATAACATTTTGTAAACATATATACTGCAGACATCTTAATAACCAAAAAATAAATTACGTCACACTATACTTATATACGTTGACATAATAGCACACCGTATTCGAGTGAATACCTACTTACAACTATTGAAAAAAATGATAAATACGCAAAGATAGTAATAATTGTGGATTATGTTTTCAATCGATATTTTGACCTCGGTCGGGTTTTTTTTTTTTTTTTGAGAAAAAAAAAGAAGAAAAAAAGGCAATTATAATCGAGTTTACCACAAACAATCAATAATGGATTGGAGTTTCGAGTGATATCTATTTGTGACTTGTGTATTCGTGCACATTATCGCATACGCCATACAAGTCAATGTATTATGACAATGTACGTTTTAAATGCGATTAGCTGACTTTTCATACATACCTCCTGACACAGGTCGAACAGCTTGTTCCAACGTGCGCTGTTGCTGTCCTTCTCAGTGGATAACATGACAGCCAACTTTTTAGATATGCCTTTTAACTTATAGACCCGGAAGATCGGCAGAAGCGCTCGTTCCATATAAAAGTGTTCGCTGTACACGTCTTCGTATATGTCGTCCACGCTCTCTCTAGATGATAATAAAAAGGTTGACGTTAATAAAAAAATACATTGAATGTTGACAGACGGATAATGTGGGAATCAGCCAGATAAAAATGTAACATATACTTATTGAAGTAATAAAATATTGCACGTATTATTAAATATATTTATATCTACTATATTAGTTTATTACAATTTTCTGCAAAGGTATGAATTTTTATTAAACTATAGTTTCTTGATTAGGAGGATATATTATTAATCTTATGATTAAAATTAAGTTATTTTAATGTGTATGAAAAAATAAAATGCATTCTTAATCTATTTTTTTTCATTATAAAACAACTCAATTGTATATGATATTGCAAGAATATCATTTGAAGAGGACTTACATCGATAATTTATTTATAACATCGATACATAAAAGTTTAATATTACTTTATAAATTTGCATTAACTTATTATTTTATTATATTTTTCATTGGACAAATAATCAAATATTGTCTTCCTACTTTTCAGTCATTCAATTTTTTAAATAAATCTATTAATATTCAATGCATATTATAATTTTTTTTTAATCAAATGATTTCGTATTTTTAAAATTGATCCTTGTCACAACACGGTCATAAATTATAACATACTAATTCGATTAAGTATCTTTAATATCCTATAGGTATTAATTAAGAATAAATATAGGGATAGGCACATCAGTTTTGCCTTTATACTTTTATAATGTTTATAACTAGGCGTATATACATATTATATTATACATTTATAATAATATGAAACTGCGTTCACAAATTGCGATGGTAAAAATATAATTATGTTAAACCGATTCAAATTATCCACGATTGTATAACTTTGATTTTATTGAGTTTTAAAAAAGTACGTTAGCCAAAGTACTTGCCTAAATTTACTATTTAATGAATAATGTCTGCATTATCTAATAGTAACAATCTTAACGTATACATTTCAAGCATATATTATATAACAAAAAACATTTTCATCGTGGTTGGTTAAAATTTGAATAAGCCATCATCACTTAAATCTATCGATATATATTACTTACAGATTATTACGTAAGAAAGGCCTAAAATCCCGTAGAAGATGGCAGTAGGTGATCATTCGGGTCCTTGCCACTGATTTCAAGTGTTTAATTAACAAATCAGCTAGATCATCCAAACTCTGTAATACCATAGGAGCGTCTGGCCACATATCTTCGACGTCGTGCAAAAGCGTGTCTGAACTCTCCTTCACTAAAAAATTAACCATACTCATTTCCATTATAGTACACCAATTTCAAGTTGTTATTAATTAAACTCTTGCTCACATTTAGATAGCGTTTGTTCAATTAACGATTTGTCATCCATCAGGAAATAATCTGGCCATAGAGCTCGTTTTTTAAAAGCGACTAACATTTTGTCCATTTCTCTGTTGTAAGCCATTTCGTTTTCCAAGATTGATAATCGAACTCTGACTAAAATTGCGTCTATGTCGTTTATTCCGCAAAGCATTTCTGATAGAAATATTCAGCGATTATAATTCATAATAATCATAATATATGTATAATTTGTAGAAATTTAAATAATTTTACGTATATTGTGCATTAACATAATATAACAAGGTTTTAATGCAAACTAAGAGGGGAAAATTATTAATTTAACTTGGTGAACTAACCCTTGTTTACTTGAATGAGTGTCATGGGTAACTTTTCCCAACTTATTATTTCTTGAAGTGAACGGCTCCTGGAAAATGGCATGCGTGGAGGCTTTGATAATTTATTACTGGGCACCTGAACGTTTGTAAATTAATTAATTAATATAAATAATAAAATATTGTTATTTATATTTATATCTTTATACAATTTATTTGAATGGTTTTAAAATTAAATTTAAATTTTTCTTATCTATTGTCCAGATACACATAATATATACAGTTGAACCTCTATTTAACTAAACTCTCTATATAACGAAATATTTTATGGAACCATGAAATATTCATGCTATGATTATGCTAACTAGTAACTAGGTAAGCCTAGTTAAATTTTATTACCTTAGATTATTGTTTGATTATTTTATTTTATTTTTATTTTAATTAATTCATTAATACTTATTATACATATATATATATATACATATTGGCATACATTTCATACAGTAAAAATTATTTTTTTAAGTAAAGAAAATTATTATTTCTTTTTAACGAATTTTGTTAAAAGAACCATCAAGTTTGTTAAATAGAGGTTCAACTGTATAATATAATATAATATAAAATAAAGATGATCGTCGTACCTGTTGATTTATCCTAGTTAATGGCTCATATGGAGCTGGAAAAAAAACAAAATACTGATTAAATAATCAACATACTATTAAATTAAGATATAAAATAATCAATTTACATCTGAGCTGAGATTTTTGATTAAGGTATTGAAAATAAGTCTCTTCATTCCAAGCTTCTTTTACTTGGCGCAAACGTTTCTTCCAAGCAATTAGTTGTTTCTCTGTGTTAAATTTAATCTTAAACCAATCCAATTTAGCTATGTTTTTGATATGCAAAACTAAGTGGCTTCCGTCGCAAATTCTTCGGCATACCGCCAAGTCTCTTACTGCATGAATTTTTGTCCTTCGTGGATCTTGATCATCCCTGTAAATAAAATTAATATTTAGTATTATACAAAATTATTCTTTTAACTGTAAACGCTGAGTAGAATGTACAACATTCTTCATAAGTTATTAATACCCATTAAAAAAATATCGAAAATATATCCTCACATTTTCTTATAAATATTTAAAGTTCAAATTTCAACAAAATTGATCATAATAAAAATTTGAAAATTATTTTGTAGTTTAAATCTATGAAAAATGTAACAGAAATTGAAGCTAAAATATATCAACTAACTCAATTATCTACAGAAATATAAATATAATATATAATCGAGTATCCTTAGATATATAGGCTGACAAACCATCTCCGCTAAGATTGGTTTTCTGTATACAGTTATTTCTTGTGTTTAGTGGATCTATTATCAACTTCTGATTTTGTATACTTTTAAAAATAATGAATGTTATCTGTTAAAGCAATCATTCTATGCATCTAATACGTCTTGTTTTAATTTATCGTCATTATTATAATAGTGCTTACCCATAAATCCATAGTGTACTATTGCTGAGCACGACAAATCTTTGCCGCCAATCAGGATCTCCAACCACTTTCACCATCAAAATATCGCAAAAACTTGATATCGTTGACATTTTGACCTGAAATTAGTTAATTTCAATATATTAGCTAAACAGTATTTTTTTAAATAATTTGAATAGTATTATTAATTCTTATTATTTTTATTGTACCTATAATCTACATATACACAATTATAATATTATATCATATTATAATAGATGATTATTAAACACTTCAACTGATCAATTTATATTTTGGATTTGTTTTTATGTATATAAAAATTATTTTGTATTTTTAGTGTAACTTAAAAACGAATAACCGAAAATATATACGATTTTCATCAAGCATTTGATACAATGGGATTCTCAAAATTCCTTTTAACCTATTACCTAGCTATTTATACCATGAATAATGAATCCATTTCACACTTGTTTTACGGTAAGGTGGTATTAATTCAAAAGTTAATAACAATAATATAATATAGAATAAATATATATTATAATAATAAATGTAATGTTTTCAGAAAAA
Source organism: Rhopalosiphum padi (assembly GCF_020882245.1). Lineage (NCBI taxonomy): Eukaryota > Metazoa > Arthropoda > Insecta > Hemiptera > Aphididae > Rhopalosiphum > Rhopalosiphum padi. The sequence goes on from NC_083597.1 coordinate 86,848,175, forward strand.
ATGTAATCTACCTACGGGCTACATTAATACTAATAGTAAAATAAATTACTTTAATAGCAATATCGCTAATATCAAAATACATAACAAGAAATATACTTAGTGTATAGACTAACAGACTGTCTCCGCTCAGAATCGTTTTTCATATATAAAGATATTATTTTATTGAATTAAAATTTAACACATCCATATTACAATGACCCACTTGACATATAATGTACAGTAGAGCAGTACCCACTTGCCACCTTTTTTGTAATGTTTATGCTAGTAGTCTAAAGGGAAAAATTCCGATATTTTAGACTTAATGTTTTATTTAAATTTTAAACTATGTGGAAAATATTAACAAATATAATAAAATATGAAAATAGAACTTTATAATTTTCTGATAGTATGTTAATATATGCACTTATATATACCATAATAATATACAATATAATATGATACGACTTCTACTATGTTTTGTTTAAATTTCGAGGTGTAAATATTAAATTCAATAAAAAAAAAAATGTTTACACAAATTCATAACTGTTTGAGAATCCATTATTAGTCACTCGATATATTCGATAAATTAACACAGTACTAATTGAAAAAATACTAGGTAGTTATTGTTTTTATTCTTTATTCTTACAAAATAATCATAATAATTCCTAAAATATTATATTGACATCTGTATAATAGCTAGGTACAACGAGCTATACTATAATCATTAAATTGTATACTTTAGTGTCACGTGGGCATGTTATTGTATACCTTCATATAAAATTTGTAATTATATTATATATAAACCGTCATTATTAAATTGCTTATTAAATTTTTAGCGCATCTAATCAAGACTAATCAAGCACTAATAAATTCATCGGTAAAAAAGAATTTTCAAGTTAACTTTATTTTTTTTAGTTATTAAATATCTAGTTTCACTTAGTCTTAGTTGTTTAGATCTTTACAAGATAAATACATTTTTTAAATATCATGAAATAATATAAATATATACAATAATCTTTTATAAACTATACAGTTAACGTATATCCAACATAATAACCTACCAAAATAAAATCTGATTAGTAAATTTAAATAGCTTATTATTTGACTTTTAATTCAAGCATAGTCTTGTATTCATGTTAATCGTTATGCTCATTAGTCATTATCGAATATTATTATAATGAGTCATTACAATAAGTTTCGACGAAAATTAAACAACAATTTATATTTTTTATTGAAATTATTTTTACAATTTATCTATATCTACACAAGTATAATATAGAAATACTCCTCTTGAACTAATCACTTGATATTTGCTTAAAATGTCACGTAGTCTCTACAATTATAATAAATTATATGAGCACTTATCGATATAATAATATCATATTATAATGCAACTACTACCTATAAAAGCATATCCGGTAATTTTATAAATTGTATAATAAAAATATTTATCAGTCTTATAATTTTAACATATAATTGCTAGAAAGTAATGTTTTATATTATTATATATTATATATTATTTATCAAAATTTATGAATATTTAATGCTACTAATGAATACTATTTTTTCATAAAAAAATATTTAATATTATAAAGCCCCGCTAATAAGCTATTTGCAATCCCAAGAGTATTCAAATTGGTTTTATAACGACTGCGAATATTCAATCAGTTATCATTAATATTAAATCCATGGGTTAAATTAATTCATTATTTAAAAAAGCAATTATTATAACTTCTTTATCGAAACATATCACTAAACAAAATTACGTACTAGACAGCATCATGCCACGGACTTTTAAGTTTATAGTCTGTCAGTCTGTGATCGTACCTGTCAATTAAACATAAACTATTATAAACTATAATTTATAAGACTATATTATATAATCATAGAACAAATACAATAATATAATTATTTGACCAAAGTACATTACACTTTAATAACATGGAGTAGTTACACGATTATATAATATTATGTTTAACGAAAAAACAGTTTTGTAATATTTAAATCAGAAAATGACGTAAATATAATTTAAATATTAAGTTATAATGGTATTAACACATAATTAATTGTTAACATTAACATATTACCCGTAGGAATTTCTAATGATGATTAATGTGTAGTAAATATAGGTATCTAAATATTATAAATACATGTAGAATATTGATTATTGTAGTCTAGATGCAAAATATTACCATGCACTCACTTAATTTGCATCTTTATTTTAAATCATAACCACACAAGTAGTGTAAGTTGACGAATATTCAATGTGAAGTGATGAAAAGTGATTTAGAGTAATTGAGCAGTCTCATTTGGGAGCTATTATATTCCATATTATTCTGCATCAAAATATTATATTATATATAGCTTAAGTTCCGGGTAAAGTATAGATGATATTATTTATTTCATAAAAAATGAAATATCGACCTACTACTTCATTATGACATAAAATATCACTAGTCACTACCTTATTTTTATCTTAAATTCAACAAGAGAATCCATAATACTTTTAATAGCAGCTTTGAATTAAAAAATTAATTTTTAAGAATTTATACAGATTAGTCAACACTAGAAGCTAAGAAAACCAAAATTGAACCATATATACTTCACTTTACTGAAATACAAATATTTAGTTTGCACTTGTTTTCAATTTTTTAGTACATAATGCATAGTGTTTTTATATTTTTATATCTCAAATTAAGTATATACAGTAAACACATATTCAAATTAATATTCAATAGCATATTAATCATATTTTAATTAATTATCAAATAATTGAAATTATAACATTATTATTAATAAATATAATATATTTTTTTGAAACTTAATAATAATAACTGAAAAACTAATTATTCAAAGTTTGAAAAACTCATTGTAGTATATATTTGTATTTCAATGCGTGCCACATTTAAGTTGTTTATGCACCTGTTTGAACTTTTGGTCTTATAAAAATGAAAAGTGATAGTTTTTATAGTATTATAGTTATAGTTATATTTGGTGATAATACACCCATTATCTACCGGTACAAAACGTTATTGAATAATAAGATAAATTCGATATCATTAAAAAAAAAAAAATGTAAATCCAAGTAGGAGATTTATTCATTAAATCCACGTGGTATAACCGCTTATAAAATAGTATAGATAGCTTTCTTGTTATTATGTTAACTATACTTGATATATTTAATTACATGTATAAATTTTAAGTGAACGAACAATAGATTTTAAGCAGCAATTCACAAAATCAATACTCATTGTTGTTATCATTTGTAAAGTAAAATAAAATGTGGCTTTATTGTTGTGACACTCGAAAAAAGTTTTTGCCTACTTGCGTCATTATATTTGCAATCACTTAAACCGTGTGAATAGATCATATAGTGCAAAAAAAAAAAATAAAAAAAATAAAAATGTGCACATAAGCAAATAATGAATTACGTTACCCTATTTGTGTTTGAATTTAGGAACTCGACAAACTTAAGAAATATGTATAAACTGCATAAGAGATAATTTACAATGACAACAAAGTTGTTATACATAATGGAAATACCAATATATTATACATTGTATACATTTTAAACGTATTATATAAAATGTATCGTTATTTTCTTTGTCGATGGTGTTAGAAATATGACAATATACAGATTGATACTGTGTATATGTGATGTAATCGTGGAATCTTTTAATAGCTTATTTTCAAACTAGTCCTTTTAAAAAGTATAAAATGTTGAGCTATTTAAGAATAAGAAGCGTATTTATGGCGAACTGGCCTTATACATAGCAATATAGCTATAAAATGAATTAATTATCGTTTGAATGCACATGAACGTAAGAGAATCGGTTTGCATACACTGAATAGAACTCAACAAGATCGTACAAGATCCAGCAAAACCTTCCATACTTTGATTTCTCGTTCAAATATTCTAAAGAATGATTCATCAATCGGAAGTATGTGATCTTTAAATTATATTAATTGGCCTTAAATACTTAACTACTTGTAGTTTCGTACTATCATTGTTAACCACATAACTTATTTTATCGATGCTATAACTATTTAGTAATAGATATAATGATATTGATATTTCATAAACGTAAAAAGCTGACTAGCGTTTATAACTATAAATAAAATTAATGAGTAAAGTATAGGTTACAATTAGTTAAAATAATAATTATTATGTATTAAGCTCTTCAAATGACTGCAATTACACCGATTATCGCGTATACGTTTAGATATAACTTCAGTAATCATTAATAAATAGGCTTTCGAAAAGTCAATGGATTCTTTTGTATCTAACTATTTTAAATTATTAAACATATCGCATAAGTTTATAATTGAGATTAGAGTATAATACCTAAGTTTCAACGATGTGGTGGTATTATATCAGGTGTTCAACATTGATATATCTAGATAGCTTTATATATCAATTAACAATAATGATGTATTAAATTAAATATACGTCTTAGAATAAGATCAGATAGATCACTGATTTTCCGAAAAAAAAATGTATTTTAGTCAAAACTAAAACATGATTATAATAAATCAAAGACCAAAGTAAAATGCAATATACCTTTGTAAATTTAAATATTAAAAAGAAAAAAAATGTTATCTGAAATGTTCTAAATAAGTGGCAATAATATATAAACAGTTATTACAGTCTAAATGTCTGATAATAAATTATTTACTTTAATACTGATACATACGATGATAATCCAATCCAATTATAATCGATTTATAATTGCAGCCTATAGGCAATAAAGAGCACGTGTGTTTGATTAATACTTGACATAAAGAAAACGTTCTGTATAATAGTTATTTTCAAGTTCTTAAGAATACTAATAATGTCGCATACGTGTCATTCTTCCAGTCATTTATGTGACTTTTATTAAAAGCCTTTTAAAAAGTTATAATCTATTTAACAGCATATATGAAGTACAACATTTTCAACTTCAATAAGATTAGTTTCTTTGTTACAATATATACTAATGTCAACTCAATATTAAATGTTCATAATGCAGATTTAATGGATAATATATAATGTTATAGTACCTAAGCTTTTTGAATTGATTCTGAGTAGTTTGAAATAGTTTATATTTTAAAATAAACATTTCTAAACAGCAAAATAATGCAATAATTAAGAATAAAATTTAAAATGACATATTATTATCAATAGGACAAATACTTAGACTTAAAATAACTTATATTTTTATTACTAACTGTATAACCTGACTTTACCTGGGAAAAATGAACAAACATAAAATACAACGTTAGGTTATATCGGTATATCTCGGGTTTAGTTAAACTCAGTTCATGGTCAAATCAGCATCAGTATACCTATAATTTGTGAACTAGTGAACTAATTCGACCGTGATGAATAATACACCTGTAGTGGATTTAATATAGCACTTGGTATATTTTTTTATATGGTTAAAATCTCTAAACTTTCCTAATAATATTTCTAAAAACATTATCTAAAAGTTCCGTTAAAATTGGTTGAGTACTTTTTTAGACTATAATCTAAAAACAAAAGGACATTGGCTTTTTGTTGTATATTTATAAAGTAACAAACAATAAAATAAATAAATTATTTTATTTTTAAAATATCCTATAGCAATCGGCTAGTATAGACATTTGTTTTTAAATTTTATTTCTATAACGAATAGCAACCATATTATGTACAAACACAATTTATTAAATTTTGGTGAGACAGAACGAAACGCATACGTTATTGTGTGAGCTACCTTATAGCAACCTATAGTGGTTGAAAATAACTTAAAACAGCCTCCAAATTTCAAAGAAAATATTGATAAAGCTTTTATTTAAATCGGTTCAGTAGTTCGCAATTAGGTAGCCATAAGTAAAAATCTCAATTCACATATATATATAATATAGATGGCATCAGCAAAATGTATTGTTGATGTATTATTTATTTTTTTATTAATTCCGCGTATAAACTTAACAAGACTTACTTTTGAAATCTCGAAAAATAATATGCGCTTAAATAGTAAAACACTTAATTATATTATTATAAAAATAAAAACTTCCATTTGAATTATCTAGCTATCATTGCAAATATTGTAATTTACATGCATTTTAAAAATCGCAAGTTCTAAATAAAGTATATTGAACTCATTTTTAAAGTTAATAAGATAGACAATCAGAAATTATGAAATTATTTTGTTAACTTTAATTTCATATTTTTCGTCTATGACCTCATTTAAGGAATATTTCTTGAAATTTCAAAAAGTATTAGTTTTGTGATGTTAAGTTCAGAATAAACAAAAATAAATCTTGAGAATTTAATTGAAAGGTACAATCAGTAAAATTTTTTTTTAAATAAAGTTTTTTTTTACTTTATCATTATCTCAAGTCCTAAAATATTATCTTTATAACAGCACGATTCGTATATCTGACAAGTAGATTAATTTATGATCAAAAAACCAATTAATATATCCATAAGAAATCACTTAAAATTAAATATATTTTTTATTATTACACAAAAAAGTGGCTAGTTAAAAAGTATGGAACTTGAAGAAAATCTGTGAAATATGAAAGCTCTCTGATTAAACATATAAATAATTGTTTATATAGCGAAAAAACTAGGTGAAAAATAATCAATCACTAGATGATAATATTAGGGACCATGTGTAATATTATCTATATTAAATAAAACGATATAATATGATTTAAAAAAGTATGTCGTACAATTTTACAATATCTATCCATCATAAATAATAAATAGACCATAGTAAACATCGGTTAAGGGAAAAACACGAGTTTTTTAATGACTGAATAAAATGTTATTTTGTGGTAAAATATAATTTGAAACACTTTATTAACTCAATTATATTAATTATAAATGAAATAATAAGTATTACTTATAAGTTATATTTACCATGTAACAACAAGATATAATAATTAAAATACTAAATTGACGGTATGCATAAGTACGAAGAACCTACCTAAATGTCTAACTATCTATAATTATTTATAATATAGCTTTAAACCAGTAGATATACTTTATATGTTAAAAAATACATTGATAATTCTCTTCTGAACATATTTGTTTCTTCTTTAATTCATATCTATAAGCTTATGATTTATGAACCAAACATTTTACATACGTAAAATTTGTAAAAATATATGTAATCTATGTATTGTTAAGTGGATATTATATTATGAAACGTGTTTTTACTGTTTAAAGTGCAGGGTGGTTGTAATTTTATTATTACAGCAAATAATTATCTAATTTAGGTACATTCAATATTACTAATATAAAAAATAACATCATTACACATTCCTTAAACATTTTGCAATACGATTCATAACATTATTATCGATATAGTTGTTAAAGCACGAAAATGGGGTGCATATATAAGTATAATCCCGTGGCCCACGTATAGCTAAAAAAAATATACATATACATGTATTTCAATTTACAGTAGTTATTCCACAACATACCGTCGTCACGGAGACTTTTATCGAAAGCAGCTAGTGAAAACCACACTAAATAATATTATAATCAAATATTGTTATCAATTTTGTCATAGCCGCTAAACTTAAAACCAAGATTTAAAACAATTTAAAATAATATTGAATAAGTAGACAATAATATAGTATGTAATTAATATTAATTAAATCATCTATCAACCCAATGGCCTATGTTGCCGAGGGTCTTGTTTTTTTTTTCAATAAAAAAATATAAATATTATTATCGTTGGTTTAAATCGCGTGCAATCTAAGTTTAATTATACATACGCATACCGCGATTAGATTCTTAATTTATTGTCTATATTATAAAGTGTGGCTACTGTGGCCAGTGACCACATCACAAACTCACGTCTATACCTAGTAGCGTAATTGTAGAGGGATAAATTTAGGGGAGGGGGCACTTTCCCTCCTGCAATTTTTACAATGAGCAAAGTAATACCTTTGACAAAGGACACAAATATACTACAGTAGACACTAGACATTTTTAAGAACAGATACATTTAAAATACACTTATAAATATTTTTAAACATAATAATAAGAAGGAATTGTGTTTATACAGGATTATCATCACGTTGTTTTATGGGTAGCTATGGTTCGTTTCTAAAGTGAGATTTAAGACTTGTGTGTTCCCCTTCTCCCCCCATAGTTTTTTACCCGGGTAAACATACCTTATATTATTATAGAAGATAGGACGACAGTACAAAATCTCGTAAACGAGTGAAAAGCGATGTACAACAATATCAATGAATATCGTGCATAGTAGGTATATTGTATATATAATAAATAATAATATTATGTGATGTCGACGATACCTTTCTTCCTGCAGCAGGTCCGGTATACAAATCGTGGAACACTGGTGGTATATGTCGTATAACGGGTAGTGGCGGCGGACGTTTGGTTCCGTCCGTCGGCGGGGGGGTGTTCAACGCGGGAAAAACGACGTATCGTGATTTTTGTGTAAATATAAATTATTTACGAGGGGACGAACGGAGGAGGCGTTGGCGGCGGTGACATCGGCTGCCAGAGGGACCCGGAAACCAGGTACCATGTATACGACGCTCGTACAAAAACGCACTTCGGAAACGGGAGAGATCCAGCGATCGGATCGGCCGCAGTGGTGGGACGCGACACGGCTACATATTATCTGCGGGCGGAGGACTCGGAGCTCGACGTTTTTATATAGGTTCGGGCGCGCGTTCGTTTGTGTATCGACCGGAGCGCCGTCGTCTATCTGAAAACTCTGATGCGTATAATATATTATTATTACGCGTGCGGCGGCGGCCGGAGCGCCATCTGTGCGGGTTGTGCGGCACGACCGTCGGCTACGGACGATGCGTAAAAGCTGGTCGAATCCGGTGAAACTTTCAAATATTTGCACGGGCAAAACACGCGATATCATAATATTATATTAATAATAATATATAAATATTTATATATATAGGTATTGTGTAACAACATTCGGCGCGCGAGCCTTGTCGATTTTGACTCATGTCTCGTACAAAGGTATACATAACGTATATAGGTATATTATAATTACTACTTAAACGTTTGTTCTCGCACACGCACACACACACACACACACACATATCGAATTAATATTATAATAATATTGCATTATATATAATTGTTAAAACGCATTAACGCGTGTGGTTTTTTTTTTTTTTTTATTGTCATCGCGCGACACAATACTAATATTATAATATACGTACCTATTTAGAACGCAGCGCACTTTGTTTTATAATACGCCACATAATACTAATAGCTGCACGTCATCGTCTAATGTATATCATTCCGTTGTTTGTCAGCGGAAGGCCTTTTTTCGGCTTTTCTCGATGCGCAATAGTAATAATAACAGCTGCGTCCGTATACTGCTATACAATGTGTTTTTTTTTTGTATGATTCATCATCAATTTTGATCAATTTTTGACCGCGATCCGTTTTAAAAAATACTTGTAACAGTTGTAACTGCAGCTATGGAAAATTGGATATTTTGAATGAAATCCACACATACCCTACGGGTTACGATAAGGTTTATTTTAACAGCAATACGAAAGTACTGCTGTATTGTTTTTGGTATAAGGTGTGACGTCTGCACTTGAGAGCAGCGAGGGTGTAGTTACACTATATATACGAGTGCAACTATATCATACGTCCGTCTGCATATTACCACTCATTAGTCATTTTTCTAGCCAAAGTGATCGGTTCGTGTATATTATAATAATAATTTATGTTTGGATCTCAACGAATATAATACGCCAAGGTAAGTTAGGTCACGTCACTGTAAAGTACTTATATGTGTTACTGAAAAATGTAAGAAAATCTTAAATCAATTTCAACTAAATTTAGAAGTACAAGGTCGTAATAATTGGGTAAATTTGATGGACACTTATATAACTATAATATAAGATATTAGTATAAGCGAATGTTAAGGAAAACATAATATCGGTATATAATATGTTATATGATCACGACAGCTGCAGCAGCTGCATTATCTTTGTTTACTCATAAAACATAGCCATCCATCGATAGACGATTCCTACTATATACGACATTACCTCAGTAGAATACCATATTATATTACTATATATTATACACATACATTACTATACTCTGTCGTCCTGTGAGCATAATAAACATTTTAGATCCTGAGTGCAGCGATGAATCATGAATTTATTGATTTTACAATGATGTGTAATTTTTTTTTTTTTTTTGTGCGTTTCTGTCACCACTTACCTATTGAACGTAAAAATGCTTCGATTTTCAAATTTAAGGGTTGTTTCAAGTATCAACTTGGATTTAGTTTGTATTATAGAAAGTCAAAGGTAAAACTATTTAGTAATTTTACTAACGGGAAAAATAAAATAAAATTATATAAGAATGTGAATTTTAAATTTTAGACAAAATCAATTTGTTTTCTTGTTGCAATTCAAAAATAAAAACTCAAGTGCTGTATTTATATCTTAGCATTTAGTAGACATAATATCATTTTCAAAACATTTTAATTCTTTTGCGCTAAAAAGATTAATTTTTAAGTACTTTTTCAATTTAAATATAATAAAACGTTTAGCTTAGGTAAGGTAAAAAACTTTGAATATGTAATGCAAGGTACTTCAGAAGTTTTTATATCCCAATTAATTAATATCGAAAATGCATAATGAAACTCATAAAATATTTTAATTAATTTTAGGCATGAACCTATTTACACTGTTCTGTGGTAAATATGCTTTAATTTATAAGTTAATAAAAATCATGGATGACATAAAATATAAATAATTTTGTAATAATTAATACTATAACAATAATAGGTACATTTTTTTTAGCAAAAATTAATTCAACCTACCGAGTTACCAATAGCAAATGAAACTACTAATATTAACATGAATATATAGGTAGATAATAAAATATACTAAATAATATAGACTGACAGCAAGACCGCAACTGGGGGAGGGTCCAGGGGTCCGGATCCCCCTCCCCCAAAATTTTTAAAAGTACTCACATTCTACTGGTAAATATAGTTTATTGACTATACAATTTCAGTATCTATATTTAAAAAAAAATTTAGACCCCCCCCCCAGAAATTTTTTTTTCAATTATGGCCTTGACTGACGTATAATCTCTACTCAGAATTATTTTTGGAAAGAATGATTTAATATTGAATTTAAATTTAGCACATTCATTACTGTCACCTACTCTATGACGAGGTACTCTACTCGATACCTACTAATAACTATACAGTAAAGCAAGTTCCTGATTTTTGTTTTACTGTATAATGCTATTTTTTCTCATAATATTTACACCGAAGATCGTATTAAGTCCATATTTTTTTTAACGATAGATGTATAATACCAAATAGCAATGCAGACTATACGTTCCTTTGTTACGATAAAAACTAAGTTAAAATCACCGTCATAACAATATGCACAGAGTATAGGCCGTCACGGTTTCCTCGTTTTCTAACAAACAACTATTTGGTAACCCCTGCTACAAATGCGGAAGGTAATCCCCTATTATGTACCAAGTATGCCTGCTGTGGATTACGGGTATTGTAAATTTCACCGGTCATACTAAGCATTGTATACAGCTGATGCAGGGTATACACATCTATCACCTGCGGCCTTAATGATAACTTTGGATGGATCATACACAAAATTCCCTACAACAAAAACCATTAGAAGTAAATCATGATTTACAGAAAAAACTCTTTTCCTCAATACGATTTAATAGATCTCAAAATACTGTATCTTGATCTAAAAATAATTAAATGCATATATTATTATTTTGTCGGGGGGGGGGGGGGGGGTCTCATAAGCAAAAAATATATTAAGGGCTGTTTCTAAAGTTGGATAATTTCACAAAAGATTATAATGTAGTTCGTAGAATGTATAAGTATATTAGCTTCAGACGATTGAAGATATAAATGTTAAATTGTATATTTGTACATCGTACATAATGAAACACACAAGACTTTTTCAAAATTGTCTTATATTGATTGTTTTATTGTAACTGTATTTAATATCATACACCTATTACATGTCATCAATATATATCTATTATATCTGGTTGGAATTAATATATAGCTTAAAATTATAAATTGGTGGGATTTACATACGTTCATTTAGGATTTAAAATCGGTAGTTATATTGGCCGTTTGTTTTTCCCATAACAAAGTACAGCATGGTCAGTTAGGCTACTAACTGATAAACTACAAAGCTACTGAAACTTACATATAATAATGAGATATTCCAAATGGATATAGACATTTTAATTGTAATTTTCATTAAATGTATCGAATTCAAACTCAATACACACAGAACTTTGCGTAGATATAGGAAGCATTTATAATATAAATATAGAAGACATTTCGAAGAAATTAACACGCACGACGCATACATGTACACAGTAGGTGATATGTTTCTAAATACAACAAACAATATTATCATTATTGTAAAACATTCGTAATTTTCTTTTTTAATTTATATATATATATTATATATTTATATTTATGCGTATTGAAAGCGAACAAATTGTAAATATTTCTTAAACGATGTGGTGTCAAAAACAACATGAACAGACTAGAATCGTTAACACATAGGCTTAAAGTATATAATATGGTTATATTTAATTAAGACATAAAAGTGCATGTAAAATTAGTAAAAAAATGTATATTTTAATCATGAGATAAGTATTTTTTTTTAATAATAAACATAATATATTGAAACTTAAAATTGAGATCACAAATAGTAGGTAATTTAGTTTCATTATCAGTTATTAATAAAGTAGATGTAAAAATAACATTTAAATTTAAATATTAATGACAAAATAAATATACTCTGGCAAAATTGGAAGAAAACAATGATTAATATAATATATATATATATATATATGTGTGTGTGTGTGTATATATTATTATTATTTTATTATATGCAAATTCATGCTTAACTATTAAAATAAAATATTATGAGTATTATTATAACTCTTCCGAAAACATCAAAATTTAATCTACCAATTATTACCAACAATAATTACCAATAGCTAAGACCCAAATTTATTTAATTTTGTGCCTTTGATTTATCATAAACATTTTAAAATATTTTAAATCTAATGTTTTGATTAAGTTATATTTTTACCTAACTTAAAAAATAAGTAAACATATATATTGGCACTTATAATAACCCCTGGAAATCCTTTTCCCGTGATTGTCTTTACCCTCAATTGTTTCTTCTTTTGTGGTCATATTTATACTATTTGGTAATTAAAATGTCCTCTCAGATAACACTTCTCGTCGATTAATATTTATTGATTTAATCTTTTACTATAAACAAGGTTCGAATTTTCAGTGTTTTAAATATTGTACTAAATTTTCTATATTATAACCAAAAATTAAATGGGAAAAATGTCAAATACCTACTTACATATTTTCGTATTTATAATAAACTATTATAACAACTAGTGATGTACAACGATATCGAACCAATTTCATCGATATCGATGTGACTGAAAACATATCGTTGTGCAACACTAATAATAACTACCTTATTAGAATTTATAAACAAATAAAAATGTAAAAGTCAAATTACGTTATTTTAATTATAAAAAAATAATTAAATTAAAAAAAAATAATAATAAGGAATCATTTTCGAACCTTATTATTATAATTTATTTTTAGTCAAAAAATGAATTAAATAATTTAATTGATATTATATTCGTAACTACCTATACTACTTTTTATGTATAATTTATAAATCAATTCAAAACAATGATTTAACACACGCACACGTTTGAAAAAACCTACGACTAAATTAAAAATATTTTGGTGATCTGTTTACAAGCTACAATACAAGGCAAATTTTCAAAGTACCTTAGTAGTAATTTTAGTATTAAATAGTAATTTTATATTAATTCATCGAACAAATTTAAACGTTTTAATAATTTGTAAATAATTATTTGTAAGTTGTAAAAATAAGAAATTATGGTGATATATTGAGTTTTAACTTTTAATTATTGGTACGTTGTAGTTTAGGATAATCACAATTCACAATAGTCAGAATATCAGATAAAAATAATAAAGTGAAACATGAGTTTTATGAGAAAATTATCAATTTGATTATGAGCCTATTATCAAATTGCTTGTCTATTATTTTAATATGATATGCTTTGTAAGTACTTTGCCCTGTATTATGAGTAAACAGCTAAAATGTGGGAATAAAATAAATGGTTTATCAATAACAAATAGAATTCAGATATGAAATGTAAATATAACCTATGTAGTAACGAATTCTACCAAACAATGCATTTATCGACAGGATTCATTCGAGATCCAGGTGCACATTTATATGCTTTGGCAAAGTCATCGGAATTCGACAAGGGACCCCAAACTCGTGTGGGCCCAGGCGAGTGTACGGAGGATCTGACTTTTGTCAGTGCGTCTTCTGGTCGCATTGAACCACACCAAATCTGTGCGTAATTTAAAAAAAACAGTTGGTCGTGTGACATTTTAATGCCAGGAAGTAATGGTTCTTCTCCATGTTTGGACACCCATTTCTTATAAGCCTGAAAATAATTTATTGTTTTTGTAAGTTTTCCAGTACACGAGTATTTAAGATATGAATGTTCATTGTATAAGATCGTCAATTCACTTTTTGATAATAATTTTTATATTATACATTAAGATTTTAAAAATTGAAACGTTTTATTATTGTCTCCTGAAAAGTTTCGATTTTGGTCTTGACACTCAATACACAACAACCGTCCTTATTATAAAATACGAATTGTAAATTTTTATCGCTTTAGGTAGGTACTACTTATGAGTTATGTTTAATATACGCTCATCGTATTTTATATTTATACATCATTTTTATCATTTATATATAGCGGCTTAACATAGTAATGATAAAGTTTATAATTATATATACCCGGAATGACTGCTTAAGTCCGCCGTTGTCAGCTATGTTTTCGCCCTGAGTCATGCGTCCATTAACGTGTAAATTTACTTCTTGCATTTTGTACTTTGAATATTGGTCCACCATACACTGAGCTTTTTCCCTGAACGTATATATTGTTTTAGAATCCCACCACTCGATCATATTACCATTTTTATCAAACTGTCGACCTATAAACGGTAATTTAAATTGTGTTGAAATATTTGAGTAATATTAATCATCTACAAACGAATATACTTAAGTATATTAAGGTACTAACCTTTATCGTCGAATCCGTGAGTGATCTCGTGACCGATTACTACACCAATCCCACCATAATTTAAAGATTTAGGAAAATGTTGACTATAAAATAAAGGTTGAAGAATACCAGCAGGGATGACTAATAAATTAAAATCCAATTTATTATTTATCATATATTTACATATGCTGTGACTATTTACTATATAATAATTTAAACTTACCAATATGATTTTTATTCGGATTATAAAATGCATTAACCACTGCAGGTTCTGTTGACCATTTATCTTTGTCAACGGGTTTTCTTAGTCTTTCTAAATTTTGATAAGCATCAAACTTTAGTACATTAAATACATTAAGAATAAATTGATTTTCTGTTACATTCAACTAAAAAATAAACAAAAAATTGAAATAACAAGAAAGATAATTCTAAAACGACTAAAACACTTAAAACTTACCATAGTATATTCTTTTTCCAACTCGTCCGGATCTGTTAATACTTCTGGATATCCAATTCGTTCTTTCATAGCATCCGCCTTTGCTTTGGCCACTATTCTTGTTTGTTCGTCCATCCAATGGTTTTCATTTAAAAGCTCATTGAATGCTTCTCGAATTGATTGTATCATATCCATAGCAGTCACCTTATCAAAAAATATATAATAAAACACTGTATATTTTCTACTTCATACTGTAAAATACATTTTAATTTAATTTTTGAAAACGTTTATGTTTTAATCGTACTTTACTCTCCAAGCTGAAATTATCTCTTATAAATAAAGCGCCAACTGCCATTCCAAGTCGCTTGTTAGTCCAATCTACACAATCTCTCCATCTACTTCGTTCATTGAGAATTCCCAATAATATTTTCTTAAAATTTAATCTTTTATACTGAAAATCATCAATCATATGCGGAAGTACAGTGCTTTGAACTAGTCTCCAGATAATGTAATTGTGAATAACCCTATATATAAAAAAAAAAATAATATTTAATTGTATGTTTTAATGAACTAAAATATAAAAGTTGCACATTAATTTTTAAGTTATTAATTTACCTTCTATCAGTTCTTTTTATAAGATGACCGAGTTGTGTAAAGTATGACATAGCATAACTAACTACAGGTTCCTGATCGGAAAGTTTAATTTGTAAAATAGTTTTCAGATATAATTGCCAATCAAATTCTGGAACTTGTTTTTGTAAATCTTTTAATGGAAGTTTTAAATATGTGCCAGTCGTGTCATGCCGATCGGTTTCCGTTTGAGTAATCTACATATTATAATAATTTAACATTAAATCATTTTAAAACATAAAGTTATAAATACTAAATGTACTCACATTTGCTATTTCAATTTCAAATTCAATAATTTTTAATAGTTCAAAAGGTGCTGTTGACTTATTTGCCCCTAATAACACAGCTACTTCAGACATATATTTATGATAAGCTTGTAATGCTTCAGCACTACTGTCTTTTAAAAAATAATCTCTGCTCGGTAATCCCAATTGCATTTGATCCAACTAAATTTTATAAAAAAAAACGTAAAAAAGATAGTAATTACAGAAGTAATAATATGTTTTAATTAACACTTGTTAAATAAATGCATAAATGTATAAGCCAACACGTCAATCATATTATATTATTTTCTACTTGTTTTTTCTTACTATGTAGATGCGACTACATTAATGTCTTACTTTTTTCGCACCTGAAGGATGTTTACAGAAGAGTTTTTATCATCTGGCCCAACCCATGGTTCAATTATGATTCCTTCATTGAATTCTTTTTTTAATCGACCAAGCAAAACTTCAATACTATAATCAGGTGGTCGCCAATTTGTTTCGATCACCGGCCAGCCTCCAATTGACTTTAAGAGCTCACGGATAGGCAAGTCTCCAATATATCTGATTTGAGCTAAACTCAAGTAGGTTATGTTTAAATTGAATATCTATTCAGAATCCACTAAAATAATTTAGTTAAGTACTTACTAATATTCATGCACGATTTATAAAATAGTTTTGCTTTAATTGTTGCTGAACTGTCAAGTCGATTTACTGATTCTTCTAGAAGTCCTAAACAAAAATAATACATTTAAAGATACATATATATGAAAATATTTAATAACTATATGACTATATTAGATATATACTCTACGTATTAGTATACTACTCAAATCATTGCATCTTATTAAATATCCACAAATTAATTACATATAAAGTTATTTATTTTTTCTTTATATATTAAAATAAAGTATTAAGTTATTCAATATGGTTAAAGCTATTCTATCAAAATATTACTTCAAATTGAATATTAATAAATAAAAAAAAATTGTACCAATATATCATTGATATTTTCAAATAACTAAAAAAATATTAACTTTTAAAAACATGTACATATTAAAATATTTTCAAGCTTTTTGACAATTTTAATTGATATTTAAAGAAAAAAATTAAAACGTTAAATGTCTTTATATAAATAGCTCTAACCAAATCAAAATATTTTAATAATTTCATCATCTCTTAAAAGTACAAGCAAGATCTAATGCCATATTAAAAACTATCACAAAGTTAAAGATTTATCCTTATTTTTTTAAAAAAAATGCACATTATCATCAAAATATAAAATCAATACATATTTTATTGCTCTTCTCGAAATCGAAAATAATTTTTAAAAAATGTGTAAAAAGTTGATATAATAAAGTAAAATTTGAACTTAAAATGTCTATAAAAAAAAATATTATGCTATGTATTTTATTTTAGATATTTTTAGATGCTTTTATAAAAACTAATGAGTAAGTATATCTATAGTTATTTATTTTTAAATTATAAAAAGTAAGTTAATTTTTCCCCATTATTTTGAAAAGCACTGTTATTTGTATGTTTAATCCTCCAAAGTACAAACTTGATCCAATTTCCCATTTGAAACCACTCAATCATTGAAGAATTTTTTGCTACTTCAAAATGTGATAACACAACAAAAATACACATTATTGTAAATACATTTATTACTGCTTAATCTAAAATAACTTTGTATCAATTCAGAACCAATAGGCAATGATATATAAAATCAAAGTATTTGAAAATATGGTCTTTAGCTGTATTTAAAAATTCCAAAATCACAATTTGAATTATTTCATTATCAGAGTATAAAAAAGGTGGTCATACTTTATGAATCATTCTACATATTTAATACAAATCTTCAAATTTTACTAATCAATTTCCACTGTACAATTCTTGATTTAAACATGATAAATTATTTGATTTTATATGAAAAACTAACCTTTTAAAATAACTTGTAATCGATCAGCAAGCACTTCAAATGTGTTGATACTGCTTTTATCTTCAGGAATTAAATGCCTTTTATCCCAGGTACCACAAGCAAATTGATAAAAATCATCACAAGGATCTGCAGTTGGATCCATCGCTGACAATAATGAAGCAGCTATAAAAATATTTATTGATTAAAAAATATATACTTAATGTTAATACATTATAATATATCATGTAATTTTAAATTTAAAAAATAATAATGTGGCACAATAAATAATGAAATAAAATAAAATATTATACCTTACATAAAGATAATAACATGAAAGTATGTATATTTTTTTTATAACAAAAATATTTTAAAAGTTATTTTTTTTTTGTTGCTGCAGAATTAAATACAATTAATACAATATATTATAAACTATATATTTTCGTATAGATGTTGAATTTCATATTAGATAGGTAAAATGTAATCAATTAAGCTACTCGCATTAATTTGCTTATAATAATATAATACAGCTTAAATATTAAGGTATCTACTATTATTTACCAGTTACTACATATTACACTATATGCAAAAGCTGTTATGTAACGTAGTTATGAGTACTGCAATAAGGGTATATTATTATCATGGGATTTTGAAATGGACACAATATTATTCCATTATCGTATGTGAAAAAATAAATTAAATTTTTAATAACACTATTATTATATATGGTAATTATTTTATATTTTAATATCACAGTTTCCAATTATACGTATTTTTAACGATTTATAATACTTAAAAAATATGTAACTTTTTTAATTTTATGGTAGAGTACATTCGTAATTATCTGCATCATAGTTATGTATTTTATACCTTAATTGGCATAGTATTAAAATTATATTATTACTTAGAAAAATAAGAGTACTCACTTGAAATTTAAGATACTATAATTTAATTTTATATGCATTTAATTTAATTTTTAAATTTTAATTTAAGAAGTAAAAACGTAAGACAGCAACCGTAAAATATTAAAATTATTTAATCTACACAATGAATATGATTACATTTTTAAAAAACCAAATCTACAAAATGTACATCTGTACAATTTAATTGAGTAGTATAAAAATTAAATTAGTGATTTTCCACAATTAAATTTCTGAAAATATACATTGTATAATTAAAATTATTAAATACTTGAAATAAAAAAATCGTCTTGTCAATTGACTTTGAAAATTAAAGTAACTTAAACTATTTAAAAAATAATTTTAAAAGTATAACAGAAATAATACAATTTAATTGTAGGTAAATTATAAACTAAATTTTGTGAAAATACTAACTCAATAAATTTGAAAAAAACATTAATGATTATGCGACATTTGATACAATTTTTAATACGATTTATAATAATTACAAAAAAACTAATAACACGGTTTTTTTTTAAATGTATTTATTATTTTTTTTTTTTTAATGATCAAATTAGATATACGCGATTTATCTAATAAACAACGTATATTATATAATAATTACCTGTCTTAACGCATTCTTCTTTCATACATACACCAGGTTCATTATTTGAGAACCAGTTACCTAGAATAATTAAACAATTATACACAACGTTTCTTATAAATATTATTTAAATAATTATAATAATTAGTATAATATGTCGTTGTTATTGAAAATTGATTGATGATTGTTTTATTGTTAATATTAATAGTGTCAAGGTCGATTAAAACCGGTCGCATTGATGTCTTATAGGCATTTTTAATGATTAAAAGTTGTACAAGTCATAATATTATGAAAGATTTTGACAAATAATGTTCATTTTATGTACTTGATACGTGTTTTTTCGAACAATTGTCAACATTGTCTGTTTTGATTTAATACTTTATAGATATGGATCAGTGTAACCTTATAGGTTATAGCTATTTGTGGTTATGCTTTTGTAATTTTTGACACTGGAGCCTGGAAGCAAGGTTTCTTGATGTCGTTTATAGTAATATATTATAAGTACGAATCGGGGGATAGTCATTTTTAACGCTGAATTATAAATGAAGGTTATTTTATTTACTTCCGTTAAAATTGTTTGAATATTATAAACATAATGTAGACATGCTATACACTGCTAAAGGAGCGACCATAAGGGTTGTAACAATAAGGCTTTTTGTCATAATAACTTTTTAAGCAATTATTATCACATCATAAAAACTAATAAATTGTAAACGCGTATATTAAATTTTAATTTTAAAATATATAAGTTTAGCCAAAATTATATTAATTTTATTCTCACATATTCAAAATCACAATTTTATTTTTGTTACATAATATTTAGTTAATGGAAAAACTGTAAATAATGATAAAATAATTATACAGATATTTCCTTTAGCTTTCATTCAAAATTTGGAATTAGAATTAGAAACAATTTACTATGATAAATGATTATATATTTTTTACTGGTAAAATATCTTAATTTATTAGTTTTTATTTTGTCAATTCTACGTATTTTAAACGATTAGGTTAATTGGTTAATTGATTATAACATGTATACTAACTTTTACATTTTTGATCTTTATCTCCAAATATGCATTCTATTTTCACGAAGAAATATACTAACGAGGCGAGTAAGGTGAAAAACACAGTAAGACAAACGAAAAGTACTAGTTTTTCCGTATTTGTTTCGGGAACTAATATCCGGTAACACGCAAAGCTTGTTTTATGCCTAGGCACTTGCATAGGACTAACGTTGCGGACACGGAACTTGCTTTTGGATGGTCGTTCGTCAGCTGATGAAATCCGTACATCGGGTAAAAGTGTTTTTTGATACGGTCTCCCGAAATATCCATTGTTTGTAACCTCATTGCCTTTTGTGTTTCCAACCTCTAAATCATCATTACATGGTCTGAGGGGAGACCCTTCTTTGCACGTTGTATTCGTAGGAGAATTATTCGGCATCATGTTTTTTTTCAATTTATAAAAATCCCATTTCGTAATTTATCCAACAATTAATTTCCATGTATGAAACATTCATTTTAATCGATTTCGTGTTGTTTTCGTGTTTTCATAATCCGTTTTCTAAAAAAAAAAAAAATACATATTTGAAATAATATTCAATACTACAACGGTAGTAAAATTTTAAATTTAACTTGATCAAAGAATTTAAAAATGATTATTATACCCAGCTCTTTGGATCAAAAAAATTTAAAACAAAATGTATAGGAATTATAACTATCAATAAACGTTCGCATAGAATATTAAAAAATCTCAAAAAATGCCATGCAACAACTTATAAATTTAAAATGGGTTATACGTATCCTTACAAAACAGTAATTAATTTGAACGTTAAAAACTATAGAAAAAAATGTATTCAAACGTAATTATTTATTAATAAACGTCCATAACCCATTTATATTTCACTCATTTTTTTTAAAAATGCATACACAGGTTAAGATTAAATGATTTCTTCAATACTGAATTATGAAGTAGCTAGGTATGTTAATAGTTTAGTTTCTTAAGTAACAAAACGTAGTACAGGATTAAGGTAAACCTAAGGTCCACACGAGTAGCTGTGAGTGTTTTCAATTTAAAACTATTGACACACCATTGCATTTGCAAAACAATTTTAAGCAGAGATAAGTTTACCAAAAATTAGCTAAGATCTTATAAGATCTAGTTCTCAAAAACTTCAAAAATCAAATATTGTAAATTATTCGATCAAACATTGTTTTTTTGATTTTTTTTCGACCCCGTAATCTCACTAGTATTATTATTTATAATTCTATTACGCGCGCGCGCGCGCACACAGACACACATGTATACATGTATAAAGTAATGTCCTTGGCCAGAAATTTGAAATAAAAATGTATTTTGGTAATACAAGCGAATATAAGAATTATATTTTAACAGATTAATTAATTATTTGTTTATTTTATGCAAACCATATATAAAACAGTATTATATAATAATATAAAAATAATAAACTATGTTTCTAATATTTAAACTAAATTATTCACTAACATTTTAAATTTCAATTACAGTAAATTAAAATAAACAAAATGTAATATTTAAGTATAATATGTTTACAATAATAATAAACATACATAAAAAGGAAAAATCACAATTTTTAATTGCCCAAATAAAACTATAAATTTGAATCTGCAAATATCATAAAATAAGTAGATAAGCCATAAAATAACTAACCTAACTTAGGTATTATAGACTAATATGCAGGTATATATTTTTGAAATATAAAATTGTATGCATATCATATAGGAACTTAAAAATGTCCAAAAGTTAATTTGTATATTATATTCTAAAATATGAAAACTTTAATAATAATATTTTCATTTTTCATAAAATATCGAAAATAGTCCAAATATCTCTAGAAATATTTTATAAGTATTTTATAAAATATGATGTAAATTTTAAATAATATTTACAAACGAATTTTTTTAACACTGAGTATTTTTAGCTCATGAATAATGTGTAAATACTTGTACATAAATTAAATATATGATATTATTAATGACATTTTTAAAAACTTACTTTACTGTTAATAGTCGTCTAAAATATATGCACACAATTTCATGCATTAGTTTACAAGTAGGTGTCTTATTTACAAGTATCAGCTTTTTAATATCTTACATAAATTGTAAACAAAAATTAAACATTCTCCAAGCGGGTAAAGAAACTGTCGAGAACCTAAAACTACACTAGTATCCGTTTAAAGAGAAGGACTGCTTTATATACGAGTAAACTTGATGAAAAAATAACACAATACTATACCTAAGTATATTATCATTCGACAACCTTCGACTACTTTCGCCACGGGCACGCGCTTCCTTTTTCGCGCTGATTCTTTCTCACGGGTGCCAATCAATGCTTACTTTCCTGAGAAACACACAAATTAGTATAATTGATCAACAGCTTCCGAAAGATTCCACACCACCATAGAAATAGGAAATAACGACATAAAGATTCGTTTACACGATATAAATTTATTAAATGTATAGATTTAATCGATCCATTCAATACATTCAATTAACATGACACAACAAACAAAACAAAAACTACAGTGTTAAAATAATGGGCGTTTTACAAAAATTTGAAACAGGTAGCATGAAAAAAAAAATGAAACCAGGATGCTGCACTGTGTCCGGCGACAAGGATATGCAATCAATAAACACCACAAGAGCTAGTATGTAGTTTCGTTGTATGATACTAGATAGGGCTAAAATTATAGAAACAAAATGTGCAGAAAATGAATATTAAATAATTAAAAAATTGTAGTTGTTACATTTGAGTACATTTTGGTACATTCAACTGTTGATACATTTAAACATCCAACTAAAATATATTACATTACAAACTTATATATTTAGTTCCTATATATAATACATGTATATATAATATATAATATAACATACATAAATATATAATATGCAATATACATGTACACAACTAAATAACTTACACAACTTATCAAACATAAATATTATATTTATTTATTTATTTAGCTAAGAATAGAGACAATAATAAAAACCTCTATACCTATTGTAATTATATAAATCTTATTATTCCAATCATAAATGTAAATGACTAAAAATAGTTTTAAAAAATACTCTTTATTTAATATTAATATTTTTTTATTTTACTCACAATATTAATAATATCTATTATTTACAGCAATATCATTGATTTTTCTCATTTTCACCACATGCAACACACTTTTTACTTAGTCTTTGTAATTATAATGAACTAATACAGTAAAAAATATATTAAATCGTCAACCGTCGTAGCTCGGTCGTATACCTATAGGTTGATTTTGTAATTTTATGTATAATCACGTACGTAATAATTAATAATCAAAAAATTGTGTTTGTTATCCTTAAACACGTTACATATTAAAACAAAGAAATATATTCAATTTTGTTGTATATTGTATTTTAAGAACCAAGGTTTAAAAAAATTGTCAATTATAAACCGTAAAATAATCACTTGTTATCTATTCATTATACGAATCAAACTGAAATAATGCCATGTGTCATAACCCACATGTTCGTAGACTCATAATTTTATAGATTGAAAATTGTAATTATATTTTAGTTCTTACACTTGATACATTTTATCATTTAAAAAAATTCCTGTTTAAAATTCTGAAACTGTTTTGTTTTACTTAATTTTAAGGTAATTTATTTTTTTTAACAGCATAAATAAAAGTAAATATTTCATAATCAATAATCATTAGTTGAAATATTAATGTTATAACTCAGGGAAAGACTATACAGGTGACAGAAGACATATATATATATATACCAAAATTGTATATAAATGTATATCATAATTTACGTAGTGGATTACGCTGACGAATACGACTCATATTACAGTTGATAATAAATTTGGCATACGAAACGTTACGGAAAATACCATGTATACTGTATAGCTATAACTCCGGTGTTATAAACAGACTTATAATAACATAATACATAACATGCGGCTATTAATTACTATGGAAAATCTATCAAAGTTATACTTATATAGTTATATTAAGAGTTTTTATCTTTTTGCCTTTTCTATCAACTATTGTTATAAGTACTTACTTTATACATTTTTGTATTGTACATTTAATTATGTTAAATTGATATTCTGTACCTACTTTAGGCGCGGCCCATAATGAAATAAAAATAAAATAAATAAGTTGATAATTTCTATTATATTTTAATTATATTTTTAATATCCAAATAAATATGTCTATAATATATATATAGTACTTATATTATAGATGTAACTTATACATAATTACATAATTGAGTATGGTGTCGTTATTTGGGACCTTCATACTACTGTTAATGCTTGTCAGCTAGAAAGGGTTCAGCGAAGGTTTTCCCGTTTTGCCAGCTACTTACTGGTCATTGCTTGTCCATCTCATGATTACTCTCCTGTTGCCACTAATCTTAGTTTAGTTGCTTTAGCTGATCGCCGACGTTATTTTGGTAATACATTTTTAAAAGACCTACTGACTGGTATTATAGATTCTCCTTTACTTTCCCTAGTTACATTTAAAGTTCCACAACCGTCCTCCCGTTCTACTGCTATGTTTCACATACCTTTTAATTCCACCAATTACATGAAAAATAACCTATTGTAAGACTTTGATGTCGCATGCCACCACAGACTCTACCTTTAATTTTCTAAATTTTTAATTGTACACACACTTAAAATGTATTTCTATTGTTTTGTATTTAATATCATCATGTAATAATTATTGTAATATATTTTTTTCTGTATATCTACTTAATTTTATAAAGGGCTCAGCCCGTATAATTCATAATAAATAAATAAATAATACCTAACCGTAAAATATTTGCCAACCATAAACAAACTTTATCAAACCTTCCATCATATTATCACAAGCTTGAAGCTAACAAATATTTTATAAATTATTTACATTAAAATGTTTCAGCTATAAATATGCCTGTAGGTGCCAACTGCCAGGTGGTAGAGTTTTGTAAAAAAATGCAGGTAATAACTACAGTTATTTGTTTTAAATGAATCGATAATAAAGCATGATTTTAAATATTTTAATTAAGTTAGTTATTTTATTATTTATAATATATTATATTTCCCTATAAACATAATACATACAATATGTATTTTTGTCTAAAATCGATTCCAAATTCCAAGTATTACAAGATAAGTGCATGTAAGGACTGAGCTAACACTGTAGGATATACCAAATGACTAACCTTTCAAGAGAATCAACAAAATACATTAACCTAAACATTGTAGCAAATATTTTTTTATTGATCTTCATCTGTTAAACTCCAAGAAATTCCCCAAAAGTCAAACATTGATGTATAACTGATACGAATGTATTATGTTTTTATAAATACATTATTTTATTAAAAACCTCCAGAACAGTAACTAAAAGCTCATTCATAAAACATACCTAATATTAAATATTTAATAAAACTATTTAAATATAATTATTAGATAAATTAAGTTTAAATGTTGCTAAAGACAAAATATAGAGATAATGCATTATACGTTTATACGTATTAGTATATTACATAATTATTATATGATGCGTGACATTCTTTTATGGTAATTTTATACTAAATATTTATCATTGTAAAAATAATAGGAATATTGTTGTGTATTGATTATATTGAGTATAGAATATAGATAATCTTTTTTTATAGCGTTTTGAAATATAGGTAAAGATAGTTTTTGAGGTCTGTATATTATTATAATGGATCAATTGTATTTCTATTTTTTAGTACGGCTGACTCAAAATACAGCGATTTTATTGAAGTGATATATAGGTAAGCTAATTATAATTTACATACAAATTATATCTACGAATAAAATTATGGTATTAAAAATTTACAAATATTTTATGGAACTTTTCTGATTATAGTAATATGCTATCCTATAATATTAATACTATTATCAGTATTATCCGATGTCAAACAGTTATTGTATAAAAGTAAATTGTTCATAATCCACATGTATTTAAAGATACATATTTGCATTACATTTATAATTATGAAATTGTTTGATTTATTAATAGAAATAATTTATAGTTGTCTTAAGAGGATGTCGCCGAAGTATATAACGTTGTACGTTTCGATTTTACTAACAATGACAACTTTACGTTCAGAATAATACTTTTTTGTCTATTATTTTTGAAATTAGAGTGAATTGACATATTTTAAAATTTAAATTTAAAAATAAGAATATTAAGTATTATGATTAATAGACATGTTAAACTTTCTTTTTTATAATTCTCATAACTTACGTCTAAATTAAAACATAAATAGCATATTTGGGGCTATGGATACTATTCTTAACTTTAAATTTCATAATAGGTCAACTCACTCCAATATAACAGAGGTAAATGGATTTTTCTGAACATAAAATTTGCTATTATCCGTTAGTAGTGGCACAGAGACACACATGCAAAATACGATGTGCTCTAAATGGTACTTTGTACGGTTACATAGAAAAATAAAAAGCATGGATAGTTTAAATATACGTATAGTGTTTGTACTATTTCAGAAACAATTTTATAGTTTTCCATAATTATTATTCTAAATTTAAATAGGTAAATAGGTAGGTACATCCATATGGATACTGGGTAGTAATATAGTTTAATTATAGAAATCAAATAAACAGAAATAAATAAATAGCCATTAGTCATTAATATCATTGCTTATAAATTTAATATCATGTATATTATACATATAAATACTTAAAAATAATGATTTTTATAAATTATGAATTATATTATAGAATTTCAAATTTAACGTAAAATGTATGGCAACATGTTTCAACTGTTTCAAGTAATTTAAATTTTAAAACTGTTCATAGTGTGTGTATGAATAGAGTACGTACTCTGGTTATACTCTCAAATGTCACCAAACTAATACTGATCGCAGCGATTGTAATAACTGTCAACGCACGCAGTTAATCTTAACCTTTTTTCTATGATCTTATCTCTTAAGTTTTGAATTATCTAATCTCATCTCTAAATATATATTTTCCAGCTCATTTTCACTGTACAAAGTGTTCAAGGTATGTAAAACAAACAATATATAATAGTGATAATACCAAGTGCTCGCTTAACCCAATAAATATATTGTCTATTTGTCTTATAATAATATAATATATTAATGTATATTTATAGGTACCTACTATATACTTCCTAATACGGTTATCGATTGGCGATGTATGCTATATTCATTAAATGTGAGACTTGGGTAGTATAAACGTAAAAACATTAAATTAAAAACAAAATCAAAACATTAATTTAAATAAAACAATCATTTGGGCAAAATTAAGAGAAAAAAATTAATTATTGAAATAAATAATAAATAAATAAATAAATATAAATTAAAATCGTAAGTAATTTCCAATGAATTTTAATTATTTTAAAATACTATTTTTTCCTGTATAACACAATAATTACGATTTTGGAATATCTTATGGATAATTTTATGTTTATAAAATTATGATATAATTATTATTTTCTATTCGAGTCGCAATGGCATTTCTGTACAGTTATACCAAGACCTTTCAACCAGATACAGTTACCACACTTGTATTAATAAAAAATTATGGATGATTCTCTTACTCCAGTCAAAGGTTCGGCGGGGTTTACAGAGGGGATGACTCCACACCTCTACCAATCCCACCCCCGGTTATGTACATACATTTTCATTAAAAACCAAGACTGAGCGATCGATAATCTGTACAGGAGCATCTGCCTTTGCTCTCTTGGCCTCTTTTTTATTTTGTATCGTAAGCTATTTCGTTTAATCATAACTCTTATGAGTATAAAATTGATTCCATTTTTAAAAATATACCAACCCAATATTTATACATATTGATACAATATATTAGTATAATAATAGATAAGTAATCAATTTGATTTCAAATAAAAATAAATAATAATTAATAATTAAATATATTCAAATAAATAAAAAATTAATCGTAATATGACGATTTCAGTTTAAAAAAACCACATAATTACCTACATTATTTTAAAATTTTCCAAGTTTTAAACTGTGTATTAGATTACATTTATTATTTAAAACATATGATACACAATTACATTTATAATTTCAATACCTAAAATATTTAATAAATCTATTAAATTCCATTTTAAATTTTTATTAAAAAAAAACAACTGACAATTAATAAAATTAATATAATAATTACAGTTTATATTTTTTCGATATTTTAAAGTAATTAAATAAAACTTTTTTTTCACAATAAAAACTACACGGTTTTATTATTTAAATGGCTAAATATATTTTAATATTTAAATAACAAATACTACCACCATTATTGTCTACGAATTATTGTTAAATATTTTAAATTCTATATTATATAATAATGTATAATATATATACATATTATATAATATCTACAACTTATGCAACGATGTTCTTTTTTATCTTCCTTAGTAAGACTTACTATATAATGCCAATATTTAACATAGTTACCTATCAATCGAATATTAATTCGTAAGAAACAAATGTAGGGTAAAAAACAAACATTTAAGATGTAAATTTAGTATAAATCATTAATCATCTCATCTGAGAAACGGTTTTTAACAAAGCCTTAATTAAAACTAAACTTTCTGGAATTATTTAAAAAAGAACATTTAACAGTTGTCAAGTTTTTCTAAAACTTTTTTTTAATTACCAAACAAAACGAAGAGTTATTAATTCAAAGTACCAATTAGTGAACCAGAGGCAAATTTATGGTGGAGAAACAATATGATATTTTATCAGATTTATTTAATATTTCTATAATTTCTTCATGATACTCTATATATAGTAAGTTGTATAGTTTACAGATAATATGTTTTACCGAAAATATTTATCACCAATAATAATAATTATTATTATTATCATACTTAAGAAATAAAATCTCTCCGTTATAAAATATTATCAACATTTACTAATTGCCCACTAATTTAAAACAGTAAAACTGTTACTTTCATAGCTTTCTGTATTATACTATTTATACTAAATTATAGAATTCATATAATAAAACGAATACAAAATAATTGGAGCTTACGTGCCATATTTTTGATTTCAGTTTAAAAAATATCTAATAACCGTGGATATAAAAATTCCAAACTATTTAAGTAACATAATACCGTAGTACTGAAAATATACATATTTTTTATATAATCGTGTCACTTTTCCAACTAAAAAAATGGCGAAATCTGATTCATTTGATGATACGAATTCATTATCTAGTGTAATATAGAAATCTTTGGTTAATCTATATTTAAATATAAAACCGATAAACAATATTATTATATTATAATAGATATTATAGATAATATCATAAATGACATAAATTCATTAGCCTTATAGATGAAATGTGTGGGATAAATTCTACCCAACAATGAAATCCTTGCTTTGTATACTTGCTAATTTGCGTTTTTCCCAATAAGTCCTGCTTCAGCAGAATATATAGTTTTTCTACTTTTCACATTTCAGATTTCTAATAGAATAAACTAAATCTAATCTGGTTAGTTCAAACCGACAGAATTGGCTTTATTACCTCATAATATACGCAAGGATAATGATAGATGATATAAATATTTTAATAATAATTTTAAATTATAATTGTATATTTGTATTTAAGACTAAGTGGTATTCATTATTTTATATAATTCTGGAGTTAATGATACTTGCAATTAAATAAATAAATAAATCTAAGCCATTGCCTGTGGACAAATGCGGTTACAGGGGTCACGTACTCACGTGCCACCTAGGAAATTTTTTTTTTTTTTTAATTATTGGTTATTTAAATTATGATAACTAATATTAACATTATCAGTTATAAATATGATAAATTATCATCAAAGTATATATTATATTTTCTTTGTCAGATGTTGTAATAAAAAGTTTAATCAATTAAATTGAATTTTAATAAATTTTTGATTAGGTAGGTACCTTACTATATAATAAATTTATAAACACAATAAAAAAATGTACTTCCTACTATTCTCAGAATAGTGAGAACTTAAAATCACAAAGCTATAATTTTAATACTTTTAATAATATTTGTTGCACTTACTACAGTATTACCATTTTTTTATGCATATTTAGACGAATTACTTTTTCTTTTAGTGAAACGTATAGTAAAACAAAATCACTAATCACTAATAAGACATTTTAACTTCACTATCTGGCCTGTTACCTTCTAAACTTCTAAAGCATACTTTAGTAATATGGTAGGTATTAGGGCACTATGGTTTTTTATACTGCAGATGAATAGATGATTTAAATAAAATTGTATATACATCCTACATAATATTATACATTTATACGTATTAAAGAGAATTTGAGTTATTACAATTTAAATGGAATATAGAAAAAAATGAAGCCATCTAACCATAGATAATAAGTTATATTTATATATTATCTATGCATCTAACCCCACTTACCCACTGGATGATAATATAGTACTATTATGTTGCCCTGAATATATCTTTTCTAATGTTATATTTTATTTTCACTAATAAACCAATTTTGATTATTATTTTAAATTTGAAAATAAAATTACATCAAGTACTTAGATATATCGTTTAACATTCTAAAAATGAGTATTAATTATAAAAATAAATAACCCCCAACAAAAAAATCTGCTAATGTCCTTGATATAATTATAACTATGTATCGTATGTTTTACTTATTTCTTCATAATTTTCTCAGTCATATATCGTCATTCCATCACACTATGTCACTCTTAAATGTTCCTATTTACTTCCACTCCCTTAAATAAGCTTAAAATCCGAATAATCCGACGCTGAATTATCTCAATTTCTTATCGCTAAATTGTGTGTTTAAATAGTTTTTAGGGCGGAAAACAGAATAACATTATTTCGTATCACCTACATGGTATTCTTTGTTCCACTCAAAATCTAAATATTGATTTGAATGAGTTTCGATATTTGGTATAAAAAAAAAATAGAATTCGTTGCAGTACTCATAATAAAATATGCTTCTGTATTAATTACATTAAATAAATATGTACCTAAATGGCTAAATCACAATAATATTAGTTCAATAAATGGGAAATATTATATTACTATATATAAACTATTCATAATATAATAGTATAATACTAAATATACTATATTATATATTGTATTATTATTTATTACTTATTACTTAAATTATAGAACCTACAAAAGTTTTTACTTTTTATTGTGTTAAAATATCTCTAAGTCTTAAGTATTTTAGCCACAGTGCCACCTCAACAATCTTTTAAAGTTTCAAATAACCACAGTCCACAAGTTCACGATGACAAAAATAAGACAATAAAAAAAAATGTTTTTATAAACCATTATAACAACATAAACATTTGCGAACTAAAGTATTAATACATAATGTACATCGCACATATAATTATATTATATTTTAATAGAATAAATGAATAGTTATTGTTATTTAAATATATCGTTATGAATTTCAGTATTAAGTATAATATTTATTTCAAATTACCATATTAAGGAAAATATAAAATAACAAATTTAATAAGTTTTAAAAGTTAACAAATTAAAATAATAATTAAATGGGTCAGTTGCGTGTTTAGAATTGTGCGTGTATGGTGGAGAAGGAAATATATTTTACTATAGTTCGCCAAAACTCATTGACTAATGACTATAGAGGTGGAATCTGCCCCACTCGCCCTTAAAGTTGCTTTAAAACTATGATAATACAACAACATTATAAACTCAAAATATATTGCCTAAATTAAATAAAACCCGTTAAACGAAAGGTTAAATACTTTTTATTAAAACAAAATATTATACTATACCTATTACAAAATATATGTTGCTGATTTGCAAATTTGAACATTATGAATTTTATTATATATTTATATTATGTAAACATAGTAATATTCATTAACATTCATAATATAAAATCCTACTTTCAATTTTTAGATTCTGAACAAAATAATGAATGTATTGATTTTATAAGATGTGTTTTTTTCTGTTTATCATCATTCATCACCTTTTGAGGCAATAAAATAGCTTGGATATTAAAACGGAAATGGTTTCTGGTACCAAATTGGATCTAATTGGTATTTTAAGGATTAAAAGTAAAAATTACAAACTATTTTGTAGTTAAAAATTCATAAAAACTTTTTGTTTTTTATGTAAGTTTTGAAAAATGAATACAAGATTCTTCATAAGTAACTAGTTCATAATGAAAACATAAAATTTTAAAAATATATAAAAACAATTATTTTTATAGACGATTAAATTTCAAATTTGGACGAAATTATTTATAAAAACGATAAATAACGATTTTAATTATTTTGTTAAAATTTAAAAATATTATTCATGGCAACTTAAGACTTTTACGTACTTATAGTCTATTATTATAAATTTTACTACACGCAATAATATTTTTTTATTTATTTTAAGATATTAATATATTATCTATTTATACCTATTAATCTATTTTTACTATTTTATGGTATTTACAGAAAACTGCTATTACCTACATAATTAATTTTGAGTTATATAAGTTGATATGATATGATGTAAATATTTATTATTATAATAAATTCAATGTTTTCGGGAAAAAAATATATTGACCTTAATACTAAAATTAAAATAAATTATTTAAATAACTATTTAAAAAAAAAACATATTATCGTGAAATATATTTGGTCAGGACGTTCAGGTTAGGTTTTTCGTGTGCAACGATGTATTATTGAATTCAAATTCAACGCACCCATAACAGTGACCCACTGGACATCTTATGTACAAAAAAGTTGTACCCGCTTACTTACCTATTTAAACTTTACTCATGAATAAGTCATTCATCTGTTATAATTTTGATATTCTAGTGACATACGACATACCAATATAAAGCAAAGGCAAGTGGCAAACTGGCAACCATTTTTAATACATTTTTCCCTATACTCTATTTATAGGTGGGGTCGTTCGATCAATTGCAAGGTTATAGCCTAAATTCAGTTATTATAATTATACTTTATTATGTGGTACCTTGATACCTACAAATGTAGCAGTGATGGGCAGAAGCCGGATTTTTAAAAGAAATCATGCGTAAAGTCTAGTGTTGCAGACGTTGGTCGGCTCTAAAAGACACCATAAGGAGAACCAGTAATGGCAGTCACTAACCAAAAATGATGTGAGGACTGATGGTTTGTAAATCAGCAAATGTCCTGTGGCTCTTGTCTACCTTCGCAGAAAAACACGTATGTAACGCCTTGTATTCCCACTGGGAGCTCTGGAACCTGCCAGGTTGGTAGTCTCTGCGATGAACGGATAGTCTCCAGTCTCCTCACTCCTGTGTGTACCATAATAATTGTTGTATTTTCGATTATTTTAATAAGCGATGCTGCATAGCTGCAACTGTCAACTGTGCAAACCACTAAACGGAACTTGGTACTGTCTGTTGTTTGATTTGCATACCACGACACTTTGTATGGTTATAAATTTATAATTAACTAATAATTATTTATCTCGGACAATTTATACGTTAAAAATAAACTGGGTACTACATTTTTTTTAAAGAGGTACGATTAAATTACTCAAAACTTAATCAAACTCGTGTAATCTCAATCACGATTGCAATTCATATTGATTAGTAGAAATTTATAAGAAAACACTATGGACCAAACCACAAAATAAAAATGTAGGGTTGTTTTGTTTGTTTGTGTCAATACTGTCAGTCTACATGGCGATAAATACAATATCTATAAGGATTTTTATAGGATTATCCAAAATGTTAAAGAAAGGAGTATAAAATTATAAACATCCTTGGCGTTTTTATCAGTTGACGGAATACTTAATAAAATATTTATATATTCAATTTTTTTTGAAGATCTACATCCCTTGATTTCTTATTTTGATAATTTTATTCTATATAATATGTTAACTGAATAAATGTCCACGGTTTTTATTTTTTCCGTATGACCGTATAAAGTATCCAACAACCGTGCTAACACTACACAACTCGTGAACAGTTCACCCCCGGGCCCAGGTAATGAGGTAATGGTTTTTAACGTGAAAAAAGTATTTATACATGTAAATTTAGAGGTACCGCGAAAAAATAACCCCGGAAATTTAGTCCCCGAAAAAATAACCCCATATGAGATTTTGTAAGATTTTAAATGATAATAATTGTATAATATTCAAAACTAAAATGTATATTCTAATCAATACGTGTATGTGGATATTTTATAAAATATTTTAATTTTTAAGTGAATTATGAGCATTTTAAAATATTTAATATTTTTCATATTCATAACTCACCTAAAAATTAAAATGTCGTAAAAAACCAACGAAAAAACAGATTATGTTCTTACCTAAAAGTTTGATAACAGGTCAATTTACTCTAATATCAATATAGGTATTATTATGTATTTTTTATGCATTATAATTAACATTTAATATTATTTATATTATTTAAGTTTTTTTATTTATATATTATTGACCGTAAATGAAAAAATTGACTATTTGTTTAAAATTATTATATTATTTATTTATTAATATATTATTGATATTTCAAACTAATTTACTAAGTAACATGGGAAGATTAGGAAGTCCATATTTTAACAATATAAGTATAAATATAGGACTTATAGATATAGTGTGCTTTTAGTTT
Organism: Rhopalosiphum padi; assembly: GCF_020882245.1. Taxonomy (NCBI): domain Eukaryota; kingdom Metazoa; phylum Arthropoda; class Insecta; order Hemiptera; family Aphididae; genus Rhopalosiphum; species Rhopalosiphum padi. Next base: position 86,883,723 of record NC_083597.1, read on the forward strand.
TGATATTAGAGTGAATTGACTTATTATCAATCTCTTAGGTAAGAACACAATCTGTGTTTTCTCGTTTGTTTTTTACGATATTTTAATTTTTAGGTTAGTTATGAGTAAGAAAAATATTAAATATTTGAAAATGTTCATAATTCACTTAAAAATTAAAATATTACACTTACATGTATTTATTAGAATATACATAATAGTTTTGAATATTATACAATTATTATCATTTAAAATCTTATAAAATCTCATATGGGGTTATTTTTTCTGGGGTTATTTATTAGGCAAATCAAATTTAGAATATCCGATATTTGTTTTCTCGGACGTTAAGCATATGGGCATTACCTAATTATTATTATCATTTAATATTTTGTCTATAAAATATCGCTAACTACTACAGACTAGTGTTTTTTCTGCATTATAAAAACATTCATCTGTATTACGAATACAATAAATTTTAAAAAGATCGATGATGAATATAAATGAATATTACTGAAAGATAAATAATAATAATAATAAAATTACTTACATATTTTCTTTATCGCGCTTCATACGGGTGAAATTCTCTTAATTTTTGTTCTGCCCATTACTACCTCAGCGTTTAATTTATATTATTAGGTACTAGGTCTGGATACCACTACAAATTACAATGAAGTGTTTTTAGTGTTTTTACCCAGATTAGTTTTAAGAAATATAAATATAAATCTATTATATTCTCTATATTTATAGATATGTAAATTATAACTTACTATAACAAACAACAATTTAAATATAGTGAAATAAGGTTAGGTAACTGTTACCTATATAAGATACGTTTCTAAAATTAGGACACTGTATGGATAGTGCATATACTATATAATATTTATTCTAGAAAATGAGTATCTCTTACCTGTAAATAAGGTTATAAACTTATAACTATTAACTTATGATACATTAATACCACTATTCAAGTATCTACCTATATAAAAAAGACACGAGGGACCGGTGATGTGACTTATGGTTTAAAATTGTCGACCGATAATAAATTCTCGATTATGTCAAAATGTCAAATGATATGATTATCATCATGACGATTGATGAACACATACTGTTAATATGTGATTGCGAGATGGCGAATAACTTGGTATAAGTTACTCAGTGATATGGTCACAAAATACTATAATGTAGGTACCTATTTAATTTTTACATATTATAATATGTGTACAATTAATCGGCGTATTTTCGAAAATACTATACTATACTACACTATAGCAAAAGGTCTATGCCCCCTATGAGGTATCTATATAGGTGGTAATCTTCCTGACGATAGTAATAAAATACACGCGGAAACGCATGATAACGTAGGTATGCATTATTCACACGGTCTCTGATTATTCAAAATACAAATTATTTTGTATTTTTATAGGTTATACCTAGTTGTTAATGTTGTTATTGGCGCTGTCGTCGATGCCGGCGCTCATTAGAATTTAGCGAGAATCCACAATAATATCACAACGATAGCATTATAGCAATATGACATGTCCGACCCGCGCGCATTCCTTTTAAATCGAGTCGTACCTGCAGGCTGCAGTTCGACTGAAACGATATTATTAGGTGTCGCATTTTAATGTAAAAAATGAATACCGAATACAGACAACGAAATCGTTTTGTGCGTAAATCGGCGGCGGCGGCAGGACCTTGGTTTTCGATATTTTCATAAACAATTTTGTGGACAAAAAACCTATGATGGTGTTGGTATCACGCCACCGCGGCGATAAAATAAAAACGTTATGTTATAATATATTATTATTATGTATACAGAGACGTCGATCCTATACCGAACGCAATGATAATAATCGTGACTAAAGAAGTTTATTTAGTCACGATATTATTAATAATAATAATAATAATAATAATAATGAATGCGATGCGATCCTGACTCGTAACGTCGCCCGGATCGGGAGCGCGTACCATCGGCCGGAGCAATGGCATGAACATTGAGCATGATATTAAAAAAAAATCTTATACGCGATTCCCTTCCTTTTTTTCCTTGGTTTATTTTTTTCTTTTTTCAGTCTCTTTTCCCCGTAATAATTTTTCCCTGTTCCCCACCACCGACGCCGCCACCGCCACTCGCCGCTCGCCCACCATCGCGTTGCTCGTGAGTTCGCGTACAACGGTCGGTGTACGGTGTAGCTAAAGAGTCGACACAAACAACACCGCCGCGCCGCCGAACCGCTCCCCCGCGCGCCGCGCCACCGCGATCAGTCTGGTCTTGGACGCGGTCGTTCCGAAATCGTCCACCACCCGAAACCGCGGCGCTGTTTTCCACGAGCGCGCAGTCCAGAGCGCAGGCGCACAAACGCCGATCGCGTTTTTCCCCCCGTGTGCGTACACCAAAGACAATAACCAAACAACGCGAACCGTCTACACCGCGATATTACGCTTATATCGTTTATTATTATTATTATTATTATAAATTTTTTTTCGTTTCGTGTTTTCCGTTTTCGGCGTCCACCGCCGTTCGCCGCCAACGGCTGTCGCGTCGCCTTACGACAACGATAACGACGACGACAACAACAACAACGGCGATAAACCACAACAAACCGACAACGACGGTGCGCGTGTTGTTCCGAGTACGACCGCACGGCATTCGCTGCTCCGTCCGTCCGTCGCGGTGTCCGCGTCCGATGGTGATATCAAACGTGCACAGCGGCGGCCAGTAGATCACCGGCAAACGCGATGGCATCGGACGAAGAAGTCGAGGAGTCTTTCACCGGTAATAATGCCCGGCGCGTACGCTGCCCTGCCGACGACGGCGGTTTTTTTTTCGCCGCCGGTGTCGTCGTCCCCGCGGCGCGCGCGTACCGTCCGCCACCGTTCCGTCTCGTCGTCCCCCCGCCCGCCCCCGCCCGCTCATAATCGGCTCATTAGGGCCATCGGTTTCGCGAATGGGGCCAACCGTAAACAAAATGGTGGAACGGTGCCGCCGCTGGATTTTTCAATGCCGCGGTCGATATTGATAAATAAAAATCATAATTACACGATCCATTTCCGATATCATTTACGTTAACCGGTATCCCACAAGGTTCGCCTCGTTACCTTTCCGATGCCCTCCTGCCGCCTAAAACGCTCACTTTTTTCTTCACTGCTGACGTTTTGGTTTCAAAGTTTATAAGCTCACACAAGTGGAGGATTAAGTCGAGGGATCGTTTTTACTTTGGTTCTCTCGTGAACCGGTGCGTTTTTTGTCCAAATGCTTATCAATTCGTCGTTGTTGGCCAACAAATCCATTACCCAACTCTATAGTTTGATATCATTATTTTGCTCATGACTGCGCACATAATTTTCGTATTATTGTTTAATTGGTTATTTACCTACTCGAAGATTGTTCCTGTTAGCTATAAGACATCAAGGAATAAATTAAACTTAGATTTTATTTTGACTGATAAAATCATCTTTAATTTCACTATTTATAAATAAAAGTGGTCATTTTCAGTCATGTATATAAACACCTAACTATATATTTATGTTTTATGTAAAGAAGTACCTAGCTTAATCAAAATATACTTAATGCCTATGCCCTATAGTCTATACTTGAATTACTTAAATACAAGTGTGGATCTAGAAATTAAATAAGGAGGGAGGTTAAATAAAAAAATTTACTTCATGCACATTAAAGCATAGACATTAAGTATGAATTTTGAAATATTTTAAGTAGATACCTAAGACCTAAGCGAGGAACTTCAGCCTCCAAAGCCCCCCCTCCCCTTTGTATCCGCGCCTCCTTTGACAATATTATTAACATAAAATTAAGGTTAGGTATCCTATCTCAGATAGGTATTTATGTTGTTTATCACTTGATATTAAATAAAATTGATTTTATTTTTAGAAGAATATGATGAACCATCAAGTCGGGTAGAAAACTCATTTGATTCTGAGGAAGAAAAACGTGTAGAGGTTAGTATTATCAATTAATAATTTTCAATACATTTGCTTTTAAATAATGTCATACATTTTTAAATAGGTACTTTATATTTATATATTAATTATTTAATTTGTTTAGGAGGAAGATGACGAATATGATCCTGATGGTCGCAAAAAAAAGCGAGGTAAAAAGCGTAAAGCAAAAAGTGATTCCAAAAAAGAAAAGAAAAGGAAGAAAAGAAAAAGGGGTGGAGATAGTGCTGAGGTATTTGTTTTATTAAATATTAAATTTTAACCTAAGTTTATAATTGGATATATTTATTTTTATAGGAAAGTGACTTTGGTAATTTTGAAGAAGAAACTACTGCAGCTAACGATTCAGATTATTCAAATCGCAAGTCTAAGAAATCAAAAAATTCATCTTCTAAGCATCATCAGCCTAGTACATCACAAGATAATAATGGCAGTACGATTTAGTTTAATTTTAATTTTGTAAAATATTAGATATAGTTATTAAAAACTACTTTTTTTTACTAATTTTAGCTGGAATGCCATCAGTTGAAGAAGTCTGTCAAACATTTGGTTTACAAGATGTTTCAATTGATTACACTGATGCAGACTATCAAAACTTAACCACTTACAAATTATTTCAGCAACATGTTAGGCCTATTCTTGCGAAAGAAAATCCTAAGGTAAGAAATTTAATATTATCTCCGATTTAGAATAGTATTATAATTTTTTTCCTTTAGGTTGTGATTGCTAAAATGATGATGTTAGTTGCTGCAAAATGGCGTGACTTCTGTCAACAAAACCCACATCAAGAACAGCCTGAATTTGAAGCTAATGAAGAACCTGAGTATCAGCCTAAAAGTTCAACTTCCAGACACAAGGTATGTAGTGTATAAAAAAAAAATGTAATTATAGTTTTAAACTAAAAGTAAGTATAACTACAATATTCATGTTCAATTATGTGCACTTAGGAACAAAAAAGATTATGACACTTTTAATTATTAAGTTTCATAATATGGCTTATTTTATTTTTCAGTCAAGATCAGTGGATGAACTAGATGAATTAGAAGAAGAAGAAGAAGTAGAAGTAGAAGAAAAAAAGAGCAAAAAACGAAGTAATCGTGCTAAGCGTAGTGGTGGTGGTAATAAGAGAAATTCACAAGGATCTACATCTAAAGTTCCCACATTGAAAATTAGGCTTGGAAAACGCAAACAAGCAAGTTCTGTTAGTTAAAATTAAAATTAATTTCTTTGGAAATTATGTCATTTATATTTAGATGATATGTTTATAATTTATTATTAAATTTTTTAGGATGATGATGCAGAAGGTGTAGGAACTGGAGACACTCAAGGTGATTCTGATGCTGAATTTGAGCAAATGCTGCAAGAAGCTGAAGAAGGTGCTGCTGCAGAAGCTGAAGTTCCAGAAAAAAAAGTTGAAGATCCTGATGCTCCTAAAAAGAAAGCAAAAACTAAAATTGGTAATAAGTCCAAAAAGAAGAAAAAGACCAAAATGACTTCCAAATTCCCAGATGGTAGTGGTGATGGTGAAGAAGGATATGAAGTAAGTTCATAATTCTATATTGTTATTTAAGTGTCACTACTTTTTTTTTTTTTAATTATTAGACAAAACATTAACATATTTAATAATTTTTACATTAGCAAACAGATCATCAAGATTATTGTGAGGTCTGCCAACAAGGAGGAGAGATTATCTTATGTGATACTTGTCCAAGAGCATACCATCTTGTATGTTTGGATCCAGAGTTAGAAGATACTCCTGAAGGAAAATGGTCATGTCCACACTGTGAAAGTGAAGGTGGACAAGAACAAGAAGAAGATGAACATCAAGAATTTTGCAGGTAAATAATCCTAGCCACTTAAAAAATGAAAACTTCTTGATAAACTTATAATTAATACATTATATACTATGACAATAGAGTATGTAAAGATGGAGGTGAACTTTTATGCTGTGATTCATGTCCAGCTGCTTATCATACATTCTGTTTGAGTCCGCCTATTACAGATGTACCTGATGGTGATTGGAAGTGCCCTCGATGTTCGGTAAAGATGAATTAAAATCAATTAACTTATTTAAACAATTCATATTAATAATTTATTTTTAATATGCAATACCATTAGGCAAAACCATTACCTGGAAAAGTATCGAAAATCTTGACTTGGCGTTGGAAACCATTACCAGAAGACCCTAATAAACCAGCTGATGAACAAACTGAAAAGGTTAACAGACGACGAAATAAGCAACAAAGACAACGTGAATATTTTGTGAAATGGCAAGATCAGAGTTACTGGAAATGTGACTGGGTGTCTGAAGTTCAAGTAAATATTCCTCATAATATTGAGATTTATTATTTTAATACTTAACAATCAAATGTCTTTAACAGATGGAAGTTTTTCATCCAATTACTATTCGAAGTTATATGCGAAAGTATGATATGGATGAACCGCCTAAATTAGAAGAACCATTAGATGAATTGGACAACCGATGGAAAAGACTTCGTGAAGTTGGCGGTGATCAATCTGCATTAGAAGAAAAATTCTACAGGTATTACCATTAAATTTGATACAATTTTTTTAATTGTTCATTCTATAAATATATATATTTGTATTTTAGATATGGTGTAAAACCAGAATGGCTATTAGTCCATAGGATTTTAAATCATAAGCATTTAAGAGATGCACGTATGATGTATTTAGTTAAATGGCGAGATTTGCCATATAGCTTAGCTACATGGGAACACGAAAATCCTGAATATACCGATTTAAAATCATTCATTGATTATTATTGGGTAAATTTTATTTTTTTTAAATTATATATTTATAAATAAGTAATTATTGATTTTAAATAGGAACTGAGAGCATCGTGTGATACATCAAAGAAAACCAAAAAAGTGAAAGGGAAAAAGGGCAGTAGCAAAAAAGATTCAGTTGAAGATGAAGAAACACCTAAAGCAACAATGGGACTTACTTGGTATGTTATTTAATATTTATCATGAATAAAGGACTGATGTTATTGCATTTACCAAGTTTATGTACATATTTTACTTTAAGTTATTTTTTATTGTTTAAGTGAATTCAATTTTATTTTTTATTTTAAGAAAAACTTAATGAATTTACTTAATTAAATTTAATTTTGTTATTATAAACTATAAGATGAGTATTCAAGTAATATAAAAATACCTACATTTTTTCTTTTTAATTGAGCTTAGTTGTTAATAATTTTTAAAATGAATATAAATGTTACCTATTAAATATACTAACTAATAGACAAATTTGAAATTTGAAATTTTATTAACATGTATTTTCAAGTTATATAATTTAACATCACATCTTCATTATATTTATTTTTAGTCGCAAATTTGTGGCAGCTCCTGATAAGCCAGTATCAGATTTAAAAAAGAAGTATGAAAAGCAACCTGATTATGTAGTGGATACTGGTATGGAATTGCATCCTTATCAGTTAGAAGGTTTGAACTGGTTAAGATATTCTTGGGGTCAGGGCATTGATACAATATTAGCTGATGAAATGGGTCTTGGCAAAACTATTCAAACTATAACATTTTTATACTCTCTTTATAAAGAAGGACATTGCAAAGGTCCATTTTTGGTAAGTAGTACAAAAAAATGTAATGTATTTTTATTTATTATATTATTTGTTTAAATTAAATTTTAGGTGAGTGTGCCACTATCAACACTTATTAATTGGGAACGTGAATTTGAAACATGGGCACCAGACTTTTATGTTGTCTCTTATGTTGGAGACAAAGACTCTAGAGTAACAATTAGAGAAAATGAATTTTCATTTGATGATACTCGTTCTGGTGTACGTTGTAATAAAATAAAAGGCGTAGTTAAATTCCACGTATTACTTACAAGCTACGAACTAATTTCAATAGACGCCCCATTGTTAGGATCAATTGAATGGGCTGTGTTAGTTGTGGATGAGGCTCACAGACTCAAAAGCAACCAGTCAAAAGTAATTAAATAAAATATATACATAATATAGTTGATATTATTAAATTTACTTTACATTATTTTTGTATACAGTTTTTTAGACTTTTGGCTGGCTACAATATTCGTAATAAGCTACTATTAACTGGTACTCCTCTGCAAAACAATCTAGAAGAGTTATTCCATTTATTAAATTTTTTGACGCCTGAGAAATTTAATGATCTAACAGTTTTTCAAAATGAATTTGCTGATATTTCAAAAGAAGAGCAAGTCAAACGTCTTCATGAAATGTTAGGACCTCACATGCTTAGAAGATTAAAAGCTGATGTGTTAAAGGTATATTTTTATTTTATTTGTAAGAAATATATATTATTAATTACTATTAATACAATTTTAGAATATGCCTTCAAAATCAGAGTTTATTGTGCGTGTTGAATTATCTCCAATGCAAAAAAAATATTATAAATATATATTAACAAGAAACTTTGAAGCTCTAAATCCAAGAGGTGGAGGACAACAGGTGTCCTTGTTAAATATTATGATGGATTTAAAAAAGTGTTGTAATCATCCATACCTATTCCCTGCGGCTGCTCAAGAAGCTCCAACAGCTATCAATGGAAGTTATGAAATAGGTGCTCTGACCAGAGCAGCTGGAAAACTAGTTTTATTATCTAAGATGCTTAAAAAACTCCAAGAAACAAATCACCGGTAAATTAAATATACTGTTTATTATTTATTATACTTGAATATTAATTTGTTATTTGCATCACTATTGTGAGCTTAAAGTAATAAAATTAATATTTAAACTCATCAAAGTTGTTTAGTATTCTAATGTAAGAAATGATCTATCTATAAATTAAGTAAGCGTAACATTAATTTAATAAAAAATGTTTTCAGAGTTTTGATATTTTCTCAAATGACAAAAATGTTAGATATTCTTGAAGATTATCTTGAAGGAGAAGGTTATAAATATGAACGAATTGATGGTTCAATAACAGGAAATCAAAGACAAGAAGCAATTGACAGATTTAACGCTCCTGGTGCTCAACAATTTGTATTCTTGCTTTCAACCAGGTATTTTATAGAAATATAAGTTAAAATTAACTTATAAAATTATATTCATGAAATCATTTTTTAATTCTATATTGTTATAAAATTAGCAGTATAATATTGTTTTACCTAACAAGTTTTTAACCCTTTCCCGCCCATTTTTTTTTTTTTTATACTTTTAAAATATATTATTTCTTAGCTATCAAAAAATTAATAAAAAATAGAAAAAAAAAATATAAATATCATATGTTAAAAACAGTGGATCCATTTGATAGAACATAAAATTGTTTGTATTTAATGGGTCCATATGGAGTCTTCGAACTATTTGTATTGGAATAACATTTAAGAATAAAAGACGTATCCAAATGGACCCAATGGGCTGGAAAGGGTTTTTTTGAATTAATTGAATGGATAGTTTTAAACATGATAAAATGTTTTTAATGTTTTATTAATTAGAGCTTGTAAATATTTACTTTTGAAAAAGTACAAATTAATGTTGTATGTGAGTGTTAAATGTAATATTATTTTTAAAGGGCTGGTGGTTTAGGAATTAACTTGGCAACTGCTGATACGGTTATAATTTATGATTCTGATTGGAATCCTCACAATGATATACAAGCTTTTTCAAGAGCTCATCGTATTGGTCAAGCAAATAAGGTAATGATTAATTTTATATATGTATTAATTTTTCTAATAATTTCAGTATTATTATTAAATTATATATATATTTTTATTTTAGGTTATGATATATCGTTTTGTAACAAGAAATTCAGTTGAAGAACGAGTTACCCAAGTAGCCAAAAGAAAAATGATGTTAACTCACTTGGTTGTTAGACCTGGTATGGGAGGAAAACAGACTAACTTTACTAAACAAGAATTAGACGATATATTACGATTTGGAACTGAAGAACTATTTAAAGAAGAAGAGGTATTTATTATTAATTTATATAAAAAAATAATAATAATAATTAAACCATTATTTTAAATACTAGGGTAAAGAAGAAGAAGCTATTCATTATGATGACAAAGCAGTTGAAGAATTATTAGACCGTTCAAAAATTGGTATTGAACAAAAAGAAAATTGGTCAAATGAATATTTGTCATCATTCAAAGTGGCTAGTTATGTTACTAAAGAAGAAGATGAAGAAGAAGAAGCTAATACAGAAGTAATAAAACAGGAAGCAGAAAATACTGATCCTGCATATTGGGTTAAATTGCTTCGTCATCATTATGAGCAACACCAAGAAGATATTTCCAGAACATTAGGCAAAGGAAAACGTGTCCGCAAACAAGTTAATTACAACGATGGTGGTGGTGTTGTAGATTCAACACGTGAAGATACAACCTGGCAAGAAAATCTGTCTGATTATAACTCAGACTTTTCTGCTCCATCAGGTATGATTTCTGAAATAGGAAACCTCTTTTTTGTTTTTGATATTTTCTAATTTAAAGATGATGACAAAGAAGATGACGACTTTGATGAAAAGGATGGGGAAGCTGGTAAAAAACTTAAGCGTAAACCTGAAAGAAAAGAAGAGAGAGATCGACCTTTGCCTCCATTATTGGCTAGAGTGGGTGGAAATATTGAAGTAAGTAGCAATTTCATGCAAATACTTTGATATTAATCCAAACATGGAATAAACAAACATTTAGAGATTATAAAATGTTGTGTTTACCTAATTGGAAAATTAAAGGAAATAGATTTAGAATATTAGCATATTAAGTAATCTGTGCTTTTATTAAAGGCCTTTTTCTACATTTCAAAATAAATGTTTTTACTTTTTTTTTCTACTAGTGATACCTAAATTTATTGCCTCTACGTTATTAAGATTAACTGTAAAACACGTGCGTTGAGAGTAATTTATAAGACCATAGTGGCATGTAAAATGAGATTGAGTTCAGAGTGATCTTATACAAGTTATTTTACACAAAATACTTTGTACATAAGATTTTTATTACCCACTCATTTCTTCTCTAAATGCGCTGAAATAATACCTACTAGATTTAGGAATGTGTTGAATGAGTAAGAGTAAATCAAATGATTAACTCAGTGTTTCTTAACCGGTGTGTCGCCGGGTAAGTCCAAACATGTCAATGAAAGTACTAATATTAAATGTACAAACCTTGTTGACACTATATTTACAAAAATTAATTTTTTTTTTTTTTTTATTGTGTGTCACAAAGTATGAAAATGTTTATTAGTTTGTCGCCATAATACAAAGGTTGATTAACTGACATCAAATTTAAAGTTTACAACATATTTATTCTACCAGAGGTTTTTTCAATGGTTAAGGTTTAAAACAAAGTATAAGAATTGTTTTGATGAAAATTAGTTCATACAGTTAAAACTTATTTAATTAATCCTCTTTGGTAAAAAATTATTTATTTAACTATGAATTTTTTTTTATTATTCAAGGTACTTGGATTTAATGCTCGACAAAGAAAGGCTTTCTTAAATGCAATTATGAGGTATGGAATGCCACCTCAAGATGCGTTTAACTCTCAATGGTAATATTGGATTTACATTATTCTTATTATTTATATCAATTATTAATTAATAATTTATTTTTTTCAATTTTTTAATTATTTAACTAGGCTTGTAAGAGATTTAAGAGGTAAATCAGAAAAAAATTTCAAAGCATATGTTTCATTATTTATGCGTCACTTATGTGAACCTGGTGCTGATAATTCTGAAAATTTTGCTGATGGTGTACCACGTGAAGGCTTAAGTCGGCAACATGTACTCACAAGAATTGGTGTTATGTCACTAATTCGTAAAAAAGTAAGCATTATATTATAGAGCAGTGGTCCTCACTAGGATTTTAGAAAGGGCCAAGTGTAATTTTTTTAAATTACTTGCGGGCTGCATACATTTTGATAATTAATAATATAAAAATGTCCAACTGTTTACTTAATTTAATGATGAATAATAAAATGAAACTGGAAATTTTGTTTAAAAAAGGATATTGTAGAAAGTTCATTAATGGCACATCAATTTATAGAATTTTATATTTTAGAGTATACAATTTAGTTGTATTATTAAGTGCGGGCCACACTAAATTTGTTAAAGGGCTGCGTAGTGTAGGGATCAATTTAAAAATATATAAAATATCCCTAATCATTATTGCATGTACTATTCTTCATAATATGTTGCATGTTGAACATGTCAGGAACTATTATGCATATAGTTTGATATAAATTTTACAATTAAAAATGACATATATTATGAATATAATCTATAAAATAAAAAAAAAAGTTAGGAGACATCTTGCAGTGTATATTATTTAAATTTTATAAATTATTTTTTTTTAATTGAAGGTTCAAGAGTTTGAAGAAATAAATGGTTTCTACAGTATGCCTGAGCTTATTCGTAAGCCAATTCAAACTATCAAAGCTGCTGATGCATCTACCAGTTCAACTCCTGTGCCGCGTTCCGAAGCTTCAACACCAACAACTACTGTTTCAGAAAAAACTGAAATTGAAACAGACAATAAACCAAAAGTAAACACTTAAATTCAATTACTTAAAATATTATGTTATAAATTGTTATTTATTATTATTATTTTCAAGGATCTTGAGGAGAAATTAAAAGAAACGCCAGCAACTACTGATGATAAACCAATAGAAATTAAATCTGAAGAAAGCACTGACAAACCTCTTGTTAAAATAGAAAATGAATTATCTGCTAAAGTTGACACACCAGAAGAAACAACTGTGAGTAAAATTGGTTTAGTCATAATAAATCTATTTTAAATTAATCAGAATTAATGAAAAACTGTCATACAATGAATAGTTTTGATGCTTTTGCCAGATAGTTTTTGATCGACAATTGACAGTATAATAATAATTTAAGCTGTAAGGTTTATTTAATAATTTAAAAATAAATATAATTATTTAAACAAGTTCCACAATAATGTAATAATTTTGAATGACGTAACAAATGTATACCTCTATTTTGTTTATCTATATTTTATTATATTAAGCAAATACTATAAAATTCTGCACTGTTGATTAAATTTTGTGAAAAAAATGTTTAGGTCGTTGTTAAAGAAGAAGCTGAAGAAGCAGTGAATCTTCAAAAAGAAAAACCAACAGAAGAAAAAACACCAGAAAAAGAAAGCACCCAAGAAAGTGACACTGTTGTTAAGGTTGAACAGTCTGATGCTTCATCAACTGAACAAAAAGAAACTAACTCTGTAGCAACATCTGAAACTGTGAAGAAAGAAGAAGAAAAAGAAAAGGAATCTGAATCATCCACAGCTGATAAAAAAGAAGTACGTGCCAGTTTTTTTTTTATCATTTAATTATTAACAATTTCTCAATTTCCAATATTGTAGGAAGAAAAGAAAGCTGCTGAAGCATCAGCAAAGGCATTGCAAGCTGATGATGAAGCTAAGAAAAAATTATTAGAAGAGGCTGAAAGAGCTAAAGTGGCAGCTGGCATTGGAACTGAAAATGATAAAGAAGATAAAATCACTAGGAAGTTCATGTTTAACATAGCTGATGGTGGTTTTACTGAACTTCATACATTGTGGGTAAATGAAGAAAAAGCAGCAGTTCCTGGACGCGAATATGAAATCTGGCATAGGAGGTATGTGTTTTTTTTTCTGTCAAAAGTATTACAGTCATTTTAAATGTTTATAATTTAAAATATAAAGTAATTATTAAAGTGTATTATATACATTATAATTTAGTGCTAACTTTACTATAATTTATATTTTGTATTGTTTCATTTTTTTAAGACATGATTATTGGCTATTGGCGGGTATTGTAACACATGGTTATGGACGTTGGCAAGATATTCAAAATGACATCCGTTTTGCTATTATCAATGAACCTTTTAAAATGGATGTTGGTAAAGGAAACTTTTTAGAAATCAAGAACAAATTTTTGGCAAGAAGATTTAAATTATTGGAACAAGCACTTGTGATTGAGGAACAACTTAGGCGAGCTGCCTATTTGAACCTTACACAAGATCCAAATCATCCAGCAATGTCATTGAATGCTCGGTTTGCTGAAGTGGAGTGCTTGGCTGAATCACACCAACACTTGTCTAAAGAGAGTTTAGCTGGCAACAAACCAGCCAATGCTGTTCTTCACAAAGTATGATTAAAATGTTAAAATTATAGATTCAATTATTAAAGTGGTGCTCATCATTATTTTAGGTACTAAATCAATTGGAAGAACTTTTGTCAGACATGAAATCTGATGTAAGCAGATTGCCAGCAACATTGGCTCGTATACCTCCAGTTGCCCAGCGACTTCAAATGTCAGAGAGATCTATATTATCTCGTTTAGCTGCTACCACGTCTTCAGCTACTTCTACTTCCCAACAACAATCTGGAGGTAAATATTATTTTTCATATTTAAAATAGTTTTATTAATTTACATTACAAAAAATATTATTCTAGTAGGTACCATAAGCAATCAATATCCCAATGGTTTTCAAAATGGACAATTAAATGGTGCGTTTGGCAACACTAACTTCACCAACTTCAGACCCCAGTATTCAGTACCTGGGCAACAGACTTCATCATCTAGCACTGCTTAAGTGCCATTTTGTATTTTATATTCGTCAAAAACCTTTTTTATATTACTTTATTTCTAGATCTCTCCATCTAAAACAGAAAAAATTATATTTGAATTCATTACTACACTCTATTTGGGTTATAATATTGAGTTGGTAACCGATTATTTTTCATTTTCTTATTTATTACACAACAAAGGTTTGAGTTTCTATTGAATACCATTGTAAAAATTAATTAAAAAATGTACTTTTATCTTGAAAATTAGTGACCAATTATTTTTCCACTGTATAGTGTATATGCAGTGTCTAAATGTCTCGTAAACATTGTACATACATTTTATTATCAACAAAATGGAAAATTACATTAGCTTAAATGTATTTACTTAATAACTTTTTTATGATATTTATTTTATTATTATTATTTTTTTTTTTTCTAAGGGTTTTAGATTGTAATATAAGGACATTTTTTCATTACGTATTTGATGATAAGTAAAACAATAAAACAACTGATATGTCAGATGTACATTTATTTTATTATTTATTGTGTTAAATAATTGAAAAAACTAAATATTTATACTATAGAAATACAATTTTAGCTACCATTATTATACTAAAAATTTACCTGAAAGGAGTCATTAAACTAAGGCTTTACACCAAGGGTGATTCAAATACTCAAACATCGTATAGGCTAGAGTATTTATTTTAAGGTGCTACTTACCCTTTTATTCTGTATTTTATAATATACAATTAACCTAATTGTAATCTTCACGGACCAAAATATTTTTTCATTTCGTCATATATTGGTGATATTATCAACATATTGATAATAATTTTAAATGCTAAACTATAAAATAACAAATTAGTGATTGTTAAAAACTAAAAACTAAGAAGTTACCTAACATATCCTGGTACTGTGTATCATCAATCATAATATTAATAAAATGTATTATTAAAAATTTAAATACTTAAGATTTTTTCGTAAGTTACCAAAATTCTACTATTTCCACTACCAATAAACAAAATAATGAACATTTGAAACAAATGTTAAACTTAAGATTTTTCCAGAATAAATGAATAAATAATACTGATCATATTGCATTAAGTTTAGTACCAAAATGTTTGACTTTCTTGATGTGGGTTTTTAATATACAGGGTGTCTTTTTAACAACTTGAAAGTATGTAAAAAAAATGTTTTCAAAAACATGAATACTTTTTGAAATAATGAGTGTTTTATGATAAAAGAATCACCCCGTATAGACCAATATTATTGTAAAGTTGCTCCTGAAAAATCATGACCTTATTACGATATTAATAATACATTTATTATTAGAGGTTTAAACAGTCTTTCCCGCCTTCTCTGTTATGGCTATTAATAATAAATTACAACCAATGAAATAAAAATTATTCCATGATGAATACAGAGTAATTCATCAAACATGCTTGCCACCGTTATCACTTATAATGATCATTATAGGACCACAGAATAATTCTGTGATAAGACGTGTATTCAGACTCTGATCTTAGGAATTTTTTGTACTACTTAGAACTTAAAAGTATCCTGTGGTGATACAAACTTCTATTTTTCAAAAAAAAACCCCTTCTATACTGTAAATGAAAATATGAATATATTTTTTTTTAATGTTGAAGTACCCACTACCTATCTAAATTCAAACAAGCTAGTTTCTCAATTATTAAAATATATGAAATATAAGATATATTGTATTTATGTGAACTTCAAAGAAAATAGACTTGTAAATGTTAAGATCATTGTAAAAACAAAAATTGTTGAAACAATTTATTTAATAAACTAATACATTTATAAAAAAGCATTTACCTGTATTATATTATTATACTTGGACTATTTATATAAATTATCAATGTTGATTTATTAATTATAAGTACTAGAATTTTCAATTATTCACTAAGCTCCCATATATTTTTATACTTCAATATTTTTTAAAACTACATTTTTCTTGAAAGGATTAGATACCGACCGTTTTTAAGGAGTTCAATATCAATGTAGATAATTTCTAAGTGGCGCATATGGGTCATGTAAATGTGTGCATAGTAAGTGATCATTTTTTAATTTTCATATTCAATTAATATATTTTAATATTTTTAAAAATTGTTCTTTTTTTCTTTTGTTCTCTTTTTCCTTGGTCTTTTTCCGGGATTCGTTGTAGGTATATTGACTAAAACGATGTTTTTGATAGGTCATCACAATTGAGCATAACAAATTTGCGGTGTTGCCATTTTTTATATTAAAACAATAACTATGAAATATATTATATAAAAAAATATTTATTTCAACAATTACAATAATACAAGTATCTATAGAATCTATAGTATAGATGGTATAAATTAAAAAATATCACGGTTTTATGGTCATATACGACGTTTGAATCTTGATGACCTATTGATATTTGATACCAAATAAATAATAATAATCAGACGTTTAGATTATTGCTTATTTTTTAAATGATTGAACTATTGAAGTATTGAACACGCTATTTAAACTGAATAATTTGAAAATAACTCATCTAAACAACTTTGGTACCCCCATTGAGATTTTCGAATGTTTAACCAATGCAAATCGGTATTTAAATTAATTCGTCTCGTTTGTAACGGTCAATGCCCACTTGTCAGTATCGTGGATAAAAGTATAAAACCCACAAATATATAGAATAAATTCTCTATATTATATATATATATATATATATATATCTGATAAAACCACAAATTAAAATTGTAACTATAAAATCTTAATTCGTGGATAAAACTATCATTCTGATAATTTCAACGGAAGTTGTATTACCTATTATTATTATTATTTATTTATAAATAGATAACAAATTGTGTAACTGATGAGTGTGTACGTGAAGGTCGTAAGATAATATACTATACTGTGTATAATAATATTTTGCTGTACAATAATGTAGGTACAGCATAAGTAAATTTTCGGTTAAATGTGACATCACTTAAATATTCCATGCTCAAACGTGTTTTTCCGTTTTTTATATTCTGTTATTACAAAACTTAAATAAAAGTAATAAATATATTAATAATAATATTATATTATTTTGGATACAATTAATGGAGACAATAATCCATTTCTTTTCCTATAATACGTTGGTTCGAATTCTGGTTTTTCAATTTTATATGTATAAAATATTATACTTGAATACTTCTTAAGACTACACATTCAAATTCTTGAGATTTTTTTGTACTACTTGGGGAGTGTCCTGTATTCCTGTGGCGATACAAACTTCTGCTTTCAAATAAGAATCCCATTTTTTGATATACCTAAATACAAATTGAATACTTGTTTTTTATTTTGATATTATAGATACCTAATTTAAAATTCGAACGAATAGTTTTTCAGTTTTTTAAATATTTATTTTAAGGATACTAGTCCTTAACAATGGTTTTAAAAACAATTATAAAATAGATGTAATCAGATCTAGTAATAATTATATTTATATACTAGTATTTTATTCGAACCATTTTTTATAAATTATATAGAATATAGATATGTACTGAATAGATTAATATATATTAAACGTTACTGAAATTTTAAAATGTTCTAGCCCCATATCTCTCAAACCAGTCAAACCCATTATCGTAGACCTATTATCTTCAGTATACTAAAACTATAATTCAAAAACTATTCGTAACGAATACATAACCATTTTCAAAAAAAATATCCACTCAATAATTTATTGTATAAAATGAGTTATTTTTATTCGAAATACTGAATTTGTATTTCCACAGGATATACCTATAGTAGCACAAAAGATCTAAAGAACTGACAAATACTGTAATATAAATTAATGAGTAATAGGTATATTAAAAACTAATAAGTACAAAAATCAGATTTTGAATACCTAACTACATTATATTCAAGAAGAAAAAAGGGGATGAGCATATTTGATTAATCATCTTATTCTATAATATAGGTACCCCATCATGTATAAAATAAATTTACCCTTACATAACACATTTCATTTTGTATATAAATTGGACATTTTTATATTATTTGAACAATAAAATGTATCTGTAAAACATAAAAGGTTAAGTAAAAACAAAAAAAAATTGAAATTTTTAATATGAAATATAAAATTTTAGTGACCGTTATTATTTGGTAACCGTATAGTATTACCGTAATACCGTAGTATGATACGATACATTTTTTTACATTACTCATTTATCAAATATAATAAATCGTGATTGATAAATAATTCTGAACGTAACTTCATTCAGTTCATTCATTTTTATAATTTTATTTCTATATTAGATGTCACTATAATTTCATTTTTTAATTCTATTAATTCTAATGAAGTAATGACTAAACAACTGGATAGAAAATTAACTTTGAATTTTCTATAAGCACATTAAATATAATGTACATTTTGATTGTTGTTTCAATATATAAGTATAATTTTTAAGTTTTAAGATTTAATTTTTTCTATAAAGTATACTATATAATTTATAAGTATTTTTGTAAACTATTAATCATTCTCTAAATCAAGAAAAAAAAAATAAAATTAAAATTTTCTTGTAAATGCAAAGTATTTTAGCGAGAAAATACGAAAGAATATTTCCCAAAATTTTAAATGCATAAAAATAACTTATTTTATCTTTTATCGGGACATAAAAATACGGTCTATATTACTTATGATGATATAGGTATTGATATTCTATCTATTATTATCGGAGACGCCGGCCAATTGCTATGACATAGTTGTGTCCGCCTAGTGCCTACCTATATAATAGGACGTATAGCGTTTAAAATATTATTTATTTATCCGCGAAAACCAGTCTAGATAAGCGACGATAATGGCCTTTTGGCTTGGCGATCAGACAGCACTCACTGGCCACTGCTCAGTAGTCAGTACCTACCTACTCAGTACTCAATGGTTACCAGTCAAGACAAGTGCGTCTGCCGAATGGAATAATGTCGAGGTAAGTGTAAAATTATTAAGTAATTAGAAGATGTTTTATAATTAATACATTTAATTCTCCGTATGTCTTATAACTTATACGTTTCACGACTAATATCGTTGTAACGTTTTTATTAAATCGGTTCTATAGTTACACCGTCTCCGTGTCTTATATTACACTTGTAGACTGTAGTTAACGTTGCCAGCATAATATTACAAACATTTTGTCAGTTTGTCACCTACGTAGTAATAAATACTTAATATTCTAAACAAGACATGTTTTACCGTGAATGCGGTTAACTTGGTTCTCATATTTCGATTGTTATTTCTACGCATTATAACATCTTGTGTCGTGTAAAGATTTACACTACCTAAATTAAACTGATCAATTATGAAATTTTTGAAAAAACGTGTTTTCTACTTTGTTTTTGTTTGATTACACCATTACAGTATTCATTATAAATTTCCGATTTATTTTTTTTGTGTTATTTGATTTCTACAATCTTAAAAAGTTTATGTTATGAAATATAAGTATAATCAGCTGAATATTTCTATTAACACGACATTGCGAGAAAAAAATAAATAAATAGACAGTTACACTTTGATACTTTGTAATAACGATGGGATTGATTAAAGTTTAAATAAAGTAGATTTTATTTATATATATATTTTTTAATAATTATGAAATAAATTAAAATTATTATCTTGCTCCATATTATATCATACACTAAAATTATTTAAATTATGCCATTTGTATTTGTGAATGTGTTATTAAAATACTAAGTTCTAAACTTACTGTAAGATGAATTGTAGGTTCCAAATTTAAATATTTTACTCAGTTAATTTGATCCAACAATGTGGTTGGTTTATAGTACCTATACAAATAATTATAGTTGTGTGAAGTTTACCTTTATAATATGGTTAGCAGCTATATGTATCACAATTGCACAGGGTATTTCCAGGCACTTTATACTTGTACTTATCTAAACATAAAATGCTTTTATGATAATAATAATATTTAAGCAATATATAAATAGTTAATTGATTATTATTAGTATAATATTTCATATGATTATTTTCTCGTTTATCGTAAAAACTATAAATAAATAAAAATAAAAATTACAATAAAATAAAATAAGGGAAGATAATTCACAATAATAATCTTTATTTCCAAATTACAATATAATATATAATATGTACAGTGATAGAAATTTGTACAGGATTTGAGTAAATAAAACAATTAGATACATAAATAATAATATTTATATGACATATTATTGTAACATATACTATTACTCTTAATATTGTAACTTTTAAGCATAGATCTGGTTTATAGGTCTATGCTTTTAACTCTTTTAAGTATAGAGAAAAAAATAAATATTATAATAATAAATGAATAATATACTATAGACAAAACAAGAAATAAACTGAAGATACAATATTGTTTTTCTCTTTACTATAATTATAGTAATTAATAAGATTTGTAATATACATTTAATAATTAACAATAACATTTTAGTATAGATTTTCAATATTGAGAGTGGTTTTGGATAGAAAATTGGATTAAGTTTGTATTTGGAAGGATTCAAATTTGTTTTAACCTATAACAGTGTTTTTCAGAAAAATTGGGAAAACAAACAAAATTTTAATGAAAGACGACGAAAGTTGAATTTTACGCAAAATGAGATTTTGAAAAATCAATTTTATTATTCTAAAACTCATAACCATAAATATTTGAAATTTTCACCAATTAAAATTTAAAAATATTTCGACTAAATTATTTATAGACATTTTCAATTTTTAGTTTATTTTAGTTTTACATATTTTTAAGTCACTACAAAAATGTTCATTTGGTTAAAAATATTGAAAATTTAATACAAGATCTCACTATACATAGGCTGCACAATTTACTTTTATAATCATTTAAAGTTCAAATTTTGCAAATGGTTGTTTTGTTGTTGAAAATTTATAAAACGTATAATTTTTTTTTATCTAAGGTTTGAAAATTTTAATGGATTACGAAAAAAAAATCTTTTTCTCTAAATTATAATTTATATTTTATTGCATAAAAACTGTCTATATTTTTGGTACTAGATTTGTTGGTGTGCGTGCCCGCGCGTGTAAAAATGATTGACATCTTATATCTTTATATACACGGTGTCTCGGTGATATTTTAAGCTATAGAGTTTGTCTGTGGTACTATTAAGATAAAAAAAGTACCTTTACGGACTATAGATAGTACTATACGTTATTCATTACATTATTGTTTTTAATACATTTTTATGTAATGATTACAAAAATAGCATACATGATATGCAATATAATAGGTACTATATAAGAATGATAATGACCGAAATGCACCGTGATAAACAAAATAAATGATAAAATACATAATATCGTATAACAATCAATAGTCTGTATTGAATAAAAAAGTTTATTTTTATTAAAATTTGATTATTAACCTTTTTTATGGGGTGGCACCAAATTCAATACAGATTTTCTTATAAGTAGTTCAGATTTAGACGAAATAACACATTTAAACTATATAACACGTTATAATAATAACAAATTTAAATTTACAGAAAGCTTTGATGTGTGATGTGAGAATTCATCTATTAATGACACTCACGTAATAAATTGTAATATACCTAAAATAAAAGTGTAGTAACTATATATGATTATTATGTATTTGCTGTTTGATATATTTTTTGTAAGACAAATGTAAACGCGCGAATCTAGTTTTGGACCACTTATCTGTAGCGGTTAGCAAATCTTTTGTGACCCATGATTTCCCCGTACATAAAACAAAATACATAACGTATGTGTTATTTAATATTATATAAGATAAATTATTAACTACCGATATATTTTTATTTTACATCAATCAAAATAATACAAAATAAATATGAGTGTATCTATAATTTAATATAGGTTATAACTAATAAAACCGTATAAAAATAATACCAATATTATGTGTTCTTATAGTTAACTATTGTACGAGTAGGTAAAATACCAATAAAAAGTATTATATTTCTAAAAATGTTCTTTCTTAAATGTATTTATATTCTATGTCGTATGACTATATCTATAATTATCATAATAATGATAAAAAAAAACACATAAGTAAAATAGCGTTAGTTTTATATTATGTTGAAATTTTTCAATAGATTGAATTAAATGATAATTTTATAAAAAAATACAAATCTAATTATTTATTTAATATAGCTTATGTATGTCAAATGTGTGAATTAATGAATCACCTATTGCACTTCAATCAATATTGATAATATTTAATAAATTGTTATTTGTTTTAACAGCAAAAATTACTTATTAATAATTATATATATTTAGATATAATTTAAATGAAATGTGTGTTATGGAATTAAAAAAAAAATAGCGATCCCAAGTACCTAAATGTTTAATTTTCGTAAATACAACTGAAATATTTATTCTGTTTACAGATAATGCCAATAAAGAGCATACCACAGGCTGTTGTACAGTACATACAGCGTTTAGAAGTACCTGTTTGAATGGCGAACACCTGACAGTGTATATAATATATAAAATATGTACCATATATTATATATATATTACCACGCGTCAAACACTCCCACTATTTTACTAACACATACGATATATACTGTGTCACCGTGATTTCAAAACACAAATTTTGAGTTTTTACCCAATGTCGAAGGTATCGTGCGGCTTTACTTGCAGTCACTATATATATCATATATGTATACTAACTATATACAATTGAATTTTTCGTGGTGAATTATGGTAGTAGGGCGTAGGTTCATGTATTGGTATTTGGACCTACCATAAAATATCTATATAATAATATAATAAGTACTCATGCGCATAATAAAAGATACCTCTTCTTTGCATTTTGCATTCTTTAAAATATTTTATATATTGTATAAACTATAAACATCATGATATTAAATTTTCTACCGATTTGAAAATTTTAAATATATTTCCTAGTTAGAATAATACATTGTAATATATTTAAAAACACACAATTGACGAATTTATTTAGTTTTGGTGAAAACGGTCTTAAGTATATATTAATATGGTTAGCTTCTAACATTCACTGTTTACTGTGTATTATCATTAAACAAAACTAATAGAAATATTAAATTAACTTGCGCCTCTATGTCCTTTATTTTATACATGATATCTTACGGATATCATTGCAATTTATAACAATTTAAACTTTAAAGCGCGTATTTAATTATATATAGATTATAGATACTTCAATGAGACATACAATAATGTATATTGAGAAAACACTTATCAATTATACCGTAATTAAAATGAAAATAGGTTTTAAGACATTAGGCGCGTATTTTGCTTAAAATTCACATAATAAACTGTAAGTTAAATTGTAAATGATAAACATTTAAATTATAAATTAACCTATAATATTTCTCATGAAAATTATAATTAGGTATCAATTAACTCTTAAAACGTACGATGTCGAATTTAAATGATCTAACCGCCGAATTATTGAAGAGACAGCATTTCACAAAAAACCGTGTCTATAAACTATAAAGTCGTACAATTTTTAAATTTGAATTTTTGCACGGTGTTTAGCGGACAATAATGTTCGAAAAAAAAACATAATTTTTTGATAACTACACGTAAATAATGTGGATAAAATATTGAAATTTATATTATAAATTAAAACATAAATATATATAACATCATGTAAACGTGTGTTACACGTTTATATCGACGTGGTTTACATATAATATAATATAAAATTATTGAGAAATAAAAACCATAATATTATATTGAACATTGTGCCATGTGCCCATGTTATCGTGTTTGTAAAACCACATGATTTCGTTTTCGACATATTTCAGTGGAATCGAATGAAATTGCCCTGAAAACGGCCATTGGCGCAAGCAGGTAGCTGGTATAGCCGGTGTAGCATCATCATCCCTTCTTGCTCGACTGACCTTCTACGCACAATACAAAGGCTAAGCGCGCGCCCACGATCTTTCTGCGTTAGGGTCAGTATAAGATCGTGTTTTGAACCGTAGAAACCGATTATTAATATTCGAGTGTTGAGAGACGAGTTGTTTAATATCACAAATTGGCCACTACGGGAATCGTTGAGGTAATTTTAATTATTCATATATTATAGTATATACTATTGTTTTTTTTCTCGATACATTAATGTATATTATATATAAAAAAAAATAAATATTTATTTAGACTATTGTAGTACTGTATATTGTATTGTAATAACAATTAAATAATACATAATATATAGAGGTGAGTGGTGACCATCGACTGTTAGTATAACTCTTAGTAACATTGATTTTTAAAATTGTGACTAGAGTTTATACTACTGATTGATGGTAACTACAGTATTCGCAACAATTATGTGTATATATATATATATTATTTAATTTTATATCATTAATACAATTGTATTTAGTATAGTTAACCATTAGATTACATATTTTTATTTTACGTATGATTTCAATAGGTATATAATTAATCAAACCAAATTTGTTTTATACTCTTACATTATATTATTGAATTGAAATTGAAACATTTAGCAATATTAATATCGTCAGTTTACTGTCTTACAAATTATAATCGATTTAAATACCTATTTACACGTATAAATACACAATATAGTTAATATTTAATTTTTTTTATATTTAAATGTATAAAATATGTAGGCACGCTAGCTGCAGTTATGAGCAATCATTCGGGTAGTCTAAACATCTTTCGCTAGTAACAAATCATATTCTGCTAAAGATGTTTACTACTCTATGATGCATCATGTAAGCAACGGATTGGCTGTAACGATTTATAATTTTTACTTTTTGAAGTTTATTGGATTCGCGGTAACGGAATACGAGTTTTCTGTGGGATTAGCTTGTTATAAATATCCCAAGAGAATTCTGTATCTACTACCCAATACCTTGGATATTTTGTGAAAACTCGACTACACGTACTACATGGACACAGCAGGGTTTAGTATTCTTTGGGATTTAATAGAGCCGGTTAAAATTGTTACGTATACCAGCTATTTTAAATTTCGGAATACTAGGCTTTGATAAAGCTTCGTCCGGAGGTATATTTATTATTTATGAAAGATTCCTCTTGGTAACACATACGTCTTTAGCCTTGTTGTGGAAATCTAAAGACGTACATGTTACCTACGGAATTTCATAAGAAAACTGCAATATTTATTACTCGTGCTATATCAAAGCATTATTTTAACTATATTATTTTATCGTATGTTTGTTTTTATATGGATCAAAACACAATTTCATGTTTGTAATTTATTTAATGTACCTATTATAATTAATAATAGTTTTAATAAAGTTTATTTTACTGTTTTTCTTTGCCGTTAAATATCTTATATAACTTTAATTTATACTTTTTTTTTTAATTGTATTTTCTTTGACTAGCTCATGTTATTTATTTTGCCATACATCAAGGTAACTTATTCACTGTGCGAGTGCTGCGTTTGAAAATCCCACAGTTGAACAAGGTACCATAATGTATGATGAAAAAAGATCGTCGAACCAATTATTATAATAATTTAATATTCTCACTATACAGAAATAGGTATCATTTGTCATGGCTGTATTATTGTATATTTGTATTGTAAACAATTTGAAATTTGAATCTTTTAATATTTCTTTCTTACCGTTATTTAATGGCGTTTAAAAAACAATTATATTTTTAATTATATTGTTTTAGTTCCAAATATATGCAAGTACCTGTCGGCTATTAGGTTAGGTAATTGTAATCTATTAAAATGAAATAACATTTTTACATATTTTTATCCGTTCTAATTAGATAATAAATTGTATAATGCGTATAGTTTTTATGCGATTCAATATACCGGGAGTGGCAAACATCGACTGTGAACGATGTTTCAAAGTTGATTCCGCTTTGTAAAAGTTTATTATTATACACTCTGTAAATACTTAACTAATCACCGTGACTGTTGTCGACTGTAGTTTTACGTTATGTCTCTTCCGAAGAAAAGTATATTCTTAATAGATATTTTTATCAAAAAAAATTGTTTAGTTACCCCTGCATTATATACAATTGTATTACACACATATTATGATGGGTATGGCACACAGTTTGGGCACCGCGGATACAACATAAAAACACATCCGGTTTGTTCTCGGACGTATTATATAACGTAATAATATTATATTATAGGTACGTCTACTATATTTGGTAAGATATAATATATTATTATAATATTTGATATACTCTCTGCTGGCAAAAAATAATACATTTCAAATCTTTAATATACAATGAAAAGTGGTTGTATATAGGTGAAACTACCTGTATAGTATATAGTATATACGGCAGTACACGACTCTGTATATACATTCGGAATTCCAAGAACTGACCGACCGATGTGCCGATATAATAGATACATTGAAAAGAAACCAATACAATACTGTAGCATAAATGTATAATACACACACGTGTGTTGTTACTTGTTACAACCCCACAGAAAATCACCAGTAAGGCAATAACACACTGAAAAAAATATACTGCGTTTTACGAAAGGTCTCCACGATTGTACTGTGGCTGTATAGTTGACCGTAACAAATTTTTTTTAAACGATAAATTCCCGGTCCGTTGGAAATGTGTTGGTCTTAAAAACGTTAAATAATAAGTAAATCCTTTATATAATAGGTACGTATGTACAACTTTGTCACGGTAAACGGACGGTTATCCCCGTTAAATATTGAGATGGGACATATTATTATGTTCACCAGACATTATTTTAGCTACAGGACATCTTTAGTATAAGGCCATGGTTGGTCGTAGGACTTAGGTTATTCTTCCAGTATTGTAAGTCAATGGTTAATATCTATATACAAAAATTCAATATTAGTTCATTATTTCTTGGTTGTAAACATGTTATTGAAATCATTTAATTTTTATAATGTTTTATTACAATATATACAAGTGCAATTACTATGATAAATTGGGAGTTAAATAACTCACAATTAATGTAAAAATAAAACGACGTCTTAGTACATTTTTAAAACAATTTATTTTTTATACTTGTAATTTGATTAGAATTATTTTTACTTTTGACCACCTACCAAAGTGGGTACTGTATATGAACTAGATCCAATTTTCTACCAGAAAACACATACAAAGTTTTAGTTTGAAGAATTTTTACTGCTTCAAAAGTAATGAAAAACAAAACACATGATTTTAAAATCAATACACTTCGCTTAGAATTTAAATAACAGTTCTTTCTCGAGATAACACGCACGTCTCATCACATTTATTATTATTAGCTACTAAACTTTAGTGTAAAACCATGATAAGTAACTACCTACTGATGTAGTATACGATATCTGAATATATAGTTAAGAAGGCCAATATTATATGATAATAAAGATAATATGTACCTATATAACTGATATGCGGCATTAGGGATAGGTAACTGAAAGCAGAAATATACATAATGGAATACTAAGTTGTTGTAATACAGAATACAACTAAAAATAACGAGGACGGAGTTAATTAGTGAATTTAGCTATGAACAGAAATTTGAATAAAGAAGTATTGTTGTTAGGAATTATTGTGTTAATTGTGATTATTTTTAAGTACGGACCATATGATGGTTTTGACTGGGTAAGGGGAGGATTTTTTTATATATATTTATAATATTATCCTAACGGCTAACTGTCAATCATTAATAACAAGAAGGGGAATGATATATATCGTAAGATAATGTAATTTTCCTATACATTTGGAAATATAAGAAATCTATATATATACATAGATTGCACAGTCATTGACGTAAAATAAATCTATTAAAGCCGATAGGCAAAACGGCCAGCGGAGACATACCTACATTTCTTATCGTCTAGCCAGTGGCGGATTAACCACTAGGCTTGCGGGGCTCGAACCTAGGGAAGCAACTTATAGGGGGTGGTAAACATTGAGCGTGTCGAGGTTATCCGTCACTATGTCCAGCTGTAGGGTATTAAAATATGAATTATGAATAATGATATTATAATGGTAAAATTTAATTTCATTAGCAGCATCATATTATTCAGGTTATATATTTTTACAGTGCATGTTTATTTATACATTTGATTATCAGTAAAAAAGTTATTATAGGTACTGTAAAGTTTCTCGTAAGTTGTTCATCAAACTGCAGTTAAAAAGTACCAAATACATATATAAATATTTACAATTTTTAAAGTTCAAATTTTTATAAAACTCATCAAAATCACGTATATTTGCAAATAATTTTAACACCTATAAGGTTTATTAATTGAATATAATAGATTCCTTTCATTCTTCGATATCAAGAATATCGTATATTTTATTTAATATACAGACTATTAGGTATACAATATTAAGCATAATGCAAATTGTAATTTGTTCAACTCTTCAACAATTATTAAAACATAATAATCAAAACAAAAATATTTAAATCAAACTTTTATTTATAATTTAAATTCTGCATTCTGAAATTAATTACTATTAATAATATTATTTATAAATCAGTAAAAATTAATCTAAAACGTCGACATGTTAAATAATTGTTTGCTGAAATAATTAATTAAAATGAAAAATAACTAGAGAACTAATCAATTTAAAATTATGGAGTAAATATTCACTTGTTTTTACGTTGTAATATACAAAATTGATTACAATACAATTTAAAATCACGCATCTGTTTAAACAAAATTTTGTATAATCGTATTTTTTAATTATCTAAGTACACAATTCCATACAACTGTTCAAACTATATAGTTAAGTCATTGGAAATTCGAGATCATGATTATATAGCATATTATATTATGGATACATTTTTGTTTCGATTAAAGCTAATTGCCAAACAATTGTCGTTAAATAAAATCAAATAATGTCAAATCATCTTTCGTTATTTTCGGCGATCTTAATTTTCTTAGGAGGACAATGCTTTTATGGCATTCACGGAGAAGAACCACAGATTACACCAATTACTGATGTAATGTATTGTTAAATTAATTTTATGTTATTTTTAAGTGTAGGTAAGTACGCCAAGTACTAAGTACTTACTACTATTCTTGTAAAATAAAACGTATGATTGTACATACATCGGAAATATAACTAATACAACACTTAAATGTGTAAAAACGTTTTTTTAATTAATTTATAGTCTTAATTAGTAGGTATATAAATATTTCGAAGTAATTTAAATAACTAAGTATAAATATAAATATTTTATTTTATTGATAATTCAAATAATGATGGCTATACAATTATCTATGTAAGCGTAATAACCAATAACTATCATTCATATTTAAATTTCAATTAATAATTAAAATTTATTTAGAATTCTCTTCTGAGTTATTTCTTTCAAAATGATTTTTCAATAAACACTTAATAATTATAAAAATAATTAAAGTTCTTTTAATCTTTTCTCTAGTATCTAAAAATCTTATAATCTTGGCATTTGTTATTATTTAGATCACTGGCATGTGGTATGCAGTTATGGCGACTCCCTGTTCCGACGGCAAAGACTGTAATATTTTCTCGAGTACGGTTTTGTTCAACACATTAAAAATATCCTTAATATATATATATATATATAACCTAATACTTGAAAACAGTGTGATTTAAAAGTTGTGATTTATTTATTTATTTCAACTTTCAAGGCTACTCACCTTTGGGGCTTGGGCCCAGGGAAGACTGAGGCATTTGCAAATTTATTTTAAACAATAATATGGATCTTTTCTTTTTTTATTTATAAATCAATACGGCAGTTCGGACTTAAGCTTCACTTTTCCTAGTGGAACAGGAACTATTGTTACCGAGGGAATAAATCCATATATTGCACAGTTGTTCAAAAAGTAGTGGGTCAAAAACGTTGAACAAAAATATTGAATATCTAAATTTAATTTGATGACTTATTTTCTACCTAATAAGTACATAACCCGGGATTAGGTTTAGGAAATACATACAACAATTATTGAAGTAGACAAAATTTAGGTTTTGCTACAAAAATTTCGATGATAGGTATGGTAATTATAACAAGTTCGGATTTCTTTTTTTCTTTTTTAAAAATTACAATAAAATTCAACTGTAGTATTTATCATTTTATATTCATTATAATATGATATTAGGATATAGTTCCTATGGAGATAGTATTAAATATTATTTTAACATATTAACAATGTTTTGATTAATAAAGGACTACCTATATTGATTGAAATGTTTAATACCTTAAATGGCTCAAATCATAGAAATAAATTGTTATTATTAAAATAATTATTATCATTATTATTTACATACTTCAATCTACTGAATACTATTACTTTATACCATTAACAGTTTATTTTAGCGTTTTTTAGATTCTAGTTGAAGCGACGAATTTATTGGTGTTACTATGTGTGTGTGTGTGTGTGTGTTTTTTTTATCTGCAATCACCTTCAGGGACAGTGAAAATGCTTTGATTTTAAGCTTTGAAGATGGTTCTGTTTGCAAATTTGTGTTGAACATATTATTTTAATGTTAACGATTAATATATGATATATTGTAATAATAATCAGTAGGTATAATAGATATATTTAAACTTTAAAATTTAGCTTATTTTGTTTTATAAACAGATAACCAAAAGCCATGCAATTGCATATCAGCAAACTTTATTGCTCTCCAGGATGCTGGCTGGCAAATATACATGAGTGCACTCAACAACGAGTAAGTCGTTTTTCATGATCCAAAAAGTTATAAAATATCTGATCAAACAGTTAAGCTATTATCATAAATTATAATATACAAACTATTTTTTTATACCATTGTTTTACGCTTTCACGTACTATTATATTATGTTCAGCACTTCTCAAGTAACTGTCGATATGGGAGGCGCGTCGTTCACGCCGCCTGAATGTACAACATCAGTACAAGGTTTCATTTACAGCCGTAAGCAATAAACATATTGTATTATAATATCATTATACATTGTATACATATATACTAATACTATATTGTATAATATATATACTAACCTATATATATATATATATATTATATATAGGTATTATATATAGGTTAGTGTTTGTATAATTACTATGAAAAAGGGGGAAGGGGCTACACGGGGTAGAGCTTTGTTCTTACTTTTTTTTTTGCATATTTCTTCTTTTTATTCTAAAGTACATCCCTCACCTCTTTTTTGTTAGATAATCGTTAGATGATCTATTGGTTACAACATTTTTTTTTCAAATGTGATTTTACATAGGTAATTATCGAAACTTATTATACATTTAGATTTTTAGTTTAGTTTATTTGATATAACAAATTGTATGTCGCAAAACGGTAATTCACAACACAGTAATATCATTCATATTGTTTATGCCATCAGAAGAGACTGGACTCGAATTATGTTTTAAAATCTTTTTACTACTGCTATATGCAGTATGATTTGGGTATGGTTTCTTGACGTTTAATTTGAAAACGAACGTATATAAGAAATTGTATTTTGCATAAAAACGTCTACTTTTATGTAACGTGAATATTCCATATAACGACATATTTCTCTGTCTTCTTCTATAATTTTCTCGATTCGACTTTCGAGCACAATGATTTAACTATATAACTAATAAAATCTAATTATGTTTTATTTTATTATCAAAAATCGGTTTTTATGTGAAAAGAACAACTTACTATAATAATAGATAACGATTTATTTTTAGGAGCTACGATGGCATCGAGCGTATTGTCAAAATCAAAATACGGACTTTCTGAAAACGTTAAGGGAAATAAATGTTAGTACATACGTAAGACGACTTGGGTTTGATGTAACATCAAACATATTCGTTAGACAAAAATAATAAACTAATTAATAATATATAATCATTTTTTAGTTTTTTTGACGTTCAAAATGACCATTATCGCCTCTAATCTCGAATATGTTTATATGATCACCTCATTTACCACAAGTAAGGATTTGTATTTAAACGACTATAAGAGCTTATATATTATAATAATATATTATTAAAACATATTTTTTTCGTAATAAGTAATTTGTATTTTGTAATAGTTACATAAATTATTACTGGTTATAGACGTTATAGTAGAGCATATGCCATATTATAATCATTAATCAGTATAGTTATGTCTTCTAATCTTATAAATTACTTTAAATTTTAAAAGTTTAAAGAATTTTAACATTTTCTAAAATGAATTTTTGTTATACTTCACTACTTGCGCATAATCCAAGCACCGAAAAAATATGCATTAGGTACAACATAATTAACATAATTATATGAGATTTAAATAATTCGTACTTCATTATTTTGTTACATAAGACGTCATTATAATAATTATTATTTTAATGGTTGTCGTGCCGCATTACTTAATTGTTTTTTTTTTACATTTTAGATGAAAATTCGAGTGAACAAACAGTTATATGGTGCCGTAACAAAACTCCTGGCAAAAAAACTATTTGGACCCAAATAGATCAGCACATGAATAGACTTAAATTGGATATCCATAAATTAAATTTCATTAATCAAATAGGTTGCACATATCCAACGGAAAATCAATGCAACGAAATATTTTTCTGTTAATAATCAAAACTGCTATACTATACTGTAAGTTAATTATGTAGCAGTAAAACACAATGTATAATATATTATATGTATTATTGTATTAAACAACTAAAATTATTAAACATCAAATATATATTTTTATTATTATTATTTACATCAAATATTTTTTTTAATTAGAATACAATGTAAAGTTTTCAAAAGTTTAAAATACAGTTATAAGGATTATATACATAAATACATAATATACAACATCGAATATACTATAATATACCATGGTACTCAACAATATTGTTTTAAGTAATTGATTAGCACTATAATAGCACTAACTCGTATTATACTACAAAAAGGTATAATATAGTTGTATAGTCACGACCTCGCTCGTTGTGACGGAAAGTCCGGATATCACTACAGATTTTTTAACGATGCAGTTTGTCAGGTGGATGATTTTAGGATACAAATGATACTATGTAGGTACAGATATTACTGATAAAAGTCAGATATATACAAATGGACAAATAACTGGTTATATATTATATTCTAACTCGTATCTATCGACGTCCCTAAAATGTAATCATGATGCCATTGCCAATAAATGCATAAATTAAATAATTGGTTTGCCTATATTATCTCAGTGTTATAGAAGTTTCATTATTGACAAAATGGCATATGATATTATTATAGTGTTCTATTATTATAGCTGAAACTAAATAAACTTAATAAACAATTTTTTCAAGTATAGTTCATACTGAAACCAAATAATCTAAAAATGTATAAACTTGTTTTTATTATCTTCCTTGAATTTAATAAAGTTAAAAAATATGTTTATTAGGAGCCATTAATCTATTTTGAATATTAATAACTATACTGTCTTAATGTTACCGGCAGTATGTGTAATTCAGTAATTGCATATAATGTCTAGGTATTTTATAAAATAACTAAAATGACCAGACGAATTATATAATACACATATCCCTAGTTGTTATATATAATGCTTTATTAAAGTTAGGTAATAATATTATGTTATCGCTTAAATTAGAAATACCAGTGTAGTAAGTTAGTAGTTTTAAGTTCACTTAAAAAATGAATTCGTTCACGTTCACTTTCAGTCCTTAAAAAAGGAACTCATTCACGTTCACGTTCTTTAAAAAGACGAACGCGTTTATGGGTTGTTCATTTAATTTTTTAAATTTTTTTTTATGAATCGTCAACCTGCAGTAAATATAGAAATCCATAAACATATACGACTCAACTCAAAAATAAAAATACATACCGTTCACTAAATATGAACGTGAACGCGTGAATGTACGTTCATGAACGACGTTTTTTCCAAACACTGAGAAATACCATAGATATTGACGAAGTCGTAGAAAATATTGAAACAGAAGAAAATTGAACAGCAATTACAGAAAGTGAAACAACTACAAATATTATTGAATTAGAGGATCCAAGTACAAAAATTAAATCAAATAACGAAAATGCTCTTAACTTACGAAAAAATGCAACAAAAAATTAAGAAATTCAGGCTGATAAAATGAAAAAACTGTCAGACAAAAAGTGCTAAACGCGCCTAAAGTTTTCACTTCAAAAAACTTCTTCCAGTTGAAATTGATTCAACAGTTAGGATTCCAGTACCGGATGTCGACAAAGGCCGTTTAGATGCTCGCAATATACTAGCAGTTGTGACCGAGGTACATATTAAAAATATTTTAAACTAGTTTTTTTTTAATTATTAATTGTGTGTTTTTTAAAAGATGATGGTTTCTATCGACTGGGTACCAAGAATGGAACTTTAAGACAAGTATATGCTAGGTCACAGTTCACTGTTTGTAAAAAAAAACTATTACATTTAGGTGAGGTACTAGCTGAAAAGAGCATTGCGATCTGTTGCTAGTCAACAATCAACAGGCAGTGCGCAGAGATTTATAAAATGTACATGTAAAACAAGATGGCAATGTAAAAACTGTTTGTGTGTTAAAAAAAAAGTATTGTGTAACTTTCGTTGTCATTCTCGCCTTACATGTTGTAACAAATAGTTATCATAATTTAAAATGTTATAATGTTAATATAGTATACTATTATAAAATAAATCACAACTATTTTAATACTTTGCCTAAATATGTTTAGGTGCTCTATAAAATGTCTAGAAAATATGTATAACGCCTAGGCATTTTAAGCTAAAATTATTTTTTTAAATGATTTGCCTAAAACCAACCGGTGTTTTATAAAATACCTAGAGATTATATGTAATGACTATATTACACATATTGCCGGTAACATATACACTCCATTTGCCGAGAGAATATAGATACGTACATATAACTATAGTGCAGAGGAGTTAGGATAGTGGAGTGTGATACATATTTAGTTTGTGTAAATCAACATTCTCTCGGTGAACGGCTTATTGCGATGAGCTAAAATGTATATTAAATAATTAATAATAAATTATTATCAGAATCAATAGGACACTGCAGTAATGTACTTATTTCACCCTGTATAACTTCAGAAATAACAACTATAAGAACGACATCAATAAATAATTTTCATAAGTATTTTTGATCTTCATACATTATTGAACAAATTAAAATAGACGACAAACGCCACTGTGGCACACTTTTCCCATCTCATAACTATACTGCTGTTCCCATACCTATATGCCAATAACCCCTCTCCTCCACTCACCAATACATCATCATCATTCTGCTTCACCCTACGTCATCGTTATTCGTCCCCTATATTATCATAACCTCTCTCACCACTGCGTATACAGCGCCACACTGAGCTCATCCATCCATGATGTTTAGTGTGCCAACACGTTATGTATTTCATTATATGTCGATGACTTGAAATAATTATTTCGTTTTATTAAAACCTCTAATGATATAACTATAAGATCAATAAAATATGAAGTAATGGTCACATATTTTCGTTTCGTTCTATACGTTTCTAATATATTTTATTCATACGTAACAGTGATTGATACTTTGAATCAGTTATTATCGTTAAAAAAGTGAAAAATAGAAGTTACTAAAATTACTATTAATACTATTATTATTATTTAATAATTTTTTTTATTTTTTTTACTATTATTTTAATATATATTTTAATAATTCTTATATTTGAAGAAGAATCATACCACACCAAATTTACTGGGTCGAAAATCTATGATCGTTGCCATTTGGAAGTCGTATTTTATGAGATAATAAATACATCGCAGTTTCACACGAAAGGATAATAGACGATTTTAAAGCTGTTACATGAAAGTTGAACTTATACCACTTGAGATGCGTAACTTACCACAATGTCATTAATATACATTGAAGTTGAATACAATGCATTTATAGACCTTTGGTCTTATATGACTTAATACCAATTTAGTTTAATGCGATATGCAAGTGTATTATACACATATATTTCGGGGAAAGGTATTCTTGATTCTACTGACCACTTTGCAAATAACTGTTCATCCGTCCTATTCTACTGCGTCTACACTCTTTAATACCTACAGTATTTCCGGTGTATGCTTACAAGTAGTGTTCTGCTCGATGGTTCTAATTATTCAATGTGATCCTATTTTATGTCTCAATGTCTCTTGCATTACATTTTGAAAATATTTATAGATTTTATAAGTAGTCAATTTTTAATAATTGATATATATATACTCATAAATAAAAATAAAACAGTAATTCATTGTGTAAATATGAGTTTCAATTAAATTCAAACAAAAAACTTGCCTAAAACGGCTAATAACATTAAAATTTTGATTGGTAACATAGTGCAATAATGTTATAAGAAAATAAACAGGAAAAAAATTTGCCATATGGGCTAAACAGTAAACAGGGTAAACCTTGGAACAAAACAAGCTTGCCTACAAGGCTTAGAATTAATGTTGATTATAAAAAAAATGGTAAACAAATAAACTCAACGCACGCAGCAGCACAAACGTAAAACAGAGCGTTTAATCCGCTTCCACGTAGATGCGAAACGCTTTCTACGGGGAAGCGGATTGACGCTTACGTTTGGAACCACTGCGTGCGGATCAAAACCAATTGCCGGATCATCCATATCCTCACCCGACAATGGGCAGCCCACGTCATCAGTTGATTTGTCAATGTGCAAAATGTTGTCTATAATATCATCTATAGATGAAGTGATTGCGTCCAATCCACCGTCGTCGTCCTCCTCTACGCGTATAATCATTTGGTGAATAAAATTTACAGTGGGTGCCAAATCCTCAGGTATGTTGCCATCCTGGACGACGCCAAAACCGTTTAGAAGTAAATCATACGAGGTACAAAAAGACATTCTGCTAATATGTGACAATGTGATGGAAAAACAGTATAACGATGGCGTAATAAAAAATGGTTATAATGTTATGCGTTCAAGACTGTCGAAATGCAACTGAACTTCGTCGCCGAGAATTTCGAACATTTCCCAGACGACGGTTATTGCGATATTTTTATTACTGGCCAGCGAGTTCCAACGTTTATCAATCTAATCGGCCAGTATAGGTATAATATTTAAAAATGATGATTTCGATTTGTACTGTACTTTTAGATGTTTTAATTTTAGATTCTGAACGGAGTGATAATTGTATTGATTTACAATGATGTGTGTATTTTTTTATTTAATTTTTTAATTTTTGTGTTTGTCATCACGTTTCGGAGTAGTTATAAAGCTTCGATTTTTGACTTCAGCCCCTCCTTGAAAAGGAAAATTCATCTAATTGGTACTTTTTAAGGGGGGGGGGGTGTCAAAAGGTAGTTTTCAAAAGCGTCGGTACCAAATGTTTATATTATGGTTATCTATTTATAATTAAATTTTCAAAATATTTTGACCTTTTTTAAGCTACTTATAGACAATTAAAATTTTCAACTATTTTAAGTTTTTTTCCCAACATGCCGATAAAAAAAATTTGGCTATACAAAAAATTTTTAAAATTTAATACAAGGTTTATTATAAGTTGCATTTATCGTAGTAAAAAAAAATCAAAAATTGTTAGTCACAATTTTTGTTTATAAACATTTAAAGTTTAAAAATATATCAAAATCGCGAAAATTTGCAAGGAATTTTACAGTTGAAAATTCATAAAATTGTTGTGATTTATACCTAAGGTTAAAAAACTCAATACAAGATTATCTATAAGTTTTCCTACAAGTAACTTTTAAAAAAAAATTCCAGCGTCAATATAGAAAAAATGTTATGAGCGTATGTAATGAAAATTTTTTTCGAAATCATGTAAAATAATGTTATATTACAATTTAAATATAGGCAATAATATAATAATATATGCTATTATAATTATCATTGACTGACAAATCATTTCCGTTCAGAATCGTTTTTTGTATACAATGATACCTGTCATTGCATTCAAATTTAACACATCCATTATAGTGACCAGTGACCTACTCTTCCATCTCTACTATACAGTAGAGCGATACCCATTTTTTTAATTATAATTTTTCACGTCACACGACGTGTGGGGTGCCGGAGAACGTGCGCTAGTGATTTGTCGCCAAACTCCGTATAGTGCCTCCTCTTTTTCGTACTCCCGATCGCTGCAGTCGCCATCATGTGCGAAGGTTTCACCCGAGTACCACAATTATACGTACGTCGTCGGTTCGTCGACAGCGACATTGTATCTTTGTGTAATTCCACGGTGTTTGCGTTAACGCTGACAAGATGGTAATCTTTTACACTTCGGTTGTCGGCCGGCCGTTGCTATATCAGTCACCATATATACGTATAACTGATTATATTATACAAAATAGTTATTGAATGAATATTGAAGAAAGTTGATAGTATAAAAATTTTAAAAATATATAATGAAAATTTAATTATTATAATAAACAATAATATTAATTGTCAAAATAAATATGTCGTGTACCTACCTATGTTGATTATGACCTGTATTTAAATTTAAAATATATATTATATTGTTTATATTATTACTATTATTAGTAATATACTAACATAGGTAAACTTTTATTTGCAAAAAAATAAGAGTATGAATAATTATACCATTGATTATAAATACTAGTATTTTATCTGACCGATTTTAAAATTTTGGCGGAACATTTATACAAAGTCCACGGAATACCGGTTAAGAACCACTGTTTGTAGTGCATATAGTATATACTTACGCCGTATGGTTTCGATACCGTCACGTCCTACAGTGTTACGTAACGTCGCGTGGGTATAGGGATCACTACCTTTTGTTCCACAAATTTTTTTTCCAAAGTAAGTATATACAACTAAACTGTATGCCGTGCCCGTACGTTAAGGTCAAAAAGCACGTATAATTAAGCGTGCTCGTGGCAATTTTCGACCAAGGAATAATATATATATCGATGTGACCAGTGGTTGTATGATTTGAACAAAATCTCATCGGTGTTCCACAATATGTCAATGCGCTGTAACGCTGTAATATTATAAATTATAATAATATCATGTAATATTTTTGGATTCTCCTATGACAAGATAATATAATATTTTAATAAAAATTACAATTTATTGCTCTCAAAATAAAAGAATAAGCATAAAAAGTATACGTGTATTTACCTCACAGGTACATTTTTCATAGACCCTGCAGGAATGCATTTGAAATATTTTGCACGCGACCAAAATTACGGTCAAAGCTAGGTTTAGACTATTTTATAAGTCTGATTTTAACGGTATATCAGTGTTCTAATTTTACACTCGATAAATCCATTATAATAATATATAGGTACCGAGAATTATGAACTTACAACTTGCAATCTTGATAATAGTATAATTTGCAGGTTACAATTACATATTATTTTAATTTTGTATTGGAAGGAGTGACGTACAACAATGAATATATGGATGCAGATCCACCATCACCAATATAAATTAAATATGTTTAATATATCAAGGTGGCCAAAGCGGTACCGCGAAGTCAGTTTAAGTGTCATTATTACATTTATACTTATATGATTTGCATTCGTATGATACTTACTGATCCCAAGTTATACACAAGTCACTTATTGCTAAAGTGTTCCTGTAATATTTATATTCTAATAGTTGTTGACTTGTTGTGTACATATTTTTTGAAGAATATTAAAATAATAGCTCTTACTTGTCAGGATACTTTTTTTGAGACAACTGATTACTAATAAGTTCCATTAATGATTTAACCATTTAATACAATGTTTTATCATATATATTATAATTTATATAGTAGTATTCTATTTATTAGGTCACCACAATAAGCATTACACTCATATTGTTATTATTATTGAGCTACACGGGCTAAACATTCTAGTAATCTTATTGTATTTATTTATTAATAATTTATTACAATATTATTGTATAGCAATGTATTAAACAAGTACTCAATTTTCGTGTACAATATAGGTATTTATTATTATTATTATTAAAAGAATATCAACAATCTGTGCTTTAAGACATTATAATCAGATCAGATACATCTCAATTCTTATTGAAATAAAAAAAGAGTAGATATTAGATAATATATTTCTGTTGCGAGGAAAATTTAAGAATCATAGATATGCTTTTGGGAATAAACCATAAACCGTAACAATTCTTCGCCACTAATTACTCAATTACGTGTAATTGATTAAAAAAATAGTTTTTGTATTCATCCAAAAAATACATCCATGTAAAAAATAAAAGTTAACTAATTTATTTGAACACAAAAAAACACAAAATCTTTATTTCTCCAATCCTGACACACATTCCAAATGTTATGTCCTTTCTGAATCTGAAAACAACAAGTTTACACATGCAATTAAATTGAATACGTATTATAATTGTGATGTGTGTATTTGTGATAGAATAAAAATATTTCATACTTACATAATGTTATTTCACAATTTGCGTATTTACGACAAAATGATAATGGACCTCCCCAAGGTTGTTCTAAAAATAAAAATAACAGTTTATTGATGTAGGTATAATACAGAAGTATTGGTTAAAAGTATACACCCTATTATACGTATAGAATGAGTCTTATATTATTTTTCCGATTTATTTAAAATAAATTATAAAAACCAATAACGTACTGTCCATTTCAATCATTTTCGCATTCTTTATAAAACTTTGTACTGGTTCTATAAAAGATTTGAATTTGATTAAAGTATTCTATGATACTTTATAAGTGATACATATTATCTTTACATAAGTAGGTAGTTAAAAAAAGGTTTAAATATATATTTATAGTAACTGCTTTACATTATAAATATTTTATTGATCAAAAAAAAATATTATAATTATTAAGTATAATTATTAATGATGATTATAGAAGATTGAAGTTAATAACTTACCACCAAAATTGTTTGGATCTAAAATTAATTAAGTAATTGAATATAAATTAAATAAATAAATATCAATTTACGGTAAATTAGCTCCCCGTGTACTGTTGCAAAATTAAAGTATAATTATTTATACTAGTATCATTGTATAAATTAGACTTCAGTTAAAATATGCTTCTGAAAAGTAAGGTTGGCCGTTCTGGAATAGTTTTTTTCTGGTCACTTTATATACCAAAGACTTAACTCTGTTGATAGTAAATACAAGTCCAAAAATCTAAATACTAATAAAAATAATTTGCACCCATTATCTATTGACAAATTTACACATTTATTCGAGAAAATAATATGATATATTTTTTTTTATGAGTAGTAAAAAATTCTTTTAATTGATTAATGAAATCATCAAAAAAGAGTATTTCTTTGGCAGTTTGAAAATATTTTTTAGGGCAATTAGTTAATACTCATCAAAATTCTAACTTAAAATGTATATAAAACGTTGTGCCTATGTATTTTTAATACTTGTATACCGATATAATCTTCTTTTCACAGTATTCAAGACAACATATTTAAACAAAACGCTATAAATAATAATTTATTTATTATACTTAGGTAGTTACCTAACACCACAGCAATATTTTCCCAATTTTCTTGATCCTTAGGATAAAGTTCTATAAAAAGGTAAAATGTATTACAAAAAAGTATACAATAATTATTCAAATTGAAGTTTGGAACTTTTTTTATTTCATTATAATTAACTAACACTAACTGTGTACCAACTTGTATAATTACCATTTAAAAATAAATGCAATCATTTAAATTAATTATGGAATTTTAACTTTAATTAAACAAAATAATAATTATCAATATAGTCAATTTGCAAAGGCGAATTTAGTTTTAAATCTTATATAGCCTACATTCACGACGACCGGTATAGTAGAATTATACTTATCGCGCCTGGAAAGATAATGTTCTCATGCAGTGACTATTAGGTATAATTTATTGGTCGAGGGCGAAACACAACACATATTTTATTATAACATTGATTATATAAAGTCTTTTATATTTAGTATTTATACTATCAATGATTCTAAATAATTAGGTTAATATATTACTAGAAGAATATAAAAATATAAAAAACCAATGCATTTATACCATCGTCTAGTATTATCAAACCGCATTCAACCATAACACCTTAAATAACAGAAAATATTTATATTATTTTTAAAGTATAAAGTGTTGCATGGTTGGAAAATGAGCTATTTTAGTTACGGTAACGTTTGTAGAGTGTGCTGCTAGCGAGGGCTGCAATTTATACAACACTGAAATTTCTATCCCGCACGAGTCACAAATAATACTATTATTTGTCACCTTCTGCTGCGGCCATCTCAAAAAACGCCGTTGATATGACAGATTATTCATAAAACACTATGAGAATAACCCACCTAGGTGTGCATTGCCAGAGTCTTTTATAGCAAGGCGTTCTAGTTATTTATTTAAATATAACATTAATTATTTTCTCTAGTCATCAATTTGCATATTAATAATATCAAACATGATATATATGAGAATATTTTTTGCAGAAATCAGAATAATAACATTGTTTGAAAGCGCCTGATTTCCCGCCTAATCGCTTAATCGCCAAAGGCTTTTCAAGTCGCGCGGAATGTTCGTGACAAGCTGAACCACAACCTTCCGCCACGGACACACGACAACCGACGTCCCCGACGTTCGTCATGTCTGGATATCAGATTTGTCTGAATTCCAACGGTCGAGCTGGATGGGCATCCGTTTTGTTCCCTTCGATATTTTTTAAAACATCGTGGTCGATACTCGTGTTGATGTACGTGCCCCGTGTGCCAAGCTCACAATAAGCTCGTGTTTTTAATAACATTGGCGCTGTGTTGCGTGTACCGCCGAGTGCCGTTATTTGTACGGTTTACGGTTTCTGGGCGCGCCCTGTGTGCCATATCGTTAGGTGTACCAGTTGTTGGAGCGATGACAGCTGTTGCGTATCATGCCGGTAACATTGGTTTTCTATTTTTGCTATGTAGGCTGTTACCTCATATGTTAGAACGTATGGTATCATTATGTATATGATTATTCTCCTTTTTGTTATTTATATTATATTTTATATATTTCATTTTATTTTTTTGCACCCTTCAATTAAGTCTCTACATTAATAACGGTCATTACATTTTTTTGTTCACACCCACTTTGGTTTTATTATATAAATTTTGTTAATGTTTAATACATCGTGTTTATAACCATATTATTACTTTATTATTAATTCTATATATATACATTATACAAATAGGTATAACTATATGAATACATCTTTTCTAGTCCTTAGCTCACTACGAGTCGGGTAGAAAACGGCAAAATTGCACGTGCTGTTACGGTGAAAACAAATTTAATACATAATATATTATTTCTAGTTCCAGTTAGTATTTTCTATATTAATATTTGATGACAAAATATGTCAATACCTTCGTGCTGTATATCAATATGACGTATATATAGATTAGTCCAAACTACTTAAGAAATAAGAATAAATAGTTTTCAAGTTTAATTTTAACTTTTCGCCTGATCATTGATTATACTTACAAATTTATTAAAAATTGATTTACATTATATGTATTATTGGAAAAATTAATGTACCTAGTATCATCAATAATAATTATTAAGTATTTCCAAATTTATAAAAT
The DNA here is from genome assembly GCF_020882245.1 of Rhopalosiphum padi. Classification (NCBI taxonomy): domain Eukaryota; kingdom Metazoa; phylum Arthropoda; class Insecta; order Hemiptera; family Aphididae; genus Rhopalosiphum; species Rhopalosiphum padi. Next base: position 86,927,682 of record NC_083597.1, read on the forward strand.
GAAGCAATTTAGCTTATTAATAGTCTATAAAATCCTATAATAAGAATAATTAACTTAATTTTAAACAAATAATAAGATACTGTATAACATTGATCACGTAAGGTGGAATTCATTGTATTTACACAAGTAATGTATTTATTGTAAAATAAACAAAGTATAAGAACTAATAAATAAGTATAATAAATTACCTGTACAATTTTTATACTGGTATTGAAAATCAGCTAACAGTTAATAAAAAATTAATATTTTTACAAACAACTAATTTAATTCATTTTTTTTTATAAATGTGAATAAAAACATTTTCGTTTATTAATTGAAAAATATCGAAAACGCATATTATCTACAATATTTTTGTATAAACATTTAAAATTATATTATTAAAATATTCACCAAAATTGCGAAAATTAGCAAATTATTTTTTAGTTTCAAATTTGTAAAAATGATTTTTTTATGTTTAGTATTTTCTACCTATGATTATACGAATCGCTGTTGTTTTTTATAACTATTTTTCCTTATATTATATAGCGTGGGCGTTAATCACCATATTGTATCTGTTCGAACACCGATCCTCTTGGCGCGTTTCAGCCGGGTCAAAGGCCATTACAACACGAGTGACAGTCCGGTCATCACACTTGTCTATTTCCCTCCCGAGTGGTCAAGCTGTGATCGCCGCGAACTTGTCGACGGGGCGAATGTAAGTTCCTACACGAGACCTAGCCAGGTAAACAAGATACATATGTTAGTTCCTACACGATAAAATAAGGTACATGTGTAAGTTCCTACACAGTAAAAAGCAGGTACTTGTGTAAGTTCCTACACGGTAAAAAAAGGTACGCGTGCAAGTTCCTACACTAAGTATGTTATAAGTTATCAATCTAACATTAGTTATATCATATTCTAATATTGTCATACATTTTAACCCTTTATTCTATATAATATATAATTCTTTATAATATTTAATAATTTACCTTATAAATATTATCAATTTAATAATTTTAAAAATAATAATTCGTCATTTATTGTAAAAAAAAAAAAAATATAAATGTTTCGAACAGTACTAACATAATTATTATTATTCAATGTGACAATGTACATTATTCTGTGGGGTTTTTTGTACAATTTTTATCAGTAATGAAAAGTCGTAAATATTTCGTAGATTGAAAAATCGAATTTATAAGTCACTTTGTCAGCTTTATCGATAAACTATCGTTATAATCTATCTTATCTTAATGCGATAACATTATTTCATCACTTACTCCACACTATTATGTTCTTACAATTATGAATTATCATTATATAGAATGCATTACTTATATTTTTTATACAATTATGAATTACCTATTACAATTATTATTATTTTTAAAATTATTAAATTAAATTAGATAGATAGCTTATAAATTATATAGAATATAGAATAAAGGGTTAAAATGTATGACAGTATTTAATAGACATAGATTGATAACTTATAATATTCCTAGTGTAGAAACTTACACATGTACCTTTTTTTATCGTGTAGGAACTTACACAAGTACCTGTCTTTCGTCGTGTAGGAACTTACACATTACATATGTAGGAATTAACGTATGTAATTGTCTACCTGTTACTCTCGTGTAGGAACTTACGATTCCCCGGTCGACGCATGAACTTGCGCCAGTTTTCACACCTTTTCTGAATATCGTCAAAACCGGTCGCCGTGTGTTGTTGCCGCGGTAAGCCCGACACCTTTTTGTTATACGTGTGTGCCCGGTTTCGTTGTCCGGTGGCATAAAACCACGTGTTTATTACGACTTTTAAGCGGCGTTTATATAAACTTACGTTTTTCTATTTAATATCGTGGCATTGTGTGCGACCCGATATATAATTGTATCATATTCTGCTGATACTCAACGTGCGATCACTTTTTTGCCCAGCTATCGGCCAGGGTGTAACGTACCTTTTTCGGTCGTTGTAATACATACACTATTTTGTATATATACATATTATATCAGTATATTATACGTATACTGATTTACGTCGTCAAGCTTATCCTAATATTCGATTATACCAGTGAAGATTCCCAACTTGGACCCGGGAAAGTTTGGATCGACACCACTACTGGATATCAGGTCTATTTTTTATATTGTATTATTGTATACCCTTTTTTTTTATTGCCGTACAGGTAAATTAATTATTCCATGTTATAATTTAGTATTTATATTTTATATTATTTATTATTATAATTGTTTATATGTTATTATTATTTTGGGGCCCCATGTTGTTATAATATTTTTTATAGTTGAGTGCGACAGTGTCGTCTTTATTATTATATATATATATATTGAGACTTCACAATTGATTTGTTGTCATAATAATTTATTATTCTATATTGGTAACCTAATTCAAAGTCCACGCGAGTCGCGGCAAACAACTGCTCATACATCGCAAGATTTGTCGCGGCGACCAATCAGTATCTACACGCAAGTAATGTATAAATTTTAAATAAAGTAAAATAACTCACATTTTGCTTCCACTGCAACTGGATATAAATAATTTAACAGTTAATAAAAAATATATTATTTTACAAACACGAAAAATATTTAACTAAGTGCTTATGTTAGCAATTTCTACATACAGTACAATTTTACACCCAACTAAATTAATTCTTTTTAGATTAATGCTTTACCATGAATGTCAAGAAAAATAGATATCAAAAATGTATATTCATGACATTTTTGTATAGTCCATTAAAGTTATAATCCTAACAAAATTATTTTATAGTTTCATATTTGTAAAAATTATTTTTTTATATTCATTAATATATAGTTCTTCTTAGCAACGATTATTCATAAATATTAATTTGTTTATATTATGAAATAAAAAAAAAATACTCACATTTTACATGCATAACAGATATATAATAAATCATAAAACAAATAACTAATAAATTATAGTTGACCATGTTGTAGATAATTAATATGAATGATAGAAATCAATAACTAAATTAATAATTTTGAGTTCGTCGAATAAAATAAAGTAATAATAATTAAAAATTATGTTTAACTTCGGTATTTAAAGGATTAGTCAGTAAATACAAAACAAAACCACGTATCGAGGAGCAATTGAGTAAACCAGTATTACAAATAAAAATAATTTTGAAATTTGTTAAGGTATCAACAGCGCACTGGTGTGTATGTTCCAAATTGGTATGTTGTGTACTAAAATTTATTTTACACACACTCACCGCACATCGATATTCGGGTGTGCCTACACATTTTGTGTAAAGTGTTGGTATATATTATATTATTATGCTGATATTAATACTATAATAAATATACGTTTTAATTTATATTTTAACTGTTTTGAAATTTATAAAAATAAGTTAAATAATACACAGGTTATTTTGTTATTTTTAAATAATATTTTTTTATTTTAATTTTCACTAAATACAATAAAGCCTATATGTTATATATATTACATTTAGGGAGAGTCCTGTGCTACGTGTATGTAGTTAATATTTTTGTGCAGTTCCTTTCCGAAGCACTGTACCATATTCTATTATATATTGAGATATAGCAAAATATATATTTTTAACCAGTGCACGCGTAGAAATAAATTGTTTCATCATATTATAACAAGAGTATATTTTACGTTATTTTATATTTAAATCCAAGATATAGTATCAAATCATACCCTTCACATGGATTTGAAAATTAAAACTGTTAATGAAGAAGCAATATCATATTATAAAAGATTCCACAATCTTCTATCATCTCATTCCAACTCTCTAATTAAAGCTCTTTTAACAAATGTTATTCCTGGTAATCCTCCAAGGCGCTTAAAACGCAATTGGTGTAAAGATCTTTTAACCAAATCTAAGAAAAAAATAATTATATTATATATATATACATAGGCTGTCCGATAAATAAAGTACAAAGTTTTTTTAAACGTTAGCAATGGACAATATCGGTCGGAAATTTCTAAAATTGATAATATATGTAACAAACAACATATTCTAAGCGTCATGATTATCATAATTTAGTGTTCCGTCTGCTACGTAAATCTAAACATGGGAAACCAATGTTTAATAAGCACAAAATAAGAAGAAGTTCACACAGTCATTTGATTTTTTTATTTTCAAAATGTTTTTCCGACTTAAATTTATAGAAAATTAACAGATGTTTACGTATATGTATGTATATAAATTAATTTAAAACATTCACTTAAAAGTGTGACCACTGGGTGGCTACTTTTATGAAGAGATTATTCATGTATTTACTTTTTTGTATTTTAGCTAATACTCATATGTACCTACGAGGTACATATGGTAAATATAACAAAAAAAAATCCAAGATATTAATTGGTATTCCATCATATGTGTTGATCATTATAGTATGCTTAATTATTAATAATTAAAATAATGATATTTAAATTTAAAGTTTAAGTTTGAAAAAAAAATGTATTTTAACTCTTTGATAAATTTAAACAATATATGTATCCAACTAAAAGGTAAAATTTGAAATTTGGAAAAAGAGAAAAACTTAAACTTGGTTTCTATACCAGCGGCGTATGTAGAATTCAATTTTTGGGAGGAGGGGTTACCATTTATACATATATTTATATATATAATTCTACTGTACGTGTGTATGACATTGAACTCCTCCTAAACGGCTGGGCCGATTTAAATGAATTTTTTCGTATGCGTTTATTGGGTGACGCCCTGGATGGTTTATATTTACGAATCAGTCTGATAAAGTTAATTTTAGTGCGTCCTTACATTGCTTAAGGAACCTTTGTGCAAAATGTCAAGTATTTTTAATTGTTTAATAATTGTTTGCTATTTTTTTTAAGCAGTTGCTAAGATACTAAAAATATAAAAAAATAAAAAATAAAAACATATTTAAGTGCATATTTGACGTTATTATCATTAAAGATTTTTAATTTTTAATATGACATTATAATATTTAAATTTGAATGCGGAAATGGTACCACACATCGATGGTGCCTGTTTATTTAATTAGCTCTCCTATCTTATGTACGGCACCGAGAAAATGGTCAGAGAAGTACTCAAGTACGCAAGCTTATTGTGAGCCATGTAACAAAAATCTGGTCGATTTTCCAGCATATAAGATATTCCTAAAAGTAGGAACTCCAATTAAGCTGTTGCGAACTCTTCATCCACCCAAACTCTGGAATGGTACTAGACTAACTGTGCATGAAAACACTTCAATACAATGTCAATGAGGTGACAATAATAGGTATTACAGGTTTTGCTCAAGGATAATCAACGTTTATACTTTGTATACCACTTTTATCAACTATCCATTTAAATTTAAAATACTGCAGTTTCTTATCAAGGTATCTTTTCCAATGACCATAAATAAGTCGCAAGGGCTGTTGTTAAGAATAGCAGGGATTGACTTGAGTGATGACTGCTTTTCACATGGGCAATTCTATGTGGCTTGCTTCAGAGTTCGTTCACCTAGCAGTTTAGTAATTCTTGCCCCAAACGAAAAAAGAACCTATGGGGTCTATAAGGAAGTAATTAAGTAATTAATTAATTAATAATAATAATAAAAAAAATAATATTCAAAGCTTATAAATATATGTTATTGATGACTCTGTATAATAATAGTACTATAACAATTAACAGACACACAATTCTTTTGTGAATTCCACATAATAATAACACTATCAATACAATTAAATGAATCACAATCACACGGCCTACGAAAATGCATAAAAAGAAACTAATACACTACGGTGACGCCGTGACAAGACTGTGCCATTATTAAATTATTTAATCGATTATTTGAATAATAGATTGTTTTCGAATGATGCATAATTGGTTAATCGATTGAAAAAATGCAATGCTGGGCGGTACATAAATTTGATATGTCAGAAATATCATCTATAAACCAAATCAGAAAACCAAAATCAAAAATAGTATTTATCCTCATGCTCAATGTTAGCATTAGGCAACCAAACTTAACACGGACGCATTTTGTACTATCAACGAAGTGCACAGGGACTGCTAGTATAATATATGTATATACCCTACCACCGTAATTACACCACTGTTCTATACTAAATAAATGCCTATCTTACACCTTAATGGGTTTAACGTTTCCGTAAAATTACACACCATCACAGCTGGATGAGGAATAGATTGCTATATTTCGACTCAAAATGAAAACGAAGACATATTTATAGGTATGTAAATGAATTTACAGAAATATTATACATAATTTACATAAAAACAATTGTTCAAAATCGTATCTGGGCATGAATATTCCAAATATGTTTTGCGCTACTGTCGTATATTTGCTTTCAGCAGTAGGTACACCTATACTCAAAAACAAATAGTAAACAAGTAAACAATAAAGTATGCTTGAAACGTTGATATAATACATTGAAATAATTATTTTAGATTTGTTTTCATCTTACATTGGGTTTTAGTCTAAAAAATAAATTATTACATTTTTTTTAAAAACAACTTAAATTGAATACATTTATATATTTTTAATATAGTATAATTATTACCTTGAGCATTAAATTGAACTATTAGATATTTTCATAAATTGGGAATTAAAAATTTACCCATTCAAATAAATAATTGTCAAATATGCGTTTATAAATGGAAAATAGTCCAGTATGCAAAATATGCAACAATAAATTTTAAATATAAATTCGTATTGCTATGAAACAAATGTCTATATTTGAAGAAATAAAATATATTTATAAATTTTCACTGATTATAATGATCTGTTCATTCTGGATTATCTACGTGGAATAGTTTATCATTTTCAACTGCAAACTTAATTTTTAATTTTACGTACTTTTTAGCAATTTTAATTGATTTCATTTTTTAAATGCAATTTAAATAATAATACCATTTTTTTTATTATTAATTATTTTTTTTCTATTTTTTAATTATTTAGCAATTTTGTTCGGAATTTTTTTTAAATAAATATATAATAAAAATAATAATATAATTTTTAGTTTTGCAAGCAATTATTTTTCGATCAAAAGTATTCGAACAATTGTCATGTGATCAATTGATTTCGATCAATTGACATGTATCCATTATTACATATTTATCATATTTATCTATTTAATTTATTACTGAGTTTCGTTTGTTTATTATTTTTATAAATTGTACTTTTCTCGAAAAATCTTTAGATTTCGTTTACAAAAACGGGTTTGTTATCAAATAGTTTATTTGTTATATAGAAACATCAGATTCTTTATACAGAAATAAATTCATGCACAATTATTAACAAATCGTTAAACAGAAAATTTCGTAAAATGGAAGTTTACTATATAATAACGAGCATTATTTTTTTATATTGTACCTAAATAAAAATTGTGCATTTTTATAAGACATTTTCACAGACTTCTATTTAATACTGGTTAACCATTGCAAACTACGAAGCCAGCTGACTAAACGGCCCACATATTTTCAGTTGTCAAAACATTACATTTATTATACAAAATATATAAAAAAGAAATTGGAATAATAGTTTTAATTTTTTTAACGGTAAAATAAAATAATAATTCTATAAAAATTCATGAAAAATAATTTACATTTTTAAAAAGAAGCAGTCATATTATATTAAACATCAAAACATAAATTAATAGGTACCAATAATATACTTATATACAGGGTGATTCTTTTATCATAAAACACTCATTATTTCAAAAAGTATTCATGTTTTTGAAAACATTTTTTTACATAGTTTCAAGTTTTAATAAGATTACATTTTTATTAAAAAATTATGTTTTTACATATTTTTATCCTTATATTTTTTTAAATTTTTTTACTTTTTTGAATGACAACATAGAGTTTTAATTTCATATTCCAAAGCAGAATAATTTTCTGAGTATCTTGATACATAAAATCAAATTTATGGCTAATAGTTTATGAGTAGAGCACGGATTTTTATGCACTTAAAAATATCGAAATATGCCATATAATATGCAGTAAAAATCATGAAAATATGCAAGAATTTGTTATTTATTTAAAATTTACAATAAAACTTATAATAATTAATTACTTAAATACTTAATAAAAAAAAATTTGAGGAATTTTCTGAACTTAATTTATTTTTAAAATTTTATTTATTATTAAAATGAATAATCATAAGCATTTCAAGTTTTTCTTCTGTAAAGCTGTGTCGTTTATCGATTAACATATTTTTAAAGACTGAGAACGAGCGTTCGACGTCAACCAAAGTTATTGGGGCATATTTGAAGTTTACGTCGTAATCGATTATTTATCTTATAACTAAATATATATAAATAAATTATTATTTTGTGACTATGAAATTTAGTTTTAATTTTTCTACTTGACAAAATATTATTTTATACATTTTTTTTAAATTTTTGCTTCAATAAGCAATAAATTTTGAATTTTGCCAAAATATGCAAAAAAAAATTCCACCATTAGCTTCAAATTATGATAATTCGTGGAGATAACTGACAAAAATCCAAAAATATTAAAAGGAAAAAAATATGCAATTGCATAGAAATCCGTGCTCTATTTATGAGTTATACGTATTTAAAATTTTGACAAGCGGAGTGGAGTGGTATGATGTTACCCCGCAAAATGTTTGTCCACTACTCTGGTTGTTTAGACTTTAAATACGTAAAACTCATAAGCTACTCGCCTTAAATTCGATTTGTATGTATCAAAATACTCGAAAAACTATTCTACTTTGGAATATGAAATTAAAACTCTATGTTGTCATTCAAAAAAGTACAAAACTTAAAAAAAATATAAGGATAAAAAATATTTAAACATATAATTTTTTTAATAAAAACATTGTATTTTTAACAACTTGAAACTATGTATGTAAAAAAATGTTTTCAAAAACATAAATACTTTTTGAAATAATAATGAGTGTTTCATGATAAGAGAATCACCCCGTATATTATTTTAAATAATATACCTAACCATACAAATTGTTATTATCATTTAGTTTTGAATAATTTTCATTATTCATTATCAATACATCGTATCACGACTACTTATTAGTATTTTGATTTTACTGTCGGAATTATTTATCTATCCCGTTATTCTCGATATATTTTTTTTTATTTTAGTATACGTATATCAAATCGCGTTTAGTCGGTACTCAATAATCAGTAATCAGTAATCACTATACACTATTACACTAATCGCCAGTTTACCACGGTCAGTCGGCGTATTCGTCAGCGGGTGGTGACAAATATTAACTTATGGGTAGAACCAATAGAGTGTATTTTATAGAAAGCAAAACTATTTATTTTAAAATAGTATATGTATATTAATAGTTTTGTGAAAAACTGAAACATCGATATTATATTGCAGGTACGTATTACAAATCACAATAATGTAACACAACCCTGTGACATATAATTTATAACATTGTAGGTCTGTACTATCATATCGCCGGGATGAATGTTAAATGTTTGTTTTATTTAAACAAAACAGATACATAGTATACATATTAAAAAGTTACGTTAATTGTACTTCGTAAAATGTTTGTTTTTGGGATGTGTTGAAACCTCCAGTGCACACTGGGACTGTTTATAACATTTTCTCCTTCCATTCCGTGTCTCATAAAAACTATAATAATTACAGTCCACTATCACCATTCACCACACAGCTAGTGCCAGTACTGTTCCAAGACGAGCAGTAACCACAAGCCACAATTGATCGGCTCGTCACTCCGGATTGCCCCTCACACAAATCTGTTGTATCGTATCTATATTTATGGATAAAATTAAAATAAATTAAATATAATGTTATTATATTATTATTATTATTATTATTATTATTTGTATTTTGTTTTTAATGAAATGTGTAAAAATAATAAATTTAAAAATATTGAGACACGTACACGCATCATTTATCACATGTCTTATAAGCACCTGGTACCAAACTCGGTGTAGAAAAACTCTCCGAACCGTCACTGATTTCAACCACGATGTGACCTATAATTCAGTCATACGGTGGATGTAAACATATGCTGTCGCAGGAAGAACAGGATCCAGACGGTAATCGGTATACATCGACGAGACAGGTCATCGAGCGAATAGTCAATAATATGTCCGAACTGGACAGCGGCGCGTAGAACAGCGCAATCGTAGTCGCTGCGCAGTTCCAGTCGCCGGCTGTATTCCGGATGTTCTGGTATTTCCGGCGCGAATGTTTGGTTTCCGCTCTGAAGCCGGCTGGTCGACTACGGAGAAGCGGATAGATCTTTACCCGTTGAGCGTGGACGACGATGGAGTGCGACGCAGCCGTTACGATGAGAACAGTGAAGATGCTTCCTCGGCAGTGGTCGTAGCTACAGTTGTCGCAGTGCTCGAACTCGTTGAGCTCGAGATGAGTTTGTTCGTGAATATTTGCGACAGTTTCCGTTGAAGCTCACATTGTATATATGTCATCCTTTCACGTGATCACCGCCGTCTGTCCTCGATCGACATAGTCGTCACTCGTCAGTAGACGATGCGACAGTAAACGCTCGAGCCCATTGCCGTCACCACCCGTCGTCCCTGTCCAATACGGGGAACATGTGCCTAGATTAGATAATGATTAATGACAATTTCGTGTGTATAGAACATAATAATTTTAGAATATAATAATCTTAATAGTTTTAATTAAACTGTCATGACAATATTTTATATAGCGTCTATTTTAGATTTTGTTATGATTATTTAAATACCCTGTAAGATTTTTTACATATTTTTTATAAATAAGTGTTATGTAATTTTCCTCACCACCTTTATTATTAAATGGCGTACAATAACATCGTCCGTATTGTACTATTGTTTAATAACTTTATGAGGTATTACACGAGGCGCGTTTTTTTTATTGTGGTCTCCCCAGTAGGCCTAATCCACATCGTAAGCGAGAACGCGCGAACGCCGATCGACTGTAATAATATTGTTATAGATAGCCAGAATAGTAACTGCAATTTCTCGCGATAAAATACGTCTTATACACCAATATAAATAATAAATATAATATATAGGAAATATAAACAAATAAATATCGAATTGTACGTTTTTAATAATGTGTGAATTGGTTTAAATTTATAATTATAGTTTTGTCGTAGCACGGCATTCGCCCATTTCCAGCATACTAGTGTTGAATTTAAATGCGAGTCTTAACTCTTAACATATAAATAAATAAGTGAGGTAGATGCTGAGGAATTATTAGTCACATCGTATTATTAGTTCAGTTTCATTATGATATGATAATAACATTCATTTTAAATCATTAATAACTAATAACCAAAGGTGTAGGATTATAAATAGGTAACATATTACATCGCAAGTATTTGTGTAAGTAAAATATAATTTCTAGAAAAAAAAAATTATTATTTGAAGAAAAAAAGTTATCAAGTTACATAAAATATAATACCCATCCTCCGGCTACTATTATTTAAATTCAACACTTCTTTAATACTAGAACTATACTTAATATATAAATATTATGTGTGGAATAAGATATGAAACATTGGATATTAATTATGAAATTTATTATGTTACTTTATCTTATTATTTTTGTAATTTGAATTAGGTTTATTTGTAAATAATTTTGTCTATTATTATGTAATGTAACTCTCTACCACTAACACAAGCATTATGCTTAAAGGAGGTAGATACTTTATTGTAAACTTTTTAATAATATGTCAAACATCTTATTATATTTACAATAAAAAATTTAAAAAAAAAAAAATTATTATGTAATAAAAGGTATACTATATAAATCAATAATAAATATAACTGTCTATGTCCTATGATATAATACTATTTTATTGTAAATATTTAAATTAAATAGACATCTATTGAAGCTGAATTATTAAAATTACAACACTTTAATTAAAATAAATAAATATTACTCACAAAATGAAGTATAAATGTTTTACGGATGGCAGACTGGTCAGCTAAATATAATAAATTTCTTGGCGTTTTGCTCATATCATATAGATGCATTCAAAAAATTAAAAAAATATACAACTTAAACTATGTAGGTACCAATAAAACAATATAAATTAGTTCAATAATGAAACCTAGGAATAAAAATACGATATACAATCTTCAAAAACGGGAAATGTGTATAATATGTGTGTTGCCGGCCGGCGATAGTCAATGTATTGTATGAGTGGATAAGAGGTAAGCGGTGACGCGTAAGAGGACAACTAAATAAAAAATATTATAATATAATAAGGTCAGTAAATGTATTAAATATGTGTAAAGTAATAAAATACTTATATATTATAAACTACATCATTACAAATACAATACGTACTAAAAATAATATATAATAAGTCTATGTACTAAGTCCTTATACATATACAGTATACACATATATGTATATATATTAAATATATATACAAAATAGCTAGTTGAACTTACCTGTTACCTGTATTAACCAAGACTCAAAGCCAGAATCGAACAAATTCGGTTCACCAAGTTTCCGAGTTTTAATATCAACAACTTAAACAACTGTGGTCTGTGGCAAGTCCAACATTCTTAATCTCCAATTCTTCAACTTATTACACTTAATATATTTTCAGTCAGCAGCTCTTCATGACTCGAAAGGCTCCAAAATTGTAGCGGCCCATCGAGTTTACTCGGTAACTAATCGAGTCAATCCAAACCTACCAAGACTTATATAAAAGTAAAATAAACTTTCTTACCATCACATGGACAGTGGACACGCAATTATTTTTCTACGGTGTACGTTCGACTATTATGTAACATTGAGGTAGATACATAAAACTATTCCGGATCTGTTTTCTGAAGAATAGGAACCGCTGTTAATTTAAAATTGCATTCATTGTTGACGTGTGCATCTATGAAGCTAATACGATGTAATAATTTATATTTAGAATAAAAAATCAAATTCTACTTGAACAAAAAGAATCATGGAAAGTTAAAAAGAGTTGCGAAAACTTTTAGAAATTACATATAAGAACAGTAATCGAAGAAACATAAATATTATTTATGAAAATAAAAACTAATGTACATTAGTGAACGAAACCAAAAAAATAAAAACAATAATAAGAAATAAACAGTTTAATAGGTTTTTAGTTTATTAGTTTATTATATTTATTAAAAGAATATTAATAACAAACATTATTTAGCCTGCATGTATTATTTTATTAGCATTTATTATTATAAATTATAATACCAAATTTGAATAAATAGAGTATGTTTTATATTTTGTCTAAATCCAACATACAATTATTTTAATATTGTTATGTCCAAATAAACTTTTAATTTAATCTGCTTTGTGCTCTTTAGTAAACATTCTAGTAAAAACAACGTTTATTTTTATTTTCAAAGTAATACTATACAGACATACAGTAATAGGTACACAATGTAATATGCAAATATTTTTAACACAAAAATCATTCTCCTAATTGCATGTATTTTAAGTTAGTGTGGTCCATCAAAGTCACATGTACTAAGTACAAACACTGTAGCATGCCGCCGACGCTGACTTTTTTTTAACCACCACTTCAGGACAACGTAACTTTCCAACTTTACCCAACCATCAACGTGGTGGGACGTTGTGCTGAATTGATTTTAGGCGTATGATCCAACGTCGGCAAACTGCAAAGACCACGGCTTGTCTTGTTGTTGTTCTACAAATAACCAGGACACTAAATTCTGTGACGACAGGTCGACTGCGGCCACCGACTATTACGACTTTATGACTTTACGAGTGTTATTCATAAAAGTATTTCGTTCTATTAAATTCCAATATCCAGTGTATATTCAATTTTGGATTTAATTGTTACACCATTTAGGTTTGAGTTACGATTTACAGTCATAAATGATAGAGAATCATAATAATAAAAAAAATTATTCATACATATTTATTAATTTTTTTTATTATAAAGTGTATTTCCCATTTTTATAACTTAGTTATAACTTATAATTACAAATCAATTTTTTTCGAAAAAATAATACAGAAAATTAAATTATGAGTGTAAATTGATAAAAGAATCACTCTATACAACTTAAGGAATAATAACTATAAGAACAACATCAATAAATAATTCTCCTAAGTGTTCTTGATCATTATACATTTGAACAAATTAAAAAAGTCGACCAAACACCACTTCGCCAGCCTTTCCCCCCACCTCATAACTATACTATTCCTAAATGCGCCAACAACTCCCCCTCCACCCGCCAATACATCATCACTCTACTTCACCCTTCTATGATATTTAGTTTGCCAACAAGGCAACAAGCGAGGTATATCATTATTCTATGGCGATGACTTGAAATAATTATTTCGTTTTATTAAAACCTCTAATGATAAAACTATAAAATAAATAAAATATTAAGTAATCGTCACACATTTTCGTTTAGTTCTATATGTTTCTAATATATTTTATTCATACGTAACGGTGATTAATATTTTGAATTAGTTATTGTAGTAAAAAAGTGAAAAATAGAAGTTAATAAAATTACTATAAATTACCTTATATTATATTTTAATAATGCTTTGATTTATAGAGGAATCGTAGCACATGAAGTTTACAGGGTCGCGAATCTCTAATCGTTGTGAACTATAAGTCGTATTTTACAAAATTGTAAAACATTACAATTCGCAGTTTCACACTAAGGGACAGCAGACGATTTTAAAGCTGTTACCTGAAAGTTGAAACTATACCACTAGAGATGCGTTTATACTTTATACAGATTGAAGATGAATACAATGTATTTATAGACCTATATGTATAGTTTAAATATCAACAAATACCATTTTAGTTCAATTATGCCTTATGCGAGTGTATTATACACCTACATTTCGGGAAGAGGAATTCTTGATTTTTATGACCATTTTACAAATTTCTGTTCATCCTTCATATTCTATTACTGCTACAACGGCCTTTAGTACAATAGTACCTATATCTAGTTGCTTATTTTTCTCATAATCTTCCCAGTGTATTCTTACAAGTAGAAGTAGTGTTCTTTTTGATGGTTTTAACTACTAATTGTCGAACCTATTTTGCTGCCTCTTCTTTTAAATCTCTCTTACAATAAGCTTAGAAAATATTTTAACGATTTTATAAATCTTTTTTTTATTAATACTACTATTATATAATACTCATAAATAAAAAATAAAACAGTAATATTCATTGTGTAAATATGATTTTTCAATTTATTCATATTTAAATAACAAATCAAGGTACTTATCTATTATTTATGTAAATAAAAAAAATCAATTATCTTCAAACAAAGAAGCTTGCCTAAAAGATAAACAACATAATACATTTTTATTATAAAGAAAAGTAGGCAAGTGGGTATCGCTCTGCTGTATATCAGAGATGGAGAGTAGGTCACTGGTCACTATAATGGATGTGTTAAATTTGAATGCAATTACGGGTATCATTGTATACGAAAAACGATTCTGAACGGAGATGATTTGTCAGTCAATGATAATTAGTTGGATATATTATATTATTACCTATATTTAAATTGTAATATATCGTTATTTTACGCGATTTCGTAAAAAATTAAATTTCATACGCTCATAAAATGTTTTCGATATTGACAATGGAACTTTTTTTTAGTTACTTGAAGGAAAACTTATGGATAACCTATTATTGGATTTTTGAACCTTAAGTATTAATCACAAAAATTTTATGAATTTTCAACTTCAAAATTCTTTGCAAATTTTCGTGATTTTGAAATGTTTTGTAAACATATGAACTTTAAATGCTTATAAACAAAAATTGTGACTAACGATTTTTGATTTTTTTTTACTACGATAGGTACAACTTATAATAAACCTTGTATTAAATTTTAAAGCTTTTTTGGATAGCCAAATTTTTGTTATTGGCATTTTAAGAAAAAAAACTTAGAAAAGTCGAAAATTTCAATTGTCTATAAGTAGCTTAAAAAAGGTCAAAATATTTTGAAAATGTAATCGTAAATATATAACCATAATATAAATATTTGGTGAAAATTTCAAGTATTTACAATGATTCGTTTTTGAGTTACAGCAAAATCAAAAAATCGATTTTGTCGAAAAGTGGTTATAAAGTTTTCCATGATAAAAATATGACATCGTGGTGAATTTACATTGATCTTTGTTGCATGATTAATTTACGATACACCACAGTATGCAGAGCTTAGTATTATACTTTATTAATATTAGTGCATTAGCATTATACTATAGTATTAATATGTTTCTAATTGTTAGTAAATAATAAATAATAATTAATCATCATCGTACTGTGTTAACAGATGAACGTATGTACCAATATTGCATACACCAAACGCCGTGTTACATTTAATTATTATACTTATTTTTATATAATTTATCCTCGTGGCTTTGATATGATTAACCATTTTAACAGATGCGTTAAAAAAACAATTTGACGAGGAGTCATAAAACAAATTTACAATAATCAATATTACATATTATATATTTATTTTTTAGTATTATAATAATATATTGCCTTTAGTATAAAATCAATTGTATATATCAAGTGCGAATCCTAAAAAAGATTATATATTGTCTGTGTATGGCCGTATGGGTATACTTAAAAAAAATATCAAACGCAATTATAATAGAATAGCTTATTAGAGTTAATACATAATATAATACAGCAGAACTTCGATTATCCGGGATAATGGGGGTCACACGAATAAATGAAAACCACGGTTAATCTCGACTTTTTATAATAATGTAATTTTTTATTTAATTATAATTAGAAATACATAATAATATGATTGAGTTATTACCTTAACATATTTCATACTTGATTGTTCAAAAAATATAAGTATAGTAGCAACAATATCAATTGCCTTATGGCTACCATGATATGTAGAATTTTTTATTAAAATATTATTGTTTAATGTGATCGGCAAGTAAATATAAAAACGGTTAATGAAAACGGATTGAAATTTTTCTAGCGGTATAAATGATAAATATATTTTTATTAAAAATAAAAAAAAAATGCTGAGTAATTTATGGTTGATAAAAAATTGTATAAGACTTCTGAGAATATGACGTTTTTTGTTTTATCTCCTGTTGAAATTAAAATCATAAGATGATTCGGGTCCCCAGTTCGAGAAAATCCCACGTATAATTGTCCATGTGAAAAGCACTCTGTACGAAGATCTACGCCAATGTACTCGAATGTTTGACTATATATTTGTATGGATTAATACGAATATTGAGTATACAATGTATACTATACATGTTGTCGGTGTACGTGCGATAAACTTCTCGGAACAATATTATTCATATCAAAATCAAACACAATACAATTTAACGAATTTTTTTTTTTTTTTTTCGTATGGCGTATGTAGTTCGGGAGTAAGCCCGGCGCCTGATTGGCAGAATTTTTAATGGGGCACCCGTAGGTTTCTGCCATGCCCCGGGGTGGGGGGGGATGGCAGCACTTGTTCTCCGGACACCGTGACTTACCCGGAGAAAAATGCCGCCCAGTGGCCGAGGATCGAACCGGGTCCAGCTGCTCCGCAGCCGACGAATTAGACCGCTCGGCCACCCCGTCCCCCAATTTAACGAATAAAAAGGTCAGGTTGCAGGTAGCTGTAAGACCGCGGGCCACCGTGCCGCATAATATATGTATATAATATAGGTACAATTGTTTTTAATTTTTTATGAACTTTATACTTTTTTTTTATTAACAAAAGTGGTACTAAAACTTTCAGCAGAGTGTCGGGTATAACAGTAAAAAATTTTAGCCAAATCGGTTCAGTAATTTTCTCGGTTAGCGCGGTCGTAGAAAAACCCTTACAATTCTATAATCAGTGGGAATATCCGAGGTACGATAGAAGTAATATATTAAATTCACTGACTTTACAAAGTTAAAGTTTGTTAAGTTAATAGAAGTATTATTAGTGTTATTTAAATTGTTTCCATGTAGATTTGAATCGAAAGACGTGAAATATTAAAATTAAAAAATAAATCACCTAAAAGTACAGTACAAATCGAAATCATCATTTTTAAATATTATACCTATACTGGCCGATTAGATTGATAACCGTTGGTACTCGCTGGCCAGTAATAAAAACATCGCAATAACCGTCGTCTGGGAAATGTTCGAAATTCTCGGCGACGAAGTTCAGTTGCATTTCGACAGTCTTGAACGCATAACATTATAACCATTTTTTATTACACCATCGTTATACTGTTTTTCCATCTGCACATTGTCACATATTAGCAGAATGTCTTTTTGTACCTCGTATGATTTACTTCTAAACGGTTTTGGCGTCGTCCAGGATGGCGACATACCTGAGGATTTGGCACCCACTGTAAATTTTATTCACCAAATGATTATACGCGTAGAGGAGGACGACGACGGTGGATTGGACGCAATCACTTCATCTATAGATGATATTATAGACAACATTTTGCACATTGACAAATCAACTGATGACGTGGGCTGCCCATTGTCGGGTGAGGATATGGATGATCCGGCAGTTGGTTTTGATCCGCACGCAGTGGTTCCAAACGTAAGCGTCAATCCGCTTCCCAGTAAAAAGCGTTTCGCATCTACGTGGAAGCGGATTAAACGCTCTGTTTTACGTTTGTGCTGCTGCGTGCGTTGAGTTTATTTGTTTACCATTTTTTTTATAATCAACATTAATTCTAAGCCTTGTAGGCAAGCTTGTTTTGTTCAAGATTTACCCTGTTTACTGTTTAGCCCATATGGCAAATTTTTTTCCTGTTTATTTTCTTATAACATTATTGCACTATGTTACCAATCAAAATTTTAATGTTATTAGCCGTTTTAGGCAAGTTTTTTGTTTGAATATAATTGAAACTCATATTTACACAATGAATTACTGTTTTATTTTTATTTATGAGTATATATATATCAATTATTAAAAATTGACTACTTATAAAATCTATAAATATTTTCAAAATGTAATGCAAGAGACATTGAGACATAAAATAGGATCACATTGAATAATTAGAACCATCGAGCAGAACACTACTTGTAAGCATACACCGGAAATACTGTAGGTATTAAAGAGTGTAGACGCAGTAGAATAGGACGGATGAACAGTTATTTGCAAAGTGGTCAGTAGAATCAAGAATACCTTTCCCCGAAATATATGTGTATAATACACTTGCATATCGCATTAAACTAAATTGGTATTAAGTCATATAAGACCAAAGGTCTATAAATGCATTGTATTCAACTTCAATGTATATTAATGACATTGTGGTAAGTTACGCATCTCAAGTGGTATAAGTTCAACTTTCATGTAACAGCTTTAAAATCGTCTATTATCCTTTCGTGTGAAACTGCGATGTATTTATTATCTAATAAAATACGACTTCCAAATGGCAACGATCATAGATTTTCGACCCTGTAAATTTGGTGTGGTATGATTCTTCTTCAAATATAAGAATTATTAAAATAATAATAAAAAAAATAAAAAAAATAATTAAATAATAATAATAGTATTAATAGTAATTTTAGTAACTTCTATTTTTCACTTTTTTAACGATAATAACTGATTCAAAGTATCAATCACTGTTACGTATGAATAAAATATATTAGAAACGTATAGAACGAAACGAAAATATGTGACCATTACTTAATATTTTATTGATCTTACAGTTATATCATTAGAGGTTTTAATAAAACGAAATAATTATTTCAAGTCATCGACATATAATGAAATACATAACGTGTTGGCACACTAAACATCATGGATGGATGAGCTCAGTGTGGCGCTGTATACGCAGCGGTGAGAGAGGTTATGATAATATAGGGGACGAATAACGATGACGTAGGGTGAAGCAGAATGATGATGATGTATTGGTGAGTGGAGGAGAGGGGTTATTGGCATATAGGTATGGGAACAGCAGTATAGTTATGAGATGGGAAAAGTGTGCCACAGTGGCGTTTGTCGTCTTTTTTCATTTGTTCAATAATGTGTGAAGATCAAAAATACTTATGAAAATTATTTATTGATGTCGTTCTTATAGTTGTTATTTCTGAAGTTATACAGGGTGAAATAAGTACATTACTGCAGTGTCCTATTGATTCTGATAATAATTTATTATTAATTATTTAATATACATTTTAGCTCATCGCAATAAGCCGTTCACCGAGAGAATGTCGATTTACACAAACTAAATATGTATCACACTCCACCGCAAACATTCAAATCCTAACGAGTCGTCGCGTGCGCCGCAGTCTGATGCATACATGGGGTACCAACGAGGCGGGATCGTTGCCCGAGCCCGTACCGCTAGCCGTTCGTCGCCGTCAACGTCCGCACGCGAACCGAAAACTGTCGTGCGCCCGCCAAACCGTCGCAGTGATCCACCGCATCGGCGACCGAACTCGCGACGCCCGCGACACCCGTGTGTCCGCGAGTGGTCGGAAAACGTACTCGGGCGACATACCGCCGCGCTCCGTCCGTGCTCTGTCTCGTATCCTCCCCCTCCGCCTTACCTGATTTCGTCACCGTCGTCCTGCCGATGTCTTCGGTGGTGCGGTGATGGGAACGGTAGTGTCTGCGGACGCCGTCTCATCGCACGCAGCAGCACAAACGTAAAGCGGAGCGTTTCATCCGCTTCCGCGTAGATGCAAAACGCCTTCTACGGGGCAACGGATGGACGTTTTCATTTGTCACCACTACGTGCGGATCAGGCTCACCTGCCAGAACACGCGCCGCCTCACCCATCTCCACCGGGCAGTCCACGCCATCGCTATTACTACGACGTCTTGAACGAGTGGCAGTTGAACATTTTCTGCGTCCACCAACTCCACGGTCTCGAAATCTGATGTTTTAATTTCTTCTTCTGGCTCACCCGTGCCGATTTGTAAGATTTCTATACAATAATAATATTTTCTGACGACGTGTACGATGAGTGTGTGTCAGATCTACCGCTGTTGTTCTCCGTGCGTAGTACAATAATTCTTTGAATAACATATAAAGCAAGTACTATAAATGAACGGAAATATCGTCGTCGTGGATGATGCCAAAGCCGTTATTAATTAACTCGAATTTTATATAAATCAGAGTACTGTGTAAAGAGCCATTTTGTGTATAATATTAATATGTGATTTTAAGTGGGGAAAAAATAGTATCGGACTGTTGAAATGCAAATTAACTCAAAATATATTTCATCCGTGATCGGCGACGAGAATTTCGAACATTTCCCAGACGACGGGTATTGCGATGTTTGTATTACAAATAATTATGAAAATCAGTAAAAATGGTTTTGCGGACGAATGTGTAATAGCTACAGTGCAGGCAAATTCCGCTTAGACCGAACCAACAGTGACTTAATATTAACTAAAATTATATTATGTAGCAGAATTCACGCATATTATATGAGCCCCTATATGTGGCTATGTGTGAAGGAAAGCATTTTATCACAATATTATGTATGAATGATATAAGTCGATAAAACGCCATTCCTACAGTATGACATATGTGAGTACAATCTTTTTTTTCATTTTTTCTTTTTAGTCATTGTTTCCGTAAACTATATACATGTTTGTGTTAAAACTTTTCTCAAAAATAATCTTAAATTTTGTTTTAAAATAAAAATATTAATACGGTCAACGATTCAGTTTAGTTGATCGTACCGGCCGAGAATCCGGCCCTCGGACATTATCCAATTATTCGACGGGTTTTCGACGAACAGTATCCGTGAAGACGTGAACGATGTGCAATGTGCATAGTATATGAATCATTCCCGAAAACTTAAAGGAGTCTTTCATAGTCATCTTTGCACCGAATAGAATCTATGAAACGACCAGAATTCCCAAACAATACGGACATACAGTAATAAGTTTACGGACATAAAATCGCCAGTCAAAATTCTTGCCTTACCTTTCTGATGGGTAACTGCAATACGTCATTATAACCGGTACCGAAGGAATGTTCTTTTCTACAGCACTAACTGTTACCAGTGTTACCGCGATTATGGTATAAGCTCAACAGCTTCAATTCGAGGACAATTCTATATATGTAGGTACTTGGCGAACTGCTCGAGAGCATCAGGATAAGCCTGTGCACGACCCGACTAACTGTGTGTACATTTTAAAATTAATTATAAAACTGCTATTTTTAACATATCTAGTCTTATTATTTAATAAAACGTAACAATGTCATCTTAGGAGTATGCAGTGGCTATTCACTTTATACCCATGTATAATGTGTACGAGATTGTTGGATTTTTATATTTATAATATACAAATTATTACGAAAGTATAAAAATGGTTGAAATATTAATCTCGTTTTATTTATTAAAACCATAAGATTATTTTAATTTTCACACGTCTTTGTCAAAGTTGTAGAATTTCATATGTTATACCCATAGTGGTTTATGAATTATTCGTAAAAATAAAATATCTTTTACAAAAATATCGTTTAATCAACAATAATATAGTATAGAAACGAAATTAATTCACAGACTTATCATTATTTTGGTAAAACATGATAATGAGTTAACCGTGGTCCGCGAGTATGGCTGGACGATCCGAAAGAAAGTACAGAGGGAAAACATTATAAGAATTTCTTATAGAATTTAATTTGAAATAATATCACAAATGGCATTATATAAGTGAAAACTATGTGATGAGGCGTGAGATAATACCTATATAATAAATAATAATCAAATTTATTCCACTATAATATTATGTAATGTTATACAAAGCAGTTTAGAACTTATCACTTTAATTTTTTCGTTAATGTATAACGAATATTAATATAGTTGATTATTTAAAATTAATAACACTAAATTATTAACACTTCAAAATTAGATGAGTTTTATTTAAAAACTCAACGATGAGTGGATGAGCTATTATATATTAAATTAATTATTATACTATATTAATCAATCCAGATGCATGATTGATTAAATATAGATCAATCATCAATCACTGCTTAACGTTCGGAACGTGCCAACATAATATTATGTTGTATTACTTTATGATCCAGATGGATTGATATCAATCCGCATTGGTGTAATTTCTTATCAAAAAGTGATAACTGATGAGAACCAAACCTACGGGGAACGAACGGACTTCTGAATGACGACCGACGACATTTATTCTGTATTTCTACGCCGAAACTATCTTCAATTTTGTGTTCTGGATTCTTCAAAATTCACACTTTCACAGGCAAAACATATTATATAAAAGATTTCAAAGACTAGCTTAAATTTAAGAATTATGAAAACAGTTATTCAATAAAATACACCGTAAACACATAGTATATAAACTATAAACCTATTAAATTTAAAACTGAAGTACTAATAAATTAATTCCAAATTACTATACTTAATACTAAATTCTGTCCATCGAGTGAGATGAACTATAAATCGTGCTATTAATAATTCTATTGCTCAGTTTGCAGTGTTCATTGTATAAATGATAAATAATTAAGATGGTATTATGTATGTAATTTGTACTCACACTTTTAAATTTTTATCGAATTTATGCACAAAAGATAAATGTAGTGATCAAAATACAATATTAGTATTTTGATAACTGATAAACGGTAAAATGAAGAAAAACTTCTTGAAAAGTAGCGTTGAAAACGCTTCACTCAACATACTCTTGCAAGTTAGTTCATATGTTATATCCATTATTTTAATATTTAAAATTACATTTTACTGTTATTGATTGTTTTTTAATAATTTTAGATTGCATTTCGATGCTTGACATTTGTTATAAACGCTTTTGTGTTGCGCCATGTCTCTCAAAATGAAATAGGAATTACCAATGTCCGTTTGTTACTACTCGAGTCAACAATTTTGTTTTTGAGTAGAGAAGCATTTCGCCGTGCGTGTTTAACAGATACCTTGCATCATAATTGGCTGAAAGTCATCAATCTCATTTGGTTCTCGTATGGATTATCTAATTTTCTTTAAAAATTTGAATAATACATATATATATTATATTATTTTTAGTGTTCCACTATGTGCCATTATTTGTGGAATATGCGGTTATATTTGGCTTCGATTGCTAAGCCAACCTGATATTACTGTTACCACTTATTATGAATTTGGTGTATGGTCAATTATTATAAGTTGCATTATTGAACTATGCTGTGAACAGTTATATATTGTAGCACAAGCGTTCTTATTTGTCAAGCTACAGGTAATTAAAAAAATATTTTTTATATACCTATTATATTATAAAAGTACCTATGCAATAGGTTTTGGATATAAAAAAAGATCCCTTTGAGCTATAATGCAAACAACGGGCTCTTTTTTCTTCTTGTTTTGTTTATAAATAAAACTGAACAGATTTTAGGTTGTATTAGAAATAATAAACATTGCTGTTCGTACAATCGTTTACACTACAATGGTGTTGCATTGGAGTGGTCAGAATGCTGTACTAGCATTTTCATTTGCACAACTTGCATCAGTCATAGCATATACAATGTCATTTTATGTATATTTTTGGTATTATACTAAAAAAAATAAAAAAGATTTTCCATTCAAAACCATGTGGGAATTTTTTCCAAATTTTAGTGGAAAAGTAAGTGTACACGTTTAACTACATTTCTAAATCAACATTAGATAGTAAAATAAAAATTGGTTTTAGAAATTATCAGAATGTATCGATTTTTCACTACTTATGTTGTTGTGGAGTTTCTTGAAACAGGGATTTATGAAACAACTATTGACTGATGGTGAACGTTATGTAATGACATTCTTTAACACATTAAAATTTGATCAAC
Source organism: Rhopalosiphum padi (assembly GCF_020882245.1). Lineage (NCBI taxonomy): Eukaryota > Metazoa > Arthropoda > Insecta > Hemiptera > Aphididae > Rhopalosiphum > Rhopalosiphum padi. Next base: position 86,952,372 of record NC_083597.1, read on the forward strand.
AAGGTGTATACGACGTTGTCAACAATTTGGGATCATTAGCTGCTAGGTTTTTGTTCAAACCTGTTGAAACAGCAGCATACTTCTATTTTAGTCAACTTGTTCAAAGAGAAGTGCCAATCCAAACACAAATCAAACAGGTATTCAATGTTGTGCATGAATTATCGTAAGTAAATGTTACGGTGACAATGTCTTAGGATTCTAACCGCATAAAAGAAGCAGCTAGCGTTCTGGAGTGCCTGTTACGTGTCAACAGCTCTATTGGTCTAATTGCACTATCTTTTGGACAAGCATACGCTAAATTAGCATTATTTCTTTATGGAGGATCAACATTGGCTACTGGAATTGGACCAGTGCTGTTACAAATGCATTGTTTGGCCATTCTATTTTTAGCTGTCAATGGTATCACTGAATGTTATGCAGCAGCTACCATGAACGTTGCTGAATTAAACAAGTTTGTTTACAATTTGTTTTATAAATTTAAATCATATATTATAGGTATGTATATTTTTATTTTAAATTTTAGATACAATGTGGAAATGGTTGTATTATCTGTGATATTTTTATTTATTTCTCTGTTGTTTTCTACATTTTTTGGCGGAATTGGTTTTATTTTTGCAAATTGTTGTAATTTCACGTTTAGAATCATCCAATGGTAAAAACAAATTAATTTCATCATTATTAGTGTTTAGTATTAATTATGTATAACTTTTTTAGTGGTCGGTACATTCTATCTCAATATAAAAATACTAATTATAATCCACTTAATGGATTAATGCCAAAAAAATCATTCATTTGTTGTTTAATGATGTCAACTATTGTTACAATGTATTCTGAGGTGAGCATAATTTTATTGATCAGGTATCAAAAAAAAATATAAAATTTTTATACAATTATAAAATTTCATACATTTGATGTTATCTTAAGTTAAAACTATAAGTATGCAAATCTTAGCGTATTCTAATAAACAAACTTAAAATGATTTTTCATTATTGTATATTTTGTATGTACTAATAAGATATTTTTCATTATTTTTCAGGCAAAATATTACGAAGAAAACAAACTTACACATATTATAATAGGTGGGGCATTGTTTTTATTAACAACATCAGTTTGGTTGTATGAAGAAATGTCTACTTTTAGGTTTTTAAAAAAAGTTTATTGCTCAAAACACAATTAAACTACTTCCCAAAAAAATGTTACACTTTATAATCTTATTAAAATTATAATTTTCTTTTTTCAACTGACATAATATAAAGATCAATTAAACTGAAAGGTACATTGTATCAATTTTATAGTATACATTTTTAATACAATTCTCTGTAGTATAATATAAGTGACTTTTAGATTTGTTTTTAATAATATACTGTGTTATTCTATATTTATAAAAAAATAAACATTTAACTATTACCCAATGATGTCTATTTACTTAAATATAATCAACTGGACATGGTAAATGTGTGCAATGATCTGTGAATTTATTTTACTATAAGTTTGGAAGCAATGATCAATCTTCATATTAGAAAAATTGAGCCAGCAAATCCTACATTTACTCGTCAAAATAACTTTTCTTTAATAATACTTTAATCATGCTTTGTAAAAAAATTTGAACAAGATGGACAATCCACTTATGATAGATTGGAATATAGCACTTGATATATTAATAGACACGGTTTAAACTACTCTTAATTTTTTCGATAAGAACAATTAGAAATTTTCCTCAAAGTCTGTCACGTTGTTTTTTGAGTTTATAAGCTACAAACAAAAAAAATTTTATTTTCATTAGCCAAAACTATAGAGCTCTCCTATGGCTATTTATAAGAGTTGAAAAATAATATTCCCAGTCTCGAGGAATGTGTGTAAAATATGATGTGTCAATTGGTTCAATATTTTCCAAGTCTAGATGCTCAATACAAACATACATTTATTCATAAATATATATTTTTAATATTATATAAACACTCCGTTTTTAATGACTTATCTATAATCATTGTCAATTTGTTGATTTTATTTTTAATAGATTATATGTTATTTCAATTCAGTAAACTATTATTTTTTGAAAAATATCTTAATCAGTTGAAACAATAACTCCAAATTTATAAATGACTTGTTGATTATACATATTTGACGGTTTGAGAATGATACTGTTGAAGTTTTTCTAGAGCAGTTTCAAATATTGAAATAAATTTTGTTAATGTATAAAATGTATAACAATAATTAAAAAAATTACATGTGTAACAGCATCTGGAAATAGTTGTGGACGTATACAGATTCCAGAATGTTTGCTATAGATAGTATTCGATTTCCCCTTGATGGGCTTGATTTCCTGGACATAATCAATCTGTGTCGAAGACTCTTTCATCTCATAATCTAAATTGTGTTCTTCTACGTCACTTTCAAATTTATACTCATCAGAGATAAAACTCTCATGTTCATCTTCATAGTTATCAAATTTTGCTAATGGTACTTCTATATCAGTTACCTTCATAACCTCTTCTTTAAATAATGATTTACCATAATATGGAAAATCCTGAGCTGTATTAATATAGACACAAGGCATATCCGTATAAATATCTAACATGCGACCACTTTGTTTATGTACTAAGCTGAATAAAATAATGTTTAATACAACGAACAAATATTTTGAGCAATGGAATTGTATTAATGTTTACCTGGCTGCTAAATTAAATGCTTTACGTTCTTTTCCTTTGAACAATTTGAATGTATGATTGTATCCAAAACCAGGAACTATGGGAAAAGCTTTTTTTAATAATCTTGGTACACGCAAGTCAAGACATGTGCGATGTACATTTTTAATCAAACCAACAGGTCTTCTTTCTGGTTCTTTTATTGCTATGTATTCTTCAGCATTGATCATTATTGAATGATTCATGAGTTCAGACTCTCCAGTGTTCTATAATAATATGTTATAATTCCCCCATATAAAATAATATTAAACCAGAAGTAAAGTTTAGTCCTTACTTGTCCAGCTAAATTGAAGAACATATTTGAAGCCATATTAACTGGAGTTGATTTTGATGTCATACCAACATAGTCTACAACTAATTCATTTTTGCAAGTCAAACGATATGTTATTCGAGCATGAAATGTTCCTGGATATCCTTCTTCGCCATCTTTACTTGAATATGTTAATACTAGTTCACCATTCGCCACATACCCATCCCACATGACTTTATCAAATCCTTTTTCACCGCCATTAAAGTGATGACCATCACGATTTTTATTAAGTTCATAAATTTCGCCTTTTTCGTTTTCAAGATGACCATTACTAATGTAATCTGTTACTCTGCCTAATGTGCCACCAATGGAATGGGTGTTCTGTAATCTATAATCTATTCAACCCACTTATATAATAATGACTGTGTTTCACATAATTACATAATACAGTGAAACTTCTATGTAACGTAGTCAAATAAGCAACAAAAAAAATTTGTTATATGGAGGAATTTGTTAAATAGAATTACGTATTCATTAACAACGAAGGTCCTAATTCTTAAAAATATTTCGTTTAACAAAAAATGTTGTAAAATGGAAGTTTCACTGTATAAAATTACTGACCTTCAATTGAGTCAAAACCAAGTAAAACATCTTCTAGTTCGCCTAGTGCATTAGGTACCCAGCAGGAAATAACAGTAGCACCATAATTAATGATTTCAATAACAGCTTTTTGTTCATTCTTTAAAGTATATTTAATCACTTGGACACTTTGTCCATTTTCATCCTTTATAAGACATAAAGTTTAATTCTGAACTAGGTATTTAGAAAAACAGTTACTTTTATGCATCCATAGTTGTCTACAATGATGAGATCAGTATTATAAACACTCTTTTTTTGTTCTTCTGTTTCATAAATCAAATCATTGAATATATCATCACTAATTGGATTTAACAATATAGCATCAGAAGAATTTTTTTTAGAATTATCCATTTTAAAGCCAAGAATATTTTATTAAGTATATTATGTGCATAACAACATGTAGCTTAAAAATAAGAATAAACAATATTAATTATTTAGTTGCTTGCTATTTTAATTTTAAGGCCAATAAAAAAAAAAAAATTAATAACACAAGAATAACAACACAGTTATTTACATTTTTATATATATATAAAAAAAAATATATTAATATTAAAATTATATACATTAAGTAAGTTATCATATTTTATTCACTATCACTCGTATACTCTAATTTTTTTATATCGTCAGAAGAAGTATCATCGTCTGAAACTGAATCATTGTACTCTGTTTCATAATCTTCCAATTCTTTTTCGTGCTCATCAACTGCATTTGCACTAACATGAGCTGATGTTTCCATGAATTCTGCAAATCTAGAATATTTTTAAAAATGAAATAACATTTTATCTCGATTTACTGAGTTGTAATTACTTTTTAGGATCACGTAACCTGCTCACAACCTTCCATGAATCACAATTTGGACTTTGACAGTATTTTCGCAGTTCTTCAAGTGCTTTAGGTGTTTCGATCAATGATTGTTGTATATACTCGTCTTCAGATAATAATCGAAGTTTTGGTTTTTTTTTAGGTAATAATCTGTAACATAAAAAGTATTAGATTACCAAATTTTTAATATTAACTATTATTATTATTGTTAACTTACCCAATAGGCAGTGAACACTTTGTGTAATACAGTATAATACTTAAAATATCCACAAAAACCATTGCTTCTAAATGAAAACTACATGATATAACTAAAGCCAAACCAATTACCTGAATGAAATAAAATCATTATAATACAGATAAATGTTGATGATTTTTAATTTGTAGAAAAATATTTAACAAGATGATGTTGTCAGTAAAAAAACTGGTTGTTAAACTAAAAAAAAAAAAATGTTAAATGTCTATAAGTAGCCCACTATAAAAATGTACTTTAAATATTTTGATAATATCAATTTATATGGAAAATTATAAATGTGGAATGTGTCAAATTTCTAAGTTCAGCATCTAATGAATTATTATAAAATATAAAATAACTTAAATAGTTTAATGAAAAAAACCAATAATATTATTATTTAATTTCAATTATATTAATGTTTTTTTCTTTATTAATTAATACACAATCTGTACCTGCAGGCACAATAAAAACATAAGCCATAAAATAAACTAAAAAAGAATAACTTGATTCGAGAAGGCACTCATTGATGACACTTACATTTTTTATTTATTTATTTTAAATAATCTATTTTAACTTTATATCAGTAGTTTTTATTGAATTAAATTAAAATAACAAAAAATCTTTATTTACATTAAACAAAATTTTTATTGTTAAAAATAAGGGTTTGGTAAACATTTCTGTTTTTTTTTTGGAATGCTTTTTTAATTTTTCCCTATTATTAAGAAAAGTAAAGAACAGGGAATTTAAGAACTAACTAAATTTTCAAATAAAAACTATCATCAAAGAGGATTGAAACATTTTTCCCGATGTTAAGTGTTTTTAGATAATAAAAATGCATCAATATATGACTTATTACATTCATTATATATATCTTATCTTAATAGTTTTGTATAATATTATAATTACAAATTTGATTTGTTGTATTAATGCATCTTATCTTTAAAAATAAATATAATAATTACTTGTAATGTCCATCTTATAAGGTCGATGGATCTTGGATTTGTTACTGGTCCATATCTATAGCAAACCACAAAACTGACCAACATAGAAAAAACAATATATCCCAATATATACTTATAATACAACATTAATATCATATTGAGATTCTCTATCAACATTTGAATAGCATAGAGACTTAACATACAACTTGCTCCTAAGTATCCCACCATCATTCTTTTCTAAAAAAAAAAAAAGTAACATTATATTATTATATATATTAAAATGACTATAAAATATACATACTTTAGGGATTAATCGACTGATGAGTAATATTATAATTACAAATGAAGCAGTTACGCCTACTGTAATACCACACAAGTAATAAAACAATGAATTATGGCTTAATCTAGCTGAATACCCAAATAGAAAAATACCAACTATAAACATTGCCAGTCTCTTAATATCTAATGCTGTAAAAAAATTAGTACATATTTAATATTAATGTTTGCTAACATATTATAATACTAATAAATACATATAGGTACATATTATAATGCTTTACCAGTTGAGTGAGTTATTATTTTAAAATCGGCATTTGTTCTGATACTAAAACAAGATGGCTGAAATGGATCCAATTTGAAATCCTTTCGTTTCCAAACATAGGATATTATTTTGTTCAAAGATAATATAGCCTCATCAGATAGCATTTGTTCTTCAACTGCATACTGATCTACTCCTTGATATATTATGAAATCATCTGTTTTTTCAATTATTAAATCCACCTGTACAGTAGATAATATAATTAATATCTATTAATAATTTTTCAATGAATAATTTAATATAACATACGGTAATTGTTTGAAAAACGTTAAGTACACTTTTTTCATTTCCTGCATAGCAATAGATTGGAGGTAATGAGTATGCTCTTTCAGACGAAGAACAACAATTTTTTTTATCTTCTGCATTGACTGGATACACTATACCTGGATAAATATCGTTTAGAAAAATGTAATAATATGTAACAAATTAGTATGAGATTAAACTTATTTTATCCTCAATGAATTTTAAATTATCAAGTCAATGAAATGGCAATTTTTTTGTTATATTTAAGTAGTTAATACAATATACAATAATTTAAAATTTAAAACAAATTGTATTTTAAATTTAGTATTAACAGTATTATTTTTACTCAGATTTTAATTCAATAATACATCTAACAAAGGTAACAAGCCAAAAATGTTTATCAGGCAAAGAATCTCAACCGATTCAACCCCTAACAATAATACAATAAATAATGTTGTACGCTTAGTTTTAAAATCTGTTATGATATAATTTAGGTAAAATGTATAGTAGATTGTTAAAAATGCCGCTCTATGTAATCTTTTGAAGTGATATATATAGTTTCTAAGGGGCTTATTTTTGAATTTAATTGCATTTTAAATGGATGGTTCAAATACTGAACTGAACTGAACGGTAGTGAGCAAAACACTCAGTGAGGTACTAAAAAATTAACGGGGGAAAAATTCTTGATCAACTTTTGAGACTTTAATACCTACAGTTCAAAATTACAATTTGTAATTAATATGAATACAAATAACAAAATGTTATAAGATAAATGGTAGAATTTAAGATTTAAGTAAAGAATATAATATTTTGGGGAATTAGCAGGAAATCAAAATATTCACTTGAAATAATAGGCCTTAATTATGGGGAGCAAACATAGATTATCAAATTTATAAAAAGACAAAACTTCTTAATTTTTTTAAATTTATTTTATTATACAATGAATATATCTATATAGTAATTTTAATTTTGATTATCCTGACTTTCCTTTACAAGTTTCCTAATTAAAGATACTATATTTGATTCTATTTTTTTTTTGACAAGAATACACAATTAAAAAATCAGTATTTTTAAAGTATAATTCCGGCTGTAGACATCTACATGCCATTATCAAGTGATAGTAAAAAATCATAGATAAAATAAATTAAAACGAATTAAATATCAAAGATTATAATTGACTCCAACTAAGTTATAAGTATCTAACGTATTTAATAAAAAATCAATTTACTTACTGTTTGGTTTCGAGTGAATGAAAGATATGAGTGTGAGAAATAAGAAACCAGTCTTTAATGTCATCATTTTAAAATTTGAAGTAGTTACTAGTTACAAACGAATATCTTGGTGAAAATGTAATTATCCTTGTCAGATAAAGAAAAATCTAAAGTTAATTGTCCTCATAAAGTATAAATAGCACAATAAAAATAGTAACATTGTCACGACAATTTACCTATATTTTTATCATGACAAAAAGTCAAAACGTTACGATTTTTATTATTTCACTTTTTACTTTTTTGTTGTTCTTAAATAACGAACTTTAATAATATTTAAAACCATAACCACCATAACCTATATTAAATTTCATGGAATGATTTATGCGTTATCAAGATTTGTGTACTTGATAAATGATAGATGATGTTTGATAATTGATAATAATAATTTCTGTGAAATTCAAAATTTAAATTTCTTTATTATTTTGTTATGTTAACTTTGTTAAAATGCCAGTGGATTTACATAGGCTCATACAAGGATGGTTGGAATTAGAAAGCGATCCTGGTTTGTTTACTTTACTTTTAGAAGATTTTGGAGTAAAAGGAGTTCAGTTAGAAGAGATTTATGACCTTCAAAAACCATTAGACAGTCCAGTTTATGGTTTTATATTTTTGTTCCGATGGATTGAGGAGCGTCGTAGCCGCAGAAAAATTGTAGACCAAACTGATATATTTGTCAAGGATGATGACGCTATTAACAGTATATTTTTCGCTCAACAAATGATACCTAATAGTTGTGCTACTCATGCCCTGCTGTCTATTTTGCTGAACTGTTCAGATATACATTTAGGTGAGACATTAGGACATCTTAAGGAGCATACTCGAGGTATGAACCCAGAAAATAAAGGTTGGGCTATTGGCAACACTCCTGAATTAGCACGAGCACATAATTCACACGCTATGCCTAAAAGTAGACCACGTATGGATAAAACACCAGGCTTAACAACTGGGCGATTTACCGGTGAAGCATATCACTTTGTCAGTTATGTGCCAATAAATGGTCATTTATATGAATTAGATGGATTGAAACCGTATCCCATGGACCATGGACCATGGGCTGAAGATGAAGATTGGACTGAAAAGTTTAGAAGAGTTATAAGTGATCGACTTGGAGCAGCTGCTGAATATAGTGATATACGATTCAATCTAATGGCTGTTGTTCCTGATAAACGATTGGCTATTACTCACAAATTAAATATGCTCAAAACAAATAGACAAATTGTATTAGAAGCTTTACAACAACTTGTATTAGTAGATGACTTCGAAAAAAAAAGAAAAACCAATGATAATGATCAATCGCCAAATAAATGTGTTAAAAAAGACATTTCACCCATTCCTGGCACATCAAAAGACTATAATGAAGAAAAGGTGATATGATTTGTTTCAATCTTCAAAAAAAAAAAAATTTAAACCTAATTAGTATGTGTAATTTAATTTAAACATACAGAATAAATTATTTGTTACCTTATTATGAGAATGTCAGTTAAAATTTTACATAAATGTACGATAGATTATTTAATGATACATTATAATAATTATCTCAGCCTCGAGGCTGATTTTTTATTCAAAAATTAACATGTCTTATTAAATCAAATTGAAAAATATATATTTTAAAATCAGTATAAAGTATTATATATGTGTACCAGTATAATTTATATAATAATATATTCATATGAAATATTTATATAACAGAAGTAAAACAAAGAATCACAATACCTACCATACATTAATAAACATAAAAATATTATGCGGTAAGTTAAACCCATTGAAGATTTTTTAATTCACTATCTCAATCAAATTTTACCTCAAATGCTACATTTTCTAAAGATACCTAATGCTGCTGAAACATAAATTGTCTTCAAAATTAATCATTCAATGTGTTATAAAATTAGCTTTTTTTTCATGCAAAATCTAAAATTATGTTGAAATAATACTTAAATTTAATCATTCAATTATTTTTGTTTCCACATTTATATTAGATTTTTATCATTTTTCAGACGTGTCCAGAATCAAATAATATTGTAGTAATTCATGTACAATCATCAAGTGGTGGGTCAGAAGGTGATGGAAATCCAAAAGACATAAAAAGTGTATGTCTAGAAGCAGGAGCTATGCCTAAAGGATGGGAAACTCCTTCAAGTCATTCTTCAGATAAAGAGGATAATAATGATCAACCATTGGAAAATAATTTAAAATCTAATCATACTTTTTCTCCTAAAGACCTATTAGCTCTAGTGAAAAATTTAGAACTTGAAATAAACATGAGTGAAGGTAATTTAATTAAAAATAATAAAACATTCTTCAAGTTATATATTTATTTAATTTTTTAGGTATCTTACGAGAAGAGAATGAAAAACGTAATAAATATAAAATTGATGATTGTCGACGTACACACAATTACGATCAGTTTATATGTACATTTTTAACTATGTTAGCCCAAAAAGGTATACTACCTGATTTAGTACAACAACATTTGGGTGCACAAAAAAAAAATACTAGTGCGCAGCTTTCACTTTCTGTACAATCTCAATCTACAAATCAAACACAGGTGAAATCAAAATCCAATAAAACAAATTCAAAAAGTAATACTTCGTCAACTACAACAAGACTCAGGACAAAACGCAAGACAGCTACTAAAAAAGGACGTAAATCATGACAGGTCATTATTATTACTCGAGAATATTTCACTTGAGTGTTTTATGTCATATTGGTGGAAATAAATCTTTATACCTATTATAGGTATTTTGCTATTTATATTGTTATAATACATCACTGCTATTAACATTGTTATCATTCTATAGTTTTTAAATATAATAAGCAATTTATAACATGTTTAATAGCTTTGTCGTTAAACTAAAACATACTAACTTATTTTATATTAGTCATTAATAATACCTTAAAGAATTTGAATTGAGTGGTTAAAACTAATATTTGCTGTTCCTTTTGAAAAAATCTATGGGGTTAGTGATGAAATTATGAATGAATTCAGATTCAGTATGATTCAGTTGAATAAAGATCTCAAAAATCAAATAATATAAATGTTTGATTGTTGCTGTTTGAACATTTGGATGTTATTAAGTACTTATTGTAGATCACAATTCACAAGTATTTTAATTTATTTAATTAAAATTAAATGTTTCATTTACAGCATTATTCCAAATGTTATCATAAGGTTATTAAAGACATTTATTGTTATTTGGAAAATTTGTATCCACATAAAATTCTATTTATTTTCTTTACAATGTAAAGATATTTCTATGTATTTTAAATTTTGAGCAGGAGTGAAAAAACTGATGGTTTTATTTCAGAAAATATTTCATTTTAGGACAATATAATAAGTTTATTGAATTCTTTAACAATTAAAGGATAATATTTCAATCACAATAGTAATATGGTTTTTGAAAAATTTGAAAGAAAAATAAATATTTTCATTAAATTTATCAAGTTAATACTAATATTTTAAAATTGTACAAATGCTTCAACATTTTCATATGAATGATTGTTTAATAAGAATTTTGTTTTATATTTTATTTTGTATTACAAAATTTAAAAATCGCCATTATATCACAATCATAATCAAATGAATTGAAAAAAATAAATGTATACAATTAGGTAATCAATTTCAGTATTACTCAACCATATTATTATAATTAAAATAAGTTAAGGTTAAGGACAAATGAAGTTTCAGTTTAAACGTAAATCTTTGCTTTAATTGTATAATTTTAAAAAGCATGATACACCTACTCGAATCTTATAAAATTCATTTAAAGATCTCTTCAGAATGGTTTCCAAATTTCTATCAGTAATCATGATAATCCATTACATATAATATAATATTATGCCCACCTTTATTGTATCATCCACTTAAAATATTGGCAATCCAATATAATATTCACTTTATTAAATTATATTATTTATTATTATCTCTTATTTTATTTTTATATTAATTTGCAATAGTCTTATAATATATATATATTTATGTTTAATACATAAAATATATATTGTAATTAAATTTCTTACAACAATATAAACATGTTGTGTATAGTGGTAGAACATAAAACCGTATAATTAATTTATACTTTGCTTTGCATTATTTAGTTGCCTATCTTATAAATGCACTCAAATAAATGCTTATTATTTATTAATATAAATTCTTTTAGATCATTATTCATTAATAAATTATAATAAATAATTGTTTAAGAATTAATAAAAGTAGTATAAAAACTAATAATAATTTAATATTTTTGATGTGCTGATTGAATTTTTGACAAAAATGTTCAAATTCTTCTGAAATGGAAACATGGAAACTGATTAATTTGATAAAATACACTTAATTTCAAAATATCAAAAGCACAAAATAAATATTAAAATTACATTACAATAAAACCTCATTAATATAATTCTTGTTTGCCTGTACTTTGCTTTATACTTATTATTAGTATTTTCATAAAAGTAAGATTAATTAAATCAATTTTGTGAACTACTCAGTTTAAAAATTAAAAAACGTCTTTTTCCACATTTCTTCAAAGTTCTGCATGCTAAGATTATTTGAGATATCTGCGTGCATAAATTACCAAAGCAATAAATATTAACAAAAGATACTGTAGTTTTAAAAAAAGTTATTATTAATTTCATATAAGAATAAAAACATTTTTTATTCAAATTAAAATAAATATTTTATCCATGTTTTTCTTCATTTACCTATAAAAACATTTTAAAATATGATTTATTAAATATACACAAAAAATATCTAAACTTTAAATACCATTTTAATATTTCTTGGTAATTTTTTAAAAATATTTTAGTTTCTATTGTTAAACTATTTAACAATAGTTTAAAAAAATAATAAGCATGAACTCATAATGTTATAAAATATTTTTATCAAAAGAATATTTCATCTAAATTATTTGTTTTACATTAACAAATATTATAATATTTGATCATATAATCACATTAATTTTAGGGCGCTATTATTTTAAGTTAATGATGTATGATTTAGCATTTTAAAATAATTAAAGCCTAAAATATATATTTTCTCAAATAAGTAGGTAACCTTTTTTCACTTGAATTGCCTTTTCACAACATACTTAGATTAATTAATACATCGATAGTGCGTGTGCTATTTATTATTATATTAATTTCCGTAGTTCTCGAAAGTATTATTCTTAAGACATACAATATATTTCCCTGGCAGATTAATTTGACGAATGCAATTAGCTTGTTGATCATTGATTATTAGCTAAAGATTATTATAGTTGACTTTATCTTATTTAATAATACCTACAGTTCAACATAGTTTCGTATGTCCACCGCTACCATAAATAACACGTTTACGTACATAGGTACTACATGATATTTAAAATTAACGTTATTACTGAAAATGTTAAAAAAATTTTAATTGGGATGGATTTAAGTTTATATCTCAAAAAAACTTAGTTAAATGTTGGACGTGCACTAAAAAAAAATGTATTCAGTTTATTTAAAAACCAATCAACTTAATGTAATCCAATTCAAGAATTTTAAGCTTATTCACTATTGTGTGAAAAACTCAAGATCAACAGACAGATACTTCAATATTAAACAAAACACTTTTGAACTTCCAAACGACTAAAAAAATTAAAACAAATAGTTACATTTTTTTCTTAACTTATATTTTTAACTATAAAACATTATGATATCTTATCTAAATTTTTTATTGATTGATATTTTTTATTATTATTTACTTCTCTATTCATTTTATGTTACAATATTTTATAGGTGTATAATTATTTATAATTAACTTAAATTATTGACTATAAAAGATTATAATATTTCATATCAAGACCGATTGATTATTTTTATAAGATTATGTACTTTATAACCTCTATGCATTATTTTTGTAGTGTATGCCCTAATAATTTTTTTAATTAAAAAAAAATAAATTAATGTTTGTAATTTAAACTAGAAAACGATTAATTATACTATCTGAAACGATTCCAGTACAAGAAAATCACTATCTAAAATAAGAGGCAATTCAAATGAATGATATTTCTGAAATCGGGAAGCAATAATTCGAGTAACATTAAAAAAAAAAAAAACATTAGAGGCAATTTATGTACGTCTAATAATAGAAAACATGAAAATAGCTAGTATAACTAAAAAATAAGTGAGGAACAAAGGCTTAAGGAGGCGTAGGATAAGGAAGCAAACTTTTTATAGTTAGGAGTTAAGATCGAAGAGAAAAAAGAATATTGGAAGAACCTATTGAGCTTAAAGACATAAATAGGAGCATTTTTTAATATCAATAAATAATATTTCCGTAAATATTTGTAATTTTTGCGGGTTTGTTATTTTTATATATCTTGCTTATATACTATACAAAAAAAATACTGTGTTTCAGCAATATTTTTTTTTAGTAGGTGGGTATTTGCGTATATGAGGGCAATCACTCACACCTATTATTATCAATACTCAATATCCATAAATCCAAATATTGTTCGATTTAAGTACTACCTAATAAACATATTTTCAGAAATATGAAAATTACATTAATTAAAAATTAAAATAATCGTCTTTTTTTAAAATGATATAACTCGATAACATTTTATGAAATAAGGGATTGGGAGTTAAAATATATTAATTATGCAAAAAACAAGATAAACACAAGTAGTTATAGATGTTCAAAATTTAAAAAAAATTACGAATATTACGAGAGATATAGACTGATTCACTCCATAACCGTGGAATACAGTATGTAAAATAATGCAATTTAAAAATACTCATAAATCGCTTAAAAATTAAAATATCGCCAAACCCCCTAATATATTTATCTAAGGAGGATTCCGCATTGGGAATTCTAGATCATTATAAGTTAGGTCAATTTAAGACCAAATCTAAACAAAGAAAAAAATTTAAAATAGACGGTATTCATGTTATAAAAAAAAAAAATTGATAATTTCGTCCGATCTGATGGGAAGATTTAGCTTTTTTTTATTTATTATGTGTGGATCCCGTATAAAATAAAAAAATTGAAGAACTCTTTCAAAACAACAAATTTATCCCCGCTCATATACATAAGGTTAAACTTCCCCCAACTAACATATTTAATCAATCTATGCCACTCTATAAAATTAAATAAATATTTAGTATTTTATAAAATAACTGAGGATTTTATTTTCATTAAAATTAAAATATCAAAAAGTAATCCCCGCAAAATCTATGTAAGAAGTTTTAGGCATTAGTTTTTCTTAATGGAACTCGCGGTCCTTTTTTTAACAGTCAAAATGGACAAAATGTATGAATTAAAAATATTAAATAAAAAATTATTAATACAAAGTTTTTATTAGAGTCTGCATGATACTGCACATCCAATATTTCGTAATTTACGTATTTTTTACAGCACACAATTTAAGTCTCTCCTTCAAATTAATAGCATATTAATAAATAGGTAAACCGAATTTATGTAATATATTTATTAATATAATATATTATACTAAAGTTTTGTTTGAAAATAATCACTTTATATAATGTATACAAATATTATACATTTATTAATGTAAATAATTACTAATCTATTTAGTAATTTATATCCCAAAATTAGATAAGTTTAGCCGTTTATTTTAAGTTAATATTTTGTTTTAAATTCAAGAATAATCGAATAATTTTACATTATGTATTAATTTAATTTCAAAAAATAATTAAATTAATGGATACTGTAAAAATTATAAAATTTCTAGTTTGTACAATATATATTATATATTTAGTATACCTAATTTATATATTACAAAAATATTTTAATTTTTTTTTAATAATATATATAATATATCTTATAATGTAACCGTAACATTATTTCTACTGCATAGATGTACTAAGTTGTATCATTGTATTTTTTTTTTTTTTTTTGTAGTTTAGTATTAATAATGTTTATCATTAACATTTTAAAAGTTCCTTGATTGATCGTTGTCTTTAAAGTTTAAATTGTACTTCGGGGCCCGAATCCCTAATGACTACGTGTTTTCTATTTTCTGGTGTTGGTATGTTATTATTTATACTTAATGAACTACGGATTCTTTTCTTTCGTTATCTGTGATTTTATTTTATTTCGCATAAATCTTTATTAAATTTACTCTTAGACTATACACTTAAGGACGCGCACACACGGCACACACACCACACACAACATACACATACACACACGCGCACGCATACACACACTACACAAAACACACATTTCCCCCCAAATGAAATAATTTGGGCCGTTAAACAAAAGTAAGAAAAACTAGTCTATAAGAGAGTAATTTACCATCTAGTGTCAAGTCAGTTGTGCGTGTAACAAGATACCTGTTAGTCTGTATCCTTGTGGAAGGTCTTCCGAGTATCGTTAATTTTTTATTTCGTAAAAGAATAATTATTTTATTATATATAGATTGCAATTAAATAAATTACGTTTTATATTCACAAATCAATAAGTACTTATATAATATATTTGATATAATTACAGAATGCAATTTTAATTATTATAAGTGTTAAGTTGTTTTTTTTTTCAATAAATTATTTTTAATAATAAAGAAATAAATGGTTTTTAATATGTTCGTTATTATTTTATTTTTAACATTGCTTTTGTTAATTCGTTCTGAATTATTGTGACTAAATATGAAAACTATGTACTTTAACTTTATAACAATACATCAACTAAATTATTTTTAATAGAAAAAAGTATTAAGTTACGAGGTGTTTGAAGAGATATGATTTTCAGAATTTTAGTTTATGGCCTCCAAAAACTATATTGTTCTTAAAAAGACTGTGCTTGAAAAAAACTGAACTCGTAATGTGGAAACGGATATCCATATTCATCGTGTTTCTAATGTTAATCATACAGATGAACAGTATTCAATGGCTGTAAGTATTAAATATCAATGTTATTTTTAAAATCGTTAACAATTTTATTCTTTACTTATTTTATTAAATGATAAATAATTTATCTTACTAATAAATTTTGTTATATATTATATGTAAATTATATAGATTTTAATTTTAATGTAAATACATTTTTAATTTATTTAAATATTTTTTGGTAGTAGTGTACCTAACTATACTAAGCTTTATTAATAAGTACCGCATATCTTAAAGACTTAAAATTATTATTCTAATTCATTTTTATGAAACAGTTCTTCTTGGTATACTTATTAAAATATAACAGCGGAAATTTATAGGAAATATTTTTATAATGTTAATTTAGTCTTATTTTAATTAGTAGGTAGTTATTAGTCAATAGACTACATTATTCAATAAAAGAAATTAACTTAATTTAAAATATTTTTGTACACAAAATTTATCTTAAATTTTAATAAAATTCTTATAATACATTTAAAAACTATAGTGTCTACAAATATATAGTTTAATTATATATTAGATAAATTATTAAATACTTATACGTTTAGTGTCTCAGATAAATTGAAGTTTTTAATTATTAACCAAGATTCGAATGTTTAGTATCTTATATATTTTGTAGGAACCAATATAGTTTTAATAAAAAATTTGTTTATTTTATACATGCATATAATATATTAAATATTTTTAATAATGTATATAAAATAAAGCATACAAAAAAATCATAATTTTGCACGAATATTTTGGCGTTTTGTATTGATCATATTATGTTGATATATACATAATATATATAAATGTCGTATATATTATATAATATTATATTTTGCAATATAGTATATACATTATACTTAATATTATTACAATTAATTTATATTCAAATTTAGCTTTTCCATTTATCCCGTTCATATTTTATTTTAGAAAATATTCCTACTCGTGTCAATCATTTCTATATTTCGATCTCATTAATCATATCATAAGCTGTTCAACTACATAAATACATTTTCAAACTACGCAGTTTACACCTGTCTGCATTTAAAAAAGAATTAATCACATCTCATAAGTATTAAACATGTAATATCTATACCTTAATCTGAACATATCTATAAACAACTGAAATGCATCTTTAACCTCGCCAAATAAACAAACGTAATATTATAATGAAAGCCGGTTGTGATTGGATTGGCCTTATTGAATGGGCGTGAATAAATTACTTTATAGACGCCAGTTTTTTCAATGAAACAAATTTAAGTATAGAATTGTCTCTAAAAAAAGAACTTATAATATTTTTGAATTATTATCTAAATCAAAAATAGTTTTACTTTTTAATATATTTATGGTTACACGATTTTAAACATCCTTTATAGGTAGGTAAGTTTTGTGAAAGGTACATACATTTAAATTCAAAAATAATTGACAAATCTTTATTCGGAAACGGAACTATGAAAGACTTATTAAAGAGGAGTAATAATGCTATCACTAAATACAATAAACAATAACTACCTACTGCAGATAGGTATGTATAATAAGAATAAAATGTAAACGAAACGATCGACCTACGTATACTTTAAAAAGGAAAAAATATAGTTTTGAATATTTTTTCTTCAAAATCACATTGTTAATGGATGAACTACGAGTAGATTAATTTGTCTGTTAACAGCCCATGCGTAGGTATAATAAATACAACTACTGCTATTAATATTTGTCAGTGTTAAAGTTAAAATTTGTTATATTATTATATTCACTTTTTGTTTCAATACAGCGCGATGTTATTATTAATTTAAGTTTATTTATATGTCAATAAATAATATACAATTTTTAAATTGATTTATCAAGCTAGTAGGTATGTATTTTATGATATAGTTACTTAATGAGTACATTTCAATAAGTAGGAAATGGTTGATGAACTTATTTTTTGTTTAACATCAACAAAACTTTTACGGCCGGCTACAAGAGTTGTATAGGTATCTATTTATTATTCCCTAAAGAGTTATATTATGTCTATTATTATACTTTAAAATAAATTATTATCCGTAACTTTTTAAAATTCATTGTTAGAATTTTGGATGATTTAAATTATTTTTAACTTATTAGATTTAACTATAAGTATTTCATTTTGATTGTTGATGTACAATGCACATATAATAGATACAAAAAATGCAACAAAATCTCTAATAGCATTCAATGTATTTATTATTTAGCAGCTATATTAAATTAATATTGATATTTTTGTAATATTATACAAAATTAGCAGGATCAACGAGTTTTTATGTGTCTCTATAAATCATATAGCTATAACCTGTATGTATAAAAAACGGAAATATACCTAATTGTAATTTAATTAAAATATCAATAAACGTATTAAAAAATACCTAATTGAGTTATTATTGGCATAATATAAATTCATAGTATTTTAATAACAAAATATCTACTTAAGATATGTTATGATATATTTTTTTAACACAATGATTAAAAAGATAAATTATTTAAACAACTTTATCAATTTCACCCACGATTATCCATTTACAGACACGTGGGATAATCATCTTGATTTAATATGTTGCGTATTCAAATACATAAATTCATTACCTATCTATTTAAGACGACGTTGTACTCATATACTTATATGTTGTCTCAGTCTTACTAACGTATAATATGGACACTTTTACGTCCAGTAGAAATCATTCTATTCAATTATTTTTAATATTAAAGTGATTTGACCTATTATTATTTGAAAGTACCTACGAATATTATCCAGAGCCCCTCGCTGGTTATTTTCTATTTTAATTTTAAACCTTTAAGTTATGAGTATTTTAAAATTTTAAATACCGAATTAACAGAGTTAAATTTATTCTTTTGAACGCAAAATATGTATGTTACTTATATTATATTAAACGCGTTAGTACGACGGAGATTACAAAGGCAAGCACGATGTCCTCTTAACACGTGTGATCATTTCCTGTTAACAAGTGATAAAGATTTATATAATTTATTAATAACATTCTATATCTGAATAGCTGATATGAATTTTATTTTATTTTTTTATCCCATATTTTTGTAATTGACTTTATTATTATGCTATTTATTTTATTTTTAAAATTTAAATAATAATTTTGTTCATTTAATTATTTATGTATACATTTATTTCAATAACATATTTAAATGTTTATTTTTTATTTTATTTTTAATATTTTGACAACTATTAAGTCCAATGAAAAATGAAATTATTAGAAAAAAAATTAATATTTGTTGATACAAATTCATAGGCGGAGCTACAGGTGTGTCAAGTATGTCTGGGCACACCCTAAACGAAAAAAATAAAATATAAATACATAAATATGACGCATGATAATATGTGTATTAAAGTAATATTAGTAATTACTAATTAGTAAATATTGTACAACTACACTATCTACTGCTGACCATATATACAAAGTTTAGTTGAGGTTATAAATTATCCGACCTTTTAATGATAATCACAATATATTATTATATATAGGTATAAATCAACCTATATAGAAAAATTGATATGGTTGTTATTATTTAGATAGTTATTAATTTGTAAGTAATTGATGCGAATAAAATTATTTAAACAAAACTATATAAGTATTGCTTTTAATACTGTGTAGAAAAAAAATGTTAGCAAACTTTAAGGCGACCATGAATGAATTTTCAAACCCAAATAATTTATTTCCAGATACCAAAGTATAAGTGTTCAAATGGTTTAAAACAATAACTAACTACCTAACATATTCATATTCTTTGTAAGATTTGAATTATTACTGCAGTCCGAAACATGAGTAGACATTTTCGTTTTATGAATAGAAAAAAAAGGCGAATTGAAAAGGATTATAATGCTGATTCGATATTAACATCGTGTTAGTCGGATAAGTGAAACAAGGAACAATGAAATAAATAATGATACCATTATATCTTCCTGTCATCTCTAGTCAATTGTTCAGTTAAAAAAAATCGTAGATCATCATATGTGATAGTGATACGCTGCCGAATACAATGAATACGAAATTCTTACTAATAAATTAGATGTACTTACATAGTTATACATAGTTACATCTATATTTGAACGAGGCACTTATACAGGAAGGCGGCTGGGGTTTAACCCTTTCCTCCAATAAAAAATATTTTTGACGTTATCATGAAAGATTAATTGAAATTATTTTTTATTGTTGATATATTTATAATTTATTATGTATTAGGTTTGTTTTTTTTTTGCAATATCAATTTGAGATTAATAATAAAAATATTTAGTTTTTTAATTTATGACTCACTCTCTTTGATATTTATTCTGATACATGCCAAATTTAAACATATAATAAAACATTTTAAATATGAACATTAAAATACGAATCATATAATAATACTAACTAGTTTAATTACTAAAATAAGAAATTTAATTTAATTTTATGCTGCTATTTTATTTACGTGAATTTGTTAATTTAATTATATTGCGGAGAAATATAGGTGAAGTTATAGATAATAAATGCCTATTTTTATAATGTCTATAATTTAAACTCTACATACTCTAAGTATAAAGTATACATTTTAATTTACTTCGAAATTAGAATCGATGTATTTTTGAGGTGATATATCATTCTGGAAAAATGCGTTTATGGTTTATATATTATACCTAAATTATATATTTATATTATAATGGTTATACCTACCTATTTAAAATACAAACGCCAAAAGAATAAAGAATATAGGTACTATTTTTTATGAAATACGTAGTTAATTTATTATTTTAAACAGATAAATTAATTATTAAACTATAATAAATGTATTGATTAGCATTAAATGTCATTCGTCATTTATTAAGTTTGAAATAAAACCGAACTGATTTTTTAATTGCCTGAAAATGTCTTTTATTAGTTATTAAAGTTTTTAAATGTGATAGTTTAGTACTTAATTTATTGAATTTTACAATTTTTCTCTATTTTACCCCCATATCATTATTTGGTATAGCTACCTTGTTATAAATTTACCTAATTATGAAAACTTGACTTTAATACTTATAATTAAATATATCAACAGGATTTACATTTAAATTGTTTTGTGTAACTATACATGGACAGACAATTTAAATAATTATTTATCTATTTACTAATAATTTAAATATTGTAAATAATATGTCTATATCTACACTCAGATCTTTATTTCGCCTATAGAGCTAATATTTTAATATTTTTTTTCAATAATTATATTTAAAGTTTATCATAAAATTATTCACAAACATTTCATAACTTAGTTTTATGTTCATAACTAAAATCAATACTATTATACATATAAATACATAACATTGAAACTAAATAAATATTCAATGAAATAATCATTGCGTATTTGCATCTAGTTGATTTTATATTATTTATACCTTTACCGAAATAACATAGGTATTATATGTTATGTTGTACATATATTATTGTTTTTATTTGAGGCAATTTTACGTCTGTTTTTAATCATTAAAATAAATACTGACGGAATAAGTACAAACACTATATGATTCGATTTCTAGTAGGTAAGAAATACTAAAATACCACTTAATGGGTTATAAGTAATATAATATGTACATACTTATTTACTATTATACCTTCTAAGTTCTAATGCAATATTCGTTTATATACAGCACATTTTTCCTTGTTTTAAATACATTAACTAAAATGAAAATCTTATCAAGGTGGAATAAACACTTAAAATATTAAATGCAGATATAATCTTACAGTTATATTAGACAAAACAACCACGGTTTAAATTATAATAATTTGTTTTTTTTTTCATATTTTATTATAGTTGGAATTTTAAAAGTATTGGTATCTCTATATCTACTATATTTATTATGCACATAAAATTTTTAATATTATAATTGAAGTATATTATACTATATAGTACCTTTTTTATAACTATCCAATTTTTATTTGAATTGCCTACGATTCATTCATATTTTAACTTTATGCAATAAGACTTTTAAACTAGTAGTTTTATATGGCCTCAGCAGAATTCTACTTCATTAAGATTCTTAAATTTATAAATTTAACAAATAAAATATAATAATTATTATTTATTAATGAATTCAAATTTAAGACATATTATTCAAAGAAATATTAGGTATAATCTATAAATAATTTAAGAATATTTTAATTCGATACTTCGTAAATATCGATGCCTTGATATTTTGGCTATTAGGTTGCCATGATATTTGCACATCCTTATCGTTAAGTTAAATTAAACATACAAGAAAGTTACCATTTTTACTTTATATTTACATTAATATAGGTAGTAATTTAATTTTTAAAAAGGCGTCGATGTAACGAGAAAATCATAATTTTTTAAATGTTCAGAAATAATGTTTTTGCTACAAGCGAAAACGTGAATGTAAATTACTGTACACCTGTAGCGTGCGTATCTAGACGATTAATCACGCACTGGAAATATAGGTGTTACTTTTTACGTATATTTTCTTGAATAAATCGTTGGAATGTGTACACAATTCCAGTACTGTTAAATTTACACGTTTACTCTACAAAACCACTCGACAATGTGGTTTGTAAGATTCTACTGATTCTCAAGTTATGTATGTTTAATTTTGTGTTTATGGTATCGATTAAATAGTCCTAAAGAAAATATTTTCAACCAACATACATAAATTCGAAAATAAATATTAGCATATTATAAGAATATTTATATTTATTACAAGTTTTACTGGCCATACTACAAATAGGGGATGTCAAGCCGTCATTAAGTAGTTATTTTATTTTTAACTTCGTATGCCATTTAGGAAATAGAACTAATAATAATTTTTTAAATATACGAATATTTTTTTTTTTATAACTGTATTTTTGATAAGAACCATGTGGTATATAATTATTTTAAGCATAAAGCTGCATATAAAATATACTCATCTAAGTCAAGGAGTACAATAAATGATAATACTAGTGATTTCAATTGTTGTTATTTTCATACGAAATGTGGAATTGAATAAAACAAATTCATTTTTGTTTAGATTTCGAGTATTTTTCATTGGTTTGTAGAAATTTGGGGTCATAGACACCAAGTACTTTTTTTTCAATGTTTTGTGGGGCAATCAATTTCTACAAAAATATGAGTTATTTGTGCCTATATTATGCAAACTTTTTAAAGGTGCATTATAAATCTTTAACATAAATAACAGAAAATATCTACAACGGCTTTATCTTATTTTCCGTTGTAAAAACAATAAATTAATCTTATAAAGAGAATAAAATTAATTAAATTATATTTATAACAAGGGTGGCTAAAATCCCCAAACTCTCTTTTGCTAATTTACGATGAACCGTATAAAAATAATCAATGATTTTAATGAATTTATTTATTTATTTATTTTTTTTTATTGAATTCCCTCGTGTGTATAAGGGTGTTGAATGTATTTTAAATAATAAGAAAAAAGAGTCGTACAGGAAACTGACTACGAATTTCCTATTTAATTTTGGAAAGATCGTAAAAAGTTGGTTACGTACTTACGTACCTATATAATATAGGTCCTGTTAAAATTCTAATTATTGTTTTACCCCAAGGTTTATCGACAATGACTAAATGTCCTTTCTCTTTATTTAAGGTGCTAGTACCTAGATTGTATAAATTTAATGACAATTATTTAGATCGTTTTTACCCAATAATCAGTTTTTATGAACCGTTAGGACATTTCAACCTTTATTGATTTTAGATCAGTACCATTCGTATGCATATGAATATAATTGACGTTTTTATCGGATCGAAATATTTGGATGAATAAAATAAAATGTAAAACAATATATAGCAATGTATATTATTTTACCCTTTTATATTGCCATAGCCATGACCGGTTTTTAAGTCCTTCATCGATAAATATGTGTGAAAATATAAAATTGAATATATTATAATTTATAATACTTAATTGAGTGATTTTTGATATTTTACTTGTCAATAAAAAATAAAAATTAATGAAATATTTTGTTTACAACTTACAAATACTTACTATATATTATGGAACAATAATATTGGTTGTATCTAAATGCTGTTTTAACTAATATAATATGGACAGCGAAGTGGAAAACTTTAAGTTTAATAGCACTCTCCTATATGTACTGTATCTTTATTTTTTTAATACTAGCAGTAGTTTGTTTTTAAATTGTATCGATGTTTAAGTCTTTAAGTAAATAACGTATGTTTAAATTAAGCACATAACATAAAGACATTTACTGATAAATAATATAGGTACAGGATAATTCACCAAGCACGATTATTACTATTTTATACTTAAAAATATTGCATTAATTTAAACGCTGATATTTGGAATTTTTTAGTCTACTTAAAAATTACACAATTAAAGGAAATTATGGGGTAGTATGTTTGATAAATCTTCTTGTTTAATCGTAGCTCTATGTGTAATAGTTAATAGACATCAGCATTTTACTTACAATTAATGTAGCTTTAATAAACTATGTAAAAAGACGATACTTTGGTAAAATTATTGTTATTATTATTTAATAATTGATAGTTAATAAGAACTTATAGTTTTGGGAAAATCTAGAGCTTTATTTCAAAAAGGGAGAAGATAAAAATAATACATTTTATCTATGTGGTTTACATATTTATAAGGAAGAAAATATTGAAACAAAATAATGATATACAGGGTGAATGAAACAAAAATTGAAATTTATATAATTAATTAATTTAATCAAATGATAAAAATTAAAAATTAATTACATCACGTTAGTTTACTCAAAGTTAACTTAAAACCATGTGTGACATAAATGTTGACATCATATATCTATTTAATGATAGATAGGTGATGATTAAAAGGTACAAACATATCATTCTAGGATTAATAATTTTAACTGATTTGTGTACCTATTACTTTTTGTTTCTTTAGGTTTAAAGATTGAATGTTTTAGTATTATTTATCTGGCAAATATTTTATCTTTATTTTCTAAGAATTGATGTTATGTTTTTGTTCTCAAATATTTCGAGAGAGAGCAAGGACGCCCCTTAAACAATTTTCGGAATGGAGGCAAACCTATTTTTAAATCAATAATTACTTTAGGCGTATTTATCATAAGTTTGGGGTACTTAGTCAATTTTACTTTATAATGAAAGACACTACATTACAAATAATAAGATCATGTAAAAATGTAATACTTCATACATGTACCAAAGCTTAATCCTTGTTTAAGTTTTAGTATTATTGACATATTTTACATTTTAACTTAAAAATGTTGATAAAATAAATGAATAATAAATAATAAATAATTTACATCAGTACCTGATTTTAAAATTCTTAAAATCATTTGTATCCAAAGATTTTTTGGCAGAACAATAAAATGAACCAAAAATTTTACTAGACAAATAGTAAGCTATAATATTCGAAACAAGCTATATTATTTATGTGCTATTGTATAAACAAAATGTACGGCTTCCAAAAACGAATTGGTCTCCAAGATGTATTTTCTCCAGAACTACGTAAATCCATATAGCTATTGTATTTAGAGAAAATTTTGGATAATTTCGCTGATTCAAAATACATTTATTCAATAAACAGTGGCATTACAGAAAATTAAGAGTGGATCGGCTTGCAAAAGTCAAGTCAAAGAACATTCAACGTTGATAAAATCTATAGCTATGTTATAATATAAAATAAAGACATAAACTCATTTACATACATCAAATTAAATGGAAAAGTAAATATGTATCAACATCTAAAAATTAAGAGAAATCAAAAATACTACAAAATTAGGTTATATCCACGATCATACAACAAAAGCGAAGTACGAGTATTAATACATCGACGCCGAATTATAAGCCACACGTATTTCACCCATGGGCACTAATGTAATAAAGAAAGTGAAAAAAATATACAACTCGTGGTGTTCCAGTGAAAAATAAACATTTATTCACAAATCACAGGTGAAGAGCTATTTGAAATGCGAGAAGAAAATGTAATATCATCTATACACGCTATACTTACTTTTTACTATAAAGAAATTAACTTGCTTAATTAATTATTGTTTAAAAAAAAAAAAATGAATGTAATTAATATTAACCTGTAATTTATATCAGCATGAAAAAACTGTCAAGTCTTATTCTTAACAAAATAAATATATTTAAAACGACACAAGGCGAAGATTACGACATAGTTACAATATAAATTAAAATTGTATACACAAGTAATAAATTCACGATAAAAATCATTAAAAATTCTCCCGATATCGTCCCGGTAAAAATCGTACTTTTTTACCGACATACTAATATATTATTGTATTATTCTTAGTTATCACCTACATATACTATAATACAGGGGTGGTCAACTTGCGGCTTACGTCTTATTTATAAAATCAAAATTTACCTATAATTATCATGAATTCTAATTTTTTTGATACACCATATACATTTATACAAAATTGACAAATTATATAAAATGTATACAAGAATTTTGGCTCATAATAACATTGTATCTAACCGTGCAAATATTTTCATGTTGGCTACCACTGCTATTGCTATAATACATAATATTATATATTAACGAGTATTGAAAGTACCTATATTTACGACAAAAAAAAACTCGCTCCTGACTGTTTTTCATACTCTGATTAATTCAATGTTCCGATAACACTCGTCAACTTAACTATATTATACAATTTATAATAAGTATATGGGATTATAATATCATATATTATGTAGCATAGTGTATATCATATTACTGCTAGGTGTATTACATTATATTGTGTAGTCTGCAACCCACTCGAACCAATTTAGTTAATACTTTAAAATAATAATACATTACTACCTTATATGTCATGTATGTAACGCGTATGTAACATATACGATTTCGATATTTTATGCTGTTCTGTTTCTTTCAGTGTATAGCTAAAAGCTTTATTTTAATCACACACTCACGGTCATCTATTTTTTTTTTAAATAATGCAGTCTTAATGTTTTATCAATTTAAATTATTTCCAAACACGAATAATAATAACAACATAATACACACTTTAAACCCAACGATAACTTTAAAAAAACAGTAGCCTCTGCATTAATGCTCTACTTGTAAATAACATTTTCACTGACCAATAACTATTAACAAAATATCGTAATACATGTAAATTATAAGGTTTATAATACCTTAATGGCTTAACAGGTATTAATAATGTTTATTATTCAATTATTTGATTATTAATAGATTAATGCATATATTTATAGTTAATACTTAATAAATCGATATTTAAAAAAAAAAAAAAGAACCTACACCACCTCCATATAACTACTTAAAACGTTATACAAGGATGATTTATTTCGTCTGTGTTTAAAGTTTAGTTATCTTAATGTATTAATTATATTCTATATTTTGTTCTAGCTATATTTATTTATTTTATTTTATCTGTTAACTATATTAATATAATATATCATAATTATAATGCATTCGATAAATTTGAAATTTCATACGAAAATAAAAAATAGTAATATATTATCAAACCTATGAAAATATTTTTGAAAATACTTTTTACATAATTTGAAGTCATAAAAAACAACATTTTTGAATTTTTTTTATTTTTACTATTTTTTAATGACTACATTTGAAGTTGAGTAATATGTAGGTACCACCAAAAATTTATGTTTACCACTCCATAACATAGTTCGTATTGAAATTTTAAATTAACAACCTATTCATTCAAAATTTGATTTTTATGCATACAAGTTCTTGGAAAAATATTCTACTTGGGTGCATCATACATGGGTTAAAGAATGTACGCTGTCATCTTAAAAAGTAAATAACGAAAGAAAAAGAAAATTAACAATACAAAATAGTAAAAACTATAATATTTTTTTTATATGTATTTTTTAAATGACTCTTTCAAGTCAAGTATGTAAAAAAAATATTAACAAAAACGTTTCAATTCTTTCCGAGATGACGAGTGTTTATACTGTTAAAAAAAATTATTCTCTACATATACGTGTTTATTTGCCCAGAGACATTTATATGTTTATTACCTACCTATCTAGATTATCAGTAATCTGCAATAGCGCAACTTTAATATATCTATATTATATATTATTTGAAACACCGCGGGAGGTAAAAATGGTAAAATGTATATGTTATGATCGGTTTTTTTTTTATGTCTCGTCGTATGACTGGATTAATGTATATATTATAGAATACATATTAAGCAGAGTGTACTCACATAGGGATAATTGTTCACTGAAAATCGTTCGGAGAGATCGATGACAAACGATACTGATAAGTATTATAATAAGATAGCTAATAAGATAGCTGTATATAATATATAGTTGCGCCACTGAAATGCAACAGAGCGGCGGTGGTCGTACAAAAAAAGAAACAAATACAATTTAATTGGAGTTGTAATAAGAAAAAGGTTATTTTTTTGGCATTGTAGAGTTTAACTATACAATAATGTGTATAATATATGGTGTACCGCCCTAACATAAATTACCTAATTGGACAATCGGGGTGAAAATATACGTTGATGGCTAATAAATATGCGTATGCCGGTTTTCGGGTTTTTTTATATTATTCATACGTACCTCTCATTCATATACAACAGTCAACAATAAACAGATCTAGGTTATTACACTTACGTTCTAATATACATAAATATTATTCAATCGTGCTGCGGACTTGAACCGGTTAGGCGGTCGTTACATATAGATCTCGAGTAGCTAATATTTTACATACATATTATATACAGTCTTTAGTTATATATAGACATATTATTAGGGATTTTACACATTTATTGATACGCATGACATATATGTATCATGTATGTATTAGTTTATAATATAGATTAAAGAAAGTTCAAACTTCTATTCGCGTTTAACTAATCATCCGTACGTATACCTTTAATACTCCTCACATGATGAGTGAGAAATAGATATAATATGTGGATATTATATTATTATGTCTACACTCTGCAATATGACCTCAACACCACCGCGTATCTTACTCTACTGTCCACAATTCTGAGGCATGCAGAGTCGTGTTATATAATATGTATGTGTGTGTTATATTGTGAAATCCTGGTCAATTTCCCTGATATTTTATACACTTGTATATTTATATTTAAAAGCTGAGTATATGAAAATAAAATATGTAGGTATAGTATGTAGGACATTGTAGGTACACACGACGTGTATAGGAAAAACATCGTATCGGTCTATAGTATACTCTAGTGTGATGTACTGTTGCACTGAATACTGATAATATAATACCTACCTACCGGCTACCATTATTAATGATTAATGAATACGTAAGTGCATTACGGTGACGATATTTTAAACAAGTTCAGCTGAACATATATAATCATTAGGTAGGTACGACATATGACTCAGGAAAACTATTATAAATTTCGAAATTATTTTACACTGAGCTGTAGTAAATTTTATCATATATATTTATTAAAATTTATATTTAATATACATATTTAAAATCGATCAACATACGCGGTTTATGTACCTTTTGGTATATAGTTGGATAGTTGGTACATAACCAACAACTATAGCGCTACGTTTTTTTTTTAATAGATAATCATCTAAACACGCGAACGAAATGTAAATATTCAACAATAAAATAAACTTATATATAAAAATATATAGTTTAAACATTTAACTCTTTTAAAACGTATAAACCGAACTAGAAAATAAAGCGATAAACTGATTTCGATCGTGAAATTTTAACGATTTGACAGGTATGTTCGTAATTTTAATCCGTTTCTATATATTTCTCGAAACTATCCAAGCATTTCCTAAGTATAATGTACTTACAATGTACATATTATAAAAGTGGCGTACCAAGGAGGGGAGACCAAGGAGGTAAATATAAAATTGTTTTAAAGTAATCATCATTGAAAAATTGAAATGTAAAAAAATACAATATATTTAGCTACTCTATCGGTCACTGAATTACATGTGTTAACCACGGATTAAATATGAACACATTAATAAATTAATAAAAAATATTAATAATTTTACCTAAATGAAGAATCAGCTTGAAGCTAATATAAGATGAACTATATAGGATATAGAAATTTATAAAGATGTTCAAACAGTCCCTATTTGCAGTAGCAAATGACAAATAGACGAAAAAAAGTTTATGTTTACTAGTTACAACCCTTAAAAAATATTTGTCTAAATATACGAAAAAAAAATGATAAAGTGTATAGTAGCAAAATTGACAATATATAGGGACTGCAGGGTTTAAAAAAAAATCTACAAACGATCTCCCGATCTCCGATTGGAGTCTCGAAGAGTTGATATATAACTGTTATTGAAATCGGTCCAGTAGCTCCTGAATTTTGATCCTGAAACTTATTAGCTTATCATTAATTGACATTACATAAGCACCTAATATAATATATTTTTTCATTATTCCGCTCAACTAAAGTTTAAATATTTACAACTAATTAACTATCTACTCATTTTTATTTATTACAAATTTTTATGTATCGAAAAACTCTGAAAAATAAATCGGAACATAACATTTTCTTAAGAAAAAAACATTCTGTTTAAACATTTTTACTATATTTAAATAATTTTCCAAAAAACATGCACAGAAGAATGCAGCTTTCTTTCACTCTGTTATAACAGTAAAGAGTTATGAATTTCATATAACTTCAATAATTGAACTGCTCGATAAGACCGCGAGTCGAAATATACAAGATAAATTTTCTTCTAAAAACCGACTAGTACTTATAACAAAAATGATTTTTGTGGGTTACGGCTTTCAGTTACAAATAAAACAATTGGGTTTGGTTTGGGTTAGGTTTTTTTATTACATTTTTTATATAATTAATATTATTTAAGGATTTCGAAAATCAAAATGGAATTACAGGAACATAATTATTGTAAAGATTTGCATCTTGCATGCTATAGTACTATACCTAATACTATATACAAATAAACATATTCCATATTATGTATAATAATGTATAAACTATACATAGTATGATTAGTATGCCAAAAGATTTTCGATAAGTAGGTAGTTAGCGCATGGCGCGTGGCACGGAATTAACTCGTTTCAAACTCAGTGGCACGGCAAATCTAATGGAACGCAAGAAATAGGCGTACCTATAATAATATACTATTCGTATAAAAATTTAAAAAGTCACGAGTGTTACCATCTTGCTATTTGATCATCTCTAAGTTTGTTGTCTATTTTGTGATTTTATTATATTACATTTTAAAGAAATTATATTTATTAATAATAAACGAATATTTTTTTTCAATAAAACCGACGGTGACAGTTTAGTTTTATTTTGAATTTGTACGCTTGTATACAGAAAATCTAATGAGTAAATAACAAAACTACTTCTTTTATAAAACATATACCATCTAAATAACATTTTCGACGTTTTTTTATCACTTTTCCTTCGGTACCTAATTCTTCGCCTGCTGCATAATGTATAAAATATATATATATACAATAAGTCAATGAACAATATTTTTAAATCAAAAACAGCCATTCATATCAATTAATCCAACCTAGCCTAGCCTAGGTTATACTTTGATTTGTTCGCTAAACTGTTGTGATTTATAAAGAAAAAAAATTCAAAATCACTGACACTAGTTAAGGAAATTTATTGTTTAAGCCCAGAGTCTCTAACCTTTTATAATAGGAAGTCAAATCTGAGCTACACTTTGGAATCGCAGGCCAAACATTTTATTAATTTTTTAGTAAGAAATTAATAAATTAATAACAATGAAAACTAATATATTATTTTTTAACATTAATTAACTTGAGGGACAATTATAAAACCTTTGTGGACTGTAGGCTATATAGATATCTCTGGTTTAAACCATAACGGAATTAAAGGCCCACGCAAACTTCTTCTACCCCTTTTTTAAAATTATGAGAACAAAAATGATAAATAAAAATACTGAATATTTTTTAATTTAAAATTTAAATATATATTATTTTATTATATCAAGCATAGAATAATAATATGTTAACGTGTTCGATTTAATTCATACAGCACTATAAGCATTAAACAATAATTATGCAGATCGAGCAGAAGAGATATTATTAATATTAACTGTTCAAAACATTGTATATTACTTATTGTTGAAACTCCTTATTACTCTTTTCATAATGTTAAATGATTTTTAAAAATAGAAACCACTCGTACCAAGTTATAACAAGTTTAATAATAAATATGTATATTTTTTCATATTAGGAGAGATAGAACTATAGATACTAAATTTATCTCGACGATTATGATTAGGTCAGGACATGTCGTGTGTGTTACTAAAATTCCCAGGTGGTCACCCATCCGGGAACTAGCTACGAAGCCGTTCGCTAACACCAGCGCCGTCATTCAATAATTGGTGTGTACAAGTGTGTATTATAATTTAAAAGAATTCGTGCTCAATTTAAACATATTAAAAAGTTATACAATAGCAATAGCAGACTTGCTATTAGTTATGCTTGATTTTTATCTAAGAATCTATGAATTATATTAGGACCCAGTTTTATTGGTTTTTCGGGTGTGGGAGAAAAGTGTACAAATTGTTGTATCATACCATTAACGAGTTTAGGCACTGCATGTACCCATTTTATGATCATAATATACCAGCCACCAGGTGATTTTTTTTATCATTGTACACTCATTATTTCAAAAAGTATTCATGATTTTGAAAAATTTTTTTTACAAAGTTTCAAGTTGTTAAAAAAAAAACGTTTTTATTAAAAAATTATACTTAATTTAGACAAGCGGAGTAGTGGACAAACATTTTCCAGGGTAACCCAGTAACACTCTACTCCGCGCAACTAAACTTTAAATATTTATAACTCATAAACTACTCGTTCTATAAATTCGATTTTTATGTATCAAAATACTCAGAAAATTATTCTGCTTTGGAATATGAAATTAAAACTATGTTGTAATTCAAAAAAGTAAAAAACTTAAAAATATATGAGGATAAAAATATTTAAAAATATATCTTTTTAATAAAATCGTTGTTTTTTAACAACTTACTTGAAACTATGTAAAAAAATGTTTTCAAAAACATGAATACTTTTTGAAATAATGAGTGTACAATGATAAAAGAATCACCCTGTATACCTATAAGATTGGTAGTAAGTAGGTGACCTATCTATTACCGGTATGTCTAAAAATTTTGTTTGTCTTACTCGTCAAAATCGAGTACGCCGAACGTAATAAAAGCTATAACTGGACATGGACCAATTGCGCCTAACACAAAATTTTCGTTTAGGGTCAGTATACCAATTGTGCTCTTTATATTGTAGGATATTTATTGATCAATTGATTGCTAAATATTTCTTAGGTATTGTAAAATGTATGGAGCGCAATTGGTATATATAAAAGTAATTTTAGGCGCAATTGGTAAACTGCCCTATAGCTGCAGTCGACATCGTAAGTATAACCTATTACCAGTTTCCCGCGAGGTTCGTTTACGGGGGAGAAACGAGGGAAATAAATGTCTTCCCTCGGCCTGTGATTATCTGTTCCGGTTCGGGTTTCTAACCTATTTGCCACGTGCCGATGAGGAGTTCTAATTCGATTATATGCGTATACCATTACTGGTCGGAGTCTGTCTAAAATTATGCAAATCGCTTGACGTAAATTAAAAAAACATTTATAATTTATATTATACATAGTATATACGTATATGGTATATAAACACCTACGCATTTATATTTTTTATACCTCGCGAGTTTCAACCATGCGCCCGGTATAAGACAATATATATATAATAATATTGTACCCCAAACGCGTATACCTGATTTATATATGTTATATTATAATACCTATGTGTATTGTGCACAGTGATGGTACATAATATATATAATATAATTGGAATATAATTGTGCCTTGTGTATAATATTTTATTATAATGACGTGCGTTCGCTGCAGGGGCATGCAGAAAGCGGCCGGCAAAGTGGACTGGAACGACGTGGGCGTTTGTCGGACGTTGCGCAAAACCTACGGACTGGACTCGCGTCAAGCGCGCATTTGCAAGTCTTGGCGTCCAGTCATGCAGCACGTTTCCCGGGCCGCCGCGTTGGCCGTGGTCGCCTGTCAGTCGGTCTTGCAAAACAGACGGTGGAACTGTTCGTCGGTGCGGTCCGCGCCGGGACTCACGCCGGAGCTGGTCAAAGGTTGAAAAACTAGTTTATTTGTTATTTTTTCAACGGTTTTTTTTTTTACTGTTTTTTTTTTTTTTTAAACGCTGCTCCCGACGTATTCCCCGACACATTATCATAATAGCTCGAAACACCATATAACGTGTACGGGGTGTAACAGAAGTCAGAAACAACTTGCAAATGTAATTAACTAACCGTTTATAATATGTAACACGACTTTTGTTCTAAAATTATCATTTTTTTTTTTAAATTTAATTTAATTTTTATGGTCGTAATAAAAATATTTGACAAATATAGTCATATTAGACGCCCAATAGTTATCGCACCTACGTATTTTAGTTATTAATTACATTTGTTGGTTTTTTTTTACATCCTGTATGTACCTATATATATATTACCTATAGGCATTCGCTCCTTGTCCGAATATATCTATATATATATATATATATATATAAGAATATTTTAATTATATGCGTGCGGCGTATGTATAGGCGCGTTCGAACATCACATTTTATTTGTGATTTAAACACATACATCTTTTTCACAGACAAACATGACAAGTTGTATACAAGTCAACGACAGTTGTCATATCCTATTGGTGCATACCGCGCGGGATTAATAGGTTGTATACTTGTATATTATATACCCGTTTGAAGTTTGAACTCGACTCTCTCTCTTTCTCTCTCTATCGTTTATATACCTATACAGGCTATGTATATATACAAATATTATCTGAAATGGTACATTAGCCATTTTTAGGGGTGGGGTTAACCCTTAACAACATCCCTACTAAACGCTTTGAATATTGTTCTATTTACACGAAATTATACAATGATTATAATATAATACTATAAAACAGACGACATGCAACAGGGAATGTTGTAGGCTTGCTTGGCTTTGCTATAGTTATTGGAAAATTATTTCATCACCCTTCCTCATTAAATATTCAAATAGATATATACACTTTTACACACGAGATTCATTATAATAATATTAGAATTTTATGGCTGTAGATACGCACTGGCTCAGAAAATAGTAAAAATATATTACCTATCACTTATTATATCATGATTGTATGAATACGATTCATAGGTACTTACCTATATATGAAATTGTTTAGTATTCTAAAATATTTTTGTAAATAATTTAAAATACATACCTATTAGTATTATACAATGTTTTATTCTGACGGCCAAATGTTATACTTAATAATGAGTTAAAGAGGCTTTATTTTATTCATTCTTTATCGTTTAGATTCAATGCCGGATCTGTTGGAAGGCTCTCTATAGAGGGGTGCAAAATCTATAGATTTTAATCGAGAAAACGATTAAACCCTTATAATGTTGGGGTAAACGAATTTAGCCCATAAATAGGTAGGTAGCTGAGTCCTGAGTATTTACGTCCTGCGCTTTAATATTTTTTTTTGTATATTTACTTATACGAGTTACGGCAAATAAACGTTTCACGGATGATCAACACGAGATAATAATAATATTACCTAATGCCTAATACAGTAATATCTATTCGTAATAAATTGGATTCGGTGTCGTCGTGTATAATTATATATTGCACTGCTGCAGGCACGAAGGAACAGTCATTCGCGTACGCACTCAGTTCAGCCGCGCTGACGTACACCATGACCAGGGACTGCGCGTCCGGAATGTTGCCGAGTTGCGGGTGCGGTACTCACCCGGAAGACACGGATGGCACGTTCAAGTGGAGCGGGTGCGACGACAATATCCGGTGGGGCGCCAAGTTCGCCAGACAGTTCGTGAAGAAAGAAAACCCTTTGGCGGCGTTGGCGTCGGGTGAATACAAAGGTGGCGGCAGCGACGGTGACGACGACGACAACGACAACGACGACGATGTCGACGACTTATTGTCGGCCAACGCCAACGAAAACGCGGTACGGCGCGAACAGAGAGCCATGTCTATCGTCGACGAACACAATTACAAAATAGGCCGAAAAGTAAGACACGAAATAGGTACTTAGTACTTAGTACGGATACTTATATTGTCCCGAACAATACGTATGCCTACCTTTAGTAGTAGTATATATATGTACCGCGACCCATGTAGTAGGCCGTTGAGGGTAAAAAAAAATGTATAATAGGCATAGGCGCACCAAACCCACCTGCACAAGAGTATATGGCACCATTTATTGCCCATGATAAATGATAATATAGATTGTACGTTAAACATAACTTATTTATGCCTTTATTTATAAGAGGTACCTGTGCAATACTACAATGTATAAAATACATGATAACATATATTATTATACACAATAGGTATCGGAAAGTTTTTCAATGAGATAGGTAAATGACGATTACAAAATCATATAATCAATAATAATACATAAACATAATATATTCTTCCGTATACATGGGTATACATATTATTACACTCTAAACATTTTTTTCTGATATAAGATATTGAACAAAATGCAAATGTCCCACCTTTACGGCTCCACGGGATACCCACTCGATAAAAATGTTCTGGTACATTTACCCCATTAAGTGTAGCCAGTCTAGGCCAGGCTCAAGTGTTTAAACACACTTAGGCAAACTTGAATTTTACCGCCCCTTGCATGTAAATACTTATCAAATATGTATTACAACATTTTTAAATGTCGCCCTAGGCGTGATGGGCCTATGGCGACTATGCCTTGAGCCGGGCCTGATTAAGGGGTTGGTACCTAGTCGACATCGGCGCCCCTAGATCTAGGCATATATAAGTAGGTAGGTACTTACACAATTACACCCTTGCAGTGGCGTCGGAGTATTGAACCTCGTGGTATACATTATATCGGGCAAACACTGTCTAATGCTCTTATGTTGCCACCCGCATGTCGGTTCTCGCCAGATTGCATTACTAGTAGTCAGTAAACCTATATTAAATCGTATAATAATATATATGTTTATGTATCAATCGCGATCTTATTCAGCTAATTTTTTTTCTGCTGCAGAAAACCTTGAAAGTGTTTTCACGCGACCTACCGACAACCTACTACAGTTGGCACTATTCAACAGCCACTTACCTATTTATAGTATGCACCTCATCTCCACAAACACGGGGTTAGTCGCCACTGCCCGAGTTTTTGGATTGCCAACTGGAAATCCACTAATATACATATTATAGGTATACACGTTAAATTTTATAAAAACCATAGGTAGTAGGTACACCTACGTTAGACAAATTGATAGTTTACTGATGAGTGTTATTGAATCCAAGTGCCTACCATATGTATCTACATTATACATGCATTTTAGTCATATACCGTTAAAAGATTAATTGTCCTATAGTTCAATTATTAAGTAGGTACCTAACCTATATGTGATAAGTACCTATGTATGTGTACCAATATAATTCCAATCAGTTTAAAAAATTCATCTCATTGTACATTTTATAATGAACATTTATTAGATTTGTTCGTTCAAAATAAAAAATAAAAATAAAGTTGTTTACAACAATTTATTACCTGTGAATTATGATGAAACCACTAGTGTGTCTCTTCTTTAGACGTCGATATTAATTATATTATGTATTGTTTTGAGTGGAATAATGGCACGGCATTCCACTTTTTTTTTTACTCATTATTCCCACGGACCAACTATTTTTGTTAACTATAATAATATTTTGGTGAAATAAGATTGGCAAAAAAAAAAACGGCGAAACTGTATCGTATTCTAGAGATAAATTTTAAATGTGCACAATGAACCGTGCGCCGTAGGAACAATATAATACGTATTACTGCACTAGGTACATATACGTCAGACGAGAATCTGCAAAAAAAGCGGCACGGCGGTCCGTCCAGCAAGGAGATCGTGTTGCTACAACTTCTGTTATTTCTTTTTTTTTTCTTTTAAGGTGGTCGTGTCAAGTGTGAAAACCCATTGCAAGTGTCATGGCATGTCAGGGTCGTGTAACGTGAAAACGTGTTGGAGGGGTCTACCGAACAAATTCATTGGTGTGGGCATCAAGTTGTTGAAACTGTACAATAAAACGCCATTGAAAGTGGAAATGACTCAAGTCATTCGTTTCGGACTTCCAAAACACACGGACAGTTCATTAGTATATATTACAGAATCTTCAGATTACTGTAATTACGACCAGAGAGTAGGCAGTTATGGAACAGTCGGCAGGTGTGAAATTTTATAGTATTTTCTTATAGATATATTTAGAATTGTATTAAAATAGTTTTTTCAACCTTTAGAAAGTGTAATTCCACAACAGTTGGTACTGAAAATTGTCTTACTATGTGCTGTGGCCGAGGATACACTACTCAATTAATTGAACAGACAGAACGCTGTCAATGCAAATATCATTGGTGCTGTTATGTGAATTGTCAAAACTGTACTAGCCTAGTAAAGAGGCAAATTTGTAATTAATTGTAATGATTTTTATATATATACATATACATTTGATGTTTTGTGCTGTAAAAGAATGTTATAGTTTTTTTTATAACTATATGATAAATAAACAAAATAAATAAGTATGGAAAAATTTTTCCACAATTAAAATAAATTTAATATCTTTATATTTTTATTTATCATTCTTCAACATATAATATAATCAAAAATTAAATTAACCAATGACGTAAAAATGATGGTATAATAAACTATTGGTTTCAAAAATGAATAGATATAAAATAAATAGACATATTATTATAAAACTGGAGATTGGAGATCATTTGAATTGTATATAACAGTTTTCAAATATAAATCCATTATAATTCAGTGTGTCCTTCTGTTTCTGAAATAAGAAATAATTAATCAAATACAATGATAACAAAATATAAATAAAAACATTTACAATTATTGTCATCTGTCTCATAAGAGTTAACTCGGGCAGCAAACTGGCAGCATATCGCTGTGACAATGGTAATTGCTAATGCTGCGCACTCAAGAGTCAAGAGCATCACTTTATTATTTAAATAACCGTCTATAGCTTGCACAGTGCTTGATTTGGGGGGGGGATGACTGAATACCTCAACTAATTTTTTTGATGCACTAGCGTACCCCTTCTTCATAGGGTGAACCATCAGGGGGTTATATAAGTTATATTAAAATGCTAGGGACACTACTTTTTTAAAAGTGGCAAGATTAATATGACAAGGCAATTTTCAGCCATGATCAACTCTTGGAAATAAAAGCTGGTACTAAAGATTGGTTTATTAAGGGAACTGATCAGACTGAACCAAATAAATACTGGTTACCACCTAATATTACTCTTATATTAGACAAATAGAAGAACCACGTATGTACTATTCTTATATAGCTACAAGTATCAGTTACCTTTTGATTGAGTTTCAACATTGAAAACTTCATCTTCGTGTTTACTTTGCTTGATTTGTAATTTTTTAATTTCATTATCGTAATCTTTCCATTCACTAACAATTCTCATTGCTGCTGTCAATTTGGCTTCTTTAGTTAATGGATTATTACACTATCATTTTAGTAAAAATCAATGTATTAAAAAAATTGTCTTTATCTTTATATTTATAAAAGTAAGGTTTACTAAAATATTAATACTAACAAGATCAATAGTTTTGGCTGATTTTTTAGATGCATCATCACACCACGTTTCACACCATAGCCATTCTTGTGGCAAACTTTTAATAGAAACTTGGTGAATCATGTTATTTGGTAAATCCTTTAAAAATATAACAATTAATATTCTATTGTTTTTATTATTATCATCTTATCCTACTTGATCTAAATTTGATAAACTGTTTGGATCTTGGCTAAGAGCTTGGTATTGACCTCTTAGTCTATCGCCAGCTGCTACTTTTCTAAAACGTTTTAAATCTACTACATACAATGCGCTGATATGATAACGACGACCTTGTAGATGAGTTTTCCAATAGCCTTGTTTCCAAAATCTTAAAATTACAGTACATTTTAAAATAAAATTTAATAATATTTTTAGACAAAATTCACCTGAAGCCATCCATTTCTTTACGACTTTCACAAAATGGAGTATATGCATATGGCGCACCACCCAAATCTAAGTCAACTAATTCTTTCATATCAGCTCGTACTACTTGATCAGCATCAACAAATATAATTTTTTTTACATCCAATGGAAAAAGAACATCCAAAAACAATATTTTATATCCCCATATAGTTCTTTGTTTTTCTGTTTGTTGGTGGAGCCAACGAGGCCATTTATATTCAACTAATTCATATTCAAATTTATACTCTTGAGCCATAATAGGAAGAAAGTTCTGAAATAAAAATTCATACATGAATAATATTTATTGAAACATGTATGATTATTAACTCATTACATAGAATAATACATTTAATATAAATACCTTAACAGTTGGAGAAAGATAATTTTTAAGAAACCAGAATTTTACTGGAGATTTAGTATTTTTTAACACACTTAACATCATTATTCTTAAAAATCTTTCGTATAAATGCCCTGAAGCGACAGAAAATATGTTAATTGTTTCATCAGTTGATTTATCAGGTGAACCCGAGCTGAAAGAACTATGAAAGAATGTATAATATATTAAGAGTTAATAAGATATTAAACTAATATTTAGGGAAAAAAATTATTCTTGTATAGCCTATCCAGCAAAATAATACACCACGACTCAACAAAAATTGGTGCTTCTGCTTATCCAAATGCGACACCTAGTCACCAAGACATGGTTCCAATTTGGTGGGATTCAGAATAGAAATGTGCAAATTGGCATGTTCTATCGCTAGACAGACTATAGTTTAAATGGAAATGTAAGTTTTCAGATAATAAATGAAAATTATATAATTAGTCAATATGACCACAATTTATATCATTATATCATATAGTTTGTCTTCTTTCTTTTCTCTTAATAGTTTTACAAATACATCATATATATTTAACTTAAACAATTTAAAAAAAAATATATCGAGTATAAACTAAATATATGTGAAAATAAATATTTTATAAGAGAAAAAAAATTATGAGCCGTTGTGATTAGTGATGACCAACACAGGTAACACAAATTATTAGCTACATGTATCCACCATCACATTAGTTAAAGTATGCAAGGAACTTAAATGTTAATTTTATTCACCTGGTAATTGAATTCCAAAGCCCTTTGTTTTCATTATCATCATCACCCAAGACATTTAAACTCTGTTTGCCAGGTTTTTTGGCAACTTTGACTTTAATTATGTGGGAACGAAATGAACTTATCAGTACTTTGATATCCATACTGTTTGGTGAACGGTCTGATCCTTCGTGAGAGATAATGTCATAAATATCAGCTGAAGGGCCTTGACGAAGCCTTAACATCCAAGCCCCAGGATTAGCTTTCATTTGGAAATAACCTAAGTTGGCCATAACTATTGTATCCACCACTACTGGATTTGATTTTGTTCCTAATGTCATTTGAAGACCACGAGGTGGATTCATGTTGACTGAATCATAACAATGACCCTCAAGTAACAAATATTCCAGCTCATATCGGCTAAATAAATTAAAATGATGAAAATATTGAAATGTTAGTTTATCATTTAAGTAGTTATGTTTATTTATACATACCTATAAACACCCATTTCAACATCTTCGAGTCGAATGTTGTCAAGATCATATGGAGATTCAATAGATTCAACTAACCAATTATCAGGTACATGAAGTATTTGTGTTAATAACGGACTAGTGGGCATATTAGAAAACTTTGCAATTGGATCAGGGGATAAATGGCCAGATTTATCAAAAATGACTTCAGGCTCAAGCACAAATCGATAAAAACTAAAATAAAATATACAATCAAAATTGTATTCAAGAATATTATATTATATTTCTTACCTTT
Organism: Rhopalosiphum padi; assembly: GCF_020882245.1. Taxonomy (NCBI): domain Eukaryota; kingdom Metazoa; phylum Arthropoda; class Insecta; order Hemiptera; family Aphididae; genus Rhopalosiphum; species Rhopalosiphum padi. Next base: position 86,994,884 of record NC_083597.1, read on the forward strand.
TAACAGGCATATCACTATTCTTATCAACACAATTTAAATATACATTTATATTAGCATTGAGTACTCGTGATAATACAGAAAGAATCGAGCCAACCTTTTGAGCACCCCTAGACACAGGGTCAACAATGACATTGATTTCAAAAACTGGTTCATCTTCATTGTTAGCAGATAATTTAATTACACTACATAAAAAAAAAAAAAAATTAAGGAATTGATATTTTTCATGAATACTAAATATGGGTTACAGTGTGTTACTGGTTTACAATTAATCTATAACATGTCATAAATATCATGATATTTTACCTATGTTTAGTAGAAACATCAGGTATAGAATGTCGATTTTTAGTTTGAGAACGGCTACTAATTAATGCACTTGCTTTCATTATCATATCACTTGTAATATCTAATACATCTATAAATAATATTAACTAGTTTAAATATGTAAAATAAAATGTTAATTTAAATTAGTAAGATATTATAACAATATAACTTTTAAACTTAAGTCCTAAAACTTCAGAAAAATGTATGTTTCAAGTAATTAATATATTTTTAAGTTTTAATATACCTGATTCTTTAAGTATATTAAGAATTTTGTTTACACTGCCCTTTAGTGTATGTTGTTCTAATAAGGCAAAGTCATCAGTTAAAAAATCTTCATCTTCGTCAAATGGACCCAAAATACGTCCATTTGTGATTACGCCGCATTGTCCACTTACAAAATTTAACGCCTCTATAGCAAAGTTGCTATACAATTGTATATCTATTTTTGACACTTCAAAATGTATTTCTTCCTACACAAAATTAAATTTATCATTAAATATTATTTTTATTAATATTTTTATAATATAACAGTTTAAATCTTACTGGAAGTGAATTTATGATTTCAATATGGTTTTTATCAACTTTAATTGCCTGTGATAAATGCTTAACCAATATATTCAATTTATCTTCCTGTTTAAATGCTTCAAAAACTATTTTATTTATTTTGATTATATGTTCATCATCACTTGATGGATTGGGAATTACACCTATACGTGATTCAGAATCAGATTTCTGTAAAAATAAAAAGAATATATTAGAATAAGTAAAAGTTAAATTAAGTGTAATTATAATAAATCCTAAATTCACAACATTTATGTAGAGTAAATTATGAGAAACAAAAGACTAATGGAATAACCTTATTAATCTATAGTATATATTGTCTATAGTCTATAGTATCTATATTGTATTATAAGTTACAGTCATACACAATATATACATTTATAACATAATATTAGTTAAGTTAATAAATACTATATTTTGATTGAAAGATTAAATATAATGAGTTATTAACTTACCAAATGTTCAAATGTGTTTTTGATCAATTTGAAAGTAGATAGTTTTGAAAAATCTCCAACAATCCAGTGTGTAATTGGATTAATACTAGATTTCTTAGCAAAAGTAATATAATTCATTGACTTCAAAACAAATTCATGTTTATCAGATAATTGCAAATTTTTACTTGAGTCTGTATTGAGTACACGTGAATTCAGTCTATAACAATTATTGTATAAATATATATAATTTCATAAAAATAATTGTTATTTATAATTAATAATAATTTTTTTTCTTCAGGTAAATTACCTCGGCATTACATTTGGTTGTGTCATTAACCAATCTACAACATTATCTGTATCAGTCAATTCTCTTTTATATACAGCCTTTTGTAAAGTCTGTGTTTGAGTAACTAATTCTACTAAAACAGCTTCTTCAAAGTCTTCTTCCACCAATGATTTTTCTTGTAATGGAACTCCATTAAGTAATACTTGAGGTAATTTTCTAAACCCTGTCTTGGCTACATACTCTTTTGCTAGAATGCGGGCAGTATCATAATCACTATCTTCTCCAAATATTTCATCAATTAATGCTTTTGGATAATGTTTCTTGAATTCACTTAAAACATCATCAACAATAACATCTCTGTCTTCACTAATAGATGTATAAATATTTGTTATGAAATTAAATGCAGTTAATGGTTTAGATGTTTGTTCAACAATATAATTGTAAGCATTCAATAAAGCTACACTAGCATCATTCAGTCCTATAGCTGGCTTTGGCGAGACATTAAATACAATCCCAACTCGTAAAGGACTTTGATGGTTTAAAAATGAATCAGTTAATTTCAGTAAAGGCCAAGAACTTTTAGAAGCTGGATTACAGACAATTACAAGGTTATATAAGTTACGGCGAATACTTCTTAACATGCCAGGAAATGTTGGTCGAAGCAGATCATCAACTGATGAAGGCCATCTTTTGTACATAGTATCAGTTTCTAAGTCATTTATCCATTGAATAGCAGAGTCCCTAATATCTACAGCATATGATTTTCCTTTAACACTACCAAAATCTAATGCCAACATAGAAGAAATTGCTTTTTTGTCAGTAATGCCTATAAAAAATAAATAATTACAATATTATTTTCTTAAATGCAAAACAATAACAATAAGTAATTACCAATAGAATATAACCCTTCCATTATACTCAATTCTTGAGTAACTGAATCTAATATAGTTGACATATCTGTGATGTCTATGTCAAAATACATTCCATTTAATAACAAAACTGTATCAGTAGGTTGTAAATTCAATCCCATTGAAAAACTATCATGATTTTTTGATACTTCATCTCTTAATTCTTTACTAACTTTAACATTAGCCAATGATCTAGCCTAAGGGAAATTAACATGAAAATTATACTTTTTAATTTTAAATAATTTTTTATTTCAAATTACTTGAGTTGGAAAATTCTGAGCAATGTGAATAAAAGTTTGAATAGCATCTTGAGGTGGGCCACTCATAATTCTCTGTGCTGCTTGTAGGCTCAATTCTTGAAATTGCCAAGCTTTAAGAGGAGCTAGTTCGCTACTACTTTCAGACAAATGATTTCTAAACTTTAATAAATCCAGTTTTTTTTCTGGATATAACTCACTAAATAAAATAATTGACAGTTTATTAGTATGAAAAGTAAATACTAATTAAGTAAATAGAAATTACATAAGGCGTTTAAAATCAAATCCTTCAATTTCTGAAGTATCTTCTTCAACTTCACTCCTATTAATATCATTTTTATCTTTAACTACACTATCGTCTTCTGCTTTATATTCAGTTGATTTCATATGTAGTTCAACACCATAACCAGATAGACGGACCTTCTGTTCACTCTTTTCCTATAAATAAATTATAATTTAATATAAAATTGCATTTACAATGTATATTAAGCAAATTACTTTTACAAAATGACGTAAAACATAGTCTATAGATCCTTCTTGAGCATATTGTTTTAACACTGTATGATAAGACGCAAATTCTGCTGTTCCTAATTCACCATATAATATCGCTATGTTACTTCTGTTTTTAGAAGAAGGATAATGATGATCTATATGATATGTTTCACACAAATGTTTTGAACCTTTAGCCTTTAAAAATAATTGTGATTTAAGTTTTAAAAACTAAAAATATATACATAACACTTTGAATAAAAACTTACACTTATTCGTTGCAAAACTTTTTTTAATTCTTCAATTGAACACACAAGTTCACCATCAATTTCTACAGAAGTAGAACACTGTATTCCTCTATCAGCTGCCATTTGTGCATACATTTCAATACGTGGTGAATATGTATGCATGGATAGAGAAAATTTAAGTAGTCTCAACTTAGAATTGGATAATAATAATCCTGCTTTAGATAATGCAGTCTTGTATTTGATTTGATCATTATCTATTACATGATTATAAAACATATTATAATTATTAAAAAAATTATATTAATACTTTAGTTTATGCTATACCAAGTTCACTTAAGGCTGGATTAAGCTCCGATATACTATCTACAAACGACCATAAAGAATATGAATTTTCTTCAGCCATATATTCTGCCATTTCTAGAACAAGTGGTACCATACTCCACTTTGTATCAATCATGGTTGTAACATACTTCCCTTTTTTTGAATTTTTATTTTCCGATTCACGTGTGAATAAAAAAATAACACACAACAAACCAATTATTAAATAAAAGTTTGATGTATCTGAAACATTATATTAATGAATTACAAATCAACTTTAAAAATTAAATATAATAAATATTTATTTAATTAATAATGTATGTTATTTTACATTATTATAAATAGATATATGAATTAAAATTAAAATAAATATTTTTTAAGTGTAGAATTAAGAACATTGTTAATTTAAGAAATTTAATCATATAATTTTTATATTTTTCCATAAATAATTTAATAAAAAAATACATCTAATATCCACAATTTATTATTTAAAATAATCCTAGGTTAAAAATGAATAACAAATACAAGTTACAACTATGCTAAAATAGATTTTTTAAATTATTTACTTAATATTGTTTTATTACTTTTATATTTGTATAGTATAATATACTATAACCACTAGCTTGAAAACTATTAACTGAAAACAATTAACAATTAAGTTAATTAAATGATATAATGAAATAAATCAAAATAAATCTCAGATTGAATCTTCTTTAAAATTTCTAAATCTTATCAATACATTCCAAATTATTCCATTTAAATTTACAATAATATACATAATAAGATCTACAATCTATCTGCAATATTTCCTAATCAATCTTATTTTATGATATTTAGAATATTGATTTAAAATACTGTATAATAGCAATAATTTAAATATGTTAATAAATAAAATACATACAGATTTATACTAAATATATTATGAAAATATTTTTTTTTTATTATTATTGCTCGTGTTTAGAGTAACACATAAGACATATAAAACATAAGATATACTCTTCTATGTAATAAATAAAATAAAATAAATAAATTATATTTAATTATTTAATGTATATTTATTTTTTTATTATCGTCAAAGTATTTTTGGTTTAGTATAAGTTTTTGTTTAGAATTCCATTTAACCACAAAATATACAAAACAATTATTATTGGAATTTTTATTTTTTTCATAATGTTGCTGATGAATTTAATTGTAAAGTAAATATTTAAAATAATATTATTTACCATTATTTTTACGATACTTCCGTCTATTATTTTTTCGTTTCTGACTAAAAGAGTGATTATTTTTTCCTGTAAAAAAAAAATTATTTATTTATTAAATGTTTATATAGATTTTGTCATAAAAATAATGTTAGGTTTAGTGTTATACAGCAAAATAAAAATAAAACTTACTATGGTCATATTCCCAAGAACTATATTCATCATTTTCATTAAAGTTAGCCATTTTTAACTATAAGTTTATTAGGTGAAATACCTACAAGTATCCTAAACAACACAAGCTTAATGTAAATAATAATAGCTCATAATGTTGTATTATTTAATACGTGGTAAAAAAATTAATCTATTAAACAAAAATAAAATCCATATTATCTGTTAAACACAAAACACTTTTACAATTATTTGAATATGGTATTGTATGGGTACTTCGCAATAAATTACTGAATTTTCAGAATTTAATATTTACTGTCCAATGCCCGACATAAACATTAAGTAAAAGATAACAATAACATAGGTACCTGTCCCGTCCTAACCTCAACGTGCTTACTGCTTACATGTAATCGAATTTGGTTGGTTGATGATAAGGATACAACCGAATGCCGAATGAAACGTTGTTCAAAACAATCAAAACAACATACCATAGACTATAGAGTATAGAGTAAGAATACATACATAATAATTATACATCTAAATTCAACATTTGAATATTTCTATATCATTACTCAATTTACAATATCATATTATATTATTGTTTAAAAAAATGTAAAGCCAAAACGATACATAAATCATAATATATTTCCATGTCCCATGTCATAAGCATAACCATAATTCATGGTCTCAAATTTATTATTTCATAAGCCATACTAATAACAATATTAAATTACTTTTTTTTTGGTTAGTATTGTTTTGACTTAATATATTTTTTTTTTAAATAATAAATAAATATTAGGTACCTAATTAAATAAATAATTATAAACATGGGCGTCACTAGTTCAAATTCTGGGTAGCAAAAAAAAAATTATTTTTTTTGCTGATGTAAACTAATAAGTAATAACAAGTACCTATCACATTACACTAATCGTCAGAATTGGACTTATTATAAAATATAAATGTTTTGGATACTGGATACAACCACAATTATATAATAGTCTTAAGTTAATGTTCAATATAAACATCGAAGTCTATACCTATTATAAAGCTATAAAAAGTGCATATTATTTTATTAATTTTCAATTAATTATAACTACAAAATAATTTGCAAATATTTGTGATTTTAATAAAAATTTGAAATTTAATTGCTTATAAAACTAAATTGTGTTTATATATTTAAAATATTTTTTGTATAAAAAGCAAAATATGTATGTACCTATTATGTAAGATCTTGTATTACATTTTAAATTTTATAGAAAAAATAAAACTAAAAAAATTGAAAATGTCTATAAATAAATCAGGGTTGAAATATTTTTAAAACTTTATTATGACTACAAATTATGAAAAAAAATCATATGATCAATTCATAGGCGTTTCTACGAGTTCTGCCTATATCATGCACAGGCAGCATGATCTGCGAAATTTAAAACACTAAATACAATTTCATATTAAATAATAATTATTTATTTATCTGATAAAAAGAAAATTGTTATTTATTCCTAATAAAAAAAGTTAAAGTTGATTTAATTGTATTAAATATGTCATATATTTGAGCTTATTTCGAAAAATTTGGACCCTAACTTTTTTGAGGGGGGGAGTTATTTATATTCTGTAATCCTATCAGTCCCTCTATAGGATACGGCACTATTTTGTTCACGACCCGACAATTAGGTCTGGACTCTGGATAGATATGCCTAAATTTTATTTATTTATTTATGTAATCTCTATTTACGGAATATATAATTCCAATTACAATTTAAATATAACAGTGTGGTACAGAAAAACAGTGTAAATATAACATAATAATTACAATATTTAACATATAGATTTATAACAAATAGTTTAAAATAAAATTTTTTTTTAAATAATACATTAAGAAAATTTATGAGTTAAGAATAAGAATATAATATGAAACAATGAAACTATATGAATAGATACAATTATAATATACTGAACTGTCTGAACTACAGTATTACTGCAGTTATACGAATCATATTTGTGAAGAAAAATTTTTAAAAGACAAATTGAAAAATCGAGAGCTTTCCTAGTGTTGCCTGTGGAGTGTGGACATTAATTTATTACACAGGGAATATAATAAGTAATTTTTTGTAATTTTTTTGAGATAGGACAAAGTTTTATCGCGCGATCCAATTTTATTTATTTAAAAAAATGAGTTCTACTATAACTCAGGCAGTCAATAATATTGTTTAACAAATTAAATAGAAATTTTAAATCGATTTTATTAAATACAGCTTTAAGTTTCAGTAGGATTACCTGTATGGCTGTACATACTGAGTGTGGAATTCTTTCGGCATGACATTTAAATGATAGAAATCTTAGGAAATTATTTTGAATTTTATACAGTTTATGTAATTGACATATAGATTCTGAAACCCACGTAAGAGAACCATATTCTAGTTGTATGAGTGAACTAATATGCAATATAATAATTTAAGAGAAATTACATCCTGAAAGTCTTTACATGTCGTTTTACGTCTACGAATCCTAATTAATAATTTCTGAAACGCTTTTTTTATGGAGTCAATATGGCAAGTAAACGATAATTTCGAATCAAAGATTATACCAAGATCATTTACAGTATTAACTCTATTAATTAATTGGTCATTTAGAATTTAGATTATAATTTATAATGAACCATAATATGATTGGATTTTTTTTAACGAGAACGAGGTATTGAAGCATTTGCTTAGGTTCAATGATAAATTATTTCTAATATAGGTACACCAATCCTGAATATTTTTTAAATCAATTTTCAAACCTTCTGTGTCTTTTAAATGTTTTATTTCTTTGATGATTTTTTGTATCGTCAGCAAATAATAATATATTAGAATTAAAAATTACCATTATAAAATATAAACATTAGATGAGAATGTCAAGTATTTACAAATTATTCGATTCGAATTACAAAAATGGTTTGAGGAGAAAAAGTTAATTAATGAGATTTTGAAAATTTTAAAGCAGTTTGATCTAGTGAAAATTTTTTTATCAACATTTATAGAAAAAAAAAATCAAAAATTGCACATGCCTAGAAAATGATAGTATAAACTTTTAGTGAGAATTTCAAGTATCAACGGACTTACGGTTTTTTATTTATTTTATATAATATAGTTAATAGTTATAAAGTTATAATATAGATGAATATCCTATGTGGCTATGTCGTAATACATCTAACAGTCTAACACTGATAAAAAATTATTTGAATTTTCTTCTTTTTTTTTTATATATAATATAGGTTGAAAAATGTATAAAAACTTTGTCTTAAATTTTCAAATTTTAGATATAAAAAGAAAACATTTTATGAATTTATAACTACAAAATAATTTACGAAAAATTTCGTCCAAATTCTAATTTTAAACGTTTATAAAAAAAAAATTGTAGATAACACATTTTCGATATTTTTTTTTATTTAGAACCTTTTAATATTTTTTTAAGTAATTTTAACCAATAACTATTTTATTGATATCGACATTTCTGTATAAAAAAAGGAAAATCAATATAAATAGTTTAAAAAATGTACCATATTTAAAATTTTATATTAAGTATAGAAAATTATCTTATTAGCATTTGGTGAAAATAACAAGCATTAACAGTTAGTTGTTAGTTGTTTAGAGTAACACCAAAAAACAAAATAGTTAAGGTCAAAAATAGGATTTACGTAAAAATGATTTTTTTTAAAAATATTTTCACGGTAATATTTAAAATACTGGCGAATTTTAACATGGACCTCTTCAAAGTACTAACCATTATTTTGAATACTTATTGTATAATATAAGTATACATAAAAACAAAATATATATCAAATCATACATTAATAGCTCCGTTGGGAATATAAAAAAGTAAAGGACATCAAATGATTCAAATGGCAACTATTAAATTAAAAAGCATTTTCAATGTTAAAAATTATTAAGTGATTTTACATAAATATTCTCGTTTTTCAGTGAATTTTTGTTAGTTTTTAAGAATTATTTTGAAATGTATAGCCAGTATTGGACAATTTTTTGACCAAAGTACCAATTAGATTCAATTTTCAATTAAATACTATAAATCACCTTCTAAGTTTAAAATTGAAATTTATTTGTGCTGTAACTAAAGGTTAAGAATAATTTAGGATAAGCGTTTACATAACTGAAGTTGTTTCACTATAACCAATGTCTAATATTATCATCCTTGACCAAATGATCATCTTCTTGTTACTAAAGGCGGTAAAAGAAAAAAAATACATATAATTGTAAAACTAATACATTTATAATGACATTGATTCACTCAGAATCTGAAATCCATAATATGTACAATAAATGATAACTTAAGAGCCCATCATACCCGCATGTGTTGTCTCTGTCTAACTAACATACATCATAACAAATTTTCGTTCAGCAGAATACATTTTATGACATTAACTTTAATATTAGAATAAATTTACCTATTATCAAATTTAAAGTTAAGAATATTATTTAGACAATGACATATGCTTTTAATGATATTAATATTTTTAAGTGAGTTACAGCTATGTAAATTATAACAACTTTAAAATGTTCATAACTCACTTTAAAATGATAATATCAATAAAATATTTCAATTATTCGTTACCAAAAAGACTTGTTTTGGAACTATATTTTCAATTATTTTTATTTAGTTTTACAGTGATCTTAAAAAATATAATACATGTGGAATCAATACAAAGAGTTTAAAATATTGTTGCTAAATCAGATAACAATGATATGTCATGCGTTTAGTTCAATAAGGTGAAAATTTATCACTTTTATCTCTTTTCTTATTCATTTGTTTTTTATTGTTGATACTTCCTAATAGTTCTTTGAGTCCAGTCAATGCTCCCAAAGCTCCTAAACCATTTGGATTTGACAATAATGTTGCCAAAGTTTCAGTCGTTGTTTTTGCATCTGCTGTAAAATTAGATGAAAATTCTTCATCATAATCCACTGATTCTCCAGATGATTTATTATACTGATCAACACTGTCAACAAAACCATAAATACATTATTGAAAATTATTAGATTTTATATTATTACAAACCTTAAATTAATCAATGTTTTAGCCACATTAACAGCTTCAGCTTGTCCACTTATTGTTATAGCTCTCTCCATTTTTCCAGATGCTTCATGTTCTTCAGTATTTGATATTCTTATCATGGCTCCACTTATTCTTCTATATATACGTAATAAATAATAATAATAATTTTAGTATTCATTGTATTCTTTAATTGGTATTGAACATTGTACATAATAATAAGGTATGTGCCCAAACACTTGTGTCTATATGCTATATTATGTTAAAAGCAGTTAGGTCAAATAGTGGTAAGGATTCCCATTATGAGATACTAGGTGAATTATACTTTTATAGTTATATGTGTGTTAGTGTGTATTAAGACTAAGATTATACAGGAACAATAGCACAAATAAAATCAGTATAAAAATGAATGGCTCTATTAATTATTAGGTCAAGAGATTTACGAAAATAAATTAATCCAACTGGATAATAAATCATAATTTACAAATAACAAATTTCAGTTATATGATCTGTATTCTGTATAATTAATCAAGTATATATACTTTTAATAAACATTATAAAATGTGACAACACAGACAACGTATGTAAGACTCTTGTACAACTACTACTGTAAATAAAATCTATAAATACTTTTTTTATAAACTTATGTTATTCAATATAATAATAGTGTACTATAAAAAAGTTGTTGAATTTAGTTAGAATAAATAGAATAAATGAAAATTAATTAAATTTATGTCATCATAATTTAAATTTAATTTGTGGTTACATCTTACAAATCAGGAGGAAATGTACAGAACTAAAATTAAATGAGATTTTATGTATTTGTTGAGTGTAAGTGTTAATGGTTGGCGTCTATTTTATGGTGCTGGACTGTATCTTTTGTAGTTTCACAAAGTAGAGCAATGGTGTGAGGAACAATTAAACACTAAATTGTGATAATAAATATAAATAATAATAATAAATTATAAGTTGTTGAGGTTTAGATGTCAGCAAAAACAATATTGTTGGAGAGGCTTTGGGTGATAAGTAGTTTTGGTAAAATATACATATAATTTTTGCCACACAAGTAGTAAAAAATAATAAATGCATTGTGGTGCAAATTTGTTAAATAGTATTTTTTTAAATTAAAAAATGAATATACTTTAAAAATTACCTAATTTCGGCGATTTTTGTTCCTCCTTTACCTATGATACATCCAATTATATCATTGGGTATAGCCATCTCATGTGTAATATGCTGTTGTGAAGTTTTAGAACTGACACCACCTCCTCGTAACTGACTACCTGCTAATGCAGCAAGCACTAAAATAATAATAAATTTAATCAATATATAATAAACACCAAGATAGAAATATGAAAATTAATTTGAATACCTGATGGATCTAATCCAGAACCAGCAATTAAATTTGGGGCAATACTAGCAATTGTATTTAATGCTGTACTTGAAGCTGTTTGCTGTAAAAAAAAAACATACATTTAATACATTAATTTAATTTTTGTAAATATATTTTAAAACTATTACTTATTTATATTTATTATTTTAACTGTGATAAATTGTATCTTATTTCTAACCATTAAGGTTAGTAACAGTATAACAGCATACAATTAGTAAAATTTTAAATATTATATTTAATTATAACTAGATTTTAAGTTTAAATTAAAACTGCATAAATTAATTTTTAATTATTTTATCAATATTCTTAATTAAATAAAACTAAAAAATAATTGAATTCAGACATTTTCAATATTTTTCAATGAGAAAACCTCTGAATAGCTATATAAATCTTAATTTATAAAGGGCATATTTTGTTTAATTTCACCTGTAGAGGAATTAAACAGTTCAATTTTTTCTTATTCATAACTTTGGCAAATTAATTTACTCTATTAGCTTATTAGATTGTACAGATACGACAAAATTAAAAACAAATCAAGCTAATTGATTTTATCTCATGGAATAAATATTTTGATCAATTTTTTGGTAAGAATTAAATTAAATATTAATTTCATAGATCATAAATATTTTTAATTCAATTAATAATTCATCTTAATTTGTAATTACATTTAAAAAAAAGGTTATTTATAGTTTAATTTTACCTAGTTCATATTATTATGTTCTTATCTTATACATTTATACATATTTTTTACATATAAACCTACTCTAATTTGGTCTACTTTTAACAAAAGAAATTAAGTATTTTTTTTTTACCAAAGACTTAAGTGCAATATGTATTTTTTGTTTTAGACCCATATGTAACATAGATAAAACACATTTATTTAAAATTGTATATTTGAGTAATCTTAGAGTAAAATTATATAAGATTATATTTTTGTGGGTTGACAAATCAATTTTAAATTCTTTTGAGACAATATTTAGATAAATCGATAAATCATATCATCAGAAATATTATTATCTTTATTTAATATCTCTATCTTCCCTCAATAGCGTAGTCCATAGAAGTTACCTCACAAAAAAACTTTAACACCAGAACAACCATTGATAGCTGATAAGTAAAAATAAATGAGTGGTGAATCACAACAATATAATATAATGTATTTTTGTTTTAAAAAATTTAAATTACTCTAATTATATATATATATATATATACATACATAAATATATATGTACTTACATCACCAACTGCTGGGATTGCTAGTGATCCTTGAAGAGTATAGGCTTGGCCTCCACAAAGTACTACAGGTCCTGGTTGTGTCACAAATGGTCTGTAAGCAACTGTAGGCCCTCTCCCTGGAGTCTAATATTATAACAGGCATTTAAAATAACAAATATAATTAAAGTAATAATTACTATCATTTTTATAAATGGTAAATCAATGTTAACAATCTATATTATAAAATTTCTAAATCTTAAACATATTGTTTTTAGCAAGAAACGGGCGCATGCAAAGTTTAAAACTTCACACTGTCCCCTTGACTATGCAGAATTCTCTATGCTTTGAACTTCTTACAAGGCTGAATATAAGAAATTATGTACTGCCTTCTTGTCTAGTACTGAGTCTATGCTAAAATCTAATCCTAGATTGTTTTAGGATTTTGTCTAAATTCATAAGTCCAACAATGAGATTACCCACGCTGTGCATTTTGAAAACTTACAAAGTTTGGGCAATGAATCAGTTTCAAATTTATATTCCTTTTATACAGCCTATGTTCCACCATTATCTAATAATATTTCTTATCCATTTCTGTCCCATGGGCCATGACCTGTCTAGCTCATTCAACATCGATGATATTGATGTGGGTTTAGATGCTCTAAACAATGTGAAGTCAGTAGGCCCAAATTGCTTATCAGGTATTTTCTTGTACAATATTAAATCTTCACTATGTTTTTCACTGTGGCTACTTTTTAGACGTTCCATTGACTGTGGAGTTTTCTCTCTATTTTTAAAATTAGTTCTGTCACTCCTGTATTTAAATCTGGCAATAAGGCCGATAATAATGTCCCTTTCGTAGTTCCTGCACACACTGCCAACTATGGCAGAAATAACCCATTAGATCACATGATGCGGTTAGTCAATGAGAGCACCATTTACAGTAGCGAAACCAGGATTTTTTCAAGGGAGGTGTCTGCCAGTAGCATGTTAGTAGTTCTCCAATACACTTCCAGATTTGTTAGTATACTATGGACAAAAGTTATGGTTCAAGGGGGGTGTCCAGACACCTAAAACACCCCCCTTGGTTATGCCACTGACCATTTATCATAATTTATAATATTATAAATTTTTGTTACTACTTGTATTATATTTATTTTATCTTACCTATTACTTATTATTATTGAATTATTATCATGTTTTAACTTATATGTGTTATTTGTATTAATTATTTAAATTTTAAATTGTTGTATAGGGTTTTGCCCGTTAATATAAATATACATACCTCTAACATTACAATACATATCTGATGAATTGCTTCGGTGATAGCTTCTGCAGTACCACTAATACTCACTGTTCTTTCAGTAGAATTTGGTAATAGGTCTGAAGCTACATTTACCATAGCTCCACTAGCTTCTCTTATTTCTCTAATTTTTACACCTCCTTTTCCAATTAATGATCCACACTGAGAGGCAGGTACAATAAGTTTTAACGTAGTAGAATTATTACTTGATTGTTTTCGATTATTTTGAAGGTGTGAAGGGGAATTCTGTAAATATTTAATTTGATAAAATATTATATATATATACATTAAAAAAATAAATTTTTTCATTTAAAGTAACTGATTAGTGATTATATTAACTATAATATAATTAATAACAAAATATATTAATTTGTATTATACATGCTGTCATGAAAGTAACAAATATGACGTTATTTTAATTAATCAAATGAACATTTCTAAAAACTAACAATAAAAATGCATTTCTATGCATAAAACTTATAAAAATAATAGAAGGGAGGATAAAATATTACAACTGTATTAATAGCTACAATACTCTAAAAATTTTTGTCATAAATTGTATAATATAATAGCATCGATTATATTTATAGAGTAATCTATTCTATGATCAATGACGATAGGACTCAATAAAACAGTCTAAATAAAATCATACACGTATAAAATAATGAGATAAACAGTTCCATAGTAAAAAAAAAAACATGTAACATTTTAAAACCTAGCTATTATTTATCTATTTAATAACAATACATTATTATACTTTGATTTTGCTAATTAGTCATTATCGTCAAAGTGTCAAACTAATATAAACTGTAAGAATTGTTTCTCTTTGTGCACAGAAATTCAACATCTAATAAGGTAGAAGTTAACTTTTAATCATTATTATGTCTATAAGTAAAATTAATTTTATGGATTAATAAATTAAATAAATTGGTTACCTGTTCTAAAATTTTTGTAATTAATGCAAATGCTTTTTGTATTATATTAATATTGCCAGTGACAGTGACTATGCGTTCTGGAGTCGAGCTATCTGTGATAGAAATTGTAGCTTCAGACTATTAATCAAATAAACAAGAATAAATTAGTAATTAAATAGTTTATTAACTAAGTAAATGTCTAACAAGTATAGGTAGATAATAAAATACTTAAATGGTATTTTTTGACTTGCTATATATTATTAATGTATATTTTAAAATTGTTTATAACATGGTGTAAAAAAGAAGGAAAAGATGAAAATGTTTAATAAGGCCCTCCCCAAAAAAAAAAATAAAAATAAAAAATAAAGTCCTAATGAAGGAAATTAAACATTTAACTCAAATAAATAAAACTGAGAAAAATATATATTTTGAGAGAATAATATAATCAAACAGTGTTATATTTAACCATATGCATGCATATCATGTGGGTTTGTCGTCCATGTTTTTTACTTTGTTGGCTTCATGGAAAGAATGTAAATAGGTAATGTAAAAATTAATTTATTATATTATAGTTACATACCAATAGTTGAAGTAAGGGAGCAATGAGAAGCTGTCCCACATTTTATTAATTTAATATTATGGGGAATGTGATATGTAAGTCTCAACCTTCAAAAAAAAAAAAAAATTGGCATACAATCATATATAATTACTTGGTTTCGAAGATCTCTGACAACTTCTCCATACTCCCCAATAAGTGGAAGGATTTCCTAAACACAAATGATATAAATGCCATTAATAAATTATATATTTTATAACTTACATAATAATTGAAATATCAATATTCTAGGTTTTGTTAAATAATTTATAAACATAATAAAATTAATTAATATTGGCCTCAAATTATTGGTACATTACACTTTAATGAATTATTTAATAAATCATTTTTTTAATGCTAAAAACTTGAGGTTTGACTTATAAAAAGTATTATATTATATTTAAGTGTACAAAATATATACATACAAAATTGATTTATTAAACTATTCACTAAAATATAATGAGGTACTGAATAACATTTAAGGGCTCGTTATTGATATATTAAATAATTAGTGATTGTTTATGAAACCAATAATAGTCTATATAAATATTTCATTAATATAACTTTACATATTAATGTAACATATTAGTTTTTATAACTATACAGGTAATATAAATTTATATATAAGTACCTTTCCCATAAGTATTCTAATGGTTAACACAACATCAGAATAATGTCCATCTGCTGGATCATAATCTAGCCCTTCATGAGCAGCCATACTTAAAAAAATATAACTTAATTAACTATAAATAAATAATACTAAAAAAAAACAAAAAAAGTCCTTTTTGGAAAGGACAAATGACAATAAAAGATTACTTTTAGGATCACATTTCCTATTCCTAAATCATTTTGTTTTAAAAATTATAAATTAATTTCTAAAAATGATAAGAAAAAATTATTAAACATTATCCATTGTCAGTTATCTCTTATCATTTAACATTAGTATCATGATCTTGTGTTGACTATTGAACTTAAACTAAGTTTCACCACTTTAACTTAATGTAGGTCTAGAACTCTGGACTGTTCTGGTCTGAGATCTTGAGCAAGCTGGTGTAGCCACTATTATTATCATAATAATATAGTGATATAGTCACAGATATGTATAATATAAAACGATTTTTACTTATAGTCTATAGATAATATAGATCTATATTATGATCTAAGGATGTTTAGTAAATTGCTTGCTTATATGAAATCTATTCTATAACGGTGTTACTATGATGAAATTTTGAACCATAGTAGATACCATTATAGTATCAGTGTCATATTAATAATACTATAAAAATATGTATAATACATTAATACTACAACCTATCTTACACAGTTTCACAGTTACTATAATTTGTTGTAATCTGTGTATCTAGTATCTACCACAGACTAAGATTAGTAAGATATATCATATTATATCTTAATACATTCTATCTATATTCTACATTTTATAGCCCTGTGGAACTTAAAAGTAATTCAAGTTACATTTAAGTTATAGTTAACAGTTAACTACTAATTTACAAACAAATCTTGTGCACTGGTACTGTAGTACGAAAAAAATAATACTATTAATTAATAACAATAATTATGTCATTTACTCATATCGCCTTAATATTCGAAAAATTAATATTTTTTATATTTAATAAAATTAAAGTGCTTAAGTAAAGTAGTTTCATTGCTTCAGTCATGTAGACCGTGTGGCCTAATGGATAAGGCGTCGGACTTCGGATCCGAAGATTGCAGGTTCGAGTCCTGTCACGGTCGAGAAATTTTTTATTTCTTTTTTTATACACCAATTTCATGATTTTAAAAGCTTTTGAATTTATTTGTAAAAATATTAATGTTCATCGAGTTAAGAGATCAATAATATTTTTATGCTCGATTAATTGTATGTTCATACAGTAGTCACTTAAACATATAATATGATATATAATAAAATAGAATACAAATTAATTTTACAAACAGACAATAGTAAAATAATGTTTAACTGATTATTCTTTATTATTTACAGTATTATCCTGAAGGTAAGACTTTTTTAGTCCTCAAAATGAATGTGCTCTAGAGCTTAATATTCAAAAGGATAATCATAAGTAGCAATTTTAAAAACACATTTAAAATAAATTAATTCATTTAAAACAATTTAATTCTATCACATACTATAATCAATATAATTATTTATTCATTAATTTAGTAAACAACAAAACAATATGTGTACATATCACATTTGGTTATTAATTATTAATATTGTGTAAGGAAAAATTTTCGGTAGGTACCAATTTTGTTTAGAAATGTGCCTAGCCTACTGAAAATACATGTTGAGTAGACACTAGACTGTAGAGGATTTTTTTTTTAAAAAGCCACATCCCAAGGGTGGGCTATATAGGACCCTAGCACCCCTCTCCAATCTGGATCCACGCCTGATGATTATATACCTAGACGATGTTTAGGGAATAATTTTACAAATTTATTATTGCTCCTTTTAACACAATAAATATTATACTACGTAGTTAAATCTAAAAAGCACACATGTATATATTGCTTGCATCAATAATACTGAAATGTGACTATGTACTTGCAGCTGCTGTCTGCTGTTCACACTATAATATTATTATTTTATTGATTTTTATTATTAATTTGAACAATTAACGTAACTACAGCTTGAGTTATACAATAATTACGAAGTATTATTTTTTAAATAAAGTAAGTTGTGAGTTAATGATATTATTTGGTATTGTAAAACATTATACATTTGCACAATGTATTTATTAGTTTATTACTATTAGTTATTAATTATAAATACTTATTTAGGTACTTATATTAGTTATATGTATATATTAATTATATTTAATGCTATTACTTATCAAATACCTATTAACTATTAAGTATTAGGTATAGTTATTATTTATGTACATAATTGTCTTTAAGAGGACGCTACACACGTAAATATTGAGACCAAAAACGAGGTTCACGCGAACACGTTTTATTAGAGCTATAATCACTCTAGAGATTTAAATGATTTAATATTTTTATACAACATAGAAGGCAACTATTTATGTGACGTAGTGTTTTTATTTTTTTTAATTGGTAAATAATTAGAAAAGAAATTATTAAAACTCAAATATACATGATACCTATTATATATTTTTAAAAAGCTTATAAATCTGCATTGAGTCAAAATATGAAAAAAATAAAAACACTACATCACAGATAAAATTCTCCCCAATATATGGTGAAAATTTCATGAATTTATTATGAATGTAGCCAGTGTATTTATGTTATGTATTTATGTTCGCGTAATGCGTAAAACAGTTAATTGAATACCTAATGAATATTATACTGAATATAGATAGCGGACAGAATGCATTTTATCTGATTTTAGATCATAGAAAATTATAATAATACTTAACTTGCTGTTTAAAAAAAAAAAATTTGTAATCAACTTTACTCCTAAAATCCTGAATTTAAAATGTTTTGCGTATACTCAAATTTTACCTAAAAATGTAATAAAAAGTATTTATTTTCGATATGACGATACCTATAGGTATATGAATAGAGAATATTTAAAATAAAAGTAACTGCTGATTCGGTGTGAACATTTAATTTATACTGCTATTTATGGATTCTATTATAGTAAGTATAATAGAATCAATAGAGATCAATAAGACTGTACATTTTATTATATCTATTTTATAAAATTAACTTTACCGTCTTTATAGGTACCTAAACGGCTAAACAATAAACATACATGTATTATGAATTATGATATATTTAATGATAATTGCCAATAGAAACTAAAATACATGTTAATCATTCATTTGTTACAGATACGGATTAATTTAGGTTACTCAAATTTGGAACTTTGGAAGTAAATAATGTGTATGATTAATGAATAAAAAGTAAAATCCATGAGTTTTTCAAAGAACACCCCTCTGTTAAATATACCACTTTCCAAGCTATTCTACGTAGACCGTGTGGCCTAATGGATAAGGCGTCGGACTTCGAATCCGAAGATTGCAGGTTCGAGTCCTGTCACGGTCGAAAAAAATTTCTTATTATTATTATTAATCATAATATTATTAGTTTATCGCGGCAATTTAATTATTAATATTACACAATATGTTCAACTCGATATTTTATTATTGTATTAATATTTTTATATTCAAATCCAAATCATTTCAGGATAAGATTTAAAATAATGTTCTTTTTTTTTAATTAATTGTAGTTGATTCTAAAACCATTTTTTTTTAATACTCTCATAAATTATTAATTAATTTATAGAACAAATTTACAACTTTATCAGCTGTATATCGCTTCTATTATGTTCTATGGTATTACAGAAGCCATATTATATCAACTTACCATATTATTGATTTTAACAATTATTATTTAAATAATACATTTAAAGTGTAAGTAACGAATAAATTATGAAAAAAAAATTATTTAATATAATATTATTTAGAGAATTAAAATATTTATTTATTATTGATGTATATCATACTATTATTATTATTTTTTAATCGTGGTATTTTTTTAAATTCTTATTTATATAATTTTTTTTATTTATCTATGTAATATAGAAATATTAGGATAATATGTAAATAATTATCTTGTGTTAGTGTTTTTTATAGAGAGTTACATAAACTTTTTAATTTATTCATTTCACTCAAAATATCTTTAAAACGGATTACTGAATGTACAGAATAATTTGAATGATTTATATCATTAATAGTTTTATGATGATAATATTGTTCTTATACTTCGTATAATTAATTAGAGAAAGAACAACTTTTATTGACAAAAAACAATAGGGATAACTGCCCGTCGTATGGGTTGTCTAATTTTTGAACAGTAATAAAATATTAAATTACATATATTGGCGACTATTGTGACATGACAGAGTACTTGCTCTTCGCCCTAGAAAATAATATGAACTTATCATTTAATAAACACTTCCATGGTATTATCTAATAACCTAGATAGCATATAATATAAATGGTTTTTAAAAACTTTTTAATCACTTACACTTGAACAAACATAGTTTCATTTAAGATGTAATTTATGTTTGGAATAAAATGAAGAAATTGGTAAATTTGCAGTTTTTATTTAATGAAACTAAATAATAAATTTTATTTTCTATTTTTTTTTTTAAAAGAATTTATTTAAATGTATTTTAATTAACTATAACTATATGACAATTGTATTATAAAAATACGAATATTATTTATAAATATTAACTTTATATGTACATGTTCACGATAAAAATATGTCGAAATGAAAATTAAATGAAATAGATAAGGAAAAATAATATTTGTTTAGCATAAATTGTTTTATATGATAAGCAAGCAATAATAAATATTTTCCGACCGTGACAGGACTCGAACCTGCAATCTTCGGATCCGAAGTCCGACGCCTTATCCATTAGGCCACACGGTCTATATGATAGTTCAATGAACCCTGCTGATTTTAAGGGTGTATTATTCGATTTTGAATGTGTGATAAATATTTTTGTTTTACGATGATTAAATGATGTGTGTTCTTTGAGTCGGACACACTATATATATATACTATATAGTTAAAAAAAATGCTACGATGTACAACTTAAAGGGTGGTTTCAACTTTCTGGTAGAAAACCGGATCTAGAGTTGGTACTTTAGAAAGTTAAAAATAAAAAATTCCCAGTACCTACTTTCTAACATTAATCTGAAAAATCAAAAATCAAATAAGGAATCGTTTTGACAAAATCTATTTTTCATAGGAATTTGAAGTTTTTTGCTGTTTATATATTTTTTTATCTCAATTTATGTGTGATAACCATTTTGTTTTTGAATAAAACCACTTAAAATATAATACGGCGAATACGAGATTAATAATTACCTCGTACTAGGTTCCTGATGAGTGATAAGTTTTTCTTATGGACGTTTAAACTTTCAAATAGCGATTTATTATTAAACATAATGACATTATCAAAATATTTAGATTCATTTTAAGTATATTGTAATTGTATTACGAACATATTCTCACAAATCAATGATATGTTGTCATATTAATAAGGACTAATAATTTAAAACAACAGCTAAGTAACATTATAATAATTATTTTTAATTATATAGTTATAATGTTCAGTACGTGTTTGGCAAAAACTAGTGCAATGTGCCATAGGTATTTCTAATAACAATAAAAATACGAATATTCAATAAAATATCCTTAAAAAATATAAACTGGCACTTTGGTAGATCGCCTCCGCTCAGTATCGTTTTTCATCATGTATTACCATTACCTTCAGGCTACAATAATCTATCGTTGAAATCAAATTTAACACATCCATGTCCATTGATCTGTTTTAGTTAGGTACCTGCTTAATGAGGAGGCACATTAAAACTTATACTATACAAAACGACTTTTCGGTATTTTTTTTTAATTTAAAAATTTGTTTGTGTGTGCCTAAAAGTATAAAAAATTCTACTAACCGGTATATTATATTTTTTATCTCAGTCTTTGGTTTGTTATGACTCATAACAGATGAGTTATGACCTTTTAAGAGGTGAATCCTGAAAATAAGCAGAGCTTTCAAGGGTTGGATGATGTTCAGTGAAAAACAGGGGATGAAATAAAATGCAACGGTTAAACGTAATAAATATAGATCCTATAGCATATCAGTATATGCACTAGTTTATGCAGCTTAAATGTTTTCCAATTTTCCATGCACATTAAAAATGTTCATGACACAATTGTGTATACGTAGGTATGTAAGTGGTATCAAATATCAATATTAATATCTAATTATATTTATTCAAATTAATTATTTTATTAACTAGTATAAAACATAACTTCCCATCTGAATTTAAATTATATTTGGATTATAATCTAATGAAGTTGCTGTAATAAATTTACTTGCGTTCTATCAGAATGTAAAGTAATACCAGAGTCCGAAAGTTCTATATCTGAAATGATAATTAATAATACATTTTTATAAATAATAAATTGTTTAGTATTTTACTACTATAATTAGTTCTTATTTACTGTTATTAAAATGGTTAAATCTTTGTTCCGAAGCTGTATTTTGTTCAATTAGTTCAGTGGATTCCAATTTTTTATATTTTGGTCGTCTAATAGGATCTTTTGTTTTTAAATTTTGCTGAAAAAATTTTTTTTCAGATATAAACTAAATAACATTTGAATATTGAATTATTTTTAATATTCACACAAAATTACATTATAATTTATCATTTTACTACTAAAATAAACTGTATTCCTTCTGATATTTATGTGTAAATTCAGTTTCATTTACTATTTAATATTTTTTTTTGCTGAGAGATGAGAATTCAATACTTTTTCATTAACTCTTATTTAGGTAGATTTGAATATTTTTTTTTATGAATAGGTACTTTATACTTAGTACTCATTCAATTTACATAGACAGTTAAACTCAAACAAAAATGTAATTTGTTTATCTTATGAATTATAAATTATTAGTTTATAAACTATATTATAATGCTTTTCTTTTTACTTTACTTGAACGTCTGAAATATCGGTTAGCAGTTGATGTCGTTTGAATAATATTGAACCGAATACAAAGCAGGCGAGAAATGCGACAAATATAGCGAAGAACAAAGCAATATTTTTTCCTGTTTCGCTAAACTCTAAAAAAATACATATTTTATTTGTTGAATAGAAATATATATAAATTATGTTATTTGTATAGTTGTGTTAAATAATAATACATTTTGTTTCTTATCGTTTTAATATAAATCATAAAAAATGAAATTTAATTCATTTTTACCTAAGTTACGTGGCTGAATAATTCGTAATGGTTGTTCTGGCACATATAACCTAAATCTATGCAAATCGTATAGAATTAAAGAACCATCAGCTAATTTTTTAACGAGGTCGTGAATAGATTCATCTGTAGTAATATTTACATTTTGCATTAAATGTAAAGTTATGTACATCGGTTCACCTACAATGAAAATAAAATATATATTAAATCTTTAAATTAGATATGTACGGTATCGTGCTAATTCGTACATAAAACATTTATTCTTACATTTCGATTGTGAAGTACTTTATTAAATAGTGGCGCCATTTTAATTTTTTTTTAATAAGGGTGTCAAAAAGATAGCACGATCAGTTTTCTTCTTCATAGTAAATCGTAAGCATACGATATGTATTTTATGTATGTGTATTATGTATATAGAACATGTATATGATTGAAGAGTTATTATTATATTTAATATTTTAAAAATTAAAAAATTGGAAAATTGTAAATTGAATAGCTTTTATCATACATATTATACATATTACATACTAAGAATATACGAGTAGATACAACTATAAATAATAAACCTATTATATTACATATATTATGGTTTTCATTATAATATATATTATTTTTGATGTATCAGTCATCAGCTAGTTTATAAATTTTATAGCAGGCCAATAAGACACAGAAAAAATAAGGGTACCAAAGTACTCTTTACCCCCCTTAAATTACCAAATGGCGCCACTGATTATAATATATGTATATAAAAGACATGAAATCAAACTAGATTTTTTCATTATAGTACCTATTTACTAGATGACTATAATAATATTATCCAGGTAAATTATAAGATTGATACATTAAATGCATATATATATATATGTACAATAACAATATAATATAAATGACTAAACGAACACTTAAAATGTTTTCAATTTTTAAGTTATAAACTAATAACAATTCAAAAATATCCAAACCATTAAATTAGTGTCATGTAAATATGTAATTAATAGTATTATGTAAAAATTTGAAACATTCAAATATAAACACATCCATATAATAATTAGTATTCCTTTATAAGATTTATCTTGTAATAATTTTCATCGATGATTCAAAAATTGAAATTAGTAAATTAGTTAAGTGATCAATGTATATTTTAAAATTTAAATGATATATTTTATTATATTGTAGGTAATGCGATAATTTATACACTGACATACTAGATATTAAATTATTGAAAAAAATTTAAATAACTTACTCATAATCAACTTTAATTCTTTCAAAACTGAAGAAAGTGATATAATTTTTTCCGTTAATTGTCGACTTAAAGAATTTTCTAAATCCCTAATATTTTGATCATATAAATCAGCAGGATCCCCATTTACTCTGTGAACATGGGTAAAAATGTTTAGTTTTTTTTTTTTTAGGATATATTTAAAATGACTATTTGATACAAACTATAATTGTTTAATAAAAAACGTTTATCACTAGAATTGAGTAATTAACAAATACCTACTCAATCATTAGACTTTAAAAAATAAAGGAAATTTTGATACCTTCTACTTTTATGAATACCTAGTATTTTACTCAATAGCTTTATTTATAACAAAATATCTTACAATATTATAAAATGCCACTATGGGTACGTTTAAAAACAAACATTTTTCCAAAAAGTTTAATATTTATAATCTTCTAAAATTCTAAAAATTATTTTAGATACTATTTTAAAGTATAATATTTCTTACTTGAAAGCAACACATATATCAGAAAGAGATCTTTGAGTAATTGAAGAATTATTAAAAAACTGATTCTTGTTTTTATTAACATAAACGATTGTATTATGTGTTGAATCCGATACAGAATTATCAAATAAAACATTTGTAACATCTACAGAAAATATTCTGAAAAAATGTGATATTGTTATATTAAATATAATATAATATATTATGTATGTATATACAAATTACACTAATATGTATTGATTTATTTTTCATAGTACAATTTACCCGTAATATTTAAATGCTGGACATTCACACGTAGCATATTGATTAAATGATTTTGTGACAACGCCAAGAAACTTACATCCTTCATTAGTCCAACCTAATATAACGTTCCAATATCTACACTAAAAATTAAGAATTTTCAATTAAGTAATTAAGTAGATAAATTAGGTAAGTTATTAAATTATCATTCAGTACTTCTAGTTGGGTATCAGTTGTCGACTGTAATGGAATTTCAATAACATTTATTATATTTGATGGATTTGATACTATATTTTCATAGTTAGATTTTTTTTTATTATTTATCTTCATTATATGAAATCCATATAATCCGCTATGCCTGAATAAATATCCATAAGTAACTTTTAAATATTATTTTTCTAAATAGGTATGTTTACTCGCAATAGTAATAATTAAGGCCGTCTCTGAGGGAGGGTCCCCCGACATTTTTAAAAGTAGAAATATTTTAGTGGTGAATATAGTTCATTGACTAAAAATTTTCCGTATTTATATCTAAAAAAAATGTTGACCCCCCCACCCAACCCCGAAATTTTTTTTAGTTACGGCCTTGGTAATAATGTTTATTAGTTTCTATAAATATATGTAATGAATATAATATAATAAGACATAATCTACTTTGGTAAGGACAAATTATTTGTAAATAGGCTCTACACATATGGTATTGTGGTAATAATTTTCAATAATACTTCACGGTCCTCAGGAAATCATTCCAATCTGCGTCAGAAGGTAATATTCATCTTTAAGTAAAATATATTTTAGTTGAATGTCACACTCAAACACTAATTGGTTACCATAATAGGAAGTAGGAAACTAATATTTCTAACATCCTGTATGAATCCCTCAATCAATATAATAACAAATCATAATTATATTAATACTACTCAAAACAATAAAGCAATATCAAACTTACTTTTAATTATTTATAACTTAACTGTATTGATTGTAAATAACTTTAAATTTTAAATTATAAATATGATCATATTTATAATTTAAAATCGAATGGCTACAGTTTCAAAGGATTATCCAATTAAAAATTATTTACCTAATTCGATAAATCTATCAACTCTGCGAGTCTATGATTACAGACTATGATATATTGATACAGCAGTAAATAAAATAATATGTATTATTAATTTTTAATTAAATATTATTACCTCTTAAGAAATTGTCCTTTATTTCCATAAACTTGGGTGAAAAAATCGTCATAATAGTGAAAACCCATAAAACATAACGGAAACTCAGTTCTATGAGAAAAAAGAAGGTTCTTGTTAATCGTAACCTAAATTTTAAACAAAACATAATTTAATTATATTTAATTATTACACTAGGTAAGTATAAAATATTCTGAAAAGATCAATTATCTCTAGCTGTACGTAGGTACCAAATTTACATAAAATAGTATTACATTACTTATATACATATTATTTTTATTACACAACGATTATAAACACATACATATAAATTATAGGTACTATATAAATGTTGAAAGTTGTTTCTAGAACTTATTTAATCAATAATAAAATATAATTTTAAAACTGTATTACTTACACAAATTTAATATGAAATATTAGCTATTATAATATTCATAGTAAAGTATACTGGGAGCTAATAAATGTAGTGTATTTTATAAGTGAATTATTTTTAAATCTTTAGGACATTGATGCACTTTTTATAGAAAAGGTTCTTATATTTTTAATGTATTAAATTTCCAACCCTAAAAATAATTATTTACTAACAAATGTTTTGAATGATATTTATATACGTAATAGTTAAATCTGATTTATCAGAAAATCATCCATAAATGAAATTAATATTTTCCACGCGTGTATATTTTGTTTAAACTATTAATGATTGTTGAAATATAATAGAAAAATAATGTACAAAAATAATTACCTTAGATCTTTGTTTGATGCATTTTTTGTGGAAATTCGAATTACAAGTAGGTAACTCAATGTATGGTTCTATTAAACTGAGACTATTTACTTGTCGTACGCTGAAACTTCCAACTAATGATCCTAATACAATTTAAAATTAAAATACACGTTTACCATTTGAATAACATTTTTAGTACAATTTTGAACATTTATTTCTGCTTTAACTAACCCACATATACTTCTTGTTCTTCATTCATTGTCAAACAAACATGTTTAGCATAATTTTCAACACTATCAAGTAATTTTTTTTTTTCATTTAATCCGTCAGATCCATCATCCTTGTTTAAAATCACGATTTCTGAGACATGTAAAAATGATTCCACCTAATAATCGACACGTGATGTTATTGTGATAAAGATTTTAGTTGGTATTTATTATTATCTTCTATTATATATAAGAATAATTAATTAACATACCACTTCGGTGTTTATCTCTGTTTTTGAGTAAATATCATGCATATTAGAATTTACATTTTTTAAGATGTATCTCATGTTATTTGACGTTGGCTCGTTATCGTAAGCTGTACAAATTTATCGTTATATTTTTTTTATCTCTATTTGTTTATAAATTACCAAAATTCTGTACCTATTAATTTTGCGTATATTCGATCTCGTAATGATACCAACGCTTGTGAGACAATTAAATTATTGAACTTTGGAAGTACAAAAAAAGTTCGAGAAATTGAATCTAAAAGAGCCAGTCCATACGGAATATATTCTATACCATAGGATACGCTATATAATATTATACATAATAAATAATAATTAATAATAGGATTGTGTTTATTTATGTACCTATACATAATTATGAAAATTCTAAAGCTCTAAATTATATACCTTTCTATAATATCATTATTTATGTACATTGAAATAAGATTAAATAGTTCATTAGAAGTTTTTTCATATACTTCATTTTTGAAAGTTTTTAATGTTGTCATATAAATAAACATGTATGCTTCTGATTCAGTTAGCATTTGTTTTACTAACATACGTCTGTATTTTTGTTCAAAGTATCTATATGAAAATATAAATATAAGTATACATTATTATTCAGCTTCAATTATATATTATCGTTTAAAATAAACAATGATTAGGTTTTTATTATATAACTTTATTTTTATTGAAAATACAAATAGAAAATATTTACAATTTATATTTAATTAACAAATTTGTTGTGAAAGAAATAACAACACATGGTCCGTTAAAGCTTAACACATGCATGTTCTTTGATTCTAGAATATTGAATACTACAACAGGATACGAATCCAGGGTTTAATTTAACAGAATAACTTATATAGTTAAATCATTAAACATTATATTATTATAAAAGAGTCTTACGTTATATCTTCATCTGAAATCTGTGTTGGATGATGGACAGATATTTCTGGACCTTCAATCGTACTACAACTTTCGTAAACATTGCATACTTTTAAAATGGTTTTAATCCTTGATATATCCAAATTTACTGTATTAAAATAAGAATTTGAATTAACTATATCCAGATGATGTATAATAAAAGCTAGATAAATATATATGTCCCTATGTGAAGCAGTGGCGTATTTGCGATATCTTTGGGTGCGTCAAGTTTTAATAGAGACTCTGCAGGTCATTTACCTTTTATTGTTATGTTGCATTTATGTGAGGTTCAGTATTATGAGCCATGGTTTTTCTTAAAACATGACGTTGGGTTTATGTTAAATACATAGTTTTTGTGATTGGTGCTCAAAACATTTGCATAATAGAAAAACAAACTTGTATTTAAATTATTATGTATTTTCAAGTCTTTGGTATTAAAATTAAAAATTATATGCTTAACCAAAAACCAATTTGCTCTTTTTTTGTGATTTTGATGAATCTCAACAAAATTTGGACATAAATGTTTATAAAAAATGAATGTAGTCTTTATGGATTTTTTTATAGTTCTAGTAAAAATAATTAAAACACTTAAGAAGAACTTATTATTTTATTAAATTTTAAGACTATTTTTAATTTAAAAAAAATTGTATTAATATAAATCGAAAGAAATTATAAGTTTCAAATGTATACAAATAGTCCAAAGAAAGACAAAATATTATGAAAATTGGATATTATCAAGTCTCAAAAATAAATAATAAATAATAGGTATATGGTTATATTTTTTAAATTGCAGCAAAATAAAAAAATCAACTTTATCATAAACTGATGTTGCAAAAATAAATTTGTTTTTTTTGTACTTTTTTTTTATTCATAAGTATTTTAACGATTATTACGAGTATTATTTTATCCCCTAAAATACTAGGAACCACACTTTAAATTGAAGACTCAAGCATTTTTTCTGTTTCAATAGATGATTATGCACACGTAACACAACACACACAAACAAAAATAAAAACACATTATTGTAAAAAAAAAAAATTCATTGCTCTTTTCAAGAGTCTGTACAGTGTTATGTGTGCGCGCGTTGAGGGAGTAGTAAATACGTCATTGCTATGGTCTAATAAATATATAACATTTTATTAACCTGACGGAAGAATTGTTTCTGCCTGCAACCTGAAAGTTGACGTATAAAAATATATTGGAACGGTTGTTAGTGATGGTATATAAAATCCAAAACTATATCGGATTGGGTGACTTGATTTTTTGTCATATGCTGTATCGGTGTAAAATTTGAACTTAGTTAATATACCAATTCCTTCTTTTGGTGTTACCTGATAATAAACAACATGCATTTATATAAATAATAAATAAATTAAATGTATAAATATATAATGTAATTTATTGGTCTAATTAATTTACAATATCTCAATCAAACACATACTTCTAGTTTCGATGTTCGTGGTGGAGCAACTATTGAAATTGGTACGACCCCAAACATTGAATGTTTCAAAGACGCACAGTGGATATTTAGTTTCAGTAAGAAATCTGTATTTTGGTTAATTTTATTTGGCAATGTTACTGCAATACGAATATTGCGCGAAAATGATTCATTTCGAGCAGACATAAACTCTCTAATGATTTTATTTTTTCCACCCTATATAAGTAATATACACATATACACAAATTATTAGGTAATTATTAACTATTATTCATTGATATTTAACGTTTTCTATAAAAAAAAAAACAAAATAAAAAATTATGTACATAAAATTCAACATTTGTAGTTTTTTTTTTTTATTGTATTAAAAAGGCCAAATAGTTTATAGTTTGTATCAATATACATATACATAAATATATGTATATTGTATATTTATAGATACATTAAAATTAAAACCATTAAATAATAATAAAAAAATTGTGTTTTGTTGTTAGATATTTTGTAGTTAGGATTTACCATATCTTTTGACGTTAAATAGCTGTACCCAGAATCTGATGACGTAGTCCAAGTAGTCGAGCAACCGGCAGTTAAAAAGGAAACAGTAGCAGCCATAACAATACTACTTCCGGGTAGGATAGGTATACTTGGGTTAAAATTTCCATCTGGCCAATAAAACATTATATGTGGACCAGATTCAAAAGAAACTACAACCACGGATACAGCAGAGTCTATTGGAACGCCACCTAATGATATTTGAACCACAAAGTAATACCTAAATGATAATTTAATGTAATTAAAATTATAAACAAAAAAGACATAATATTACAACAACAAAAACGTCCACACATATTATGTCAGTAAAAAATATAGTTACACCTAATGTATTACTGCTGTGGTGGCACCGCTAATCTAATAGAATTGTACAGCCACCATCGAAGTATGCGCTTTTAAATCAGTGTGATTTAAAATTACGTGCAGTACATTTAATAATAAATGTTGAAAAAAAGCTGATTATTTCTCAGAAAATTAAAAAGTTCCATTTTATAATATTTTTTATATAATTTAAAATTTAAATAAAACATAACAAAATGTCAAGACTTTTTTGTAAGGCTACTAGCATAAATATTACCTTCCTGGCTGCAACGTTAATTCACGAATTATTAATTCTGAAGATGTTGATGATGATTTTTCATCCATTGCTTCTTTTAATGCAGGATAATTTCCAACGATTAAGCAATCATCACCATTAGTTGTTTTGCAAAGCCATTTATACTATTACAAACAAATGTTATAGTGGTATAATTATTATTAATAAATGCATGTAGGTATAAATTATAAAGCTGTATAAAAATGTTTTATTGAACAATTAAAGGAAAAACGCATTTTTTATAATATATATGTACCTATTTGTGTAGTCTACGTTAAAAATTTTAATTTAAAATAAAAAATTTTAACGTACTTGCACATCTTCCGTTGTGACATAATTTTGATGTTTTATTTTTAAGTGAATGGATCGACCAAATCCAACCACAATTTGCTGTGGCACAATAATTGTTTTAGCATTAAACGATTCAATTCCAAAATCAATTTCATCCTATATCATAAATATTAAATTATGTATTTATATTTTATAGGTTCATATTGTTTTAAATTATTTAAAAAATTGTATTTGTTTTAAAATTTAAGTATACAAGGTAATTTTAAATTATATATTAATTATGTTCTATAAATAATGAATAAAAATAATGTTAATAAAAGATAACAAATATATTTAGAGAGTTAATAAATTAATTAATTATTAATTATTTGTATCTATAAATTTATTGTTTAAATCCATAATTTTCGGTTTCCGGTATTGAGTAATGTATTTAGCATGATTAAAAATAGTGTCTTTAATCGTGGTATTTAATAATGATATTTAAAAGGAGTTTCATATAGGCAACGTCGATTGCTAATTGATTTTCATAACTACAATTTCTCCGGGCATTTGATTAAATATTTAAATTTATACCCGCATGTGTTTTTGCGTTCAGCAAAATATATTCTTTGATATTAGCTTTAATATTAGAGTAAATTTTCCTATTATCAAATTTAAAGGTAAAAATATTATTTAAAAAATGACGTATACTTTTATTGATATTATCATTTTAAAGTGAGTTATGAACATTTTAAAGTTGTAATATTTTACATAGCTATAACTCACTTCAAAATTATAATATCAATAAAAGCATATATCAATTTTTAGACCATTAAATTTGATAATAGGTAAATTTACTTTATTATTAAAGCTAAAATCATAAAATGTGTTTTGCTGAACGCAAATGTGTTATCATGTACATTAGTAAGACAGAGACAACACATACGGGTATAGCGTCCTCTTAGTCAATATAAGTATGTACACACGATGGAAATATTATTTGAATTCCAGGTATTTGTATAAGCTGGACTTAATGATTTAATTGCTAAAAAGTAAGTCTGGATCAAAAAAATAATTTATTACTCAATATATTATTAACAATTAGTCATATTAACAAAGCTGATAAACATTATAATACGCAAATGACGACCCATATAATATAAATAGACATAAAATATAAATAATAATTAACCTGTTACATTATTATTTCAATTGTTTAAAATCTATGATATGGAATGACGTACTTGGCTTAAGGTAAAATACATTTTTGATATATACACAAACGTTCCGCACAATGTTTTTATGTTTTTATGTTGATCTACTATACGATTGTTATTATTACTAAATATTGATATGTTATACATATTATGTATATTTATTGTTGAAATAATCTGAATTAATTGGGCATAACCGTATATCAGAGAACAATGCGAATAAAATATGTCTCTCTCGCGTTTGATATTTCAATGATTAACGAAAAGTAATTACAACAATTTTACTATTTTCACACAAAGAATATTATGTTTTGGCTTGATGTATGTATAATCATCTATAATATTAGAATATACCTATATTATTTTTTTCTAATAAAAAAAACGCAGTTTTTAAATTTATATATATTTTCATCATTTACTTTTCACTTGAATAAACAAACGATAGGATAATGCATGGGCAATAATTGAATTATTGACTTTGTATAAATTAAATGATATCTCCTTGTCGCATTTTCTAACGACACAGCAATATTTTCTTCCGACAACTTAATTCAAATATCATGTTAGATACATAATTTGCAATCATGTCTAAATAAAATTGTGTTTTGGTCCAAAGCTGAAAAACTAAAATTAATGATGAAAAGTCTGCTCAGATGAACTTTTTCTTAAACTGAAGAAATTCCGTAATGGTATCAATTAAATATCTAGGTATCATTCTTGACAAAAGGTTAGTATGATCAGTATGTACAAATAATAATAATTAAACCTTGTTAAGCCCGTGTACATACGCTATATGCAAACCTTCTATAGTAAATCACTTTAAGACTTATAACAGGTATATCTTAATTCATTAGATTACAAATAGTAATTGAATTTGCTAAAGACCACTAAGAAAGATTTCATTCTAAATTAATCAATCGTAGTAAACCTTTCACGTGTAATGTATTTAATTTGTCCTATCCTATTTGTCACAAAATATTCTTCGTCATTTAAAAAGAAACTGGCTACTGAGAATTCTTAAAATAAAATATAAAAAAAAAGTCATAACTTTAATACTTTAAATGATGAGGTTTATTTCTAATTGGTTTCATATCATTGTTTTTAATCTTTTATCATCTAAATTACATATTTCTTATATGTATTGTTTATTTATGTATACATGTATAAGATATTGTAATATATACGTTGATAAAAAAAAATTTTAAAAAATACGCATAGGAATTAAGACTTAAGTGTTAAGAGCTGATTTAGATATTGTTGTAGAATGTACAGAATATAGATGTATGAAAAATTAAATCCTTATATTTTGGTCGCACAGAATTACCTTTGCCATTGCTGTAGTTTTTTTTCCCGGGAAAACGATATCATTATGCAATTCACAACCGATTGTATAATTTTTGCCTCGAATTAGTCCTTTTGTATCTAATATCAATACTGGACCATTCACTCCGATGATATTGTATTTACTGTTATCGGTTATAAAATACCATTTATACTACATATAAAAATAAACAAATCAATAAAATTATGTACAAGATACTAAAATTAACATTAAAAAAAGAGTATTTATTTATAGAGGCACGTATTGGTAATCACAAACAATATTATGATGTAAGTAAAATATTTATATTATATAGTCTTTTGTTTGACAAATAACTCGACAAAATTTAACGCCTGAATATAAATTTATACATTTTTTAAATCCATATAAATTTATCATACACATATATGCCATATTTGTTATAAAATGAATACTGCAGCTTTATGATGTTATATAGATATATAGGCTATACTGCTATAGGCATAACAAAACTATTGTCTGACAGTATTTTATTTAAATCGAAAAATTCGGTTATCTATTTAAATAAATGCATTTAATAACTCAATTAAAATATAATATAGCCATTCGTACATGTGGATCTTATAATCCCAAACAATAATAATTAATAAGGAATCAG
The DNA here is from genome assembly GCF_020882245.1 of Rhopalosiphum padi. Classification (NCBI taxonomy): domain Eukaryota; kingdom Metazoa; phylum Arthropoda; class Insecta; order Hemiptera; family Aphididae; genus Rhopalosiphum; species Rhopalosiphum padi. Next base: position 87,029,620 of record NC_083597.1, read on the forward strand.
TTATCATCATTTACGTGCCGTAAAGCGAAAATTATAACAGTACCTACTTTGTTATGACCAGTTCATATACAAGTCACAATAATGAACACTAGGAATGCAGTGTATGTTGTTTTCAGAAAAACTGTTTTAGAACCGATGGTTTTTAATGAAAAAAATTCACAACCATAACACATGTTAAGTAATGCGAAAAAATAATTTTAACCAGTTATATAAGTATATACAAATATTAATATATTATAAAAACGTAATACATTTTTATTAAAATATACGCATTAATTTGATAAAAGATACTTTAATACTCAGTTTTTGATTAAAAAAATATTGGTCGTAGACTTGAAATTGTATTACCAATACCTTATCAATATATACATAATGAAATTTTTAAAATATTTAAACTTATTTTAAGCTATTTTTTATACCATACACCTGTATTCACCTTATTCTACGGTATATATCAGTGTGGACTTATAAGTTTTAGGTTATAAATCTGAAAGTTTGATAAATATATATTTCAACCTACCGAATTAATTAACTACTAATAATAAGTAATAACATTATCTCATAAGTGTAAATAGTGTAATACAACATAAACTATTCTTTAAAATAAAAACTGATCCATCTGACCATCCACCTCCTTCGCTTACACAGATTGATTTGTAATAAATAATAATCTATCATTAAGTTCAATTTTTTCGTATAAATTTGCGCAATGGATACTTATAGATATTTCATTGTAGGTACAATCAAAACTTATTATATAGCAAAAGCGAGTTTCCGTCTTTTTTTTATTTGATATATTTTAATATATTATGTATTTATGTTTATATTTATTAGAAATTCATTAAAATAAATTGTACTTGTAAATTATTATAATCGTCTTCGATTGGTTCTCCGCAAATAGGATATAACACTGTTTCAAATATAGCTTCAGATCCAATTGCCACGATTGGACGTGCCATTATTTGCAATTTTGGTTGGGATTTAATACCATGGGTTTCAATTAATTTGAATTTGAATTGGCTTTTTAAGCCTGACTGGTTTAAAATATTTGTTCCCGATAATTCTAAAGTATATTCTACGTACGGCAACATCTGTCAAAAAGTAATTGTAATTAATTAAATTAATTAATTACAATTTAATGAACCACGACTCATTAAATATTTAAATATTAGGTTATTTTTTTAATTACCAAAGCACTGTTCAAACAAATGCTGTTTGTGAAGTTTTGTCGATTTATCATTATCACAAGACCTCTGACACTATTCCTCACTAAAGAAGACCGATGTGAAGATTCGTCTATTGACATGTGTGCCGAGTTTGAGAGGTCATTAAAGCTTAATATTGGACTAAATCTGAGCATAGGTGAGCCAAAGGTAGAAACACTTATAACTTGAGAACCAGTACAATCATATATAGATTGGTCAGAAGATTGTGTTCCAAGAATGTGTCCATCATCAACATTACAAAATTGTGGTGGCCCATTCATCCAATACATCGGCAATGTAACCTAACACCATATTTTTCTTTATTATTATCATTTAAATTTGAAATCACTATTATGTGAATGTGTATTATTAAATGATTTTTTTTTTAGCCAATATGAATGATGACAAAAACATTTATTTAAATATTATTTAATAAATAATAATATTTTATACTTGTATCGGAATGTAAATAATAACATTACTAATGTACAATAATATATTACTTTAGGTCAGTTAAAATTTTGACGTAGATACATTTAAATTATTTAAATACAATATTTAATTTTCATAATAAATTCAGGATAATTGAATTATGTTAAAAATAAAAAGCTGTTATTTATAAATAAATGGTATATAATATTATTTTAATTTATTATTTCCTATCTTTAAGCTATCTACTTTAGAAATAGCGAAGTATAACTTGCCAACTTAAAAATTACAATACATAGATTTAAAAAAAATATGTATCACATATTCACATTGTTGTTTATAGCTCAAATTATAATTAAATTATGAAAATGTGTTGCATTGCGTATTTATTTTTAGGTATGTCTATAATAAATTTAATCCGGATTATGCATATAAATGTAAAATGTTATATATTAATTTGTTTAATAAACAATTGATTTTGAGTGAAAAAAAAAATTAAAAATTAATCACCTCGGAAGGAATTATTGGTACAATCATTTCAATATTTAACATCGCTGAACTCAAATTCGGCAACGATTGGTAACTCTTTATATTATTGTCTGAAGAAAATTGAACATGAAGTTTATTTTCTTTAATAGTTTTTACATTTCCTAGGAGTACCGTTAAATGATCAGAGGTAAACCAACAAACAGCGTCTGTACAAATTAAAATAGTATTATTTAATAGTTTAATACTCATAAAGAATGAACGTTCAATATTATTATCAATCATATGTTAAATATATACCGTGACCAAATTGATTTAATGTACTTGACGTGAATATAGCATCACACGAATCTGGTCCCTCTATATTTTGATCAAATTGAAACCAAATAGTTCTCAAATCTTTAGTGAATCCAGATTTCATCACTTTCGGACGATCGGCCTGAACCGCCACTACTTTGAAATTGTTCGAACTAGAGAATAAGATATCTTATAGAAAAAATACAAAGATATATATAGTATAAACATATAATATAACTATATATTTTATCCCCATAGACTATATAAGTATTTTTCACGAATTTTAGTGAATATAATTTCCACAAATGCATCGTGGTTATAATCATAAAAAATATTTTTTAAATAAATACACAATAATTGTAAAATTAATTTAAAAATAAATTATTATCATACCTTAACATTGCATCAATTGCATCCGTTGAATACACGACTGTTATTTGGTATTCAGTGGCTCTATTAAGTTTATACTCGGGGCATGTAATCCATGTAGATAGTTTATTTCCATTGATCGAGTTTGTTGGTAAAATGATATAATCTTCTCCATCAGTTAAATGACATAATAAAGGAACAGGCTCACTCAAGTTAAATATTTCCAGTTTGAACTTAATACGTAATTATTTATTATTATACATATGATATTCATATTAGGTACCTATAATTTTTACGAGGCACTGAACATGCATTTCATATACTTACTGAAACACTTTCTCCTAGTTTTATTGAATTTGGTTCAACGTTTCCGATTATCAAATGTAGACTATTGACAAGTAAAAAGTTACCATAGAAGTTCATAAGTGAACCGAATTTGGAACATTGTATCTTAAAAGCACCTAAGGCTGTTGGAATTTCGAATCGTGCCATTATCGTAAATTCGTTACTTAGATTTAAATCAGTTTTCTATAATAACAAAAATATTGATACTTTTTTAAAGTCTTGGAAGGTTGGATTTCAATTTAAAGTAAATTTCATAATTTTTGAAACTTAAATACCTCATTATTTCACTTTTAAATATATATATATATAATATGAATATGTACATTTAGTTTTTTAATTAACAGATATAAATTCAACGGTTCTACGGTTCGGTTTACTTCAACGGTAAGTGTTTTCTAATTATTACTATTAATTGTTGACGTTTAAAACATAATAGTTAATATTTAATAATATTCTTAAGTTGGTTCTTTAAAACTTGGAGCCCCTATTTAAATGTGCAGTGCAAAAACGCAAACTTATAATATCATTTTTTTTTTAATGTGTAGCGTATAATTTACTTCTTATTTTCCAAAAATTATTTATAATATAAATTATACGACAGATTGACTATAAGCTTGACTAATATTCTGAAAATTGAGTAGTACGAATTTTATTTTTCAATAAGTGCTAAATAAGTTCTGATCTTAGATGACTTAGTAGTTAGTACTAATACTAATTACTAATAATATTTTTCTATTTAATTGTTAACTGTAATTTGGAACTTAGAAAGCTCATAGTACATCATTTTTATATTTCAATATACATAATAAATATATATTATTTATAAATCATTAATATTTATAATACAAAATACAATGTAGGTATTACCATAATGATTTGGGAATCCAAATCAATTACATCGCATGTAATTGATTTTATCATGTCCATTGTTGATGTCAATCCCTTTATTTGAATTACTATATCACTATTATTATGTACGTCATAGATGAAGGGTGATATATATATTTCATCATTGGCTGTTATAAGGTTGACTAAATGTAAATATTATAATATAAATTTTTGTTATTAGAAATACAAATTGTATTTAAATTAAAACAACTTTTAAAAATTGTGCTAAATTAAAATCATTATTTATAATTATCAATTATTCACTTTTGTTCTTTATTTATATATTATATAATTAACTTACTTAATACTATTGCAGAAATAGTGAAAACTAATGATACACGTACAGACATTTTTAAAACATGTAGTCACCATTTGTTTCTGCCAACCCGAATAATCATTTTATACTATCAGGCAGGAGCAACGTACTTTAACCTACCTGTTATGATTTTGTTTAGCAATATGTTTAGCCACAGTTGTCATGGAAATAATAATGACAATAAACATTAAAATCAATTGATGAAATAAACGAATTGAAAATTGAATTATATTTTATGCATTATAATAATTTAATATAAAATATATATGAGATATGGACACATCAATATTAAATTATTAAATACATCTACTATTTTCATTTATTATCATTTATCATTATGTAATATAATGATATCTGCAGCAATTATAGATAGATATTTCTAAAGCTTTAAAATACATTTATATTTTAAATTTTATGATAATATTACAACTACACTACTTTTATTTTATCAAAGCATTTACTACATTTAAATTAAACATATCTATTTAGGTACTTCATAGTTAATAGTAAATTATAACTTACAAGTTATGATTTACTTATAAAAAGTTTTTTAATAAAGTATATTTTTGAATTTTTCCATACTAAAGATTAATTTTATAAATTATATAATAAATTAATAACTTAATTAATATATTATGTACATTGATAAATTAATAGTTTAAACAGTAATAATGTTAACAGTGGTTTAACGGTCATAAATACTATAATACAAATTACAAACTAATCATACATAGTATGTATTTTAAATGTGTAGTGAAACAGTGTTAAAATTAAACTAAGCTTGTTATAGTAACTTCAATTTTAATAAACTTTAGTTTTTTATGTATCAATTTTTTGTTGAGTTTAAAAATGTAGTTTTTATAAATTTGTTAAACACAAATTTTTAAAACATCTGTATCCATCAATTTATATATAACATCTGCAAGTTTCCAATCATCTTCCATTAATATGTATTTAGTTCACTATTACTTTATATTATTGCTATATATTATGCTATTAGCAAATAATAATAATTTGCTATTTTATAGTGTTTATATTAGTATAATAGTATAATTATATTTTGGCATATTAATATTATATTATTACTTATCGGTGTACGTACAATTGAATACGATTGATTTCATCACCCAATGCCGAAGTAAATATAATTTGTTATACATTATTTAATACTCGTATATCAATTAATTGTAGGTATAACATTCATAAATAATCATAATTCATAACATAGCTTTTTAGTTTTTATCGTCGTCGATCAACGGGGAAAAGTATCCTCCGTATATTACTCGTTAAGCTACTATATTACTATATTACTCTTTGTTTAGCTTTTTAATGAAACTATAAATGGTTAAACAATTTTGACACATTTTTTAACATTTAAAACAAGTCGTGAGTTAATTAAAATAAAATATTAATTTTTCCGCATTATTTTTTTCAAATGTATGTCTGCCGTGTAGTTAAATTATTAGTTGTTACTTGTTAATTGGTATACTAAATAATACTTATAAATGTATACAGCATTATTAATTCTGCCTTCCGGGGTGATAAATACACAGCCGTTTCAAAGATTTAATATGGACAGAGCGTATATTGTATAAATTACACAAATAATAATAATAATATATATATATATATATATATAATTCACATATGTTATACATGTAATATATGTACATAAAAATATAATGAACATTAAGCGTAGTTGGCACCTATTGAAAAAAATACATATCGTTAAAAAATACTGAATAATCGTGAATGTGCGTGGAGACGTGTTGAGGATTTTAGTTAACACATAGGTATAATAATTTTTCCATATTAGATTTTATACGTTCGGTCAATACCCTCAAAAAAAAAATATATATATATTAGTAACAATAGTATCTAACACATACTTGTGCTATGTATAATATAGTATAGCTAAGGTATACACATATTAAGTCATCATTCATCATAACGCTTTATGTCACAACTTGAAAATTGGCTATTTTAACTCTCAGGAAATTACCGTCCTTATTCATAAATTAAAATAATATCTAATTTAGTCTAGAACAATAAGTTTGTTTTAGATCTGAGCGTAGTGATAAATGGATTGATTTTACAATAACGTAGTTTTTTTTTTGTCTAAAGACTGTTTTAAGTAGAAAATGCTTTAATTTTTTTCAAGTAAGAAAGTGAATAATATACTACCTAATTAATATGGTTAATTTTAATAGTTTTGATTTTTATTAAGTAATTTTAATCAAAAGAAACTTAAGAAACAATTAAAAATAGTTAGCTTGCATAGTGGAATTTAGTCATTTTTGAGGATAAATAGTTTTAAAATCTAAAATCCAGAATCTGTGAGCCAGCTTAAACTATGCGATTCTTACCATACAATCCTAAATCAAGCTCGAGCTGACTATATTTTGTTGACATTACATAATAAACATAATATATTATAGATAATATAGATAGTAATACTTATAGGCTATAGTCTATTTAATTTGTTCATACTTATAATTGGGTATGGTTAGGTAAATGGTTTTAGAACTTTTAAGGCGTGAACAATATAGTATATACCACTGCATATATACGTAACAATACTAAATAGGCAATTGCAAATTATCACATAACAATAGGTACAAACCACGATGATTTGTTTATGTGAAAAACATTTATAATACATTTATATATTATATATAATATATATACATATATATATATCATAATATATGCATTATGCATATAGGTAGTTTAGGTACATAATACACTCGCACAATCTATAGCGCAATTATTTCGATTACATGAGTGATCGCCGTTGTTGGTTTTATTATGCATATACGAAGTCTATATACAAAGGTCAAATTCATGAACAATAAACCAGCAACCTCGAGTGCTACAACATGAAATTCCTATAAAAAAGCCACTCCTGTTGTATGTACCTATAAACGAAACAACGTCATCGATGATCGATGTATAATCATAAATTCATTGGTCATTGACTGATATACCTATGTGCAACTTTATCGTCAAATAAATTTTATTGTATATAGGTATAGCATGGCTAAACAATGTTCTATTTAATTAAATTATTTTATTCAATTATCAAAGACAGAACAATAATTTATTACACAATATTATGAAGGTTCAAAACTAAGTATAACGATTTATATGGTTATATGAAGAATGCTGATGATAAACCACATATTATATACATAATAATATATTATAGACATAAATAGTTATAATATCTATTATAGATCTTTTTACTATTTATTGGTGTGTAAATATGCCCATTTCTTTTCTTTTAGTTCATAATCGTATAATTTGTAGTATATTATAACTAATAAAAAATATACGTAAATTCTCATATTTCATTTTGCAATAGAGATTTTTTTTAAACGAATGTCCCGACGTGAAGTTTAGATAAAATTTTCGAGTTCTTGACGTATTATAATAAATAATAATACTATATTGTACACATCATGTAATATTATGTATCATGCTAAAATAAATGTCAAACGAAAATCGAACATACCCAAAGTCGTACGCGAACTTAATGTATTTGGGAATTTAATTTAATATTTAGGCCATTTAGCATTTAGACTGCGGTTTTGTATACGAAAACAAGAACTACTCAGACAGCTCAAGATTATACTATCAACATCGTGATCGACACATTATATTAATATACGTAGAAGAATTATTAGTAGTATCACGAACAATTAAGTCCACAAGAGCCATAATACTGAAATGGCTCTCCACAAGTCCACTTACCGACACGTAAAATTAAAACCAATCCATGTAGGTCATATTTGTATGATTTTTTTATTATTATTATAAAATCAAAATGTCGATATTGTTTTGAACATTCGACAATATTTCAAATCAATTTTTTTTTTTTTTACCGAACCTTAGAACTTTTTAAAACATCGAAGACGCTGCACGGCACACGCTTTTGGCACGGTATATAAAGGTTCGCGCGCACATGCTATGTGTGATTATACCATTTATACCTAATAATAATAATAATAATAATAACAATGTAACATAATAGCTACCAAGGTACGATGATATCGGAGGCGGCGGTGGGTTTATCTTCCGATAAAATAATAATAATTATATTGTATACGCACGCCGATGTAGCGAGAGCGAGCGCGCGATAATAGCGTTGTATTTTTGATTGTTTAACGAATACACCTCCGACGATAAGGTGCGAGCGGTGACTCAAACGTTCCGGCGCGCACGCACACGACGATATAACAAAAATAATAATAATAATAATAAATTCCCGTCGGCCGTCCAAACTAAAATAATAATTTATATCTCATTCAGTTTTCGCTCCATAGCGTGCACGATGATAATATAATATTTTAATATTATTATATTATTAATACCGGTATACGAGTGATGTGCACGGCGCTGCAGTGCTCGTGTACGCACAGAATCGCCGCTTAGTGCCAACGTTAGCGCGCTCCCCCGCTTGGCGGTCTCGCATTCGCCGCGTATACCGATACCTATATAGGTACATAGTTTTTATCGTACCTATATAATATATATATCGTACGAGCCGCCGACCGGACGCGATGGACGGCGCCGTCCACACTGCCGCAGACTGCTGAGCGCGGCGATATCCGAGGACCGACCGTGAGACGGACGCCAACGTCGGTACGGCAAACGTCAACCGGTGCCACTTCACGGATCCGACGACCGCGATGGACGCACTGGCCGTCGCCGCGGTCTTGCTGCTTGTGCTGCGGGCGGCCGTCCGCGTGGACGCGGCCGGCAACGTGGACATCGGTCGCGGTGTCGACGTGCTCCAGCGGTTCGGCATCATTGGCGATGTGCTGTACGGCGACGTGTCCAACACCAAGGAGATGGTCACGCACGACATAATCGAAGGCGCCGATCGTTTTACGTGAGTGAGCTCGAAAATCGTATTAGCTATAGCCCTGTTTTTTATAACTATTGTGATAAAAAAAAAAATTATTCGAAATTTCGATGATTTCGTTGTTATTTATTTAAATTTCGGCCCGAAGATCGTTAAAAGAAAAGTCTTTGGGTAACTATGTAGGTTATGGATCTTAATCTAGATATATCTATACAAAATTAACTTGAAATCACCACGTTGATTAAATAAAAAAAATAGCTGGTTAAGTTAATACCGTAATGTAATGATGTTCATTAATTATTCGGGAATAATAAAAATGTACTACTCACTATTCAGGTACTTCAAAATCTTAGTATTATATTATAGCTTCAATTTGCAATCAAAAATATTTGTTATTCAAAGTAACATTAACGTAATTATTGAAAATGTTAGAATTGTAAGAATATGCACTTTGATAAACCTTATTAATGATTAATAACATGACTAATATATCTAGATGTATAACTGTGCGGGGGTAGTTTATTTTACGTGAATTAGAAACTGTGGGAAAGATGAGTTAGGACTCTAGATTGAAGATTCTATAAATATAGTTATATATATGTATGTAGTGTCTAAACTTAGTATAAAATGTCAGCAAATAGTTGTCCGATAATTAAATATTTCAGTTGGAGTCTGGTTGAAGACTATAGCATAGGTAATGAAAACTCACGTCTAACACAAACGTTATAATGTTATATTGAATTATTGACCAACTACAGGATAAGACGTAGGTTTATTCGTACATATTAATATGCTATTAAAGTACTATGTCAGGTTAGTTTTAATCTATAGGTCTATGTCTATAATTATGTCTATATTCTACAGTCTATAATACACATACGTTAAGTAAAGGTTGTGTTGGTAAAAGCACGCACACGCCACTTTCATTCACGATAATAACACTATCGCTACATTACTACAACGATTCGTTACAAATCGTACAAATGATTGATTATTAATTGTCTATAGAATTGTTAAGATAGACTGTATACGTACATTTACGCGAAACGTGGTAAAATTAGAATTAGGAACTGTATACGCGCATTTACGTCACCCACCATGACCAAATACCACACGCCTGATTACAAAAATGAAATAAAATTGAAATTGTTGTAGAATTCATAATTATGAATTATAATTGAACTAAAATAAATTAATTGTATGAGAACAAGTGTTTAAATTTTATCCCGGAAATAAATGCTCGTGTCAAACTTTCTTTAGTATATATTATTATTATTATTAGGTAGTATGATAACAATAAGCTGTGTTTTAAAATAGTTGTCTATAATAAATAATAATATACTAAATAGACAAAAACTAAAATCTATTAATTGAAATTAGTTAAAGAAAAAAAATGGTCATAGGAAAAAATTATACAACATGCTATATAACTACTATCGAACATCTTTATTTAGAAAACAAAATGAAAAATATTGAATATTAAATCAAATTCAGTTGTTCATACGTTTTAGCCGTTTTAGGTATACCTACGACCTACCTATAACCTTTAAGTAATGGTTCGACTATACTAAAATGACACTATAGCAGAATAATAATTATAATGTTTACCGTTTTGTACCTATATTGTGGATTTGGTCACTAAACTGTAAAAGTGTAAAGTATATAATACATAAAGGGCTATTTACCTTGACTTTACTAATTACTTATAGTAGTTGTATATAATATATGTGTTTTAAAACGTTTACTTTTATATTTTTGTATAATTTACTCTACACATAATTAAAATTTGGAAACAAAATTATTCACGAATAATATTTGAAAGGACTCATAAATATATAAACATTCGTTAAAAATAAGCAATAAAAAGAACAAAATATGAAAAAAGTATTATAAATAAAGCGTAATTGTGATTATTTACAAAAGTGTTGAAAAAATATAATTTTATGATATTATATGTCATGAAAATTTAAAATAAAAATATTGTTACTATAAAACCTTGTCAATGCATTAAACATAGGTACCACTAACGATTAATGTGGTTAACCAATCGCAATAAATATTACCCTAGTAGAATTTATAGAATATTTGAAAAAAATTACATTATTATTATTATATGTTAAAATTTGAACGTTAATATTTTTCTTCGTTTTATTTAAAGCCAAATATTTGTTCAATGTTATTCTTTCAACTATTTATTTAAATTTTAAATAATTAATTACCTAATAATAATAATTTATATTTATATTTTGTTATAAATTCGTATACATTATATTTACTCATTTTAAGTATAGTATAAATGACCTTATTGCTCTCATCCGATAACTAACCTCATACTATACCTAGGTATTATCAGTATTTGCAGTTTTAACCTCATGTAGTAAAAATAGCATATACGTACTATAAGAATCGATAAATTTATCTTTAGGCCTATTATAACTATTATATATTTAATACTGTCTACTTATAAATGTATTAAATTAAACGCAATTATATGAAACAATACATTTTTTACTATCCTCTGATTTTACATAAATTAATTGCCAGTTTGTTAGTTTCGATTCTGTAGAGATTATTTTATCTACGCAACAGGCCATACAGATAACCATATTAAAGTATTATTATAATTATAAATAAATAAGTGGAAAAGTATTTAGATAACTATTCTGCTGTAGAGTTATAAGTAACGAATATAGCTTGAATCACATAGACTTCTGAATTAGGAGTAGCTACGTAATGTATTTTGGCTATTTCATTGATAATCACGAAAATTCTTTAAATTTATTGAATAAAAAATGTATACCTAACTGATTTATGAATTACCACAAATCACAATATTATGTATTATCTAGATTGTTCGGAGATATTCATTATAATATAGATTTCAAAGAACTAAAAAATCAAGGCTGGTTTAACGTATTAAAGTAATACGAGTATATCAGACAAATGTCTAGAGCACCAAATATTAGCGATTTAATATTAGTGTAATATAATATACTTCATTGACATTTTTATAAATAAAAATTTATCAGTAATTATTTGATTATATTTATTTCTAATGTTGATATGCCGTACACAATATACTCATTACTCTAGTATGTATGTATGTCATTATTCTTATTGTAATATAGGCTATAGTGTTAGAGCGAAATTAGAAGTTTAAAGCTCAATAAGAGTATAAGACTTCTATTGAATATTGTTAATAAAAATAACAAGATCAGTAAATGAAATATCCTGGTATAAAATGTTGATGGTTACAAGTGGTATAGACAAGTTATTATATAGTAATGGAAATATTAAACCCTTCAATATTGTAATATATAATTATAATATAACTATAAAAAATAATTAAATTACTGTTTATTCGATGAAGTATGGATCATTGATACAGCCCATCCCAAACTATTACTAGGTGTATAGCGGCCGTTAAACCCCAAACAAACTCTTGGACCCCTCCTACTATCAAAAGTTCTAGATATACTATATTGCTATATTTTATATACCTATAGTGTAAATAAGTGGGTGAGGAACCCAAACAATTCCTATTCCTACACATTTTATAATATGACTTGTATAAGTTATAATTGCAATTGTACGTACACTACTGCACTAGAGCATCCATAAAAGGCTATAGGTATTAGGTACCTATTATTCTAAATCAACTATAATTACATATCTATATATATATATAGATATAGATATAGAACATGTTATAGAAACGACCGCGGCACACCTTGTAGGATTAATACGCTATATATATATTATACATATCATGTGGTGTTTTACCGTTACGGGTCAATATTTTTCACAGTGAGCCACAGATCAGTTTTGATAATTTTTCCTATTAATGCGTATGTATATACATTTTGTTATATTGTTGCCATATACACAAACACGTTGAATTCATATAAGGCTCCTAGTTTTTAGAAGTACGTATATTATATTCATTATCAATGTGTAAAATGATTAAGCAGTTCACTCAAATTTTATAATGTATTCCATCACCGGCATTGGTTTGAACTTTGAAGACCTCTGAACGACTGGACTATAGTTGAATAACCACTATATTCACTAACCAGACATAAAATCAAAGATAAGAAATTAGAAAAGTACTTTTTTTGTAGAACTATCATTCTTTTGGTTTGGTATTAATTTAGTCTATACAACATAATGTCTTACATTTTATGTACGGATATTGTTTAGTTTACAAAAACTAGGTATCCAACAATTATTAAACCTATATAATATTGTTAACGAGTCATTATTTGAAAAATATTTACGCTTGTCAGGATTTTAAGTTATTACGTTTTATCAATATATAAAGTATAATATTATAAAAAAAAGTATATTTGAGACTCCGTTGAAGAAATATTTTAGAGGCCTTTATTTAGTAAACATAAGAAACAAGATAAATAAATAGTAGATTAGCAATTAAAGGTGAAAATTAGCTTCCACCAAATACCAGTTTACGTTAAATTTTGCAACATTTAAATAAAAAGGGATACCTTCTTTTTTTGTGACTCTATGTAAAGATAAGTTAGTAATATTACAGACACAGGTTTGTGTGAAACAAATAATGAAACTTTTAAGTACATTTAAATAAAAAAAAATCACTGTAATATAAAAAAAAAGTTATACAATATGATCAGTAAAATTTATTTCGAAGGAATGAAAATGTATTGGCTTTAAAATGATATGGGTTTTGTATCTATTATTACCTTTTAGAGCAGTAAAAGTGCTTTGATTGGGGTGTTTTGAGGGTGGTTTCTAGTAAGAAATTGGATCTAGATTCGAGTTAGAAGTTTTAATATTAAAACTAAAATTTGAAATATTTTTTTATAACATCATCGATTTTGTTTTTATTTTCTTGTGATTAAAAAAAGAACAACTCTAATAGAGACATATTTTTCACCAAATATTTATATTAGTATTTACTTGATATTATGATATAGATATATTTTAAAATATTGTATCTCTTTATATAATATTATCTATAGACATTTTTAATTTAAATTTGATTAATGCATGATAATTTTTTTTTTTTAAAACCTTGAACATTTTAATACAAGATACTTAGATACCTCATAAGTTCAAAGTTTTATTTTTTATGGTATTCATCAAAATTACAAACAATTTCAAATTATTTTGTAGTTAAAAATTAATACAATTTATATCAATTTTAACACCTAAGCTTTGACAATATTATACAAGATTTCTCATTCTTTTAATTACTGGAAATTAAAAGAAATAGCATATAGTAACATACAGCTCTTATGGGCATTTGAAATTGACGGAATTGAATATTTAAACCTAAAATAATAGTTTTTCATATTTTGTGATTATATTAAGACTATTAACTGTAAAAATATTTTAATATTCCATAACAATTTAAATTATCATTTTCTTTCCTCACTATAAATTTCAATAAAATTTATGTTATTTATAGGCGTTTTGAATTTTGATATAGTTTTTTAATTATCTTTTAGGTTTGATAAAAACTTTTGAAAAATCAATACATATTTTTATGCATGATACACCTATATACGTAGTCGTGTTAGTCGTGTAAATAAAAAGAATGAATCATAAAATATATAGATCGATAACCACAAAATCAGTATACACTGATTACGTGTTCTGCGTATTTATAAATATATAATATATTATAAAGTGTAGACTGTAGAGTATTATAATACCGATATAATTTTATTTTTTATTCTTTTATTTATTTACCGAGTATCTATCAAATATATTTATATTAATTAATAAAAATATTTTTTTTTTTCAGTGAAGTTTTAAATGTGACAAAAAATCATACAAATTTACTAAACATCACATTTTGTCCCGATTTGGACTGCCTATTTGACGTATATTTTGATGGGTTTCAAGTCGATTTAGCCGATAAACCATGGAAACTGTTGACAACAAGTAGATCACGGCATATGGTATCCGAACGTTTTGGCGTACCTGATATAGCAATGGGATTCGGACAAAAATTCGTAATTGTGTCTTATAGGCGACCAGTGAAACGAATTAAGACATTTGACAACTTTACACAATTGGCAGAACTAAAATCAACAATATCCGACAAATTTAAATGTATGTCTATTGGTATAGAATCAATGGTGACGGATTTTATTACGGAGCATGGATCGCATTATATTGATGAATACACATTAGGGGATACTGTTTTCCAGGTATAACTATAGGAATTAGTGAACTATAAGTACCTATGATAATTTAAAATT
The DNA here is from genome assembly GCF_020882245.1 of Rhopalosiphum padi. Classification (NCBI taxonomy): domain Eukaryota; kingdom Metazoa; phylum Arthropoda; class Insecta; order Hemiptera; family Aphididae; genus Rhopalosiphum; species Rhopalosiphum padi. Next base: position 87,045,064 of record NC_083597.1, read on the forward strand.
AACCATCTTCATTAATACAAAAAATATATACTTACATAATTAAATGTATAATAATTAATGATCAACGGATTTTTTAAATTCCAAAACTGCGATGATAACTCGATTAATCGTAATTCAATGTATGCTGAGCAGATATAGTTTAAAATTAGTAAAGATTCTAGATTTGTCTTGATTGCCATCTTCTATGTTTATCATGTTTTCCTCTAAAACAGGGGTGACCAACTTTAATAGACTTGTGATCGACTTCTGAGTTTTCCCAGGTTGTTGCGATCGACGAAAAAAAAAAGGGTTGTCAATAAACAAAAATATATTTTGTATATACATGCGTTATGAGTGTAACACTTATAAGTACGGTTAATTTCTCAGTCATACACAATACGTATTTTAATATATTTGATTACGAATTATTACTTTTAACTTATGATTATTATGTGTATTTAATTAACCTATATGTATAACCAACGGACCTATTATATGTAGCAATGTAGCAAAAAGCTATTCGATATATCAGTGTATATTGTGTATAATATCGTTTTTCATAGTTATTTATTGCCTTTTTTTAAATATAATTTTTGTATTCGTGGGTTAAACAAAAATACACAAATTTATAAAAAAAAAAATATTCAAAACTTCAAGAAAATGTGAAAGGGAGTCACCATCGACCTGTTTGGCCACCTCTGCACTAAAACAACATGTAATCTAAAATCACCGCTATAAAAACGCCTTATAATTTATTTGAGAGTCAGGTAGATGATGAACCTTTTTAGAAATAATTAAATTTCATCGTAAAATCAAAAGTTTCATTACTTTAGAATATAAAATAATATTCATTACATTGAAATTTCCTCAATGATAAATGTTACTATTATTAGGTGTTTATAACTATCATTTTATATCCATATCCATGCCCTGTGTAAATATTTATTTTTCATATTATTAATCTTATCATCTAATTACGTGAATTTAAACGAACTAATTTATTAATTATTAAATTCATCACTATTAAACACATAATAACATCAAAGGCATAAATATATCCACGACCGTGTGTGTTATTAATTATTATGTTAATGAGCGATTTATACATATGATGATCACACTGTTATGATTATAATTCATGGAATATGCTATAGCTATTAACTATTAAGTATATAGCAATTTGATGCAAAAAGTTTAGATTACGAACAATGTACATGGATACTAAATTTAAATCGAATATAATTATCGTCCATTACGATATGTAGGTCCTACATACTACAATCCTACATCCTATAATAATAATATTAACATTTGTTGTAGAAACATAAACATTGAAACGCCCTATACAGAATATATTTACGATACATATCTAAAGTATTATATATTTATTATTTACGCGTTGTAAAAGTATCCATACTTAAATAAGGTAAACCAATAGTTTTTTACACATAGGGTATATTATTAATTATAATCAGGGGCGCAATTTCAATGAAAAAACTGAGGGTGCTGAAGCTCTTCTATCTTTTTTTTATAATGTTATCTTGTCATCTTGAGGTTATGGATACCTGTTACTATTAAAATCTAAATTAACATGAAACAATTTTCTGTTGCTAATTTCAAAATTGGAGGTGTCAAACATACCCAAGCCCCCCTCAAATTGTGCCTATGATTATAATATATAAAACGGGGACTATCTCAAAATTATCTCTTGGAAAAGAATAGACTATCATTTAAAAAATAAAAATAAAATAAAAAATAATTAATTATACTATAAAAGTATAAAGTATGAGTTTTATTTTTCTTCGTAGTCTCCATTAAATTCTTTGTACTTTTTGTAATGCTGCACGGTTTTACCGTGGCCTTTCTAAAGAATGATGCCGTTGGTGTTCCAAGCCATTGCAGGTTTACTCCGTTCATAGGGCTTTTGTTGTATGCAAAATATTGTGATAGGATTCACGATTTTATCTCTGGAAAAGGTATTCATTGCTCGGTGCTAAGTCGAGATTTTAGGACGGATGATAAAAAATAACTCAAACTCGCCTTCAATTACAGTTGTTGTGCGTACAAGTGTAACAGTGTGTGGTCGTGGGTTTTCGCAAACGCCTTTGGTAACTGGTAAACATTCACGCGTTTTACTTTGCATTACTCTTCTTAGGTTACGTAACGCGTTCCATTAAAATGAGTACCTTTTCCCAGCGATGAAATTCTTAATCGAAACACACGATTTTGCAAACAGCGAAGATCCCGTACGAACGGAGTAAGCCATCACTGGCATCGCCTGAATTTTTTAGAGAGGATGTGGAAAAATTCGTGCCTCGTTAATCGTTACTGCAAATATCACATATAGAACTAAACGGCGACTATAATACGCAGAAATGTTATACTTAAATACAATTTTTTATATTATAATTTATTGGTTTGTAATTGTAAATATTATGATGTCCTCTGCATGATGCCGTAGGTGTTGATTTTGAGATAGGTAGCGTGTACCTATACGACAAACCACGATAAAGTATTATGTATATTGCACACATATTAACCTATATAATATACCTAATAACCGCACTACCTATACTATATACGGTTTTGTCTGTTCCGCGCAGGTGTTGGTGTATCTGCCGGTGTTCTACAACAAGTTCTACAAGTGCGTGCTCAACAATTGTTCGGAATCGGACACGGCGTTGCTGCTGTCGCCGGTGTACACCGAATATCAGGGACAGGTGCTGAGCGTCGGGTCAGACGCGGTGGAGAAATGGGTCGACACCAATCTGCAGGTCGAGTCCAAAAACGGCCACACGTACGTCAGCCTGTACGCGCTCAAGAACCGGCCGGAGCTGTGCAACGAGATCGTCGCGCTCATGGACGACCAGTCGGTGGTCGGGCTGCACCTCAAGGTCGTGTCCACGTTCGTCGCCGAACCGGCCAAGCGCAAGTGGTTCACCGAAGTGCTGGACAACCATGTAAAACTTCGCGAAGTCAATCTCTGAACAGTCTGAACTCTGAACCGTATAGGTACGCCCGGCAATGGAGGAGGAATACTCAATTTGTATAATATTGTGGATTATATCCGACGACCTTTAATAAATATCGTTAGGTCGATAGTGTAAATTGTGTATATAGATACCATAATATTATAATAAATAATAATTAATAAGTACCCATATGAAATGACTGCAACACATCTATGGTCGGCAGGAGATCGTCAACACGTAGACGAAAAAAATTATTATTTATTATTTTCTAGTATATTATATAACATTATATAATTGTATATATAACTTTATTTAAATTTTTCAGTGTTTATTTAAAAATAACACTAGTAATTTTTATCGAAAAATTATTCAATAATTCTGTTTTGTATAAAAAATGTTCATTACATTTTAATTTTTTATGATACTCGTAAATCGTAATGTAAACTTGTGTATATATAGTATCTATTACCTAGCTATAATACATTAATACGCATGTATTATATAATATAAATAAATATAATAATATAATATTACTATCACTCCATATACGAGCAGATATATCAAATTATAATTATTTCGATTACATTAGATGTAATAATAACATCAGTCGTTGGTGTCAATATTTCGAGGTAAATATAATTGTTATTACTGTTATTCGTTATTTTGCAAACTGCTGTTACTTGTCTTTAAACTGTATATAATATATATACATACATGTTACTTGATATAATATAATATGATGCATGGATATAAAAATAAACATTAAAAAATGTATATTTGTTTGAGTTGTACGCGCTTATACTATACAAGGTGATTTTTTGTCACTAACATTATTTCAAAAACTATATTTGAAACTATCCACTTGTATACACCTATACATGACTGTAATTATTCGTATACGCATCTGAGCATAGTTGGAGAATTATTATTTAGTCAAATTTTAAGGGAGAGACATATGCGTTTAGAAATTTATACGTTCATACGACTATCGAGCCACGAGAGAACTAATTTTTTGTCGGAATTTTTTCAAACATAAGGTATATTATTGGTTTTAATTGCTAAAAAAACTTGACATCAAAACCAATTATCAACGACCGTGTTTGTCTAGCGATTAAAATTCCATGGGAATCACAATAGTTTTTTTTTTTCATGTATAGAATTTTTCTGAAACATTGGTAGTGATGCGATAGTAGAAAAGTCTATATGTGCAATGTATGCTTAGATGATGGTCAGTCACCGATTATCATAGACAGTCGCCATAATATCATATAAAATAGAACAGATACAAGTACCTACAAATATGAAGAAATCTAACTTAGATCTTATACTCGAATCGGTCAAATCGTAGTCTCTGGAAGCCAATATGTATATTAATTTAAAAAATGGCGCGTTTTGTTTTCAAATTTCCCGGTACTATACATTGCTATATTAAGTTGGTATCCGTGACCTACTACAATCTTTGATAATGATGCAGTGATAATCTAAAGCTAAACCAACCAAATGCAGTAACCACCCACCACCGGTCGACCATACATTATTACAATTTGTAATACCTCGTTGTGATTTTGTATATTAGTGAACAATTATTAAAGTACTGAGTTTTTGATATTTTTCTAAAATCAAAATAGCCGTTTTTCCGGCATAGTTTCTATTCGTCGTATAGTATTAACATTATTCTATAGATCGCCAAAATGGTAAGTAACAATGTTTGTTGTTTCGTGTGTTCACTTAACCTACCAAAACTAGTGTTTTATGTAGGCGTTTTTTTAAGAGTACTTAGTAATATTATTTGGATATTTTCTTCCAATAAAGGTTTCTTTAAATCCAGTACGTATTCTAAAAAATCAAGCCGAAGAAGACAAAGGTGAAAATGCTCGCTTGTCCAGTTTTATTGGAGCCATCGCCATTGGTGATTTGGTCAAAAGCACATTGGGTCCAAAAGGAATGGACAAGATACTCATATCAGCCGGCCGCGGAGGAATGGATGCCAAAGTTGAAGTCACCAATGATGGTGCAACAATTTTGAAAAATATTGGAGTTGATAATCCAGCTGCCAAAATATTAGTTGATATGTCAAAGGTTCAAGATGGCGAGGTTGGAGACGGTACCACATCTGTTACTGTTCTAGGTAATATATTTTATATTTTTTATATTTATGATTTAATTCATAAATGTATGTATAATTAAATGAATCTTTTATGTTGACAAAACTTTGTGTTAAGTATTTGAATACTTGAAAATAAAAAATTGATTATGAATTTAATTTACGAATAACATATGACGGTTCAACTTAAATTTTATAATATTTAGAGTCTTACTTTCTTGTCAAAACTATTCATTTTTTATCACAGTAGCTGAAAACAATAATTAATATATAATTAACTGATAATTGATAAATTTTAAGTCTGACTAATGTATTAGTTATTTTAGGGCTATATGTTAAATCTATTTAAACATTAATAATAATTAAATTTATATTTTGCAATATGTTTATACATTTATAAGGTTATAAAAATATTAATTATTAACTACCTAATTCATGACAAGTTTTGTTGTTTAAATTAAAAAAACATTTTCAACAACTTCATAAGTCTTTTAAGATTATATTATACATTAGGTAAATTTTTGTATTCCTCATCATTTTTTTTTATTCAAGTCCTACTTATAATAATTTAATTGTAAGGCTGATGTTTTATTCTTTTTTTAGCTGCTGAGTTGTTAAGAGAAGCAGAAAAACTGGTTGATCAAAAAATTCACCCTCAAGTAATTATATCTGGATGGAGAAAAGCAACAACCATTGCACATGAAGCTTTACAGGCTTCTACAATGGACAATAGTAAAAATGATGCTAAATTCCGTGAAGATTTATTGAATATTGCTCGCACAACTTTAAGTTCAAAAATTTTATCTCAGCACAAAGAACATTTCGCTAAATTGTCTGTTGATGCAATTTTGCGTCTAAAAGGTTCTGGTAATTTGTCAGCCATACAGATTATTAAGCTGAAAGGTGGATGTTTAGAAGATTCATTTTTAGATGAAGGTAAGTACATTTAACAAACATAATCAAATAAAACATAATAATTATTAATTTTTTTTAATAGGTTTTCTTCTTGACAAAAAACCGGGCCAACATCAGCCTAAACGTATTGAAAATGCCCGTATACTTATTGCCAATACTCCTATGGATACAGATAAAATTAAAGTATTTGGTTCTCGTATTAAAGTTGATTCTATGGCCAAAGTGGCTGAGCTTGAATTAGCAGAAAAAGAAAAAATGAAAGATAAAATAGGAAAAATACTTTCTCACGAATGCAATGTTTTCATTAACAGGTAATATAAAATTGTCTTATAATATAATAATATTTCTCGAAATAAATTAATTGTGAAAAATTGATTCTATATGACATCAGTTTTTATACTGTGTTTTGCTAAGCTACAACACTCTGCAAAAGAAGTTTGGGTGCTCTTGGCCACATCTATATTGATAAAATTCAAATATTAAATTGATATTCAATATTATTTAAAAACTTGTAAACATTTAAACTATTAATAAACCTGTGTATTTTGTGTCATATTCAAAAATGAGATTAGATACTATAAGTCATTTTTTTTTTTTGTTCATTTTACAGGTATGATAATTTTGTTAACTAATCTACAATTTACAAAGTTCTAATAATTTCTTAAAAAGGAAAATTTATAAAATAACTTAAGGGGCCGCTACACCAACATTTGTTTTCTTTGTCTATCTCTCACATAATATATTTTCACGATTACTACTCTGGTTCAGTTTAGGGCAAAAGAACCTTTTATGTATTTTATAAAAAAAGAGTATTTCCTGTGCATTGATCGGATAGATTTTTAATATTTATATTTTTTATAAATATAAACATGTTTTAATTTAAAATAATTTTGATAATTTTTAACCATTATGATTTATTCAAAATTGTAAATATTAAAAATCTATCTGGTCAATGTACAGGAATTACTTTTTTTTTATAAAATATATAGTAGGTGCTTTTGCCCTAAATTGAATCAGAAAGTCGTAATCGTGGAAATACAGAGTATCTTTGTTCCTATATTATGTGAGAGATAGACAGAGAAAAAAAATGCTGGAGTAGTGGCCCCTTAAAGTATTTTGAAAATAGACTGGTAAATAACCTTATATGTGTAAAAATGAAGTAAAACTAAAGTGTTCAATTCTAAGTTTTGATTTATAAGTTAGATAAATTTATTGTTTTATTATTTCAGACAATTGATCTACAATTATCCTGAACAACTTTTTGCTGATGCTGGTATTATGGCTATTGAACATGCTGATTTTGATGGTATTGAACGATTAGCCCTAGTAACTGGTGGTGAGATTCTATCAACATTCGATTCTCCTGCAATAGCCAAGTTGGGTACATGTAAACTTATCGAAGAAACAATGATTGGAGAAAGCACATTGTTACGTTTCTCTGGCGTAGCTCTTGGTGAAGCATGCACCATCGTAATTCGTGGTGCAACCGAACAAATTATTGATGAAGCTGACCGTTCTTTGCATGATGCCTTATGTGTATTATCTTCCACTGTGAGAGAGCCAACCATTGTGTATGGTGGGGGTTGCAGTGAAATGCTAATGGCAAATGCAGTAAGTGCTGTAGCTGCTAAGACACCTGGAAAAGAAGCAGTAGCCATGGAGGCATTTTCACGGGCTTTACAATCTTTGCCCACCACTATTGCCGATAATGCTGGTTTAGATTCTGCACAGCTTGTCAATGAATTGAGAGCCAATCATGCTCTTGGAAAGACTACACTGGGTCTTGGTAAGTTATCATATTTTAATATTTAATTTTCTAGTATTATATTATTTTAAACGTTTTATTTTAGATATGGAGAAAGGCACTTTAGGATGTATGCGAGAAATTGGAATAACTGAGTCCTTTGTTGTCAAAAGACAAGTACTAGTGTCTGCAGCTGAGGCTGCTGAAATGATTTTACGTGTTGACTGTATCATTAAAGCTGCACCAAGACAACGAGTTGAAGATCGTGGTCACTGTTAATTTCTAACTATCTTAAATTTATTTAATAATATTCATAACAAACTAACTCCAAACACATCAGGTTGTTTTAATTCACATGTTTTTTATATACATTTTTTTTTTATAATATATAAAAATATGAAATACTATTTACGAGATATTAATTTAAACATCTTAGTATCTATAAAAAAAAAAAAATGCTTTTCAATAATTATATTTAAATCTATTCAATAATAAGTGTATTTTGCTATATAAAAAAAAAAAAAAAAAAAAGTAAGCAAGTTATTTTAAATAATAAATAATTGACTAGAATCAGGATGATCAAAAATGTATTTACATCATAATGGTAACATAAAAAAGCTTCATAAACGCAAACTGAACAAATTCGAGTGTCTGGATTGATGGAATTAATCAATCGTGTAGTAAAATTAATTTTATAAAAAGGTCACCTGTTGGTCAGTCTTAAATATATATATAAAAAAATTTGGAATTTTTGAAACCAAGATAGTTTGAGCCGGAAGATTTATAAATTGTAATATTGAAAGTCAATGGACTCCTCCAACAGGTTTTCACTGTATGAATGAAAATCATTATTTGATAAACTGATTTGTTCGTTTACATACTTTGATGGACTGGAAATCAAAAACGAATTGGTATATATTTCTGAAACAAAAACAAAAATGTATAAAATTGACTTTTATTCTTTACTACAACATAATAAAATAAAATAAAATTGTAATTAAATAACAAATACATTAAAAAACAATAACATAATTATTTTTACTTTGGTGTCAACATCAATTTTAAAATGATAACCACAAACTATGTACTTGAAAGCTTAAACATTTGAAACTTCATGAAATTACTATAATATTCTTAGAAGTAAGTTGTTTTGTATAAACATAATTCCTAAACTATGTTTTATAACTAAAACATTTTATCCAAATGAAAAATATATGTATTACTATTTGCTAAGTAAATAAACAAATAATTTGCTTCAGTTATAATTTAAAAAAATAAGTTATGACTGAATGAACTTATTAGGAATAATTGAATAGTATTAGTAAATAATGACAATACAAATTATATATAATGTACCAATTTTGTGTAAAATATTTTGAATTTTAATACGTACTATACATTTAAAATATAGTAGATCTGTTTAAAAATAAATTAATAAAATGCCAACAAAACATTGTACTGTACAAAGTGGCACTTATACACATTTTGATTTTAACTTAATCGAGTGTTAAGACAAATATTTTTTAAATAATATTTAGTTATACAATTTGTTTGTTGACTAGACACCAAAAAACATACCATTCTCTAATTCTGTGTTGATATTTTGAATCATTTTTACATCTTCCAAACTATCTCGTTGTAGCTCGCCTTCTAAATATTTGCAAGCTTGTTCTAATTCTGATGACTCTTGTGGCGAAGTTGTGTCGTCTTCAGTTGCCATGGAATACTCTCGTTGGCCCAAACTCTCTTCGATGTTGCACAGCCGCCAATAATGACCAGCGCCTTGAGATTTTCTACCTTTTCTGAAATTAGGATTAATGGACAAATTGTGACGCACAGAATTTTTCCAACGTTCATCATCTTCTCGGAAATAAGGAAAATGACTTCTGCAAAATAAATATATTTTAAAACCATAATAATATTTAAAATATGTGTACCGTATAGTTATTTTGTTTTTATTATTCTTAACTTAAGTTTGAAGATGGTTTTATAAAGAACCTACAATAATTTATCTATTACCTAACTATTTTTTTAAATATTTCTTTTAAAAAAAACACTTATAATTTAATTAATTAAAACCCAGATTTATGTAAATAAATATGTTTGTGTAAAAGTGATGGAAATTAATATGTTATTAAAATACAAAATAGGTACAAATTATTTTTCTATTGTCATGAATGTAGATATGTAGATTTGAATGTGTAACTTGTCACTTATATTAGTATTTTAAGTATTTAGTTGATTTCAAATATTTTTTAATATAATATATAGTAGGTACCTAATAGTCACTTGGGTACCTATCACAATCACATTATAACTTCAAGCTTCAAACTTGAAAAGTGAACTTTCCATAGTCAAATGTTAAATACTTAAATAATACGAGTAGATATCTATATTTACTAATTACTACCAACAAACTATTTGATTATCTCCTAGTCGACCGCAAAAAAAATGTTCTACCGATTATAATATGTGTCTAAGCAGTCTATCCAGCGATTTTAATTCGGTGCTATACCTAATATAATAATAGGTATAGGTACAATCTTTATCATTTATGTCTGTTGTTGCCTACGCTAAGAGCCTAAGACAGGAATACAACAATGTCATTTAAAACTTCGTGAAATAAGTGTCATAGCGTACTAAAAATTATTAGAAAATATTAAAAAAGTAGTTTCTAAATAACCATCATACATTTGAGTATTTCATTTAAATAGTTATAACGGATAACTTGCTCTGATGTGACTGTGTAATACTTTAATAAGTTTCGATTATATTTACTTACTACCTATCACGATACACAGACCATTTGAGCGTTATGCGTCAATACTAGAGAGTTTGTGGCAATTATAAAGTTAGGTTGGTCCCTCTGAATTAATAGCTATAGCATATTAGCATTATATTATAGTTAATTTTTAAACAGTAAAAAATAATTAAATAATTACCCTACTTAACCAAAAAATAATAAACTAACATTGAATACATTTCTAAACATGATACTATTTCTTTACTATTTAAATATTAAGTACTGAAGAATTACTTTAAAAATAATAATTATAAAAACATTTTTGGATTAAACCTTATATAATCAATGAATAATGTAATAAAAATACAGCCTGGTAGCCGTGCACCAAACGTCCTGTGACAAAACGTAATATAGCCAAATAGGTAAATAATTTTTTTTGTATTTCTGGAGTTATTCAGTTATTTCAAATGTGAATTAACTGAACCGTTTTAGATAAACCAAATTTATATTAAACTGAATTAACAACCATGACAGCCGTTTACATAGGTACATATAATTCCTGGAGTAAGCTAATTCGAATTGAGGTAAAACAGTTATTTAAGCTATGCAAGTATTACAAGTACCTAGGTAACCGTAGTAATAATAGAGTACCTAGGTTACTGTAATAGACAATGCATCAATCATGATACCTTGGTGCAATTGGTGTCCTATAAACATGATCGTATTGTTTTAAACGCGTTGCTTATGACATTGGTTTTTTGCCTTTTTGGGTAGACTATAGCGCCGTAGCGTAGGTACCTAGTCGTTAAGATGGTATTTCTAAAATATGAATATGATCATAACATTGTATTCGCTTCATCATTGATCATTATAATCATATTATTTATTAATAAATATACATGCACACCGGGGCACCTATATGGGTACCCGGTGAGGGAGGCAATACAGGGAATTTACCCTCCCCCTCACAAATTGACGTCAAATATAGTAAATTTTACAAATGTTATAACCTTTATTATTAATTAAATAAACTTTTTAATAATATTTTCACACTGAACAAGGCGTGATGAACATGTTAAAATTGAAATGAATATTATATTTTTTGATTTCGAGTTTATTTAGTTTATTTTTACCACTATTAGTTATATTAGTTATAACTAATAACTATGTAATACTCGTAACCCATAAGTTAAGTTGAATAAATGTAGTAGGTTGTCGGTACCTGTGTGAATATTATCACATGACACATTATGACGCAAATCTCTATTTTATTATTAATTACTACAATATAATATCATACGTCCGTATTGACGTGTAGTTGAGAAACCTAGTCAGTGACTAAAGCCAAGGGAGATGAAGAATAATAATGCTACGTTGAATGGTCTGATGATCCTTTATAGAGACTACCTAGAGAGTAGAGAATTTAACAGACAAACAAATTATAAGAAATTTATCAATTATTTCAAAAATTCATTCATTAGTGCTTATTTGAAAAGTACAATAATATAATGGGCTGACCTTGTTTCAAAATTAAAAGGTATTATAAATAAAACGTAAACTAGAAAACGGAATAAAAAAAGCCTCAATAGTCGCCTTGTAATCTCCACGGGTGAAATGAGATCTTACCGACATTTTTCAAAGGTCAATAATAGAAGATCAAAGACTGAAATAAGTGAAGAGGTGTAATGCAATCCATAAATTCTCTATACGTGGGCTGTAAAGCTTAAATAAAAAGAGTATCAGATCAATTATATCATATCATAACTTAAAAGTCAATGCTAATATAATGATGTATAATGATGATAATAAATTCATGGTATAAATAGCTAAAGAACAATATAAATATTTTGACAGTTTGATTAAGTATGTAAAGAAAATTCTAATATAAAATATATTTTGATAAAATGTCAAGTCCATATACTATGTAGTAGTAGGTAGGTGCCTATAATATATTACCTATTGTTTTATACTAGTTTCTACTGTTTTCAAATAGCTTTTCCATATAAATGAAAAAAGTAGGAAGTTATCACTATTGGAGATTTTATTATTGTAATCCTCCTAGGTAGGTACCAGCTAAATCAAATTTTTCACCAGAAACTCTCAACGTGGACAATTGAAGTTTTTTTCTACTTCAAAACATGATAATAGACAAAAATAAACATGTATAATTTGTAAAATCAATATTTACCTATATTCCTCATCTAGATATTAGAACCTAAAATACAAGTTACTAGTTACTAGTTAAGTCCCTATTAGGTAATTTAGAATATCTATTCGATTAACCAGAAATTTTCTTATATATGTTATAAATGTTTAACAAAAATATGATCTATTGGTACCTACTATATTTAACAGGTATAGGTTTTTATAGTTAAGTATATATTTATAGTCATATATTAATTCAAATATTTGAACAGACAAATGTTAATATTTGTAATCTGATAAATTGTATACGATCTACGTCGAATTGTCGAAATTATATTAGAATTACAAATATTATTGGTATGGTCTACTGGTCTCTATTGTTATAGGATAATATCAAACGGCAAGTTTAAAAGGGGACCGTGACTTCGGTAAAGTTAACCTTATTTCTTTAATTTCTATAAGAAACACAAATGGGTGCCTGGTACCAAGGTGGTACGAACACAATAAACGTGTGTAGGGGTGAGTTATTTTCACTCATAGGTAACATACACACGCTATACTCATAAACAAAATCATTTTTTTTATTTCAAAACTGGTCGCATTGAAGAATAAAAAAAAAAATCTACATTTGTGGTCAGATATCGTCAGCAATCATATAATTGTTCTATATGAAATATGTATAGTCATGTACTTATGTAGTTATGTAGATATTATCCTTAGATAGTATACTGTATGGCGTATGCACAAGACACTAGGGTTTAGAACTTGAAGACACAAAAATGTTTTTATAAAATGCACAAAGAATAATCTATTATCTACAATTAAAAATAAAACACAAAATTACAATTTTACTATAATATAATTATTAAAATAAAATAAGAAACATAATTTAATAATAATTTCTTGTTCATCGAATAAATATTGCATTCAAATTTAAATACCTACCTACTTTTAAACGTAAAATATTTAAAAATTAAATTTTAGGTATCTTAAAGTTAATAATTCGCATGTGAAAATAGAAGACTTTAAAGACACTGTTTAGCACTCTAATATATAAAAACTATTATACAATTTCCATTAACATGAGTCAGTGATTGATTATCTTACAAGTTTGTAAATACAATTTATCTATAACGGAGTTTTCTTTTGGTTTAAAACAATTAACAAGTAAAATAATATTATTTGAATGACTTGTATAATAGTTGTAGGTATGCTTTTTATGACCAATTAAGGAAAAAAAAGGAATTTAATGATTTTAAATGTATAAAAAACCAGAAAAATTATTTTATCATTTCGATTTCCATATTAATTTAAGTTATATATTTTATATTTAAGGTGGGTATTGAATATATCTAAAAATTAACGAAAATGCAATGTATTTTATAAGAATGGCCGTAAACCACAACATTTCCTAAAATTACAAAAATGTCAAAGCAAAAGTTTTGAATACCATTATCTTCTATACATTTCATATTTTCATGAATCGAATTTCTGTGAAAATGGACAATAATCATTAACTATAAAGTATTATTATGGAACATAATAAAATCAAATGCAATTACAACAAGTTCTGGACTCTAAATATAATTGATTTTATGTTTTTATTAGTGTATGAAATTTTAAAATACAGTATAATGCATTCGTAAGATATAATTTTAGATAAAATGGATATAAAATAATAGATATATTTAGTTACTATTATACTGGTAACTGGTTACGACTTACAAGTAGTCACGACACAAGTTTCTTTCCAATATCTTTGGGGTATTGCCAGTAATTGGTTGAGATAAAAATTTTGTGAAAATGTATAATATATAATATAAATTTGTAAGCTTGGATGTAAGATGAATAAGATTTAATTTGACATAAAATGGGGCATTTCGTATCATTCGTAATCGTCAGAAAATGTTGTTTTGGATTATTTTTATATTTTAAGTTTGACCCTCAAATTTGTATTTTGTAGATTCAAATATATAGGCTATAATATAAGATTAGGAAGTAGTTTGCAAAGAGTATATTAGTTTAGAATTTTAATAAGAAAAAGTCTAAATATAGGTGGTAATTTAATTTAATTTGTGTATAGTTTATATGGTGTGCCATGTTACTTTTTAGTCAAAGTTTACTCCAAAGTACTTGTTGTGAATTTATATTTTTAAATATTACAAAATGCATTTAAATCTAAAATGTATGGAAAAATATTTTTTTAAATAAGTGCAATCAAACCTTACATTAAAAATTCATCGTTATATGAGGTCATTTTTACACTATATGTAATATAATATACCAACTTAATAATACATATTATATATATATAAAAACTTTAAACGATATAATTTAAATAAAATTATAATCGTCATTATTGTGTATAATATCATCTATATACATCAGGGTGGGAATAGGTAAAAAGTTTCACGGCCGGTTGATTACGGAAGCAAATAGACAGAAACCATTATTAACCCTTATAACCCCCTTATCCAAAACAGTTTTACACAGGAAACACTAACACGTGGCAAGGGAAATTTATAGACAGGTGAAGTGAAACTAAAGGAGAAGTATTTTGTGCTAATATTAACTTGAGGGTGTGGGTCATGGGAAATTATAATTTATAATAATCGATTTAAATATTTAAATAATATACTCGAATTTTACTCAGATCATCATATTAAAATGCAATATAATAAAATATAATATATATTTATTATTTAGTATATGTTAATATATTATCATATAATAATTTACAAGTAAGTACGTAACTTATTATATAGCCATTAGCAGTGCCGAATTAACTGTTATAGATACTATAGGTCTAAATGTCGGGTGACATGTTGTTCAAAGGTGCCAGGTAGCAATTTTTTTTTATCAAAACATAAACATTTTTATTTTTTTGGTTAATCATTTAATAACAAGTTAGTTGTTGAGTAATATCAATATGACTAGTTAATTCCGTATGTATGCACACAAATACACAATGATATGGATAATCATTAATCGATATTATCAATAATATTTTAATTTTTGATCTATCTTCAAAAAAAATAGGATAGTAAAGTGTAGATAAAGTCATTGTCTTTACACGTAATTTTGTTTAATATCCGACCGAGAGCATTAGCCACAGTGTTAGATATAGCTGATTAGACAAAACAACAAAAAAGTAAATTTTATTCTACGATTATTCAACATGTCAAAATCAATGATATATAATAACGTCTATTTTATTTACACTAAATAAAATTTTTGGACTTTAAATTTATAAAATTAATAATATACATGATACACCATCAGTTTGAAATTTGAATAGTCATTCAGCCACATATTGCAACGTATTGAAAATTGAAATTTTATTATTTAGTATTTTAAATATTAATAGGTAATAGGTATTTTACAAGCTATAAATAATGCTATTTCATTTAAAAATTAGGAGTTATAACTTATAAAACTTTAAAAAAAATTTGTTTACTACAATTAAATTATATTTATTAAAAATTACAAAAATTTATTTTTTGTTTATTTTTACCTAGACCCATTGCATATAAAACTTGGAAATTTAAAACATTATTATTTATTATTTTATAAATTAAAATATATTGTCATACTCTTGGGTGCTATACTTTGTAGTTTAAACCTCATTTTTATTTTAAGTATTATAACCTTACAGGCACACAGCCCTAAATGCACTTGTCTATCGTATGCATATTACGTACCTTCATATTTGTTCTCATAATGTCACGCGATATATAAACAGCGATTCCTCGCCACTGAACCGTAAAATTGGTGTTAGCACGCTCGAGGGACGTTATTGTAAATATACGGGTGTGGGAGTTTTAACTGTTGTGGTTGTCAATTGATGACTACGCAATGCAAGTAAAATATTTACATAATAAACACGTGGGACAATATTGAACATAAATATTGTGGTGAAGACATGTTAACATGAATGAAAAGGGTTTACTTTTTATAATCACTGCAGAATGCAGATCGCATAATGATTTTATAATATAGATACCTAATTAATATGTTGATATTTTATTATATTATTATTATTTATTATGTAAGATGTTATAAGACCGAGGTTGAGTATTCTATAGTTATTATACTGAAATTATATTTACATAATTTTAATGAATTTTTATCAAGTGTCCTAGTGTACTTATTATGTTAAATTTACACTCAACAGTCGGTTGTTTCCAAAATACCTACTGATGTGCTGAGTGCTTACATGTTGTGCAACAGTAGGTAACGATTTAAAAAAAAGAAAATTTAAGAATATTTTGCATTTTAATTAAGTTAATTTGACATATAAAATTATTATCAATAAATTATAAATTATCATATGATTAGGACTTATGATATTTAATTTAACATTTATCTTATCGATAGTATAAAATACAATAATTTATACTTACGATATCCATTGATAGATTTCTGCTACTGGTAGTTCTTTTTTTTCTATTAAGGCTTGATGAATCATTTCTGTGTAGGTGTATCCAGGTTTATTGGCTTTATCTAACCTCGAAGGTGGCATTCTATATGGTTTTCGGCTTATTTTGGACGAAGCTAAAACAATTTGATTGAATATGAACTTAATATTTATACTTGATTTTCAAATATTATTATTTTAATGCAGCAGTTCTCAAACATTTTTTTTACGGACCATTTAGGTATATTATCAATCAGTCGCGTACCACTAATGACTAAACATTGAACGATCCAAAATCCAAATTGTACAGTTAAATACATTTTTTTTTTAAATAATTAGGCAGTAAAATATTACAACTACAGTATAATTATTTTTTATTTATTAGTTTTTTAAAATAAGATATGAATGATATGATATTGAATGGGTTTATTATTCAAAAACGCCCCCCCCCTCCCGCGTACCACTAGTTGTATGCGTACCACAGTTTGAGAACCGCTATTTTAATGAACTACTATAAGATATTTTTCTTTTGGGGTAAGTATAATGAACTATATTATAGACTATAGTTATAGATCTTGTGAGAGTAAACTATATATGTAACTATGTAACCATAAGCAGAGAATATGACTTATATAGTCTAGGTATTCATTCCGATAACCTATAATATTAATGATTTACTAAATCTCATGAACACGAGATTTTAATTAAAAAATGTGATTAACCATTGAAAAAATAACCATAATTAAAACTTTAAAGGTGGCGTGGAATATACATATCTATAGCATCTCTTAAAATTCATGAAATACGATGATATAGAACAGACTAGAAAGTCATAATTAGGGGCTAAAACGCCTAAAATTAAATTACCATTTACCAACTATACACTTTCTAAAATTTCATACATTAAAAAATAAAAAAATATGTATTGTAACATACAAATAAAAGAAAACGGAAGGAATTTGAAGTTTTACTGATGTAGATTTGTGATAATTATCTAATAGGTATATTTTTGATTATTTATGTAAAAATATAACATATTATACCCAAAACATTTTAAGCAATAATTTCCTGAAAATATGGTATAAACAAATTAATGGGTGATCGAGTAGCCATACATAAATGCCTGACCAGAAAAAAATTTGGCCCGGTATTGTCCCCCGAATAAAAAATATCTGGCGCCGCCACTGGTAATAATAATATTAGTACGGTTTTGGGACACCTACATAGACGGACGAACAATTTTTACCCTGAATGTTTTATTTGGTATTTTCGGTCATAAGTTCGGTAAAAAATATACTCACGTTTCTGATCTAATTTGGTGGATTTTTTTTTCTGTTTCAGCGTCTCTGGCTCCGGCCATTCGGTGTCCATGACATTAACTCCTGGACCAGCACCACTTCCACCGGTGGCGGTACCGCCGTTACAGGTGGGTTCGAATATGGACGCCACCTGAAAGTTGACCAGCCAACTCAAGTCGCCGGGCTTGTTGCCGTTTTGGTTTTGCGGTTCGGCGGCCGACGCGGTCTTGGCGGACGGCTGCAGCGACGATTGTGCTGGCGGTGGCAGGTGCTGTAACGGGCGCCTTTGCTGCAGCGTATTGCCCGCGCCGGACGCCGACTGCACGTGGTGATGCGGCGGCGGCGGCGGCGGCGGTGGCTGCGGCTGCGGCTGATTGTAACGTTCCACAGGCCGTAACCACATGGACATCTGCGACGGCGGTGACGGCGACGGTTGCATCTCTTCGAACACCAGCGGCGTGAACACGTCGGAGGGCTCGTAACGGGCGTGCACCGCGGCGGACGCGGTCGGCGGCGATACCCAGGCGGTCGACGGCCAACAGTCGGCGGCGACTGCGGACGAGTCTTCGCAGATTCCTCCGCCATCGCCGCCGCCGCCGTCCAGCAGATTGTTCTCGCGTTCCAGCTTGTACACGTGCGGCGGTCTGGCGCACGACAGGTACCTCTTGGACAACACCAACGAAGACAGTCCGTCCGACAGCGAGCTGGCCTGATTGACCGCGGTTGACGAAGACGACGACAACGACATGGGTGGTCGATCGGTGCGTAGCGCTAGACGGCGGTCGGTGCGGAAATGCCGTGCGCACTGGTAGTTCCGCGCACAGACGAGTTGTACAATATTATAATGTGCTCCGCGGCCGATGATGATGATTGTGATAATAATAGTAAAACAACGAGTCGTGTAATATTTGTTTACGTGAAATTGCTGTGTGCGACCCTTTCGGAGGGAGGGGCGCCCATCGGTGGACGGCCGCAGGGAGCATGTAGCTTCTCGCGTCGGCCAACCGACGAGTCCGTGGCGCCGGGGCGGAGCTTATATATACGCAGACGTACTACATCACGTTGTTGTATAAGTTGTAGTCGCGTTTAGTGTGTGTGTACTCTATGTAGTACGCATTAAATGATAGATAATAATAAAATGTGTAGGTACAATATATGTTATCAGTGCCGCGCATTTATAATATAAACATACATTTCGCACACGGGGGAAAAATAATTTCCCTCCCCCCCCCCCAAAAAAAAAAATATTTAAACTTTGCTGTCACTATGAGAAAAGTTAAAACTGAAAGTTCTTGATTTCATTTTTTCAATTTCACATTATTTTAAATATATATATAAGTACCTATACTCATGATTTTTAAAATACAACAACGTAGTAACTCTGCCACTCGGGGTGGCAGTTCCCACAAGTCCCATTCCTCTAAATGCGGTCCTTATCATGACTATATTTATACTGTACCGGCGCACAGTACTCGTAATAGAAGCAACATTTTATGAACATATATATACGACTTGTAGGAATAAATAATAAAGAGGAAGGTAAGAGTTATAAATGTTATTATGATGGTAACAGACAAAAAGTCACATTATATATTGTATAATGTCATTGCGATTTATATGTAGTCGTAAATCGTAGTTTAAAACACTTACCTTATAATTTATAAGTAAGGTGATCAGCGTAATTATAGGGGAGGGGGGGCGATGCTTTTTGCTTGATAGTTTTTAAGACAGGTAAAACTAGTAAAAGTTACGGAAAAATATATTCCTTGCCTACAATTTTTTCGGGCCCTTTTCTTAATTTGGGCCCTCTCTTATAACAAGACATGTACATATTTTAATAAATTATAATGCACGAATAAACATTACTTATATTTGATCACATATTAATCAGTGGTATTACTAGTACCAAGATGTATTTATTTTAGTTGTATTTCATTAGATAGTTGGATCTAAAATCTATTTTTAAGATAATTGCAATATTTATTTATTATTTTTACTTTTGTAATCAATAACATCTACTGTTATAAATTATAATATTATAATAAGTTTTACCACGCAAATTTAAAATATTTTACGTTGTATTATTTTTTTTACCCCGAAACATAATTTTTTTTACCACATATCTACCATTTTTATTCTAGTAACATAAGTTAAAATACGGACCCATATATATGCTATAGGACTTAAATTTTAGGGTACCAATTACATGTCGGGGGTGCCCAGGCACATCCGGAACTCCCCGTGCGCACGCCTATGATTTAGTTATCTATACTGGGATCGACAATACAATAAGTATAAAGTACTAAAGTAGGTATTTATATTCACAATAGTCAATAATACAATAAAGCGTTAATTTTTGAAAAAATAATAGATATCTGTTTGGTATAATACCAATTGTATGGACTATGGATTATTATTTCAATAATATATATACATAATAATTTAATTATGCAACTTATATTTTATTATTTTGTGATATTGATAGAAAAATAGTAGATACGTGATTCACCCCTATTTTAAATTCTGAGCAGAGCAATGAATGTATTGATTTTACAATGATGTGTTTTTTTTATACAAGTATACCTATACTGTATAGGAACAGGCTATACAATAAGTTGTCAATAAAATGCTTCGATTTTCAACTTTGAGGGTGGTTTTAGATAGTAAATTAAATCTAGTTTGTATTTTTACTTAGAGAACAAGATTAAAAATGTTCAGTAATTTTTTTATGATTGGGAAAAATAAACAAAAATTAATGAAAAATGGGAATATTTACGCTATAAACGAGATTTTGAATAAATTGATTTACTTTTCCTTATTTATGTTATAATTCAAAAACGAACGACTACGGAAACTTGAAACTTTTTCAAGTATCATTTTATCATTTTCTATTATGCATGGTATAATTTTCCAAGTATTTTTAGGTAATTGAAATTTTTAATTTTTTTTTTTTAAATGTCATTTAAAATATTTCGAATGGGTAAAAATACTAGAAAATTTCATTTAAGGTTCCTAATATAGTATATCCTAAAATATCAAAAATTTGTAATTATAATGTTTTTTATAAGTAATTTCAATTTAGAATTTTGACCAAATTCGTGAAAATCTTGATAAATGCATATTATTTTCAAGTTTGAAATATAAAATAAAAAATCGTCTCAAGTCCAAACATTCCTTAAATAGGATACAGAATTTAAATTATTAAAAATAAATGATATTTATGTATGTATATTATGCTTAGGTATATAGGAAAAAATCAGAATTTGAATGATTTATTATCTATAAAGAAAAAATGAGAATGTTCAGTGTTCACTCTTTGGGGTGTATAATACACAAGATGATCCGTTTAATGTGTCTATACATATATATCATCATTAATGTTTTAACGTTTTTTAATGACAACATTAACCTATTTTTAATTTCATATTTCAAAGCAGATAATTTTTTTAAGATTTTTCTATACCTAAAAATCGAATGGTTAATTAGTCATAACTTATAACTTATATACTTGTACCTTTATTTAAAATTAAAGTTTAGATAATTAGATTCATAATCAGATTATTGAAACAATATTTCGCTGGGTATCTCTATATCACTGTATTTGACTTATCGAAATTTGGTTATTATGTTTCTGTCGAAATACTCCAAAAAATATTTTTCTTTGAAATTTAAAATTAAAAATGCAGGTATGTCATCTTTAAATAAGTATAAAACAAAAAATTATATCGACGAAAAATTGTATGAATAATATGTTGATTTTTGCAACCAGATATTAAATTATATAGTATAATATAGGTAAACTGTATGTATTTCTTATGAAAAGAAGAATATTCAATAAATCAAATTATTGAATTATACAAAATTTTATAATTATATAGGTATATTGTATAACAATTAATTTAAGCATAGATATTGCCTGCTAGTTATGTATAAGCTATAAATTTATAATGAAAAAATATTAAAAAATATGTACTTTTTAATGCTTCTTATGTGCGGAGATTATCGTCCACGGCCCATTGATAGAACTTTGGTGGTAGACGTTTTTATAGAAATCAAAGCAATACCTGGTGGGGGGTTCACCCCCACGAAATGTTTTCGTGTACCTATAAAATATTATAACAAAATTAGAACACAATTTTTTTAGCTTAACCCCCCTCCCCGAAATTAATTTCCAGTTACGGCCTTGATAGAAATGATCGGTTTTAGTGAAATTGATAAAAAAAATTTGAGAGGAAGGGGGTTATAGTTAAAATGTAAGAACATTTCATCTTCCCCCTACAAACATGACTAAATGACGCCATTAAAAATCCGCCCTAGAGTAAGAAATGAAGACCTAACATTTAAAAAAAATAAGCTATGTACGTAAACCTGAGTATATAAAATATATAAATAACAGTACTGACAGTACCACTCAGTAACTACTATAACTATATTAAAATACCTATTTAATATCTTGTTTTTTTTTTTTTTTTTTTTTTTTTTTTTTAATAATAAATTTGGATGACATTGAATTGAGTCCCGCAAATAATTTTGGGTTATCCGAGTTGAGTCTGACCAATATTGTTAGGTTGTTCGAGTTGAGTGCCTTCAGCCTATTATTGATATATATATATATATATATATATATTGATTGATTACATTGTTTTTAATAATAATAATAATTATGTGTAATATAATAATGTTAATAATTAAATAGTGGTTGGTAAATATTTAAATGATACAGATTTAAAAAAAACAAATATTCAAATTTGTTTATTTATATATTTGTTTGTCTGCTTCCGTAAAAATTTTTCTTTTTCTTATGTTTCTTTACATGATGGTCCTTTTACTTTGTTTTTTAATTTTATATATGTATCAGACTATATCTCCAGAAGAGTGTCTACAAGAATAAAAATATTTGGATGTCCCCAATGAAAAAAAGCATTTAATTTTTAGTGAATTTTACTGTGTATAGGTAGTTATGACATTTTATCTATAAGGACTCAATTCAAACACATAAAAGTTAAAAGTAGCATGGACTCAATTCAATATCATCGATAAATTTATTTGTAGGTTTAAATAGGACGAGAGATAGGCCTCCGAATGTTCTTCGTGTTTTACGTAATTATTTTTTTGTATGATAATTTCCATTTGATATATTGTCTATATTGATATACTTTGTTATAAATTATATATAATTAGGTATATTAAATTTATAATACGTAAACATAACTAATGACTAATGAGATGTATTGTAATGATAGCTATACTACTCTTTATAATTAATGACTAACAAAAGTGACTATCAAATAAATTCATAACCTTTATTATGTGTTATTATAAACTGTATATTATGTCTTTATCTACATACAATATTATATTAACTCTAGTCAGAGGACATCCATCTGTGATCTGTCCAATTTTGACATCAGCATTCAGCACCCGGCAGTTTTCTTGCGTCTATCTGTGGTAAAACTGTTAGTTATTCTATTGTAATATTTTTTTTAAATAATTTAATTTAATATGATTATTATATACAAGGGCTAGATGGAGACCTATTTCTTCTTCATCTGTCCAGGTCTGCAGTTGAATTACATGGTAAGATAAATAGTTACTTATATATTTTTAATATTAATGTTTTTATATGTTTGTAATTATACTTTCTCCAAAATTTGAAATATGACAATTTTTAATTTCTATACTTATTTAAAATGCGTTTTTTTGGATCTAAGACAATAAAATAAAAAATGAGTAAAAGTCAATGTCAAGTAGACTTCATAACAAATTCAAATCTGTTGTCAGATTTATCATCACTTCACTAGATCAATCAGTACATTTGGCAAAGAATTTAGAATACGACTAGATTTCTATGTTTTGGGTGTATTAGATAGAGACAGAAAAAGTTGGTATCGAATCCCCTCTTAAAGCTAATTATCCTGATCTTCTATCATTAAAATAAATTATTAGTACCTACTCATAATCATAATTTAAGGATAGTTAATGTTATTGATTATAGAAATATATAATTATATAATTATATTATAAGAATATAAGATAATATTTATATTATTATTGAAATCAAGTACAATAAAATCATTATTGAACTATTTAGACTACTACGACTATGAACTAGGGTTTAGGATTAAAAAATAAGAATGCAACATAATATAATATATTAATATCTATTATATAGGTATCGCGGGTAACAACAATTTGTCAAAATTAAAAAATGTTGAGAGAATTCAGAATTACAGGTTTTGCAGGTTATATAAGAATGGTTAGATACTTAAATGAGTTTCTGGGCGGTAACGACAACGCTATCTGTTGCCATTGTTTTCAACTATTATTTGCGAAACACGAAGAACAAAGAGAGCAAAAGTGAGTTCTCTACATAGATTTCTCCTTCTCTATTCACTAGCACCGTGGTTAGGGGCGCAATTTCAATGAAAAAACTGAGAGTGCTGAAGCGTCTCTATCTTTTTTTATAATGTTATCTTGAGGTTATAGATACCTGTTACTATTAAAATCTAAAGTAACATGACAACATGAAACAATTTGCTGGTGCTAATTTCAAAATTGGGTGTGCTAGGCACACCCAAGTCCTCCTCAAATTGTGCCTATGACCGTGGTCAGGCCGGATCATAGACATATATATGTCTTATAGATCTATGGACCGGATCTAGAATATATTTACGGGAGGGGGAAACGAATTTCATGACGTGTGTACCGTATTTTATCGGCTGCCAAAAGCAGACATCGTAGAATTTAATTGTGTAGTCTAGAATAGATGTTTTAAATATTACACAAAAACTGTATCAAATGAATACTATTAAGTACAAATTATCTGCTACAAATACTATAAAAATGTGCACATGTAGTAGGTGGTGGTTGGTTAAATTAATTAGGTCTAGTATTCTAGTTGGCAACATAAAGTTGTTGATACATCGGCGCCACTGCGTACCTACAAAAATTACTAATTAGTCATACTTATTAAACCAAGGAAATTTTGCATAGCTTTAGATAATATGTTCAATATAGTTTTCAATAATATATTTTATGATTTTTATGATATTAAAGAAATTTTGCTATATTTTACGTATTAATACTGAAACAACATATTATGTAATGTTGCATTCCTTATGCAGTTGTGCACAAAAATAAATGTTGAAGTCATTGCTTAGCATAAACAAAAAAAAAACTTTATAATTGTTTTGGAATCAATATCATAGATTATTATAATATTATAATTTAATATAAATATAGTAATATGGTATAGGAATTAAGAATACATTATCAAAACTTAAATTAATATTTAATCTAAGAACTAGAGCTTCATTATTAGTTGTTTCATACCTATATAATAATATATCACTTGTATCGATTTGATCTAATTTTTAACACGAAAATGTTAAAAGGCACTTTCTTTTTATGTATCAATATTCATATATGTATGTAAAATTGTAATTTCAGTATTTATTTTAACTACATCATGGTTAGCATAAATATAAAACAAAGTTAATTAAAATTATGTAATATCAATGATCCCGGGTATAAACAATTATATTTTCAAACAAATTTGAACAAGTAATTTCAATATAACATATATTAATAAATTCTACTAATTTTAATTTTAAATTTAATATAGTTTATGGTTTTAATTTATGAAATATTTAAAATTAAAACTATGAGTTGTAAATAAAATTAAAATATTATTATCAATCAGTATTGTTTTATATTTATGTACGAATGTAGTAAATTAGTAAACACTAAATACAATTTATTATTTTTAAATTAAAAAATAATCGATTTTGCTTTATATAAATGTAATTTTAATACATAATTCAACTATTTAAAGTTTGATAAATAGGATGATTAATATAAAATAACTATTAATACATAACATAAGTTTAATCATTTGTGCCATTATTTTTCTCAATTTACTCAGAATATAATAAAAAAATAACATAACATTTTAGCTTGTTTAAATTATATATTATTTGGTCATAATATAAAGTGTTGTGCGATCATTTTTATTTTTCACAAAGAAAACAAATTAGGTACTATTAAAAAAATGGAGATCTATGAGATAATTTAGGCTATTATGCTGGTAATATAATTAATTTAATTAATTTATAACTGGAATAGGTAATACCATTTAGTATTTATAATTACAGATTTAAGTATAAATATTGTAACTGGTTTTTAATTTAGTGAAATTAACTAATAATTAGTTTAATTATAACATGATGAACTTAAGATGATTCCGTTGATGATCTTGAAACAATTTTACGACATCCGTGACACACTGGCACAGGATCTTGACTAAGGTGACCAGGTAATGGAACATTCATATCTATACAACGAGTGCAAAACACATTTCCACATTTCCAACAGTGATACTAAATATAAAATATAAACATAAATATTATAATTCAGTGATTTATAGTAAAATAAGTATATCTGTTGTGAAATTATGTAGATTAATAATTTCACATAAATAAAAAATGTCTTAATTATTGTAACTGGGAATAAAGTTTAATTTTATTGAGTGCCACTATGCTTTAACTAAAATATAATAATAATTATTAATTACCAGTAATGTTTTACCTGACTAATAAATAAAATAAAATATTAATGCTTATAAATATTATTGTAGTAGTAACATAACACAAAGGACAGTCTTTTCTTGGAACTTTGTTATTTGTCAAGTATTTTTGGTCCAAGAGAAGTGTCTTAAATGTTTATAACACATTCATGAATAGTATATTGATTTTACTATTATATACATCAATTTATGTTTAAAATATCAACTCACTATTATGTTATGTTCACATTTTGGGTAATTATTTATTATTATAATAAGATAAATTTAAATATAATTAAATCATTGATATTACAACAATAATATATTACTTTTTTTGTAGAAGAGTCAGTGGAACATTCACAAGAAACTGCTTCTCGTAAGCTCTTCCATTCAATAGCCACCTTATGGGCTTCATCTAGTTTTGGTTCCATAACAGTTAAGTTATCAAATGCATCATTCATAGATTGTTTAATGTTATCTTCTCTGTTATAGCTCATAGGTTCTATACATATTTCTTTTGAAAACAAACTGTTTTTGACCATGTCTGCGCCATCAGATATTTTACGTTTAAAATATGATAATCTTTTTTGTAGGAATTTTACATGATCATCAATCGATTTTGTTTGTTCACTAGTCGCTAGTAAAATGTCATATACATGCTCACGTGGATGAACTCCATTTTCAAAACGACAATACATTCCCCGCCAAAATCTTATATTTTGTGGAGATAAATCAGGGCTCATAGTTTCTGTTTGAGCACTATATAGAGGATTTAAAAATTCTTTTTTATGTTCTTCAACATAACCCCAAAAAGAAAATGTACGATCTTTGAGTCTAAACAATTATTTAAAATATAAATGTTATAAGAATAAATTATTTAATTAAATGTATGAGATACAGTAAAATAATTACTTGAGATCAACGCGTTCTTTTTCACAATTTCCAATAAAAGTTCCATACTGACAGGATGTTACATGATCATGTAAAATTAATAAAAATCTTTCATTGAATTCAAATGAAGTAGGTTGAATCATTGTGAGTTGCCATGTTGCTTCTATAAATTGAGTAAATACAGGGGAAACTTCTTTTGAGTCACCAGCTATATGGCCACATCGATCACTAAATTTGTGTCCAAATGCTAACCAATCTTTTTCAATAAGCGCCTATTATTTAAAAAAAAATTAAAAATTAGAACACAATTATTAATTTCAATTTTTCAGTAAAATATTAAATTTTACTTGAAATCCTTGGAGTGTCCGATAATATGGATCTAACATTAGTGAAGCCAGTGAACAGACTTGAGCTGTTCGATCCCACCCATCTGAACAATGGACCACAACTGACTTTCCACTATTAACTGCTTGGCATATAAAAGCTGATGTATCAAGAATAGTTTTGATATGCCGTAACCAACCACTACTGTCTAATCCTCCAATAAATTGTGACATAGATAGATTTCGCTGTTCACATACTAAAAATGATATTAATAACAAAATAAATAAATATATTAACAAGTATTATTCATCAATTTTAAGTTATAATTTTTATAATGATGGTACTCACAATCTACAACTTTGGACAAACTATTTCTCATTACGTGAATATTTTCTATACCTAAGAAATTAAATTTAATATTATCGTAGAAGTTTTCATTTTCATAACCTTTCCCTGTTGCTCGATTTGCCATAGCATTAATCTAAAAATTGACATAACATAATATTGAATAATAAGTCTTGTTTAATTATTTTTCCAATAAAATTACCTTTGGTCTAGTATCAACAACATACATGTACTCACTACCAGGGTTTGTGTATAGTATACATGTAAGAAGTTGTTCATCTTCCATACATCTGGCATTAAATCCAGATAATGGTTGTGCACAACGGCAAATTGATGCCTATAAATAAAAAAATGTATAATCCAATAAACAACATATTTTTTGTAAAATACCTTGTTTTTGTGTAAGTATGTAAGTACTGGTAATCGTTCTTTGCTACGAAACTTTGAACTGCCCACTAAAATGGATGTGCTCACAGATGATGGTACAAAGAGGAACTTTGGGTAAGTATCACACAACTGTCAATAATTAATTAATTGTATAGGCTTATCATTATCATATATTATCCACACATTAGGATTATAAAAATAAAATGAATTAAAAATATCAACCTGATAGTCTTGATTTAATGTAGTTAGACTCCAAGATTCATTTGGTACATTCATTCTTTTATATTCTTTTTCCAAATTAAAACTATCCCAACCAGCACTTTTCGAAATCTTGTCAGAATTTGATTTGTATAAAAAACAGTAAACATCTTCGATTTTTGCTAGAAATTGATATTAATAATTCATTATCTTTAAATTAATATTAATGCATATTTTTGAATTAAGGAGCATTTCAAAAACAAACCAGGTTGGCAGAGAACAAGCAGTGACGTAAATATATTGTGAGAATCTCTTTCTTTTGGTATGACAAATGTGACTGATAAGAATGTTTTACATCGTATTAGTATTGGACAACCAGTTGTTGTAATAGGTAATTTTTCGACACTGCCTATATGCATTAATAGCACCCAAGATTCTTTATTATTTTCAGTATCGAAAAATATTAAATGAGTAGCTGTTAAGTATAATGTACCAGCCGATGTTTTTTTGGAATTATATCGATCTAACATTCGTACATTTTCTATCTGAAATTAAAAAAAAATTACAGTTTAACGCAAGTTAACTTTAATTGTATAGATAATAATATAAGCAACAATAAGTTAATAGCATTTTAACTTGTGAGCTACTTAAGCTTTTTATATGAAGGATTAAGGGCAGCTATGACCTATGTGTAACATGGTTAAAAGTTAAGTTTAATTTATATATACAATAGTATCAAGAAAATGTCAATACCTAAAGCTAAAAATAATTACACTATTAGTGACAAAGCAAAATACAATCTTGAAAATTTCAAAGTAAATCACATTACATTTTTATAATTACACAGTTTTGAAAACACTTGATTTTTTTTTTTAATCTCAAATTTTACACCATGCATTTCATATTCTTAAATAGTAGGTAATATAACAGTTATTATTGAAAGCAATTTTGTTAAGAGTTACAAAATTAATTTTTAGCATGTGAATTTCTTATTTGAAATAAGCATATTAATTGGAACATAATAATTATAATATTTGTAGTAGATTGTATTAGAATTAAACAAACAATACAAAAATGTTGTGAGTTAAGCTTAAGAGATAATATGAAATAATGGTGTACAAGTCTTAAGTGAATCGAGGGGGTCTAACATATTATTTTCTAGTTGAAAAATCAAACAATGAATCTTAACTTAACAAACACCACTCTCAACAGACAAATTGATAAAATCCCAGCAAAAAATGTGATTATGATAATTATGTCAAGGCTCGAATTACGATTGTTAATATACTCCTATATCGCCTAGGATGACAATGTTAATTGCGTATATAATATAATAACTACTGATATGTACATGTATAACTATATTTAATATGTATTAATATTTACTATCAGCTTTTACTTTTCATAAAAGTACAATATTTTTATTAAATATGTGTAAATAATACGTATATGAGTTCACATTTTATTGGATCAATGGTAGTATGGTACCCACATATTATAGGATTAAAATATTTTACAAACCATCCAGTTAATAATTATCTTTAAACATTTTAGTAATTATTAAATGTAATTAGTGTCATTAAACATTTTAATAAATATATTCTATCAATTATTATGATATATTAAGAATATAAGAATATTATATTTTAAAAAAGCAGGACAAAATACAAGGACACTAGATTCGCTTAACTCACCTCGAAGTAAAACTTATAATGGTTTTTTCTAGTAACATTTGAATTAAAATTTTGATATACAATTTTTTTGAATCACTCATATTATCCAAAAACAAATTTAGGGAAATAAATAAATCGTTCTAAAATCTATATATTTCTCACTTCAATTGGTATTTAAGATTATATTAAATCATTTTAGTTATTACAGAATTATTTCTGATATGTATTATATATATATATATATATATAATCAAAATATTGTTTTAATAAAATAACTAATTATTAAATAATATATAAAACTTCTGCTTTACTGAAATAAATTTTGTACATTTAGTTATGTATAATTTTTCTGATAATTGTATTAATTAATAATTATTCTAAATTATATAAGAATTAGGTTTATCAACATTAATAATTAAAACATGGCACCTAAATTTAGTATTGTTTAAATATAACTTGATACATTTGAAAAATAGTTTTTAAAATATATATGTGAAATATGAATACACAATAAATGGATAAGGGGTTATAACTTCATGCATATATAACATATGCAAAACCATGCAGTTATAGGGTAAACTTCTAAATAATGGGTTTTAAAATTATTTACTAAAAAACAATATTTATTTATATTATATTGCTAATTGTTGTTAATTCACAAACTAATCTAATGGATGTTGTTGTTTTTTTTTAGAAATTTAATGTAAAAGTTATCACAATGTATATGAAGTACAATGGTAAAATGCAGTGGTGCCGAGGTTCATTCCAAGATCATACATTTAATTTACAGACACCTACCACTAAATATAATTTTACAGGCCCACATGGAGACCTCTACTCTTCAATTAATATATTCAAATATTTATTAATTATTCTAATTAATTTGAGTTCCTACATGAATAAACTAAAAATATAGCTTTGCATGAGTAAAATGTATTAATATATAGCTAAACCTAAATGGATCTATCAATACTTTTTTTGTAACTATAAAAATAAGTAAATAATGTAACAATAAAAACATAAGTATTAACAAATTATTATTTTCTAATCAAAATGAAAGTATTATTTTAAAGCTTTAGATAATAATGCACTTTTCATAATCATAATATAATTATTTTTGCATTAGCTTTGCAAGTAATTCTCATTAAACTATTTGTTTTAATATTTTAATTGGTTCTTGTTTTAACTAATAGGTACTCATAATTATTATTATAGGAAAACTAGAAAATAAGGCATTATTACTAGCTGATATATACCACCACCACTATCATCCACATAATATATATGTTTAGGTCGCATACTATAAGATAAGTTCAGTGCCACTGGTGAAATCATAGTAACTTAAAACTCAAAGGTTTATTTACAAGTTTAAAAAAAAAAATCTTTGAAAACTTCTATAGGATAATAATTTATAAATATTTTTCCCTATAGTTTAGATTTAATATTATCTTTGTAATACTAATACAATTATACCTACTAATTTAGTTGACTCCAATATTATATTTAAACATTATAAAAATATATAAGTATAATATTATGTTTATTGTTTAGATGAAGTAAAAATTAAGAGCATTTTAAATTTTAATAGAATATTATTAGTTAACAACTAAGAAATTATAAGAAATATCTTTTGATAGATTTTAAAAGTCAATAGCTGAATAAATTATTGTAAATTGTATTTAATGTAGATTTTTTTTTAAATGTTTTTATAATTATAATAATTTTAACTATTAGGTAATCAGCATTCTTTTTTACTGAATAACCACGTTGTACCTTTTTAATGACCGAACCGTCCTGTTGCTGTTGCCTGGCCACTTTGGCCATGGCAGCTTCACGCTGTAGCCACGACCTCAAGCGGCAGAACAGAGAATACGATCCGGGTGCCGATGACAAACGATACAGACGGAAGCCGGCCGGTGACACGAACCTGTCTTTTTCAGCCATACAACTGCATGTGTTACAGATTTATACACACAACTCACTGCGTGTCCTACAAAAGCATGCACAACAACCTGGGTTAGATCTACTTTAATAACTACAGAATACAAACCACCATAACCTCTCCGGGTAGAATAATTAAACACTACAGGTGGGTAGGTTAGGGATTGTGTAGATTAGGATAATTTAAGAAGGAATCTAGTTTTCTAGCACACATGCATAATATGTGTTAACCTTAGCCACAAGCACCCAACAAAATATCCAACTCTTATTTATCAAGTATATTTTCAATATTTATAATTAAAAGGACGCGACTAGGAATCATGTAAATTACTTTTGGAGTTTTTATATGTTCCATCTTGGCAATTCAAGGCACATTAATAAAAAAATAAGTGACTAGAGTGTTAAAAATAGGTTAACATAAATATGAATAAATAACTGAAGAAATTAAGAATATAAAGTTGTCAGACATAAAGTTAATTAGGCATTCGGCCTATAGTAAATTTTTAAACCAATAAATATTAAGTAATAACTATTGAACATAGCAATTAACAAACATAAGTAAGTACATAACACTGAAACTGACATTCACTGAATAGGTGTTAGGTGGTAGTACTCATAGACCATAGTAGCATTGATTATCAGTATTTTGTGGTAGTAACATTAGTAGATTATATATAGTATATGTATGATAGTGGCAAATTTTTATCAAAATACGATAAGTTATCATGACTATAGATAAAGATAATAGTATAATAGTATTTTTAACGTAGATATTAATATATTATTATTTATTAAGCACAATATTATTTACTTTAGTCTTCTAAATCACAATTTAGTAATTCACAGATAAGTGATTACTAAACTACTCCAGCAGGAAAAAAAATCAATGACAAGAGCCCACAACCTCCCCCAAGGTTCTTAAAAATTAAATATAGGTAATCAATACTACACATTACACATAACCACATAGGTACTATAATAATATAATCAACTCTTGTATAATATTTGTTGGTGACTGGTATCTTTATGACCTATAATGCTTTATAGTCCAAATTATACATAAATTTTTGAACTGAATTATTAACTATAATTATGAAATATTTCTCTACTTTAAATGAAGTAGTGTACAAATTATAAAAAATAAATATTTTATAACTTTTACTTGAAATATATTTAAATACCCAAATAAATAAAATACTGAAAAAAAATGTATTATAAGAATTAGGTTATAAGTTATAATTTAGAAGTATTATGCTTGATAGAAGTTAAATATTAAAGTATAAATTCCACTTTTGTGGTAAATCTGTTAAATTTATTTAAAGCCTCATCAATGTGAATATCATAGTTTTGGTAATTTTGTATATTAGGTAGAGGCAATTCAGTATTGTCTCACATAGTCACATTGTTCTTATTTAATGCTACATGCCTATATGTCTATATGTATAAATAAATATTATAAATATTTATGATACTATGATACCAGATTGTTGTAATGTAGTTATTATAAGTGTGATCTGGTATATAATGCCGCACCGGACGTCATTATCTTGAATATGTTCAATGTTCACTTGTGTCTTGTTCAGTTTGTAATTCGTAATATGCGCATAGT
The DNA here is from genome assembly GCF_020882245.1 of Rhopalosiphum padi. NCBI lineage: Eukaryota > Metazoa > Arthropoda > Insecta > Hemiptera > Aphididae > Rhopalosiphum > Rhopalosiphum padi. The sequence goes on from NC_083597.1 coordinate 87,079,312, forward strand.
TTCTGTTAAATTAGAGTTAGGTAAGTTTGTTATAAAAATCGTTAAAAATAAAACAAAATTTAAATATCAAAAGTCAAAATATCGTTCAAATATTATATTAAACTTATAGCCAAAGAAGTCGATGTTTTATGCTAAGATTAATAAAAAACAAAATCTAAATTGTAATATTCCCACTAGTAGCCGTATAGTCCGTACCTATTTTCATATTTATATTTTGACTGTTTTGAGCATCAGCATTAGTCAAGAATGATCGTTCAGTTGTGACAGTTACATAATAATTAATAAGTATAACAGCCAATAGGTAATGTAGCTAACTTTTATACCATTATAATAAATAATAAATGTATACAATTTACAACTTTCGGAGGTTAAGCATTGACGGGCTTGTCGTGTCTACAACTAAACATATATTTAGTATTTCGTCTATTGTTTACTTTCGTTAAATATACCCATAAAACGTAAGATATGCTCATAAAATCGACGAATTTGATGCAGTTATTGTAAGAAAAAGAATCATTCATTTTTATGACAAATGTGAGTAGGTTCTATAATGGAGCGTAATCGTAATGATGATATTGTTGACTATTGACCTGTTTTTATACATGTGAATTTCATAAGTTATAATCTTTATAAAAAAAATTTTCAACCGATTATCTGTTATGTAGACAAATGGATAGATTATTTAACAGAATCTATAGGCTAAAGGATTAATAAAAACCATTCGAGAGAGTACATTTGCTAAACTGAATAAAATTTTGAACACGAGTTGAGTGTTTTCCATTTTATCATTTCCATATTAGAACCTACTCGAGTTAATATTGGCACAAGTAAAAGAAAAAGTTACCTTAAAAAATTCCATTTAAAATTTTGAATGTCAAAATTTGTGAACGTAGATAATTGATATAAATGTGTTGTTCATTACGAAAAATTGCGAGTTGATGATTTCATAAAAGGTTTACCGTTTACGTGATGAAATTTTAAAACAAATTATTATGATCATTAATCTAGACGAAGATACCAGTAGCGAAGATGATGGCGTTTATGCATTTTCAAAAACAATTTTATTTTTATTATTATTTTATAATTTAAGATTTTGTTAATACAAATTTAAGTTTTAGAGATTTTTTTAAAAGGTAGTAAATAATCATAATTGTTAATAATGGAAAATATTGCAATTAAAATATGGTATTTATAAATTTAAATTTACCGCGCCTCCATTCAATTGTTTTACTACGTAAAAAAGTCCATTGAGTGCGCTATCGTCATGCCACAATCAGTATTCGGTATAGTCGTAAGCAGAATATATACTTATATATATTATGTTTAATCGTGGTCATAAATGGTTTGGTTGTATCGGACGAATAGTCTTAGCTGTTATCAATTAAATAAATCCTATTATCAATATTATTTGTATGAGAAAAAAGACATTTCAATATTACTTAGATCTCCAAAAAAACATAAACTTTATATAAATAGGTATGATTTAATCTTAATAGTTTCAACAAACATTTACATTTCATATCATGTAAACAATTATAAAGTTAATATATTTATAATACAATGTTCACAATTAAAAAAATATAATTGTTTTATACATAACTATTAATTAAATTTTATAATATTATCAATTAACAATTTTTCTAAAAGAAAAAGAAATAATATAATAAAATTGGTGATTTTATAAAATGTACAATTAATCAATAATATAACTAATCAATTAAACAAATAATTATCAATTTTGTAATTAGTCAAAAAGCTTTAAATTAGTAGAAAACAAAATACTTAATTGATTATATTTGTTTTAATTTTAAAAAATTAAAATATTTTTTGTTTGTTAAAACAAAAAATAACAAAAACAATAATAATCTAATAACATTTTGTGTAATAAGCAAAAATATGTCATACAACATAAAATAAAAACAATCCTACAAAATATAAACATATTGAATGGTTTTGGTAGTTGACAAAATATGGTAAAATTAATTAAAACAGGGAAATCAATTATACATTATATAATTAATATTTAACACTTCTCCTATGGCTACGAGTTACCATGCCCGCTGACCAGGATGCTCTAGATGCAACTTTTTTGAATCTTCTACTATCTTTCTTTTTGTGTGACCTTAATATTCTAGTCATTGGTTCTGTTAAAGGTGTCTTAATTTTTGATATTGTTGTAATTTTAGTTGGAGTAGAATCTTCTTTGGTATCATTGCATTTCCATACCTTTTGAATTTTTCCAGAACTTCTTAATACTACACCTACTTTAGTTTCTTCAGGTTTGATTAATTTAGTTGGAGACAACAGCCAACGTTCACGTGGCAATTGCTGATTTTCAGAATCACTATTTCCAGATTTTGAAGTCTCATCATTAGTTGTTGACTTTTCGTTTAATTTTTGTTTTTTGACAATTCTTCCACTGCTTGTCCGTGTACATCTTTTTTCTGCTGGTTGATCATCTTTTTTACTAGAGCTATTATTGTTGTTATTATTGTTATTATTAATTTTTGCCGATGTTCTGAGTACTTTATTTGTTTTTATTGGTGGTGTTTCTATAGGAGTATTAGGATATCTATAAAAAAAAAAAAAGTAGAAACATTAAATTAGAACAAATATTATAGTTAAATACTAAGTAACTTACGGTTTTGAAGTGCTAGCATGAGCACTTGATGCTGCTCTTAGATGATGATCTGTAGGATATCTAGTGAATATGGCATAACCTCCACTTGTACCTCTACCAAATCTTTGAACTTGCGGATCTCCGTCAACACATTTGCAACTATTTTTATCTTCACATTTCATATTACCAGTCTGCATTTTATGTTTTAGTAGCACTTGTGGAGCAGGTGGACCAGGTGGATCTAACATTAGTGTTATGACTGTGGTATTGTCAGCCCTCAATCTTACTTTATTCCATTGTAATATTGCCTTATCAACAAGATTTTTTGATGGATTTAACCAATCTACTTTCTAAAAAAAAAAAAACGAATTAAAAAAATTAAATCTATTATCAAAGGTGATCTCTTACTTCTAAAGATTTCATTTCAATATTATGCTTCTCTGTTGCATATACATTTGAAATTGCAACATCTGCTGAAAGAACATTCCATAAGCCATCGGTACCAAATATCAAACAACGATGTTTAGAAGGATCAACATTGAATACTTCAACGTCTGGTTCAGGAGATACAACAAATTTATTATGTTCAGAATTGAAACTCCAAAAATCACCAAGAGCACGAGCTACCGCTAAAAACGGTATTTCATCAATTGTAGTTGAACGACGTACAGGACCTTTGTGACCAATGCGAGGCCTATTCCATACTACTCGAGGCACACCAGATTTATTAATTACTTTGCCTCCACACTCTTCTATTCTTATTTTTTCTTCAAATGACTCTGGCTTATGATCTCGTGTTAATGGCTTGGCTTTCCACTCTCCGTTTTCTAAAATAGAGAAAGGAATAAAAAAAATTGAAATACATTAGAAAAACAATTAGTAAAATAAATAAAAATTATTACCTTCATCTTGATAACCAAGTACTATACAACTATCACCAACGTGACCAGTATAAATTTTTCCTCTCATTATAAAGGCTATGCTTGCAGTGGTTCCCGATGTGTTAGGTAAACCAGATGGAGTTCTCGGCCAATTTTCTAAAAAAAAAAAAGGTATTATTCATGGGTTAGCCTATAAGCAAATGTATACTATATAAATACCTAAGTTTTTCCACATTTCAATATGAGTATTTACGTAACCATTACGGATAGCTCTTAAAACGTCATCATCGTTTTTTGACCAGAATGCATCGTCTTTGATGATGGTGTCAAGTAAATGATCTTTGGCATATGCGGCTGCTTCTGAACCACCGTGTCCATCAAATATTCCAAAGAAGGCGTACTCCAGATCTTTCATGTCCGGTGTCTGCTGGTAGGCCACCGAAAACATATCTTCCATGTACTTCCTACCGCCCTGGTTGCAGTAACCAGTCACACGAAGGTTGACACCGATGCTTGGCATTGTGACGGTCAAGTGTAGGCCAACAATACAGAGCTGAACAAAAGTTTGCGTACGACCGTTTTATGTCGACATCACCATGTACCTACGGCAAAGTCAATCTAGATTATTCAATTTGACACATGAATTCACGCTAAATGTAATTTTTCGGTGAAATTACCTGTATAACACAAGTATCGCGGGGTTTTGAAGGAAACTACTTTCTACGACGTCCACATACAGCGCGAGACAAATGGCGCGCAGTATGCCGTAATGACAACGACGGATCGGGTGGTACGGGCCGGACGTTCACTTCGGTACACTGGACGAATACGCGGGCGACACAATGGCGACGGGAAATAGAAAAAAAGTATAATCTATAATTGTTTATCGTTAAAATACAGTCGGAGCAGTAAAACGTAGTCGCGACGACCGTAACACATTAACATTAAACTGCGTTTACAAGTGTTGGAGCGCTAGAATCTAGATCGCGTTTAATAACGAATTTGTGTTTTGAAGTGCATTAATGCATTACCATTTACCATTCGTCCGTCCGTACGTCTGGTAAACGGCGCGACCGTGAATGTCCCTCGGGTCGGCGGGTTGGCTGCACCGGTTTCCCCGTGTGGCGCGAACGAGTGGCGGCTTGGGAGAATGGATTTTCGTCGTCGTCCGGCGGTGCCGAGTACCCCCGCCGGGTGGCCGACTCCTTCCAACTTCCAAGGCGGCCGAGTGTCGACCCGCGTACGTACGTGTGCAAACGCGCGCGTACACACACCACCGTCCGCCGCAATCACGGCACGAATTTTATTCGGATCATAATTACGAATACGTGATAACACTTCACGGTCCGGGGCGGTCCGAGTGTCCGACTGTTTTGTTTTTGTTTTCGTACTAGTGCAATTTTTGTTTTTTTTTGTTTTTATTTTTTTTTTTAATTATTTGTCTGTTTACATTACGCTAATTAATTTAAATATTTACACCTACTCGTTTTGTTTATATTAATATTATACACCGCACGTACACTGTATTCACTGTATAATAATATATTTTTACAATAATGTGTATAAGGGCTCGTTTAGTATACGGTCCCCGAAAGGATTTCACCACACCGCCTGCAGTAATATCCAAGTAAGTGTGTATTCGCTGGTATATTTTTACCGTACACGAATGCTGTGATACACACTACACCGGGTACATTCGGCTATAATGTATATGACGTGTATTACTTACAAATGTATAGGTAGCACATATTATAAATATATATTGTTATGTGATCTCGTCTTTTTCTAAGAACTATTACGTATAACTATAGAGTAGGTACTCGACGTTTTTTTTTTGCGTCGTTTTGCACATATTACGAGTAATGACTCAAGTGTCAACAATTTTATTTTTTATTACTGACAAAGTGTATATTTTTGCCCTACACCAATCTAAGTTTGTTTATATCCTTACTAAAATATATTGGGTGTCATTTTACCATTGATATTTTCATATAATATTTTAATATTTCTTCTTTATAAAACTATGTAGGTAAACATTTATTACCCCTACACTGTTTTAAAGTATTAAATTTTTTGTGACTACTTAGTCAGTTACATTTGTTCAAAAATTGTCACAGCTTTAAACAGATTAAGAAAATTAAAATACCTACCTATTATTTATAAATAGTAATTAATAATTATAATAAAAGTTAATAATATAATATGGCAATTGTCTATTTCTGAATAATTTTATAATTAAATTAAACATGCCATTATAAATAATGAACATGGGTAATGGTAATCAATTAGTTTAATTTAATTATTGTTAATGATATGTGTTATCAATAGCTCTAAAATGAATTATTAATATAGGTATAATAATATATATTTATTTTTTGTGATTAATTAAATATAAATTATTAACTATCAGGTTTATACGAGGGTTTACATATTATCTAAATGTATATATTAAACAAACATTCATACTATTACTTTTACATTTATTAAATATTTTAAAGATAGTGTTGTATTTAATACGTAAATTTTAATTAGTATTGTATTATTCAGACTAATTAAAAAAAAAAAATCAGTTAACCAATCTTATGTGGTTCTGATTAATAAAAATTGGTATTTTCACAATGCTTCAATGCTGCAAAATCTAAAGTATAATTTTTTATTTCAAACTTTCTCTATCCATATAGTTTTTAATATTCTTCTCCCAGAGGATGTTTTAAAATCTCAAAGTTTTAAGTATTGCCTTAGTTTCAGTTTCTTATGACAATACACTCCACACATTATTATTATTTTGGTATTAAGTTGACTGTTTTTGCATTGAATACATTTTTGCTTATTTTAATGTATGTCCTTGATTTTTTCATTGTACATTACTTTGCTTCATAAATACATAAAACATTTTACATTGAACTGTTTACAATTCTTGTTTTTGACTATTATGTCAAGAGTTCAGTAGCTTTTTGCTATTCATAATTTAGTAAATTTTAATTATTTTGTTTTTATTCTTGTTAATATTATTATAATCTTTACAATTATCTTCATTTTTTAAACGTTCCTTAATTCTTTTTTGCCTTTGGAATTTATTTTAAAGTTGTTAAGTACTTTTATTATTTATAATCTCATTTATAATTTACCAACTTATTTTTAAAAATAAAATATTATTTTTTTTGTAGTATTTTGTAATAAACAATAAATTGTAATATGTAATTATTGAGTGATCTATATTAAATTATATATAATTCAATATAAGCAACTGCTAAAAAAACTTATCATATATTTTTATGTAATAATGTTTATGGTAGGTATATATAACAAAATATGTATACATAACAAGTCATAAGTACGTAGATATTAGTAATAGGTATAAACATGTATATAAATAATTTAAGACATTTGTGCAAATTAAAAATAATTTAACAGCATTGTTTTCTAATGTTATGGCTTACTGTCATTATAAATCTATTATATTAATCCAATTATTTGTAATTTGTACACATATATTTGTATTTTAAGCAGCTTTAAACTTCTGATGTCTCTGATAAAATTTGAACTTTTATAGTCTCTTATGGCTATAATCATTATCAATTTTGATTAGTCTGTGGAACTTAAATTAAAAGTTTTTAAATTTTAAGTTTTAAGACATCTATGGCTACAAAGCTTTGAAAAGTGGTTATTTCAACACATGTTGGTTTGATTTCCATCTCTCAGTGTTATTTTGTGGACATTCCACGAGGAAGGTGGAAATATAGGAGGTATTCTTTGCAAATGCAAGAATCAGGCGGTTTCTTCTCGTCTGTTTTTTCTATTTACATAATAAAATAAATAAATATATAAAAAAAAGATCTTATGAATGAAGCGGGTATTTTTTTTTTACGTAATTTCATCTAACACTTTATTCAGGAGGAGACAAGCTAAGCTATCGATCATGCAACAATATACTTTTGAAACTCGTTATTTTTTTTATAAACAGATGCCACATTTTTGAATTTTTCACCAATGGTCAGATACCCTATTATTTTCATTAGATTAATTTACTTTATTTTGCTCAAATATAAATTAATTCGAACAAAAGATCGATATTCAAATCTATTTAATGCAGGTACATTTTATTGAATTCTATTTTGAACATCTCCGATGAATCATGTTTTTTATGCAAATTTCCACAGTATTATTGTAAGAAATTTAAGGTTTTCATTATTATTTTGAATCCCTTCCATTATTTACTCGCACTTTTAATACAAAATAATCAAAATGTTATAAAAGATATACCCATAAACGAAAAAATCGTCGAGAAAAGAATATAATATCTACTATAGGTACATACTTTTCAATTTTATTTCAAAATAATCAACACAATGAACTAGTGAACTAGGTACGTAAACAAAAAAATCCACATGGCATGTAACAATTACAATCATGTAGGTACACGATTTTCGAAAAGTCAACGATAAAAAATAGCATCTAGATTATTTGCAAAGGATAATGTCAAATGTTGATACTTTTTTTGGTAATTTTTTATTAATATGTATTACTATATACACGGTACACGACTGTGTGTTCAAAAACGATGGGAAATTGGTAAATTCCAATCATTTTAAATTTATATTTATATAGCTGTAATACATATACATAGCGATTTTAATATAAATTTAATTAAAGTTCGTCCGAGGCTTTTTTTATCTTTTTTTTTTAATTTCCAAAAATAAATACTAATATATTTTTTTATAATACGATTATATTTATATATTTAAAAAATAGTTACATTAAAATACTTAAATAAATTATCAGCAAATCTTAAAAGATCGTCATATATAATTGTTATTTATTTTCTAAATAAAAAATAATGTATAAGGGAATGTATGATCCTAGGCCTTTGACTGTTATGATTAGTATAAGATATTTGATGATATTTGTTAAGTTTTAAATGATAGGTTGATAGGTAGATTCAGTTTTAATTATCTTATTATACCTATACATATTACACAGTGAACTGACTGATGAACTAAGACATTTTTTATTTTTTCTTAGGTTAGAATCTATTTATTTAAAACTATGAAATAGGTAGTTGTAATAATATTATATTTTATTTGAAAACGATATCTTGTGTCACGTGTACCTATTATACAACGCTTCTGTTTTTTTTTCGTATTGTGTGTCCTACAAATTATGACAGCGTCTTCGTTGTTAATTCTACGAACATATTTCAGTTGAGCGTTGGTTAGTTCTTTCCGGTGGTCTTTTGTAATTAGTACCGTTACCTACCTATTTGGTACTAATATTTGTTCCTAGTTAAAAAAAATTCTGTAGATCATAATATTGAATTGTTGTGAAACTATAATGGACAAACATTTTCCTTTGTTTGAGCTTCTTAGCTATGTCTTCTTTATCATTTTATATTGAAATATAATAACTGTAACTATTGGTCGTTAACCATTATCAAAGATCAAAACATTTTTACTCATATCAGAGAAGTTGTGTAAAATTGAATTCAACACATTGTCTTTAACAATTCATAAGTTTAGAAGATTATAATAATTATTTTAAGTTGAATAAATATAGTATATTATTAATTATACTTGATTTTATTTTAAAACTTTTAGAATTACAATTTAAAAAGCCGATGACGACTGTAATAAAAACTATATACGTCGTTATTTTGATTACTTATAATAAATTATTTGTTTTCTCTTTGACCCCGGGTAACACTAATAAATGCAACATAGCAAATATACGTTCTGTGGAAATAATCGTGTGTAATTAGTTTTAATATTATAGCGAATTGACCTATTTCAAACTTAAAGGTTAAAAATATCTGTGTTTGTATGGTACGAGTTAAGGTTGTATCTATCTTAATTCGTATTTTGCATGTTAGTTTTTTACGATATTTCAATTTTTATGCAAATTATAAGTATATATATCGTAAATTTGTATACCTACGTAAGATATTGAGTACGAGATAATATGATATTATCTGTATACAGATAATGCTCTTAACTTAAAGGTTGATAATAGATCAATTAATTTTTTTATTAAAGTTAATAACAACATAAGAGGGGTTTTGCTGAACGCAATTTTGGTATGGGGTCTCTGTATACAAAGAAAACTAATAGTTTTCAGACTTTCTCTTAAGAAAGTAGAGTTGAGGTAATTTTTTTGGTTGTAAGTAACATGAGATCGAACTTAAAAATATTCATCTATATATAAAAGTAAGATCGTCCTGAAGAGATTATGTAAATCTTTTTATCCTCAGAATAAGTAGATGTCATTTATAGATTTATCAGACTGATGTTAGTTAGAAGACCTGACTGAATTGATGCTGGCTTGTTAGCGTTATTTTTTCGAACATTCATATCTGCCTAGACTCTTGAGTAATGCTTAAATTACAAACTATGAACTAAGATGATATACTTTGAATAATATCTTTGTTCATATTCTTAAGAAACAGATAAAGGTACTAGTTTAAAAAAGTCAAAGATTGAAATATCAACACGTTAAATTCACTTCATTATTATATTTTAGTTTTATAGTTACTTATTAAATAAATTATGTTTATGATTCTAATTATTATTGAAAATTAAAATATTCTAAGATAAAATCTTTGATTATATATTATGGTATCAATAAAAGTAAAAAAAAAAAATAATATAATCTTGATGATACGTGTTTGAAATAATAACAATGTGCACTGAAAATTATACTCGAGAAAACTAAAATTTGATTGAAAATTGAAATTGTATAAGCATTTTATGGCATATTTTGTAAAGTTTATTTCTTCCGGTCTGATAATCTTGATTTCTCAAATTGTTTTGTATCTGTATTCTGTGCTATAGACGATCGTTACGTTCACCGGTTCACCATGGATATAATGTTGACTTCTTTAGTTCTTTAAACTCAAGCCTAATGCTGCTAAAAATGTTATTTTCGTATATTATCTTGTATGTAAATACGAAATATTGTATAATATTAGTAATGTAATAATTGAAATGTGAAATATTTACGCCTATGGTGAAGAATTTTGAATTCTTATGTATAACATATTTTGTGTTTATATAACTAGCATATTATAATAAAATAAATCAGAAAAAATATGCATTTGTATGAAAGACCTTGCTTTAATTCATTATCAAAACTCATTGGAATTATTTTTTATTAAGTATAATATCTTCAATATTAATGTGAGTTAAGACAATGTATAATTATTAAAATCAATTCTTCATAAATATTCACCAAAATGTCAGCATGCTATTATTATTAGTTTGCTTAAGTTTTTAATTTTTTGATACTTCTTGGGCTATAAATAATTATATTAAAAATTAACATTGATACCAATTCAGTTATAAACTCATATGCAGGCACGTATACAGGGGGGTTTGGGGTTCAACCCCCCCTTTTTTTTATATACGTGCCTGCTCATATGGCTATTGTTCTTTAGATATAATCTATTGAATACCTACTATAATTTTTTTTAAATAGCTCAGTGATGTATTGAAATGCGATCACTAGGAAAGGGGTTAAACAAATTTTTTTTGTGAAGATCAGGGAATTGTTTTCTTTGTTCTCTAAAAACGATTTAAACACAATTTTATATATACAAGACGATTCTCTCATCCAGCAACACTCATTATTTCAAAATCTATTTATGTTTTTGAAAATATTTTTTTAACATAATTTCCAGTAAAATTAAAACAACATTTAAAATATAAAATATATTTTTTATTTCGTTATAGGTAATTGTTAAGGTTTTTTACTTTTTTGGATGACAAGATACATTTTTAAAATCATATTATAAAGTATAATATTTTTCGGGGTATTTCGATGTATAAAATCTAAATTAGGACGAGTAGTTTATGTGTTATAACTTATAGCTATTTAAAGTTTTGGTGAGTGAAGTGGAGAGGTACGAGAGGATACTATTCAAAAAGTTGTTCTACTACTCCGCTTATCTATACATTAAATACTTATAATTCATAAACTACTGGTCCGAATTTCGATTTTTATATATCAAAATATTCCAAAATATATTCTGCTTCAGAATATAAAATTGAAAATGTATGTTGTCCAATCTTTTATCAAAAATGTTTATAAATTTTGAACTGATGAGTGTTGTTTGAGAGATTCATCCAGTAAATATGTTTATAAGTTTATGTGAATTAAAATTTAAGTACTTGATAATTGTACACTTATTCGTCTCAAAGCTCTTTTAAAAAAATACTGTAAAATGTAAATTGTGTACAACTAATTTATTAATGAGTAAACAATAAATAGATTTACGATAAATTAAGTCGATAATTTATTGACGATAAGATATTACTTCAGCATATTAGTGCTATAGATTAAATGAAAATTGTATAGTTAAGGTAAAATTAATATTCTACAGCGACGATGTCAATAAATACCTACCTGAAATAATATTGAGTAATTACTCAATAATATTTAAAATAAATGGGTAGACTAAGAAAAAAAACCAATTTTTTAGAAAATATTAAATATGTGAAAATGATTATGCGAATCAATTAAATATGCACTTTCCTTCTAAAATTGACGAAAATATAAGAATACGCATTTAAAATTTTTGATTTTTAAACTTACCATCGTATAATTTAATTTTTAGCTCAATCTACTATCAATCGAGAGTATATAGAACAATATGTATTAACTCCAACATGTAAGCCCTAGTACTTTAGTAGGAAGTAATATTTTCATTTAAGATTTTGAGCGAAGTTATAATATATTGATAATATAGTGATTTGATTTTACTATGATATGTGTTTTTTCTCTTTTTGTGTAAACTTTTTATAATGCTTAGGTCTACCTTTGAGTGAGATTTCTAATAAATTATTGAGTGTTAGTATTTTTGTGATGTCAAAATTGATAACTCACAGTACTTTTCAAAATTATCGAAGGGAGGGGAATATATGAAGAAAAAACGGCAATTTTTGCGAAAAACTAGTTTTTGACAAAGTTGATTTACTCTAAAAAAGTTAATTGAAAATTTCTGATATAGTTATTATTACTGAAATTACAAAAAAACGCAATTTTACAAATATTTTTTATAACGTTTGAAGTTTAAATTTTGACGAAATTGAATATTCATGCATAAAATAACCTCATTAAAAAATTTTATTTAATATTTTATTTAAAGTTTTTTTGTTATAATATAAAACTTATTAATCATAAAAATGTGAAATATTATACTATTATACTAAATACCTAGATTAATTCAATTTACTGATGGAAAAAAATAAATTACCTATGTTAATATAAATAAATTATAAAATATCCTAAGAAATGCTGAAAGATAGTTTTATGATAAAATAATTTTTTATATGCATTAATTTATCATTGAATTCAAATTTTTAACACATCTATTATTGTAATCTATTCAATGGTTTATTATTCTAAACCTAGCATAAAGCAGTGACATTTAAAATAATTGATTTAATTCTTTCATAATGAAATATAATGTTTAATTTCATTTTTATGTAGGTACTAGAATAATTTATATTTTCCTTATTTAAATATTAAACAATATTTGTATTACGGTTTTGATGACATATTTATGAGCTTTATGCTTACTAATAAAGTATAAAATTGTATGAAATTTATTATTGGTGTTGGTAAATTTCAATTCCCATAAACATAAATTGAAATAATGCATAGTCCATATTGTATTTAATGATGTTAATTAAAAAACAATAACTAAAAAAAATAAAATAGTAATATTATGAAAATAAATAATAATATACTAATACTTATTACATATTTGTTCTAAATCCATGACTATTTATCTGATTTTATAATCACATTAAGTATTTAATAATTAACTAGTTAATTTTAAGTTATTATAAATTAATTAATTGACTTTTAAAAATTGGATTTTAGTATTGATGCAAAATATTTATAACATGATATGTACATAATATACAAAATAATAATAAATTTACTAGTTATAAATAAAACTATTTTTTTTTCAGAACAAAAATTCATGATTATTAAGCATAGTTGTATTACAAATGCACTTCATCTTGCCAGAATCTCAGTTCAACAATGACTTTCTTGAATAACAGAGAAGCTTAAGGTAAAAATTGTACTGTATAAAAAATAATAATTATATGCATGTCTTATAATATTTTATAAGACCCTATAATTGTTCTTTGTTTTTTCAACCTCAAAAGATGTATTTGTTATGTGATCTTGAATGTATAATAGTTTTATATATGATAAATGATTTATATTATAATGTCAAAAACTAAATTTTAGTGTTTTTATTATAACATTTTTAGTTCATGATATACCAGTATCAATCACAATGTTTAATTTTATGAAAAAAAGTTCTGGTTCCCACAATGTGGTGAATAATGGGAGCAGTTCTGGATATGGGTCACAGGGTTCAGCCAATAATCAAACTGAAGAAAAAGAGCAAAGAAAAAAAATGAAGAAAATGCGTAAAGAAAAGGAAAAAAAAGAAAAAGGCAGTTTTAGTATGTCCTCTGATGATTTGTTAAGATTGGATGAGGTGAGAAAAACATAATATTGTTTTAAAATAAGTATATATATTCTACCGTGTCATTTTTTTAGGTGAGAAAATCATTAAAACTACGAACAAGGCGTAAAGAGAAACAAAAGTTGCCTAGTGGAATTACTGCAGATTACAGTGCCAACTTTTTTGCTCCATTAAATCGTGATGAGACTGATGAAGCACTTCAAACCCCTCCTCTTCCACCTCGCAGAGGTATTCTTAAACCTCCACCAATCTTAGAACATGGACCATTACAGGATCTTGATTCAGATTCTCTTCTACAAACTAATACATTAAAAAATGAATTAATCGTGTATGAAAATGTTCCAAGAGTATCAAGTATTGATAGCCTCACAGATTCAACAACAAATAGCAGTTTTGCTACACCATTTAACCTTAGTCCTTCTGGCAATGATTATTTAACTGATGAGTTTGACGAAAACTTAAAACTTCCATATGTTCCAATTGTGAAGGTAGAGCCTCGAATATTGACCATTAATAGAAGAGCAGGACCTGGTAGTGATTTTGGGTTTTCGTTAAGACGTGGTCTTGTATCAGAAAATACAGCAAAAAGTTTGAAACCAGTGATTTTTGCTGAGCCGGGACAAGATAAAACACATTATACGGGACTTCTTCCTGGGGATAAATTAATAGAAGTAAATGGTAGTCCTGTTTCTGATAAAAATAGAGATGAAATTATTGATATGATTAAGTCATCAGAAACAAGCGTTACTGTTAAGGTAAATTAAATAAGAATTAACATTAGTTATTGTTATTATCAAATGTTTATATTACTTGTAGGTAGAGCCAGCTTTGGAGCTTTATGAATTAAGTCAAACATATTTAAGCAGTCAAAATGGAAACACTTTAGTAAGTAAACAGTTATTATTTATTATTATTTATAATTATTTAAAATAAACAATATACAATAGCTTCTTGGTAATCTGGACATTTTTTGTTTGACATGATGCTTTTAAGATTTTTTATTGTAGTTGTTTAAGCAAAAATTCTGAAAATAAAATATAGCCAGATTACTAAATGTACTGAATTATCGTACAACCAGATTACCGAGAGTCTACTGTATTATATTATATCACTAGAGTATAAGAAGTAATCTACTATTTTATTTTGGATTTTGCGTTATGAGTTTTGGGACTAAAATAAATTTAATAATACAAACTATAAATGTTTGTTGCACATTGGTTTTGAGCCATATATAATATAATAAGTTAATGGACACTAAAGGTAGTATTATGACATATTTTTAATGTTATATACAGATAGACATTAATACATTATACAGTATACACTTTATAATTGAGGCTATATTTTATCATAAATTATTTGGTAACCAGGAAAAAAAATTCTGGGCACCACAATCCCTCTTTACAGCAATACTTTCCAAGTAAAAAATGTATTTAAACAAATTTATTATAATATATATTTCAGTTTGTTATAATTTTCTTAATTCTTTTGTTTCGTTTCTTGATTAAGTGAACAAAAATTTGTTTGTTAAAAATTGTTTATGTGGGAAAGAACTTATTAGGCTAAATGAAAAACGATATTGCACAGACAAAATTCTTTTTTTTTAACGGTGAAAATTTGATTTCTTAACTGCGCCTGTAGCTTTTTCCAGATTCTTTCCCCTAATATGAATATTTTTTCCATATGATTTTGTAACTAAAATACAGCCATTAATGCTTCTAACATAGTATGTTACTCATAGTACTGACAAGTAGTAACTTGTCAGTTACTTTAAATTAGTATTTAAAAATTTAATATGATATTGTACATTTATGATTAAATTGTCTATATCAAACCCCTTAAAAATACTTAAGTATGGCGCTCGGCGCTAATGTAATTTTGTCCTAAAATATACATTATGTGAATGATCCTGTCTTACGGAAACAACCAATTTCTTTTTTAAAATTAATTTAGGGAAATATTCTACAGTCAACATTGAACCGTGTTTTTCAATATTTAAATTTCAAATTTCATGTTATATTTAAGACAATCAAAGCTTTATTTTACAAATTATTTTTTTGTTAGTGTTTGAAATAAGAAAATATATCATTGATATCTGTAAAAAGTCTTCCTCTATCAAATAAAAAAAACACAGTATTATAATCCAAAAATTCTACAAAGCCTGCAAGTTTTTCTCGTAAAGTCATTTTTGTTAATATAATTTAAAGTATCTCCTCCCCTCCTAAATATGTATCGTGCACTAAATAAATGAAAAATTATTATAATTAAGATGGAAAATATACCATAAAATATAATTTCTAAATTTTGTAGAATTAAGGACGATATGGAAAATTGTTGTTTATAAAATAGATATAAAATTGAATCTATCTAATTCATGTATTAGTTAATGTTGAATGATAAATATTATTTACTTTAGTCTATAGTTACTAGTATTTAAATATTATTTAAGAATCTGGTAGGTGTTTAGGATACATTTTTATAGTACTCTTTACAAAATTACAATATGTTTGTGTAAAAAAGGAGCAAGGTTTTTCTCTTAGTATTGTAGAATGCTCCTTAAATAGTATAGAAATCTTAACATTTAAAATTATGGTCTTTAGAATTGATTAAAATATTTATTTCTGTAAAAATAGCATACGGGTGTTAAAAAATTTAAATTTAAACTTTTATTATATCTTTAGAGTTTTAGACCAAGAAATTTATGAAATTCAAAAATATATTTGTAACCAACTAAAATTAATGATGACATAAGGCAATTTTAAAATGTTTTTATATGAACAGAAGAAATTTTTATTTTATGTTATCAAAATTGCCTATACTAACTCCTTTTAAAATTGTTACTACTAACTTCTCACCTTGTTTATTTATTATATTTTGAAGTTGTAAATTGACATACCCATTGCTTGTGTGTGAAAACAGTCGAAATATTTTGGTGGACCCCTTTAATATTGATTAAAATACATTGGGCATAGTCCTCCAATTATAAGTTATCTACATACAAATACAATTCATCAATGTATATTCAATATAGCCATTGACATATAAATAAATAATTATAAATTAGTCAATTGATTTAATCTTAATATTTTAAAATTATAATTGTGTATAGGAAATAATAATTTATATAATTGTAAAAAGTTTCAAGTCAAGAATTTTAACTTCAAATGCTTATAAAATAATGTTACCAGTGTATTTTTAATTTGTTATATGAAAAATTTAAGATTTAAATAAAAACATTTTTATCTACATTTAAAAAAAAAAAACAAAAAAGGTTTGAAAATTTTAATATTTAAAACTAGTTTTAACAACTTAAAGATTTCATTACATTTAGAAGACATTGTTATAAAAAATATGTGCTTCTAAGTAGGTACTAACTAGATTAAATTGTTTACTAGGACAAAATTAAAGTTGAAATTTAAAAAAAATTACTGTTTGAATAGTGTTGACAACAAATAAAATATTATAAAAAACTTATCATTGAATAATCAACACACATTCATTGTTTACTCAGAAGTTAGAAATTAGAAGAAACCGAGGAAGAAACTAAAAGTTTTATTTAAAAAAAGATTCCTATTAAAAAGGTTTTGTTTTATAATTGTAATTAAACTGTAATTAGCCTCAAGAGACCTGATTCTTTTACCAACAATTTATATAAGCATTTTTAGACCTGATATAAATTCAAAATAGTTTTGCGTTACTAATAGTCAATAGATATTTTAAATTTTAATCTATTTCTTATAAATTTACTCTATTAAATTTAGTTTGAATTTTTCTGATAAAAAATTTAAAAATTAAATAATAATGTGTATAATAGTAAATGAAAAAATGTTCAATTTAAATTTTAAACCATTTATCAAATGCTAATATTATAATAATACCTTATAAATTATAATACACACAATATACACTATAAATATAACTTTATATATTTTGATCCACACAAAGAAATAAATATTTAACAATGTTTGTTTTGGTGGACACGTGACATTATGGTAGGCATTGAAAAATATTTCAAGGTTGTAGAATTTGCTATAGTATGCATTCTTTGAATAGTTTTTAGTTTTCTATTGATCATTATGTTATATTAATAATATGTATTAAGATGAATAATATAGATTATTAACGGTTACTAAAATTTAAATGTAAATTATTTTGATTCAATAAAGATTGAAAATGTCAATATAATATAATAGTTCTTTATTCAAGTTAATACAATAATAACTTCTCTTTTATTCACTTTTGATGAAACAATTTTAGATAATAATATATTCTGGACCGAGATTAGACAACTTCTTGTTGATTTTTATTCTATAGTGAAAAATATAAAACGCATCATATTTTTTAAATAATATTTTAAGCAAAGATGGCATTTAAAAAATGTTACAAAGCTAATTAACTATTTTGTTATTTTTTGCACTAATTACGGAAAGTATAACTTTAAACTCTATATATTGAGACTTAAATTTTTTACCAAATATTTAAATTAACGTCGTAGGATATACATGGTATAGTTTCAGATTTTTTGTGCTATTCACACTTTGAATTTTTAGATTTATGCTAAGAGATGAATATATTGATTTTACGATGATATGTGTTTTTAATTTTTAATTTTTGTGTGTCGTCATTGTTCGAGGCAGTAAAAATGTTTTAATTGTCAACTTAGTAGTTGATGTATGATAGTAAATTGGACCGGGTTGATACTTTGGAGTTAAAATTCCCAGTATCGTTTTAAAAATATTCAGTAAAAATAAATTAAAGAATAACGGGAACTTCTACGTTTTTCTATATATACCTATAATAATATAGATTTTTGATTTTGTAGCTTTTTAGAATATTATAATTTATAACGTTTATATAGGCAATTTATTTATAGTTAGATAAAGTTGAGTATACAGGCTATTTAACATTTTTCAACTTTTCAATAAATAATACGAGATAAATTATAATTAATAAAAACATGAATTAGAAATAAGATAAAAAAGATATAATGTAATGTATGAATTTAAATGCGTCATTTATATATCTTTACTATTTAAGATAATCAGTTTAACACTTCAATTGTTTATTTAACTTTTTAGTATTTACAAATATATAATAATATAATATACCGATAAGTGTTAAAGATATCGATATATAATCTGAATAATTAATGTAATATCTTCAAATTATTATCTATTGGATTGCGTTAGTCATCATAATAAATTATATTATACAATAGTGGTGTATTTGTTGACTGTGAACTCCAAAGTAAATCGTAACATGTTACTGTGGTAAAAATGTATGTATATTAAAATCTTATAAAATATGCAATAAAGTTCCTAAATATTTTGTCCGAAAAGATCATGTCCATAATATAATCAAACTATAAGAGCTAATATCCCCCCCTATTTTTTCTTCTTAAACATAAATATTCGACAATAAAAATAATTAAAAATAATTTGTATGTGTCTTGTTATAATTGAATAAAAAAATTAATTCAATAATAACATAACCTCAGTTATTTGGACTTTTAACTAGTAATTAGTATTGCTATATGTCCGGTGCACAATAATATGATAAATTAAAAAAGTTTTCCTATAAGAAACTAAAATATTTGTTACAAACTATTTATTGTGATCACACCACTATTATTAAATTTTTGCTAAAGGTTTTATTTGTATATTATAAACTCAAATAAGTAAAAAAAAATTAACATTATAGCCAATTATAATTAATTCTAAATAATGGTCAGACGTTAGAGGTGTCCTTTAGTTTGGATAACCTGTGATTAATGGAGGTAACATAATAGGTGACTGATTTCTTACCTTTGCAAGCCGCCCTCGGATCATATAATTTTTGGAAAATAGACAATACATTTTTTCAAACTACGTGTAATGAATAAGTATACAAGATTCGTTTTGTTTTATAATACTCGTTTCATCGCAGAAAATTACAAACTTGCGAAAGAGATTTTGTCGAAACTCTAAAATTGTTGAAAACGGTTTGAATGGTTTAACACTGTTTTCCATTAAAATGATCAGTATACTTCAGTCTATAGTGACCAACTGAAATTATCGTGTTTACCCATTTGCCAGTCATGTTAAGTCGAAATTCAACTACACCATATCGTATAAAGTTTTGTATATGTAATGATATGTATAGGTTTAAAATGTCGTTATTTATATAAATTGAATACATTCATATTATAGTATATTTAATTCTACTTCCACGGTATAGTGGAAATCCGGCTTAAACCATGTATGTAGGTATGACAATTGACTCAACAATGGATTTATATACCATGGTATTATGTCAGCCGCTTTGACCGTGGTCTACATTACATACGGTGTTCACAAGCTATAGTAGATACCCACGGAGTTTTTTCCATCGGCTTGTCTCACTTACCACACTTTTTCTCCGCGCCCTCTTGTCGTTTAACTCTCAGACTAACTGTTTTCGTAATCGTCATTCGTTCATTAAGATTATTGATGTGAAGTAGGACGAAATTTTAATTTTAATTTTCAAAAAAAACCGTATAAAAATAATAAATAATAAATAAATTCATTGTTCAATTAATAGGTATAGTAAGTTATACTCGTATTATAGTAGGCTAATAAAAATGAATTTATAATTTGAAGAAAAGCTAGGATAGTAGGATATCATTAAATAATATTTATAATAATAATAAATGTAAATATATTTAAACCTTTATAAAAAGGTGTCATCTATCCCCTCTCCCCGGCCATCTAAACGGCCTTAAATACGTTCCAGGACACAATAAAATGATAATAGTTATAAAATAATTCTAATTATATGTTTGTTTTGTTTTAGGAATGTTTATAATATAAATTATAATAGATGTTACAGTTGATAGGTTATGTATAAAAATATAAGAAAATGACAATTTTTTTTTATTAATCCGTTATTTTAATCAATTTGTATATATATATATATTATACATACTGCCATACTGGTATATAATTAGCTTTAATCATGTAATATAACTAATAAATATACATTTTGTTCGGGTCCTCTGCATAGGCGTAGTATGTATATAGTATGATATTAAATAGTTCTATAGTCTTTAAAACTAGCTATTACAGCTTCCAACAGTAATATAGTAATCGGAAAACCTTGGTATTTGCAATTAGCATAATATTATAAATAGTATTGAGCGCAATCATTATTAAAACAGTCGCCAGTGTAGTAGTGTAATGATATCTAATCGCTATTCGCTATACCGAGTATTCGGATCGGTATATAAACGTTTTTAAGAGTGGTTACAGAGCGAGCGTAGAATGCCATTGTATCTATAATATCACCGGGCCAGAACGTAAAACGAAAACAAAGGCAACGGGTAATAATAATTATTGGCGTGTATACGCGTCTTCTGAACTCTGAAGCGCACGCAACTACGTAAAGTCGTATTCTAGAAAACGTGTTGACGGTCGCCGGACGGAATGAATAACGATTTGGTCGGAGCGTATAACAACAATAATAATAATAATATTATTATTATGCCGTTCATTATTAGATACCTGCGTAGGCATATATATATATACACGAGTGCATAACAATACGCGACGACCACACTGTGAAATATATGTTTAAAGAGACCACGACGGTGGTCGGCGGCCGGTGACGCGCTTTCGGATGTGGTTCTCAACAGAGACGGGTGCAGTTAACATTTTATCAATTAGGCTGCCGTTTATCGTTTCATTAGGATTCTAGTGCTGTCGTCGTCACCGGGAGTGGAATATCACGCCCTCCCCCCAACCGTCGTCCCACTGCCAACGTGCGTTTCATTGACGGCGGCGGCGTATATACACATCGTTGCGCGGCGTACACAGCCGGCCGGCCGCGCCAATCTAAAAAAATCAAACGGCAGTAACACACACACATACACTTATATGTTATATATATAATATAATATATACGACGACGCCGACAGTACGTACTCGCGGCGTGCCGTCGTCGTTCCGTCCGCGCGCCAGTCGCTCTGGTGACCGTTGTCGAGCCGGCAGCGTGCGCGTGGTGTCGTGGTCGAGCGTCGTGTATAGTGTGCGTGTCTCGCGCGCGTAATTATCGAAATATAAGGATATATTAATATTATATGGTCGTTCGCGTCTGTCGTTGACCTGACTACGGCAGTATATAGTGGCGGGTTAAATGAGATGTCTAAAACGATCTGTTTACATAGACCTGCGGGCTGATCGATTTAATATTAAAATACACATTACACGCGTCGTAGTGTTTTTGCGCGTCGTCGTCGATTTGCGGATGGTCCGTCCGCGTTTCCGTCGTCTTTCCGCGGCCGTACACGAAACATGTTAACCATGCCGCCGGGCGCACTGCAAGGTCAGCGGTCGGCGGGCCCGCCCAAAGTGGTCGGCGAGATATTAAAACGCGGGGCCGGCACGGGGGCGCTGCCACCGGCCGTCGTCGAAGGGACCGCGGCGGGACCCGGTCGGAGGCGCCAACAGCCGTCCGGGGCGCCGGCTGCCGCGGCCATGGTGTTGGCCAAGGACATGGCCACCGGTCGTGGTAAGTCGTCCGGCACCGCTGCCGCCGCCGGCTCGCATAGCCCCAGAGCCGCCCGGCCGTCGGCTGCTACTTCGATGCGGCCGAAACCGGTCCCGCCCTCGGTGTCCAGGAAAACGGTGGCGGCTGTGGTCGGCGGCTCCAGCAGGAAGCCGCAGCCGGCCAACAAGTGTCGTCGGCCCACGTCCGCCGAACGCGTCAAGGTATATACATCACTATATGTACAAGCGCTTACATATATATACGGTATCTACAGGGTGATATAGACATCATCTGTGTACGGCGATGAATATTGTTATCACTCTTATTTTACCGGAACTTAAAAACACCGATCTTTTCATGTATAGATATGTATTATGTATCTGCATGTATTCGGAAACTATAATGTATTTGTTCATTGTTCGGTACTATTAGCTATATATTTTTTTTTTTTTTTGGAAAAAGCTTCAACAAATTGAAAAAAAATAGATATTTAAAATAAAAAATTTATGCTAAATATTTTTCGAATTCAATTAGAATTTAGAACACGTTTTGTGTGACGTGCAACACAAATTGTCGAACGAGAACGAGAAAAACGTTAGAAAATGCACCCTATATATTATATTATATACTTTATATAGTTTACACCTTTGTCGTGCCGTAAACGAGGGTGACATACACGGCGTGTTATAATATATTATGTGTATAAGTGTGTACGACTGGTTTTCGAAAACTACAAACCGTATTCGACACGTCTCCGCAGCGGCGTACAC
The DNA here is from genome assembly GCF_020882245.1 of Rhopalosiphum padi. Lineage (NCBI taxonomy): Eukaryota > Metazoa > Arthropoda > Insecta > Hemiptera > Aphididae > Rhopalosiphum > Rhopalosiphum padi. The sequence continues at coordinate 87,102,583 of NC_083597.1, forward strand.
AGGGTATTTATATACTAGAATACCTATGCGGACTGCGGAGTGATAATATATTATTATAATATTTATATGTTATGCCTATATTGCCTACACATATGGTTGGGCGTTATTTCGATCCGTTTCTGTCGTGTTCGCGACAATTGCGTCGTAGGTACATATTATATATTGTTTTATTATGCAGGTTCCCTGGTTCTGGACCGATTTCCGGCCGTTCCAGGATTAAATAAAAACGACTCTTTACGATATGAATACACGTTTTCAGACGTTTCGACCATCGTACGCACCATAAATGCATAATTATAGGTGTATATTTTACTTAAATACATTTATATTATAATATTGTATTATTTATTACGATATAAAATTATGCTCGCACGTTTTTATTGTTCGTTTTGTTTTTTCTTTATACGCGTTTAACGATTTAAAATTCGAAAACGGCTTTCCGGAAGTTATCGCTTCATTAGTTTATATTATGTAGTTGTTTAATTTTGTTCGCTCAAACCGCGTCGACTTTTAAAAACTGTACACCTACTTACATTTGTACGATTTAATATAACGGGAGTTATCGATGCTAATGAAAAGCCTCATGCATTGTTTTGGACGGGACTGCATTATTATTGTACTGCCGTCATAAGAATTTATTGACCTCATTGACCATTTGGCAAGATTATATTATATAATATAATAATATATTCTCGTTTCTCATACACGCTTGAATATATATGTATATGTCGGGTGTGTTCCTATATATTGTGTATAATTTTGTAATACGCGAATTTACCAGTTTTTTTCTTCGGTTATTTACTGTATTATGTTGTGTTCGGTTTTCTGTTTTATCGCGATATAAGGATCAAACCTAATAAACATTCAAATATTTCAAATACCTTATCGTTAATATTTACTTGTATATAGGATTGACAACTTTTACCAACACAACTATATCTAATTTTATTTCATTAAATTATTACCCAATTAATAGTAGTTATTCGTACTCCACAGGTCATTGGACACGTGGAATATGTTCCTCATCTCGTTATTTGATATAATATAAACACTATTAACCACTATTATTTTTAAATTTTTAAATATTATTTTAAAATTCTTAAATACAATTCTTGTATATATTTTTTTTAAACCTGTTTTTAATTTAAAAATATATTGTAGATATTCTATAATTTCATAGTATTTAAAATGTGGTGAACGTATTGATATTTTTTTAATTTGTCTTCGATTGTGTGAAAACATTTGCAGTTTAAATAAATGATTATATTTTTAAATGTTGATTTTTATGTGCGTGTTTATTCTTTATTATAATTGATTTTTTCCATATTATAAATTTATACGTATACCTAGATATTGTTTTCCCTTACAGTAAGTTCAGTCTAAACATTAAATTGTACGTCGTGCTCCATAGAAGTTCGTCGTTCGTCGAGTATGCTCATCATATTTGGGTTTTCCGTGAAAAATCTCACAATACACGCTGTTTATTTTTTTAGCTATAAAAAAAGTTATGGATTTAAATATTTGATATATTGATGAAATCTGTAAGATATTGGATACGGTTCAATTGAACCGTTAAAAAACCAAACTATATATGACTACGCGTCAATGCTCTTATTGAATGCGATCGTTGGCCGATGTATCATTATACATTTAAAATTGATTATCTTATAACATACTGTAATAACCAATAAAATAGAACCAATTCTAGTCAATTAGTTGGGTAGGTAAATTTTTATTTATTATTATTGAAACAGTGTTAAATTTAATATCCTTATAGTTTTTTTAATCGCCACTAAAACAAATTAATTTGTCAATTTTCAACTTGTATAACATCAATAGTCAATACATCATATTATATTGTAATTAAAATAATCAAGTAAAAACAAGTTATTATTAATGTGGTATATAACTTTTTTTTTTTAATTTCCTTTACTATAGGTGTGTATATACTTTGAGATATTGTTTTTTTAACGAGTTATTTGTTTAGTTAATGCTCCATTGATTTAAATATACAACTACTTTTTGGAAGATGTATATTTATCGAAATAAAATATAAAATCACTGAACCGATAAAAAAAACAACAACAAACAACGTATTTAAACGTTACACTGTCTCTTAAACCTTGTATATATATTAATACGATAAATACTTGTAAAATAAATCTAAGGCGTTTTTATATTTTTATTTATAAAATTATAATTAACCTATATAGTACCTACTACCTACATATATATATATAATTAGTATATTATAAAATAATTAAAAATAAATTTAATGGAGATTTTCTGATGGATGGTTATTTTTTACATATTTAATTAATTAAAATAATGTATACATAATTAATATTTTAAAATATTATACAGTACATTTTCTGTTTTTAATTAATTGTTATCAAAACATTTAAGGATAGATAAAATATTTTAATCATATAACATAATTGTATCAATATACATATTACAAACATGATTTAGTTTAAGTTCATAATAAATTGCTTATTCTTTGGTGTATGTTCTAATATATATATATATATTATGTATACAAAATTGATTAATTTATTATTCATGTCTTATTCTGTGATAATGTATTTCTAATAAAATTATTATTTGATATTTATGAAAGGAGATTACAAGAAATACGGAAAAAATGATTTAAATTTATAAATCTCAAAAAAATCTAATGTACTCTCAATCTTGTAACGATAATAATTTTATAAATGTTTTTTCCGCTTAATTTTTGTTTATGTTTTATTGTTTTGGCAATATAATGTCTTATGTAATATGTGTATGTATGTTAGTTTAAATGATAACATAAACAAGCTTGTAAATATATTCTAACATGGTAATCTAATCTGTAGTTTCTTGTTTATTCACAATTTTATTATACTTTACCCAGGGTCAAAAATGTCTGATATATAGTGTTGCATCTGCATTAGAGAACTAACATTAGTTATAACAACCATTAAAAAATAATAATTTCGAAATAATTTTTTTCTTTGCCTTTTAATGGCTAGGCGCTATTGTTTATCTATCTTATTATAGTTTCTTTACATAATATAATAGTATATTTATATTCATTGATGTATGATATATAAAATATTATAACAACAAAATATGTGGACTTAATTCAATAAAATTTTTAATTTTTCACTAGAAATAATATATGTACAAGTCTCTCGTCTAATTAAACAAAATTTTTAAGGATGGCGTATCATTAAAGTTTTTTCCACCTACTTACACACGTATACTCGTAGTATCGTAAAAATTTCTCTCCGTAATTCACTAATTGTGATTAAATTAATCAAATTAAGTATCATTATTCATATATTTTAACAATTACAATTAAAGAATAATTTCTTTGTTTTGCCTGAAGATTTTTTTTATACTACTTTGATTTCTAAAAAAGTTATTAGGCATAGTAATATTTGATTTTTTTTAAATGTTAAGTTATTTATAATAATTGATTATTTTTTTAAAATTCAAAGTATTAAAAAAGCTAAAAAACACATTGATAATGTTATTCATTTTGATTGTTATAAAAAGTTATAATACTTTACTTTCAAAAATGAGTGAAATACAGAGTGTGGTTTTAACTATATTATACGTGTGTAAGGAGTAGACAAAAATTATACTAGTGTGCTTTCTTAACAATACTACCTTTCCGAGAATATTTTTATTCGCTTTGTTATTTTTGTGTTAAGAAATTTTATAGGAAAAATGTTTTTCTTATCTCTCTAACAGATGCAGTTGCGGTCATTGACCATTAAGGCCAGACATACTGACACTGTTTTTTTATTCATAATTATCTCACGTGTTTCTTTCATTATTAAAGTAATATAATTTTTGTTCATTAATAATTGTCTGAATGAAATCACAATTATTATTCTACAGATATTTCTCGTTGCATTTTGGTTTTAATACATTTTGGATGATAATAGTATAATTTATGTGTATTATTTATTTCTAATTAAATTGTTCATTGGTTGTTTAAGTAAACTAAGACTATTGACAATAAAAATTTAATTACATAATGTTATACCTTAATATATATGCAACTTTTGCATACATGTGAAATGTGTGTTTAGTTTTTAACTGCAAATATAGTTAGGTACCCTATTATAATCCCAAATGGCTCAAAATACTTTCAATACTTTCCTTCACTTTCTCTTAATTATCGGAGAATGTTACCACCCGAAGTAGTTGTTTACGTTTTATTTTACTCCAAATATTTTATTATAATTCATCAACATAATTTTTAAACATTTGTATAGTAATGATTAATAACATGCATTTATTCATATATTTAAATTTTAGGTTTCAAAGTCGGAACCAGAATCAAACGATTCACCAACCGAATTAAATTCACCCGATACTGATGCATATTGGTTAGTTCATAATGAAGGATTTTCGCCTGTAGAATATACAAGGAAAAAAAGTTCAGATGGTTCATCAAAAGTATTAGTCAAGGTTTTCGGTGGTAAAGAATATAGTGTGGACGAAGAAAGCCTGGAAAAGGTAAGTTAAAGTATTATGTTGGTTGAGATATTGATATTATTGTATTATCATTGAGAATTTGTTAGAGAATGGACATTAAAGCTTTAAAAAGAATGTAGTTAAAAACATTTAAAAATATCTAAAAATTACTTAAATAATTACTAAAAAAATGATTTATTTCTTTAAAAAGTTTTTATTTTTAAAGGGATTCGATGCCGACTGTTTTTGTCTTTGTCTACACACACGGAACATAGACAATTAGACATGTTCTTTACCAAACGTACTGCTAGAGTTAGTGAAATGATAAAAAATAATAAAACAGATCTGAATAGGTATATTATGTATTTATGTAGTATTTAAGTCTACTTGAAATCAACTTTTCTACATTTTTTATTTTTTTATTATAACTTCTTCAAAAATTGAAATACATTTTTTTAATTTTTACTTTTTTAATATAACTTTTTTTGGATTATGGTGATAAAATCAAACATTTTGCGAAAGTCAATAAAGTGGATTTAATAAAAAATTAAAATTTATTTTAGATTTCTTATCGCTTCACTAGATCAATCAGCACTTTTGGCAAAGAATCGTCTAAATTTCTTTACCGCGTGTGTTAGACAAAAACAGAAACGGCTGGTATCGAGTTTCTAAAAAGTGTTGTAAAAAATTGTTTCTAAGATAATTTTATTATTTTGGTGAACAAAAGATGTAATATAATAAAATTATTTGTGTTGAGTTTAAAATGTACATATGTATTCATATTTCTTAAGAGAACGTCGCATCCGCATGTATTGTCTCCGTCTTACACACGCACTACATACATTAGGTAAAACGCCTTTACACAATCTTAGTAGAACTCGCTCAATTTTGGTTTTAATACAGTAAATACCTATACCTATTATAAAATTAAAAGACGACAATATTTCGGAGGGAAAGACGCTGAGTTTTTTCCATTATTTGCAATATAACGTTCATTATAATAGCTTAGAATTAGCGAAAATTTCAGAAAAATTTTATAATCTTTAACTTTTCAAAATTTTAATTTTTTTAAAAAAAACTTAGCGTTATGCCCTTAAAAATATTGTCATCTTTTAATTTTATAATAGATATATTATTATTATTCTAGAACCAAAATTGAGCGAGTTCTACTTAGACTACGTAAACGCGTTTTGTCCATGTTGTACGTGTGTATGACGAAGACAACATATGGGTGTTGACATGTTAAACATGCGGGTGCGACGTTCTCTTAAAGGGATTCGGGGATCTATAGGGCTACGACAATTTTTTTTCATGCTTAATATGGAAGGGAATTTAAAAACTTATATGAGCTTCTAAAAGTCATAAAAAATGACAAAAAGGTATTAATTTAAGAGAATTAAAAATAAAATTTTGTTTATTTATCATAATATTTTGTATCTTATGAATCATGCAGACTTTATCTAAAACTAATGTAAATAAAAGGTTCCAAATATTTTTTCTCTAACTATAACTTATAAGAACTTTATTTTTTTTAAATAGACATTTAGTGTATTTTATCATGTTTGTTGTTATCAATAACTTTTATTATAAATTATATATTTTACCTGTTACCTCCCGAATTAAAAAAAAGCATTAATATTTTTAGTTAATCTTAAAAATGTGAGATAACTTTTTATGTTTTTTATACTATAGTATGTATAGGCTTATTTAAATACAATTAATAGAGTTAAATGTTTAGTTTTAATTAAGCATTAAAAATAGGTATGTAGTCAATAAAAAATAGAAATGAGGCAGGTAGGATAGTAAGTGAGCTACTATGTATGAAGACAAATATTAAATAATTTCGTGTAAATTATTTTTTTTTAAATAAGATAACTATTTGTATATATTATACACTATTTATTAGTTAATAATAATTCCAAACTCATTGATTTGTTATAGCGCATTTATTAATTATTTTTTTTAAATTGTAGATGAATTCAGTAAAAATGCAGTTAACTGAAGATTTATCACAGTTAAATTATTTAAACGAATCTAGTATTTTAAACGTAGTACGTAGCAGATATACTTCAAATCTTATTCACTCGTATGCTGGACCTACAATGTTAGTAGTTAATCCTGGATCTCCATTAAATTTATACACTGATAAGGTAAACACATTACTCGAGACTTTAAATAAAATGTAATTAACTACACTTAAAATATTTTTTGTAATGTTAAGGTTATGCATATGGTTAAAAATCTTTATAAGATCAATAAACAACCACCACCTCATGTTTATGCTATGGCACAGTCTGTATACATGGCAGCAGTAACTACACGCCGCGATCAATCTTTAATTCCTATGGGATGTCAAGCAAGTGGAAAATCAACTTCATGTAAACACCTATTACAATACCTTGTACAAACTGCAGTATCTCCTAATAAGGTAAATTAAAACAATTTATATATTTTAAAATATTTAAAGTTAGTTGATTATGTATAACTAATTTTCTAATTATATTTTTAGGTAGTTACTCTTGAAAAAATTGAAGCCATGTGGACAGTTTTAGAAGCTTTTGGAAATGCGGCGACTGCTAATAATCCAAATGCTACCAGATCTGTACATTTATATAGCATTGACTTAGATCAAGGGGGACAAATTGCATCAATGTCCATTCAAATGCATTTTTATGACAAATGGAGGCTTATTGATCACCCTCCTAATGAATTTTCTTTTCATGTATTTTATTACTTACTAGCTGGTATAGAAAATATTCCTGCTCTTCGAAAAGAATTATATTTAGATCAAATCAATGATGACTTAAAGGTGTGTAATAATTAATAAATATAAAAAAAATAAAAAATAATTTTAAATATGAGTTGCTATATTATAAATTGCTGTAAAACAAAAATTTTTGTTTAGGGAGTTGATAAAAGTCAAGCAGCTGTGGAGTTTACTAACCTTCAATCTGCCTTGATGATTCTTGGATTCTCAAACACTGAACTCAAGGCAATTTATGCAGTATTAGCTGCTATTATACACCTTAGTCACACAAAAATAGTTAAAAAAGGTGAACAATTTAGTAAATCTAAAATAATTAATTTGTATTTATTACATTTGCATTCTATGTTTTTTTTTTATTTAGATAGTATATTCAAAGATAAAGTACAATGGACTTGGAGTAATTCTGATGCAGCAAAACGGGCTGCCAAATGTCTTGGAGCTGGAAATACTGATGATTTGTTTAGTTTAGTATTTCCAGATACTGAGATATTTAAGGAATGTGATATTGGTGACCAACTAAATGCTTTGATTGTTGGACTGTATACAGAGACATTCAATCTTGTAGCTTCAATTATTAATCGGTATAATTGCTTTATAATTTTTTTATACATATAATATGATGTGACATGTGTATTGTGTATTTTAATTTATAAAAAGATATTTTAATATATTCTATATTATATATCCCCTTTTGTTTACTATATCCACTGAATCGTAACTATTATTTTTTTTTCAGTAAACTAGCTCCATCCATCCATTCTCTTTGTTCTATTATAATTCCAGATTATCCAGGATATGTTGTTAAGTCAAAGTCTGCATTAAGCATGTTTGATTTTTGGACAAATTATCTTCACGAGCGACTGTTATCAAGTTATCATAATTATGCCGTGGTTGCTCCATTAGAAAAGTATAAGATAGAAAAAGTAGAAACAGCTGCTAGTTATGAAGCTGAGTTTTGTGCCGAAGACCACATGTTAAAATTATTTGTTGGAACTAAAGCAGCTGTTGGTTTTGGTCGCAGTCCATCAATGGTAGATTTAAAACCTGAACCATGTCCTGGTTTATTAAGAATTCTTGATGATACAGCTGGTGATACTAATTTAAATGATCAAGATCTCATTGCAAAAATCCAAAACTTATCCAATGATAAATGTTAGTTATAATTTATAATAGATCACATTTACAGTTTTGTCCAAAAAATATCAATTTATATATATATTTTTTTCACAATTGCAGCATTTTCAAACATTTTAAAGAATGCTAACAAACCAAATGAATTCACTTTGGTTCATTTTCGTGAAACCATTCCAATTACATATAATATAAATGGATGGATAAATATGTGTCGTGATGGTATGGCAAAGACAGCATTAGCATTACTCCACGATTCATCTAAGTTAGTAAAATAATAGTTTATAAATAGTTTAAACCACAGTTTTGTTTAGATTGTATGATGTAAATTTACTTTTTATTTTTTGCAGTATTGATATTTCAACTGTATTCTCCAAAAATCGAGGTGCTGGTCTTACAAGTACACTGGCTATTGTAGATGGAACTCAGTCATTGAGACGCATGTCTAGTATTAGACGAGCTACATTTGGTAGTCTCAGTACAGCAGCCACATTGAAAAGAAAATTAACGTGTGTTCAAATAAGATTTGCGGTGGTTAGTATTATAATAGAATGAGTATAAATCTTGTTTTGTGTTACATATTGTATTTTAATTTGCTAGGATGGTCTTGTTGAAACCTTGCGGAGGACTGGGCAGCATTTTATTCATTGTTTTATTGCACAACATGAAGCTGGTTTTACTAACCGTACTGATGTTGCAGCTACTAGAGTTTTTAATTCTGTATATAAACTGCAATCAATCACATTGAGCCCTAACTCCAATAAGCCAAATCCAGAACCTGTTGACATACCACTTTTAAGACAACAAGTACATTTCACTATTTATTTTTAGAAAACTGTTTAAAATTTGTAAATATTACAATATTATTGTCTTTTTTTAGATGCGTGGTGCTGATATTTTACCCACTATCCGATTTTATAAACAAGGATTTCCAATTTCTATGTTCATTGCTGAATTTATTCGCAAGTTTGCTGCATTTCTACCTACTAATTTAAAAACTGATGATTCAAATAACACAATTAAAGATCACCGACAATGTGTTTCTGAAATTATGAGTAAAGCAGATTTAGACGAATCATTGTACAAAATTGGAATTAATCAAGTAAGTTAAACATTAGTAATCAATATATCGAATAATTTTAGATATTTAAGTAAAATCTATTAATACATAGACTAATACAAATACAAGAATTGAAGTTATATTTCTGTTTACAAGTTGTTAGATAGATGTAAATATTTTAAAAATGACATGTTTATGACACACATGTTTAAAATTATAAATAATGAATTAATAACTAATAATTATATTTTGTACAAACATAAAATATAATAGGTATGAAATATTATTGTATAAATATATAAATAACATAATTTGATAAATCAACCAAATTCATGATCAAACTTACATACAATTATTTTGGTTTTTTTTTTTTAGTTATAACGTAAATAATATGAGTCGTTTTAGTGTTCTTTATACATACGCAATGTATATTTTTACTTATTATCATTCTAAAAAATGTTTCTAAAAGCATGAAATTTAAATTTGTATATTGTTATGTATTATATTTTTTTCAAAGTCAATTTTTACACCATAAAAAAATAATAGCTACTTGACAGGTGTAGAATATTAATAGGGTCTAATTATGTTGTTTTACCAGCTTTTATATGCGAGACTGAGTTTTGTGTATAAATTATATATTTGGAAAATAATAATTAAGATAATAGATAATGACATATTTTATTGTATCTATATAATATATCATGCATACCTTTTTTCTTCTAATAAATATGGTATATTATTAACAAAACACAGTTTAGAAGTTTAATAAAATATAAAAAAAATAATAAAAACTATGAATAGGCCAAAATAACTTATAAATTTCACTCCAGGTTTAGTTCCATAAAGCATAACAATATATTATTTATTTTTCTTTAATAGGTATTTGTATTTAATTAATTAATTTTTTTGACAAAGATTAACTCAAAAATTTTTAGACTGGTGATATATTAAATTTTTGACAAGTTTAGTAAATAATATTAATAAGTATATGTTTTTTTTTTATAAATAAACGGCATTGGATAACTCACTTTTAATTGCTTCACTCTAAAAATCATTCTGGAACTATAACATAGGTACATTAAATAACATTTTTATAAAAATCAACGATGGTATATTGACATACTATACAAATTACTTATGAGATTTTAAGTAGGTATACAAAATTACAAACTTGAATTTGAAATGGTTAGTACAGTTACAAGTTAGGTTAGGTTAGGTATTATTTGAATGAATTGTAAAACGATATAATTATAGAATACTGTACTAAAGTAGTTTTATATGTATGTGTTAATTATTATTAAAAAATACTAAATTATAATTACTTAAGTAACAAAATCTAGAGATACTTGGTGATTTATGGTTTTATTAGGTTTTATGATACTTTGTATAATATGTATGCCAAATGCATAATAATAAAACGAATGTATTTGTCATTTGTATACAAATAAATATAATTTAATACATTAATCTGCTTAGAAAAATGTGCACGTCTTTGTATTTGGCACTTTATTATTGATAATACTGTAGGTTAACTGTTAAAAGTTTATGGCAAATAATTTAGAATAAATTCACAAAGTACAGTTATAAAAACAGTGTATATATATATAATATACAATAGTAATGAAAATAATGCACACATTAGTTGTACTAAACATTCTATTACAGTCTATTTTATTATGTTGCTTTGTGTGTAATTTATTTTATTGTATCTGTTAATCATTGTATTTCTTAATAATACTCATGAAATCTAAATGGATTGTCGTTTATATTTAATGTATCTATAGTATAATTATATTCATACATACAAGCAAAAACTGAATAATTAGATATGAATTATTCAGAACTCCAAAAATTTCTTAATGAACATATATATATATATATAAATATTTTAGTCAATCTCTAGATGAAGAAATTACATTATGGGTAATTTTTTTAATAGAAAGTTGCATTACTTGTAGTCTGTTGATGATTTTGTCATAAGTCAATTAACAAAAATGACACTGTCCCATAAATGAAAATAATCAAATTGAACTTAAATTGTAACCATTTAACTATCTAATACTTCACATTTTTATTTAAAAATAATGTAATACATACCCTGTTAGTTATTATCTAGTAATATGAGTACAAAATATGTATTGTCGGTTTGGACTTGCTATACTGAAATAATATTTGTTTAGTTGATTTATAGATAAATCATTAATAATTATAATGTAGATTGACAATGATTTATGCAGTATTTGTGTTGATATAATTAAATATGCAGTTTACCGATATGTTTGTATTCACTGTTATGATTTCTATACATATTATGTTATGTATACGAGTATTTAAACTGTACTCGCTACACAAAATGCATACATTAAAGTGACCATTATGTACGAAATACGATATTACATAAGACATGCAAATATATACTATTTCCGCAATTTAACGATTGCAGGTGACTCTTATAATGTACCCAAGACGGATAGTTTCACGCTGTGCGTAAAAAAAATGTATAATATTAGAAACTTTATTCGAGAATATGAGAAAAAAATCATTCTAATACAATCTAACCTGTTGAACTTTTAAGTTTAGAAAATTGACAGTACTAAAACATAGGTAAGTTCGAGTTGTCCGTCCTTGTTTTAGACGACCCTGTTATCAGTGACAACTCCAGTTGATTTGCGACGCATTTGGGCACTTGGCCCATTTAATTCTATGTGTATCGTGTATACATTCTATTTTACTAATACAATTATAATTTCATAAATTCCGTAATAACTATCTGTGTCGCATTGCAAATCTATTTAATATTATAATGTTGCATTTTTTTTTTACTCTAGTACCTACTCTATTCGACAACCGTTTTAAATGTCTAATATAAATTGATAAAACCATTATATTCCGCATTGATTCTGCCAGAGAATGATGTTCTATTAACACATAATAATTTGTACACATTGTTAGATGTACAATAATAATATTAGTGTTCCCACGTTTTATTACGCGTGAGGCTGTGTTAAAATATAATAAAAGAAAATAGAGAACATTACACTTTTAAATTTAATATGAATACACATGTTTGTACTAGCATAGATTAGTGTTTAAACACCTAAAGCAATCTTTCTAAGTACCCAAACATTTTTTTTTTTTATTAAGATACTGTGAACTATTGTCTTTGGAAATTAAACATTTTTGAATATAGCAAGTGGGTAAATGTTTTCAAGCTCAAGTAAAAAACTTTAAATGCGAAGAAATATTAGAGTTAAGGTTTGGGTTGCGTAATATTAGACGTTTTAATTCAATTTATTACAAATGTATGAGTGTAACAAAATAAAGAAATACATGTATAATTTGTAATCGTAAAAAGCAATGGAAATACTTTGAGTGAAAATTGATAACTTTTTATGTATCTATAAAAAAAAGAAGAAGAGACGATGACCTTGTCTATATTATATGAATAAGTGACATAACCACAGAGTCATGCACGTCTGAGCAATGTGATGAAAAAAGTAAAAATAATTGTACAGATAGAGACAGTAAAGAATTGTATATATAAATTATATTTTTTATAAAAGATTCTTTTTTTTTTTTTTTTTAGAGTGAGAGAGAATACGTTGAGTATTAGATAATATATTTTATTTAAGTAGTTAGGTGTTCTAATTTATATTTATTTTATTTTATTGCTTACAAATCGTTAACTATTAAAAATGTTTAGACGTGTACTATTATAAACAACTATAATATTTTAATAAAACTTATCCATTTAATATTTTATTTAAAATACGAAATAATAAATGTGAATAGGTATATTTTATTGATAAAAAAAATAATGGTTTTTATTAAAAAATTAAATTTCCTGTACAACCGACTAATAATAAATAATAATATAATCATACATTTATTTTAGACAAGCTTATTTTATTGTCTAAAATTTTTTGAAAAGCTCATAATATGAAACAATTGAAATTTGACAATACTAATTTCATTATTAATAGGTACTTAGTTTTTAGAAAATTGTATACATCTGTTTCATCACTTAATTAGCTTCACTGTATTAGTTATTTGTTATGTTGTAGTAATTTGTTATCATATTGTTTTATATCCGTTCTAAAAACATTGTTATTGGCTATGCTATACACCTTTAAGTTTGTATAAAAGGTTATAAAATCCAAATAGCCAAGGTAACAAATTTAACAAGCTATAATTTCCGTATATAGTAGCATCAATGATTTTATTATTCATGATTAAATTCAGTACATATCAAAACATATATATATATATATATATATATATATATATATATATATATATATATATATATATATATAAATTAATTTTTTTGTCGTATTTAATCAGCTAGATTATTTGACTTTTTCTTTGAATTTCTGTTATGGCTGCAGCATTAATTTAATAGTTTTAAGGTAGAATAAATAAAATGATTGAATCCCACTCTAACTTTAATTATTATCTAATATTTGTTAATTTTCTCGATAATTATTTATACATACTCGTATTAGACATAATATACTTTATTGGTACAGTTTGACAATTTTGAATGTTTGTTAATTATTATAATTTATTTTTCAAATGTTTGTGTAAACAGCTGGTATATTTTTTCTCTTCTCAAATAGAAATTTACATCATAAAAATGATTTATCCCTACAATTATAATAATTATATGTATAACATATATTTGTATTAATATACAATAAATTAATGTGTACCTATAATTTTTTTCTAAAATAGTTACTTATTTCAATACAATTTTGAAGTCTTTTTTTTAGATTATTTTGTGTTTCGTGTATTACACTACTCTATCTATAGTACTAATTTTAACAATTTAAAAATATTCTTATAATATATAAATTAAAAAATCTATTTAATATAAACACAGTCGATTAATATATATATACAGCCACTGTCTTTATATAATATATTGTACGCCTGTATGTTCCAAATAACTGTAATAATGAATCATATTCAATTTTTTTACTATTGTATCTACTTTACTTAACATAAGCGTGCGCAGGCCTTTTTAACAATAGAGGCAATACTATAGTAGCTTGAGGGTCGAGGTGTACGGGTCCCTCCTGAGTTCTTTTTCTAACTTGATGGTCTTGGGTTGTGACTACGATATTTGAAATTAAACCTCACACAAAATCATTATTGATATAGTTTTATTAAACCATATTAGGTATAGTGCCGGCCCGAAATAGTATGGCATATTGGCATCCTGGGCAAATTTTTAAAAGGTGTCCTTAAAAATATAACTTATATAACATTTTTATTGTTTAAATCTCTGAGTTAGTAAATGTTGCAGTTATGGCCGGCCATAATATATACTTCTACAAATATTGCGCTTATGAACAAACGCGTTATAATAAATTGTTTTTCCGTCCCTTCTTCATTAAAATGTACCTAATAGGAAAATACAAATTGTATCTTTGAACCAGTAGCTATACTATATTGTCTATCTTACTATTTGTCATCTTAGGCATGCGTGTTCAATGTTCATATTATTTTCTCATGTATTATACTCGTAAATCGTAGTATAATAATATTAAAATAGTTAACAATGTTTACATTTTACTAATAACAGGTTCAGATAAGTGAGATATAGTTAGTTAGGTATTATTAGAGTGTGATTTATAATATATATTATCAAGAACTGGTTGGTTTTAGCCTTTTAAGTTTCTTAACAAAAGTTTAGAATATTTTATGTACCCGTTGTGCTTGTCCGTTGGTTAGTTACAAATGTATACCTAGTTACGATTGATAAATATAATTTTTCAAACTTTATATATAGTTATACTGTTTATAGTTTATTATATTGCATTATACAGTATACGTTTAGAAACTGGGAATTTAGCACACGCGCGCAGTGAGTAGACGAGTAGGGTGAGCTTTCCTAATTTATTTGAGTAACACGATATCGCATCTATAGCGTATTTCGTTTATAAAAAGGAGCTATTGTTAAAAAAAAATATATATATATATCATTAAAATTAACGTTTAGGTTAAACGTTATACGGCAATAAGGTTCTGCGTGCAGTTTACAGGCCATCACGAAACATAATGCCTATATAATACTGCCAACTACGTACCTATACTCTCGGGTCGCGTACTAGATTTACGAAAAACAAAACGTGCATTCCTCAACAATATTCGACTTTCCAACTGTATTTACACACCTCTATATAATATGTTTGCGTGCACGTGTATACTTTAGGTCGTCGAAATAACTTGTTTCGCGGCTCAAGGCGTGTATATTTCCCCTTCCCTATTCATAAGCTTCTATATAACATCGTGGGGATGTTCCGCCGACAAATAAACGTGTAATAGCGCTTTTTAGCTTACACACATATACACACACACACAAATATATATATATATTATCATGTTCCTATATAGCTGCTTCAGGAATGTCACGATTTATAAACCAAGTGTTATTATTTTTATTTGGCACGACGATTGTTGTGTATAATACGATCGTCTCGGTACCTGCAATTATACTATACATACTTACACAGGGTGATTCACCAAACCTATTTTTTTTTAAATTAATTTGTTTAAATTCTGATTCTAGGATCTTTTGAATATACTTTAAGACCATATTTTTAAATTCTTGAGAATTTTCGCATTATTTAAGAAGTGTTATATATTTTGAAATGAGAACAACTTCTCTTTTTTAATTTACCTTTTTAGTGGATATTGTTTTGAAAATGTTTATTTACTTTTTCAACATTTGAACGAAAAGTGTTTGCAGTTATTAAAAGTTAGGTTAGATCTAATTTAAAAAATAAGAGTCTACATTTCTACACGACACCCATTATACGTTGAGAATATGAATCCAAAACTTAGATTTTGAATAATTTAATTATTAAAGAAAAAAGGGGATGAGCATAATCGGCGAATCACCCTGTATAAAAACGTATATAATATGAATTATATGTCTTCTGTTATTATTATTATTATTATTATACGCACTCGTTGGTCATTATCTCGCACGACGCGTATGAAGGTCGTCGTTCGGGCGCGAAACCAGTTTTCGACGTGTGTACGTACGACGAGCGCCCGTGAATGGACCGAAACGACATCGGCGGCGGTGGCGGCGGCGGCGGCAGCGGCGGACGTCCAGCTAGAGACATTGGCCGCGGCCGCCGGACACACGGACAGTTATGTCGATCGGACCGGACGCGCCGGATGTGTGATTGTCGATGCTCGTGTCGAATTCGCGTGATATGTAACGCATATGACAGTATAATACCTCTGTTGTTGTTGTTATCATTTTCGTCGTTGTCGTTGCATGTTGTGATGTGTCGCGGTCGTCGGCCAGTGTTCTTCACATGCCGGTAGTGTCGACACAACGTCAGTTTCAGTGGTGGTGGTGGTGGTGGTTGTGTTGCTGTTCGTCGGTGTTCGTGGTGCCGGTACTGTTGACGCAGTGGCCGTCGTCGCTTGTTCGCGTCGTCCCGTTGCTGCTAGCGTACGCGCTCATGCCGCCCGATCGCGTGGCCGTCGGCGGCCGGGGCGGTTCGCGGGTGCGCGAGACGAAAAAAGCGTTGCTCGGCCGTTCGCGGTCGACGTCCGCGCCGTCGCGTTCGCCGTTCGCCGCAGCCACCGCAGGCCCTTCCAATTGCGCGGCCGTCCCGATCGTGACTAAAGGGACGGTGTCGAAGATCACCGAAAAGTTTCAGGCACAACCGCCGCCCGCGCCGCCGCCGCGCACCACGCGCATACCCAAACCGCTGCAGCGCGCGCCCGACCGCGGTCCCGCGGTCAAGCTGCAACCGCCGCCGTTGCCACCGATGCCGCCGCCCGTCGTCAAGTACGAGATCAAGAGGCGACAGGAGAAGCTGCTGAGCGAGTTGCACCGCCGCCGCGACGGCCATCATCACCTGCCGGCTGCAGACCGGACGGTCGTCGCGTCGTCGTTCTCGGACCGACTACTTCCGGTCGGTGCCGGAGACAGCGCCGCGTCTTCCGATTGCGGTAGCAGTTCCGACTCGGAGAAATCGGTCTGTTCCGGCGGACGGTCGATGATCGACAAACCGGACGACAAACCCGGCTCGCCGCACAGTTCGGGATACGAGTCGGTCGAGGAGACGATATCGGTCGCCGCCGCGACAGTGCCCTACTCGTGGGTGTTCGGCGCGCCCGAACAGCCTCCGAACGATCGCGGTTTCGACGGGACGGTGCAGCCGCTGTCCACGTCGTCGTCGGCTTCGTCGGACGGATGTTGCGAAGGCGATGACGACGACGACGACGAAGACGAAGACGACGTCCGGTCAGCACCGGAAGACCGTCTCGAACGATTGGTGACGTTCGCTTCGGCGACGACTTGTCCCGCTTTGACGCGCGCAAAGCTGGACCAAGACGACGACGAAGACGTGCCCGAGGCCGCGGTCATTCGCCGTCATTTCGGAGGAGGAAATGACGGACAGAAGACGGTCGCCGCCATGGCGGGATACCTGTCACCGATACCCGAGTGTTCGTCCACCGAACCGAACAGCGTGGAGACCGTCGAGGACTGTTTCGGTTACGCCGACGACGGCGAAAAGGTTGGAGCTCTGCGCCCGTTTTGTGATGCTATATATAATATATGTAAATAAGAATAGTGTTTTTTACACGGCATTTCCACGTGACCGGTGACATGAACGCGGGACGAAAAGACCGGCACGTTTAATAAATGCTTAATTGGATGCCGCAAACCCCTATGTGTATTATATAAATTGCCTTTGCGACGTAAACCGCGTTTCGTCCGGAAAATCGATGAATAATATACACACAGTGACTGTTGAAAACAAAATTTTTACATTATGATACAGAATAAGACGATAATATTTTCCGTGTCGTAATTTTAAAGAACGTATATAATTAGTGAAAAAAAAAAAATGAATTTTTTGCAACATACCGTAACATATTTTGTATTGTCTTCCTTATCATAATGTATAAAAATATGACAGTATAATTTAAATGGATCTTTATTGCGCAAACCTATTTTTCTATATTGAATCGCGTTATTCCGCTACAACCAACAATCATATTGATATACGAGACCATTATTAAGATATTTTGAATTAGTATTTTTAGTAGTTATTTAAACATAATTATGGTACCGAGTACATTTTCTATATAAAACTCAGAATAAAAGCGAACGAATTCGAATATTTTTTAAAATTAAAATTTGACTTCTGGAAGTATTTTTTTTTCATTTATAAGTTTAAATACATGAAAAAGCGACCAACTTTAAAATTTAGAATTTTAATGGTTCTTATAATTGCATTAAAATTGCCTATATTAAACTCCTTGAATAGAGGGTGTGTGGCATCGTCTTAATGTCTATTCTATTCGCGCGTATACAGTACAAAAATGTTTACAAAAAAAGATTTCGCTAGTTGGCGTGTTGCCTACAATCAATACATTTATAATGTGGATAGAATTTTTTTCTTGAACTCTATAGTGTCTGAATTCGGCGAACATTCGCTTTCTGCTAATAATATATACACACCATTATAATTACACGTAAAATACTGTAGACTTTTAAAAAGCTAGTTTATGCGTGATGCGTATGAGGGACCTCTACGTACTTACGTCTGGACGTGTAATATAATATTATACTGTGTCTTGAGTCTAGAAAACGTATCGCTATATATTTTTGACAGCAGCTTTTCAACATTATCGACACGTCATATAGGTATTTATTCCGAAAACTAGTTTCGAGTGCGGGTTTTTGTTGTTGTAAAATACGAGTACATAACTCTATTCTTATAACAAATATTTGATTAAATTGCTGCGCCTGTAACGTAATATGCCTATACAAAAGAATATTACAATAGCCTATGACGCCAGATGCACATTGCACTTTGCAACACCACGTCACCACCCCCGCGGCGTCAATGCACAAATACCTAAACGCGATTTTTTCGCGTGAGAGATACGTTTCTAAACGGCGTTTTATTTTTGGGGTCATTGAAATGATAATATTTGCTCTCGTATCATGCTGCCTCGTTACAATAAAATACGCACAAAATGTTGACGGAAACGTAAACATATATTATTCTGTACGCGTGCAGTTTGTTATTGGTGTCCGTTGTTTTTTATCGATTCGCGTGCCAGAACAAATATGCAATTTCCCGTTATGCCGCATCGGCGGGATTAATCTGGACAAAATAAAAAATACAAACTGGTTTATTGCCGGTCTGGTTAAAAGACGTTCCCCATAACACAGAAGAGACGGCCGACGTTAATAATTTATTCACAGCTCGTACCGTAAAAAACACATATTTTACAATATATAGGATAAATTCAATAATCGTGTATCGTATATATACGGTGCACATAACGGGGCTCGCGTGTATGTTATAAGACAGAATGTAAATAATTGTGCTAGACGGTTCGCGGTTGTCTGACTGCAACGCAAATTTCGTATGAACGTTTAGGTTGAGAGCATTCGGTAATGCGGGAAAAGGCATCACTACAATAAAAACTCTCATGGTCGATCGATTCTTGATTGGATAGATTTACCCAGGGCATCTTTCATAACAATTCGAATTGCCGATATAATGTTATGTAATTTACGATCATCGAATAAACGTATATTAAAACTAATAGCGGTTTTCAACGATTTCTTATAAAAATAAATAATAATATTATTTTCTTATTTCTCTTATACTGCGTTGGATACGTGTCCCATTAGATTATATATTTATTTATTAATTAGTTCAAAATTGCAATGTTAACTTAGATTTTCACCACTACATAAAATACGTCTTTGCAAATTCAAACGAACGAATTAAAAAAATATAAAATATCTATTTGTGAGTGTTTTGTTTTAAGTCTCACTTACTCTTTTGATAGGTATTTATTCATGAAACAATTAAAGTCAAGTCTCAAGTTTACATATTATTATTATTATCGCTTATTCCGATCGCTGCGTTCTAATCGTTTTATATTACCGCATTAAAAAATTATATTTTATCACAAATAATATTGAAACACTTATTATTACACACTACAAAATAGTCCTTTATAACCGGATAAGTCGTATAATTAATGTAGGTTGGTACACAATACGCACCCGTCACACATTCATTACATCGATTACCTTTCGAGCAAACTAAATGATTATCAATGTAATAAATAAATATTAGTGCAGTATGGTTATTAAAATAACAAAATATATAATATGTTTAAAATTGTGTCTATAGAAATATTTAGTAGGAAATATTATCAATATATACCTAAATATTTGTAATCAATATTTTAACACGAGTATTACAGTTTCCGTTGACAAGTGCTCTTGTAGAATAAAATACATTATGTTATTTACTTAGTAACAATTTTCAATGATACAGGTTAATAAATATTTAATTTTCAATATTCTTACGTAAATAATTAAAAATGTTAAAACTATTATTTCTAGTAGATACTAAACTTCTAGTTATACTCGTAAAATATCGTGTATCTAATACTTATACAATATACTTAATTCAACTATTATTAAATATTTAGCAATGATTAAATATAAATAAATATTAATATTATTACTACAAATATTATACTTATGTATATTATACTATATATATTTAAATATATATATTATGCTATATGCATTATGCATGTATTAAGTATATACTAGTTATTTAATAATTTGAATTAAAATATGAACATAATATATAAATTATTAATTTTATATTTTTATTTTAAAATCTATATATATATATATAGCTATGTTTACGGCGTCGAGTAAAAAATAATAAGATAATGCTTTTGTTATTAAAATCGATTATATTGTATAATATATTATCCGGTTTAAGTACACGGCTATGAGCCAATGATAATCTATGGGTAAAAAAAATATAACCATACGTGTTAGGTCATAAATTAAGATAAAAATTTAAGATCTCTCATCAGTTATACCAAATATCACATAGATCTATAGAAGCTAAAATATTTAATGCTATTATATACATTTAATGTGTAAATGCATGATGGTGTTTAATGGATGCACTTAATTTCTTACCATTGATCAAGTGTGATAGGTTTACTGTTTAAAATGCGTGGCAAGGCAAATATAACATATGCCGAGTTATGCCGTCTACACGCTGTATATACAGAATGCAGTAAATTTGTTACGATTTTATGACCAACGGGCAACGATAGATTCAAACATTTTAGTAACTAATAAGATACATTTAAAGATATAATAAATATGTATTCCTGGCTTATTGTTCTAGAAGTTATTTTACATTAATTAATGGTTGTTCTTTTCGTGCATAATTAATATTAAAAATCCTATTATGGCGTTAACAATTTTATCACCGTTTTAAAAGATTACTGGATCAGTTTTTCTTGTACGTACTACGTATCGTTATACTTGTATACATTTATGTTTTTATACTTCGTTATTGGTATGATAAATATTATTACCATATTATTTATTTCATCTTAGCTATGTGCCTAATGATAATAATGATATACAAATTAAAAAAGTCGGACAGGATATTCAGAGACCTGATTTTAAATAGGTACTCGGCCCACTTCGCTCACCTCGGGTCAAGATTGCGGTGTGTTAATGTGTTATTAAATATTAATTATTACATTTGAATGCAATGAAAAATCATCGTAGTAGAATAACTGAGCTCAGTTTATTATTGCATTTATAAGTTTATATGAGTATACCCATGGGACTACCTATTTAAAGTGTTTAAGTTACTCATAAAAATTGTTAATAAATCATAATAGCGATAAAACACCTTTAAGTATTTGTTGATTATTGTATAGTATAATATAATCTATATTATAATGTCAAGTTATAATACCTAATGCTATTATGAAAATACAACTAGAAGACATTTCAAAATATAGGACAACTAAAAATGTCTTTGCCAATCAAATGTGAATGTAAAAAATGTTTAATTACCTTTATATAATATTATAATATAAATTACCTTAAATTAATAATTTTGAATTCTTATGGTTAAAATTTTTAAATATTTAAATAATTATGCCTGAAAGGTAAATTTTAATGATTTATTAAACAAAAAAAAAATATTAAGTTTAACCAAAATGTACATAAATAAAATAATAATAAATAAATTAACCTATCAAAATGTAAGTTTTAGTTTGAATAATGTATTAAATCTTCAATTTAAATTTTAGGATTTTGAAAAAAAATTTTGATTGATTGATATAAAAATATAAAGCCAAAAAAATTATAAAATTTCCAAGTGTTTAAAAGTTTAATTAAAAAAATGATTTTTATAGGCTATCTTAAATAAATAGGTAATTGGTGAACATTTCAAGTCTAGAAACAATTTTTAAAATTGATCACCTCAAAATTATTTTTATTTTTTAATAAATTAGTAATTATTTATTACACTTAATGAACCTTTATTATTTAAAAATGATTAACAAGATCTTATTTTTGTACATAACAAATGTATGAAGATGAAGCGTGGGAAAATAAAAAAACAATACATTTACCACTTTTTTTTTCAAGAGTCATTACACAAAAATATTAGGTATCTATTTAATTTGTGTTGGGTCTAGATAAAACTATATACATGTACAAATTATTTGTTTTATTTCTCAGAAAATGTTGTGATTGATTGATAGGTTTATTTATTTAAAACTAACATTTTATTCATTTTAATAACTATAAATTATAATAAAAAAATAAATAAAACGATATAACACCTATAAGTGTTAAGTTCTATGCATTGATTATTTATGAAAATTGAATTTCTGTTTTTTTTTTTATTTTATAGCGGTACGATTTGATTATATTATTATGTTAATAACGATAACATAATCATTGTTTTAAAACTTATTTGTTTTAAATATATATTTTTTACTGGTTAAATATTAAAAATGAAATGGAAAATTTTATCTCGCATCACCATAAGTGTACAATCTATATAATCGTATAAAAAAGTAGTTTTAGAGTTTAAAAATATTTTTTTTTATCTTACATCAATATATATATATAAATTCACGATACATTAATTATAACTTATTATACTAGGAATTTTGTAACCTGATTAATTTTTTTTTTCGTTCTCGTGTATTTAATTATTTACATTTTTAGAATGTTACATTTCGTAGAGTTATTTATTTGTATAAATGTGCTGAATGTACAATGTGTCATATCATTATTTCTGGTCTAACGTCGTCGGTTTAGAAGATTAAAGAATTATTGTTTTACAAAAATATCACGAATACTTCTTGATACAGGTTTAAAATAATAAAAGTAAAACAAATTATCACGTAGTTGACTACAAAATAACTAATATAACTTTTTACATAGGCATACATAATATATATATATCTGTGTGTGTGTGTTTGAACAATATGTGTAACAATCGTTAACTTTGTTTATTTGTTTTTATCAGATATTTTTCCGTGCCAATGTCTTACAAACTCTTGAATCACAACGAGACGAAAAGTTATCGGGTATCTTTACTCAATTACAAGCTCGCTGTCGTGGATATCTTGCTCGAAAAGACTACGCTAAACGAAAAGTAAACGATATCGCTGTACGTTGCATACAGCGAAATGTTAAAAAGTTCATGGTCGTAAGAGATTGGCCATGGTGGCGGCTGTTGGTCAGAATCACGCCTTTGCTCAACGTCCACCGAACTGAATATGAACTCAAACAGAAATCTGTGAGTATTCTACATTGGGCATTTTTTGTCGGTATGTAATTATATTTTATTCAGAATCGTGTATATTCTAGGACGAATTGGAGCAACTAAGGAATAAAGTGGACAAGTTGGAACAAGAACGGTCGCAGTTGAAAATAGATAACGATAGACTCGAACAGAGAGTAAGTAGTAAATTCTTCAAACTTTTCGGTCGTGTATTTTTTGCATTAGAGTTTTGCCGTTTGTTAATTTTATTGGTCTCTGGCCAAACGCATTTAATTTCCTCTCCCGGGGCCGGTCTATTTTTATGCGACCGATATTTTAAGACGAGACCGTGTATAACAACAATAGACAAACTCTTGTTTCATTCAGCTGACCGACACTTCCCCAAACATTGCTCATTTAACGTTCCCATACATTCCCGTAACAACAATGTTCACACCGGCTTTAATGAGAAGACGATACGGCGTAACGCCGTCGCGATCGGTTTCGCGTTCTGTATCACCGTTATCATACCGATCTTGTCACTCTACTACTGAACATAGGTCAGAATTTAACGCTAAACTTCTCGAACTCCTCCACGAGAATAAGGTTTACTCGTATGGCTATCATTTCAATTTTCAGTAAGTAACTTACAATTATAATGTATTTTTGTGTTTTGTTTCTAGTTAGCGGAAACAACTGCTGACTTAGCCGAGGAGCATTCCACAGTAACTATGGTGTCTGAGCGGTTACAGTTTGAATCGACCGAAAGACAACGCTTAGAAAAAGAGTTATCGGAGACACAGACCGTTAAGACTCGATTGGCTGAAACTAATGAACAATTAGAAATGCAGCTGCTATGCATGAGGTCCACTGATCCTTCGTTGATGTCATCGTCGTCATCCGTAGCCGGAACCATGAGTGATGACGATAGTGCTGTAGCGAATAGCGATAAGGGTGACCAGTATTATAGACGACGATATGAACGCGTTTGTCGAGAATTGGAATACGCTAAGAAGCGATTACAACAGCAGCATAATGACGACATGGAGCAACTATTGGCCATGAAAAAACAACTTGAAAAAAAAGTGAGTATTATTATATCATTTGATTTATTTTTCGTCCAAGTTAATATATAAATATATTTATATATGTACATTGCACTAACATTAATAATAATAATGATAATTTTTAAGTTGGCTGGTGTTTATGAAGACGTAGAAGAGCAACGTCAAATTGTTGCTCAATGGAAACGAAAAGTTAATAAGCTAAATTCCGAATCAAACGACCTTAAACTCATGTTAGAAGAAAGTAACTCAAGAAATAATTTACTCGAAAAGAAACAAAAAAAGTAAATTTAAAATTTTCCTTATAAATGAATATTTAAAGCAACACAATTTTACATTTTATGTCATGTATGGTATAATGATATATTATATAATAATGTAATTCTGTTGCGTTCAAATTACAATGCTAATTTATGATTATAACTTGTATGCTATAAGAATTATTTATTCATAAAAAAAGTATGTAGATTAATATTAATTCGTTTAGTTCTTATCGGATTAACGGTACAAACAACTTCGCGTGATTCAATTTAGTTGGATAACATTTATTTAGTAATATTGCAAAATTAATATGAATAACTATTTTAGATTCGATACAGAGTTGCATTCATTACAAGAGGAGTTAAAGAAAGAAAAAGCTCAAAGAGAAAAAATAACCAGAGAAAAAGACATGGCCATGTCGGATAAATTTTCAATGGAGCAAACTTTGAGTGTAAGTTTTTCCTGGGATTCATTTGAAAAATCAAATCAATAAAATATTTTTTTTTCGATTTTAGAGTGTCAAATTAGAGTTGGAGCTCAAGGAACAGAAAGTCGTCGGTTTGAATCGCGAGCTACAAGAGTTGACGTTTAGCGGTAACACCGAGGAGGAAGTGGCAGCACTCAAGCGATCCAAACACCAGCTGGAGAGTAAGCTCAAAGACCAAGAAGAAGAACTGGACGATCTAGCTGGCCAGGTACAGTTACTGGAACAAGTGAAAACTCGCCTGGAGATGGGACTCGAACAGGAACGGAAGGAACATCGACGAGAGTTGGCTCAACGCGAACAAGAGAACGAGGAGACTCGGTGTTCGGCGGCGAAAAAGATCAAGGCGCTGGAATGCGAGATCGAAAACGAACACGAAGAGAGGACAGCGCTGATCCGAGAACGTCATGACCTAGAGAGGCGGCTTGTCGACTCCGAGGACAGGGAACGATGTCGGAGCATGAACGACCAAGAATCGATTGCCCGACTGCGGCGGGATATGAAGAAGCTCAAGGCGTTGCTGAGGGACGCACAGACGGTGCAAGAACAACGAAGTGACAGTCAGGCGAACCGCATAGCCATGCGACAGCTGAGGAACCAACTGGAGGACGCGGAGAGCGCTAGAGACTCGGCACTCAAGGCCCGGACCCTGGCCGAAAGCGATTTGGCAGAGGTGACAGCTTCGTTGGACGAAGCGCTGTCGGCCAAACGCACGGCCGAGGAGCGCGCAGCCGGCCTGGCACGAGACAAGAATCACCTGCAGGGCCAGTTGGACGAGAACGAAGAGGAGCTGGCCGAGGTGCTGAAGAAGTACCGGGGTACGGTGCAACAGCTGAGCGCCGAGCAGACGGTGCAACAGGAGCAGGCGAGTCGCATCGCCGAGCTGGACACGGACCGGGCCAACTTGCAGGAGAGACTGGCCGAGCTGACGTTCCGATTGGACAACATGGAGACGCACGGCGACCCGGCCGGCTCGCTGAACCTGAAGCGGCTGCAGCTCCGGGTCACCGAACTCGAGTCCAAGCTGCAGCTGGAGCTGACCACCCGGACCCGGTTAGAGGTGCAGATAGCCCGACTGAAGGAGACCGTGGACCGGCTGGAGACCGAACGCGAGACGGCCCAGTGCAAGGAGAACGCCGCGCAGGAGGCGGTGCGCAAAATGCAGCGGTCGTTGCGGGAGGCCCGAGAGTCGATGGCCGAACGGGATTCCCGGGAATCGGCGGACGTGAACCGCAAACGGGCGTTGGAAAAGCGAGCCGAACAGGCGGAGTCAGAGGTGAGCACCGTCAAGTCCGATCTGGCTCTGGCGCTGCAGCGCATCGACGACCTGCAGGCCGCCATGACCGGCGATCTGGACGACGACGACGACGAGTTCCGGTCGAGTAGCGACGACGACGACGACGACGATGGCGGGGACGGCGACAGCGACGATTCGGTAACCACGTTCTTGGCCAACCAGGGCACGAGAAACACCACGATCCTACAGCAACAGAAAGTGAGTTGCTGCGTTTTTATTTCGATCGAATTTGGGCATTCGGGGCACTCGGAAAACATACTTGCTTACATATTCAATACGGCGTCCCCGATTCATAATGATAATCGTTGTTTATTTTTTTCACAAAAATTGAATCGTTACTATCGTTTTCATAATGTTAACACTGCTTTGATTTTTATGAGGACATTTTCTCGCATAATATGTGCGCGAGACAACTCGTGTCAAACAGTGAGCTTATTTATAAGCTATTTTTAAATAAAAGTTGGTAGTATTAGTGAGGTGTAGTGCCCTCAATGTCTTTCCAAATCATTATTGTCGAATATAACTTATGTTTTATGTACAATGTTGATTTATAAAATTAAAGTTGAAACATATGTGTTTATATTTTATTTACGTGCCGATATTGTTTTTTGTTGCAGAATGTGGATCCAAGTAATTGATGACTAGTAAATTTCCTGAAGAGTTTGCACCAAAGTATTATTTAAATACAATTTTATTATAAATCATGTATGTAAAACAGTTACTTAATAGTTAATTGTGAGTTATATTATTATTATTATTATTTATATTTATATATTATCTAAGTGCCCTATACAAAAAATATTATTGTGATTTACTGACTTTTATTACCCCCTGTAGCTCTCTATTACTTAATTATTCCCTTTCCCAGTGTCTTCCATCAATCATATGGGTGAACGCACTCACGGACAGAAACTTATTCGTTAATAACCGTCCACTGACGCAATAAAAGATTTTTTTATGTTCACTGACCTATTTGTAATCTTTTGTACTGATTTTACAAAATTTTTATTGTATTATGTAATAAAATGTTATCATTTTTTTTTTCTTATTACCTTGTATAGTACTGCATTTACTCGACCTCTCCAAATCTTACACTAGTAGTTAAAATTGTCCCAAATAGTGGATACCTGCTCAAAGAAAAATTGATACACACGTAGTGCACTTATGATTTGATAATGGTTTAGTGTTGATGTGATTTATGTATCTTGAACTAGTCGACTCAACCAAATACAAATCACATTCCTATTTACAGATAATTACTAATTCTTAGTGACTTTGGTATTTTATTATACTATATGTTTCTTTTCAATGTAGGGCACCGGCATCCAGACTCCGAGTAACTTCATTTAAGAAAACAACACAATTTTTGAAGAATTTAAATAAGTCTTAAGCCATCAAAATGTTGCAATGATTTATTAAGTACTTATAGATGTTTACCAAATTAAATAGAGAATTGTGTACATATTCAAATTACATATTACATTTCATTTTTAAAATTTAGAGTTTACGTTAAAATATATTATATGTTATATTTTTGTTCAGATTTATTTTCATGTGTTCTTACGATTAACTTAACCTTTGGTTTTTAGAAAAAAAATTTATTATTAAAATAAAACTATCGATACAATTAAAAAAATATTAGGCAATAATTAATTTTGTTGATTTTAAATTTGACTTTGCAGTGGTTCTGTAATTTTTTAGACCTTATAACCAAGACAAAAATGAAAATAAAAACTAAATAGAAATCTTTTTAAGTTACTAAGTTAATTTAGTCAAATTTAAATTATCTATTTATAATAAAAGTATACTTATGCTTCTAACAATTAGGTATCTAATATTTTTTTTAATTACTGTCATAGTAGAAATTGTATCAGTCAGAGTTGTCAGACTTTTAGTAACCAAATTCAATTGAATATATTTTGATGAATTGTATGTAATTAAACAATATTATTTTAACAACCCCCATTATAACTCGATCGCTTAGGAATATTTATAAATTCTTATATGGACCATATCAGGTAAAAATCTCAGTCCTTACATAAAATAGAATGTTTACTTTACTACTAAACTAACTACTAAAACTAGAAAATCATTTCTTTCATAAAGTTGGTCAAATTTTCTTCCCACATTATATTTTAGTTATTTAGGGCTGGCAGTGGCAACTTGAGAAATAATTTTTGTTCATGTGTATTGTGTATGTACTAAGTATTCAATTATAAATGGAATTAATAGTTGTAATTATTCATAAAAAATGTCAATTATTTTTCCAATAAGTTTCTTTTCTATGGTTTTTTATTTCATTTTCGTAAGTCTATTATTATTATTTTGAAATATGATTAAATTATTTTTGAGCATTTATATTTTTATAAATGATATAACTAATCATACAAAACCAACATATTTAAGCCACACCAACTACATATCATAAGTTGTAAGGTATTGAATCTGAATAAAGTGGGAAGAATGTATTTTCTAATTTTATGTAGAAATTTTGAATTTTAATGCTACGCGGAAACTAACATTATAGTAGGTACAGTGTATTTAACTATAGTCACCTGGACAGGTTTTTAATTTTTACTCCTATAGGAACTTAAACGTGTATAATTATATTTTTTCTCGTTATGACCCGTGAAAGAACTTGCAATTCGAGTAATCTACAATTCTACGTTATACATAATATAAATTATGATATGACAAAGAATTAGTAGAATTAGAAGAACGTAGTTATAGAGATTATGTATTATGCTGTTGAATGTTGATCAAATGTGATCTAAAATGAGATTGACCTCACACTGGTCACTGAATAGCGAGTTGAATCACAAAATATACACCGTACAAAACCTGAATACTATGAAAAATACGTTTAAAAATAACGCAGTCGATGACGTAAATTGCAAAAGTTTGTGTGAATTACTCACAAATGAAATTCGTTTTGTCGCTAGATGGCGCTCGTGTATACGATTTAAATAATTTTTATTAAGTTTTTACAACAGTCATTTGACAATTTTCTCACTTCTTTTGTACGTACCTACCGACTAACTTAACAAATGGGTGAACGACCATGTCTGAATTCATAACGTATTGAGTGAAGGGCAACAGTAAATATATGATTATGTTTAGGCAATAACCGTTGTTTAGTAGTTTATTGGTTTATAATCAAAGACCAGTAGGAACTAGAATATTGTGGTTTTGTTTCATGATCTACTATAATATGTCTACCGCATGTATACTGAATACTGATGTATTATAATTGAGACAGATATTTATTTGGATGTACTCTTCGTATTATAATTTGATATTCTAAGATTGTTGTAAGAACGAACAATGTATGAGCGCAGGACACTGACTAATCACAATTTTTTTTACCGAGACATTTTTATATCAACATAATATTATAATAGAAAAAAATAATTAAAAATTGTTATTAGTCATTACCTATTGCCCTATATATCAAAATTAGTCTATAATATATATATATATATGTTTCTAAACTTGTATTATTTATAAGTTAAAAAAAGTATATATTATTAACAACTATATCGAAGACGATTAATATAATTATTTTGGCCAATACAATTAAAGTATTCTTAGTGTCCAATAGTTTATCCATTTATCGCGTATAAACTGTTTTTAAATACACAACGAAGAACGATGGCTATAAGGATTTTTCAAGTTTTGTTTTGAAATTTTAACAAAATAAGTAAAAATTATTTAGTAAAAATAAATGACATGTAAAATACGCAAAGTAAATTTACTGGGTACTGACAAAATAAATAAATAAAATAAACCATATAACACATGTGATAATTAAAGAACTAAAACAATTAAATAATAGTAATGGAAAAATAAATTGTATTTATGTATTTTGCTTACTGATGATAACCACCAATAAGAAAACTATTATTAAGTATAGGAATAATATAAGTTAGGTGTGGCGTTGTAGTCCAATAAGAATATGTACAAAAATAACAATCATGTTAGAGCTGCTGCAGTAGAATCGTGTAGCTGTCTCGTCTCTACAAAGTTCTTTAGTTTGGCTACGATCGTCGACCACGAACTGTTATTTTCGACCTGAAAAACATTAATAGTTAATGTGATTGATATGTACAATTATTATGCACTGGCATGACAATTGGTTGACACGATGGGCAAAAGACAACGAGCCCGCGAGTAAAAAGTAAAAACTCTGTATCACATTGAAAATTTAGAAAACAATTTTAATAATTCTATTGAAAAATAATCTAGATTTTCTACTTGTTGTAATTTAATAGAACTACAATAAAAATGTTACTGTTTTAAAACAATATTTTTTAATTACTTGAACGGATTCAGAACTTTTAAAAGAATCTAAAAAGTTCATTTTCAAATAATAAAAAAAGTCAAAAAATAGGTAAAATGCCATACTATACGGTAATCGGTATTCTCGGTAAATGCATAAATCTATTATTATTTATTAGAAATATATCTTAACTCTTAATTGCGAAATAGGAAATTTACCCCCCCCCCCACCGGTTTTAAAAATATAATTTTTAAAATTTTAACTTTTATTATTGAAACATCAATAAACATTGCATTGATACTTTGAGTAGATGTTTTTGTATCTTTTGGTGTTTAATTTTAATATGTCCCTTCCTGATAAATTATCCGCGGCGCCTAAGCTTAATATATAGTATAGATTGAACTAAAATACTAATTAATACTAATTTTTTTTTACATAAATATTTGGTGAAAATTTAAAGTATCTATGATAATTATTCGTTTTTAAATTAAAACAAAATAAAAAATCGATTTTGTCAAAAACTAGTTTTGTGTAAAAATTTCAATATTTAAAAAAATTTAAGTATTAATTGAGTATAAATTGAGTAAATAAACAAGCATTATTACCCTTCCTCTTATCCACTTGGACAGTCCGGACTGGTTCTTGGGCTGTTCATATCTGCTGTCCACCAACAGGATAGCACCCCAATCGTTCTTGTGTCTAATGCAACGTCCTAGTGCCTGGTTCAACGCTCTGTAGGCCTGTATCTGATACCATTCCCAGCCAGGCAACAGTCCTTTGTTTTTGTGATGTTTGTTATTGTAATCTTTTTTATGCTTCACGGATTCTTCTTTATAATTAGGAAACGGAATGCCGACCTAAAATGAAAATACAATATCGTATGAAATTGATAAAACGAAGACTACATGTCTAATGAAGTTGATATGTCAACAGCATATACAAATGCCGGTAAAGAAAAATGCTTCAGTAGAATGAGTTAGAGAGAGAGAGAGAGAGAGTAGAGTTGTTAAACACCTTCTAACCCTTCCAAAAATAAAATTAAAGCACCGATATGTGTTTTAAATATGATATTAAACCAATATTTTATACTTTAATAATAAATTCAATTCGGATTATATTTTGTATTTTTAAATATAATTTAAACACTTAATCAAGGCCAGATATAATAGGAAGACAGTTAGTTGGCTTATTTGAATTGCTATTCATAGGCACAGAAGCATTCAAGTTGATGAAATAATTGATGTTTGTTAGAAAAAATAAAATTATGGTCTTTGTATTATGATTTATTATTATTCAATATATTCAACATGTAAATATAATATTATAATTGTGTAAAAAAAAAAACGATTTTAATATAGAAATAGTCAACAAGTATATTATTGCTTTATAGTTTTTCCTAGTTAGATATTATTATGTTTTTTAGCTTTTTGGGACTACAATTGTTTATTTTTTTTATAATTTCATAGTAGGTAAGACATTAAATATTTAATACCTTCAATAATTTCTCAAGGTACGCCACTGGCCTACAGGTAATTATAAGTATCAAAAAGTGTATGATATGGTAATTGATCCACTCAAAATCAATATAAGTGCAAAAAAAGGGAATACAAAATTTTAGCATATAAATAATATTATCTTCAATTTCCCTAAAACGATATTAGTTTTTGAAATATCAATCAGCGCGTTTGTTGTGAAAATAAGCCATTATTATCCATCACGGGTGTATACCTAATATATGCGCATAAAAAAAATAATCGCCAACTGCGCGAGATCGTGTTAGTTTTACGTTGGAAACTTACGGCCACCACCGCTCGGGCGTTGTTGTCTGAGAAATCGAGCCCCTCGCTGATTTTTCCGCGGTACACGGCCAGGAAAAGCGCGCCACGCGGGCCGCCCTCGTCCCCCCGGACGGCAGCGTAATACTTGGCCATCAACTCCTCGAGCTGGTCGCCCCGGCGGGGCTCGCACATGACCACCTTGATGTGGTTGAGGCGGGTCAGGAGTCCGGTGAGCTGCCACCGGTTGTACAGCTTCTCCATGAGCGTGTACGACGGCATGAAGCACAGCACGCCGTGCGGCACGACGGTGCACACGTCCAACAGCACTTTGCCCATCTCGTCCTGGTAACCGTACGTGTTGATGTTCTGGAACTGGCCGTTTAGGTCCGTCCCGGTCGGCCCGACGCCCACCGACGTCACCCAACACTGGTCTCGCTTGATGACGTGGGCGGCCTCCAGGGCGATCGGGAACTGCGTGCCGAGCTCGGACTGGAACGACTGCATCGGCGACAGGGTGCCCGACGTGAGAATGATGTTGCGTACCGTCGATTTAAGTTCGTCGAATACGGCCGCCGGGTTCAGGCACAGGAAGCTGACCACGTTGTTCCACACCGGTCGCGTGTCTTTGGGCTCCTCCGGGCCACTGTTCAGCCATCCGCCTATGCCCGTCATGATCTGCGCAGTGATGATGACACGAAAATAATCATGAGCCACATTCTTTTAATATTCATTATTATGCGTACATTTGCACACACGTAGTTATATTATATTATTATTTATTAAGCTCTATTTATTTTTTGTATATAAAATGTAGCCCCCCTCAAATAAATATCGTTTATCGTGTAAACATATACCGAAAATATAACTTAAAAAATGTATAACGAAAAAAAATATGTATTTTTTAAAAAAATTATATAATGAAATAATAAGTGTTGTTCCATAAAAGAATCATCCTGTACACTAATTACCTATATTAGCTTACAACATTATAAAATCGAAGAAATTAAATATGTGATATGTGATGACATGTTCTACTTGGTTCAGTAGTAATCAGTAGTTATTAATTCTGCCTGTCTTTTGCAAAAATAATACCATACTGTATCTTTCAAGCTAAAAATTAAACTCTTACTAGTTATTTTCATTTCACTATTATTATACACATTTTTTTTTAATGTTCTAACGTTATGATTAATTTTTGATTCTTTTTCAAGAGTTTGGAAAATTATATACTTATAGTATCTACCCAAGGAATTTATATATATTATACTTTTGTAGGATTATTCAACATAAAATAATTTGTAAACAGATATTTTTATATGGGTGCAACACTTAAAATTGTATAATAATTTTTTAATTATACTTAAGTTGTATTCAATATATTTCAATAAAAAGCTATGTATAACTTACTCCTCGTTCTTTGTGTTCAAATTTTTTTAAGTGCATGACCTTTACCAAGGAAACGTGGTAATCATATTTGTATTTCTCGTCGTAAAACAAACTAAACACTGAACAGATCGACGACAGTAAAGTTTTAGTTGCATTCGTAATAGCTGAATCGGAGTCTTGATCTTTGGACGAATTGTTTTCTATTGTTTCATTTTCATCTTTATCCCCCAATTCATTTTCTACATTTTCCTTTTTACTATTTTTCGTTTCATCGGATTCATTTTCTTCGGCTAAATCAGCCAACGCGGTATCACAATCTTTCTAGAAAAAAAAAATAATAATTTGAGGTAAATTTGAAGGATATTTTAGTTTTAGATTATATACACACTTTAAACATTTCGAAGGCCTTCAACCCGACACCAAAATCATCGAAACTGGCTATGGTGTATGTGCCAGACCACGATAAAACACCACGATTATATTCGTCGTAAGTTTTAATATCATTAGACTTTTCATCAATCCACTTCGACAAATCGGACAAATATCGAGCCTATAACAACCAGCATTAATTAATTTTTTTAGAAGTATTATGCATTATATTGTATTCACTTTTATGCTAACTGCTATTGCAATTGCACACGCGCTTACTGCATAACGATTTTACAAATTGTATATTATAATTATTGATAATATACAATAAATTAATATACTTGATAGACAATTTATACACTTACCAGTCTTCCGTAAGTCACCGAGTTGCCAGAAGATCTACATATTTTTTCGCAGTCCGCTTTGGCCAAATTCATATTCGTCTGATCTAATTGCAAACTTGCAGCATCACGGCATTGGTCTTCGATATTATGTGCTTCATCTACAATTATCACGTGGCCTTTAAGTTTCAAGTTCATCTTAAAACAAATATTAGTCAATAATTTAATTATACACACAACAATGTTCAACGAAAATAATTTAGAGCGATGTAAAGTATATAATTGATATAGAAAGACAAAATTGATATGTATAAATATAAATATATATAATATATATGATATAAATCATATATAGAATGACGATTTCGTCACATAATACGAACACATTGAATTATTGAAGTATAATATATTATACACATTACACTTACTGTCCTTCTGATGACCGGATCGATGATATAATTGTAAGGGCAAAAGACGATTTCGGCAGTTTTAAGCAACAATCGTGTACCGTAGTATGGACAAGAATGTTTAGTAATGCCCAAATGCACTATGTCTTCGATATCCCAAACAGATGATACTCCAAACTTGGCTAGTTGGCCATAAGTGCTTATTTTCACACCGCCGTTATCGTAATAATTACATCTATCAATTTGCCTCCTTAATTTTATCGAATTTCTCCGTCTCTGTAATCGAATAAAACCAATTGAATAAATTTATTCCGAAATCATAATAAAATGAAATTTCATATTATCATACTATAGATGGGATTCAAAAATATACTTGGTAGGTACTCACAATAATTGAAAATAACAGTAATTATAAAATTCATTAATATAACTACATAATTATTAATTGTAATTTGTAGGTATTATAGGTATCAGGTATTGTTGGCCTATTTATTTCATAATATATAGAATTTACGTTTAACACGTCTTAAATTGAGCATTTTTAAATACTATTATAACTAGATTTAAAATAAAAGTATTGAAAAAACCTCTCGAATATCACGAATATTGTTACTATTAAATTTAATAATTAAATATTTATTCTAATATTAAAACCTACAATATTAAACGTAAATAACTAAACATGATTAAATGATTTCGCTATGAAATGTCATTAACATGATTAATTACTCCCATACAGTTTTTAAGTTTTCACTAATAAATGTATTTTTGTTAATTTTATAAATCAGTGTGTATAATTTTACGAAATGTGATCATATAAAATTCTAAGTTTATCTATTGATCATTTTTAACATTTATAAGCACAACATTTTATTGCAATAAATTATTTATAAATTAAAAGAAATAAAAATATTAAAAATAACAGGATATTGGTTAAAGGCTTTAAATAATAATAATAATAATATACAAATTATTTTTTTTTTTAAATGTTGTCTCGTGTAAATGTTGAAGTATATAAATTGTAATAATACAACTATTTAGAAATTTAAAAGACAAAGTAATATTTTATTTTTATTTTTATGGAACAAAAACTCTGCATAAATTACTTGTGTATTATCAAATTTTTTTTCGATTTGTAAAGAATGTACAGAATATTTAAAAATTATACGGATTTAATTTTAAAGAGATTATTAATTTTTTTTAGTTAGAACTATTGAAAAAATCTTAAAAAATTGGTATAAAATTCACTATACAACTCGAACAATAAACTAAAAACCTTATAAATACATAAAAATTGAGTCAGTTAGTACTATGAACTGCAAGTATACATAAATGTAGATATATGAAAACATTTTTAACAGATGTAAATTATAAAAAATATCAAAAAAGTATTAAAAAATGAATCATATCCAATAAATCAAAATTGAATTTATTAGTAATTAGTTCAAACTTTGTGTTAAGTAAACTAACTAATGTTACAGTAAGATAAAAATAATGCATTTTTTTAACAAACTCGCATCCATATAGTTAAAGTATTTGTAATTCTACTGTCAAACCCTTAATTTAAATGTTCTATTTAATTAATTTTATGACAATTACATTCAAAATGTAATGATAAAAATTTAATTTTTATAAATAACCTACATCCGGTTGTATAATAGGTTTCCAGTGTACTTATCATCAATGAAAGTACAGTAAGTAACTGACAAGTATAATATATTAAATTATTAAATTCGTTGATAAATAATTGCAAACGAAAAACGATTCTGAGCGAAGTTTTGTTAATCTATATTACTAAAAATATTTTATGATAGGTATATTAATATTTTTATAATAGTAATTTATTTTACTAGCAGTGGTAAATAAGCTATGTATTTTATAATATTAGTTCAACTTTACTAAATATAGTAACGTGATCGGGGGAACCTAATTACTATATAATAATTATCCAGGGACGAATTTATTTTAATTTCTTATGAATACGTTTTCCGTAGTTGAGGATTTTTGCTATTGTACAAAATATGTTTTGTTAATAAAAAGACACTTTGGATTATAAATCTAGAATAATTATTAATATATTTTAAATAGTACTTTACTGTATCGTATTTTACTATATTAAAAGATGGCTGTTAATAATTGTATATTTGAGTTCGTTTGTGTTGATGGTAACTACCGTTAGTAATTTTAATAATAAATAATAATTTTGACGGATTTAAAGTTTCAATTGTGTAATTTCATATAATTTTATAATGTGTATTTAGTGTATATTAATAAAAAACAAGTCTATCACACATCGAGTTAAAAAAAAATTGGTTCACAGTTAACCCAAGAGATGAGTACCTTGAATCCAATTTTTAAATTGTTTTAATTTAAAGAGACTTACACAGGCATTTTTGGTATAACGAAGAATAAATATTTTCTTGTTTGTATATGTTGTTGCTATTGATTTACTGAAATTCTTTAATTTGTTACGGGTGATGCCGTGTAGTATTTGATAGAATTAATAAATATATTTACCATATATAATCAAATGACTAAACGAATGCCTTATGCAGATCAATAGTTTTCGACCATTTTTGTTAATAGACTAGCAAGAACCATAGTGTCATTGACTACTTTTTACTTTTTAACACATAATAGTGTTGAATATAGTTGACTCACAAAAATTATTATTTTCGTAAAAATGTCTGCAGTTTACCAGTTTACGTTTAACGGAATTTAAGAAGGGATAAATCCATGGACATTTAATTTGTTACGGCAAAGCCGTGCAAAATTAGCTAGTAATTTATAAATAAAATGTAAAAAATGTTACAAAATCATAAATAATGATTCTAATACATTTTCAATAAAATTAATCATATCTACTTATTATTTGATAAGTAGCAGTTTTTAATTTATATCACCATTAAAGCCCGTTTGAAAATTATATCTAGTTTAAAAATATAGGTACCAATGTACCATGCTGTACAAAACTATTTAATTTTGATATAATATATAATATATATATAACTATTTAACTGTGATACAATTCGATCACTTTATATATATGATTTATATAAGACCTGAAATTAATACCAAAACTCAAAATATCCCATGTTTCCCATTGCATAATAACTCTAACAAAATCTGTCAATAGTACCTAATATTTGCACCATTTATGTACCTACCGATGAAATGTGATATACGGTACATTTTATTGTGCATTCAATTGTCAATGTGTGCCCACCGGCATTTATTAACAATGGCCAATAAGGATTCAAAGTGTATGGGTACACAAATGTTTTGCTAAACCAGTTACAATTATATTGGTAGGGGTCTTATTTCAATGTTAAGAATAATGCATTTGTTTTGTATTTTACAATACACATGGAATCGTATGTATAAACATTCGATGGGATAAAATAAATTCTGATACATCTGAATCGTACACTCACCGCTCTTGGATCTAATAAATCCCTACATAGTTCAGTTTTTGATTTGTATGATATCTGGGGGTAGTATATATTAGAATCTTGAATACACGTGTGTTCACGACTCGCTAACACGCAACTCCTAAATTAAGGGTAAACAAATAAAATAAATTAAATCATAAATAAGCACGTCTTCATCTCGGCTTACCTGGCGTTATTGAAACTAGTTCTTTGTAATTCTTTGATAACTTGTTCAATTTGTTTATGGGTTCTCGTACAGAAGTATATCACAGGGGTAATTGCTCTAAAGGAAATAAAAATGACTTAATCCACAGTTAAAACCGGGTACTTACTTGGATTAGAATTGATTTTATATAGTAGTAATTATTACTTTTATAAGTACAATTTTAAATTTTTACTTTTTACTTTTTATTTAAATATTGTAATACAACACAGTGAAGCAAAAATGTGTGTGATTTAGGTTGGAATTAATTGAAAATGCTGATGATTTAATTGTATAATTATCTGGTTATCGAAATATTAAAAAAGTTCGAGTAAAAACTAAATTCGAATTCATAAATGTAGATGTTTAACTCATCCCTGATATTTACCGTGTTCACTAATTATCTAAATAGTAATTAAATAATAAAAATGATAATATAAGTAGTCAATGGCAGAAGATTTAAAGTAATTATTATTAGGTTATATTATGTTCTTTGAATTACAACAAATTAACTAAAGCCAATAAAACACAAATAACTATGATAAAATATAATGTACATATATTATGTAATTTACAAATAGGCATACAGCATATATATATATTACATTTATGCAGAATAAACGTAAATGAGAAACATTCTATTAATTTTTTAAACCTTAAAGGTATTTATAGTTCAATATTGTATAGGTATTAAATTAAAAATTTTCATGATTTTCGTTTTTTATGCGTAAAACTTAGAAAAAACGAAATATATAATAAGTAAAAAATGTGTATCTATGTAAGTACCTACATAGCAATATATTTTTTTATTATTAAAAATAGTTCAACTAAACTATCTATACATTATGTATAGTGACGCAATTGATCTAAAAAGCTGTGTTGATTAAAAAAGTTCTTCGATGTCAACTGCAGTAAGAGCATTTTCCGCCAGAGAGTTAAGTTAAAATAGCAAATATATTTTTCGCATATTTTGTTATTAGAACTTTTTTTAAAGAAATCATTATTATTAAATTCGTTTTAAGTCAATGGATTTGTGTATCGATTTTAATCAACAGATATTACATTGTTCGCTATTCGTTCCTTTGCTAATAGTCCAATTATTACACCATTTAAAAAAAGTATTTATTGATTTTATACATATACCAGTATAATATATAAGATATATACATACTAATTAGTCAATATTTACTTATTTTACAGTTTATTTAGTAAAAATATTAATTAAATTACCAAGATCGTTTCAATAATAATTAAACCCGTATTGATGTACCATACATCCGTACATGTCCATTATATTATTATATTATTATATTATATTAGTTGACCAGAAAGATTGAACGAGTAATTAATTAATTATAAATATTTGAAGTTTGATGGACAAATGCGAAGTGAAGTGGTACAAAGATACCACTCAAAATATTGGTCCACTACTCTGCTTATCTATATACTTTATAGATGTTTATTAAGTTTATTATAAAAAATTAATTACTCGTTAAAATAACTACGTCAATGCCTATGTCAATATCGTTTTACACGATGTTATAAATAATTGCTACGTTGGTCATATTATATTCTATATTTATATATTTAAACGAAAAATAATATAATACTAAATACTATAATATGTTAGTATTTAGTAAATAATTTGTAAAAATATGTTTTGTAATTTTTTATAGCCTATTTGAAAACAGTTATTGGCTTACTTCTATATTTAGAGATGAGTGTTAGTTATTTATAAAAACCAATATAAAAATTTTCACGCGGTAAAATGTATTTTTTATAGGTATATACGTATATTATGATAGAGTAAATAAAAATTTAATGTAAATAATTTCCTACATAACTGTAAATGAGTACATAAGCGAAAAATTATTATATACTTACACCGATAAAAAGTATTTAACATTTCTTTTACAACAAAAACTATGATGAATTAATAATATTGGCGTATTTTAAAATTATAATATTGTTTAAATTATCTTACTTAGTCTTTTTCGGTAAATTATTTTCTATTTTTGGTTCATTATTTTCGTCTTCGTCTTCTGTCATCAAGCTGTTGTTAGCACTGGAATCATCGGTCATTATTGAATCATCATTTGACTTACTTTTGCCATTGGACACGTCCTGTAAGCAGAACAGAAATAATAAATAAAATGTTTTCTCCGTTCATTATTATACCTGGTCACGAAAATCCACTCACCAAATCTTTGCTGTTATTTATTTTTCTCTTTTTAACAGGCTGTTTAAATATGGCCATTTCCTCTTCCGAATCATCGCTGATAGTGACGTCCGTTGACAAACATAATCCTTTATTTTTAGCGGGTAAAACGTTCGTTTCTGTAAAAAAAAAGAAATAAAATATTCACAAGGCGAAGACGTCCGGTATTATAATTCAATGCGGTACAGCATTAGTGATGGGCGAGGATGAAGAGGAGGGAAAAAATCATCCAACGATAGCCAACTTTTCGTTTGTATGTAAACGGATTCAAGCTTATCCGGAACGGATATTATACGCCATATACTGCTTGCGCCCTGTGGGGATATTATTAATCGCGTTTTCCTTCCCCATTTATTTTTAATAATGACAAAACGGAGGGTTTCACAAAAATCCTTTTGTGAAAAGCCCCCCAGGGAGGATATTTGCTTGATATAGGAGTTATTATAAGAATTTTCTCTCGGTTTATTTTTTTAATTTTTTTTTTATTCGCCTCGGTTAAAGTATGGAAGAACAAAGAGAGATGACGTCGAGTATAACAAGCAAAAACAGTGCACGTACTCTTCCTTCGTCACAGCGACACAGCAGCCAATAAATATACGAGCATGTATATATATTTTAATTAACTTAAAACTGAATATATGTATATAGATACACTTTTGAAAATATAAAATATAAACCAAGTATTTAATATATAGGGTGCGACGCATTGCTGCATGCATTATACTATATAATGAAGTTAAATCGGAAGTCACGTGTTCGGATAAACATCGACCGTTCACAATTGAACCTTTCAAAGACAATATATACATGTTAACATATACCTATGTATAATTAAATAATATAAATAAAATTATTTTCTACTTTGTGTATTTATATTAAATTATATGTCAATAATAATAAAATATAATAAATATGTGTATACAAGGTACACCGAAATAGTATACTCGTATTTTCATAATGATATACTTATACCATAGAATATTAAATGCATACAAATAATATGTATACACATTACATCTCCATTCTCCAACGACCACTATATGTACTAGTTAGATAGTAGATACAATCGTTTCTCATACATAAGTTATATGCTTTCGTTGTGCAACTGTTTTAACAGTCTCTCATTATTTCATATATTGGTAGATTTAATATAACCAATATGTACATATTTATATTTATTATTGGAAATATCACAATCAGTTTCATTTCAGGGTTGGAGAAAAACAGTTTTTTTGTAGTGTTAAATATTTTTTTTGTAATTTTTTAAATTATTTATAAATTATTTTTTAAATTTTAAACAATGCTTTGTTTTAAATGTAATACATAGGTGCATTATAAAGTAACTTCATTGTATATAACAGTTGTTTTAAATACTATATACTATGATCTACAAACAAAATGTATTTCATAGAAAAAAATAAAAATTATGCGATACAATTTTATGATTTTTTTAAGGTTTTAAACGTTTATGTATAAAATGATTTAAACAAAACCACATGTGTAAAGCACATTCCAACTCTGGACTCAGTTGGTTAACGCAACTTATTATGTACTATGTAGTCATGTATAGATATATATAATATGTATATCACGTATATTATATACATTATGGAAATACATTAATATAATTTTAAGGATTATTTAATTGAGTAAAATTATTAAATACTTACATAATATACTAGTAAACTACATATAGTGATAGTATATAATGACGTATTGATTAAAAAGAATATTGTCAATTATAATAATAAGTAATAATAATATATTTGAGTTTTTTTATAGGACAACAAATTAAAAATAAATATTTCCTACAGGTTTATATAAAAACATTAGCTTATTAAATTAATTATAGAAAATACTCTATACAATTTATACTTAAATGTAAAACAATTTAACCAGAAGATACTATAATTAACAAGCAACACAAGTGTTTTAGAAGTTAATTTCCTTCTCTAAAAGAGAAACTAATGTTTAGTTTTTAATGACTTCCTGATATTTATCTTCAGGTTACACACTTATACGTCTTTGAATTAAAATTTGTTTGCAGACTCTTAAGCATTAATAGAGGGACAAGGGTTGAATTATATACCTAACATAAGTACTTGTTTTACATTAACAAATTATATTTCATTCTTTTGTGTTATGTCACACATTTACATAATAAATAAATTAAAGTCTCAATCTCTTAAACAACGTTTCATATAAATACTTTTTTTTTTTATACGGTGTGTTTTTGAAATGGATGAGATCACTAGTATAGGTACTCACTGATAGGGACTCACTGAGAAGGCCTAATGAATATTGTTTTGGCATTTCTTAAAATGTTTATTTATCTTCAAAATCTGGGCTCATTCAAAT
The DNA here is from genome assembly GCF_020882245.1 of Rhopalosiphum padi. Taxonomy (NCBI): domain Eukaryota; kingdom Metazoa; phylum Arthropoda; class Insecta; order Hemiptera; family Aphididae; genus Rhopalosiphum; species Rhopalosiphum padi. Next base: position 87,146,507 of record NC_083597.1, read on the forward strand.
TATTTTTAGAATATTATCTTAAATGTAAAATAAACACTACTCACTAGTTATATTTTTTGCAAAATTCTAATACGAATCGTATAGTGTCACATCAATTTGTACGAGAACATCATACCCAAGATAAACAGTGATGATAATTATTTGTTGTAATTTAACATACATATGTTTAATCAACACATTATTTTGTATTGTAAAATAATCATAAAATTAAATAAACTTTTTTTTTGAAAATCAATTTTCAAGCTATTGTCAGCTATATACAAAGAGTATAAGTATATACTTATACATTATTATAATATTTCAATATTTTAGTCTGTGCAGCACATTCACGCGATATGTTCAATCAAGAATAATGAAAAAAAAGTAAGACTAATTTTTCGTTCCGGAAAAATATTCAATTTATAAAATAATAATAGGTTAATAATTGTTTTTTAGGTGCTGATAAATATAAAAGATTTTACAGAAATATTTATTTAATTTGAGTTTGTGAAATGTATTATTAGATATTCCTAACTATTAGTTGATTAACTCTAAAAAGTCTATACAAGCATATACAAATAAAGAGATTTTAAAACGCAAAAATAATCAAAATCGTCAAAACTATACAAATAAGCTATGGACAATTTAAAGTATACAATGCATATAGGTTAGGTTACAGTTTAGATAATAATGTACAGTTAAGATGCCACAAAAATCCAACGAGATTTATTTTTTTATGTTAATAAATATATTTTTTACCTAAATAGAAAACGACTTTCATCATTTTTATTTGAGTATGACCTATAATAATATTGATGGAAATAAATAGGCACAGATCCAGAATGTAAACTGTCGTTTTAAAATCTATTAAATGAACACAATTTTTTTCTTTCAAAATCTCCGCGTATAATAACTGCACAGTATTAACTTTATTATACAAATAATTTGTTGTACCCCTAGCTATATGTCTGCATTATAAGGTCAAACCAAGGTCGATTGTTTAGCGGCTAGGTCACTGCAGGATTGGGTGTAAGACGAATATTTTTTTTGTCTTAATAGAGTTGCCACTAATCAAAGAAAATTAATAGTTTTTATACGATCGGTATAACTGTAGTAGGCCTATGTAATAATATATTTTTTAAAAACGTCTCAAATGTGTGTTCTAAACATCTGCGTAGTTTATATTTAATTCGGAGTTTATATAATTAATACGGAGTAAATCCACATAATCGTTCACGAGCAACACTGAGGCTAGCCGGATCAACTAGTTATACATAAATTGATACGTAGTATACGCCGCTGCCACACGGTATGGTGGTATATACGATATCATGACTCCCCCAGCGGTCCACCGGAATATATTAGGCTATGACGTGTCGCGCACGGTCCGCATCAACCGCCGGCCGGAAGCGGCCGCGGGGGCGCGCCGTGGGGTGGTCGCGGAGCGGTGGCAAGAGCTACACGGGGCGGCTGCCGTACCGCGTGTATATACCTATATCGATCGACGCGCGCGGCCATTTTATCGTCGCCACGGCGGCACCGGACTTCCACGGCGCGCGTCCGGCCCGGCGCGTTTTTATTGGACGCCACGCGGTCCACGGACGACGACACGTCCGCCGCCGCTACGCACGGAATAATGTTTTATATATACGGACGCGTTGCACGCCGGTCGGTCCGTCGCGGCTTCTCGTTGCCAAGGGATACGCCGCGTTATTCACACTTGAAATATAAATCGCTCTCCCGCGCGCCTCCCCGTCGCTCTTGCGATACGCCACCGCGCCACGCGCGCGCACGTTTAGCTTTTTCGCTTGTTCTCGCTCGCTCTCGTCACGTGCGCACCTGCGCGAATTATATCCACTCGTCGTATACTTACTGTATATATATATTGGTATACCTACGTATATATATATATATAATATACCTACCACAGATGCTGCTCGCCGTGCGTGATGTGTTTGTCCATCACAGTCGGGTGTGCCCTGCACTTTTTATATACGACTTACTACAAAACTGTTCAAGTATATACCTACAATTTTATCTCAATTCTGCTTTAGAAATACATAATATCATGAAAATAAAAATTCTACATATTCCATTTTGATATTAGGTAAACTATAAAATATGATTTTAGATTCTGAGGAGAGCGAAGAATGTATTATTGATTTTACAATGGTATGTGAGTGTATGTTATTTTTTTTTTTTGCGTCAGTATACACGACAAGTAGTCGATATATAATGCTTCACTTTGAGCATAGTTTGGGATAAAAAGTTGGATCTAGTTTGTACTTAAGAGAGGTCAAAATTAAAAATTCTCAGTACTTTTTCTTATAATCGAGAAAAATAAACAGAAAGTTTTAAGGGAAAACCGAATTTTTTACGAAAATCCAAAATAATTAAAATACTTGCTTTATGTAACCTATTGGTTACCAAATTGTAGACAGTCATCAGTTTTTTCATCGTTTACAACGGGTTATCATTGAATTCAAACTTAATAAAATAGAAAAACACACCGAAACAAAAATAAATTATCATTTATTAGTTCAAACATAAAAATATAAATCATTGACGAAGCGCAACTGAATGAGCGTCATCGTGTCCTGAGTGGTTAGTACAGCAGCTGCTAGTGGAGTGGGTTTTTTAATTTGACTAAGCATTATATAGTCAAACTACTAAAACTCATAAGTAAATTTCGCCGAGTTAAATCGTGTAATGATATATAAGCTTTATAATTACTAATTTATGAATTTATGAATAGTTAAATTCATTGGATTAAGTATTAAACTCATTAAAATCTACATATATATTATATATACGAAATACGATATACTAAAGTATCAGTTAATGTTGTATTTCATTAAATTTAAAAATAAATTACAAGTGCACATTTTGGTTTTGAAATCATTTATATATATATGATATTTTGATTCCATTTTCTGTATCAAATTTAGTGAACTGGAAATTATTATGAATGTGTGTTTTATCAAGATGAAAAAACAAATGTTAATTGAACCTTTCATCCGGCTTAAAACACTAATCTGATCAAAAAATGAACAAAATGAATGGATAATATTAACAAGGGTTTACACATACGTACATATACAGTTATAAAAAACCCTTCGCGAAAGAATCTCAGAAATCCTGGTGTATTTTATTGTTACATCCATTTGTGTTTGGAAGCATTTGACCGTCTCCTGCTCGGTAATATCATTGTTAAAGATCAACCAACGCTTAAACAAGGAAAGGATATAAGAAAAACGATAAGGCGCATGTGAACACAATAATGTATATAATATATATAGAGGTAATCGTATCTCGTTCATATATTGCGTCAAAAGGAAGCCGCAGCTGACACGCCGCTGTCAGGAACACTACTGCATTAGCCGGTACAAGGTGTTTTGTAAAAAATTGCCTAGTCTCTTTTGTTTTTAATATCAAAGAAATGAAAGGGGTTTTGCGAATTCTAAAGAAGCCGATTAACTTGGTTTTGTTTTGCGTGTTTTTATAATGCAAAGTCACGAGTGCCGAAACAAAAAAAAATAAACAAAAGGAATTACGCACGCTATTAAGACACAATAGAAATAATTAATCACAAAAAAAATATAGTCGGCAAAAAATCAATGGATCTTATTTACCGTGAATTAAATATTTAGCGATTTTAATTAGAAAATGTTACAATTAATATTTGTATATCTTTTTATACACAGGTAATCAATTGAACTTTTATATGTTTATAATTTTTCATATATTATATTCTATTAAGTAAATGTTTAAATATTAATAACAAAACTGTTTGTGTACACAATATATGTATAATTTATAGCTAGGCATAATAAAGCCCTTTTCATACGGTAATATTGATAACAGTTATGGTATACTTACTATTAATGTTGGTGATAATAACTAGTACTATACTAACAACTAGCTAGTTTTAAATATTGTGTTTAGATTAGTTTACTATATAGTATCTAATCTACATTCTATTCACATCATAATATAAATTTGGTATACACTAAAAAAATGAAATAATAAATATCTATAATTTCGCAGAAAAAATAGATAATTAATAATGATAAATGCACATCAGTTGACACATTTTATTTTTTATGGTTAAATTATTCAAGCCAAAAACAATTATTATTTAAACCAAATTAATAAATATTGATAAAATTTCTATATTCTGATTGTCGGAAAATATTTCTATACTGGTGTTTCTTTTAACTATATAGTGTACTTTTGGTAATTCTCACGGATCCATAGAAACTGATACACAAGCTATCACACTATAGCGTTATCATTAATTACTATTATCGTTTGAAATGGACTTAATTATCGACAAATGTAATTGGAAATTAAATACCTATACTACCGCAACATATTTTTAAAAAAACTGCAGTGTCGTCATATTTAAAAATATTCATTAATATAATAGTTAATTGACATATTTTAATTATAACCTAACCTAACTTAATAAATATAATAACTGCTGAATTGTATTCAAATAATTAAAAGTTTAACGTGCATAATGATACAAGGATACTTATATGAATAATTGTTATTTGTTTCGATAAAATTACAAACATTTTGATGAACAAAAACAGAATTAATGTGCATCCAATATTTTTAAAGTATATAAATAAAATGTATATACTCGTATTTATATATTTATACATATATATTACAGTGAAGTACTGCAGTGCACGGATGTATGTATATATAGAAGGTTAAAATTGATAATTATTTATAACAATATATTATAGTTATATTACTATTATTAACACGAACATGACTATATAGTATATATTATGTCATATGAATATATGACATATTATAAAGATACCAGCTTCTATTAGTACAAAAGGTAATATCGCACATATCTTTACCCCAACTCGTGTTAATTTGCTTATAACAGCTATATATACCAACATTATATACATACATTTTTCCTCTTTGAGAATACCAAATGTCATTTGCATTGTGCTGTAGAATATATATATATTTATACGTTATACCCTCCTGTCTCATTCTATCACCAGTCCCATTAAGCTCAGAAATATATATATATATATATATTATATTGTACACGACGAGGCGCTTTTTGGAGACGAGTTACGAGCGCGGTGAAAGGACAAAAGGGATCAGGATGCGGCCAACTAATTTAGCAAGTTTCCAACCCCGATGTTATCCCTGGGCGCTTTTCAATACGCGCTCACACACACACACAACCGTAGCTGTATAATATATATTCACGCATATACCATTATATATAAGCACAAGTAAAATTGTGTGTGCAGCAGAGTCGTAGGGTCTGCTGACACCATTGTCTGAAGGTGTCCTAAGTCCAGTCGCTATGGCAACGACGCGCGGCGGGACGGCAGCCAGCGTGATAATAGCAACGCCTTTCCGCATCCGTTGCCGTGGATACGCCCTTTCCCCCTTTTTTAACGGTCATCGCTGTGTTCGTTATTTTTATATTCATCATTTTCCGAAAAAGCCAACAGCGATTTTTCCGGCTAAATTGTATATACTTGTGTTATAATATATATATTATATTATTATTTACAAAATAATTCAATAACATATTAACTTAGAGTAAATTATAGTAATGACAACTGATACGTATACCAATAGAGCTAAACTTGTACCTGATATATGATATATTATCCTTAAAATATCATTATAAGGAAATTAGGTGCACATAATATTATGTATTTATACATATCCGATTATTTTATCCCATGAATAAAACAGTAAGAAATATATATCATTCGTTCGTTCTGTTACATATCCTATACAAAAACGTTATACAAAAGAGCATTAGGCATTTTTAATTTTTATATAACTAACTTTTGATTTTAGATTGTTCAATCTTTCAAAATCTTCGAAGTTATTTAATAACGTAAGCTAGTGTAGAAATAGTACTTAAATAATCAAAAATATTATACTCCATAAAAAAATGTTAACCAGTAGTATCTATATTCTATAATATATACTGTGAGTAAAACGATAACATACAATAACACGATGGCTGATACAAAAACACATATTATAATTATAACTAATTGTTTTGTTATCTATGCATTGATATTTTATTTATGAACAACACAAATAACTCAATAAAATATTATATTGATACATGTTTAAGTTAATGATGTATACGACAATAGAGGAAACCTAAACTTCTAAATATTTTAGTTTCTAAGTATAGGTATAGGTACTTATTATTTATAGTTTGAAAATAATTTAAATGAATAAAAATTAGATTATTTAAAATTTAGATTTAGATCGAAATAAATTTGTTTTTGCTTAATATTAAATTGAGAATTATTATATTTTACTTTTTATATATAAAATAAATATATTTTTGTGTATACCCAACAACAAACTTTTAGTACACATACAAAATATATAATGTACATACTATTATGCCATATTATACTATTAAAAAAAAACATTACGAATATTATAACTATAGAAACACCACAGCCAACAACGCATAATTAAATACACATTTTTTAATTACACATACCTGCGAGTTTCTTTTCTGGAGTGTTAAGTTTTTTCTGTTTCTTTTCCTTTTGTTGTTTTTTTTGTTGTTCCTTTTGTTGCCATTCTATTAATTTCTGTTGAAATTCTTCTTCTGATAGTTTTTCTAAACGTTCTGAAAATTAAGTATAATAATACTAACAATTAAATAATACTTGTCATATTTAAATTATATATTAACAAAACGTAAAAACTTCCAAATAATAAAGAATAATTATAGTTCTAATAAAATATTTTTTTTTTTTTTTTAGAAAATTTACAATCTGTAATTAATTATATACAATAAGTAAAATCGATAGCTGTACATAAACATATACATAAAATGATGCACAAAACAGCTAGAATATTTAAATCATATACCTATGAATATTATTGCATATTTTTATACAGATAATAAATGTCCATAATACATACAATTTTGTACAACGATATTACATAATATACATGATATTTAAACCATTATTAGTAGTTGTTAAACTAAACGAGTTAAATAAATAGTTTAGATATTATATTTTAATTGTTATTGAATAATAAGATGCTTAAGAGACATAAGCTCACCGTTTTAAAAAAATTACTAAATAATTATTACTACATAAAATAATAATATAATACTAATAATAATAGTAATATTTATTACGTAAATTAATCTTTAATTCTTAGTATTGAAATTAAAACTGAGAATTATAATATGTTTCATAGAAAATAGTTACTACATAAAATTGTGATCTAATCAAAGGAATGAAATTAACTTTTTATCGTTTTTATTTTAAATTATACTTACAAATTATTTAAACAATGTACCTATAAGAATTAATTATATTATTTTTAGAACATTTTAGTATACATATTAGTAACTATTTATAATATATAGTAAATACAGTTCATGTGTAGGTATACAATTATTAATTATATGAAAAATATATAATAAGTAAGTATGTTTTTTATAAAAAAAAAAGCCAATAATCATGTTATTTGAATATAATTCATATAAAACCCCCAAATTAATGTATTTATTTATAAATAAATAATTCATTTCAAATAATAACTTTTTATTATCTTTTGAGGTAAAAGGTAAAATATTATGTACAGAAAAAAATGTATAATTGTTGTCACAAAGGATCTCTAAACAACTGGTTTTGATTTTTTTTTTTTATGTACATAATTCCTCCAGCAGGCTTTAGCTTATTATTGCGTTTTAAATCTGTCCTCGGGGTTTGTATTCGATCACAAAAAAGGGATACGACGTTATACGCAATAAGAGCCAATTAAAACCACCATTCTAGACTAGGACATTTTTTATATTGACATTCCAAGTTATAAGTGGTTTTTTTTTAATACAATACGAAAGGGAGCGCCCATGAAATACAACATACGCTCGCACACACACACACACACACATACATGCGCACACGCGTATATATAAACCCTAATATATACTCCGACAACTATTAGACGGCCAATAGAATGAGAGACGTATTAATTAACCCTATGGGGAGCCTTGATGGCGAGGGCAAATTTGACAGGGGTGAACCCTCAGTACACAAAGAAACCACTTCACAGACTGTATTCGACATTATATCAGAGGATGTATTAAAAAATAAATAAATAAATTTACCCAATTAAATAAAAGAGAAAAATTTAATTTAAGTTTAAATTGGAGTGAATATTTTGTCACTGGTTTTGAGTGAAAAATATGGTGTAGTCACCATTATATAATATTATACGATGTCTGTAGAATAGTTTTTTTTTCATTATTTTAATTCGCGAAACTTACGACATAGTATCTATATATACCGTACATTCAGAGTTAAAGTTGAAATTGAATTCAAGAACAAATATCTAAACGTAAAAATGGCTCAATGCTTCTTCTGTCTGGCGAAGGGTATTTGATTCGACAAAGCAAAACGAAAAACAAAATTGATTCTTTTGTGCTCCAAATCACGAGCACAAACAACAAGTAAACCTAATAATAAAGCTCATGACCTTTAGGCTTTTATTGCCCTTTGTTAAAGGGAATCTAGAATTTATAGTATTTATATTTTTTTTTTTTGCTGAGTCTCCAATATATAATATTATAGAAGCTATAGTTTATGGGCAAAATAATTTACTTTTCTACAAATATACCATCGTATACATCGACGCCTCAGTTCAAAATTACTACTCGAAAAATAATTTAGAAATGATTTTTTTAAAAAATAAAATTTTTTCAATTATTATTTCTTTTCCATATAAAGGAAACCAACATTTGGAATATACTTGTAACTATATAACCAAAGATTAAAATCTAAATCAGGGATCGATAACTATTCGAACTTTCTAGGAATATAGGTAGATTCTAATAAAAATTAATTATACCACTATTATTGGTCAATTGTGATAATCAGAATAGTGTTAACTATTGTAAAATATAACTGCAGGACTGTCAATTAGCCACGTATAACTTGTATTATATGTTCAGATATTTTTGTTTTTACCAAATTTATTTAGAATTTAAAATTTTTACCACAATAAAATGAAAACAAATAAATAGTACAAAACTTATTATTTTAATCAGGAATAGGAATTGGCAATTTTTTTAAATTAACATTAAAGGCAAGTACGTATGTTTATTATACCGAGATACGCTTTCAATTTTCAAATGTAAAAACTTAAAAAGGCATTATCGAACTAAACATGAATTTTTTTTACTTTTTCTCGTATTCTATTAGAATAATAAAATATTATTATTATTTTGAAGAAACAATAAATAATTATTCGTTAGAATTTTGAGTTTAGAGTGTTTAGACCCTTTTTGATTAGCTCATCAATGCCTTAGATGCCGATCATAAGAAATTTAAAATTTCGAATCTAGCTCACTTGAAAATAAAGTTTAGGCGACTCCTAATTTAAATCTTCATTTTTAAATAAATATTTATTGTATAAATATTTGCTGTTTTGAATTGAGGACTTGATCTTACGTATATAGTACATAACTATTCGTAATTTAAATCAATATAAATTTATATTATTAAATAACACAATACAATTTGAAATGAAACTATGATGCATAGGATTAACAATTTTACAATATTCAAATTATACTATATTATATTACTACAATATATTGTTCTAACTCAAAATATGAAATATCGTCTTCAGCGTTTAATTTATATACATATAGTATTATGCTATTTGAGTTTTTACCTCTATAAATATTTTATCATTCTTTGATACAAAAATATTAATGTTATTATTTTCTAAATTCTATGTTCAACGCCGTAATTTACAGATATTTTTATTTGATACATTTTGAGTACATTTTTAATTTGTAGTATACATTATGTAAGTTTAAGAAAAATAAATTGGTACTTCTTTTAAGCATATAAATTTGTAAGTAAAAATAGTAAACTTTAATTTTGATACTTTGATAGACACAATACATAATTATTAAGTTTAACAAATTATATATATTTTTTTTGTTTCGTGAAAATTATTGTAACATCTTAAATACAAAAAATTATATAACTATATATCTATAGAGTTTGATAAAGACTCATTTTCTCAAAACGTTTTAGAGTCGAGGGAAATATTTTCTTTAGTATATAAGTTTAAGACATTAAAAAAAAAAATTATGAAAAAAAGTTATATCTTAGATTCTGAGTGGAGGAATGGAAGTATTGATTTTACAATAATGTGAGCTTTTTTTTTATTGCCTGGAGACACTTTTTACAGTAGATGTTTCGATTATTAACTTTAAGAGCAGTTTCTGATAAAAAATTAAATCTATAGTGGGTATTTTAGAGGGTTTTAAGTAAAAAATACTTAATAATTGGTAAAACCATAAAAATAGTATAGAAAAAAACGGGAATTTTGTTCAAAACCAGTTTTTGACAAAATCAATTTTGTTTTGTTACTTTGTAGTTTGTTGTACCTAATTCAAAAACGAATAACCAAACACAACATACATACATACATACATACAAAATCTTTATACTAGTACTGTGTACTTGAAATTTACACATATACAAAAAAAAATCTTACATAATTGTAAAATCAATACATTTATCATTCATCACTCTGCTTAGAACCTAAAATGATTGTAATAATCGAGTTTGATTTAAAATAAATGTACATGTATTCAATTAAAGATTTTATAATAATATAAACAAATTTTCAAATTAATTTACCTTCAAAAATAGTAAAAAATGGTGCTGAATAATTAAAAAAAAAAAAAATGTCAATCATTTTTGGAATTTGTTAATAACTAATAATTATACTAACTTTAACTATATGGAATTATTAAAACATACCATTTAAAAATAAGATTTACAATAAGTACAGTGCAACTTTGCGAGTATATTATATATTTCTCCTACCCGAAAATATGGTTGTATTATACCTATACAACGAAAAGACACTATACATAGGTATACTAAAATCAAAACCAATATACATCTTTTGCTTAAATCAGAATCTAACACAATTATTTTCTTGAACTATTTACAGTATAAACATAAAAACTAGAATTTGATTAAACAGTATTTGATAAAAATTTTTTATATATTTTACCAGTAAATTGTAACTATACCTAATGACTGAAATACATTTAGACTAAGTTTGTATGCGTTCTATATGTTTTATTATGTTAATACGTTGGTTGAATAACCTTGAAATATATATTAACTATTAAGGGATTGAAATTCATAGACGATCGCACACGTAGTAACGGTCACGACCCATATAGGTATATAGTATACAACTATTAGTATCAAACTCATACATTTGACTTATACATAATACAAGGGGCGTATCGCGTATATGTTTAATAGCGAACTAGACTATACGCATATATATTATATGACGTCAACATAACGGGACGGAAATCCCTTTCGTATAGTGCGTGCGATAACGCAACAATATACATTATACACATAATACTACAGCTAAGCCATATACCCGAGTACATAATTATATATATATATATACATAGAATATAAAGGCTACGATTTCAATATTCGGACGCTCTCGAAATTAATACGCCGTCTACCTACTTAAAAGCTTCTGCGGCGCGTGTTCGCGTACTCCAGCAGTAATAATAATGACGTATTCCGGCGTCGGAGCTGTATCAAGCTAGAACAAGAATCCTTATCGAATTAGCGTTCACCGCGTGCGTATATCCCTCCCAGGAGCCGGATGATATTATATTATAATATACACTACACGCGTATAATATGTACAGTCCCGTAATGCGACCCTCTCCCGGTTACAAACGCCAAACGATGTCGCTTGTATATATATATATGTGTATTGTATACACTATACATGTATGGAACTTTCCCGAGGGACCCTTGACGTATATATGCATTATATTTTATACTCTCAATATATATAAACATAATGGTAATCGAGTAGGAAAAGTCAGTGAGCATTATATAGAAAAAAAAAATATATATATCTATCGATGACGACGGAGCAGAAAATTTGCATTGGATTGGTGTATACAACGGAGTCTTATTGCTGGGTGCGCGAGGGGAGGTAGAATGATGGTACTGGAGGAAGAGAAAAGAGAGACCTAGTCCGAGAGAGGACAATATATTATTATAATATATACATACATTTTATATATATATATATATACACTCAAACAGCAGAGAGGGACGTGTGCGACGGTGCGTGTGGCCGACGACGACAACGAACCCTCCGGCTTCTCCTTCACCACCGCAATGGCTGCAGCAAAAGCAGAAACCCGAGGGACAGAGTCCTTTGATCGCGCGCCCCGCCGTATTCAGCCCTCCTCTCTCGTCATCGAATATCCCTCGTCACGTAACGTGCATATACGTGTATAATATATATTACACGTACATTTCCCTCTGCAACTGTACCACCCCACAAACCCTTCACCACGAACCCACCGCCTACGAAAGACCGATGTCGACGCTGCCACTTGAAAAGCCATCCCGCTGTGGGCACTCGGGTTCCGCGCGCGCGCCCCAGACTTGTTTGTATATATTATATATACTTTGGTGAAGTAATAGCAGAGAGCTTACGAAATATATATGTATATATCATACAAACAGTGTGTGGACTTCTAGATTCATACGCATATGATAATCCACGTATTAGAATATACATATAGGGTTATACGTGCTCGTTTATAGACCAGGCGGAGTGAACGCACTGAAGTAACGCGAAAATAATTGCAAATTTTCCACGTACACGGGACACTATACCGTGATTTCTGTTACACGTTAACGTATAAATTGTATACGGGTGACTTCCAAGCGTACGAGAAATTTTGTGTTTACAACCCTTAAGTACACAGCAGATTTAGTATGCCTATATAATATTATATGCACATTTTAAATGCATATATAGGTAATACGCTAGAAACCTCACTTACAAAATCATACACAGTCTATCCAAGTTACTATACCGCCTTCCCCCACACCTAACGGTTTGTATATTATAATATATTATACACAATCATCAACGGTTTTTTTTATTTTTTTCATAGTCACTCCAATAAGTATATAATATGGGCAATATGGCATATTATATTATAATATACACGATCGGAATTATTGTGAATTACAAGAGCCTTGTACGAACACTGCTCGAGTGTAGAGTAGTCCTTATACATAAACATAATTTTTTTTTTTATATAACATCGGATTTTTAATCTATACGAATTCAAGCCAAACTACCACCACAATTAACTTAATTCCTGTAGTTAAATATTATATAATACGTTTAAAAATACACTTTTAACTATATCCTATAATGAATAGGTGGATAACACTCGGAAGTTTTATCCCTAATCGATAATTACGCATATTATTTTATGTGTACTTGAAATTTGAATCATGATTCGTGATGAATTTAAAAAAACATAAATTAATAATAAATTATAATAATATATTTTTATTATGTAATTTAAAATACAGTTAGCTTTATTATTATAGTCTACATGACAATTTATTATTATAAGAATAATGTTTAAAGTAAACACGGGTTTGGTCGGTATATATATAATTATTGAATTTTCAAGAAAATCAAGTGAAAATTTAACTTAGTTCAACAATTTTTACTTTACTAAGTTTTTTTTATTGGAAAAAGTAAATTGGTTTTAAGAAAATTATTGTCGATTTACAAGAAACTAAAGTAAATGTTTAGTCATTAGAATTAATGAAATAAGAGATAAAACCACAAAATTACCTTGCAATTATTTAAAAAAAAAATGATAGTAATATTTAAAATATGAAAACATAAAATAAGTATAAAAATTATAAAAATAATACTTTTGTTTTTATTACCTAATAAAAGACACGACTAATTCATACCGCATAATCAGTAATATTGGTAATAATGTCGACCAGAATTTTTTTTTTAACACAATAATAGTTATAGGTAATCGACAAACTTATTCTTCAAAATACATATTAAAATACAAGATTTTGTTTATATTTTTTTGTAAATAGTAATGTAACATTGACAGTTATGTTTAACATTATCTAATATGTATGAAGGGTGTTGGTAGTACTATCATACAATGAAGTATTACCAAGCTAAATAAGAAATAAAAGAAAAACAAGTAGTGATGAAAATTCAAAATTCTCCGTAATAAATTTTCGTAGAACAGATGTGTAACAAGTAAGAACATGTGAATATTTGAACAAAGTGGACATATTGTACCATTTTTAAATTATTTCTTAAAGGTAATAATAAAAATCAAAAAATTGATGTATATTTTACATAGATAACTGCGTTTGATTTAATATTGAAAACAATGCACAAGCTATTTAAGCTAATTGTTGCTGTGGTATAAATCCATATTTACGGTAAATAAAACAAAATAATTACATTTAATTAACTTAAACATAAAGTATTGCAGTGTTTCACGGTACGTATACGTACAAAGTAGGAGAAGTTACAGTGGTATAGGTGACTAAAGGATTTACAAAGCTCGCAGCAAATAAAACTAATTATATGCTATAAATTTAAATGAAACTGTATTAATCCCGTCATAATAATTTTAAATAATTACTTCTTTTTATTTTTTTCCCACAAATATACACAAGTTATTTCTTCAACATTTACATTTCAAGCTATTTCTTGACTTCCGATGTCTAATTTATCCCAAATCCAACAATTTGTGAATTAACGTGTACAAATGTACCAGTTACCAATATAGTCTTATGATATATTGATAATATATTTTCGGCACTTAAAATATATCATAATACATAATTCGATAAACATTAGTATTCGATCACATCTAAAAGTCCTTAGCATGCAAAAATAATATAGAAAAAATACTGTTAACGTTGTATAATGCAAATAAAATTATACAGGCATTCAACGTAACAACGACATGTACGCAGGAAAATGTACGTACCTCTTACGACATGCCCTCTTGTAAATCGTTATTAGCTATAGTTAATAAACCTAAAATTCAAGGCATTAATTATAATACAACTAAGTCCACCAATTTTATTACCAACATAAACCGGATATAAATATAGTAATACATCTAATCATACCCAGGTAAACGTATACCTATAGTCGTGTGTACCCTCGCTACAGGATTTTCAACTATTGGGGGTGAACACTTGCCCCATTTATTAGAATGATAAATCAATTTTATTTTTAATTTTATAGCAAACAGTAATACACGAATTTTCAAGATATATAATTTGAAATTAAGTGATCAACATTTGAACAAAAACAGATTTTTTTTGTTTATTATTACTTTAAAGTTGTTATTTCATCATATAAATTATAAATACTTGAATAATATTTTAATTATCTTCGTGACACAATAAAACAACACGGATTACAACCAACTACGATATTTAGGTACATGCTTTAAACATTCATGCATGGTTAATAAAATATAAGTTTGTGTAATGCTATATTAATCTGTATAACACCAAACTGGTATTTACGACAAGTTTAATATTAATAAACTTTATTTATGACTTGTGTATAATACAATTTTTTTATGAAATTATAATTTTGAAGTTTAATTTATTGTTAATACGTAAATAACCACGATGATGGTCAATTTTATCTATAAATTCGATTAATTATTTATAATTATAATATTTATTTATGATAAGCAATTATCTTTATTAGGAATAAAATAAAACGAACCAATTTTTAGAAAAGGGTAACCTAATATTGAATACATTATTATGGAGGAAATCATCAAAATTTAAAATTTCTATTTACAAAATAAATCAATATAGATGAAATTGTTTAGTGTTTTAGATTCTTTGTTGGTCTTACAATGGTGCGTGTTTTATAGATTCTGAGTAGAGCGAAAAACGTATTGTAGTTTTACTAAAAGATAAATAAAATTGTTTCTGAAAAAATCATCATTTTTCGATCCAATTTTGTCAAATTATGAACTTCAATAATATTCCAAAAAAAAAAAATCATCGATTGTATGCAGCAATTCAAAAATATGTTTTATAAACTTATTAAGAAGCTTGTATAACATTCTTGAGGTGTTTTACTTAGAAAAAATGTATCAACATACATAAGAAAAAATTTAAGACAAAAATGTTATTAAATCAAAAAATTTAAATAAATACAATCTTATTTACACCAATGTCACCATTAAAACGTTTCAAAATAGTTTTGGCCTTTTAGGTACTTCAGTATTGACTTATAAATTAATAATTATTATTAGTACCTGCGACATATAATATAATATATATGCAACGTTTTGGGTAAAAATGAATTCAATTTCATGTTATTATTATACTTGGTATTATTATGCTAACAAAAAAATAAATTAGGTACTATAATAGTATTATATTAATAAAATAAACATAGCTGAATAGATGTTGACACACAAATAGTTGGTTTTATTGGCATATCCAAATAAATAATATTTTTAATTTTATATATAGGTACATCCGATGTTTAAAATTGTAAGAACACACTTTTAAAATTTTAATGTGAAGCTTATTTAAAATTACGTTTTTAAAAAAGGCATACCTGCGACTAAAAATTAATTTGGTAAGCTAAATTTTTTCATAGTGAATATGAATAATTATAATTAAAATAAAATTACTATAGGTTCGATTCGGTTAAAAAACTATGTTACAAATTTCAGCTATAATCATAAAATAAAACATTAAACATGCAGTTTGTTTTAATCAGTATAGTTTTTAACTACACCAAGAATTGTTATTGTTTAATTGACATATAGTGACTTTTACAATGGTAACGTGAAACCTCAGTAAAATCACGTTCAAAACAATGTAAAAAAATAAAAATAATGCTATAAAAAAAAATTCAATTAAATAGAATATATAATCTAAAAGAAAAAGAAAAAAGTCTTAACCATATAGGTACCAGTAGTATATATGTATATACATAATTTGTATATTATTTAACCATTAAAAACCTTCTCCGATTAGGTAGTACATCAATTATTATAATGCTATACTGTTAAAACTCTAATTTTTTAAAAATATTACACAGAAAGTCCTAAGTCTTTAAATTGAGAAATGAAATAGTTTTTTTCTAAATGTTTGAACTTAATAAGATTTGTTTTTTTTTTTAGCCAAATTAAGTGTAAATTTGGGTCCACGGGAATTCAATAGAATACGTCATGTCCATGTATACGGTTTCTGATCAAAATTTTTTTTTATATGTATTATGATTATATTTTATTTATCATTGAAATTAAATTAAACATTGTAACCTGCCACAATGACGATGAGGTACATCCGAAACTTTTTAAATTACGTACAGCAAAGCGACCTTCTCAGCTTTTTGTAAGGTTATATACTAAAACTAAATGCACATCTATTTATTATTATTATTAATTAATTCACTAAATTTATATGCCATAATATAATATAATACAACGATTTTACTCCGATGGAAAAAAAAACAAAACGATTTTAATTTGCTTATATATAATACAATAACGACCTACACGGTCTTGAATATAGTATAATATATAGTATGGTTTCTGCAGAAAAACGTATACGAGGAGCATTATATATCGGTTAGGACGACCTACTCGTCGACTGCAAGGATTTACATTTTCCTCTCATTATACATTATATATATAGCGGTATGTTGTATGTATATAGGTAAACCTATTGACAATAACGTAAAGAAATAAATGTATGCGCCATCGTGCTGAATACACATATTATATATATAATATTAGTACATAATATTATTATACACGTATAATGCGCGGCGCGTCTCGTCCGTACCCGGAGCGGCGGGGTGCGACGCTCCGCAGCGGCGGCACTGGTTGAGAAAATTCGTCACCCCGCGTGGCGTTGACATCGGCGGATCGATCACGGCCCGGCGGCGCGGCTGCTTTTGTCGTCCGCCATGATTGCGCGCCTACCGCCTCCCCCCGCCCCCTTCGCCGTCGCCAATACTCGCACACAACACTCCACGGTGTCCCGCCGGCGAGTCCATTTTGTCACCCCGTGCCACAGCCGCCGCGGCTGTCACCACCACCGCCCGAGCAGACCCGCACGCCACCCGGGGAGGCACGAGTACTATTATTATTATTATTATTATTATTACTATTACTATTACTATTAATATTATACGCGCGCGGAGCGGGAGGCCTGCCGCCGCCAGTGCGGGCGAATTCGTTTTTAGCCGCCCCGGGAGACCTCGTCGACCGATCTCGGACGTCGTCGACGTTGTCGTCGTCGCCGTCATCGTCATCGTCATCATCGTGTTATTTACCTCACCGCCCTCGTCATCATCCCTCCTCACGGCTCCTTCTCTGCCAACCCCCCCCCCCCCCGAATCACGTGAGCGGCGGCGTCGACGTCGTCCCGCTGCGTCGCACGCTGGGATTTCGATTTGGTCGCTTTTCACGTCCCCCCTTTATACATTATTATTATTATTATTATAATAGTATACATATCCGCTTCGCTGTGTACTCGCCACCGCCCGTTTTCCCGCATATATCATATTATTATACACCATCAGAGGCGACCGGCGGCATATACAATCAACCAGATAAAATGTCTCGCACCGGGTTCGGTAGAGTACAAAGCGCATACTGTAGTATGTGTTTGGCGGCGTTTACAACGCTAATTATGTATGTTAAATGTACGTAAAACACCGCCCTATACCATAGAAAATAACGTATTTATAAATAGTACGCAAATTAATTATACCAACTAAACTATAAACTTTATACAGATAAAACTATTATGTACAATATAACATGTTATTACGTATGACGGACCGAAAGCATTACCTACAATGTATACTCAACGGGCCTCTCGTCTCTTTTGTTTTCCGCTATACATATTACTTAAGTTCCAAAAGGATGGCGCCCTGTGGTGTGTATAACCTGGCTTCGGGTGAGTTACAGTCCTTAAAAATTATCATTGATATAGATATTACGTTTAAGTGAATAATCACCATTCATATATGGACGAATGACTCCAAATTTATCCGAGTAGAGCATACAATGATATATATATATATTTAAACAAAAAATTGGCTGATTGTTTGTGAAAATTTATAAATTAATAAATAATATAGTTTGTAAAAAAAAAAAAAATACTATTATGTGTGTAAGTTGTAAACTTAGCCAACTTAGGAATACATAACTATTAACTATTATATTATGTAACGTTACGAAAGAAGTAACATACCTATATACAATAACTTTTATAATATTTACCATCACATATTATTATCTCGTTTAAGCTGATTACTGATAAATGATAATCATAATATGGTGATAACTAGGGAACAGATTTTAATGTAATAAAAAAAATAAAAATATGTAATAACACTATAATAACGTTTATCATCAACATCCGTATCAATTGACTCGTCAATAGAAACCCAAATTGGACAATCTTGCATATTTTGTGTCTAATCGATGTTAAAGTCTCCTCATAAATTACATTAATACATTTTTCTTATATACTACTTTTTTGGAATAGTGTTGCCAGTAAATTGTTCTAAAATATACTTCAATGTTTAATTGTTTAGTTTAAAAATCGAAATTTCAGCACGAATAAATGCGTGACATAAATCCATATAAAGTTGAAGAAATTTCATAAGAAGATGTAGAAGGTTTAAATTTATTTTGTTTATGTTTGGTAGTGAACATATGTTGACTTACTTGAAAGGGTTTAAAAATTGTAAAAAATCTATGTACTTAGTACTTATTAACCAATAATATGTAAAAATAAATAATTATACCAAAATATGTAAAATAAATTTGAGCTTATTTAAATTAAAGTGATCTAAACCGTACATATTTTTTATCCGATCAAAAATATCTAATATTTTTGTCCAATACAAATAATATGTGTTAACAATAAAATCTATTCCCTAATAATAACTATTTTTAAATACTCAACAATTAATACACCGTAACAGTAATAGAATAACTGATAACTCTAAGTATCTAAAAATGAGAAGGAAAACATATTGGACCACATACATTTCACCTAAACAATAGATATATGTATAGTACATATAAGTTTGCTCAAATCATTAATTAATTAGGGGTCTTGTAAATTTTTCCCAAATGAGCCACATGAAAACGCCAGTTTTGTATAAAAATCTTATCAGAAAAAAGTGTTTATAAGACAACATATTACATAGTTTCAACGCAAAGAAATATAGTAGTTTGATTTTCTCAAATCGTCACGTTTTAAGTTATTGGCAAACCAGAAATAAAAATATGATGTCAACTCATAATATAATATTATAAATTACAACTCGACAAAACATACATTTTTAGGAAATGACTCAGCCAATCTTTCAATAGCGTCTCCTGGGTAATGTTAATATGCTGATGAAGTGGAAATTATGTGTTGATATACAATACGAGTAAAATACATATTATAAAAAAGTTCAACAGAGTCGATAGTGTCGGCACAATCGATAAGTTTCTCACAATTAAAAAGGTAAACACAACTCGTACTTGATTTAGGAATTAGACCACTATTTCCCATTTTAAAAGACACTATCGTCTATCACGTCCTATCAAAGGATTTCGATTACTATAAGACTTCTCCAGACCACTGCAAGGCCATATTGCAAGAAACCACGTATAAACATTGGAGTAGTTTTTGAGTCTATTAATTTCAGATATACCAATATTCAGTTATATATATATGATATGATATAGAATTATAGACTATAAGTATACTATATACAATACATAGACGATATATTAGATATATTGTTTGTTATAATATAATGGATAATAATTACGATAGTAATTTTTCATTTTTCCATAAAAATAATATTATTATGCTCAAACAAAATATCTCACAAAAAAAAAACTAAAATTGAAATTAATTTATTACTTTTGTCAGTGATACTTTCCTGTTATGAAATACTATTAGATTGTTAGAAAATCATAAAAATTCCTTATTTATACATATTAAGATTTATATTTATATAATTTATATAACTTATGATGTCAACAGAAAAATATATTACAGTAATATATTATGACAATGTATTGAACACAAAAGCATATTTTTATAGAACTTTGATAGATCTAACACTAAGGGTGGTTTCTGGTAACAAATTTAATCTAGTTGGTACTTCAAAATACACATAGCTGAATAGATGTTGACACACAAATAATAAGTCAAAATAGGAAATTTCCTATACTTAAACAAACAATTTGGAATAATAACTAACAATAAATAGTAAAAAATGGGAATATTTACGCGTATTTTAATTTTTTAAATGATCATATTAAGTATAAAATTTGTTCTATATAGTTGAATGAATAATTATAATAAATAGAATAAAATAGAATATAACGAACGTAAGTACTAACAAGTATACATAACAGGTATGTGTTTTGATTCTTATAAACGCGTAAAAATAAACAAATTTATACTCAGAAATTTACGTTTAGCTTTGTAATATTTAATAATAGTAAAAAATTGTTTATCAAACTCAAAGAAAAAATAGAACCTGCTTTAGTAAGTAGAATTTTAATATATTTTATTTTTTTATCGGTTTATGAGCTTTTTCTATTTACTCATACACACTCATAACTCGTTTAAAAATGTAAATTTTGTAAAAAATCAATGTATATAAACAAATACAATATTTTACTACTTATTTAAGTTTAATAATTTATCAATTTACTCTAATATTAAAACCAATGAAACTAAATGTAAACTGTAAATTTGAGGGTGTAGCATACTGGTATATCCTTTTAACATTAGCTATTTTTAGATACAAATGATGTTGTAATAATTTCCAATAGTTTTCCAGATGTATTTAAGATAAAACTTCACCCTTAATAGTTTTTCTAAAATATTTTACACATTTAATGTTAGTGCATATTAGATATTTTACGGTAATATTGTCCTGCCCAAACAATATGAATCGCGAATACAAACAAATACATGTTTATACAATATTTCTTATTAAATTTACTATTAATAATAATTATATAATATTAATGGAAATAATATTCAAATACATAAATTGATGGAAAACCAAAATAAAAAAAAAACAATTTACTAATAATTATTTAGAATTTTTTAATTAAGTATGGAATTTTTAAAACACGCTATATAAATTTATTTCTATTGTTATATGATCTAAGAATTATAATTTTTCCCCGTGGCCATATCGATATGGCAAAAGTAATGTTTATATTTGAATTATTTCCATTAATATTATATAATTATTATTAATAATAAATTTAATAAAAAAATTACTTGTTTGTATTTGCGTTTCACATTGTCCGGTATTCTACTTTACCCGTAACATAATATAAAATATGTACCTATACTAGTTAGTAATTAACATTATATAAAAATGTGTATTCTTTAAAAGTAGGCAAGTGCACTTACCGAATGAATTGATACATATTTGTATATGTATACAAAATACGTGGTAAAAAATTAGTGATGTATATTAAAATAAATACGATACATTAATAATAAAAACCAATTGAAAATTGTTAAGACTAAGAATAACACATCACGGTTATAATATACAACTTACAACAAATATATCGAACATATTTAAAACGCACATATGATCGCTACCAACTAACTAAACCAAATAAAATTATATATAAAAATATGATGTTGCATCCATACGAAATATAAAACCATATGCTTCGGATATCCTGATCTAACCGGAATTGGCCAATTGGAAATAAGACATTACAAAACGACCCTCACGTCTTGAGGGGTGTTTTAATAAATAGGAATTTTTATGATATACTTCAAAAGATGATGCGTGCAATATGAAAAATGCCCCTCTATCATATTCTATTGTATAGAGTTAACCCCATTTTCTTGTTCTTTTTTTCGAGCATTGAATCCCCAGAAATTACCGTCTGCTTATGTGCGGTATGCTATAAACGTCGGTGTAGAAATTAGAGATATACGCGATTGAATATTTCAGTTGTTTTTTTTTTGTATTTTATACGGTCTAATGGTTATGATTTTTTATCTCACATGTCGAATAAAACGAAATGTATTATATTTTTCTGATTCAGACCTACAGATGTAGAACGTCTCAAACTCACCTCCCTTCTAAAAGAAATAAACTAAACTAATACAAAGCATATCAAAATAGTCGCTTAAATCACAATGTTGAAGCATTGAATACCTATATTATAAGATAGAATAAATTAATTTATGAAAAATTAGTGTAAGTAAATTATACGGTGTTAAAATAAATACTCGGATTTCAATTATTATACCTGTAATAAAAATAAAGACATCGATAAAATCCACACAATCGATTATTTTAAATGTGTGTATAAAGTTAAACAAGCCTACGCAACGTATTTGCAGTATGTTTTGAGTTTTTTTGAAAATTAGCGACAGTAACTTTTAAAATTATTAAAAAAGCATTTAAAATGAACACGAATTATTTCAACTTAATGGCCTTGAACTTTATTAGTCGTTTTTCCATTGGATAAATACTTAAACTTTGAAATACACAGAATTTAAAAAATAGACAAATGAAATTCTTAACCCTTATAGCAGTAAAATAATAATTTAAAACAATAGAAATCCCAATTTTTAATTCTGGATTTGAATTATGCTAATTCCTATTAAATAGGAATTAATTATAAATTGTATACATTAATCAAATACATTTCCATAAAGATATAAAAACATACAAAGCAATAATCATGGATATATTATACATACTACTTTATTTTTTTTTGTAGTACCTATCAAATATCGCCGTACCCATATCTATTATTAAAAATAATACCATATCAAGCAAACATATAATAGATTACTATTATGTCATTTTGTGTCGTACAAAACGTATTTTGTATTAAGCTTTTCTTGGGATATGTATACGTCAGTTGTAGCATCACACCATTAATGGAACAGCAATTTGTTCATATTTCCCAAGATTTAAAGATTGTAGAAATACAAGACCCTTATTTGTATGTATAAAAAACTACCAACAATTGCAAAGAGTTTCTAAAAACAAAATTACTTCGAAACAAATCTACAGACAAGTTTTTAAACTGAAATATAAAATGAAAATTCGAACATAAAAAATGCCGACTGCATTCGTGTGTCTGTGGCATAGTATATATGCCAAGGGCTATTGAATAAAAAAAGTACCTAACAAATCTCATCCCATTCAACCTGTCAAGTGTTCTAGATGTAGTAATCTTGTTTGCTGTGCATTGTGTACAATACACACACTGACAGTGGCAGAGAACCACACACGAGTGGAGATCATTCTCTATATTTTTTTTTCGCCAAGATCTTTATCAAATAAGATCGGAAACCGGAATAACAATAATACATTTCTCTAAGTGCCACTTAGACAGGCTGCTGGTCCTTTTTTAGTATTGATGTGTTTTTCTAGTAAATTAAAAACGTTTTCTGTCCTCACAATACCATATTATCTCTTTTATTTGTATTCTTATTCTTCTTCTTTTTTTTTTTCATTTATTTATTTATTTTTGGTTTTGGATTCTAACAGATGCCGAATGATTACGAAATAGATATAAACCATGTTTTTTCAATTGTAGATATCACATACAATGCTCTGTTATGAATGGAATAAAAGATGTTATGTTTTGGATAAAAACGAAACATCGGTACATTTTAGAACATATTTTCGTATATTATAGTCTTGTATATTATACACAAGGAACGAGCAATATAAATACAAGACCAATTACATCATATGTTTTATATGTCTATTTTATAGGTATGGCTACTCCAAAAATAAATAAACTGACAATTATCTATAGAAGAAAATTACAAAACCTAAATTACGTAAAACGTACATAAATTCACTTTGAAAATTTAAGTAACTATCCTAACCTAACCATATGGTTAATTTAATTTATCATACAAAAATTCATCTCGAGTTGCATTGTTTGTTAACATACTTAATATTAATTTACAATAATTATATAAGTACATAAAATTCAGTAGGATACATTAAATTTAATCTATGTGTATATTAATCTATATACAAGTAGAACAAAACCTTTTATAAACTTAATAAATTAGAGTGAAATTATACTCTTACACGTTTTAATTATATTAGTTTAATTTGTTTTTACTCGTATTTTATTTACAAATAACATAGAAAATTATCTTATAAGTTAAAACAAGGTCGTAATGTCCAATAAAATATACCTTTCAATTTAACAACATTTACAAGTATATGCTCAACAATTAGTTTAACACGATATTTTTTCAATTACGAACTACCAAAAATTATTAATTATATCTATACTAAAATATTCATTCATAATTACTATGATAAATTTAATTTATTTATACCATGTATTTAAATGTAATTTTACATCCAAATCTAAAACACCCGTTATAATTCTTAATAATATTATTTTTTTATACTATTATTCGCATTGTTGCCAAATTTTTATACCAAAAACACATTATGGTGATGCCTATTAACCATTTTTGAAATATCACATATAATATTTAAATTAATAATATAATATAAATAATTTTAATATAATCCAAATTTAATTTGCATAAAGAAAATAAACATTAACCACAAATTTACAAAATTCTATTTTAAGATTAAAATCAATCGATTTTTTACTCCGGTAAATATAATAGATTAATAGAAATTGTCAAAAATTGACAATATTTTAAATTTAATTGAGCCTTACAAACTTCACGAAGTCAGAAAAATATTCACAGACATAAATACATAAACATTTCTCAAAATCAAAAAATGTAGAATATTTGAAAATGAAGAACTAACTTTTATGTAAGTACTATTAAAATAATATAATAAAAACTCCTTGAATTTTAAGATGCCTATATAATTTGTTAATGTTTTATTTAAATTACCTTTACATATTAGATAATATTTTCAGAAAATTTGTATTTTAATGAGACTGCATTTTATTTTACTATTATTATTATTATTATTGTTTTTTTTTTTTAGGGGGTGTTATAATACATTTCAACAACTTAATAGAATAACAGCATAATCAATTATTAAAACAATGGTCATAAGTCATAACACAAAAATTATTATAAACTTCTATACAACATAATATAAATTATATTAAATGTACTCCTGGTAAATTTAGTAGCCTATTTGAAACCAAACATGTATATTGAGTTGCCTATTAAAAACTATAATAACAAAGATTTTATTTAAATACAAATTTAAGGCAGTCAGTTGATTTTGCTATTGTATTTATATATTATATCATAATTCAAAGTATTAATAAGCAAGCACCGGAAAAAAGAAAGTATCACTGAGTTATCTCAGTTTTTAAATGTCTATCTGCTAAGTCAAAATATCTAATTAAATTATAATTATATTTATATATCATATTATATATTAATAAATAGCTATAAATGTAAAAAACACATTTAACTTAAATAATTATGCTAAATTACTATACAAAAATATACATAGAAAATTCAATTTATCTAAACCATATTGTTTACAAAAATTTAAAACTGTTAAGGTATACCAGTTATTATGAGTAAGATGTTATTTATTTAAATTATTGTTTGAGATTATTCTTAAGGTAGTGACTGTGAGGTAACAAAATGTGAATGAAACATTTAGGTGCAACTCAAGCGTTGCATTTCATATTCGTATGTAATTTTTTAATTTTTCTTTTTGATATAAAATATACCAATGAAAAATTTAACTTTGTGGAAAAATTATTTTTAATAAGGCAAGTGAAAATTGCTTTCTTTTGCGGAAATAAAGTTCTTAAAATAAAATCCCTTATATTATATACTATATATTATATTAACTATATCAAAATATGATAAACAAAAAACTATCTATTAAAATTATTATTTATTGATTAAAATATTAAATAATAATAATATATTATGATAATTATAAATATAATTTAGTCTAGAAAAAGAAACAAATAAAAATAAAAATTACTTAGTACCTTCTTTTAATTTAATACATTTTTGACGCTATTATAGGTTATAAACTATTTATAAATAGAGTGATTTTACATTTAGTAGGTAAATTATGAATTTTTTAACATAAATCTCTCACCTCCAACACAAGCTTCTGCTTATAGGAAGTGAGCAAACTTATTATGTTATATTTATGAAAACTATGTTGTTGTTTACAAATATATTATTATTATTACAAAGAAATTTGCAATTTAAAAAAAAACCATTTAAATATGTTGTACAGAAGCTAAAAATAGGAATCTAAATCGCAATAAATATCAGTAAAAATAATAAATCATCAATGTATACTTAACTAAGCTATATTATAGTCATAAATGTGTAAAAACATTATCTCAGCAGTATAGTCATAAATAATATAAGTATTCACATTTAAACTTAAGGTCTGTTCTAATGATTTCATATTTTGATACAGGTTTATTTTTTTTGATGGCCAATCATATTTATCGTTACATACATATTAATTACAATAGTATATAAAACAAAATACTCATTATTTATAGTCTTTTTTAATTTCTATTTATTTTTCTACATACATATATTATATTACAATACTATAAGTAAATAAAAGCAAAAATATAAAATATATAATAAAAGTAATTTATAAGTGGAATATTTTTTTTGAAAATTAGAAATTAAAACTTAAACTTAACATTATTATTTCATTTAGTAACGCCCAATATTTATTATTTATAGAATTATGTACATGATGCAAAAAACTCACCAAATATTTAACGACCTACAGTTACATGATAGAAATATAAATTTTCATTTACACTTTTTCCCTATTATAAAATGATTCTATTATCAATAACTATGTATTATAAAAACTGAAGAACTTAAATCAGAAATAGAAATATATACCTATCATTGAAAACAAACAAATATAATCTATATCAACAGTAAGTATTATCAAGAACTTAAGAAATGTAATCAGTATAGAATATTATCATTATAATAAAGAATAATAGTACTAAATAGCATTATATGGGGTAATCGGGTAGGTTCAATGGCGCTGAACTCAGACTTATTTTATAAAGTGAAATCTAAAATTTTTATCCCACCCAATTTATATGATAAACCCATTTAAGAAGTGAAGCGATCGCTTTAAATGACATGAGTTTAGCGCCACTGAGTGGGTTTACTACTTTGCGAACTACTAAAAGTGTAATAGGTATGTTGCACAATAATATAAAATGTGTATACTATATACTAAATATCATTGACATTTAATTTAGAAAAATAGGTATATCATCATAAATTATAATTTATTTTATTATTATTTATCTTTTGTATGAGAATATGACAATAATCACTAGCATGGTTACTTGTAATAGTACCATAATTTATAATTTTATATTTGTATAAATAATATTAAATATTTATTTTTAAGTTATATATCGCAGCAATCATGTAATTATGGATTTTTAATGGTTAAAAAATGTTATCTCCTGGACTCTTCCCAGATGAAATAAATGTATAAGTTTTCAATATGAATACTCAATATCTATATTATTTATGATTACTCTGTTGATAATGTGTTTGAACATACTTAGGAGTGAACCATACAACACAGTCGTCATATGAAAATTCTAAAGGACACGTGTTTGTAATCACAAAATGATTTATGAATATTCCAGAACTATAATTGTCACCAACCTTTTTCTGCTCTCTGCCATGCTAATGCTGAACACAATAAAGCCAATGTTTTTCCAGACCCCGTAGGACTTTCCAATAGACAATTTTGCTGCTTTTGACAGCCACGAATAACCTAAATGGCAATAAAATGGATAAAGTTTATGTTTTCCACTAACGTTATCAAAAAATGTACCTTATCCATCATGGAAACTTGAGAAGGATATGGTCTGACCGGCATTTCAATTTTGACACCGCCAATTGTATATGTGAACAATGGTTGAACATCAGATTTAGCGTCCGACATCGTAATTGTCTAAGATGTCCAACTAAACGCAAAGGCAGTAAAAGTCGATTACAATTATGCTGATAGAAGATGTAGTTTAAATTGCGAATTTACAATACAAGATATGTATTGGTCAAATTTTTATAGAAAACGAATTTAAACTGTTCAAAAAAAAGCTAGGAAAACGGGAGTTACGTCAAATTAAAAACGAACATTAAAACCGATACCTAAACTTCAGTTTTGGCGCTATGTCTATACATAAACCATAATAATTAATAAGTTATTGAGCTTTGAAATTTGAAATTTATGAAAAAGAACAATAGGAATAGTCACATTATTTTCATTTCCACGTTATCAACTGATAACACGAATTAAAGCGGGAAAAAAGTTTATCGCTCCCTATCACAGATGGCGTTGCATACCCCTTTTCAGAATAAAATCGAATTCAATTGAATAAATATTTTAACGACTACTAAGAGTTCTCTCGAGTACCAACGTCCATACAACGAAAAAAATAAGAAAGATAAAAAAGATAAAATAACTAGTGTAGTAATATTATCCTTCAAGATCGTTCCTTGAATTTATAAGAATTTTAGTATGCATCTAAAGTAACTTCTATATTGTATAGAATATAAATATACGTATAGCTGATGTAAATTTTATTTTTTTATTAATAAATAATAAAATAAAGTATGTTGAGTAATTACGCAAGAAAAACCTAAAACTTGATTTTACAATAACTGTTGAGAAATATTCAATAATATTTTAGACATTATTATTAAATATTACATGTATAAAAATTAATAATAACCAATAGGACATTGTGACTAAAACCAAATACTGCAGTACCCACGACAGCCCGGAGTCCCTATTTTTTTAGTAAACCCTGACATAAAGTGTATAAGTCCGAAATTAAAAGTGTGCACTGTGCACTAAAGATTTGAGAAATGTGTACCAATAAATAAGATTTTTTTTAATGAGATAAATTAATAGATAAATAAAAAAAAAATTAAAATTAATATCATAGTACTATTATAATATTTTGCATTTTTGCAGTAAACTAGCGGAAGGTCATCGTTATTAACAAGAAACTATAAAAAATGCACTTTATATTAAATTAAATACATATAAACTTTCTAATTTAGTTATTTTGATCCTCATCCAGTTATTATAAAATGGCTCTCTGACAAGAAAATCATAATAATAAATGTATTGTCCGCTTGCCTTAAAACAACTTTATTAATATAAAGGAGTTTTCCAGGAAGCTAGTATGTAATGTACTAATGTATAAGGAAAATAACTATCATGAGGCATAAAATATATCAATTAAATTTTAAATGATCAATCTTATACACAAATAAAATATTTGTTAATGGTGTCTATTGTTTTTAGATTTATATTTCATAAATATATTTTTTGAGTTTTTAAAATAAAAATAGATTGATAACTATTAAACAATAATGAGCAATTTGATTTAAAATTAAAAAATATATTGATATTTTATTAAAAATTATAATTATATGCAAGTGGTTCAATGAGAGGAGGGGACTTTTTCCACGTCACTGTATAATACTAATGTACCTATTTGAAAAAATTTAGATTATACGAATATTTATGAAAAATAAAGGCTAAAATACAATCATCATTATAATTAAAAATATTTATCGATATAAAAAAATACGTAAAATGTATCGTCCAATAAAAGAACTCTGAGAAAAAAAGATTCATATATAGTGTAATAAAACGAAACAGAAAAACTTATTTTTCTTGTATAGTGTTTTCCTATATCCAAGATCCAAATCTTGTGAGTGAATCTAGAAAATTGATATTGCACCATCTTACAACATAATAGTATATTAGTATTAATATAAGTATTAACAATTAAGTATTTAACAGTTTAAATCATTAATATTTTTAAATTTACTTTTATTTTTACATTAATAAATCCTAGCGAATAGCCCAGCTGATAAAATTTAATAAAAACAAAAATAAACCACTGAAAACTCATTGCTGTACGGCTTTTACGAGTATCTAGATATTGTCTATCGCCATAGAGTAGGACATCGTAATAATTGATGTGTTAAATTTGATTGATACTGTTGATACAACATATATTTTTAATAACAATTTTTAAATTATTACACATACGCGTTAGATCGCACAATTTATTTAATGAACAATAATTATAAATAATAATATACGAAATGGCAACAAATGTCAAGTCTTTATAAATAATAATAAAATAACTAAAACCGTTATTTTTTGATTAAATATCCTATTTTAAACTATTCTTAATGAAAAGAATAGTGTTTATAATATGAAACAAACTTATGAGTAATATTGTTCTAATCTACAAATATTGAAGTTCACTTAAACCAATATTTTGGTATTTTTTATTGGCTATAAGGACAACTTATATGGGGGTCTTTGTATTACATTTTCAAGATTTTTGAACAATAGATACCAAACATGAAACAGTGCAGTGTAGATAGTATAGATATCTATCAATAAAATAAATTATTATGTAACATTATTAGTACTACGATTTCACGTGTATTGCAATAATTTAATTTGTAAGTACATTATCATTTTATAAGTCATACATTTTTTCAAACTTAATTTAAAAAAATGTCGATTTATACTTTTTATCTGAAATATAATATATTAGTTATAGTATGTATTTAACCTTAGAATAGGTACATCAATAATTGATTGAAATATGATACATTCTATATGATTTGAGTTCAGTGCAAATTTTATAGTTGTTGTATTGTGTAAATGGTATCAATATAAATTATTTAATTTAAATAATTCTTATAAGCTACTGCTGCAGTTATAATATGCATTAAAAAAACGTATGAAATATGCACACATTTATGCCAATATTATCATTGAAGTATGTACTAAAATATACGGGGGAAAAAAATGATATTATTATATATTAATTATATAAAAAAATATTTTTTTTTAAATAATTTTTTGAAACAAATCTAGTTTAAAAGAGTTTATATAAATAATTTAAAATAATTAATAAATAGTTTTAATTACTTAATTGTGTACTGTATGGTACATTTTTTCATCGATGAGTTTACTCGTCAAAAAAAATTATGAAAAAATCAATTAATTAAATATTATATAGTAAATAGTAGATTTTTTATTAATTACCTGAAGACTAGTAAAGACTTGAATACATTTTTCAATTATTAGTAGGTACTGGGTCATACTTAAATCAATGCTTAGTAGTTCTTTTGGTATATATTGTATTCGTCGAAATCTCTTTTCCATCCATAATGCCAAAACCCATATTTTTTTTTAACATTTTAAAATTTATTTTCAATAATGTTCGATTGAAAAATAAGTTTTTTTTCGTATATATTTTTGGTTAGGTAATAACTAAAGTTAGTTTTTTTTAATATATAAATTATTATAAATTATATTTTTGAAAAACACCAAAATATGTATGTTAATTAAAATTATTGCAAATATTGCACCAAATATGCAAAACCAAATTGCACCCTCTAACTCAGTAAAATCAAAATTGAATTTGTGTCTTATCTAGCTTTTTTTAAAACTAATAAATAGAAATATACAAATACATTAATTATACATACAATTCCGGACTCTATAATTACAATAATATATTATATTTTATTAGTTTATAATTAAATTATGATCACACGGCGTTATGGATAGGCTATTTACGTATACCACTGTCGTGAGTTAATGTTTCCGGTATCTCATAAACTGTATTTTATATAGTAGTTAATAGTTATTATAGAAGTTTATCAGTTATTAAAATACAATTATATTTTAATAATCAAATATACTATATATAAATGTTTAAATATGAAAAAATTAAAATATGTTTTTATTAAAACATAATATAAATAAATGTATTAAAATAATACTTTATTATATTATATAATATGTTTTTAATAACCACAACAAGGTTACGATTTCATTGGCCATCTACCTGACCCTTTTTCTTTCTTTTTGACTGTAAGGATCTCCTCGGCAAACTTGTAGGAGATTCAGAACAACCCCTTCTTACCTCATACAAAACTATATCTCTCATACCCGGGTCGGTCGGGAGTCTTCAAATGGAGGTCTACACATAATGTCAGTCGCAGATCTGCCATCGTCAGAGAGCGTCCTAAATATGCGCAGAATCTCTCCGGTTCCTATTCCTGCACAAAGGTAGGTTATGATAAATTATAGTTCTATAGTAATTTGGTTTTAATTCATCTCATTAATGTAATATGATATTATGATTTAACTATGCATATCATTCCACTAATTATTATGTTTATTATAATGTTCTGTAACCAATATTTTAACAAATTACAAAGTTAATATACTTTTAAATTTTAGTTATAGCTTACATAATACATTTTCTCTTTAACCCCGTTTGCAAACAATTAAAATAGTACCTTTCAATAAGTAGTATAGTGTCATTATTAAGTGACTTGAAACTTTAAAAATAACCATGTAACTGATTCTGTAGCTAGAATTTTTAATTAGCTATAACTTTATAAGTAATCTAATATCTCGGATTGTATAATATCAAAAATATGAATAAAAAGATTTTTCATAAACTTAAAATTCATAATTTGACCTGTGACTGTCATAAAACAACTTTATTTTTTAAATAAAATGATATGGAAACGTTGCACACATATCGTGATTAATCGTATTATTTTTGGGACGGCGATGAGTTCTTTGTGAAATAACCATCACACATACATTATTGTGTATTGTACATTTGTAGTTTGTACATTTTGCTTTACTGCATGCTTTGGAATATAGAGCAAAAGTTGTAAATACATAATAAGTAATAGCTAATATTGTAGTAGGCACATAGGCGCAATTTGAGTTTTGAATTTGGGGGAACTGAGACAGAAAAATACATTTTAAATTTCAGAGTCCCTAATTAAATAAGTGAACAAAAATCAGGTGGCTCAATGTGGCATAAAATTTAGAATGAAAAAATAAACACAAAATGTGTTTAAAAAAAAATTTGCTTATGGCTTTTAAAAACTAAAAAGCAAAAAAATAATTCGAAAATAATTTATAAGCTGAAGCCAAAAAAAAAATTTGATTAAGGAAAACAAAAACAAAAAAAAAGTCGAAAATTAATTTTATAATGCAGGCCAAACAAATAATTGTACAAAAAACATAAATGAACGAAAAAAAATTGCTAAAATAGCCAAAAAATGTAGGAAAAAAAACAATAACAAAAAAAAACATCGAACAGGACGACACAATAAACGATGACGGGGGGGGGGGGGGGGTCGATATGGCGTTTCGGTGCAAATATCGTGATTTGAAGGCCACGGTCCTGCGGGCAAACAAGTGACCGCGCGAACCGTTCGCTCCGCAAATAATCGAGAGAAACGTGCGCAGGTGACTTGTAACTTACCACCGGACACCTCCGTACACTTTCTCGTAACCCCCCCCCCTCCCCCCGTCATTCGTCACCGTCGTCCTTCCGATGTCACCGGCCGAAGGAATCTATGCCGGCCGGATGCAACACAACACAACGCGCTTGATGTTTCGCCACGCTGCGGAATCTTCACATCTACGACATCGGGAAGCGCGTTGCGCGAGCGTTACACCCGGCTCGAGCCAACCGACGAGCAGGCCATGGCTGTTTCTGACCTCAGCGCCCTTGATCAACCTGACGCTGTCCCACTCCAGTCTGGGGTGCCATGGCGGCTTGTCTTCCTCGACCGCAGCCGTTCCGGTTCCGGAGGTGTCGACGGTCTGCGGCGGTGAGAATTGGTCAACCGACAACATCAGCTCAAACACTACGTCGCGGATTACGTTTTTGATCATGTCGTCTTTTTCGTCCGTGATGACGGTGTCCATGATGTTATGCATAACGTCCATTATGAATGTATCTAAATTCTAAATCTTCGGTGACGTCGATTTTAGCACTGTTATTATTATTTATTTATGTCGTTCGTGGCTATTTTGTTTTGTGAAAATTTGATGCTATATATTATATATGCTTATTAGATAAATAAATAAATAGTATCAGAAATCAACTTATTCATAATATCGTCGGACACCGTGACAAAATCACCCAGACGACGACCACAGAGTCGTTTATTACAAGCCAGCGACTATTACCTACGTTCATCAATTCTAATCGGCCGACATTAGGATTTTGCGGGCCCGTTTATTTTTTCAAACATTATTATTATTATTATTATTTATTGATATATTATATTATATTATATTACCTCTATTATTAGTATATTATAACAGTTAAACGAGGATTTCGAATATTTCGGTTCACATTGTACATTTGTACACGTTTTAAACTTTTAAATGTTGTCTTTTTTATTTTATTTTTTAATGTAACATTAAACTTATTCAAGCAAATGAGAAAATTTTTCCAATTAATAAATTTGACGATGTCGAGCAAATGTACATATTATTATCATTATAATGTTATGTGATTGTGTTATAATTTAATTAATACAGCTATAGTGTATAATATTATGTATATTATATATTACCATGCCCCAGACCATTTTTTTTTACTTAAATTATTAAAATAAGTTATTCGTAAAATTGAACAAATGACTTATAATAACATTTATGTTACCCCAATGATATTTGAATAAATGATTTTGATTGCTTTTGTGTATTATTATAGTGATTTTGATATTTTGATATCTTGTTTTCAATTGTTATAAAAAAAACGATTTTTAGATTTTATAAGAATTCTTATAATAATGGATATTGTAGTATTCATTATTAAAATCGTTTAAATTTATAAATACAAATAATATAATATATGATAAATGCTTGTGTTTGTATACTCACCTTATCTATACAAATTGAAAATTATTTTTTACTTTAAAATAAAAGTAATTAAAAAATGATTCTATATTCAAGAATTTTTACCAAGCAGATAATTTTATCAATATTTATAGAAAAAGAACTAAAAATATCAATAAATGATCATGCCTTGAAATAGCTCAAAACAAATCAAAATATTTTGAGAATCATATAACGCATAATAATATAAACATTAGGTCAACATTTCAAGTATCTACAGTTATTCGTTTTTGAATAACAACAAAAAACAAAAATTGTTTGTGGAGAAAAAGTTATTATACATGCAGGTGAATATATTTTATTATTATAAATAATTTAACTTCAAATGATCATAAATCTAACCTAAACCTAGGTAAAAATGTTTATAGAATTTTATTTTACATTCGTAATAATTATTTATAACAAATACTTGAATTGTGTTGGAAAATTTTTTTTAGCATACCTATAATTATTAATATTTTGACGCACGACAAACAAAAACCACTGTGTCATGATAAAATATTGAAATACGTTAATTTTTTTGTTAGTTATATTAGATTCTGAACGGAGTGATATGAATGTATTGATTTTACAATGCTGTGTGTTTTTTTTTTTGTGTGTCTGTCATCACGTTTTGGAGAAGTAATAATCGATTTTTGACTTCAGCCCCTCTTTGAATAAGAAAATTCATCTAGTTGGTACTTTGGGGGGGTCAAAAGTAAAAAATTTCCAGATGGGAATTTTTACGTACAACCACTTTTCGACAAAATCGATTTTTTTATTTTGCTGTAACTCAAAAACGAATCATTGTAAATACTTGACATTTTCACCAAATGTTTATATTATGGTTATATATTTACGATTAAATTTTCAAAATATTTTGACCTTTGTTAAGCTACTTATAGACAATTGAAATTTTCGACTTTTCTAAATTTTTTTTCTTAAAATGCCGATAAAAATAATTTGGCTAACCAAAAACTCTTTAAAATTTAATACAAAGTTTATTATAAGTTGTACTTATCGTAGTAAAAAAAAAAATCAAAAATCGTTAGTCACAATTTTTGTTTATAAGCACTTAAAGTTCAAATGTTTACGAAATATATAAAAATCGCGAAAATTTGTAAAGAATTTTGAAGTTGAAAATTCATAAAATTGTTGTGATTTATACTTAAGGTTCAAAAATCCAATACAAGGTTATCCATAAGTTTTCCTTCAAGTAAATGTAAAAAAAAATTCCAGTGTCAATATAGAAAACATTTTATTATGAGCGTATGAAATTTAATTTTTTTACGAAATCGCGTAAAATAACGATATATTACAATTTAAATATAGGTAATAATATAATATATCCATTAATAAAAATTATTTTTTTCTAAATTGGTTTTTCTGCGAATATAAAGCATTCTGTGAACACGCGAACTTACAATATTGAAATTCGCTCGACAATCTTTCCCCCGTAAAATAACGTAAAATTAAAAATACATAATTGAAACGGTCAGTCCTTTTAAATATTTACAATTTTTTTTATTCATTTTATTTTTTTATTAGTTATTATTTTTTTAAATTTGGGGATCAAACTCCGTATCTCCGCCTAATTTAAAATTCATGTATTAGGCTCATCGCTCGTGCATGACCGGCGAAAAAAGTTTGGACACGCCTATGTGTATATTTTTATGTATTATAATATTTATGAACATTTCACAGATGACGGATCTGACAATAATATTATATCGTATTGCTCGCGAGTCGTGACACATAATATCTCACTATATATTACGACACTTATAATAAATGTCGTCGGATGTGAGAAAAAGCACTGCTATAGGATGAGTGGGACGGGAAAATA
Organism: Rhopalosiphum padi; assembly: GCF_020882245.1. Classification (NCBI taxonomy): domain Eukaryota; kingdom Metazoa; phylum Arthropoda; class Insecta; order Hemiptera; family Aphididae; genus Rhopalosiphum; species Rhopalosiphum padi. Next base: position 87,184,041 of record NC_083597.1, read on the forward strand.
TCGAGACCTCGCCGACGTCCACCCTCCCCATCCACAACCACACTCAAACAGTACTTCTTTCTAATAACCCCACGTAAAGAAATACGCCACGCAACTACATGTAAAATACTTACGCGGCAATCTTCTTAAGTTTTTGAGTAAATATATTTATTATATTATATACTGGTGTAGTACGCACCAATATTTATGTGTGTGTGTGTGTGCAGCTTGTACGAAATCTTTCTCGCCTTGCAAAGAAACGCAACACCTATAGCGCGTCACGACTGCTACGCCTCACCACGACAAAGACCGACGGCAGGAATGTCACAGACGCGCGAAATACGGGATGCTGCGGCGGCGGCGGCAACGGTTGTAAAAGGCGCGAGAAAACGGTTTCGCTCGCGCGCGTGTGAAAATCCGTCTGATAAATTATTGCTTCCTGCAAGTGGGAAACGCGCGCCGCCGCCGACCGATTTGCATATGATTATATTATAAAACGTATATTATAATATGTGTATATATAAAAGTCCTTCCACGCGGTCAGCGCAATAATAATAATAATAATTACTCAGGTGTCCGGAGCGCGCGCGCCTGGCGGTCGACCGCGATCCACGAGACAAGACAATCGGTCGCCGCCCGGATTCCACGGGGGCCGCGGCTAGTGCAAAAATTTAAAACCGAACGGCACGGCGGCGGCCGGTGATATAATTGACGCGTTTGTTTTGTCTCCGGTTGACGCACCTGCAGCAGCACAATGGTCTTCGTCGTCAACGCGTATCTATACCAAAACGGCGACAGTTATAACTGCGTTGACGGCCGAGTAAGGTATATGAGATGACTATAGAGACGTGACCGAGTAAAAATCTATAGGAAGGGGGACGAGTAAAACGATTTATTCGCCCAAATCGAAACCATAACCTAATTATTGTTTGCTTTAATATATACGAGTCTTAAACGAGTCGTGTTACGGCTTAGAAACAAATCGTAGGTGTACCCATCATATTATCGTCAAATAATAAATTAAGTGCCTACATAAAAGCTTATGATAAAAAAAAAGTGCTATATAACTCATTTGAAAAACATAACGTTATATCCTATATTATATATAGGCTGTGATCATAACGATTCGTGAAATTATGTTATTATATTAGGTTGTTTTTATAACCCAGATAATGCGTTAACGTTGGCAATACGTCAACATAATATTATACAACTGCAGGAGAAACGTGAAATAAAATATTATGTTCTTATTATGCATAATAATTTGATGAGAAAAAAACATTTTTATCTTAAAAATATCGTGTTGTGATTTTTCTTCATTTTAAAATATTTAAAGATATCCATATGACTGTTGGCACATCTACGGGGGCCCGAAAGAGAGTGGGGCAAAACGATTACTTTGCCACTCTCCACAATTACACCACTGGCTGGGAATAAGTTAACTTTTATCGTATAATACAAAGTAGCGAACGGTCTGCACCGTCATACACATATACATGTCATATACATAATATCATATATCACGGCCGTTCTCTGATTATGTTAAAAGGACATCAAGTCGCGTTTTCTCGAGTTTACTGCGTGTACACGAATATGTATATGCATGCATGTAATATATGGATCGAGTTCGCGTGTACTGATTTGTGTTGTTGGACGCGTCGTCGTTCTTTTTGGCTTTCTTATAGCTTTAACAACCTTCAAATACAATCGTCAGCTTATTTTGAGCACAACTCGGGAGTTGAAAATTATCTATTATATAGACGCTCTGCGCCCCCCATTCAATTGAACGCCCGTGATGTTATATTATTCTAATCATTCCTCGGACTTCGCAGTAGAACCACGTAACACGAATAATATGATATTAATATTATAATCACGTGACGGCAGCGGCGGCTGGCAAAAGAACTAGGAGAAAAACACCGTGTGCGTTTATTTTTTCATGTCCCCCCTCCTCCGCCGTTTATGCATATAATTATTATTTTGGACCGTATACCTACGACGAGCTATATATATACATACTCACGACGTTACGGGTACCTATATAATATCGTTTCGATCGCACGCGAACCGGAATTAGTTTTTTTTTTGCTGTCGTCCCTATACTTCCCCCCATCACGGTACGGGCGCGACGCCGAATTGCTTTTGTCATTGTGTATTGTGTGTATACATGCGGCGGCGACAACGACGACGACGACGTCGACAATGACGAGTAAACTGTGACGGAACACGAATGTGTAAAAACTTTTCGGGTTTGCTCGTACATATTATAATAATAAACGGAAACGTTATATATTTTATATTATATGCGTCTCGTCTCACCCGCCCGGGAGTCGACATTAAAACAAAACGCGACGTGTACACATCGCCGTCGCCTCGTTTAGCATAATATATATTATATTTATATATATATATATATATATATATGTATAAAATACACCGTACTTGCCTGTTTAAAATAATATATACTTTGTAGGTACAACGACACCGACGTGTATCGGTAACGACCGCGACGACGACGGTAGGTACCGCCGCTTTTACATTACATAAATATACACGTGAAGGGAACGACCGCCAATATTGCGCCGTGATGTGTATGGAATATGGTAATAAAATAATAATTATTATCGTCGTTGTCGGGTAGGTACCTGTACACATTAGTGTACGGTGAAATGCGCGCGTGGTGCTATAGACCGAAAAAGACGATTATAATTCGATACGTATTATAAACGTATAATGTACTGCAATAAGTGAACATCGTCGTCGCGTTTACCGATCGTATCGGATACAGAGTAATAATAACGATATAATGTATAGGTATACATACATAATACATAGGTACCTACCGCGCGCGTTTCATTAAGAAAAGCAGTAGGTAGGTAATATAATTTCAGACACGCTATGCGCTACTCATATTTATTTTACTCGTTTATATGTCGTATATGCCCAATGTAAAATGTTATATTATAATATTATAATATGTATATAGGAGGGTCGATTTTTTTTTTCCGTAATTTATTTTAGTAAGTAATAATAATGCCTATGTAGAGTATTAAAGACCCTTCGAAATCCCGACTCTTCGTCGTCACATGTTCTGCAATATACACATTAATATTATTATTATTATTTTATTATAAACGTATATTACATGTACTCAGAAATTAAACGATTCACGGTCGCGCGATTAATGATTTCGTTGCAATACCCCGAAATGTAATTATTGTTATTTTTTTTTTACCGATTATAAAAGTTCACTTTTCGATTGCGTTACTATGTACTATCTATGAATCTCGATAAATAAGTAGGCATTATATAATATGAACATTATAAACGAGTGTTTTGGAAACCTTGGTAAAAAGATTATTCCGAATGAAAAATATGTACTTACAATCGACTTTAATATTTTACAAACGAAAAATACGAAACCGCTATAACATATTCATTTATAGCTACAATAAATATGTATATACATTATTACATTGTGTTTATAATGTACAATAGTAAAATCACTTTTGCTATTATCTTCTTGTCCGCACTTAAAAATCGTATATTTATGAACAATTTATTGTCTAACGGTTGTTTGTGTTTACGCAGTGTTCTGACGTTAATATGTATTAAAAACAAAGTAGCCAGATATATTCATAAGACATTAATACTTACTTCTAACACGAATAATAAATATTAATTACCGCATAAAATGACATGGTTTTAACACCTACATAGAAAAAATAAAATATTTGTGGAACATCATAATGTTAACACAATTTATTAATTTTAATTATCAACATTCTTCCTCGTAGTCCCATTAATGTACCTATATTATTTTTTGATTGTTTAACTTTAATAATTTTACGTAAAAATTATTAGCCATCCGATAGTATTCGAATTAATTTTTCATCAATTAATTTCAAACAATTTATAACACAAATAAATTAAAATGTCTTTTTGTTCATATTATGCTATGTCAAGTCGTATAAATAAATTTTTGTTTCAACCTTGTACGGAGTTGTATTCATATTACATAATAAACAAAGATAGGTACACTGTGATTCATTCATTTTTTTTAAACTTTTCAATAGTGTTATAGGTATTAATTATTAATTTGTTATAATTGTTTTTAAATGTATTGATAAGATTTATTATTGGCATTTGACAGTTGACAATAAATATGGTTTGTATAACAAATAATAATGTAGTATGAACGTGAAATATTTAAAAAAAATTAATATAATTTAAAGTAACTATATTACTATAAAATCAATTATTTATGACGTATAGCACGATTCGCGTGTAATCCGATAATTCATTATGTATACTTTTGCAAGTGAACAAAATAAAATACACTTTAAAATATTGAAATAAGCGTATTGCATTACTTTGTGTTATAATTTAAAGACATATTTTGAACGGAGATAATATTTACTTGACTTACATTAATATAATATGTTTTATTAATTTTTTTTTATTCGTCTTGAAATTTTATCATTTCTGCTTCGACTTCTAAGGCCATTAGCATTATATTTATGTACACACATTATTTGAATAATTAACTAGAAACAGCATTATTCATATCAAATATGCATTTTTTATTCGATTTCTGTATACCTACTTATAATTGGAATGATAAAACATTTTTTTAATTTTATTCGTAGTTATACAATTCGCGAGATCGTTTGAATAAACAATTTAAATGAGGATATTATCAGTGCCTAATAGGAATAGTTCCAAAGAATTTCACAAAACCTTGGAATAATTCAAAAAATACATATGAAATCTACCGAAATATTCCATTGTAATCAGAGAATAATATCGGAGTAAATTCTAAAATTTAACTTCAAATATGTTGCATTCCACAATCCGTCAGTTCAATTCAGTTATTTCCCACGATAATAAAGCATTCAAGCCATTGATTTATACTTTCTCTTTGACATTATAATGAATTTGTTCTTGTGTAGGTCAAGATTTGTATTTATTTATTTATTTATTTATTATAGATAATAATATGATAATTGTATACCAAGTATTCGACGTTATTATTTATAAGAAAATCACTCATACTTTTATGTCGCAACGACACGCGCTTAGAAGTCTATAAATTTGAGAAGACACGTTTAGAATATTAAAATCTCTGGAAGTCTCGAGGTGACCCCCAGAGTAAAATACGTTTATGTGTATTAGATACGATTATAGAATGTGCGGCGTTTTCGTATTGTAGTTGTACCGCATTTCATTTTTTTTCTTCCGAAAATCGCGCGTAGGCAGATATTATAGGTACATGTTATTAAGCGTACTTATATGCCCATAAACAAGTATATATCGTCGTCATATTATTACGACATCGGTTTAATCGATTTTATGAGCGTGACTTACAGACGTCCAGTGATGAGGATAACGGTGGAAATAAATAATAACCAAACGTACGTATACAGTATTATCACCGCGGCGGCCCCGAAACTCCGCGACGGCGTATACTCAATCGGCCCTCTTCAAAATCGTCAATTTATTGTAATCGTATAGATATATACGAGACAATAATACCCGATGCGTACTAACTGGTATGGATATTTCACAGGCGTAATGACAATATCGATATTATTATTATTACGATATTCGGGGACACTTGCAGTGTAAAACACATATTATACACGAAAAATAAACGGCAGATGTTTTAATATACGTAATATATAGAGATGTATTATATTTTTAGTCGTAATCGTCGCGAGCTCGCCCGCGTGTGCGTGGCCGCGCGTTGCACGTTAGACAAAACGTCGTACTTACATTTATATATAATATATATATATATTATATATACACGCGGCGTATACATGTAAAAGGTATAGTGTTTGGTCTCGTATATATGTATTATTACGTCATTTGCGCTGGCACAATGGGAGCGGCGGCGTGTAAAATACGCGTATAATAAAAAATGTATATATATATAAAACATGTACCGCGTATAGACTTGCGGGGAGCCTTTTTACTCTTTTTATCCGTTTTGCGTAACGCCGAGATATCATGTACGCGATTCATACGTTTCATATTATATAGGTACCTATCTAATCTCGACTCCTCGATCTAATTGAATTGAATTATTAATATGTACACATATTATTATAATAATTTATAACATGTACACCGACACCGGCGCGGCGTGTGATATATATATATATATATATATATATATGTGTGTGTGTATGTGCGTAATACCGTACACCGAGTCCTTGAGCACTTTGGCAAGGACCACGTGCTGTCAGTCGTGCCACACCGATGACATAAATATTGTGTACGCGTCGTCGCTCGGACACGACACGGACATTCGTTTTGTACATTATATATTATATATGTAAGTATATGCGTATAGGGTACCTCCAATCTATATACGATATTTAGTGTGTATATACGTCATCATTAGTTTTTGGTTTACTGAAAAAAAAAACAAACAATTTAAATATTTTGTTTTCGCGTTTCTTAAAAATGCTCCATATATAGTATTATAGTCGATTTTGAAAAACCTGTACGTCTGTTGTAAATAGTGTATACATCTTAATTCTTAATGGTTTAAATCGGCGGTTCTTAAACTGTGGTACGAGAAATATTACATGCGGTGGTACGCGGATGGCCGTTTTTGTATAAGAAACCCATTCAATTGCAGTTTAATTCATATCTTATTTTAAAAAAAACTAACAAATACAAATAATTATACTGTATTTGTACTAGTTGTAGTATTTTACTGCCTTATTATTTAAAATAAATGTATTTTGGAATTTGGATCGTTCTATTTTTAGTCATTAGTGGTACGCGACTGATTGACAATATATACCTAAGTGGTACATAAAAAAAAAGTTTGAGAACCGCTGGTTTAAATGGTTTAAACGATATTACTTACCCATTAATTCCCGTTCAAAACTCAAATAATTAGGAAAGTTCTATGATACATATATATATGAGAACAGTATAGAGGAGTCAAAAACGAGAACAAACGCTTCGAGAAACCCATTATGGGTATTATTATTATTATTATTATTGGTGTCGACTAATGGTGACTCATAGCTCATAGGCGCTGAGTGCTAAGCAAAAAAGTACATTTGTACAATCGCCACACGCATAATAATATATTACATTTATCTATACACATACGATTTTATATTTTATTCACGTATAAAAAAAAAAAAATGATTGTGCTTGTTCAATTATTTTAATAATCGTTTTGATGTAATACCGAACTTTAAAGTGACAACGCCGTACTTTACGGCCGGTTATGCGCCGATAAGATTAGGTGTATATACCGTACACGCTTCGCGTCGATATAATATACAACTGGGACCGGGTAATAAATTATCGACGGTAATTTACGCGCGACGTTCCAGTTAGCATCGCGCGGTCCTTCGGTGTTATTCAAATCTGGCGGTGGTGTTTGCACACTCTCGACACCGGTCCAAACTAATTTGCGTTTTCCCACATACATTATACTTTTATATAGGTATATACTATATACAACGCGCGTACGGTAATATATTATTATTATTATTATTTATATATACAACATATAGTATAGTATATAATATAAAATAATTACAGAAATCGTACTATTATTATATAATATATTATCGTGTCGCAGGTTGATAAAATACTCGAATTGTTTATAACGTAGGAAATTTGCGGATCTTCAACGGTCTTATTATTTTCAGACATCATAACACGCGGAGGACGACGACGCACATTATATTATAATATGATGTCGGTGCGTATCGTATATACATCTACTTTCGTCGTGTCAGAATATAATAACATCATTCTATACGGCGCAGTAATCGTATGCACAATGCACATATATAATAATATATTATATTATTCGTAATAAAAATATGATGTGTATAAGGCTATATTATGACAACACGCACTGTGCACGCTTGCGGTTATCTACATAAAAGTGTCCACCGCCGTTATGATTGCGCGTTAATATACACTTACCTACTTACTACTTAGATATACATACCTATATATATATATATATTATTAATATTAATATTTATATTTTATAGATCGCACGGAATAAATCAAACATTTTATGAGTGTAAATATTATATTTACGTTTTGAAATTAATATGCGAACGCATCGCATACTATTTATCAATTACACTATATATATTATATTTCGCGTCAAGTGAAAACGTTGTAATGGTTTTTGCACTCGTGAGTTTCGAACCACACGAACCGCCATAAATAATTCTGTTAACAGCATTTAATATTACAGTTTTGTTTCGCTTCCGATTTCCCGCGCGTGCACACACACATAAATACCTATACGTCAATAATTGCAGTTTACATCCACCGAATCGATTACACGTCAAAGTTTACAAACAGCGTTTGGCCTCAAATCAAACTTGAAAGTAAGCAGGTACAATCTCGCTGATGCATTCAGAATATCCATTGTACCTATACAATATGTCGACGAAAAAACAATATCGCGCGAAAGCCAATAATTCGTTCACGTGCAGGTATCGGCCTGACCTGCATGCACATCAGTCATATCAACTCAATCGCGCGGGTGGTCTCCGATATGCATACATTATATAATGCTTTCAATACTGCGCGGAATAACAATATTTAAAATCAGTTCGTTTCGTCCCCGTCAAACTCTCGATCTCCGCCGCGTTTTCGATACGACGCCGCAGACACGCGGGAAATCTTTTACCCTAAAACAAGACGTTGATCGAGTTCGACGTCTTTCGGGCCGCAGCAGCACCACTCTCTGTTTTTTCACGTTTGCTGGCTGCTGCAGCGGGCGGAGCTGTTATATAGACGGATCGCAAGCAATATCATAATTTATTTATCGGTATACCCGGACGGCCGTCGCGTGCACATCCGTGTACAGCCGAGGAGCAGATGTCCACGCGTTTCGCGGCGCAACTCGATTAAATCGCCTCCGCCGTCGGACGTCGCGTATACGGTATACACGGTAATAATATTATAATATATATAATATATATATATATACACGCAGAAAGTGAGTAAGAGGGACGACCGGACGAAATAAAAACCGGTAATCAAATTAGGTTGGTACTAAGAGTTTTTAATTAATTAATCCAACGGGGTTCTTTTTTTTCCTCGCATTGTTTCTTTTTATGTACGAGGCGGTATGGTATTATTATACACACACACACACACACACACACACACGTATATATATATATATATATATATATGTATTATTATCGTCGCGTTTATACACAGAGACGACGACAGCGGTGGCGGCGGCGGCGGCAAAATAGTCCCTCTAAACCGGATAAAACGCTCTTTAATTTACGTCGCCTCCATAACAGCGGCGCATTATTCACGGCTCGTAAAGTCCGTAGACAATACTCACGCACGCACACAACACGGTAGCGTGTATACACGTTATACGTACATGTGTTTTGTGTGTGTGTGTTGCGAGAGTGTGTGCGTACAGGACAAAAACGCCCCGGGAATAATGAAATTAGTGCAAATGTCCGCGGAACGGGAAAATTGAGACGTTATATTATATGTAGTGGGCGGCGGTGGCGGCGGCGGCATTTGTTCAATGACTCGCGATCACGTCGTTTTCCACCGACCTTATGCCGGTGTTATGCGTTCCATTACGTAATAATATATATACTTATACGTATGAACATTAAACGAAATGTCCTACGCGATATGGTCTACGACAACTATATGCTGCTGTACTCGACTGTTTAATAACAATAATAATATATTATGAGTATATATAGCTAGTGTTTACCTCCATAATATTATGGAACAGTGACGATTGCGGTGACTTCGACAATGACAAGGAAGCAAAATATAGATTTTCGTTTTAAGAGGACGCTATATATCCGAACGCGCTGACTCTGTCTTACAAACATGCAACATTATAGACAATTTGCCAGTACTCAAGCACAGATAACACGTTCTAACCGATAACTCTGATAATAGGTCAGTTCACTTATTAAAGTTAACAACACACAATTAGCACAACTGAATACAAATTTGCTATGCAATTCATTTAATACTTCTGTAGAGTATATCCCCAAAAGTCCAGATTTTTTTTTCTTCTAAGACACCATCACGGACGAGCGATATATTTTATTAGGATGATCATCAAATGACCTATTTCTCGATTACCTATAAATTAGTCGTTATACTGTAATAAATTATAAACAAATTATAAATTGATATTTTATTAAATATTAATATCGGTTTAAAGCGTTTTGAAAACAGTGTTATCTATACTCCGTTATGATGAACCCTATTTTAGATTGTCTTCCGATGATATATTTTTATCGTAATAAAAATTAATTATGCTTATACGAAATTACTATCGAAAGACTGTAATCTGACGTCAAAGTATTTCTTGTTATTTTCTTGAATTCAAATAAAATATGATTATACTATCAGTGTATAAGTGTATACCTACTTAAATACTTAATTAAAAATTACATTGATAAAATAATAAAAAGACTTGTTTGAATATTATGTGACCTTAATAGAATATTGTCTGGTCGACGGTCGTGTAAAAAGTGTTTACACAACAATTTTCAATATATTTAGCATTGATGCGATTTATTAATATTCAAATAATTGCAGAAAATAATTAAAAGAATACTGAATATGAGTGATATGATTTGAATAACCTATATAGTTAATCTCATTATTCCCAATATTTGATTTTAGATGAAGTTATTATGAGTTATAATATTTTAAATCACCCAATAAAGCAATTCCATCGTGCATAGACAACTACAATAAGGAGACGGTAAAATATTGCAAAGAAAGGAATATAATATGGCATATTATAGCAATAGGTATTATTCTCGTTAGCCAGATTTATATAATAATATGATGATAAGCAACTTTTTAAACATATATGACGATGATATTTGTATATACATAATCGTACGCAAAATGTTTGTACCTATATATATTTAGGTATACAGTATATTTGAATTTACTAAATTAATTATCTTTGTACGATAAATACTATATGAATTATGTTAATAATAGTCGGGTAATTATATTTTTCTTTTGACATTAACCTAACATGTTTTATTACCTTAGTAAAAGCTTAAGGGTAAAAAAATGTTTGGCTTTGTTACTATTTTTAATGGGTATGATCGAATTGCACTTATTTTAGTCGAATTGGACTCGGATAAAAAACCGGTAATGTTCATACTGTTCTAAAACTCAAAAAAAGATATTTCGATAAAAATATCATGCATTTGAACGGGTATACCCGAGTATAAAACGTTTAGAAAACACTAATTTTCCTTCCCACTTACAGGTTTAAGACTGACAGTAATTTTAATTATTGGCGTGGTTAAAAATATTTTTTTTTATATTTCTCATATATTTATGTACGATTATTATAAATATGACGTATAATTTTTTTTAAAGCGTTTTTAAACTTGTCAACTATTTTTCGTAGTAATTATAACAAACTGAATTCAAGAACTGTAACTTGGCAATTAATTCTTTGAGCATATAAGTTAATGTGTTTTTCAATTTCGTTTATTTTTTCTGGCACCGTATAAAGTTGAAGGTCATATTATTGTGTCTGCATTTAAATAAAAGTATTTATTTATAATTGTGCTAAAACATCAATAATATCGGACAATAGTGTCGAGATTTTCATGATGTATAGGTACATTTAGGTATATGGCATAATATGCATTCATATTCACTTTTTGTCATTATTTATTAATTGTGTTTATATTGTACAGGAGCGTTGATAATTTCTTCCCAAATCATTTTTAGTCGTCTATGAAAAATACATTAATCAGCTGTTTATTTCTTTTAAAATCATTTTCGGGATAAATTATGTAATTCTTTGTGGTTATGTATTGACTATCGCCGAACAATTATTCGCGTTATCTAAATAGCATTCACGAACTTATACAGGGTGATTTTTTTATCGTGAACCAGTAAATATCTCGGTAAATATTAGGAATTTTAAAATAATTTTTTTTTAAACTTTCTAGGTTTTACTATTTTACACTGTGTTACAAGTTTGATCATTTTAACTTCTTCCCTTATTTGATAAAAAACTATCAACTTTCGATTTTCAAATGGCAATACATATTTTCGATAACGAAAATTTATAAACATACTGAAAAAAATAATTTTAACGTTTATAGAATTTAATTTCAGTAATCCGTTCGCGACTTATTACCGTTTAAATATTCGTTCAATTTACTGCTACCGGGTAGTTTATCAAACCCAACAGTAAAGACCAGAAGTAAAAACGAAATGATATCTTAATTTAACAATACCCATAACGATCATAATCGATAATAAATCTTAGGTAGCAAGATAGATAAACAATACTGTTAGAAAAAAAAAATGTCCTATCAACACTCCCACCAGAAAACCGTGATGTCAGTGAGCGACTAGCCTGCCGCATCGAGGTTGAATCAGTTATAAAGTATAAAAATAACATATTACAATTTACTATCGTGGTTACATAGTACATCACTGGTTACTGATTCTTGGTATAGGACTTATCACGTATTATTTTAACAAAAAAATGATAATAAATGGCGGTTAACTGTTAATGTTAATTTTCCATTATCAAATATCGAATATTAATTATTAATTAATTAATATTCTTTGAACGTTTAACCACAGAATACGTTTTAAGTAAATACTATGTAAATGTGTATTATTTTAAATATAAATTTAAGGTTTAAACCAATTATTTCAATGCATATGTATTTTGTGATAGTGTTTTAATGTTGTATTTTGGTTAAACAATTTGAATTTAATTAAAAGTATACTTGATATGATATGATCACATTAATAGTTAATTGTATATTTAAATAATTAGGTCAAGTTATTGGTACATAACATAAGTAGGGCTATGGAGTTTTTATTAACCTAAATTGGCAAATTAAAATTTTTTTTTTACATCTGAGTGTCATTTTCATGCAATATATTAAAAGATTTTTATATCTTAAAATATTAATTAAAAATTAACATCATTTCAAAAATAAGTGTAAAAATCAATATTTTTTAAAACATTCATAGCCCTAAAAATATGTTATACTCTATGTATAGAGTAGATAATGTAAAGTATGTTCAATGTTCATTTAATTTGTATTAATTTATCTAGGGTAGTGGACATGTTGTGTTAATATTTTTTATTAGGTATGACCTTACCCAAATCCTGCAAAAATTTGCACTACGGAAATTTGTTCATGTTCTAGTAAAATTATTAATAACTAATGTGTTTATTGCCTTTGATAATTTAGTATTGAATTAATGTCCATTATTTGGTATAAGTTCAATAAACTTGAATAAAAACTACCTATCAATTATTTATGACTTATTTCAACGTCTTGAACATATTAATCCTACTGGTTAGTGGCTACTAAAAAACTAAATACTAATTAATAAATGTAAAAAAGTTAATGAAAAATTTAAAAAGAGTGAACATTTATAAAGTTGTTTTATTATATGAAACAAAGAAAATAAGTAACATACTTACATATTATAATGTTTTGTACTACTATAGCATAGAAAAGTACTATAGTACCAATACCAGGGATACCACTAACAATATTAACTAAATTAATTTATATACCATGGAACAATATTATATCTTAGTTCATGTTTCAAAATTAAACCTATGAAGTATGAAGTTAATATTATCACAGAACTATGTAACCATGGTTGAAATACATACATCTTAGAATATAGTGAATATACCTTATAATTTATAAAAGCTTCCAATATTGGTAAGGAAAGTAAGGATTAGTTAAGTTCAAAATTTAATTAAAACAGACAAACACATACACAATACTTGTAAGTAGTCAATTAAAGTTTATTAATAATTTATTTTAATAGATGTTCAAACTGATGACCATCTACTTCCAAACAAATTGCCAGTCGTTTAAGTAATTCATTTGTAGTAGTTTTCACTAAAACATAATTTGAGATATTAGAACAAGCATCTTTAATTTTTTGTTTAAGATCATTTACATTAACAGGCATTTCTTTGTAAACTACACTTTGAAGATAACCCCAAAGAAAATAATATGGCGAAGTCAGATCGGGACTACGAGGTGGCCAACATATTTTTGGACTGTACGTTCCCATCCAATTTGTACCAAAAGTGCAATTTAAATACTCTATGACAATATTTTTATTATGAGCTGGAGCACCGTCCTGCTGCCAAACTAAAGTTTTGCGTCTTGATAAAGATATGTCCTCCAAATACATACAAATACATATGTATTTATTTAATATAATTTATATTTCTATATTAGATTGATGAGTTATAATTAGTAAATTACAAAATAAATATTTTTTAAAAAACAATATGGTGTATCTTAATTACTATAGTAAATGATTATATTAAACATAACATTTTTTCATTTTAAAACAAAGTAAATCAACAATTTCTATGTATTTAGAAAAATAATTCATAAATGTGCAGATATAAATGTATATGGTTGCCATATGTACTTGGATTCAGGGTATAGAGCTAAGACTAAAGTAGTTAAAGGTCTATTCACACATTTCTTCTTTTTTTTTAATTATACATTTTTACAATGCCTCTTCCATTAAAGGTTTTCTTTTCATTAAACATAAAAATAATTACAAATCAATCTATGTATACTAAAAACAAAATAGAATGGGTAAATTATTTTGATTACACAAATTAAGTGACATGACAAATAACCTACATCAGACTGATATTACAATGGTTTGTGCATCGAGAAAATGAGTCCTGTGTTGTTAATCTGATACAAGGTTATAGGCCTAGAGCTCGTTGTACATCGTGCCTACCCGATTTTCCATTTATAATTATAAGTTATACTAGTATATATTTTTCGTATAATGTATGATTTGCATTTTATATTAAAACTATCTTGTATGTGAATAGACCAAATAATGGACATTAATTCAATACTAAATTATCAAAGGCAATAAACACATTAGTTATTAATAATTTTACTAGAACATGAACAAATTTCCGTAGTGCAAATTTTTGCAGGATTTGGGTAAGGTCATACCCCTAATAAAAAATATTAACACTTAACATGTCCATTACCCTAGATAAATTAATACAAATTAAATGAACATTGAACATACTTTACATTATCTACTTTATACATAGAGTACAACATATTTTTAGGGCTATGGATGTTTTAAAAAATTATTGATTTTTACACTTATTTTTGAAATGATGTTAATTTTTAATTAATATTTTATGATATAAAAATCTTTTAATATATTGCATAAAAATGACACTCAGATATAAAAAAAAATTTTAATTTGCCAATTTAGGTTAATAAAAACTCCATAGCCCTACTTGGGCATCGCCCGTTATAAATATGCATGGGACAAAACTGCACACAGATTTTAAAATACTGGATATCCCATTGCCGCACATTTATATTTTGGACGATTATCGTCACTTATCGACAATTATCTATAACGACATTATTAAACTTTATCTGTAAAAGATTGTATTCACAGTGTACAAATTGGTTTACATTTTAAACCAATATAGGTATCTACAATAACATTTATGTTTAAATTATTACATTTGTGTTACTATTATTACTAATACTACTACAAATTATGACTAAAAATTATTTTTAACTATTTAATTCTATGTAAAATTTTTATATTTAATAAATTTATGTGGTATCGTACCATTTGTTGTATGCGGAATTAGGCTATACCTTTTTATAAATCTGTGCGGTATCGTACTATTTTTGTGTGCGGTGTTGGGTTATACACTTTGTGCGGTATTGGGTCATGTTTGTGCGGTAATGGAAAGCGCCGCCCTACTTATGTTATGTACCAATAACTTAACCTAATTATTTAAACATACAATTAACTATTAATGTGATCATCAACAATTTTTACAAATTTAGAAGTAGTTGGTCTTGATGCTGCACTGTTATTTTTTTTATCAGAATGCAACTAAAAAAAAAAAAACATTAAATTATTTATAGAATTGATTCTATACAAAAAAAATTGTATACATACTTATTAAGTTATCAGGTGAGATGTACAGTAAAACTTCCATTAATGGTCACCTCTATAGGACAGCTACCTCTAAATAGCGGTCATTATTTATGGTCCCTTTGGTGACCGTTAATTAGAAAGAAGTTTCACTGTATTATGCTGTGGCTAACCAAAACAGCAATTTGTATTTGTTCATCCAATATTGTTATAGATATTTGAATTAAAAGTTAGTACTATTAAATGCAATTGGAATTTGAAATAAAATAAAATAAATTTCCTAAAAAATGAACAAAAATTATAATAAACATCAAATTATTTATTTTATAAAAAAATTCATACTTACATAATAGATTGTTTAGTTTGTTAAAAGATTAAAATATAATATAGATATATGTATATTTTATTCTTTTATTCCAATTTTATTTTATTTATTAATTTATAGTCATCAGATAGGTACCAGTAGAAAGCAATATGAATTTGCATTAATTGCTGGTCAAATTGAGCTAGTCATATATTTCACTGTTATTTTTGATTAATTACACCAATTCTACGAATTGCCACTGAAATAAAATTAAGATATTTGAACCATGGTTATTATTTGCCAATAATATTATGCATAAATCATTTAATAAAAAAAAAAATTCTAATTTATTAATTTTAGATTGAACTTACCAATAAATTATACAAAAAAAGTTGTCGGAAAAGTATGAAAACTAATTGTCATACACATAATACTATTGCTGATTGGATTGAAGTATACTTTTAATTAAATTCAAATTGTTTAACCAAAATACAACATTAAAACACTATCACAAAATACATATGCATTGAAATAATTGGTTTAAACCTTAAATTTATATTTAAAATAATACACATTTACATAGTATTTACTTAAAACGTATTCTGTGGTTAAACGTTCAAAGAATATTAATTAATTAATAATTAATATTCGATATTTGATAATGGAAAATTAACATTAACAGTTAACCTATAAACACATGTTTTCAGAAACAGTTAACCGCCATTTATTATCATTTTTTTGTTAAAATAACACGTGATAAGTCCTATACCAAGAATCAGTAACCAGTGATGTACAATGTAACCACGATAGTAAATTGTAATATGTTATTTTTATACTTTATAACTGATTCAACCTCGATGCGGCAGGCTAGTCGCTCACTGACACCACGGTTTTCTGGTGGGAGTGTTGATAGGACATTTTTTTTTTCTAACAGTATTGTTTATCTATCTTGCTACCTAAGATTTATTATCGATTATGATCGTTATGGGTATTGTTAAATTAAGATATCATTTCGTTTTTACTTCTGGTCTTTACTGTTGGGTTTGATAAACTACCCGGTAGCAGTAAATTGAACGAATATTTAAACGGTAATAAGTCGCGAACGGATTACTGAAATTAAATTCTATAAACGTTAAAATTATTTTTTTCAGTATGTTTATAAATTTTCGTTATCGAAAATATGTATTGCCATTTGAAAATCGAAAGTTGATAGTTTTTTATCAAATAAGGGAAGAAGTTAAAATGATCAAACTTGTAACACAGTGTAAAATAGTAAAACCTAGAAAGTTTAAAAAAAAAATTATTTTAAAATTCCTAATATTTACCGAGATATTTACTGGTTCACGATAAAAAAATCACCCTGTATAATGCTAATAAATACACCATAACGTTCATAAAAAACATTTTTAACGTTTATATGCTTATTTTTCAAATACTTTTGTTTAAACCCTTTTTTGTACGAATGCAGTTCAACTATTACCTGATTTTTATTTGAGTACAGTTCAACCATTACCTTCTTTTTTTAAACCCAAATGCAATTCGATAATTGATTTTAGGTAAAACGTGCAATTCGGCCATCCTATTTTGAATTAGTAAAACAATAAAATCCATCTTCCCTTTTCTCAGAATTCGTATTTCCAATAATTTTGATACACTAACATTTAAAAACTAAGAGTATTTCTTTTTTTTATTTTTCATCAAATTCACTGACGCCAGAAGTTTTATTGATTATTATGTTAAGTATTTTACTACTGTTTTAAACGGACCTTTATTCATTTTATAGGTGCATGGAACAGAAGGTTAAAGTAGATGATTAAAAAAAAAAAGTCACTGAACAGGTTTAGACATTATAGCTATTGATATTGACGTACATTATATTGTATATATATTTGGAATTTGGATAATATAGGCAATTGGTTTTATTACTTTTTGGTATAATAAACTAATAAAAGAAATAATAATTGAGAAGCCAGTAAAAAAGAAATAAGTAATCAAATTAAGAGATTACCATTTTTATCTAAAAACACCTACCATAATTATTTCAATTTGGTTTTTATTTTATTAGATAACAAGGTTAAGCTTATTGAAGTTTCCTATCGCTAAATAAATCAATATTGTTATTATATATTTACCTAAACTACATCGTTAGTATCGTAATCTATTCTTAGAAGTTAGCTTGGAAAATAAACTGGGACTTATCGATTCCGTCGGTGTAGTATCAATTCTGCCAGTATGGACTCCACCAGTACAGGTAGTCTAAAAACAACTTATCGATTCCGCCACCTACCCAATTTTTATCTCAACCTGGCACCGGCTGAAGTCAGCAGTCAGCAGTTACTGATCATTTAAAAATAAAAATAAAATTAATATAATCAATATAATAAAATACAATACAATATATCTAAAAAATAATACAAACATGTGTATTAGACTATAGGTATTATTAAGATGTAAATAAGAACCACCCTAATATATATCACACACAAATAAATAATAATATTGTTCAACTTTTTAAATTTTACGATATCCTATATGTATATTATATTATTATGTATACATAATAAAAATGTTTATAAAATTTAATTTTTGATATATTATATATTATTGTATTCATTATATACATTTTTATCATATGATTATATGCATATACGAATACGATATCGTTAGATGCACGCCATAAGTTGTACAATATTATTATTTATTTGTATGCAATACACATTAGGGTGGTTCTTATTTACACCTTAATAACTCCTATTTCAAAATACAGTATACATAGTTGCACAATACTATTTTTTTTTATAATGAGAAGATGTTAAACTAATGAAATGTTAATGATTATTTTTTTCAGTTTCATAATATTTTAATAAATCTTCGATGTTATAAGGAAGATTATTTTTTCCTTGGTGAAATTGATATACCTTATCCCCTAGTATAAAAAGGTCTGGTAAAATAGACAAAACCCCAATAAACGAAAAAAATAACGAATAGTTTTAAAAATATAAATCTGTTATTGAACCAATAATTAATATCATACTATTCGATATTAAATCTTATAAAAATATAACATATTTATGATTTTTTGCACTTTAATTGTATACATATTCTTTACATAATAAATTTATTTCACCCGTTATTTCATTTTATTTTAATAGAGATTGTTAGTGGAATCGATGAAATTAAAATATTTTAACAAGTGTGTATACTGTATATACACTATAAACATTAAAGAATATTAATCTGCCTGTTATTGTATTTTATTTTTTTTTTAAATATTGGTGCTGACTATTGAACATCATTTGACTATCTATCTTGAGCCGGTACATAGGCGTGAAATGTCGCTATAATTCTTTGAAATCCACTAGAAAAACAAAACATGACACTAAAATATACATATAAATGTAAACCAGTATATACTATATAATATGAAATTATGAAAAGCACCCAAAAGCCATTTAAAATAACGACCATAATAAATATGAAAAACAATTATTTACTTTATTCGGTGTGCGTTATTCTGAAACAGGAAATTTTTGTCGACACCTTTCCGAACGTTCGCGGCGGGTGGTAGCTGCAACGTATATATAAACTACGACAAAACTCGACGATTTTTAATAATTAAAACTCATTTTTTTTCTTCTGATAATATACTTACGTGTCTTTGTGCTGTTTGTTTTTTTATTTTATACTTTACCATCGCTTCAGAAACTCGGATTGGGTCACTGGTCGGTGTTAAAGAAACCCCACTAGCGTAGCTCACCGTCGTCGTAGTTTATTGACGAGTCAGACTGAGAAACGGACGTACTAAAATTATACAACACATAATGTCGTCCCAGGGCGTCCGCGCTTCAGTCAGCATCACACGAATAATAATAATAATATTATAATGACATGCGGTCTGTAAGCTTATTATTACAATTTTGTTTATGATTTTATACATAACCACTGCTGTGATAAATACGAAACTAACACGACTTAATTTTGCCAAATTCATAATATATTACACTCGGCTGGCCATCTCGAATTAAATAATTTAATTGATGTAGACAGAGGTGCTTGTACACCATACTTGTCAGTTTGGTATTCTTATTTTTTGGTAGCAATCCAAAATACACAAAGGAACATTCAACTATATGGGTACTGCAAAAATACAACATATACCTATTCTATTATAATATATTAATATATATTATGGTACGATTGATTACGTATATTTAGTATTTATAATTTTATATAATATATTACTATTCATTTTAATTTAATGTATTAAGAGAAAAAAATCTATGATTGATTGCAAATTTATTTAGTTTTGATTTGACTTACCATATTTTTTGTTTTCGCTTCAACTAAAACTCGCTAGACCTCTAAATATATTAAACATACGTTATAAACGTGAAATTCGAAGCAGAAATTCGAGAAAATATGAATTTTAAGTTTTTTATCAATAAATTATTTGTAAATATATTAATATCTATGTAATAATAAAATCATTATGAAGTACTTAACAAAGACACCAAAATTATCACATTTATTTAAATTTTAAAATGAATAGTAGGTATATTTTTTTTTTTTATATAAATAATAGTATTAATTTAAATTTAAAATAAACTAACTGTTCATGTACACCAGGGGTGTTATTTATTATTTGTCTGCGGGCCGGATAAAATGTGTTTGTGGGCCGCTATTTGGTGACCCATGATATACAGTATACACTATAGTGTAAGCTAACAACTTCAAATATTAAAGCCTTAAAAAAATTAATATTGCTTGGAGTTTTATAGTATCACAAGTTGATGAAAAATGAATTTACATTGCAGTTAAATCAGATCTGTAAATAATTAAAATCAAAGTTAAATAGTAAAGTTTGAGACACATCGATTTAAACATTAAAAAGTCAAAGTTTAAACTTTAATGATAAAAATGTAAAGCTTTTGGTATTTTTTTTAAATTAAAATCAAAAATCATAATATCGATTAAATATTTAAATCTATTGCATTAAGTTACAATGATATATAATTTATTGTAAATCCAACAACATATTTTATATTAATTAAAAGAAAATCTAATCGCTAAAAATAAGAAACCCGTTATTCTGATTACGATCCAATTACTATTTTTAACGATTAAAGAGTCTATTATTTCATATCATTTGGGCAGTGTTTTTATTACTAAAGGCGAAATAGCGTGTAATTAAAAATTAAATTCTCGTCAGGGCTGATAGAAACGTACTAAAATATAATAATGATGATAATATGACCACGGACCTTTTCCGCTAAAAAACCGGTTTCCACAATTAGGTAGCCATAGCTCGTTCCGCCAAACATAAAAAATTCCGTTTCCGTTTTCGTCAAAATGAATTTTTTTTTAAAGGCGTTTCCGCTAAATATTGTTTGCGGGAAATATGATATAGGTAGCTAAAAAATGTACCAATATGTTATGTATACATAATAATAAAAAATAATTGTTTGTCATAAACTCATAACATTCATAACTATAAGAAATATATTTTATTCCCATTGAATTTATTAAAAAATATATTTATCACGCCATTATTAGGATAGATATTAGTTGTCACTCATCAGTACAAATATTAATTGTTAAAGAAGGCATATGGCTGTATTTCATTAAAATAAAAGATATTATACGAAAGTAATTATTGTTTTTAAAGATATTGAAATATTTTTAAATGCTATAGTAAAAATATACATAAATCAAATAAATTTTGATTCTAAAAAAAAATTTCTAACTAAAATAAACTGTTTTAACAATAAAAGATAACTTACCAATTGCATTACTCATCATAAATCATAATATTTTTTAATTAATTGTTTTTTTATTCGATTTTTTTACTTGGAATTACTTAAGAATTTAAATTGTTTGTTTCCAAACTGTTTTAGCATAAATTGGAATCGAACATTTTTAATTTTCGGTGGAACGGACTGCGACATAAACAGTCAATATTATTTTAGAGGAAACGGGAATCATGATAATACGTGTTTATGGAGGGTATAATATTAGACTGCAGCAGGTAAACGACTGTACCATATAATAATTCAGAGACGGAACACCGTATAGTGAAAAAAATAACCTAAACAAAACTCATCGTCGTGCGGAATGATGTCATACGCTTCATAAAGTATATAATATATAACCAAGTAAATGCATATATTATATCGTTTTTACGCACCACGCGCGTATAACCGTAGGTACCTACTATATTATATATATCGCAGTAGCCGCCGCGTATCTGCAGCAGTGCGCCTAAAACACGAGTAATAGGTACACACCCATCTCGTAAACACGGCTAATTAAAATAACCGCAGTACTGCCGCAGACCTATGCACATATAATACGTCTGTATATAACATATACCTATACATATAATGACGTATATGCACGCATCGGTCGACGACATACCTAAAATGTATTTGGTCGTCTGGCGCGGCGGTGTATACGGTATACGCGACTGCAGCAGTGCAACTGTACGGGCACTACCGTGCAAGAAAATCGAGTTCGTTATAATAATAATATAAATGCGTGCACAATAATATATATTTAGAGACCGGTAGGCAGCGGCTACTTCTCTCGGGTACGTGACATGAAAAAAAAAACCAAGCGTAGTTATACGAACTCTCTTTCTCTTTATATATATATAAGTATGTATGTATGTATAAACACACACGTACACGTCATATACGCACGCACACTCGGGCGCGCGGCTTACCCACAGCACGGTATATACGGCTAAACTACCCGAAAAGAATGATGAAAAAAAAAAAAAAACAAACGGCCGGGCTACAAATTATTGTCGTCGAGTCCCGTGTGCAGTAAACCCGGTGGCGGCGTCGGGGTCTCGGCGGAGACGGAAAGGAGATGAAGAAAAAAAAAATAAAATGACTACATACATGTTCTACACGATTATTTAAGCGCAGCCCGGCGTACCACTATTCGTGAGAGAGGAGCTGTTTAATTCAGAGCCCGTTATCTGCTTTTATCTCCCGAGCAGCATCGCGGACCGCCGCCGCCACCGCCGGTCGTTGAGCGTACACACACACACACACACATATCTGTGTAGACTATGATACGACTTTAATAATAATATAGACGACCGTAATACGACGACGACGACGACGATATTCCTTGGGTACCGGCCAATAACACATCGAAGGCACACACAAACGTATAAGGCACCTACATAATAATACGTCAGTATACACGCGCAAAGACATATCATATATATATATACGTACCGTATAGTAATAATAATAATAATATGCGACGTCTCGTGTGTGTGTGTGTGTGTGTGTGTGTAACGCGCGCGGTCTCCTGTATAAACAATAATAATATTATATGTATGTATACCGTAAATGCGTTTACGAGCGCCGCGCCGCGCGAGGAATCCGTAAAAAAAATAAAAATAAAAAAACAAACGAAATACTTATACTTAAAGTTATAAAATGCGATTTTATTTGAGTGGAAACCAGTTTTGTTTTCGTCTCCCTCTGTCCTCGCCGTACACACACACACACACACGCACTATTATGTATGACGTGTTATATAGCGCTGCTTACACCGCATATATATATATATACGCAACGAAAACGACCGTGGTTAATCTTATTGTGTATAATATGATATCATGTATTTGTGGGTGCTCGTCGTGGTCCGGCGATCAAAAGATCGGCAGACGAAAAGCGTGTACCTACCCATTTATTTATATATAGATAATATATAGATATACGTTTTGAGGTCCGGACATGATATTCGACGATTAATAGTTTCAATAACGCGAGAATGTTTACCGACGTCGATTTTATTTATTTATTTATTTTTTTTAATCCTTTCTCTGACGACGATAACACGAAATGTCACTAGTGCCTTATACCATAAATCATAATATATTATATAGGTGTCTATATATATTATTTTAACGATAAAATCGCAAACGTCAATCGATACGTCTTATTGTTCAACTGCTACCAAGACATCTGCAGCGCGTCGCTCAGACTCGATACAACAATAAAATAATTATATATATATATATATTTCAATATCCGATAATACTCGTACATAGTTCTTATATTCTTATATAATAGGCATGTTCTATACATACATACCTAAACATTGTATTATGTAATAATAAACATTTTACTGTTTCGTTTTTATGGACCGAAATTCCACTACACGGGTGCTTCTGTAATATTAATTATACTATATGTACATTTTTTTTGTCATTATAATATATATATATTTATACCTTTTTACAACTCGAATTTTTAATAAAACTATGATTGTTAATATTATAATTTATAATTAACATTTAGCGTTCGAGTTGTATTCGTAGTGCATTAGTATTACACACTTGACTACAAGTGTATACAATAATATAAATTATATGATAATTAATACATATAACAATATGCGCAAAATATATTTAATTATGTTTTAACCCAGACAATACAAGCAATAGCCGATACACGATGACAATCAAATTGTATAAAATAGATATAATAAATAATTTACAAAATTAACACATTATTGACATTACATTCAGTTATATTATATTGTACAGTAAATAAATACTACACTTAGGTACTATATTATATCATTGAAGAATACTTTTACCGAATTGTAATCATATTCATAATACTAGTGTATATAGTATATACGTATAATATAAAGATACGAAATATTTTTTAAGTATAATGTATACCGGCTACCGTTTAAAAACCAACGGATGATAAACAACTACTGATCAGTTGTTAGGTATTGTTTTTTTTATTGTCCTACACAAATTATTATTTTTATTCTTAATTGTTTATTATATATATATTTCGCCTAAAGTAAAAAATATGCATTTAATTTTAGTCCGTCTGAATCATTAAAATACAAAAGAGCGCTATTGGTATTTTTTTAAGCTTTAAATATACACCTAATTATAAATTTAGCATAATACGGGTAAAATAGAAAAATACTAATTATTTGCAGTAAACTTAAAAATATATATTTTATGCATAACGCAATTGGACTAGGAACACTTGAGGCGTTCTTACTGATCCCTCCCTCGCGGTCACGTCACTGTACCAGGGAAGGTACGTTTACATAATACCGTATATATAGGTAGTAACCATCAGTAATCCAGTAGGTTGTAACTTTACGCGACGGGCGCCGAAAAAGCGAATATCGTGTGCGTTTATAATAATAATAATAATTGACGCCCTGCACGTGCGTCACCGCCGTCGAAGAGTGTAAGTTTTCCGAGACGCTGTAAGCTATATATACCTATATAATATTATTATGTATACGCGCGGCTATATTAAATATTATGTATAATATCATCGTCGTGTAAGTCGTTTTCTTTACAGCACGGGGTTGTAATAATAATATAATATATACCATATATACGATTATATACGAACAATGTGCTATGTGTATACAAACGCATTTTCGTGAAGAAGCTCAGTTAACCGTTTTGCCGCTTTTCTTTCTTTTTTTTCTTTTTTTTTGTTCTTTCCTCGTATTAATTTTTTTTTTATGCCGACATCGTTCCACGCGCTTGTCGTGTTGTACGAATAATACTACTATATCATATATAATATTATATATATGTGCGTGTGTGTGTGTGTGTGTGTGTATAATATGATGTAATATACGCACAAACGACATATTATTATGCACGCGATCCCCGAAAACCGTTTATTAAATATTTCAATTTTATGGTGCCTGATTTTCGTATCCTTTCCGTGTGCACGTATAATATTATATAAGCGTCTGTGTGTGTGTGAGTACCCACGTTTATTTTTGGTTATTTTCGCCTGAACCGTATATATACGTTTTTTTCAGTCGTCCTTATAACTACGGTTATTAAAGTCGTAAAAACTTATATAATTAATACCGTATCGTTTCCGTTCCGAGCGTATAACTACGTTATACGACCGCGTATTAGGTACTGTATCGTTTTCGTCCGCCCTCTTTTAATTCCGGTTCGCACGCGATCCATCGAGCGAGCGCGTGGTGACATCTTCTGCGATCTCCTCGGAATATTGTCGCCTGTTCCCCTTGGGTGCACGGTCCGCGCACACGCGATCGTTAATGTAGACGTTGGCGTACGTATATTATGCAACGCAAAAAAAAAAATGACTGCGAAGTAGTAAAAACAGAAAAAATTAAAACCATCGAGGTAAATGTAACAAAAAAAAAAAAAATGCATTGCGAAGGGGCTCGTACAACGCCACTTTATAAAATACATTATAATATTAGTTATTACGATAGTGCATACTGCATAGTATTATAGCGTGAGTGTACGATACTGCAGATTGTTATAACTATTATAACATAAATAATAATATTATATATTTGTTGCAGCAAAACAAGTGATTCGCGCGGAGACACGGAAATTTTACGAATCGCCCTTCAGTGTTTTCGGGCAATTTGCTCTGACGGCGGCGACTTAAATATTTTATTGCTTCCGATCGATACGCGCATCCCTTCTATTTCCGCGCGCGCGTTAAAAATAACGACGAAAAAGAATAGTCGCTAATCGGATATACGCGTTTTGTGCGCGGGCCGGACCCCGAAAATAACAGAAATTCTCAATCTGCCACACTTCCGATGACAATTTATAGAAATTAAACGTCACCCCCATCTCACATATTATACACATATACGGCGCGCACGCATAGCATACGCCGAGCACCGGATCTGATAAGTTTTTACAGCCAACAACCCCTGATAAGCAATAGCGAGATACGAAACCATCCCATTGTTGTCGTTTATACCAAGTACGAGCGTATGTGTGTGTTTTGTGCACACATTCGCATATTATTCGATATATAATCATATATCGACGGTCATCTTGTGGTTTGGCTTCCTTATTTTTACGTTCTAATGTGTATCTTTCTCTCTGCAGCAGTCTGTCCATCTCTCCCTTTTTGACTTGCAAACCATCACTAAACCTACCCCCATTACTTACTTCCCCTCAGGGCTTGACCCGATAATGTACACTTCATAATATTATATACTATATATATACATGTAGTTTTGACCTATGAAAACTCGTATAATATATACATAATATTACTATCGTCTGCTTATGCGAATATATATATATGTACGTATAATATCGCAAAACGATTGCCGCCGTCGCTGTTGACCCTGGCCCGAGGGTAAATGTTTTTTAGGACCACGACTATGACAACTCTTACGATATAAAATGCGATGGTGATACGATCGGGGCGACCGCTGGTGACCTTTTTCCGGAATACGTAGCTAAAAAATGACAAATCGAAAATTCAAAAACGATCGTCCGTGTATACAGATGTAGATATACATAAACATAACATAAAGCACCATCCTCCGGCAAAAACAAATATGATTTGATGTACACAAAATATTCATAGAATATTTTAAATATACATATACAATGTATATAGGAGGTATATATGTATGTATATATTATTAAAGTTATTTTTTTATTTTTCTATATGGAATACATTTTTTTGGGGATTTTGTATTGAATACATGTAGCATTATATATATATTATATACATGTTTTCGATGTATATAATATATAGACGAATAAAGATATATACGTTAAACGCGGGGCTTTGGGATATTTCGAAGCAATATTGTACTCTTGTTACATAAATAAAATACAATATATTAATATTCTGCGATCGCAAACTAATGCATTTCAAGTTTAAAATAAAATTTACATATTTCGTTGAAATTAAAGTTAAAAAATTGTCTTCGCGAACGTAACTCATTAAAAGTTTTTAATTTAAAATCAACAGCAAACTTTCTATTATTTTTTTATTTATAAAATGTTTATTTTAAATTACGAAGTATTTTCAGAAAACTTATATAGATTGTTATATTATAATTGTATATGATAATTGATAATGATGTAGTCGTATAGGTGACTACTTTGTTACTCATATATTTTAATAGCGATATTAAGGGGCAGTTTAAGACTCTTTGGAATGTAAATAAGTAAATAATAAGCGGTACGGCTTATTATGGAAAAATAAAGGACAAGCGAGCAAATTATTATTATACAGCAGCTCACTTAATCTATATACTGCATGGTCTAGTCACAGTCTACAGAGGTAATTTAAAAATTATACAATAAATTAATATAATAATACTCGAGTTAGTGGTTTAATAATAATACATACTTACATAGCGTGAATGTCGACTAGGTCGTAACTCTACTCTGAACAGAGTTTTACGCGCTTCGCCAAATGGATGATTTTAACAACCTCACTCGACACAATTAGACGAGTGTGTACAGAGATTATTATAATTATTATTATGACGCGTGTGTACCTAAACTTCTCTTTGAAGTTTTGAGTGTTTGAAGAAGCTAACACAATACGTTATAATACACGCATGCATGTAGTAAATACATTATATATAATATCGTTAGTCGTTACACATTACCGTATACCCAGAGTAATGGTATATGTCATATATTATGAAGTGTACACAATATATAATATATTCGTATACATTCGTCGGAGAGCAAATTCTCAAACATATAGATATAGAAGTAAAACGAAAATCCAAATTTAATATACGAATATTAATTAACGCCGACAAGGTTTTTGATTAGGATTTTGGGTGCGAAAATGAGCGGAATGATTCCTCGCCGAAGGACCGAAACACATCGTTGTTGTTCCTTAAATTTATTTGTCTATTAATTTATTTTTGTATCTATCCTTAATACAAAGCTATGGCTGTGGTATGCAAGTATACCTTTCACGAAAGTTCTATAGTGTATAATTTATTATACAAGAATAAATACAAACTTTTTAATCAATTAATGTTTTTTACATTTATTTTTGCCTTTTTTATTTTTATTTATTATTTAACTAAACTGGGAACTTGATCTGTATATTTTAAATTAAAATCCAATGATAAATTATTCTTACCTGTAGGAAACCACGATTTTGAGAAAAGAGACAGATAGACCAATATTTATTTGTATAGATATAAGTATATAACTTATATTATATATTATCATATTCATATTACCATTAGTATTTTCTTAATTTGGTAAGTTGGACTTAATCTTTCCAAAATGTTCGCATATAATTTATAAGACACTACCAACGTACCGAAAAATAGTTTAAAATGTTTAAGTATAAGTTGTACCCAATACTTTTTAGATGATTCACTAAGACCTAAGCCTGAAAACAACCTAAACATATTTTAATTCTTAAGGCAAACCAAATTAAACAATGTAATCAATAAAAAAAAAGTTATAAGTACAATACATTAATTAATGCTTTTTTCTATATGTAAACTGTAAAGTATAACTTAATAATTAGCATATTATACTGTATCATGTTATTTTTGACTCAGTATTTATAAAGATATTCTTGATTTAATAAAATATAAGAGCTGAATAAATAAGTTATATGCGTGTCAAACTATAATGAATGTATTATTGAAATACCATGAATCGTGGTGGATCTAAAACAGCTAAAACGTTTCAAACAGTAAAATAAAAATATTATGTTGAACTTTGCTCCCTCACCAAATCCAATGAAGTATTTATGGAGGTGTGTAAAGGATTTCAACCCACAAAAAACGTATTATTTTCCTATATAATATTATCTTAAACTTTTATTATAAGAAAAAAACAAAATATTGATGATACATTTTTTTTTTAATGAAAAGAATATTTGTAACTTATCGTGACACCAACGATATAGATTAAGTGTGATACAAAAAATATATGGTAAATGTATTATAAAAAAACAAAAAAAAAATAGTCTAAAATCTGTCGTTTTCGATATTATTTTCAATTTATCTTAAATACGAGTGATTTTATATGAACGTTATGTATTAAAATATTAAATGTGTATTCATATTCGCAGTAATCATCAAATTATTTTTTAGAATTTTAAAGAGATTTAAACAAAGTTATATTCACTATAAATTAAACCTTAAATGCCCTTCCTTTATTTAAAAATAATAATAATAATAACTGTCTTTATATTATATAAATTATATAATTCCGAACCATCGCCGTGACCTACTTCGAGTGAATATAAATAATTAAAGTTCATCGTATTCAGATTAGACATAATCGATCGAAACTATTATGAGAATATTGAATAATTATTAATTATGTATTATAGTTTATATTATATTTGATCGTAAAAAATTACTTAAAAGCATAATAAATAGTGCTGCAGTTTTTCAACCAATTTTGAACCGAACAATTATTTTTATTTTTACTATTATAATATTATCTGCACGTCTTATTCTATACCAGTGTACTATATTAAACATTTATAACATATTCGAATATTCAAATATTTATAATGACACTGGACACTAGCTGGTACAATACAGATATAGTTATTTTTTTATATGAAATATTTACTGTTTGAAATGTGTAAGTAGTGGTTAAGTTCATACTTATAGATGTTAGACTTAAATTATACGCATTACGTTCTAGGTCGCATGTTCATCATGTCGAAAACGGTTTTAAAACGCGTTTTGCGTCATACGCTCGTCGTAGTATTACGCCATCATCATCATATACATCTGATGGATCTGTAAGTCAATGTATAATATTATAATATACACGTCTAAATGATATTTTTTGTTTTTGTTTTTCGTTGATATAATCGTGTATATATATCCTGTTTCAAAACGTTTATTATAGCGGTTTTTCCCCACACAAAAAACTCCATCGCATGGTCTTTGGGGTTTTTTTCGTACGTGATGTGCTGCAGTTTGTACTACGACGACCTTATTATTTGGACAAAAGGCGATTTTTCACTCGACCGCGCACGACAGTGACCGTTACACCGTTATATTATTGTCCAACATTTTGCGGCGACCGCGGCGATTTGTCGCCGGCAAGGGAGTTAAATGAGGTACGGCGGCGGCGGCGGCCTGTAAACGAAAATGACCGATGCCCCGGAAAAACCGCCACCGCCACCGCACAAAGGGTCAATTTGTTTCCAGATTTATTATATATTATTATACTGCATACACACGCATTCATATGACTGAGCGTATGTACATATAATATATTATATAATGTGTATATACGAAATTGGTCCGCGGGCATTAGTATTCGGACCGCATCCATCACCCGAGGCGGCCCTTGGCCGTCAGCTGTATATACACGGCAACGGCGCGGTGTCTCGGACACGAACCGTGCGAATGGGGGGTAAAAAAAAAAAAAAAAAAAAGGCCGAAGGAAAAAAAAATATCCAGAAAGTTACTAGTAGTAGTAGTAGTGTAGGAAAAAAAATGCCGGGAGAGAAATAATATCGATTACGACGGATTACAAGAACTTATGCGTCTGTACGTATGTACACGCGTGGGGGAGAAAAATCGGTATATATACGCGTGCGTATATATATATATTTCTGCGGGTCGCGCGTATAGGGTGTGTGCAGAATACGTGTGTGTGTGTGCGACGCGGCGGTGGACATGGCACGCGAACAACTACGCGTCCTGTATAGTATATAGCCAGCACCGGGTCGGGAGTGCGCCGCGGCGGTGGTAATTGCGATGAGAAAAATCCGCACCCTAATTGGAGGCCCTCGTTTTCGCCGTGACGATCATGGCAATTCATTATATTATTATATATATATAAAAACTCGTGTCCGTGTCCGCCGCCGCCGCCGCCACGTTTGCGCGTGTGCGTTTGAATGCGAATGAGTGTGTGTGTGTGTATATGTGTGTGTGTTAGTGTGATTGTGAATATTGTGTTTTTTTATACGCATTTATATATGTCGGAGGGTCGTGTGTATAGAATCGTTGTCGTATGTTTAGAAATCAATTCGACATGGTTTCCCATCATCTGATCGCTATAATACGCGTATACATATATATATATATATGATATGATATATCCACCAAACAGCCAAAAACCATAATATTATGTTATATGTACATCTATACGCATTAGGTACGCGTATTATTATACGTACAGTCAGACGTCGGGAAAACGAAGGAATAAAACCGGAATAATCTTCGTCCTGAACGAAAAAATACTTTTGCACCCTCGATTTTTGCAACCCTAACGTTTTCAATATGTTTTCATATATACATTGCTATTTCAGTCATATAGCTTTTATTTGGATAATTTCCATCAGTCTCTCTCTCTCTCTCTCTCTTTCTCACACACACACACACACACACACACACACGCACTCACTTTATCACCGCCTATAGATACTATAAAATACACATTATTTAATCGGCTATAAAATATGAACTTTTCGTTGGCTTTTCAATTTTTATTTGAACTATACTAATTAAACACATATAATATGCCTGATATATACTCTATACTAGTAGATATAAACATACTACATATAGTAATGTACATAATAATTAAAACTACACACTAATATACACCTACTTGCATTATTAAAACTTTCAATAATACAAAAAGTTCGATCGCTTATAGATATTATGTGATAACATAACATAATATTATAAGATTACGTATATTATATCATTAAGCTGCAGAGTTATACAAACTGTAAGTATATGTAATAACTTTCAGCCAAGTTCGTGTCAATTATAAATTCTAATACACGAACAGATGTATTTAAATTTACAAACATATATGTAATATCCAATAAACACTGCAATGTGGCTGAAGTACTAAATGATTGATTAATAATAAATCAAATTATCAAGGATTTAAAAAAATATACAGTATCGTAACAATATCATATATAATATATTATGTATATATATTATTACAAAAATGATATTTATAATAAATATTAAGACAGACGACTATAATAATACGTTCCATTATTCATTAGCTATATAAACATACAGTGCGTCCCGGCGTTCGTATATGCATTATTCTGTTTATACGTATAATGATATGTGAAGTGCTGTCCGGAGATCCGTGACGTTAAGCCATTTTAAAATGATTAAAAAAAAAAAAAAAAAATTGCTGTTCTTTCCTCCCAAGTGTCTAACTGCTATACCGTGAAAATTATGTCCGAAGCCAAGTCGATCTGACAACACTATATAGGATTCGCAATTGCTTATATTAACGATTTATATAAGTGTATATAGCGTTGTTTGTTATATTGTTTTAAAGACGTCTTATTATTTTTTTTTCTCTAAACACCGCCAGGCGTATATAATATTATATATATGGCACAAAAACGTTTGTTTACCGAAAATAAATTGGACGTGACAAGCATTACACGGCGCAAGTACGCAATGTATACACGAACACATGTACAACTATATAGGTATAAACACAGTACACACTTTATATTAATATATTATACTTATATTTATGCGTATACGTATATAGTTACTTGTATATTAAACTTTCTCTTCGCGCGTTTAATCGTTTTAATCGGTCAATAGACTGTTGTGTATATATATATATATATAACATAAGAGTTACTTAACTCGCACGATTTATGTACATCGAGTTTATTACCGTCCAAACGTTTAAGTGCAGGACCCGTCAGTAGAGGATTTTTATGAAATTCGTCGGAGGTACATGTGCGATTCATACCCAGCTGGGTTGCAGGTCACACGTGTACGATGCGCGCACACAATATACGTTTCAATTTCGTGTGTACCTATCCTCTATACACTATCACTATATAATAGTGTCTGTATATATATAGATATATGTGTGTGTGCGTGCGTGTGTGTGTGTTGGTCACTTGATGTATGTGAAACACGCAGGGATATAACAAGCGTTGCAGAATTTCATTATACCCGATAAGGTCGTTGCTTGCACGTCGACTGCAAAAACGTTAAAACTATTTATAAGCCATATAGTCAACATCGTCCGTCCAAAGATCCAACCATACATAATATATATACACTATACAGTATACAGTATATAATATATATATCGTACCTATACGGAATTTAATTTCGAGAAAAATTTCTCAAGTGAATCACTTCCCTTTCGCCGGACCAGACTTATGTGATGTCTATCGATTCGTGCCAAAGTATTTACTTATAAATAATAAATAATAATGTAAATCTATTATTACACAGGCAATAATAATATTATCAATACAACAGAATAATAAAAATGGTGAACAGATCTCCGATTATAAATAAAATGTAATGTTTTATAATATTATAATAGCTTGCAGACTTCAGTTATAGGTTATATTAATATGAATAGCTTCTTTATCCGTGTAATTCGTAGATGTAATTAAATATGTAAAACAAATTATCAAATGAAATTTTGATTTTTAGGATGATTCACCTATAACACGCTCACCCTTACTTACTTTAATAATGCATTTAAACAAAAGGTTTAATTACTCAATTCTACTATAAAAGAACATATTTTAAAATACGTACTTAGATTTTTCATATTTTTTTAAGGAGTGTCTTGAGCGATACAAACTTTTTTTCGAATTAAAATCACCCTTTTTTTCTATAAATTATTAACCATATGATTTTTTTTAAAACTGTTATGTACCTAAATCAAAATTTGACTGAAAGTACTCGTAGTTTTTGAATTATGAAAAGTATACATAGTATTAAAAATAATAGTCCTTAAAATTGGTTTTAGAAAATATATGTAAAATTAGACTTAGCATTTATAATCCCCTAAGAATTCCTAATTAGTTTTTTGTGTAATCCTAAATTTAACAACACTATTATTATACTATACACAATATACATAATATATAGGACATAGGTGTACGATAATATATTAATATTATTACAATATATACTTGAACCGTTATAATCCACATTATTCAACTACGTAAAACAAATAAAACAATTATGATACAAATCGAGTTTTGGATTTTATATTCCATACATATACCTAAACAAAATATATCGAATATTGTATTATATCAAAGTTATTTATACTTTCGTGTTTAACAGATAGGGTATATTACTATAAATCATATGGATACACCTATATATTTGAAAAGCGCCGTACAGTGAATTAATGTCAAATGATGCCCGAACACATAATATTTTGGACATGCGATGTAGCAATGTAAATAACAATAATAACAATAAAATATAGGTAACAATAGTATAATATAAGGACGAAGAGTGAAAACTGATCGATTTTGCGATAGGTATAGGCACGTTAAGTAACACATTATACAACCCACGATATATTATTATAACGTATACTGCAGGCAACCGGAAATATATTATTATATTATTATAGCATTATCAACACACAACGCAAAAAAGTTATAATCTATAACAACGTTATTACAATATAGTGTTACCGAATGTTATGTGAATACTGCGCGATAATGTTAATACTATAATATTTATTTTACAAAATTTCAGACGTACCTATATTATACATATATGCGAGATATTCGATTAAAACAACTCGCGAGCGTATAACAATAATAATATTGTACTAATAATAATACCGTAGCGGAATGTGCGCTGACCCGCCGCAAAAAGGAGGATACACCTCCCCTCATCTACAGTTGTGTATAGGTTTTACCACCGGAATTATACACAATATATATATATATATAAATGGTATATCTACACAATAATATATGCACACGTTTGCCCTTTATCCCGCGCGACTACGCAATCTTACCCTCGTAATATATATTATTATATTGGGTATATATATATACGCACGCGACAGCAGCCACCCTCGAGCGTACACAGACATTTTAAGAATCGCAGAAATGTTATTATTCATATTAAAACATCACGTCAGAGGTCAAATTCTGCACGACCTGTTATTATAATGTATAGGTATATGTATAATACTTCCCATATACGTATGAGAAGTATATTTTTTTTATATTTCCGTTTTCGGGTCGTTTTCGTCGTGCTACGATATATACGCGTTCGGCTGCAGTAAAAAATAATTCCTTCTTTTCTCTTTCTATACACTTACTTTATTAACTTAATAATAT
This sequence comes from Rhopalosiphum padi, assembly GCF_020882245.1. Taxonomy (NCBI): domain Eukaryota; kingdom Metazoa; phylum Arthropoda; class Insecta; order Hemiptera; family Aphididae; genus Rhopalosiphum; species Rhopalosiphum padi. The sequence continues at coordinate 87,220,212 of NC_083597.1, forward strand.
GATACTAGCCACGGTTTGTACGCACATTGCATAAAATGTATTCGTGAAATATAATTTAATTAATACTTATATTATATGCGCTGCACCGTAGGCAAAGGTACCTATAGGTACGCCGCATTAAAGTAACTCTACCGCGATCGCAATTATTATGATATAGGTACGGTATTACAGGAGATAATGTGCAGTACATTCGAATACGACTTGTTGTGATGCTGTTCCAGTGACAGTTAATAATAATTATCGCACGAGCGATTTATATATGCCTCGAGATAACCGTATTATCGATACATATACATATTTTCAAGACCATAATATTATAATATTATATATAAGCTCGAGCTTGAACGCCCGACTGTCCGAGTAATAAAATAATTTAATACTGGTGTCATTATATATATATACCTACTACAGGTACCCGTCGTAAGATTATACATAAACTTGCAGATGCGATTATTGAACATTACTGCAGTAATTGCCATGACGCAGTGCTTATAATATGGTGTAATAAACAGGTACCATTATAAATTATATTGAATTAAAAATAAGCGCTGCAGGCATGTGAATTAATATGTCACAGTCTTAAGTGAAAGCCATTATAAAATATAGGTATAGGTAAATCTGCGGCAAATGCAGATTGCACATTTTCATATCATCCGTGCATTTCAGTTTTCTTGCTGTCTTCTCGGTGTTTCGTTTGGTTTATGAAAAACGCACTAGAATACTGGATTATAGCCGTTTGTAATAAATTAATTTAATTAAATAGAACAGTATGATTTAAAAATAATACAGTTTTAAATGTTTCCAATGTTTATGCAATTTTTAATATTTATGTTATTTCAAACGATTTGCCAAGCTGTTCACTATATTATTATGTTTTGATTTTAAAATTCCGGCCATAAATACAATTCAAATATTTTTCCAGATACCTTGTAGCAACTAAATTTTTATTTCTAATTTTAAAATGTTCATACTATATTGTTACTCCTATTTTCAACCGAACACTTATTTTAATTTATCTACAATTATTTACTTTATATAATATATTATATTCTATGTTTCTTGAAGCTATTATTGTGATTATACAACCACGTGTACCTACAATCGTTAGCACTTAGCATTTTTTTTCTTTGAGCCATGGAGCAATCGTCTGATCTAATAAAAAACTTTTTGCCCCGACTTAAAAGTTTTAAATACTTCAAAGTACCAATTTTTAAGTATCATAAGTTATAACTTCAAAGTATTTTGGTATTCAACATTTTATCAATAAAATTGTTGATTTTTCATATGACCATTTTCGAGCAATTGATTTTTAAGGGTAGTATACAATAAACAAATGTATTTACACTCGACCAGACGCCTAATAATAAAAAACCAAAATTTATTAAACAACATTCATAAAAGTTTTATAAAATTAATTGTTTTAGTTTATGTGATAGTCGATATAAATATTGACTATTATATAACAAACGACTAATTAATAAAAAATATCTATAGTAGTAATATTGTGATATATTATTTATTATTCAATTATTCCTATAAAGATAAACGATAATATACAAGCTAAAAAACGAAATAAAGTAATTTTACGAAAGTAAAAATTTTACAAAATGTCATTAGTTACTTTGGTAAGATTAATTGAAACTTAAATCAAAAAACAATGTCAAATTTTAATAAAATAATAAATTTTTTACTTCAGAAAAATGATTCAAATGCTGATATAGTCAAATCTCGAATAGAACGTTTTATATTCCAGTAGCGATGTAGTCAATTTATTCAGTGAATTTTAGCAAAGTTTTAAATTTGTATTCAATCTATACGTACTTAAAAAGAAAATATTCTGGATCCATTCGATAACAGAGAAGACTGTTTCAAAAAAAAAATTTCAATTTTCAATTTTAATTACAACATCGAAATATTTCAACATTTGACTCGCTCAATTGGTTTGTGATTTCAAAATTTTACGCAATTATGCGAAGTTCATTTCATAGATGATAATTATATATATACATTCTATAGAAACAACAATTAAACAATACAATACGCGTAGTAAACGCGAATCATTTTAAAACAATACCCGTCTACACCACGATAAAATAAAAAATAAAAGCTATGTACGCAGAGTACGCAATAAAATAAAAACCATAATGATCGGTTATTAAATCCAGTGAAATTTTAATCGATTAGAATGATTAGATGCACGGTAGGTATATAGTCCGATATTGTACGATATAATAACATAGTTTATTCATAATTGATTTTACGGATTCGAATGCGTGACTCAGATGTCCCGAACCGATATAGTATATATAATAACACATGCTAAACATATATTATTATCATCGGCGGCGGCGGCGGCGCATAACTACTTAACCGTAACATTATGTTATGTATATATTATTATATTCCGGAGAAAGACAGAACAGTACATGCACACAGTCAGACAGACGCACACAGTATTATAATAAACAGAAAGGGTTAAAACACGTGTAACGCCTCATTAGCATAAATACCATTTAAACAATGAAGAGTATATTATATTTTCACGATAAAAATACCTTAAACAAACAAATCACCGATATAACGCATATTACTATATATTTGTATGTACACGGCTCGGCTGTGTACGCGTATTTCGATGATTTGTATAATAATAACAATATTATGCGTTTAGTATATTATATACTCACATTATATATGATTGTTTTACAAAAGGTATAATATCTGGCGCGGGACGGGCGATCTACACGATGATGATGACGACGATGATGGCACATTATCATCATCTGTGCGTGTGTATAATATGTATGGCCGAGAAAGAGGGTAATAACTATTAATAACAACCGCTACACCCTGCGCCTTGACACATTCCACGGGCTGTATACCTTCGCTCCTAAAACAACGACAGGACAAGATGGATAGTCGTACTCCGGAGAACCGGGAGAGAGAAGAAAAAAAAACGAAAAAATTCAACAAACGGTCGACTTAAAACCATTCGCGGATTTATTCTTTTTGTTCCATGTCAGTATTGGCGTTCAATTTTTTTTTTTTTTCGTAACAAGTATTTTTTTTTTGAAAAAAATATATATTCCGTAGGTATACCGTATACATAATATGTAAGAGACACGTGTATCGTATTATAATCGATCACTCGGCGTGGCGCACCGACACGACTATTTTAATGACGAACAGTAACATTATAATATTGACTGTCGTTTAAATAACGCAGAGTAATAACCGGACAATTAACCTTGGCCGTTTAAACTATTACTATTATTATTTGTCCACCCATAATGATATTGTACGGACTAATGAATATTTACACCAAAAACGATTAAGGTACACCTGTAGTGTCAGAAAAATTACAAACCAAAAAAAAAATCTCAAGAGGACAGACACCGTTTTTATAAGTAGAAAACGAAAAGTATTTCATAGTTTTTAGTTTCTGAACACATATGAACGTACTCGTTTTATTTGTTTTAAAATGTTTTTTGTCTGTATACCTGTAGACACTATAATAAAAAAATCTCCTATATTCAATTTTGAGACATCGCGGTTAGGATGGTTAGACATCATTTTCAAAATATTTTGTCTCTAGTCTTCTGTGCTATCAAGCGACTATTTTACTATAATCTGGATTAGACCTCTGCGGCACACATTTTAAACAAAAACGATAAACTTAGTGATTAAAATAAAAATAAATAATCTAGGCATAAGAGTTATTTAAAAAAATACATAATATTCTGGGTTAGAATATTTTTTATGTTTTAAATAACTCACCCAACTCACTCACAAATCCATTTATAATAAACTGACAAAGTGATAGATGTTGATTTACGATTGTTATAACGAGCGCCATTAATCCTCGACTTAGTCTTTATAGAAAAGAGACGGAAACATATTATAATTCAATAATTATCGAGGGTTGAGTAGATATGTTTTCGGTCAAAATTATTTTTATTATTAATCGCTGATGGCCTATTTTTTTTAAATGATATTATCACTTAGTTGTTTTTTTACAGCCTACATAATATAGCGTCTCACTTAGTAGACGGGAGTCTATATTTTAACAGAATATTATTAATATTCTTAGTGCGTTTGGAATTTTACAATAGATTTTGTGTTATTTTATTTTAATTAAACTATCAGTTTTAATCATCAACGATCTATAATATTAAATAGTATACCAATACCGTATAATACTGTAAAATATCCAGCTGGCAATCAAACCATGGGTTTGGGTGCACCTAAAACATCATCAATAAAATTATTATTTACACGGCAGACGTAAATAGTCAACAGGAAGCAAACGAGTTAATCGAACACATACACGAGTACCTATATAGACGACAATTTAAAAAAGACAAAAAATCACTGGTAGAATCTAAGTTTTTATTATTTATATTATACATTATCAAAATTACTTCTCGAGTTTTTAAGATTATTTAACTCTTAAAAAGACTTGTAATATTTCATACACACAAACAATTATTATTAATAAATTATACACTTCCAATAATAATGATAACTATATTATTCTACGACACTCTTCTGACTATATTTTAATATTATATAATTATGTATATGTGTGAGTGTATCGGAGACTAAATAAAACATTGTATGCAGGCTTACTAAATGCTAATATAATTTAAAAATTGTTCCATTAACGATTAATGACCCAAACTAATTTAGATCAAAAACACATATTTTCAATAAATAATAATTATACTAAATTATAGTATGTTTCGATATATTTTCTAAAGGTTTCGTTGAGAGTTAATGGCTTTCATTATCGACAACTATATTACTCTGTTAATTACAATGGATGTGTTAGTTGGGCGAATTATTAAAAACGTAAAATATATCTTAATCGGGAATATTATGTGTCATTCAAATAATTTTTATGACTACCTATACTATTTTTATATTATTATATACGTGTGCAGCTGTAGTGTATTAGGAGAGCCTGCGATTCTAGAATCGGTATCTTTTTACTACGGTTATTATAGATTAAAATTGAACACATTTATTACAGTGATTTGTACAGCTCCTCTCCATACCGAGATTTCTTATTCTATTACAGATTTAGTTATAAAAAATATGTATTTTTTAACCAGTAAACATTTAAAAATGGTTCTGCTATACAAAGAGCATATAATTCATGTAATTTTAAATTTAATCCTGAGATATAAATATTCCACGATGTATGTGTTGATCGAATGTATATAACGCCTAAATATTTTGTATTATTAATTTTGTGTACGGCTGAGTATTATTAGTTTGGATTTTAATAGTCATGGTCTTTCAAAATAGAAATATTCGAAGATATTCTTATTGGAATTGAAAATGTAAAAGACAATTAACAGTAGCATTATTAATTATTATACAATGTTAAGTTATTGATTTGAACTACTTTTTAAGGTTTCTGGTATTTGTGTTACTGAATCCCATGTATCACCAGTCGCAATCAAATTCTTTATCGTCTAAGTAGAAATATAGACCATCACTTTAAAGATTGATGAATACTGTTTAATTAAATGGATTAGGTTAAATGTACTCTCGAAATCAGAACAATATGACTATAATTAACATATTACTGTATTATTTAAGTAATGACATATTATCACACGAAGTTTAACAATAAAAAAAAAATAATTAACTTTAAAAAAATTTCGTACCTTGTTGCACCAGTTGTAATATAATTTACGTTGTTTAATTTATATAATTAATAAAAATAAAACAATTGAGTATGTACACATAGTTTGTATAACAAAGTATACAGGCTAATATAGTTTTTGATAGAGATTTTTATTAAAAATTATTATGCGCGATATCTCTTTTTAATAAAATTTATTGATACAACTCAATTTATCCAATTTACATTGTTTATTCAACTGTGTAATATAATAAACATATTTTATGATTTTGTGTAAGCTTAGTAGTTATATAATGCTGTATCAAAAATTAAAATTAAAATTTATTAAATTAAAATAAGTTTGAAACTTTTTATAACGTTTTCAAGATTTAAAATAATTATGTTAAATATTTATAATGAAGTCAGCCTCGTTTACAAACAATCAAAAAGTGTTTATAATGTTTACGTTAAGCACAAATAACATTTCAAGATTATAGATTAAAACAATATTTTTGTTTAATTTTAAACGCTTTTAAAGGAAATTATAAATACTCATGCCATCGGATGCTTAGAAATAAAAATTTTATGTTTGGATAAATACAAATTGTTATAGACAGATATATTATAATATGATTATTTGACTTATATTTACTATAAATCAACTTATATATTACATAAGACATAGATGATGGGTAGGTTTCTTATTGAGTTTTTGGATTAGTTTATAAATCATCTTTCATTTCTTTTATTATAAAACCGTTCTAAAGGGTAACAATTACGTATTATTTTTAAACAATTTTAAAATTTTAAACTAACCAATTATTAACAAAAACTCTACCCCGGTTACTAAACATTAAATATAATTTTCAGTAACTTAATGCACATTTATATACTTAAATTAAGAGTTAAGATTATAATATCCTATTATAACTCTATGTATATGAATCTTGCAGATATATTTTTTTTAAATGCGTATTTTCTGCACTACAAAAAAAAAAATCATTTCACACGTCGTAAAATTTAATCTTTCGAAAATGTAAAAATGTATTACCGACAGTCGGACAAGTTTTAAAATCAAATGGTATGCTTATCGCATGTATGTTTGCTCAAGTGCAATGTAGTATGTCTTATACACTGTAAATACATGACACATCATAAAATATAGTATGACTTTACTGGCCACGTGATGCAAGGCCTGAGCGATTAATTAACACTGTTGTCCAAACGTTACTTACGAGCGGATCCATTCGCAGATCACTTATACTCAAAACCCGTAGCGGTAAATTGTTTTCTCTATTTTGTTTGTTCACAAAAATGTCTTTAAATACCGATATACCATAATTCGGTTGGTTTTTCAACTGATTTAATATGATCTTATGGACAACTTTCAAAAGATGTTTTATATGGACCAAACATATATTTTTAGATTTGGAATTTAAAGAATAAATCGGAATTCGGAATATAAGACAAGACGTGTCTTAAATATTTTGGAGTTTTCCTTCCTTAAACATAAAGTTGAATTAGATCCAAACCATCACTTTTGCCCCCTTTCACCACAACTTTTTTGTACAAACTCAACGTATAGCGACGGGACCAATGCCAAACGACCTGTAAAATCGTTTTATTTTCCATAATTTTATTCTTGGGGTTTAGAATATTTTGGAATATTAGTCTTTTGATCTTATTAAGAGTTTCAGCCTACCCCTCCCCCCGTTTTGTGTTTTAAAGCTGGATATGATTTATGTTTCGGTGAATTATGCACTTTATACTTTATGTATGTATATTATATTAATCGAAAATTATGGTTTTTTAAGTGTCAAATTTTATAATATTACATAATTTAAATATTTAATAATACCTATTGGTTATTATGATAACATCCATCTCTATAAATTTGATTGATTAACATTACCGATTTTCCAGAATTTTACAATTTCTAAAACCCATGAAATGTGAATAAATGTACGAGTTAATATGGTAATAGTGCGATTATACACAATATGATAATTTCATACAATTTACCATTGAGTTACGGACACGCATAACATAAGTATAATATAATTTATTTAAATTTTAAATTACCTTACTGCATATTATTTCGGTGAGATAGATGTTTTCGAAACTTAGGTATTTGTAATGAGCTGGTACCTAAACGTCTATATATCCGGCCCAAAAAATATAGGTAGGTATAGGTACACCGTGATATACATATTATAGACTATTCATAGTATATATTTATGTAAAAACAAAAATCGCGGATATGGGTACCAGTACACGGGAGTAGGTAAGTATAATAAATATATATATACATATATATATATAAGTGCGTATAAAAACTCGTATGCGTATGCTTTAATATACATAGAACGAATGCGGCGTGCGTGTGCGTAAAAAAAGGGTCGAAGGAAAATATATCCCGAAAAGAAAAAAAAAATAAAGAGAAAAAAGTGAAAGAATGAAACGAACGAAAAGCCCGAACGATTTGTCCGGGAGAGCGAGGTGAAATGGACCGTGAACCTTATACTGGCGGCGGCGGGCTGATTCCGGCGGGACCCTCGACAATCAAAAGCTGCATGATTTATCTGCAGCCCCTTTTCAATTGCAACGGCGGCCGGTAAGAACACACGCACACACACACACGCGCACACGTATATACTAAATATATATATACGATGTGTGTAGTCTCGGTCTTTCCCTCTCCGATCCCGACGCACCACCAAAGAATCGCCGAGGAGAACTGTCCGTTCCAACGGGTCTTTCTGCATGTCTTCATCTCGGCCACTTTTGTTTATCTTCCACCCTCCACCCACACCTCGTCACTTACAGCTAGTTCTTACCACCCTCTTTCCGCGAGCCGTCTCTGTCACACTCGCGCGACCCGTCTTCGTCTTCGCCAAACCAACCCCCTCCCCCGCAAATACCCCCCCAACCGTTTTCGCCGAACCCACCGCTGCCACGCGATGGGCAATCAATTGCACGCGCAGCGCGGCCGTCGGACGGATTACGACAAACCCCCTCCCCTAACCGCCACGCGATCCCCGCGAAAGGTCAACCATATACTGATTAACTACCGTGCAGTGTCGGGGGTGGGAGGTGAACTCGTAGCCGCGGCGTAAGCAGTGGTGCGGGCACGATGATCGGACGACGGTTCTTCCCCTATATATGCATGTGTGTGTGTGTGTGTACATGTTGTTTGACTAGTATCAGTATCTGAGCGGTGGCAGTGTTATCCGCTATTAAATCTTCCGCGAAAACGTGTGATAGGAAAAACGACGGAGGGTAAAAAAAAAAATTAATCTAACGGTTGTTATTAGATTATTGTCCGTTCGCGATATGCTCTCTCTATTTATATATATACTATACGTCTATACGGTATACCGCACTTTTCCTGAAGCGTAATCCGTACGACTTAGGCTCACCAACATTTATTATATATATATATACACACACACACACACACACACACACACACACACACACGCGCGCACGCGCACATATATCTATATATATACGCCAACTGTTTACGATTTAGTGTTATACGTGTGGCATTAAACTAGGGCACCTACCTATACGGTTATTTTTTTATTAAATTTTTGGGATTACGTTTCGGGATTCCTCGGCGCAACGACGCAGGATGATGTAGCCTAGGTGGCTAAATTATGGTTATTTTGGTTCTTACTTCCACCGTAAGTACGATAATCCTCTCAAAGTTATATTTTCTGTTTGAAACCCAACTAGAGAAAAGAAAATAGTATATATCAATAAGATACCTAATAGATATGATAAATAATGTCCGATGGAAACTTGGATTTATTTGGATGGTAAAATCAAAATAAAATAAAATGTTAAGAGTGTGTATGACTTTTTATTGTCATTTAATATTTGTTAAATAACATGTAGTGTATGCCTACAAAAAAGCTTCCCATATAATGGACATTTTTATTTTTTTTCAAATTCACATTTTCATAGTTGTATTGTAACATCAGTGTTTGAAAAAAAAAAAACGATGTCAATTTCGGTTTTTAAGCTCATGGATTATGTAATTATGTACAAATAATTTGGTCAAATGTCAAGTATCGTTTTGATGATCGCTTTAATACAGTATATACCTATTTGATTTGTGCGCAGTAAGCGTAGTCATATATTTATTAAATGTGAGTATGTGATATTATATAATATTATTACTATTATGACGTGAGCGTATAAAATGACTTGCTGCATGTTAGTGGTTTTCTCGTTATACACGTCAGCGCCAGCAAGTATGTACTTATAAAATATTAATACAGTTGTCGGATTATTGATACGCCGAGAAAACATTTATTATGACTAATAAAAATCGCATATAAATATAATATCTACTTACGATTTAATATAATAATTTATATTAAATTCTCACCGACTCCGGTGCATAATATATTGTTATATTATCATTACTGCAGCGGCACAAGTATAATACCAGCTATAACCCACTGGCTACTTGTGCAGCTTAGCGACTATACGACGGCGATGATAATAATAATAATAATAATATGACGTACAACATCTCATAATACGACCGCTGCAGCACACTCACAATTCATCAAGATGTATAGAGCTTGTATGATACAGGTAGGTACATAATGATCTTATAATATTATTATTATTAACGAGTATAGACTACTGCTATATAACATCATTGCACATAAAATATAAATAATACATATTTTCACATTCACATTGAGTTAGTTTTATGATGTATACGCGCGCGCGCACGTTATACAACATCGCCTATATAATATATATAATATATTAATATACACGATAATAGTGATTAAAAGCGATATAAATCTATATTATACATATAATTATCAACCGTAGTTTTACTTGTGTCTTATTAACACTTGACGTATATATTATAACGATTAACGGGAGACAGCTGCAGCGCGCCAGCACCGGTTGGATGCATATAGGAAACTGCAAAACATAATATTTCAGTACATTATTGCATAGCACAGACCGTAAAACGCATTTTCTATTTTTAATTCCGTTAATACGGCGAAATCGATTCATTTTTTTAAATGTCTATGTAATAATTGAAAATCAGATTTAATTGAACCGAAAAAATTCAGACATTGCAGTGCCAAAACTAGCAGCGGGATAATGCAAACAATCGAGGCCTCCACATTTTTAGAAGTCTAAAGAATAAATTTGAGACAACTATAATTAGGAAATTTCCACTTTTTTTAAATTATCTAAATGAAATTGTACTATTGCCCTGAAAAATACTCGCAAATTAATCAAATTTGCATGCAATATACAAACAAATTATTATCATGACCGTGTAGATATAAGATATTTAAAACATGTACTTGAAAATAGATTCCAAAACACTTATGGAAAAAACAACAAGAATACAGAGATTTATTTTTAGATTATTGTATAGATGTGTGGGAGATGGGGTGAAATTGTTCATTTCGTAATCCATGATCTTGTGATTAACTGGAAAAGGGAGAATTCAGCACATCCAGTGTTTTTATAGAAATTCGTCCGGAGACCTATTTCAATTTCGTAGCATTCAAGACTCAATTTGTAAAAAATCATGGAAAATGTATCTCTGATGAGAGTTTTCCAACAATTTATAATACAGTATTTTTTATCATTCTACTTAAATTTACTTATTGTAGTAGGGTACAGTAGTAAGCTATATAGATAGATGGTAAATATTCAATGAATGCTTTTTTTTTTTTTAAATAAAAAACCATTTAATTTTTCTTCTATTATTTGAATAAAAAATTACGGTTTCAAAACCTGGAATACCAGACACATGGTAAACACTTTGAGGTGCAATATATTATTTTCCAAAAACAAATAAAACGTTAGCCTAAATTATTTTCTATCTTCAACTTAAGGTCATTATTTTTTTGCATTCATCGAGGATTTATATAATACTTCATTTTAATAATGAAACTCTCTATAGTCACTGTAAATAATAAAACTTTTAACCGTGTGAGCGTAATATTATTTTTGTACACATAATACATTTAGTAAATAATATGCGACAACATATTAAGAGAGACGTTTTAAAAATCACATGCAGCAAATGTGTGTTTTTGCAAAAACATACATAATCGGGGATCCAAATTAAGATTTAGAGGGTGGCATACATTTGAATAAATATAAATATTTATATTGTACATTTTTAAAATATTATATGACATGTATAAAATTCATCACTTGAGCTTAAGTATGCTGATATAGTGGTATATATATTTATATATATGAATAACTAATGTCTTAATCATTTTTAAATTTATTTCATTACCAATATATGCAAACATTTTTAGTTTTAAATATTTTAACTTACTAACAAATGTAAATAATTCTATCAACTATTTATAATTTATGTTGGGCAGCTGTCCATGTCCGTCTAAATAAATAAATACGTTAGTATCGACAATGCGCTGTAATACCGAATTCCTATCATTATGATTGTATCATATATAGATATTTTAATTAGCGCATTAGCGCATACCGTACATTTATGACGAAGTACAAGAGCGTATCATAAGTATGAAAGTTTTTATAATATAAATAATATTGTTGCAAACGGATAGGTATATAATTTAGGTATTGGTATTCTACACATTTATACGCGGTAACCGTCGAAAACTCACATTTGCTTAGATGAGAGGGCACAACCGCACACCACATGCTTTCATTATATAAATTCCATGTAGGTAGTATAGGTAATAATACATATAAAATATAATAAATGCTGTCCAGTTATTATGCGCCGCGCGGAGTGATTATAATATAACGTATATGTGCGTGAGTAATATTTGCGCGATTACGATTTCCTCGATAGATATATTCGCGTTCTCCTCACGTAAAATTATATACAACACCTGCACAATCTCCTTAATATCATCCAATCTTCTTTCTTCTTTGATAAAAACTAAATTATTGCAGTGTTTCTGACATCTTACATTTGTTATACTTATGAGTGCGCGTCTAATATTTAATAACTTATTAAATATTAGACGCGCACTCACTTTCGTAATTGTCGGGCTACCTACGACATAAAAAGCGAAATTCTGCGAGTTGACGACTTTATTATTTGTTATCGTCAAAGATGATTGGTATAAATATTATATACTATTCATAACGCGGACATCAGATGTACAATGACGGTGTACACAAATGTTGGAATGTGGTACGTTTAATACTCATATAATGGTGTCAAAAGGTAAATATAGGAGGTAGTTATAATAGGTATGTGGTTTTAGTTAAACCGGAGTTACCATACAAATTAAAGTGCTGCAGAAAAATTTGTCAGTACCTGATAAAATATTGAGTGACATTACTTTTACTAGAAAATAGGTATTAAATTACCTTTTTTTTTTAAAAAAAAAGAAAACAATTATTGTTTAAATATTGTCTAATTTATATAGGCTAATAGTGGATAAGATAAGATCTATATTTTACAGAATCGCTTACATTTTTGTTCACCTAGTTATAAATAAATTCAATTTATTATAAAAACAAAAATAAACATTTTCCAAGTCCGTAAAAGTTTTTATCAAAAACTAATTAATTGAATTATTTTCAATGAACTTTTCTGACTTAACTTATTTCAGTAGGTAAATCTAGTTTTTCCATAATATATACTCATGTATTTTGAAGTTTGATTTACATTCAATAGTCTCCGCATTTATCTAATTTTTTTTCTAAATTCATTCTTATAAATTATAAATTGCAAAATAAAAGTATTAATTTTAAGTTTTTTAATGTATGAAACTATAATTATATGCTTGGAAAATAATGTTTTGGAACAATCCTAAAAATGCAATATGCATTTAAGTCCACAACTTAGTATTTGTATAGTACAAAGCTTTATTTTTTATAATTAAATTTTAATATATATGTTCGTATGTTTTATTTGATTTTTGATTATTTTAAAAAGTATTGAGAATTTTCAATTTTGATCTCCTAAAAGTACAAACTAGCCCCAATTTCATATCAGAAACCTTCTTGGAAGTTGATGATAAGAATATTTTTCTACAAGAAAATGTCTTATTCTATAACATTAAAGATAAAAACAAAATTATAATTGTAAAAATAATAATCAATGAACTTAGTAATAATATGATACATGCTAATAGGTATGTAAAAAAAAAAATTGATTTTGTATATATTCAAAATAGTTATCCGTTAAAAACAAAGATAAAAATGTATTGTAGGTACGCCTGGGGCATCAATAATGTATTCGGCGAAGGTATAGGTATTAAGATCGATAAGATCTGTTTATATTTGAATAGTTAATTGTTACTAATAATGTATCGTTTGGTTTGAAATCCTTGTTAAAGTAACATAAATTTGTTTGGGCGAGAAAAAAAATTATCGGTATGAGCATCATGCAGGATATCGAACATTCACACAAATTTGGATGGTGGGTTGTTTCGATTATAATGACTTCTGCCAGAGAGACCAACTTGATACTAGTTCGTCGACACTTCCTACTCATACTATTATAAATAATAAATATATACGCTCTCGACGTAACTAAGTGTGCGTATACGTCGACTCGCTGTGACGGGGCCGCCCGCCGACGCGTCGGTCCTAGTGTAATTATTTGTCAGTTTTTTTTTTTTTTTAAGTGATACCGGTTTTATTATCGTTTTAACACGGTTATAATAATAGTTCTCGTCGCGACTCGGCCTTATAATCATAACGCGCTTCTGTATAACTGTATGTACATGTTATTATACTGTACAAGCAGTGGTTTGGACGTTTCGCTGTACTGCCATACACAGATTTAGAGAGACGGGTTATCGAAATTGTTGTTACTGAATTTGTATGTTATACCTACGCACGTCGAGTATTATTTAGATGGAAATTAACTCCAACATTTTCGGTGTAGGTATAAGCTAATTTGGCAAATGGGTATTTTAAACCGTGTAAACGAGTTAACTCTCGCTCTCTTTTCAAGATTATAAAATATAGTTTAATTTGTATGTATTTTTAATAGTTGGTAATCCGAAGCAATTTGGAAATAGTGGAAGAGGCTAGTCTGAAATTGGCAGGGGGGCTTTTACAGTTGATTTTGCAGCTAGGACATACCTTTGAATCAACGTGAACTTACAAATCTCAAAAATTAACTTACTGCAAATTACTGAAAATTAAGCTCTACGACTTAATATTTGTAATTTGAACAAAGTGGCGGAAGGAGAAGGCTAACTTTTTACACATTAATTAAAATGTTCAAGATACGGGTAGGTACGCTCGTCACATGGTTACCTCGCACTACGGTTAAATGAAAAACATATATTTTTAATTATATATTAAATACATAAAACCATATCAGACCTAAATATATATCTCTCGGAAAATTAAAAGAGTAATATAGTATACTAAAATAAGCTGCAGCATATACACACAGTCGACAACTCTATATATAATAACGAATGAGTTCCAGCTCCAAAGCCGCAACAGTGGTCTTACGAAATAACCATATATATTATACAGCTTCCGCAATCACATGTCTGCAGTGGCGTACGGCCGAAACTGCAGAGGATACACGAGAATTCCGTGCAGTTTGCGGGCAATGGAAATCATTTGCGATCATATATAGGTATATCAGTTACAATCCGAAACCGGCGGAAGTGGTAAAACGTTGCTTTCAATCGTACATGCATTCCAAAACCGGTGGCGCAGATGTACGTTGGTGAATCGCGTCCGACGGAATTTTCCTAACCGCGTGTATTCCGTGGTAACCCGATATATATTTTATTCTATATAGGTAACCGGTAGCTGTATAAGGTACGCTGCCGACACGGGACGACAGCTATATGACTCGCAGAGACGATACGATCATTGGTCGATCGCGATCGACGACCATTGCGGAGTGCCGCGGTGGTGAACAAAACCTAACCGAACAAAAAAAAAAAACAAAACAAAACAAAACGAACAATACACATCCTCCTCCTATATAACCAATAATAATAACGATAAAAAAAAAATATAAAAATAAACGATTTCCATTTATATGTGGGTAGGTTACCGCAGTCTCCTTCGGTGCACTATATATATACCTCGCAATACGATCGGCTTATAATAATAATAATAATACAATTGCAGTATAATATAAGTACCCTCCGAACGAGATACATTTCAGTGCATAGGTAGTATACACGTATATATATATCATATTATCATACCTGCGAACATCATCCGCCGCCGCCGCAATTCAACGATTTCTCCGACAATTTCACCGAGACACGATGCATAATAATATGAAATATATTATTTACAGTAGGTATATTATATTATACGTCTTGTATAGTCGAGTGTGTGTATGTGTATGCGTCTAACGACGCGCGGGTACACATTTCGTATTCAACAGGTATTACGAAAACTGCAACGGTCTGCGATTATTATTGTTTCCCAGTATTTCTTCTTCTACTCGCGCGTATTGTCGAATATTCGCGCATCGATGATATTATGGGGTTTTCCTCGAAATCAAAAACGTACACGCTAACCCATCATAGGCGTAGAAATCGAGTACAACTATTTAGTTGTGAGATGTGGCTTCACTGGAACTGCCATAGTTGAAATTTCGTTATACATAATCAAACCCCGAAAATTCTCAAATAATGATGGGTTTAAAATCTTCGTTCAGTTTTCAAAAAAAAAATACCTAAGTTTTGAAAATGTGATACAATGTACCGTTTATATTGTTTTCACAGCAATTAAAAATCGTTTTGAGTTGAAAATAAAGTCTATCTCCTTAATCAATTAGAATTGATTTTTATATACTTTCCTATACTATACACAACGACGTACTGACTTCAAACCGACTATGCAGCAGAAGTAAACGTTATGGTTTTTATAAATTTCGAATTGCCGTTTGTTAACAAAGCACTTTCGCGAGGAAAATAAATAATTTTATTCACTCAAAATATTTGTCAATAATACTAAGAAAATATTGTTTTAACATTATATTTTCTATAGAAATCATAATTATATATTATAATAATGTATAAATTAATAATTGTTATATTATTTTTAAATTTGTTTTTAGTTGAAAGCCTTTTTTAAGTTGGCAAGGCTCCCTGATTTCCATCAATGTCGCCAAAATAATGTATTATATACGTGCGATTGAAAGTTCATTATTATTATTATAAAAAAAAGTGTGAATAATACACATTGTGTTTTCCGTCATTCACCTGCTGCGATACCGCGGCCGTATGTAAAATATAATTAATTACAAATATAGTCACTAGTCTGTGGATGTATGTTTAAAACCTGATGTACACCTGTACGGATTTTGAACTAGACAACAACTATCCAAAACGCATGTGGTAAATATCTTACAAAACAATAGCATATGTATTATAATGTTTAGTATGATGTAAAGGATACAAGCACATGTCTTAATAACTAATAATATTCGATGTCAAACAATTATTAATATATAGTTAATAAAAGTGATTTTGAATCTTGTATATGCAATGAGCCGTCGGATCGTGAATTTAAAAAAAAGGTTAAGAAAATTTAATTTATAGATATATGTTATTAATGTTATTATTTAATAACGAACTGGCAACGTTGCTCATTTATTCAAGGACAGACGCGACTCGTAATCACACAAGGGATCCTAATTATTCGTTCTATTCGTCCGTTGAAAAATAGCACAATCATATTACAAAAAAGTAAAATTGCACACGGTTGATTTATATTGAATTAAAATCAGCATACTTACATTTCTGTGGATGAAAAACATAAAAGTCGACATATATTTTCTTTTAAATTGACAATAATTTTAGTATTTGTTTTTTTGATGGTGATGACGTCATGATTTCTACACGACTGTTAAGGAGTTACTTGAAAGGATTTTCGTTACATAGATGAAAAAAAAAAAATTACGCTCATAATATTATCATGTTTTTGTATTTATGTTTAAATTTTACTTTATCTTTATACATAAGAAAAATATTAAGTAGCACACAACAAATATAATTATATTACATTAAAAAAAACATCGGTCGTCACCGACTTCGCCAATTTTGCGGTTCAAAAATTTACAATAAGAAGTCGGTAATATAATAATAATCACTAACAAAAAGGATATGTACATGTAAATTTTTTCGAAATTTTCTTCAAAACGTGAGCAGATTTTTTTTCTCATAAAAAGTCCGTTATTAGCACCAGTTTTGAAAAAAGAAACCGCATAGGAACAGTTTTGCATTAAAACACGTTTTGTTTTTGGCGAAATATAAAATTTTTGTACTGGAATTATTTTTTTTTTATCAAATTTTACTTTAAAGACGATACAATTAATATATTTTCTTTTCAAATATTTTACTTTTAGGAACATATTTTTTCGTCTTGAATGCCAGGGTCGGGTACAATATATAATTTATAATATGTATTTATATATTATATTATATAATAATAGATTGATATTATTGTCTATTACTATCTGGGAAAACCAATACAATCTACAATCTTTCCGCTAAAACTAATGAAAAAAAAAAAAAATCGCTATTTACTCGTTTAAATAATTAAATATTTATAAGTTAAATAATATTATTATACTATTGCACGTTTCGTATTATAGTTTCTCTATAATATATAATATATTATTATTTTATACATTCCCTAATCAATAAATATAATATGTATATCATTATTAATCTATTCATAGTTATTAAATACACTAAAAATGCCTTATTTATATAATATATATAAATGTAAAATAATTTTCTACAATAACAAAGTCAAATATATTATATATTATATATAGATTCTTATATATATATTATATATCATATATATACAACATAGTAGAAACGCGTGTATGTGAGTGTAATACGTATGTGTGATGAGTGTATGTGTAAGTGTTCAAAGGGGCGGTGGGGATGATTGGTAGAGGTGGGCGGGAGGGGAGGGTCATGCGCGGTTTACTTGACTATCGCCACTACTTGTTGTTCGTCGGCCGCGGACGCCGCTGCCGACGCCGAGTCCAGTCCGTTGACCATTTTCTCGATGGACTTCAGTTCGCTGCTGGTCGGCGACGGCTGGTTGGCGGCCGCCGTCCGGTGGTGTTGGTGGTGATGGTGTTGTCGTTGCGACGGCGACACGGACGACTGTCGCGGCGGCGGTTGCAGCTGTGCCGCGGCCGGTGACAACTGTGCCGGTGGTGGTGGTGGTGGCGGCAGCGGTGGCTGCTGCGGAGGCGACGTCTGTCGACCGCCGCCGTTGGTCGGCGACTGCAGGTCGAGCGGCGCGGGCGGCGGCGTGCTGCCGGCCGACGAGCACCGGCCCGGCGTCACGGTTTCGAACGCCGAGCCGACGGACGACGGGTGGAGCGGGTGGTGGAGCCCGAGGTGGTACGGGTGAAACCGGCCCAGGCCAGCGGCCGCGGCCAGGCCACTGGTCATCTTGAACGGGTGACTGCCGCCGCCCGTACCGCCGCCGGCCGCGGCGCCCTGCAGGTACGCCTGGGTGAACAGCGACCCTGGGTGGTGAGCGGCCAGCGCCAGCTGAGCGTTGAACAGCAGGTTGGTGGTAGGGCTGAGCGCCGACGGGCAGAGCGGACCGCCCAGGCCAGGGCCCCCGGGGTACATGCCGGGATATAAGTACGGCAACAGGTGCGGCGACGGGGGGATTGGTGGTCCGAACGACACGTTCGGTGACGGGTAGTCGCTAGGGCTGTGTCCGGGTCCTGTGGGAACACAAAAACGCATAGCATGAATATTTTGGTTTGTTTAGGTATAGTGTATATTGTACAGATGGGAAGACCTCGGTAAATTAACGTGCATTTTACGGACATTTTTTTTTACCGTTCATTAAATTGAGGTGATGATATCTGAATAACATTTAGTAAAGTTACAAGTAAAGGTAGACGTGTAACTTAATATTATTATAAAAGTAAAGTAAGATAAAAAGCTTCGATAATTTCAAGTTCAGATAGTTTATAAATTATATTGATACATAAACATACCTAAAATACTCGGGGGTAAGGTTTGGTACAATGTTATTGGCTTATGAATTAGTGGTATCGATATTATTGAATTTGTGATAAATTTAACAAAAATATTATACATTACTATATCACCTACAAAAAAATATACATAAAATTTACCAAAACATATTTTTACAGTAAAATGCCTATCTCTCTTAATATGTGAAGCTTTACAAGTGTTACTAAATAGTGGAAATACGATAAGTTTCGGGAGAAATCAATGGATTTATTAAAATAAAAGATTTCTTAAGGTTCTCAGAAAACATGTTATTTTTTTCATGTGTTTACTAATAATAATTTGAGAATATTCTTTAACAATCTTTCACCTAAATCACTCGTATAAGTGTCATTTATTTATGTTATCTTTTTTATATTCGTCTATCTTACGAAAGATCCAATAATATAATAATTAATAGTCAGGTAATGTTTGCTTCAAATATAATTTAATTCAAGGTTGCAAAAAAAAATGTAATTTTCAACAAGAACTACCCTAACACAATTTGTTTAATTAAATAAATATTTATCTTAGTCATGTTTTTTTCTATTAAATTCTTTATTTTCAAAAATAAATGAGAACATGGTTAAAGAGGGTTAAGCTAAAATCGTGCACTGGACCGATTTTATACGGGCACCCTCTTAAATATTTTATGCTGTATACATTTTGTACAGTAGGATGTTATTATTCTCATGAAATTGTTTGCTTACGGTTGAAGTTCTCTAAATCTAATCCATCTACACAGGATAGTGAATATATTGTAAACACATACACATTTGATAAATATTATATATAATTATTATACTTATCAGTCCTTAATTAACCTATACAATTGGCGATTAAAGCATTGAATCCAAAAACTGCATAATTTATAATTGTATTAAAAATGTAGGTATATATTTTTAAATGTAAAATGTATTATTTATATATTTGTTTAAACAAAAAAATATAAAAGAAATTACCGTCAGCTAAATATACTCATTACATTTTAATTTAATGTTTATTTTACTTGTAACAATAACAATTTCATCTTCTATGTATTCATAGGTCATTTTGGGTAGTAATTCTTAAGAATATTACATTTTTTAATAAATTTAAACAAACTTGTTGATAACTAAGTAAAAATGTTTGAGGTGCATAATACATCTGGTCTAAAGATTAAAAATAGTTTGTGGCAAAGAACTGATAATTATACGATTTGACTTTTTTTGGAGTCGAAATTAGAAGTGTGCAGTTTTTGAAGCAATTGAAGTCTAGTAAAATAATTCAATGTCAGTGTTTCTTACCAGAAGGACCAGCAGACTCTTTGTCAGACGGTGAATTCATTCTGTCTCGGCCCGATTCGGAACAACTGCTTTCTTGTTCACTATCAATTTCCTGCTGGTGAGCTTGTTGGTGATGGTGGTGTTGCAGGAATGCTGCGTGATGAAGGGCCGGGTGACCTGCCAGGCGCCTCCTCATGGCGTCCTCCAGGAGCAAACTACCATCAGCCAATCCCGAAAACCACGAACCTATAGATTGAAAAAAAACACTCATTTTAGTAAAATCAAAATTAAAATCTTACGATTGTAAGGTGTTTGTGATTAAAACTTACCGGGTTGGTGGGGTTGATGGTGATGATGGTGATGATGGGGAGAAATTGGCGAGTCGGGGTCTCCTCCACCAACAACGTCCAGTGGTTTATCATCTTCGTGATCTGAACCCGAGGGCTTTTCGTCTTGGTTTTGAACTGTTTGGCCACCGTGTCGTTGCGCCGTCAACATTGCTTGCCTGAAAACACCATTACGTTGTACACATCTGCAGATTGACAGAAAAACAAAAATAAGCTAGCAAAAGTCTCTTCGCAATGACTGTAAAACTTTTCATGTCTATTCGTACATACATAATAATATACGATCAAAGAACCATGCGGTAAAAGTTATTTATCTCATTTCACACGAACGATAACGGGTAATCGATATTTTTTTAACGGAGTAATATATTTAATCCAGTGGTTGGAAGTAGCACAATACTGCTATTTTCGGTAGTAGCGCTATTCGCGAGGGAAAAAATAACATTTATCTGCTTCGTAATAATATAAGTATACACCTCCTAAACTCGACCGAAACTCATTTACTCGACGGAGCAACGTACTGGTCTGTCGTGATAAAACCAAAACGAGTAACGACAAATCGCATTATCACGTTTACCAAATTCCCGTGTATATAATCATACAATATATTATTATAGTTTTTTTTTTTCACAGTAATAAGGAAACGCGCGAAAAGGAAATCAAACAGACGAAACTAGGCAGTCTCGACGGCAGCGATGACGACGATGATGGTTTCTTTACCATTTTCGTCTGGAGATATAAAACACCATGTAGGTTCGCTAATGGATTCGGATTGACACTTGATTACGGTTGGGCGCTACAAAAAATAATAATCGTTTCACGGGTCCGTATATGGCATTCCACTGTCTCGCCTGGCGCCATCGCCAGCTATATAATATACCTATATGATATTATTAATATTACAGACGATACAATTGTTATTTGTAAAAAAGTCCATGTAAATAAACAACCCAAAAGCGAAATGGTAAAATAATTTTGTGAATTATTGTAGAAATCATAAATTCATAATAGATACATATTGTAAGAAACTAAGGGGAAAAATGTATGCGAAAAAACTATACATATGCTATACCGTACTATAATATAATCGTCATCTCAAACTGGGGTAATATTGCAAATGATTGTCAAAAAAACGGTGTATACTACTAAACCCACCTTTCTTCCAATGATAATGATATTACAATGGCAATCGTCGTGGAGCACGGTAATTATTAAAACAAATTCTTGAGGTATTGACTAATGGCTTGTGTGCTAGTTAATATCAGAGAACACCATACCAACAATATAAATCACACGATGTGTGTGTGTATCTTCTGTTATTGCTTTATTCTTAGTCCTACTTAAAAAAATATACTATTGTTTTTGAAAGTCCGCTCGATACGCATTTCGATTTATTTTATGATTATAATATTCTGACCGGGATTGGAAAAAGTACAAGGCCGTGTCGATTATTTTAGGTGTCGGACAAATAATAACATTCGTGTTGGTTCCGGCGAGTGAAAACAATGTTTTTATACACCACAACAAAGCACATTGCACAGTAATCATCATAATTATTAATATTATTTTTTTTTGGTGGAATTCGGAACACGGATGTACTCATACATTAAGATGACACAAATATGATTTAATAAAACAATGTTAGCGAGTTTCACCGTCGACAACGATGGTGGCAGTCGATCGAACATCTAGAATATCATAATTGTATATGATGATTTACGAGTATAATATAACCGATTTAGGAAACGCAATTACGATTGCTTAGTTAAACTTTTTTTTAGCAAAAATATTATGTTAAATAGCACGATACCCTACCCTATGGTATTATTAGTAATACTATGTTATTATGATTTGTGTACTAATCGAGCGTGAAGTGTTTAACAGACTAGGAAAAAACAACGAAATTAAAGAAAAAAAAACGAAAAGATTAATATTTTTTTTTTTTTTATCAATGAATATCAACAACGGCGCATCAGCAGCCACCCGAACAAAAAACAAACAAACCGAGTGGCTCTGCCGGCGGCGGCGGAGGTAATTTATTATTACAATATTTCTGTCAGCCGCCTCCTCGGCACCTAACCTATTACTACTACTACTTGCTACGTACATGCATTATTATTAAATTGTATACGAGAATGTATACACACACACACACACAGACACAGACACACACACACGTACCGTCTCACTGCTATATACCTGCTGCCGAGTCGTAGTTGCTATGCGCCGTTTATACCTATTACTGCACACACGCGCTTCTTTTAATAATAATATGTACCGGTCGAGGTGTGTATAACAACGACGACGACGACACGATATAATATAGTTAATAGTTACGAAGTCGGGTGCGCGTGCACGTCATGTCCCGGACGTCAAACGAATTAAACGAGACGGTGTCTATGTATGTAAATTGTATACCTGTGATAATACGAATACGTGTGCATTGAAATGTATAAGGGTAACAATACTGCACGCGAAACCGGACTTGACCCGACCTGAAGAACCAACCAAACTGGGCCGATTGCTTATCCATCGTCCAGCGGATTTTAACAGTGCGCAAAAAACGGGGGTGAAGCCATTTGCGTTGGGAAATGTTTCAGGGGAGGTGAGGTGAATGTTAGAACTACCTAGTCCAAGTTAATACTTATTAAGACTAAATACGTTTAAAATCATCCGCAGCAAATATTTATACTACCATAACTTAACTTTCGCCCGTTTGGTCTACTTGCAATTCTCTGTTCTGAAATATTTGTGACAGTGATTTTTTGTTTTTTTTTTTTTAAGAAAATCATATGCCGATGAAATAGAACAACGATATAACTGATATACGTTTTGAGATATTAAGATAGGCGTTTTATTAATATTTTTTGAAACGCGTAATTAAGAATTTGCGAAAAATGAACGTTTACGGTGAAAAGTTCACAAAATGTTATTTACATTTTTTACGTAGTCGTTTAAACGTAACCCGGTCTTTAGTGTAAACGATAGAACTCGTGTGCGGGTCACGGCACGACGGCCAAGTATACAATTAAAATGTTCGCGGAGGGTCACGGCGAAATTATACGCGGGCCACTGCAGTAATATCCCCGGGGAACGTTTAAAATGTTTCGAGTTATGCGGTTATATTTTTTTTTATCAAAGCCCACTACCACCCCACACCACTCACTCAACTTACCAACTGGGGATTTTCAAACGCGGCGTCAGTAGTATATTCGTATATAGCCTTTTGCACGGAATTAAATGGGCCGCGAACAGCACCACCCCACCTCTATCCCTATAACCCACGATAATAGCCGTCGCATTATTATTAGATATATCTGGTGGGCGTCGACTTTTTAAATTAAAAGGCATTTCGCGACGACTCTATATACGCTTGCGACCTTTGCGGTGTCATTAGTGGGATCTCCTCTCTTTTTTTTAGTGTACGCGCGCGCGCGTGTGTGAGTATATATATGTTTCTTTTCGTCCTTTCCTTTCAACCCTCCCCTTCACCAATATGAACTATCCGTTCGCCCTCTCGCCTCTTTATACCTAACTAACATAAAGGCTAAACTATACATAATATAAAAAAAAAATACAAATGCACCGTCCGTATAGTAATTCGTGCGACGCGCGCCCGAAACCGTTTCACTCACTTTGACCTTTATCCTGTGACGAAAACGCCTCGCATATCATTAAGTCGTATTGTGTGTATATAGATTATATATAAATATAAGCCAAACCAAACAGACCAACTAATACTAAACTAACTACTGAATAAAAGGGTGAACGGCGGCGACAATTGTCAGCGAAAAATCGATAGACGACTAATATACAACGATAATAATATAATATTGCTTTTGAAGCCTTCCCAGTACTGTTATTTTAAGAGTATATTGTGTGTGTTTGTAACCTTTTGTGGTTTTTAATAAAAAAAATTCATTGCGTTTTTTTAATTTTTTATACGTGTGTGGAATTAACTACATTATACTACGTATTATATAATGTAACATAATATTATAATAAGTGAAGAGTTGTGTTGTACGCGGACGAGCGGCAATAATCACGCGACGGTCTCCGCATAGAAATCCACTGATAATAATATAATAATATGTGTTCAAATATTTTATGTATTATTATTTATATTGTATATATACCTACTATAGGTCTATAGATACCTACTGATTTATCATCTCGATTGTGCGCGTCACACTTTGAAAAGGCTATTAAGCGGCGGGTTCATTATTGCACACACGCGACGTGGCAGAATAAAATCGTATCGCGTAAAAATATATGTGTGCGTTTGTGTTTAAATATTATAACAATAATCGCACTTCCGACCGGTAAAAAAAAATAATCATAATAATAATAACAACTATGGAAAAAAAATAAAAATGTAAATCGTTTCGTTCTGTACACGTTGTTTTTTGTGTTTTTATCGGACGATCGTTTGCACGATTTGTGTATGCATGTGCATAATAATATTATAGTAAACGTGTGCGCTCGTCATAAATATCAATTGGAGGTAATTTTTACGGTGAACAAAGGGGAAACGATTTTGGTTTTCAAACCACTAATGATAATACTGCGTATAGATATTGTCGTCAACAATGATTTTATGAAATATAATATTCATTATAATATCTGTAGTATTATTATATATGTATCGAGATAGCCTATGTATAAGAATCAAGGCACAGTGTCATAATAATTCTAAATGTGCGTAATAAAAAATAATATTTGTACTCACTTTTTTTCTCGTTTACCGGCACCGGTGTCTCGGAACCCTTTGGCGAACGGGTTGTTGTCGATTTTCAACTGAGTTATCTGAAAGTAGAAAACACACGTGTAGTGGGTTAACATGTCAATTAATCCCTCGGATATACGCAGGTTAATATACAATGAGAAATGAGTTATTACCTTTTCGTTTTGATATGCCGTAACAGCGATGAACTCAGTTTCCTTGAACACGTAGGTACGGAAAGTTGAGTACGGTAACTTGATGATGTCGTTGGCTCTGACTAGATGGAAACGAGGCTGGTATTTGTGCATCGAGTTCAATATGGTCTAGAGAAAGAGAAAAGATCTAATATAGATAATTTATTATTTTTGAAACGCGCGACACGAGGTGAACGCGAAGGGGCCGTTTGATATATACGTGCAAGGCACCTGATGTGTCGGGACACAGGTGCCGATTGGCCGGCGATAAAAGGCTGTTTGAATTATTAAAAACCCTCGTATAATACGAACACGACACATTAACAAAATGCGGAACGACACATCCGGCGAATTTTTTTTCACCCCGAAAAACGGTTGTTACGACAATACACACAATGCATAATATATATATATAGGTCAGTCTATAATTCGGTTTTACTAAAATATATACCTACATTATAATATACACAGTTGCCGGAGCGACACGATTCGGCTGTATTTGTGGTTCTATGTATACAGTAACTAGCTATAGCCCTAATTAAATACCGTGAAAAAAAAACACGAAATTCCCCTACGCACAGTACAAATTATTACTATTACTATCACTATATAATTAATTTTTAAAATACGATTTTTAAATAATTAACAACCGTTGGCGTTATTATTTTTTTTTTAGCTTTTATTCAAATAGTGTCATGTAGTAATATATATTCGTGACAAATATAATATATGAAACGATTAAATATAACTGAAAATTAAATGTTAAACGAATAAAATTAATTACCCGTTCGTATCATATTATTTGATAAACGTAATTACGGGTTTCCAGAGTATACGAATTAGGTTTGTCGACCAGCCGACGATGGCTATATAACATACGACACACGTATATCCGCAGCACATATTATTATATTATTATACAAGAAAGCCTATAAACACGAACGTAATGCTAATATTATGTATAATTTATTTATAAAACTGTATAACATAACAAGCGGTCGGAAATCGATAATAGTTTTCCGATTGCGATCGATCACAGCGGCATAATATATAAGTGATCTCCCACGCCAAATATTAACGACGATAAAACAACGTGTAAACGTGCAGCCGTACCACCACCTTCGTATAACCTCCGAATACTACAAGGTAGAATCGAAAAAGACAATTTTTTTTTAATTCAGGGTCACACGTGTGTCGTTTTTCGCGCCATTCCGCTTTTTATAATATACGAGCATGTATTAATATTATACGAACACACCACCATCGGACGTTGGTGGCGACGGCGGCGCCACAAAAGACGCCGGCTCCGACGATGTGTGTGTGCGCGCATACGGGTCGTGCTGGCGGTTGCCGGACCGGAGAAGAGAGGAGATCTAACGATATAAAATATACGTGTAAACACGAGCGTCGTGTGTGTGTATGTGTGTGAAGATAGACGGAGAGGACAAGTCTCGAGAAAAGGACTATACGGTGGAATTGAACAAATCGAACGACATACGCGCTAGTGGAAGGTGGAAGGGAACTGGTCGTGACGGTCCATTCGCTCTCTCACTCACTCTCTCTCACTCTCTCATCTCTACGTCTCTCTGCCTGACCACAGTGTGTGTGTGTGTGTGTGTGTGTGTAAAAGGACTAGACGCCGGTCGTGTCCAATTATCCTTGTATGTGCGTTCCGTTTGACCGGAGACACATGATATCCGTTAACTCCTCTCGCCACCCCTGCCATGCAATGTTCCTAAACCGGGACAGCAAGAGCTTTCGCGCGGGTCCGAGCAAATGTATATATATATATATATATATATATATATATACGCGATTTAAAAGTTTCTCTCGTTTCCGTATCCATACGGGCGCCCTAGTGCCACATGGTGTAAGGAAACCGAAATTTACGAAATAAAATCGGTCCCTTTAACGCACACAAATGCATCGAAAAGTATAAAACAGCAGAAATAGGTCTCCGGAAGTCGTAAGAGTAGGTATATAGTATTATATATATATATATTATTTACTTATACTTGTATAAACAAGGAATAAGACCCGAACAAAAGAAAACCCCTCTCGTCGCATTGTTTCCGTGAGGTAATATTATTCGGTATAGACAGTCGTGCGAAACCCAACCCGTATACGACGACGATACGTTACGCGCCATGTTATATGGCTCGTACCTACATATAGCTGGTGTACAGAGGAGGCGAAAAAAAACCTAAGACCGTGAATAATAAAAACAGCAAAACGTATCGGTCGCAACAGTCAAGCATAAGTAGGTATAATATCGTATAATGTATTATACACCAGCGGATGAGCGGGACGGACGATAGCAGTATAATAATATATAATATTATAATATATACAATATATTATGTTTATAATATACCTATTTAATACAAAATAATTGATATGGCCGACGACAATCGTCTCGGCCGTCGTCGCGTTTATTATATTCAAATCGGACGCGCACGCGGACAGACATCATTTGGCGCCACCGCCGCCGCCGCATCGTGTTTTTCATTCAACAAGACCTCCGCCGCGTCCGGCACGTTCTCACGAATCTCTCACGGCTGCAGCGGCGGCGCTCACCTAATCACTCGGGTCCGCCACCCACCTCCCCGCTGTGGACCCAACAGTGGCCCCCGAGGCATTTATCTCGTTAAAACAAAAAGATAATAATATCATGTGTATACAATATATGCGCGCTAGAGTGTGTTTGTGTGTGTGTGTACACTAACTGCTGTATTTTAACCACGCGAGATTGGAGAGAGAGAGAGTTATAGAGCGATAGAAAGAAATAGTTAGAGATAGGTAGATAGCTGATAGATAGAGAAAGAGTGACGGAAAGAGATGACGATAAACTCGTTCCGCGTTTTATGCTTGTTTTATATTGCACTATATATATGTGATACTCGAGAGAAATATTATATATTATTATTACTATATTGGTGTAGTGTAATATTTTACGTACCTCTGGAAATCTGTGGAAACGGTTGATAGGTCTGTTTATGGTCTGAAGCGAAAACTGATTTAAACCCTAATAAACAATAACGGATTCAAGCAATATAATCATTTTGGTATTGGTATTAATTATAGGTGTTTTTTCTGTTTATGGTATGTGTGTGATGGCTGTATATTAATCATTGTGACGGGGGGTGAAAATATGCATAAACATTATTTGATTTGTTATTTTTATCAATTTGAGTAAAGATGCGATATGAAATACGAAGTTTAGATTGCGCGCGCGACCGTCAGTTGTCTAACCACAGTCACGTACCTATGAATATTTAACAGAATATTGTTTAAGTCTTAATACAAACTACTAAAAGCTATTGACTTTTCGTTTTCGAGTTTCTGACCTCGCCAGATTTTGTATTTGCATGTTATGATAAATTATTATAATTCGTTCTATTCACGACTTTGATTAAAAAATCATGTTTACTATACAATAATAACAGTAAAAATAAATACCTACAATACGTTATACCTAATTATCCCAGTCGATAAAAATCTGCACACAAGTACAAAAGTTAAGTGATAAAACATATATTCAGCAGTCGGTAGAAAAAGGTGTTAACTGACATTTTTTTTAATATTGTACAAAAACGCTTCTCTTGTGACTAAGTATTAAAAAACTATAGAATTTTTTGATATTTAATACATGATGTTACTTACACGAGGGTAAGGTCTATAGATTCTCTATAATATGGTGTTAAAATTATCATCCCACTAATGATGAGATCTTCTGAAGACACTTTTGCCAATTTATTATTTCGGCAATTGGATTAAAGTCTTTTCGGACTTTGTTATAATACCATTACGCCAAGTACAACACTTTTATTCGTGCAATATAAAATTCTTTTTCGGAAAAATGTCAATTTTAACCTTTATATCCATGCATTGACCCTTCGCTTGTATCAAACATTACACGCACTGACGGCGGGTGTAAAGGGTAGGCCGAAAACGAAGAACGTTATATTATCGCGCGACGTACGCAACTAAATCACATATTCGAAAACGGTTTGATAGTTTTTTTTTTTTCATTCCGTCTTGCGGCGGCGGTTGACGCGCACATTGGGGCCGTGTATGGGGTATTTAATCTATTCTGTGGTATTAGCGCGGGGCGGCGGCGGCGGTGACGGTTGGCGTACTTTCACACCCAACGCACGTAATCCGCCGCCGCCGTCGGTTTCTCATCGTTTTGTCTCTGCGTTTGACCGTTGTCCGTCGTGTAACGCAACAAAACATATATATATATATATATATTACGGCGGCGGCAGCAGACGTCGTCTGATTAGTGTGCTGTCGTCGTCGTCGTCGTCATCGCTGCCGTCACCGTATATACTTCTATACCGCTGCTATATATAATAATAATAATAATAATATACACGACCGATTGCGTGTGTTGCTATACGACCAGTGCGTTCGTCGCATTCGTTTTCGGCCCCGACACTCGGACAAGACACGTCTCCGAGTGTCCCCTTCCCCCGCAGGCCGTATGACATCACGTACTTATGTGTGCAATATTATTGCGGCGAAACATAACATAATATATATATATATAGGTACACGCATATAATAATGATATCGTACACTACGCCGATATCGTATTATATTGTTATATATGCGTTATATATAAGTATACGCCGACGGAATACGAAAAGAACGAACACGTGAATAGATTTCGCAGCGGCGAAGACGCGTCGCAGGCGGAATAGATATCGTCGTATTATTATCATCATTAATATATACGTATATATAGTTATGTGACGTGCTCTTTATTTTAGGGCCCAAGGGGGGAGGAGGGGAAGAGAGATTTTGCTATATACTGCACACGTGCAGGTTTCGAGAGACGCGGGCGGCGGCGGCGGCGGCGGCACGACGGACGAAAAACAAAAGGACCGATCCCAATTATAAAAACAAAATAAAATAACGTGTATATACGAAAAATAAAACGACCGAGACGACGACGGCGACCGGGTAAATATATGCGTGTGAACATTAAGGGGCCGCACCTCGGACGAAAGAACAACAACGATCGCCGCCACCGCCGCCGCCCGGTTGTTATCACACGACTAATGACACCTACTGCTGAGGTAGCAGAGCTGCGTCGTCGTCGTCGTCGTCGTCCGCACACACATACACACAGATATCATATATATATATATATTATACGCGAGAGTACTAAAAAACAATAAGAGGGTCCCGTGTCCATTAACACTGGCGTTATTTATTGGCCGCATAAATATCGTTCGGGTGGCCTTTATCTCCGTCGTGCGCGTGTGTTGCAGCGCCAGTGCACGAGGCCTCGTTTCGTTTTATTGTTATTAACGCGCGCGCGCGGGTCCGGTGTACTGCGATGCGCACGAAGACGACGGGACGTCGTGCCCCGCTCGCCACACACTCTTTTCTCCGCCGGTCGTTTCCCCAAAAAATACAATAATAATAATAATAATAATAATGTGTATATACTATAAAATAATAAAAAATAAAAAAACTCGGGTAGAAACACGGGCGACAAGTCTCCGTCGGACCGCTGAACCGGCGAGAGGCAGAAAGAGAGAGGCAAAGAGAGAGAGAGAGTGAGAGACCTACCCGGACGGACGGCGATCGAGAGAGATAAACGACACACACGTATATTATCGGCCGACGACATCGCGCGCCAGAGGACCGGGTGCAGCGCCAGTAGCCGCGCCGGTGTTGTGTACCGGCAAGTATAACACGTGTACACGTTTCGGTCGTTATATTAATTTGAATAATATTCCGGTAACACGGAAAACGTTTTCCGCCGACCGTTTTAAACGACGAGTCTTCCGACCAAATATTGTTACTATACGATGTACACACGACTCGTCGTTCGTTCGTCGTCGTGTGATATTCTTTGTCGTCGCGACGTTTCCGCCGTGAAAAAAATAAATAATATCTTCTACGACGCGATTTAAACACAACAATATTAATAATATAATAATATGTAACCCACTCGGCATCGCGTTTTTACACTCGTTTTCGTATTACCATTATTATCATTATTATTGTTTAGTGGTCCGTGAGAAACACGTCTCTCGCGGCCCGTTTTCGGCGCTCGTTAGAGGTACTATATACAATATTATATATTCGTGTGTCGTCGTCGTCGTCGTGGCCGAGCATAATTGGCGGCGGCGGTGTCGTAAAACAACGACGGTGTTGTACTATACGATGATATACCACGACCGCGGTACGCTCGGCCATATAGGTGTAAGTACCTAAATATTAAACACAACATAATATATAATATAATATTATACTATACTATGTATATGTACCGCCGTCGTTCGGACCCGGCGGACGTGATACACCTTTTTTACGTATCATTATTATTACTATCATATTATATATATCGTCGTCCGGGCGCGCGTCGAGGCGCCAAAAGAATTAACGACGCACGTACGTGTAATAATAATTGGACGTGTACAGTATCGCCCCGCAGTCGTTTTGCCGTTGTGCACACCATTCAATTAGTGCGCGCTTGTGTGTGCAACTGCACCGACCGACCGACCGACCGAAAACAACACCGCGAGTCCGACTCGGTCCGGTTCGCGCGAGATTTATTTATCGTATTTTTTTTTACCCCTTCCCGCCCCGACCACGACTACTACCACCACCACCACCACCACCACCTCCTCCTATTCCTCGATCGACGACGGTTCGCCAGTCGCGCCGCCGTCGTCGTCCCGTCATCGGGCGCCACGATATATTTTCTCCGTCTACGCCGCAACGAGTACGCGTTTGTTATATATTATAATATGCGTGGCGTACAGGTATACACACACACACACACACACACAGATGGGTTGACGTGCGTTTTTCGAATCATTTTTTTTTTCGTTTCGTTTCGTTTCGTTTTTTATATAATACACGTATACGTAATAATATATACGTTCGTTTCGTTACTACGCCGAGGGGAAAAAATCAATTTTATTCCGTTAAAACGCGCGACCGGCGAGGTCTTCATTTAAATACAATGGGGGTAAAAACAGATCTCGTTCTGCGAGACGGACAGACGATTTATTTTTATTATCCGTTTATTTTAATTTCAGCGCATTAACATTTTTACCCGCACACGGCACACCACACGGAGACAGACAACACACACACACACACACGCGCTAGCACGCGTAGATGTCTATCTCCGGCGCGGCCGATGGCTGCTGCTGCAATATAAAGAAGCCAGCGGCACCGACGACAATATTTTTATCCAACGCAAAAAATCATTCGGTGTGAATGAGTCCTTCGCCTATATGGCACAGCAGCAGCAGAAACGGCGATATTCCGGTTTTTCCTGGTTTTTTTTTTATTTTTTTTAATTAACCAGAATACGCTTCGTGTTTTTATTATATTATGGTAGCCGTGGACAATTAACCTGAAATTCTTCATTGTTGGCCCCTAGATATATATTATATATATATATACCTATGATGGTTTTACGACCGTTTCTAGCTGTTGTTTTATTTTCCGGCGAGTTCGTTTGTGTGTGTTTTTTTTATTTTGGAAATAAATGTACACATTCTTCATTTTTGTCCGCGTTCGTATTTTTTCATGTTAGTTTTATTTCTCCTATATTATATCTAGCATGCAGTGGTACACGTCAATATGATCCGGAAATATTTTTGGTTACGAATTTTCGTCCGGCGACCGCAATAGTGGTGCAGGACGGACGGACGCCGACAAAAGGACGACTCTGGGCTTATCTACTGCGGCCATCGAATACCGCGCGCACCCGGTTCTTGGCCGTATATATATACCGTATATACACTGAGTGCACGGCCGACGACAAAACAGTAAAAATAATAATAATAATAATAATAATATGATGGCAGTTGTGCGTGTATGACGATTTCCCTTGAAAGTCGATCGATACTGATAATAAATAATATACCGTGTTGTTAATTTTCTTTGGATAGACATGAACTTAGATAATCCTAACCTAGTTCGAGTTTTACGTGAATCGATACCAAACTCTGTCACATTCGTTTCGATCAACATTATATTGATATACGCTGCACGCGGGAACGATGACGTCAGTGACGGAAACAGTTATGTGATCCCGATGTTTTTATCAGTCGTGTGAAAAAAATTGCGCGTCTATATTATTGCTTAACATGGGTACATCGTTCAATTATAATATATAGGTTCGCGGGAAGTGTTCATTTTATTTTTTTTTAATCTCGGGGAGGGCATTGCACGAACCCTAGCCGCATAAACGCGACTAGGTGGTGTGAAAACAAACACGCTTTTAAAACGCCCGCGAATGACCATTCGACGACGGAGGGTGTGGCCCGGATAATCCCCCTTTGGGCGTCCCGGCTTGCGCGCAGTATTACCCCCACCGTCGGCGGCGGCGGCGTATGACACTATAATAATACGCTGGAAAACACGTAGCTTATGTGCCGGTGTTACAACACTGAAGATAATAGACAAGGTGGCTTTTTTCCGTTTCTATATGACGCCATGACGGTTATTGTTCTCCGAAAAAGATAAATCCGATCGAAAACAGTAAAATGACAGGAGAGGAGACAACAGCCAGGATTAGACGTTTTACATTGTTTAACGTAATCGGGGAAAAAACCCGATGATATTAAATAGGTATGATACAAAACATTGATAGCTTATAAACATTTATTACAACTATTCGTTATAGGTACAATTATAAAAAAATCTTAACACACCGAATCACAGGACTACTGTTAAAATTGAATGCCGTAAAATTGTTTTTGATTTTTATGTATTATGTTTCTATAAAAAAATCTATTTTATTTAAACTGAAGTAAAAGTTGAATCTATCAATTATTATGATCTAATCTTTTTCTTATCTTCGCAATTATATGGATACAAACAAGATATAGAAATAGATATTAATGGAATTTTATTGATCCATAAACCCAAACTAACACTCAAACTATTCATCGTGAAAAATAATCATATTACACTTTGCTATTAAAGTCAGTGAAGATAATTGTCATTTACATGTTACATCTGAATAAAGAATCCATTTTATTAAGAATACCTGGTAGGTATAAAATCAGTATTTATTTTGAAAAAATGACGGATTTTTACAGAGTTAATAAGGTAATTTGATTTATGTATGTATGCATATTATATAAATTATATTCACTAAAAACAATTTTAGTTGGCGGGTAAGTCATATTATATTGAATGTGTCTCGATCACGTTGATGTACCTATCTATAAATGCATGTTCGACGTTTCGCGACCTACGATTTCTTTGGCCCAAAACACAACGCTTCGTACACAGAAGTAATATATATATATATATATAAGTAATACACGCAGTGCAGTGTCTCGTGATTCGCGGCACTTTGAATCTCCCTCGCCGCCACCACGGCCGAGTAAATTTTCTCTCTCGGCCAGGGCTGTTATGGATATATATATACATATAGTATATATGCACACTGATTTCCCAGTGGGATCTCGTGTCTTCATGCAACAGTTACTTATGTGTGCGGTGGTCTAATAACATTATATACCGGGGATGGGTTTTTATACTTTATACATTTACTATCGTGTGCGTGCGGTGTTATGTATACCGCCCGTAGTATTCCCATGGGGGTGTGTGCGCGAGGCGCGTACATTATATTATGCGTACACTGTGGAAAGAGAGTCGATTACAGAAATCCGGTGGCCCGCGATTAATCCTACCCGAAAAATGTTATCTCTTTTTTTTTATTTTCATTATTATTTATATTTTTTTCCCCATTTGACGGACGCCGCCGACAACGCGACGACGACGATCACACACAATATGATCATCTCTGCCCCGTTCGGTAGCCGCCAAGCCATTGTCGGCGTCCCGCTGCAAGAAAGTCCAGTAGAGCGGAAAACGGGAGCTCATCGCAATATATATATAATATGTTTATTATAATAGTTGGTACACTGCATGTGTTCGGGTGTGTGTGTGTGTGTATATATATACATATCGTATCATCGGCGGTATTATAGATATGGGTTATTGTTACTGCCTACGCGAATGAAACATGCCGTTTTTAAGCGGACGATTTTCGAGTAGGGTAGACGATAACGGTCTTCTCTTTACGGCCGACTAATAGGCGCACAATGCACTACTTCTTCTTTTATTTCGATTTTTTAAGCCGTCACCGGGTTATCTATAATAATCGGTAAATTCCTCGGTATGTTGAGAATTTCAAAACAAGATTTCTTCTAAAGTTGTTATGTATTAAGTGTGATTTATTATAAAATTATGGATATACATCTCTGTTAAAACGTTAAGTATAGTTACACCATGGCCTGGCGAATAGATCGAAATTATAAGCAAATTCGGATAAACGGAACTAAATAATAATATTTTGTACCATTGAACGGTTATTCACCAAACACTTATGTTCCAAAAACGCGCTCGTTGAACAACAAAATTATACACGACGTGTAAGGTATACTAATTGTATTCATCTCTCATAATATAACACGAACTCGAGTGTTGTGTACACAAACACCATTTATCTACCTGCAGCTAGAACAGTATAATTTTAAAATATTTATCATCTTCTATAGAAGACGTAGAAGTGTACCTAACCGTAAGAAGTGTATACACTTTGTTTCAATCTTAATTATTATTAGAATTTTATTATAAGACATATTATTTTAATGTGATGATGTTACATTAAATTATAGGTTAATACGACTTTATCAAAAATATTTCGTACATTTTTAAAAAAAACAAACTAATTAGATATTACGAACATTTTTTTAATGTCGAGGAATTTTAATGAAACAATTAATTCCAAAATTATGTGTAGGCGAGCGATTATACATCACCTATTTATAATCGACATAGCTTTTCGATGTACGCACACCAATTTCCATAAATTAAATAATATGTAAGTTAATAAAAATGTTGGTTTTGGTAATTTTAAAACCAGTTTCTTCCTTAAACCTACATATGTTTCGCCGTAGTGTGTATTATAATTTATAATAATAACAACAATTTACGCATACACTGTTGTATTGGTTTTCCGCTGGTGCGAGAGCATATATTATTATAATATTATAAATTACAATGTCGCCGATTTCTGTAAAAATTGTCCAGTGTGCTGTATCTCGACAAGTATGATGTGTGTGGGAAGGAGATGTGCTCGCGGCGAGAACAAATACGCACATGTACAAGTGCACAACAAAAATAAATGTACGGAACGACAAGACGCGGTGAATTAATGTAAATCAAAAATCGCTGAGGTCCGTGTTTGCGCGTCGTTACTTACTATAATCCAAGTTTATAAGTATACACGAATAGCCAATGGATAGTATTGATATTGGCATCGTCTAGCCTTCTTTTTTTCGATGCGCACGCGTGCGTATATGCTCCAGTAGTACATAAAATATAGCGATTTTTTCACGTGTAGTGTACCGGATAGGTATCGCGTCCACCCCAACAACACTATATAGTCTAATTAATGTCGGTGCGCAAACAAATGTTTTTATTATTAATATCATGTACGCGCACGCGTTAGGTGCACGCTACCGAATATAATAATATTATAATATACGAAATTACGAAACACTGCGAAATCTTGAAGTGCACCATACCATGAGTGTTCCACGAGTTCGGTTTACACGTTAAAACTTAATAAATTCTGCACGGCGCGCCAGAAATCCGGTACGTCGCCGGACTTCCTCGTCTCGAGAAACGGCATCTGCAGCATGCAGTCGCGTCGCGCATTTAGGCGCCAAGTCAAATTTCCGTTACGACGAAATACTATTTATTTAGTACATATATATAAGTGTATATGCCTATGTGTATCTGCAGCGTTTTAAATACGTAATGTGTTAAATAGAATATTAGACATTATCACACGATGTGCGTATACACGGGCAGAAGGACGGAGTATAATAATGTACATAATATATAGCGTGTACGACGACGGTGGAGGTGACATACCCACTTGAGTCGCAGGCAGGCGCCACCGGCAGTGGCGGCACGGTGTCAGGTACATACGACCCAATAATTCACATTATTACCACCGACGGGACTACGGTCCTGTGTGTATTTGTGTGTGTGTGTGTGTTATTCGTTTAGGATAAGAGTAAAAAGGATACCGCCGTCGCCAGTGATGTTTTGCTCACCGAAAACTATATGTGTCGACTTTCCGGTCAAACGGTCATCCACCAAAGTGTACCGCCGCCACCGCCGCAAAGGGTATATAGGTAATATTATATTATCATCTACGTATATCTCGGTCGACCGCAACTGTTATATATAAAATACAAAAACTGCTCCACATCACAATATACTATATTGTATTTGTGTGTATATATTTTCCATTATTATTTCTCGTCGTTTGTCGGACGTGACAATAACATTTGTCCGACAGGTTAGGAATTTTTTTTTTGAGGAAATTGCGTGGCGATCCGCGTCCGATATGATATAATAGAATAAATCATTATACAAATACGTCATGATGTATATATATATAAATACAACACAGATATAGGCGGCAGGTACTATATATTATATTATACAATATATACCCTGACACAGGACTTGATATATTATATACAACGCGCGGTATTTATATATATAATCACAGGACTGCCGATTTCTTTAGAGTGAATAAAAATTCGAATACGCTTTTGACCAAAGACGACATCAAAGGGCACGTTGTAATATAGAATGCGATATAATATTATGTACAATATTATAGTTGCCGTTACAAGCTCGCACTAGTAGGCACAGAACAACGGGTTTTTGGTCTAGCATTGGTCACGGTGACTTTACTGCAGGCGAAACGAAAAACGAAACGACAATAAAATTAAGTGACACCTATATATATATATTTCAGGTATAAATAAAATATACGACCTATAACCATTGACATACATATATTATATTATATTATTATTATTGTAACTGCTGTTCGCTCATTGTCCGGGGTGTGATTCACATCAGGTAAATCGACGTGTACACGAAAATAATACGTTTACGATAAATGCCGAAAGAGAAGAACCAGAGTTTGAATCTACGGCGGCGATGGCGGCGAGTGCGTCTTATCTTTTTCATTTTTACACGGGTATTACACACCGTCGGCGGGGGCCCCATAAATCGAAGATTTTAGCGCTTGTCTAGTAGTACGCGCGCGGAGGGGTGGCGGATGGGGTTGTTTTAAAACACAAAAACGTTATACGAAACACTCACACACACTACACACGTAGGTACACATAAATATAAAAGAATCGTCTTAAAAAGGTGTCGGAAGGCGACGGGCGACGGCGACGACGACGACGACGACAACGATGATGACGACGGAGGAGGCGGCGGCGGCGGCGCTGTGGCGACTAGGCACTCAACCGGACCCGTCTGGCGGCAGTTATACACACGTATATTATATTATTATTATTATTATATGTTATATATATATAAACCCTCGTGCGCCGCCACTGTTTAATGACTATTGGCGACAGCACCCTAATTAATAGAAAAAGTCTGGTTCTCAGCGGGAACCCGTGTTAATTGAACATCTATAAAAATCTCGTATCACGTCGAATCTCCGCGTGTATAATATATATGTGTATGTATGTATATGTATGTACAGTATATTATATAATATATATAATACGTGTGCGTACACGAAATGTATATAAATTGTTTTAACCGGAGAGAAGCGCACACGAACTGCAGCAACCGTTGGCGGTACACATACGTATACAAACATCACGCTATATACGGAGTGACATCAGATTTACACACACACACAGACAGCCGCTTAAATCGACCCTTTTAAGTATTTCGAACGAGCAAATATTTGGTGTCAACCCCCCCGGACGGGCGGAAAAAAAATCTGAAATAAAACAACGACCGGAATGTTTTCCCGCACTCACCGAAACCCTTGTGAAACACTTAACGACACTATGTATCGATGCCGCCGCCGCCGCGTGTATATACAAGCCGACGCCCCCGAGAAAACGGTATATTATTATATGCGTATATAGTAGACACGTATATTATATACATGTATATAGTAGCGGCGCTACTGCCAGAGGCGCAGCTGAAATACGCCACCGCCGCCGCCGTCGCACACCCCGATCTAAGTTTGTGCCAACTGCGCAAAGTCGGCGTCGGCCGACGAGTGTATATATTTGCTCGCGTCCGAGGGTGTCGCGCGAGTCCGCCCGCCCACCTTTTTTTCGCCTATATTTTAGAAATGCAGAACAAATAAATAAATCGTAGCC
Source organism: Rhopalosiphum padi (assembly GCF_020882245.1). Lineage (NCBI taxonomy): Eukaryota > Metazoa > Arthropoda > Insecta > Hemiptera > Aphididae > Rhopalosiphum > Rhopalosiphum padi. The sequence goes on from NC_083597.1 coordinate 87,260,598, forward strand.
TCGCTTCCCGTCCGTTCACAAATCGTTCTCACGGGCATCAGAAATCTATATAATATATTATATAATGGTATACTAAATTATGATGTAGGTACGCGTTGATGTTTTATTATCGTTTTCGATATCAGTGGCTTGTTTAGAATTTTTACTATATGGATAACCTGGTGGTGGGGGATAGATATGAGAAAGTTGAGTGTGTTGGGGGTCGTTAGAGGGAAAAACACTTTTTTTATTCATAAATAATACATTATTTTTTAAAAATGTCATGCTTTTATATTAAAAGATAAAAACAAGGATGAGAAAGGATCTACCATACATGTCCACCACACCCTCTGCTTGCAAATACACTATATCGACTGATCGGAATACCCGCTGCGTATTGAATGTTTGCAACAGCAGCACGTATATAATAAACATAATTGCATAAACATATAAATCATATAAAGTGAAACATTCAAACAACAGTTGTAAATGTATACAACAGCTAGGACATTTAATATAGTATAATTACAATACTAAATAGTAAGTAGCTTATTTACCGAATGCCTGCGTGACCAAACTGGGTCATTAGTGTCATAAAGTAATATCACTGATATCGTATAATTTATACATGATCGAAATCGTAGTGATAAATCTTACCACATGTAGTATGGACAATACTTCATTATTCATATATCTTCGCTATAAGAACCGCGTATTTATATGGAAAATTATACGAAAATAACACAAACAGAAATGCGTACATTTATTCTTTACAATTTATTTTACTCCCGAATAAAAGTTTTCGTCCACAGAGGATTCAGTGTGTATTAATTGAAAACGAACATTTAGTTTTGATTATTCTAGTCCAAAATTTAATTAACGTCTACCTACTTATGCCTATTGCATATATAATATATATAATATAATAAATTACTAAACTTTACATCGAATGCATGTAAAATGAGGGGAAACATCATTTCATGCTTTTTAAATGGTTATGGAGAAAACATATAAATAAGAGGAGTTTAATAATATATTACACAGTATTATATATAAATAAATGGTTTGTACTTACAAATCCGTGTTTGTCAGATATATTGTTGGTGAGTTTTAGCTTGTGAAACGACACGACTTTTTGCATCCACTGTTCGCCAGTCGACGGGGAATCGGGATGTATGTACATTCGTTTGGGCATTTCCGGATCAGCTTTTCCGGCCACCATCCATCGGCTAAATAACGATTAATATACACACAAATGTTATTAACAGGGTCATTGTATAAATCGGGTGTCGAGAATAAAATAATGCATGATTTATTAATGCAATAAAACAAACAGAATAACTTTAAAATACAAAAAGCAAAATTAAAAGCAAAAAAATAAATCGGCGTATAACGTTGTTAAATGTTTAAAACATGATAATTACAATTATTTAATAGCGGAATATGTACGTGTGTAAGTATATAATTTTATTGTTTTTAATAAACGTTAAACGCCAATTTTAATAAGCAAATATACATAATGTATAATATTATAAATGGCAGATTTGTAAACAAGGAAAATATTGAATATTAATAAACAGAGCGTTTGAAAATTATTTTGTTGAAACGTTAGAAGAAAGAAAAAAATGATCATGCTGTGAGTTAATAAAAATATGTATAGTACATAATATTATTTTATATTTGAGCCGAATCAACCCACACACGGTTTTTCTTTTTAAATGTTGAGATTTATAACTAATGAAATTAAATACAATAACAATGACCGAATAAACTTAACAAAAAGGCCATGGAATCATACAAGTATTTATGTATTTTGTAAAGAGAAATTATAATCTAAAATAATAAATTCTAATGATTATTATGTACTAAATTCGTGTCACTGCACGTTCATTTTTTTTAAATATGGATAACTATACCTAATAAAAAGCATAAATAGTTAAATGTAATGTCATTTTGAAGATAAATATATAAATTCAAAAATAACCAAATTTTTATTATATATAATATTGTTATGCATTTACCACTGATGATCCCATATACATACATATTGTTTACAACATTATATATTATCTAAAAAATTAGTCATTTGATTGAAATTTGTTTACTTTTTGTACCTGTTGTGGAACTTATAGCGACAGTCGTCGGCGGCCACGATGTCCATTAGCAGTATGTATTTGGCCTTTTTGTCAAGTCCCATTACTCGAACTTTGTAAGCGGGGAACATCCGCCTAATCGAACAAAACAAAAAAAAAAAGAAACTAAAAAACAGGAAAAAAACAATACGGGTTTATCATACAAAATATAAAAACAGAACCAAATAATAATAATAAAATATAAAAGTCGGGTTATGTGTAAATATATTACAGTGTACGTATAATATAAGTTTGACCGCGGGGGGGTTGGACTGCGCCTCGGCAGTCGGCTCACATATAATATACTAACGATGACAACGTTACTAGGTACATAATGTAATATATTATTAATATACACAGCAGTCGTATGTATTTATTCTATACCTGTTGTGGAACTTATACCGGTAGTCGTCTGACGCCACAATGTCCTGCAACAAGATGTACTTGGTTTTTGCGTTCAGACCGCTCACCCGAAACCTCATCTGGGGAAACATTTGCCTGCAGACAGTTTTTTCGAATATTTGGTTTTTTCCCCAATACACAATATAATATAAAACAAAATCACGCGCACTCTACATATTATTATTTAAACCATATTGTACTTATTATACATAGCTCCAACCACACTAATGTGAATATTATAATCGCAGTAAAATTGTCTAAGTAATGAATGTAGTATATCAGCTACACTCGTGGCAGGCTGTCTATTTTAACTTATAAGTAACTATATAAAGCGATTACGAGAAGGTAATAATAGGAATTAACAAATACACGTTAAATTTACTACTATATACCCGATTAAAAAAATAACTGGAGGTAAACATACAGTATACAGTGGTGCGCTGCACCCGCATTACAATATGTATAAAATATATTAGAAAATAGCACGAAGTATCTTTTATATAGAAAGCTATAATATGTATAATATTTTATATACGATATTATATCTATTAGATCGTGTTTGTAATACTATACATTTACTATTCTCTATCAAAAACAAGTACACAACTTATGTTTAAACACAAAATATACATAGGTAAACGTGTTTAAAAACTAATTTCTAGCTGCAGAGCTCGTATGATATATATGATGTCACATAAATATATATATAACAATATGTCTCTATATAATATCCCTCGTAACAACATCATATTCGGAAATCCTTCTCTCGCTGCTTCTGCTGTTGTTACCACTGTTCTTCCTCGTCCGAAAAATATATAAAAACCATCTGCTACACACGCTGCCCCCATCCCCCTCTCAGCTAAACTCCCTATTAAATGGTGGCAGCCATCTTTAATCGTCACAATAGGATGAGTGCATGATATCTCGCACTTTATTATTACGGTAAGTACGCTTCATCGCTCGCCCTTTTTCACACCACCCCCTGCACACATACACGCAGGATCCATTATTCGCGAGCGCCCGTTCCATTATACGTATACCATGCGGTATATTTTATAAATTTCAACCCTTATATAATAAATATTATATACGTGTGCGTGCGCGTGTGTGTGTGTTAATACGAGCTGAGAAAACCGGCGGTGGTGCGTTATCAATGGCGGGGTACAGGGGTGCGAGCGAGTGCTCGCTCACGACAGAGTAGGGCGTGTTTGTGGGCGAAATCCAAAGTCCGGAAGTGAACTTAACCGAATTCGATCGGTCGCAGGGGTGGCTGTTTCTCCCTGGAAACACATATATTGTATTCGAAACGAAATAATACATATATGTGTGTGTGAGCGTTTATTTGGGAGTTGCTGTAGCAGAGGGAAACATGATATAGGTTTTAAGTATTTTTTTCCTATTACTATATTATACATATATTTTATATTATTTTTTTAACCGATAACATGTTATCGCGCATTGTTGAAAAATGTCCGATCGGACAATAAAAACACGTATGCGGTTTTCGTGTGGGCGAAAAAAATAAAAGAATAATATATAATTTGTTCCCATTATTTTGCTGTCGATCCATTGTGTACGCACGTGGATTTCAAAGCCATCCAATATCGTTCGAAAATCGTTTTACCCATATGTACATCGATATCATAATATATTATATAATCCTATATGTATAACTACACTGTACACGCTAGTATATGTGTATATAAATTAATGTACCCTCCCCGTCTTTGTTCTGTTCGTGACAGTTCTTTTAAATGAAAAAAAAATAGTTTTCCACCATAATACATCTAGCTCTGAACGATGACAAATCGTATGGTAAAATTTTTTATCGTCCATGCATTTATAATATATGTTGTATTAATAATTTAACGACTACAAACGCGCAAGGACAGTTCAAAGGATAAACACGCACGAGCGTATACAAAATACATTAACGTACATCACATACTGTGTAGTACCTATATACCTGCCAAACATATATAATAATCTGCACACTGTCAAAATCATAAAATAAATACATGATGTGTACTTTAGACTCCAAATCACTGGTTTTTATTTGTATACATAATTGAATGAAATCGGCGTATTATATTTCTGTTTTTTTTTTTTAAGGCGAACAGTATTTATTCATTTTGTATATTTTATAAATTTCGATTAAGAATTTCGAATTATTTTTCGCCTAATATTAACTTACTGCAGTTCCAGAGTCTGATTTTACTTAAATTTTAAATATAATAACTAGTTTTATTAGTTTATTACGCTGTTACTTATGTAAAATAAATATTATGAACAGCATGTAATTGAATAAATAAGTACTTTTTAAAGTCTTACAAAATATTAATAATAATACAATGTTAGCTAATACGTCAAATAACATTATTATGCTGTACATCCAATAGCCACGGATGCCACAAGTAAAAAATAAAAAATAAATATTATACTATAAATTATGTTTCATATCGGAATAATTACATAAATCAAAAAACTAAATTAAACTTTACTATTGTAGCTCCTGTATTCAAAACAACAACCAATAAAATGGTGTTTGTTAACACAGATTTCGTTAAAATCAAATTAATTTTTATTGATTTCTTCAGAAATCCCTAAGTCGTGCGACAAAAAGACCGAAAGACAGAAACAACGCGCTCAACACTGAACCAATTAGGTTTTAGATACAGTTACGCTATAACCACCGTTCTAGGCAAACAAGAAATCTGTTAATGAGACTTATTTTAAATTCTATAACCGACAACTGTGTAAGCAAAACGCCAAACGAATTTAAACGCTGTGATTGTGATGCATTATTTTTCTGATAAAAAAAAAAAAAAAGGGTTGTCTCGGGATTATGCGATTATTCTCATTTTCTCGTGTCTCTTACACATACCGCGGTCGTCGGAAAAAAAAGGACGCTTGAACGCGCGTTTTTGATAAACGTTCACACGGCGCCTAAAAAAAAAAACCCATAGACCGTACGTAAGAGTATAAAGGGCGGCGCGAGCGAAGAAAGTGTTATTTTGTGTGTTAAGAGACATTATACACAGGTATATAATATTGTACACATTATGTTATTATGTATAATAATATGTACCTACAAAGAGCGCGTCACATTGTGCGGCGACGGCGGCGTGTGCATATTATAATATAGTGTACCTATATATACATAATACTGTGGCGCGAGGAGACGACGACGCGACACGGTCGATTGGACAGGGAATAATGAACGAAGGAGAAGAAGGTGTTTCTCTTCCTATTGTGCGTAATGGGTCGCCGCTACCTATATACATACGTATACAAATACAAATATAATACATATACACATAGTATAAATACGCGTATATATATATAGGTATAAAATATAATATGTATAGGCGGGTACCTACGCGAACATAATATATAAAATATAAGAGCGTTTATATACATAAAACCCGAATACAATAAGGAGCGGAGGCGGCGGCGGCGGCGGCGGTGTATGTGTTTGTGTGCGGTTGTGCTTTCGTCAACGCCGACGACTTAATGTACCGTGTAAACACACGACGAAGACGCGCGCACCCGAAAAAAAACACTCTGCGCGTAGCACATTTGGCGTTTTACGATATCGTCGTCGCCGCCGCCGCTTCACGCCCACGGAAGTATTAGCGACGACGATCGTTTTTATTTTCCACCCGTTTATAAATCATAGTAAATAATAATATAAAACGGCGGGGAGAGGCTATGTGTTCTACCTATAATATAGAGCCGTACGTCGATTTCCGATACACACGCGCACACACACTATACACGTCTCATGGACGGTATTTATTTCGTCCATATAATATTATATTGTATTATGCCTACTATATAACTGCTGCAGTACCTACGACACGTACTTATTATATTCCATCGCGTATATCATTCCGAATCGTAAATGCACGCAGCAGCATATCCGTTTACGTCATGTCACCCCGTGCCCGGAGATTATAGAGGAGAAAAAATACAATCGTCCGGTTAATGTTAATAATAATAATCGAAACACTATTACACCGTCGACGAGTACCTATAAAAAAATGATTTTAGTAAGACGACGCGACTCAACTCGACGCGCGCGCGCGCGTGTGTGTATGTAATATGTATATAACGTTATATATGAAATAGGTATAGGTAGGTAGAGGTACGCGCGTACGGATGGTTAGCGATATGATTGATAGTGGTGAGCCCGGGCAGCGGGTGGTGGCGCCAGCAGTAAAAACAAACATACCCCGCGGGTCGAAAAAAATCCCGTGTCCGCCCATCACCGTATAGTCATAGTCGTCGTCGTCGTCGTCGTAAAATTTAATAATAATAAATATATATATATATACATACATACACACACACATACGTACGTACGCGTGTGTATATCTGTATGTGTGAGCGTGTGTGTATAAAATAGAGACGCGCGCGCGGCAGACCCGAAAAAAATATTCCAGTTAATTTTTTACCTTCTCTCGTCACTTTTTGATTTATAAACGCTTTGTTGGTTTTTTTTTTTTATTTATTATTATTATTATTATAGTCGTCAACCGGTCGACCCGGTCGGTAACGACGACGCGCCGAATTTTTAATACGGCGTTTGTATCTACCTCGTTATGTTTATATATATTAGGTATATACATATAAACGGTACACCGAAATATCATACACTCGTAAATAGATGACGGTTTTCCATACATTACACGTGTACGATTAGTATTATTATTTTCATGTGATTTATGATAATAATACGTCCATATAATATTATAATAGGGTGAGCGAATAACGCGTGCAAGTAGTTTTAATATTTTAGGTAAATAGTTTGGTGAAATGCAGCAGCGTATATTTATTATTAATTTCATTTATCGAAATGAACGCGAGGTACTTATTCGAGTACCATTGTATTATATGCATTATAATATAATAATGCATTAACAAACAAAAGATAATATTTTAGCATTAGGAAATTTTTCGATGGAGTGCATGGTTTATATTATAATATAGATAAAAAAATTAATTTTTCATGATTTTAATTACTATTAGGTATTTATAGATTTTATAGCTAATGTGAATGCACAAATAACCCGATCAAAGAACTCCGCACAAATCACCACCCCCATAAAACACCGATATTATAATACAGGGTAATCGCCAACCATGTTAAGTGTTGACATTTATTTTTGAGTTTATTCATTTTCTGATTTCATACATATTTTAATGATCTTTTTTTCAAATACTTAGTATGTCATTTAAGGAGTACCTATCGTGTTACAATACCAACTCCAATTTTCATATAAAAATCACCCTTTTTTCTGTTAATTACTAAGTAGATGATTTTTTTGATAATGTTAATGGATCCAAATCAAATGAGTGGTTATTGAGTTATTCAAATTTATATATTAAGGATAATATATGTCTATAATAATAGATTTGGAGGATGAAGGGACTATACTGATATGAAAATTAAACTATTTAAAAATAAGAGAATTTTTCTCTGGCATAGACATTATGCATTCATGCAAGTTGATCTTCTTTTAAATTTTAGAATAATAACCCATTGCAAAAATGATAGAGAATAATATTTTTGAGGGTTGACTAATCAATTAGTCTATTAATAATGTTTCAAAACTATTCATATAAAGGTAAAAAGGTTGATAAAGTATACTTAAAAATTCCAAAAATCTGGATTTGAATAAATTCATAACTATTGACTAATGAGTTATGAGTGTGCGCATGCTTAGTAAATCACTCTGTGTATTGTAGACCTGGCACAGTGCAGCAATGAGTACCTATACTGATGTGTGTATTCGCATTAGTATAATGTAGGCTATAAACGGTACCGTTAACGTTCCATTATATTTGACCATACACAATAGGCATTTAGTCGGTATTTATTTAAGTACTACACAGTAGTGGTATAGGTATAAGAGGTAATAATTCGAATTTTTTTTATTACTGCACACTATATACACATGAAATCATAGACCAGGGATGAAAATTATTGTTTTTTACGTCGTTGACAAACGAATGGGCACGTCGGTTTACGACATCGGTTATCCTGCGTAAAAAAAAAAGATAAAATATAATTACTTGTGTCAGTCGTATTATTTTATAATATAGTAGCATATTGCATGTACGTTTCAATAATATGATATATCTAGAAACGATTAGATGCGTACAGTGATACACGTGACACGGTTTTTCGGTAAAATATAATTATTATTTTAAAATTCTACATAATTACTATGTAGTAGTACACAATAATACCTAACAATAATCAACAATAATATAATAATGATATGCGCTGATTAAAAAAAAACCGTCTGTGACTTATTACGCATATAACCGCGAATAAGTTTATTTTCTTTGATATTATACGCAAATTATAAAATATACATTGTACATGTATTTATATAAATACATATATATATATTCGCCACTTCGCCAGACAACATTTTCATACGTCTTTGCAGAGTTCTCTGCCGACTTTTGGCGCCTGTAAACCCGTGTCCGTATCGTAATTCTAAAATAATGTCAATCACGTTCTCGGAACATAATATTATAATTGTAGTGATATAAAATTTGTATAGATTACTCAGTGCAGCCACGCGCTGTTTGTGGGGATTCGTACTTCAATAAATTCATCGGAATATTATAATCATGGTGAAAGATTGGGATTTCGACCAATTTAATGTTTCATACATTATATTATATACGTATATTACACATATGTATAATGCAAAATATCTGAGAAACAATTTCGCGCGAGACGTATATCATTTAAAGCGATAATTAGTACGCAGAAATAGCAAATAAAAAAATTATAATAATACAAAATTGATTTTGTTCTCGTAATATTACTTAATTACGACGACGATAATTAAAGGTCAACCTGACGACGATAAGAAAAATAGTTTAAAATATAACATCATAATCAATAACAATAGAATCAGTGGATATCGGTTCTAATATTAACAATATTTTATATATTTATAGGCATATGGCTACCTGTACATGCTTTTTTAATTTAAAAAAATTGCATTTTATTTAATAAGTATTTTTACACTTTTTTATTATTTTATTTCATTTTTTTTTTAATGTTAATTATTCAAGATTACAATATCAGTTTCACTCAAACTGTCTTGGAGAACTTCCTGGGATTGAAAGCATAAGTTTGGATTAGCAGATTATAGTAAGAAGCTAATATGTAGTGTGTTGTGAAATCTTTAGTCAAAGAGCTTTCGCCTCTTCGTGTACGACTTTGAGGAAAAGCTTAGAGTATATAATATTATACACTTACTGTATGAGAAATGCCAAATTCTGGTAAGTGATTTTATGAAATAACCGTCTTGTATTAAGCTGTTGATGTGGTTAATTTTTTTAAAAGGTTTTAATATTTTTCTAATGGTGTTCATAACATCCGGAATCTTTTGTTTATCGTTGATATTGTGGTGTATCCAAAATTAACGCAGTACGATTTTACAATGTGGTGTTTTATACACTCGTGCGTATTTAAGTTGCCTATATATACAATCATGTCCTATATTATAAGCGTGCCATTAGCGCAATGCTTATTGTACAGAGAATACGATAATTATATCATGAGAAATATTCGACAGAAAGAAACACGTTGGGCAGAAGAATAAGAACGATGCTTGGAATGAATTTGGTGAAAGAAAAAGGGAAAAGGGGTGTAGGAGTAAAATGACGACGTTATGAAAAGTCGGTAGAGGGGGTTCATTGTGGAAAAAATTGCGAGGAGAAAAAATAAAATAAAAACAATACGAGAAAAATCTGTTGTCCTTTTACGTTTTAACAGTGCAGTCTTTTGAGGTGTCGACCGAAAACGCCGGGGTGAAGTGAGACAACAAGTATACACATATATATTATACGCACGCGGAAAACACACTGCTACATCGTGTTGTATACAGAGAGAGATGCGAAAAAATATTTATAATTGTGCGCAGAGAAAAAGGGCGAAAGCTCTATACCACCGCCACTGTATATAATCACTACTGAACTCGACAGTGTACATAATACACGTCAAAAGGATATTATTATTATTATACAACGCGGGGTCGTCCTGCTCATAGCGGTGTGGCGTATTATTATTATTATTATGTGTATATAATATATACGGGACTCGAAAATTAGCCTGGTGTGAACATTTTCTAAAGGACACTCGCGGGATGATCGAGTAGGGAGGGGTGTGGGGAAAAGGAGTCGTAGGACGACAAACGGATGCGACGCGACGGCGAGAAACTCTTCCGGAAAAACGAGCACTTTTCCATATTTTCTCCTTGTCGACGTTAAAGAGCTCCGACCCCGATAAGCGTGAGGTGAGGTAGTAGCGGAAAGCGCCTTTGTACTCGGCTTATTACGGTCCGGCGAACAAACTCTCAAGGCGAATGCTGATTTTCACCGTATATACGTGTCCATGTGTATGTGTATACGCGCGCGATACAAGAGAGAATCATTACCTACGACGTACGGTCGAATATAACTTTATATTTTAAATGCATAAACCGCATTTTATTCTTTTACGCCACGCGTTTTTCCTATAGCAAGAAACGGATTTTGTATGAGATCGCAAATTAAACACGCATGTAATATTATTATTTATTAATATTTATGATTAATAATAAAAACGATGTAATGACGTAAATCTCTATATTATAGTACATGTCGTATAAGTGTATAAAAAATATACAGTGATTATAATAAAGGATACTTATTATGATCATGTCGCTACCAACCTCGCAAGAAATGCACGAAAATCAATTTAGAGTGGAAAATAAGTTATTATATACGTTATTATTATTATTAGGTATACAATTATTTTATTACGTGCCTCGAAAATCGCCTGACCCGGCCGGTGCGTGGTGATCTCGTCGACGCCCCCTATGGCGTATAATATGTTTAACGCTATTACATATAAATAGTTATCGTTTGACAATTTTAACAACACCTATATGAAATAAATATTGGGACGGCGATGAGTACTAGAAAATACAAACTATAGCAAAAAAAGAGGGAACTCGTATTGAAACTTTTAAGTGCACATCGTAAGTATGTATGTGTATACAATATGTATGTGTGTGTATAAATACAAATAATACAGATGAAGCAAAAAAAAAAACAATAATAAGATTTTTTTTTTATAAAAGTGATAAATCTTTAAAATATATAATAATATTATCCTAAGTTTTATGAAATTATTTTTGTATATTATATTATACTCTTGCCACAAGCCTGAGGTTCCTTTTCCGCAATTAAAATATGTACAAAAGTATAGAAACAAACATATTTTTTGAGATTTCTATATATATATATATATGAATAAGTATGAACAAGATTTGGGAATATAAGAGAGTGAAGAGAGTGAAGATTGGGAAGAATATGGAAGAAAAAAAGAGGCAGCAAAGGTATTAAATAGACCACAGAAAATTTAAAAAAAGAATGTAGAAATATGTGATACACTTCTAACTTTAGATATTAGCGTAAATATTTGATTATTTAATCCATAATCTCCTTATATTAGGTATAAATTATAATACTAACGATTAATAAACAAATAATATAGTGTTTTTTATGAACATATGTACTAAATACCAATATAATATATTATAGTAGGTATATGGGCGAGTGAGCTTCACACATATTTTTATATTTTCGTTTCACACTCAGTATGGGAAAACTCATGAGAGAGTTGTTGAACTTTCGATTAATTAGTCGGGGATAAGAACATCTCAAATTCTCAAGCAGTCGTTGAGATTTTGAATATTTTTTTAACTCTTCAAAGTAATTTTATGACACCAGAGCCGGTACTTTTCAATTTTCTCAAAGCATTTCGCTATAATATTAGTGTAGCAGTACAATATTATAAAATATAAGGTACGTATACTAAATACAATATACTAGCTGTATTACCCAGCATCGACCAGGTTAAAATCTTATCATTTTTTGTTTTGCTTCCGTTGAAATATAGAATACAAACACAATTACAATGATTTATTTTATTATTTTCCACTACTTTATTCAGGACATATTTTTGATGTAAACGCAAAAAACTGAAGAAAGATTCGACTAAATCTACTCAAACAGTCAAACCGAATACAACAAATAAACAAAACAAACAAATACAAGAGTACAAAACTTTATTACAGAACTACACTTCACGTCACTTGACATACGTTATCTCTTGGGTGCGTAACACATTGCATAACGGGTCGGATACCTGATGATAAATAAATTAATAATAATTTTGTTTTACAGGTCAAACTCATACCCGGTTATTATAATAATATATGTGTGGGTGTGTCAATATAGTGACAAAGTTCGCAGATTTAAATGAACAGGCAAAAGATATATTTTTGGGTTTGCTAGAGTACATCTAACTACTAAATTATATACTGTGTACAAAAATGTATACGAACGAATTTGTTAAATATATACGCGGGATATTCCTATCAGCGATAACACACGCATATTGATTGGGTTTATGCAAATTGCAATCGTATTATTTAGATACTCCAACACGCGTATACCAAATCGACCATCGTAGTCCCGCGATTTCACGCGTGTGATTTTTGCACCTAGTGTACCGAATCATTTGTCGGAAGAATACATGTAGGGAATAGAGAATTAAAAAATAATAATAAATCGATAAAACCGTCACGACTCTCGTATATAATAATAATTTAATGTTACGGTGTTTCGTATATATACCTAAACATAATATACATTTTGTACACTCAATTTACAACGCGAACGTCAATAACAACAACATTTTATTGGCAGTGGTGTTAATCAGAATAAATCAACAATATTGAAACTCGTTATAATTCGTTTAACACGTATCACACTATACGGAACTAAACGAATGCGCGAAAACCTAAGCGTGATTAAAATTTAAAATATTTATCAAATCGTCGACTAAATACAAGTTGTATAATATACTCAATAATTCGGTGTATTACATATTGCCGAATTATAAATATTAATAAATAGAATTATACCTATCTTCACTCCCAATCAAAATAATATATATTCCCCGAATTGACTAAATATAGGCTAATCAGCCCATTTATTTCTGGTGCTATTTTTAAAACGACTAATATTTGGTGTCGAATACGCAGATTGTGTATGTAGGCACATTGCACATCCGATAAATATAATTATTAATATTATATAATATACAGACGTTGCAAATCACAGCTACACCGTTTTCGTTTTAAAATCAACTGAAGACTTAATAAATACTCAAACTATCATAACGCAAAAATACAGAATGTGAGGAATTGTGAAGGTGAAATTAAGTTATAAACTTATAACCAACTACAGGCTACAAAAATATAATCAAAAACCCTAGGAAAATAAAGATGACGATGAGCTAGCTAACGGAGGCGCGGTACACTCGGATATTATAGTTTAAGTTTTTCTTCAATATGATTTATATCATATTGTTTATTTTCGCACAACTACAATTACACACACACACATACATACACATACACACAAACAAACATACAATACCATCCTAGCCACGCCCCTTCGACGTGGGTCCGTTGATGGAATAATTAAGCCCTCCCATGTAGAGCCGATACCGGAATGGCCGGGGAGGGCGGGCGGCGAGCGGGAGGGCGACGGCCACCAAAGACTATACGATCGTCGTGGTGTGTTCGTGTGTAAGTGTGCTCGGCACGAAGGAGTGAGTGAGAGAGACGACAAAAATAATAATAATAATAATAATAATAAAAAATATAATAAGTGCACGGCGACCGCGGTAAACTGGTTGCGATACGTGCATGCTCCAGTGGTGGGCAAAAAGCGCACCGGGCCGGCGGAAGTGACGGGCGCGCGCACACTACGCGATCGGTTGAGAACCACTGCCGTCGAACACAACTGAATAGTGTTATTACGTGCACACGACGTATACTTATAGTTATGTACATATTACATATATATATATATATATATATATATATATATATATAATACACCAAGTGGTCGTGGTACGCGTACGTCTCGACGGCGCACTATTTACTCTGTACCGTCAACGACGGGATAACGAGCTACGATCGCCCGCCCGGCCGCGGATATATACTACGGTGGTACCCTATCATTAGCGTTTTATTTTTTTCATCTTTTTATTTTATATTTTTTGATGGATGTTATAATTACCGGGTCTCTCGCCTTCGCCCTGTTTGTTTTTGGTTTACACCATCCAACACACACACACACACACACACACACTAACAAGACACGTCTCGATTTTCTCTCTCTCTCACACTCTCTCTCTCTCTTACTCTGGCCAACGTATACTCATATTGGAACACCGTGGATCGCGGGCGCGCGTCCGCACACACGCACATGCCCAACACGGAGGTATTATTTATATTTTATGATTATTATTATTATTACACGATTATAAAATAACGATAAAAAAAAATTCCACGAGACCAAATAATATTAAAAGCGCGTCGTCGTCGTCGTCGTCGTCGTTATAATAATATTATAGACGCGAGAACGCGGTTTGAAGACTGCACTACCACGCGGGCCGAGGTGTGCGCCGCGCGTACGGGTTAAGGCTGGAGGAGAAGAGAGGGGAAAAAATCACTTTTACCGATCGATACGCGCGATAGTCGTCGCCTCACGAACAACGAGAGGCGCCTGACCGCCGCCGGTCGGCCGACCGACCATATTATATATTATGAGGCGTGTGTGTTTATCATCATGATATACATTATATTATTACAATATATTACACACGGCCTGGTCGCGGTTTTTTATTTTTCGATTTCAAAACGTATCAGTTTTTCTCGATTAAACTTTATTTTCATACGCCTACATTTTACTTGTATAGTACTAATTTTATGTAACGTGTACACGCCACTTATTGCGCGTCTGCATATATATGTTCTGCAGTTCTACACTTCTACACATAAATTAAATCGTTATATTATGTGTATCGATGACGAATTGATCGCGAAGTAGGTATATAAGAACCTGCAACGCCAGTTCACACTCATCGTTTTGTATTACGTCTCTCCTCGTCGTATAGTTGGTCAGATATTAAATTACGTGCAATAAATTTGCACACGAGATTCACGCAGAAGAACTCCTTAAGCCGAATTGAGAATTAAAATTAAATTAGGCGCCTCATGTCTTCATCGCCCCGTAGGCATAGCGAACCATCGCTACTGACAGTATTTTGAATACCATTCACCGGAAGATATTAGGACTACAGGAGTAATAATACCTACATGGTGCCCATATACTTATATACATTATATATATACGGTATACAACGAAAACGAAAATCAAGGACTATTATTGTTGGTTTTCGTTATCGGGGGCGGAACTATACAGTCCGAGGGAAGTGTACACGCGCGCATATAATACAAACTATATAACTACACAGAGTATTACAGGAAAAAACATGACCATCGCGTTTCACCCCAAATCGTTACAACTACAAACTACAGTGTTTGCCCCTTGAAATGAGTCTTTCTTACTCTATATATATGTATATATGTATACACATAACATTATACTTCCTATATATAAAAGCTTTACGCGCAATCAGATTTTTACAATGACCTATATAATACAACACAGCTATAACAGTGAGTTTGTAGTTCAGTATACATGATATACAATATACAATATACATATACATAAGAGAGAGAGGAAGGACAAATACATTTTTTTTTTAAATATTTTTGTCGAAAGATATTACATACCTAATATTAATAATGGTTTAATATATATATATATATATATATATACCGGTACGACGATATTAAAGTAATATAAAAAACACGAGTGTGACGAGTTTTGGCGTGCGGCGGTGTATACGTGACGCGCACAACACACAGAATAATATAATAGTAATCGTCACATCCGACCTCTAACTATAGTCTACCAATATAAAATTATAATATAATAATATAATATTTCATGCCTCCTACTCGTAAATAACAATAACGCACACCGCGTAACATTCGGTTCAAATTTGATTTTTGTCGACGAGAGTCGCACGTCGCATAATACATCAAACACGCTTCGTCCGAAGTCATATTATATACCGTGTGTGTATAATAATACCGATTTCAATCTAGTCAATTGCTCTAATTGCGCGCGACCACACAAACGCTGCCGCTCACGCAATTATTTAATCACGTCCAATTTTCCCGTTTCCCTTCAGCCCGCCACCGCCACGAGCTTCGTGGCCGGCGGCAAACATCAACTTTATAATACAACATCACTACCGCCCCGTTGTTACTATATACTACAATACAGTACTGCAATACTACACTCGCTCTGAATTTGCTCTTATCACAGACACGTCCATAACTCAACGTCGTAACAATAGATAAATATTGTTAAGCTACAGCCATCATCTTCTTCTCGTCCATGTTTTCTATCTCACTTTTAGTTATTTTTATTATTATCATACTATTGTCAGACGCAGTACCGCTGTAAGGTAGAGTGAGGTGATGCAAGTACTTAGTGCTGTATTATATATCACTCAGTACTCACTTACATATTATGCATATCTATTGTACTTAGAAACTTCTAGACCATCTAGACAAAAGCCGCCGCATCCACCGCCGCCGGGTAACGAACGAAAAATATAATTTTAAAATAAAAAAAAACCTCGAGAAATAGGGTAATAATATAATTTGCTTACCTACGACAGCGGAAGCCCAACGAAAAAAAATTGACGAGTCGTCGCGCTTAAGTGGTTATCCCAACTGTAGGTTTTCATTGCAGTACATATCCGCTCAAGTATATACCCCCGCGATACATCGGCAGCGTTGAAACGATCAAGTTTTAAATAAAATATTTGAAAAAAATCGTTTACCCCCATGGCTTGGAATGAATTAAAGGCTGCGAGTAGGTATGAATGGTATGATTACAAAATTTTATGTAGTGTGCGTTATAATATATGGTAATGAATGTATATGTATATCCCTGACCGGAAACGAAAATATTACTGTTTTTGAAAACGCGACCAATTTAAATATTTTAAGGTATAGATACATGCTTAAGACATATTTGTCCATAATTAATAACTTTGATCATTTTGATTGATCACTTTTTTTATTTAATATAAAATTAATTGCATTAAAACTGTCACCGAATACGGTGCTAATAACCGGAACAGATTTTTTTTTAAAATCGGGATTTTAGGTTATTGTTATTAAAAACCATACATCAAAATTAGAAACGAAATTGTTGTTATTCTTCTAAAACTGAACTGAACGAAATCATATCAGAAAGGTTGCAGTCAATATGTGTTATTGTAGCCGTTTTCTTTCAGACATTGGTAAATATATACATATTATAATGGTACGATATTATACGCTCCGTGCAGGCATCGTCGCGTGTTCGTCGTTTCACGCACGAAATTCTTACGTGGCACACTCAAGACAATATAGGTAATGATAATGTACGACGGCCGAGACGCGGTACACGCACCCTGCCCGAGGGCAGCTTCGACCAGCTCGCGCGATAATAGTCTACTTAATAGCTATCCACACGAGACAAATTATCATCATCGCACACATATTATATAATATGTAACAAACGTGAATGAAACAATTTTCCCAATACACTGTATGTTATCTATATAGGTTAGGCGCTTCATACATATAGTATATATGGTAATAAGTACTTACAAGTTTACAACTCAATACTTCTATATATAGTACAAATGAATTCATAAAATGTTGATGAAAATTTTCTCGATTAAATTCAACAAATTTTATATATATTCCCTATTGATTGAAATGTCTAACAAGAATAATGCGAGGATTTGAATCCCCGCAGCCCTTTACGTAGGTTTAAAACTCACTCTCCTTATAAAATTAGATATAAACGCACTGCAGATATTATATTAGTGCAGTACATACAGCGTAAACACACCGTAATGAATGACTTAGGTCTTAGATGACATTAAGAGACGTAGACATGACCACAAAAAATATCGTGTATACTCGGTCTATATATATATATTAAAAAATGTACACGAGACCCGATCAGAAAAGCACAGACCAGTACATGCATATATATATCACGGTACAATCCAAGTCTGGTATCTTATTATATACCGTGGTTGGACGATATTATAATATACGTCGGGTACACCCTACGGTAGTATATACCTATTATACATATACCTATTATGCGGTTCTGCCGGAGTGTATCGCTTATTCTGTCGGTCGGACTGCGCGGCGCCAACGCGGCGGCTGATATTCTAGAACGAAAAGCGTTGCGGGATCAAACGACGCCTTTGACGGGGAAGTCGGTAACGTGTACACTTGACCGACGGTATAAAACAAATTCGAACACGGTATTAAATTTCCAATCGACACCCGAACAGGATATTTTTCGTTATAATATCTGTAACGAACAACTATATAATAATAATATACCTACACATCATACGCTTCGCCGATAAAATATATTGTATACATTAAAAATAATAACATCGGGTACCTATGTTTGTCTACACATACCCGTGGTGTTTGTATGCACGGAAACTGTAATACAAACAGGAAAATAATATCTTTCGTCGGTGTGTGGAACGCGGACCGTTCCTCGTCCTCTATACTGCGGCGGCAATGGGGCTAATTAGGCGGAATGCAGCACACGGCGTGGACTTGGCGACTTGCTCGCTCACCCCACGCGTACAGTATTCGGAAAGAAGAATATCGGACGGCAGACGACGATTACAACCTACACCACCGTAGTCAGTAGTATAGGTTACCTATAGGTGTACCGAAAATACCGTCGTGCACATTACGTACATAATATTATGAACCGTAACGATATTATTATCGCGGTCCGCGCGGGCGGGATTTTCCCGGCGGTGGCGGCGGCGGCCGGCGAGGCGCCTCGTCGTGGTTGACGTTGACCTCGGCGCGTTATATTATTATTGACCGGTTGGCCGCCGCCGCGGTGGTAATTACGCGCAGAGTGTGTATAGTAGTCGTATTATATATATACCCAGTACGTGTATTACGTGTATAATAAATGTACGGTATATATAGTAAAGTGAAGTGAGGTTATGCACACACGCACGCACGCACGCACCCGTCAGTCGCACACGCAGACTCCCACTTTTGGCCGCCGTTACCCGCGCGCATATCGCATATGTGATGTATAGGTACAATAATAAAATATTAAAATAATATTACTGAATTGGCGCATAATGCGCGATGCACACGGATATGACCGACGGGCGAGACGCTACAACTCTGAGAGAAATAATAAAAAAAAAAAACCAAAACAAATATCGACACCGACGACAACACACGCGCTTTAAGCGGTTGAAGGTAGGCGCACGGATGATGATGATGATGATGATGATGACGATGTAGATAATATCTGATGGTTTGTACCCGTAACAAGACGACGACGACGACGACGACGACGACGATCGTGCGCGAGTACTAAACACCATTATCGTGTTCTGATATATTATATTATTATATAGGTGTTAATAACGCGACGCCTAGAATCATGATAATTTATTATTATATATACGACGGGACATGCGCGAGACCGGTCCCTGGCCGACACGCGAGCGCCGTCTCCTCTCTTCGTTCTCGTTCGAAACACGGTTTTGATAATATTTCCCATTTTTTTTCTCTCCTTTCCTTTCTTCGCATTTGAATAACGTTTTCCGAACGACACGAATACACCGAGCACTAGCCGCGGCCTACGCACACACACACGTCGATCGATAAAATAATAAAACAACGCGTCGTCGCGAATAGAACAAAAGAGAGCGGATATAGAGGAGAAACGCCGTGCGTGCGTGCGTGCGTCGCGCGCGCCTATATAACGCGTTGCAGCAAACCATGCGCGCACGTAGATTCGTTTTTTACTATTATTATTTTACATCGTATACCTACACACACACGCATAGACTTACGACGACGACGACGACAACGACAACGACAACGACAACGACGACTATTACCGGGAGAGAACTCACGCACGCACACTTTTATAATATATATATATTGTCAAGGAGCCACCGCCGCCGCCTTCTCCTATATTATAGTCCGCCGACAGTAACGTACGGCGGACGATAGGAGGGAAAGTCCATTGTTGCCGTTGAAAAAAAACGCCGTTCGCCCACCCCCACCTACCCTACTGCCGTTGTACCACCCCGGGTAACATGGTGTGTGTATATATTATACGCGTATGCAAGCGTAAGTACGTGTTAGTGCGTGTGTGTGTGTGTGTGTGTGTGGATGTATGCCCCCATTCACTCAGCCACCGCCGCCGCCGCCGCTACCGGTCTCTACCCCTTGTTGTAACACTAGACGCACACAGGAACACACGCACTACACATACGCGCGTACACACACACACACACACACACAAACTATAATACGACTCGCACACACATTGCGATGAAACGCAGGCAAACTCGCGAGAACCAATTAATCCGTTTAAAATATTATACAAGTCGTGTATTTTCCAATAATTAATAGTAAACCGAACGTAAATAATAATATAATAATATTACGATATAGGTACGTGTAACATATGTGTTGATTATTATTTTATCCGTTCACGCGCGCCGTGTACCCTCTGTCTTCATAATATTATTATGACTAAAATTGTCGTACGTATAAATATTATTATTATTATTATGTCTATTAACCTATATAATATTATACATCGTTATTATGATCATCGTCACATATTATAATTAACTATATTAATATTATTATTATTGTTATTTCCTAAACCCTACATAAGCGATAAGCCTTAAGGAAAAACGTAGATTAAAATGGAAAAAAATATAGGTGTGTATAGTGTAACGCGTATAGGTTTATTGTTGTATATATAAATGCAGACTGCAATAATGCGCGTATTACCGCTGCACACATAAGTATATGAAGCTGATTCTATTAACGCATATAATTATCAACAGTTTTAGGGTATCTGCAATTTTATACGTGACGGATAATATAACTACTGCTGAACGACAGACAACGCACTCAACAACAGCCATTCGTTTTAAAAATAAAATAATATTAAATGATTTAAATGTACCACTGACGGCAACGGTGTATATTTGACTTTGTTATGTTCTTATTTGGGATTACTTTTATTGTACACACTACACTTTATAATCATTAGGTATTAATGTTTAAAATGCTACTTGATAGTTAATATATATACACCACGCGAGAGAAAAAAAGATTCATGCATTTCTATAGATGATTTTTAACATTAAAATTATATAATGATGTTGTGCAGTGTTTCACGAGCGATACGGTAATTGTAAACATACTTTAATCGTTTCCGTAGAAATAATATAAAACCAAAATACAATATTATACGTATACGATTCTGCGAATAATACGCGTGGTCGGTAGTGAAAAAAATTATACTTCAAAAAGCGTACGATATAAAAGTGCGAGATGAACAGGCAAATATTTTTTTAATTCCAAAATCAGAATAAGAGGTATTTTAAGAAAAATTACCATTCATGAGTATCTTCTACACGATTGAAATGCTAAATACTAAAAAACCATTGATTTTTTTATCAACACTTGATCAGTATATTATCGACATCCAACGTAATTTTATGGCAATTAATTCTGTGTTTTATTTTAAGAATACAAATTACTGTTTATGCAAATTTTATGCTAAAAAATATACCGAGGCATTAATTTATACAATTTTGTATTCTTATATGTTTATATATATTATAACATTGTTCATAACGCCAATGACCGCTGCGCGAGCGACAAAACCAATTATATTTGATTACTTATCAATTATCATTATTACAATATTATTAGTAAAGAATAGGTATTTCATATTAAGTACCCCGCATCTATGATCGTCATGATAGCTTTTATGTATAAAACTACATACTTAACGATTTTTCATTTATTCTTATAAACATTTAGTTTTGTATAGAATGTTATTTTAAGTTATCATTAAAGTAACTAGTTAATTAATTAAATTGATATTTCAGCTGCAGTCACATATTTAGTAGATATTATAATAGTATTAAGTATATTTAGTGATTTTGATAATAAAACATTTAATATAAAACCTTTGACATTATTTAATTATAACTTATAACTCACAAACTATTAAATGTATAGCTATATAAAAACTACCTAGGTTTCTTTAGAATATTGATTTTAATATGATGAGAGGTAATTCATTATTTCATTACATATTTTAGATACATTTTCAACACTTCAATGATAATTTTATGTTAATATTATAGATATCTGTATTATCTTTATACAATTATTTTTATACAATAAAATTACTATACAACTGATTGTCTAAATAAATAGGAAATCTTCTAAAATTAAACAAACAAAACTACAATACCTATCGATTGTTGAAGCAATTAATATTAAAGTTTCAGAATAATAGTATACATTTAGGTTATACATATTATAAGCTAAGGTTTATTTTTAGTTATATTTTGATTCAAATCAATAAATAAGCGAATTTTGTTAGAGATATGTACTACTATAGTAGTGGTAGATTTTAATAAATAGAGAACCCAGTTTTATCAATAGAAAAGGTAAATAAGGTAATAAATACTTGATCATAATAATAGCAGAATATGAATATATATAATTTGTAGAATCGTTGGCATTAAACTTAATATTATAACATTTATTAATTATAATGTAAGAATGTAACCCATACTTATATAAGTACCTTTACATTTATTTTTATTATTTTTCAAAGTTATATACAAATACAATTGTATATTTGTATGCAATATCTAATTAAGTACAATAAGCGTGTAGATGATTAGAGTTATGTTAGTTGCTCATAACACGTGAAAGGAGACATTCATTAGATATTTTTAAGCGTGGGAGAGGGGATTTATGAAATTTAACTAATAAATAAATAAAATGAAAAAGAAAATTTAGAATATCTGTTTGTTGAATTTGTAACAAATTTACATTAGTGCTTACATTGTAAAACTGAAGGTTAGATACCTAATGTAAAATATTCTTTGCAAAAACATATGCAGAAAAAATAAAATTTATTAAAATCTGTGTTATAAATAATAAGCACTTTAAACATAAAAGCAAACCATTCAAGTGCTATTCTTGCATATTTAATAAAAGTTTATGCAGAACACTATTATATATAGATATAGTATAACTGGACTCTAGAAATATCCATCGTTTACACTATATGAATCATGTAACTTAATAAATAATTGGTTTTATAACCTTGTCAACCTAATCGTTGAATGGTGTCAACACTGTCAACATTGTCAACAACTTAGTTGCTTATTGAAGTAAATAATACAAGGTACAGCTAATTCTAGAAACAGAAATATTCACAACCGTCTTATTTTTAGTTGTAAATTATATTTTGCATTTATTGTGTTATATTTATCACGGTCAACATGAAAATTTATATAAATATATCATTAAGTATACCTACGTGTATACAATTATTGTGCAATGAAATATGTACCCATCCATCTATTACTAAATATTAAACATACCAATATGCCAAGTATATAAACAAATATGTGAACACAGTATTATATATAAGGTATTACCTACATATTATAAATAACAAATAGGTACATCCCAATTTACCAATGTATAATATTTTAATTTTACAAGCGAACAATTTTCAATCGATTGATTCAACAGATCAAAATATTGAAGAAATACTATAAATTAGTTAAAATACTGAATTTTCAAAGACAAAATAACCGTTGTTGGTATCATCTCCACCCGGCGTTGTATACCAAGTTAATTTATTCTGTTATACGGTCGGATAAAATACATTTGCATCTAAATCGAGTATAACTAAACGAAAACGATTATTGTTTGTTGAGAAAGCAGGTAGCAAATAACAATAATAATAATGAAACTGTAAATATAAAATATTACTGTTATATATATCATAACATTTTTGAATTTATAGTTAGATAGATACGTGCATAAATATAAAAATAACATTTTTCCGAATAATTAACACATACCGTCAAAAACAATAATAATAAATTATATTTAATGTTTAAATATCGCAAGCGCAATTACATATCCGTCAACGTAAATGATGTGAATTAAAATCCAAAAATATTATTATACCTACCCCATCATTTCAAACGGAAAGAATGATGGATGATATTTACGGAATGATCACATTCGCCTAGATCATTCCTACTTATATTTATTAATAAAGTTAAATAAAATACATTTTCCGTTTGTGATTCGCGTGTTGGTACAATAATAATTTATAGAAATCGCCAAAACAATTTATAACTATTTATTTTTTTACGCGGTGTTACTACTACTACTACGCTATTACTGCAGCAGTTAAAAAACAGTAGCGACGACGTGATTAGGCACATCGTCGTCGTACTCATCATCATCATCATCATAATGGAAACGCGTCCATAATGTTGGGTTTAATTGTCGTCTGGCGCCAAAGATCGTATACACACACACACACACTGCACATAAATATATATTGTAATGTTTAAGGCGATTTGGTCGTGTGGGCTGCGCGACAGCTTTTCCTTATAGCCCCAAGGTGACGTTTATTGTTTACCAATATAACATTATAAAAACTATGATATAATTACAATATCTTACATTATATACCTACTTGACAACTATTCTAAAGTGCGATGGCATGAAGAGATTATATAGCTAATAGTCATTGAAAAAAATCACACTTTTATACATTTTTGTACCTATATATACTTTTTTTCAAATAATAATTTTATTAGGTTTGTGTCTTGTGTATATAATTTAATTTGATTGATGGATGAAAATTATTATTATGAAATAAAAATTTTAAATGCAAGAAACAATAATTTTACGTATACTTATATTGTTACTATATTAACCAACCTATTTCACTTTCAATATAATATTGTAGACACGAATTGACCACATTTATAAAAATAAAGCGAGTTAATCATTAATAATGGAAATAATAGAATAGATTAATATTATAATAGAGTAATTTTAAACATTTCGATCATAACAAAATTCAATAAAATTAATATTTTGAGCTATAATATGAAATTTCCATTTATTTAACCTGTGTTGGCTATTTATAATAAAATTATTATTATTGTTATTATAAATTTATAAATTATTACTACTGCGAATCCTATGAATACATATAAATCGTACAGGTTATAGAGCCATCGTTAATGGGTTGCGATAATAAGTTCTTATTATTATCAAAATAATATATTATGGGTACTCGTGATAAAAAAAAAAATTGCCCAAAGTGGTATAGGTATATTACTATTTTCAAAAAGAGAAAATCAGCATAATATGTTTATCGGATATACTAATAGTACCTACCCTACTGCTTTAATCGATAACAGAACGCCTATACGCGTCATATAAGATAATAATATATGATTATTTATTTCCTATGTCACCTACTTACTTATATGCGATTAATACGTAAATATATATTTTAAATATTATGATTAAATATATAAAAATTAAATTATATTTTGTTGAGACCGACCTGCCAGACTTGGTGATGACCATTTCGGTGCCGAGTTTGTGGAACTTTTCCCAGAGATCCTTGCCTTCCAACGTGACCTTGGGATCGTCGACCACGCCGTCATCCTCGGGCCTGACGACGGAACGGGGTAG
Organism: Rhopalosiphum padi; assembly: GCF_020882245.1. Lineage (NCBI taxonomy): Eukaryota > Metazoa > Arthropoda > Insecta > Hemiptera > Aphididae > Rhopalosiphum > Rhopalosiphum padi. The sequence continues at coordinate 87,286,768 of NC_083597.1, forward strand.
CGCGGCCGCCGGGTGTGGATGGTGTACGCCGTGCGCGACGGCCGCGGCCAACGCGAGCATCTCTTCGGCCGGATAGCTACCGGCGCCCGGGTGATGCGGGGCGTGGTGCATCTTCGGCATGGGTATCATGGTGCCCGGGTAACAGGCGCCCATGGCGTACGCCGCGGCCGCTGCGGCCGACAGACCGGGTGGCGGTGGTGGCGGCGGCGGATACTGCTGTTGCTGGCCACCGGCCTGCTGCTGGACCGTGGACGGCGGCGCACCGCCACTGCTGTTGTTGTTGTTGTTCGTCAGCAGCGAACTGACGGAGAAGTCAGTGGACGACGCACGCGCCGCCGTGTACGATGTGTCCGGTGAACGTTGGCCGCCGGTCATAGCGGCAGCGGTCTGCGGGGTGTCCGGTGCCCCACGGGGTGACCGGCACCTGAGGTCCGCTTGCTCGAACCGCATAACAGCCACGCCGTCCACGCCGTTACCGTTTGACCCAGCCACTACGGTGGACCAGACTCCTGTACGAGCATTCACAAATGTTTACCGCGAGTGATTGCGACGGAGTACGGTGAAGAAAAAAAAATTCAATGCAAACCGAAATTTTTTATTTTCTTTGCGATGTCGAATTCGATTGCTGTCGACGGTATAGTTCGGAAAAAATTTTATTTCAACGTTAATCACACGCGAGACGGTCGACCGTTGTTGTTCGCACGCGGTGTTTCGACGAGTGTTTTCGAGCGTCGTCGAACGCGAAAAAGTTTAAAAAAATATTAATCGCGACGATTATTAATATTGTTATATAATATATATATTATATATATGTTTTAACGTAAAAAAAACTATGACACGGTGGTTGTGTACACGCGAATAATATGCAAACACGGGGGGGCCGAGTAGAGACGACTCGCCGCCAACACTATTACTACGACCACAACAAAAACAACAACGACGACGACGACGACGACAACGGTTAGCGCGCTCGGTGCCGACTGACTGTGTGGCGGCGGCGGCGATGTGACAACACCGACGCCCCGGTCCGAGTGTTAATGAGAGTCGCGTCCGGATTGGTCGAGACCGGCCCGGCCAATCGGCAAGCGTCGACGGTTTCACGCAACGGCGTCAACACACACACACACACACACCTACAGAGCTCGCGTCGACGTACTGTGCGGGCGCGCCGCGTGTGTGTGCGTGTGCATTCGTGTTTGTGTGTACGTCACGCGCTTGCGAGTGTGCGTGTGCGTGTTGGACGCGACGCGGTTGCGGCGGCGTTGGTGGGGGACGCCGTCGCCGGTCAACGCTTGTTCAGGCGGCGGCGGCGGCGGCGGTGGCGACGACGACGACGCCGGTGTTAAAATACGGCGCCCACCACCGCCGCCGCCGCCGCCGCCGCCACCACCCTACGTGTATGTGTCCGACGTAACGACCGGAGGACTTTTGGCGCCCCTTCCTCGCCGCCCTCGCTATAGCCGCGCTATACCGCAAAACGCCGTCGACGCCGCCACCGCCACCACCGCCGCCGCCGACGGCCCCCTTCGACGTTCACGCGCACGCATCCTCCTACGCGACCGTTCGGCATAATATTATATCGTACTGTCGTATATAGTGCCGTTGTACATACGCCGTGCGCCCGCGAGTTTCACGTGCGTATACAGTGTGCGCGCGCGCGCCCGCCTTTCCTCCGCGGCCCGTTTTTTTTATTTCTTATACTCCACACACGCCGCGGCCGATCTCTCGCCTACGATTTCAAATGAGATTATAGAACTGCAGCCGATGTTTTACTATAGGGTGCACTTTTTGTCCGGATGTGCCCTCCCACCGCGGCGCACAACACGTTTTCGCCTTTTTTGCACAGTCTATCCGATTGGTTTCAGACTTTTGCGGATAAAGCGATTTATCTATTTTTTTTTCAAAATAAATCGTTTAAAATTTAATTTAGTTTTTACATTAATTGTCGTCCGACGCGCCCTCAAAAATATAGTATGAAATGTTTTTTGCAGTGTTTTAGATATTAAGTGCGTCGTCTTCGTGGCTATACACTTATAATATATTATTATTAAATATATATACTTATTAAAATAATATCCTACAGCCTGTCTGTGTACACGTCGATAATCTACAATAATATAATATGATTTACAGTATATTTTGTTAATCACATAATTTCCTATACACTTATAATTATATTCCTCAGCTATACGTGAAAAAAAAAACGGCGAGTAATAATATAATTATATACATTTTATTATTATTTCACGATAATAATTTTATAGCACCTCTTGCAAATCACCGTTGGCCATTCTTCATCTAAACTCATTATATTTTATATTAATACTATTTATAGTAATAAGAATAATAATAATGCAATAAGATTATAATGAATTCGGTGTGTATAATTATAATATACTATATAGTTATATGCGTTTTGTAATCAAAACATACGCCGGTAAGTTATTTTAATAAACCATCATGTATAGCGCGGGCACCAGTTGTCCAGTACTCCAGTTATAATACACAAATTAAATTTAGTTTAAATAAATTAAAAATTATAACTGTTTTACACATACATGTATTTTATTGATAATCATTTTTATTGTTATTCCATTCGATTCCCTGTTTTTTAATTCAAATATAATTATCAATTTATTTATTTTATTTGCGGTTTTTACATTTAAATAAAGTATCCATCTGTTATTAACATAACTACAACAATTTAATATTATCTAATATTAACTACATATTTTTGTATATAGTGGGTATAGCACACTCAAACTGTGTGCTACACACTTAACAAGTGACAAATAGACAAACATTTATGTTTATTAGTTAAAACTCTTAAAAGATGTTTGTTTAGATATATTTAAAAAAAAAATGATGGTAAGGTGTGTAGTACTGTATAGTAGCAAAATTTACAAAAAATAGAGACTGATATCAAGCAGACGGTATATTATGTAAGGCATACTTTATTTATTTTATCACGCATTCATAAAGTACATAAGTATAATAATTATATTATATTATTTGTTTTTATTATTATTATATTCAATATATTATTTGTACACCGAATATTTCGTTTTTTTAAATATTACATTTGGGTATAGTGGATCTCTGAAAACTCAAACATTTACCTAATATTATTGATATCCCTTAACGTTGTTAAAAAATAATTTATTTTTGAAAAACTAATTTTACATGAGGGATAAGTATATATTCTTATTTTTTTATTATACCTGCTATATATTTTTTATATTCCAGAATTTTATTTAAAAAATCGCAGCACGATGTTGTTAGGGCATTAGACATTTGATTTGTTTAAGTCACAACACATCGAATGTTATGATATTATTTAAGATCACGGGCTATGATGATACACGACTTACGAATAGGACCTATATAGACTACGATCTAAATATACAATAATATTATATTATATTATAAAATATAATATTGACTATAAATAGTATACCTAAGCAACAACTACCTACGCTTGCAGGTTGCGACAGAAACCGAGTGTGTTTATATTTAGTACAGGTAATAATAATACAATATTATTAAATTGTGTTATTTTAACCTTACATATTATAGTGCATTTCTTAACATTTATAAATAAAAACGCGTAGGTATATATTATTGTTGGTGACTATATTACATACACCCGTAGACCACGATACAAATAGTATTCAAAGATATTTCATTCATGTACCAAAATAATCCGAGTCCGAGTCGACATCATAAACACGGTTATATAGCCGTATAGGTGTACCACCTATATAATATTATATTAATTTTACAGGTCCACCGCCGCTGACGTTCACGGCTACTTTGCGTCTGTCGCGTCGCGTGGCTTTTATCGTTGCACATGACGTGTAATCACACGGTATCGCATTCACTGACCGTCACGATCTACCGGGAGATTATTATACGGAGACGAGTCGAATTTTCGGACACGATGACGCGACAGACGACGTATATAGCTCATCTGCTGCGCAGTGAACCTCCTGGCTATTATATAAAATACACGACTTGCATAACACACAGCTATAGGCGAGATGAGTGTGTTACGTCGACTGTCGAGTTGTTGATAAATAATATATTTCGGAATACATATAATAGCGCCATTCGTGTGGTATATTATTATAGATATTTTATTATACCGCGATGAGTAAAAGCCCGAATCCGTCAGCGCGTTGTCGTTGACGACGACATGCAGCAGTTTGTTCGAATATAATGATATATTATTTTTATATTTTTACAGCGCGCGGAGTCGCATACCGAACCTACAAAAACCCATATTATTATAATATTATATGTTATGCGATTCCGTAACTATATTACAATATTATGATGGTATATATACCTATAACCGTATTACTATCGTGTGCTACTCGGCGTGAACTGCGCGCAGAAGGGGTTCAAAAATCGGTGAAAATAACACGCATTACGAGATTACGAAATAATCGTTTCCGTAACATCGGCTAAACGTCATAGATATGGATAATAACATAATACTGCTGCAGCGATTTACCTATATTACGGTAATAATAATGAACGCGCGTATTTGTTACGCGATGTACAATAACGGAATATATATAACACTACCTATATATATTAATATTATTATCGTAAAATATAATAATAAAACCGAATTTAATTTCTTTGGGTAATCAATAGACTGGATAATCGTACATATCATACACACGCGTACCTGCGGAACACGAATTTAATATTTTGTAAAACTGCAGATATTATATTATATTATTGTCTATTGTATCGTGTATACATTATATTATACGATAATGGTCCTGTTCAGGCACCCACCATAAATGGTTTTGTTATTATCGTTTCACGCGTAAACGAATATCGTGTTTTTAGCAAAATCCCATATAATATAGGGCATATATAGGCGATGATAATGTATAGACGATCTCCATAACACTAACATAATAATAATAATATTATTCAGATCAGGATATGTATTATATAGATAGGTACGTATCAGTGACGTAAATTATTATATACCGTTTTGTGGGGGGTGATATGTTTATTTCGTATATTATTGCGTCGATTGTCATAACTCACGAGGAGTAAAAAAACAAACATTTTATAATATCTTATGTAATATTTATAATAATGCATACCTACATATTTATTATTTTTATAATGATATGCATAAATATCATTGATATTTAGATATCATGTGTTACATATATTAGAATATTACATGGGTAATACCAGAGTTAACTGGATAACTGGCGACCCCAAATAAGTTTAAAGGATGTACCAGTGGCGGCTTGAGTCTTCATAACTCAATAGGAGCAAGTAAGCAAGTTTTAAAACAACCAACCCATCACCCACCAACTAAATTTTAAGAACCAATATTGTAATATTTTTAGGTTCTTTTTTAGTTAAATTTGTCATTCACTTTTAAAATGTATGATATAAATACACTCATTTTTTACTAGGAATTATCAATCTTATTAATTATGATTAAACCTGTTAAACATTTTTTTTCCATTTCCAGGGCAGGAGCAGTCGCGCTTAATAGTATTCTTATAACAAGCCGCCCCTGAGACATACACCAATTATATTAATAAGCAGTACCAAAATTATAAATATAAATTAAAAACAATAGGTTAACAGTAAAAAAAATATAAAGTTTCATATAATTGATAAATCATCCGTATATTACACCTCATAGTTGTGCCACAGATACAATATATCATATTAAAGCACAATTTTAAAATTACAAATTACATGAATTTATTATTCTCTCGGTATAAGCAAGCTTTTTGTGAAACTGAGAATTTTAATTACAGCTATACTTGATCATAATACACTTACAATAAATAATGATAAGAATGATAAGATAACTATTATAATAATGTACAAAAGTCAATAATTGAATAATAATAAAAAAAATAACTTATATATTCATAAAATCATAATTAATTTACTTTAATTATTATTAACTATGTCTCCAATAAGCACCTGTTTTTATTTTGGAACTAAATGCTTTCTATTAATATAAATGAATTTAATATCTAAATATAAGGCTTTATACTTTTAATAATTATTTTGATTATTATTCTTAGACGACGGATAATATAATAATTATAGGTATTAAAAATACATATTATACAATCCAAATTATAATTTATAACCGGGGTGGTAGTTATAGTAGGTAATGGTATCAATGCGCACAACACGGTAAGTCGAAAACATTTGTAAATAATAATAATGATGATGATGATGATGATGATGATAATAATAAATCGGGTTTTTGCTGCACGGCGGCGGCCGAGAGGAAACCGCGTGCGTCCGTTCGATCGTCGCGCGTCTCATCCGGTCCTCGTCGACCGGTTTGGCCGTCGTCGCGGTCGTCGTCGTCGTCTTCGTCGCCGTCGCCGTCGCCGGACTCGACGAAGGTCGTACTACTACACGGCCGTATATAATTGGTTTATTATTAATTTGTTGTTTTATTTTTTTTTTTTTTTATCGTCCGTGTTCGTCGCGCCATGTGCGTACATATACCTTACTATCTTCTGGACACCGTCCGCGCGTAAGGTACTAAGGTATATAATATAATAACATTATATGATATTGTTCGTAGCCATAATAGTTTTATCACTTCGATATAATAATATAATAATAATGTTAGACCTGCAACACTAACACCGTTTAAACGACTGTAACATCAATGCAGCTGCTGCGTCTGAGGGTCCGACTATGTTATGGTTGAAGGGGGTCTCGGAACACATAGGTATACATAAAATATATTAATATGATGATGTCCGCGATGGCGTTGGTTATTTTATGCGTTTTTTTCCTAAATTTATATATTATGTCGTGAATTAGTAGCAAGCCGACCGGCGCGACCACGGTCATAAAATTGGTGTAAATATGAAAGTTTGGTATATTATTATTATGTTAAAAAAGGACCCCTTCTACAGCTACAGTAATGTTTGTTATTCATCGAATTATAGAAGCGTTACGCGTTTAAATACTAAACAGACACATTTTCACTACGATTCCGAATAGTATACGACATTTAATTACGTAATACAAAATAGTCAAATTATTTAATTACCAAAAATGATATTTTGTCGTCGAAGTATTATTGAGTTCAATAATTATCCGTCGGATAACGAAGAACGGCTCGATAACAGATGTCGGGGAATTAACCGAGAACGTAATAATTGTTTCGAAGCAAAACACAATAATATAATATAACAGTTAATTCTCATTATTATAATGATAAATGATAATAAATTAATTTTAATAATTTTTATATTTTTTGCGATATTGAAATCCCTAAAACCACGTTGATGATAAGGAATCTATTGTGATTTCCTCTATATATTATATAATACAATATTAACTCTTTCGTTCTGTACGTAAATGCGGTTAGATTATTCTTAGCGTTACTAACTAATCATTTTGTTAATTAACGATAATATAGTTTATAGTATTATTATCAATATTAGTGATTATAGTTCATTATTATTAAAAGTTAAAACTGAATAATCGCAATATACAAACGTAGGAAATTTGACCGTTTAACACCCTCTGATAGGTTAGAACGATGGTCAGATTATATTCATAATATGTAAAAATTTAAAATGTAATGTTTGATATAACAAATAAATGACATAATACTTAAAAAACAATTTTTCAGAATTTGTATTAAGCTGCAATATTTTACTTAAACATATTTTCAATATTTTGTAAGTTGTCCAACTTTCTTTTATTTATTGAGCTACCATAGTTTTATACTTATTGCTAAATAATGAAAAAAATATATATTTCCGAGTCTACCTCTTGAATTTTAAAATTTATTGGTATATCTATGTTTTTAATATTACTTCGATAAAAAATCATTTTACTATATAATACTATATCAGTCTTATAAAGTTATAAGTTTAATTATCAAAATAAGAATAAACTAACCCGCGACGGTGACATACTTTTAAAGCCATAACACTACCCGCAATCAACATCGATACTCAACAATATTGTCCGTGTTCTTTAAATAACGAGCGCGGAATGTCCGATATCAACACAGTGTGCCGGTTGTCAAAAGTCCGAATACCATAATGAACAACGTAAGTGCTCACCACTCGGTCGTGTGTACTCAATAATAATTGCAGATAATAGTACAATATCATAACAATAGTGTAACACCGAATAATCATTAGAATATTAAAATATTTTGTTATCGACATTATATTTTCACATTATTATACTATAGCTAATACATATAACGGCTGGCACTATCACCGCGGTAGGTATAGTGTAAAATATTGTAACATGCATTATACGCATACTAATATATTATTATACTATATTATACAGGGACAATATTATCATAGCAATATATTATTATATGTTAATAAGCATAATAAAAGTATTATAATATATTATACACTATACCTATATAATATGTGATATGTTACAACAGTTGACAGTATATTGTGTTAGCGCGTTTTAGTCAAATGTTTTACATCCATCACTATCTATATAATATACACCACGACTGTAAAATAAAACTAAATTCCAATACACACACACATATATATATAAATATATTATTATTATTATACACTCGTTCTCCGCACTGCGAGCACAGAACGCGTTGACCGAGAGAGAATAATATAACGCCGGTTCGTACTACACCGTTTAGGTACGCGTATACTACAGATAGGTAGGTATAAATAGGTATAATCACTATAATATAAAATACCTACCACGCAGTGTTCGGTCGTTTAGCGCGCACAATAAAATCTCAAATTAAATACACGACATGATGTTCAGATGTTATATAGTCCACACGCGCTATAGCTGCAGGTACGAACACACGTCTCCACAGAAATTATTTATTGTTTGAAACGCACAGGCGTATATAATAATAATATTGGAATACTAACCGTAAACGCATTTATATATATATACATAGGTAGGTATACCGGACGATCCGTTTTTAACGTGACACTCATTATTTCAAAAACTATTAAAGTTTTTGAAAATATTTTTTTTACATAGTTTTTAAGTCGTTACAAAACAACAATTTATTTTCACTATCTTTTATCTTTATTGTTTTTATTAAATCGTAGTTCTACGCTTTTGAACGACAACATGTGTTTTTAATTAATTATTTAGGTTATGATGCTAAATTAGAATATTTTTCGAAGTACTTTTTTACATGATACAAATCCAGTTTCGGACGAACATGTTTATGAGCCATAATTATTTATTAAGTTTATGTGAGTGATAGTGTTGAGTGGTGTACATTGGCTAGGTTGGGTGCTAGTTAAATGTTGGTTCACTTTTCCGCTCGTCTAAACTTTAAATGCTATAAACGAATGAATTGTTTTAATTTGATTTACATATTGATCGATAAATATCCCGAATGATATTCTGTTCAGGACAAAACCAGTGGTAAAAATATAATTTTTCCAATAAATGTCTTCATACGACTTTTTATTGTATATAAGAAATATTTTAAAAAACATAATCGTTCTCTTTAATAATGAGTGGTTTACGTCTAATAGATCACTACGTATAATATAGGTAATATTAATTATAATAATATGATGCTATCGATTTGAACAGATCGGCGGGTTTTCAAATGTAGGCAGTGCGTTATTATTAGGATTCTGTAATGATAACCGTTGTACGCTGCGGACACTTACGGAAAACGGTATTTTCGATTATATTATAATAATTTTGTTGTGTGGCATTTGCTGGACGTTTGTGCATACACACACACACACATATTGTTGACGAAAAAGTTTTCCGCTCTGTGGTCAAAGGCGGCTACATTTTTCGATTCGTACATGTGTATGCCTATATATTTACAATTATTCACCTTGTGTGGTCTTCCCTACGAAACCACAGCAATATTATTTAAATTACACGCACAGTATATGTATACGCACGCGGAGGAGGCACCTACGCCACGTATACATATACAATGTGTATACATTTTAACCGCATACTCAAGACCAACACCCTTGGGGAAAACGTTAAATATTTTAAAGCCAGTTTTCACGGTTTATTTTTTTTTCATCATATTATACCAATAATATCGTAATATATTATAACTTATTACTTATTAGTTTCATTATCGCGGTACCTATACTTCTACAAATATATTAAATGAAAAGAGGTTTAACGAGTAATTTTTTTTTTCTACCAACAACAAACGTTTGGTAATCTGTACACTTTTTTTTTATCATTCAAAGTAAATATTACTAATATTAGACGAAAATTCGATATCACAGATTTATTACAACTTCAAAATTAAAAGTATATAAGTTTAATTGCATGACTATCGTATTACTATTTTAATAATGTGAACTTAAGACTTCGTCGATTACCATAGGATACAATCATTTAATCATTAGAATATTGGATTAACAATATTTTAGTTTACACCATCATGTCCAGAAGAATATGATCAAAAATACGTGGCTCGAACAATAAATTCAAACACATTGTCATCGTTGATTTCATTCGATCCATACGGAACTCCTGCTATTTTTGTGACAACAATTTCTGGTTATTCGGTATCATGACGGGAGTTAATAAAATGAGTTATATTTAACTATATGAAAATAGTATTCCAAACTTATTACGGGAACTTATAAGAATCACTAGTGTGTGAACACAATATGATATACCTATTAAGTTAAAAACGGAATACTATGTTACTTCCACGAATACTTAACATTTAAATTAATAATATATAATATACCGAAATTCCCTATATATAAGTAATTCACTATAATATACAATATATAAACATATTATAATATACTGTTTTAAAATAATTTGTAAAATACGAAAATATTTTCTACAAACAACACGCTATTATTTTCCAGAAATAAACTAAAAATTATAAGTAAAGCGTTGATTGTTTCTACGAATTAAAAATATTTTGAATAACATGTATTTCTTGTTTCGTGGTGTTTTGGGTAATATATAATTACTAATAATCATTATAGAAATTAAAAATACGCTAGTGTTTTTTTTTATGAATTTTAATTTATTTTTTATAATTATTCGTACACTACCATCATTCCAGTATACGCATACAAATCAAGTATTTAAAAAGCAATTAGCTAAATATTGTTATTACTTTTCTTATTTAATGATAATATGTTATTTAATAACAGCAATTATTACCAAGTGCTATAATTGAGGAGTACTGGCTGCTGTTTAGAGATATTTCGCATAATATGGATAAATGAAATAATAATAGGAAATTACATTTCGTTTAATGCCAATGAAATATCAAAAAAATATATTGTTAACCTCAAAGCAACTCGTTCGTTTTAAAGACACGCCATGTCATAATTTTGTATTCCGCGTAATGTACGAATGTATCTATATCCCGAATTCCGAGGTAAAAGATCTTGGGAGTAATAAAACTCGAGATGAAAATTAGAAACCTGTTACCTGTTCGCATTTCGACGGGTAATGAAACCGTGAACGGATAATTAATTATTATTATATACTTATAATTATTATACGCGCACGAGCCGTCCGTCGGTTTCTTCAACAAGATTTTGCTGTGTATCAATATAATATCATCTTTACCTGACGATACACAAGTTATGGTATACAATATAACTTACTAGAATCACTGAAATAACCGTATAATATTTTAGAATTGTACTAGTACATGAAATAATTATATAGGTATAGTTGATACGTGTAGATTCATTATCTTTTTTGTTGTCTGTAAATATCAATATGACGTACCTATTAATTATTATATATATAGTGTACATTCGGAGGATTTGACAATATTTCTCATTTGTCAATTTTCTAAATAATACGTAACAGCCTGCTCAGACGCTCAGTACACGGTCTGTCATGATGATATTTGATAACGACTGAACAACATGTCACGTTCCTATAGAATATTTGAATATTATAAAAATACGAAAAGGTTAAATACTTAAATGTAAAATTGTGAGAACGCCTACTATACATACTATCAATTAAACTTAAAACGCGAACCCTACTTTCCTAGTGAAAACCTTTGAATTACGTAATTCATCTTTCTTTAAAAATATCATATTACATTTTGAAAGAATAAAATTATACTTATAATATTATAATTTCAAAAAAAAATATCATGTGATGATGTATATCACTTATCGCAGAAAAAAAATATTAACCGTGAACGGAAGTGGAGTGCAGAATAACTGATTATGATAATCTCGAAGGATTCATTTGGACAATTTATCATAACTCTTTGTCAAACTATGGGGTCCCAAATCGTGATGTATATTGTATATATAATAAATATTATGTAGGTAGGTAGGTATTTTATGCCAGACGTATAAATCGTTTAAAACAAAACTGGAGAGAGACCACCCTGTAGACGACGATCTGTATAATAATATATACGATACTTTTATAATAATAAGTTGGAGTATGGGTATACGACTTAAGTATATATACATATATATTTATATATGTATAAATATAGTATTATACTGGTGGCCGAGTTCAGTTTTTCAAAAATTATATATATATCAGTTTGAATAAAAATTTTGTATAATATCCTTATTACAACATGTTCCTTTATTTTTCTTATAAGTTACAACAAAACAAAAAATCAGGATGTTTTGTGATATAATAATTGTTTACTGCGTCTATTTTTTAATTATTTATTTTATTTATACATTGCAACTGTTACGGCATTACGGCAATACCTCGTAACGAACGTTATTTGCATAATCAACATTTTTATACAAGAACACGTTTCGAATAATTTATATTTTTTTGTAATAACCGAATAATATCGATATTTCATATTTGTAAATTTTTCAAAATGTCTAGCATAACTCATCTCATAAGTCATCTTATCAATAAACCCTCAGACGGAACCCGGTCCGGTAAAAAAAAATTTTAAAAAAAGACAGACGCACACGCAATTATTACGTATTATTGCTCAGTCAAATAGTACAGTAGACGATCGAATGGACGCACATAACGAGGCATGACATACGGTGCTATTTGGGCAAAATAATATTCGATTGATCGTTAGCGGCGACGACGACGACCAGCGTTATTCGGCCGGCGCAAACGGCGATGTAACACAATAATAATGATTTAATATTATTAAATACAAACACGAATGTCTCGTCGGGTATACCACCGACTGTAACCTATACACACCATTATCGTCATGACGTCGTTTAACGAGCACGACGCGGACGAGAGAACACACATAAACGATCGCCGTTTACAATATAATATATTATTATTATTATATTCGCGTGGGGGGACCTGATATATTATATATTGTATATACCATCGTACACTACCTACTTCACGAACGCGCGTATTATTATTATTATTGTTGTTGTTGTTGTTATATATTATAAATGGCATAATATGTATGTAATAGAGAGACGGTCGCCGAGGTAGATATTTCGAGAGGTATTTTGTCGTCGTCGTCGTCGTCGTCGTCTCCGTTCCGCCATGGGATTCTGTGCGGTGGACCGGTCCGCGCTGGTGTGGGGAAGGTGGGTTTGGCCTCGGCGGCCGGACAACCGGTCCCCGGCACACCGGTGGGCGGACTTACGGTCCGCCGGTATACGTTATTGGATTTACTGCGACGGCACGGCGTTCTCCTCTCGGGCCGCCGCGGTACGTGCGTATTTCGTTCGCGCATCTCTCGTTCTTTTCCTCTCTTTATTTCCTCTCCGTTTTCTTTGCCTACTATACGACGTATACGTTTTCTTATAGACAGGCATGTGCATAAATGTTATGCGTCGTCTCGCCTGAGCGTTATAATATACGTATATATATATATATACATTTATGATGTAGGTACATACAGAATAACATATACGTGGTATACACGGTCATCACTGTATAATACACGCGCTCGTCTATAACATAATAGGTATATGCGTATAAATATTGTGCGTTCTGCGCACGCGGTGTATATACCGACAATTTGGTCGGAATCGCATCGGTTGCGTCTCACTGGGAGGCTCTTCGCCCGCCAACCGTAAGTAGGTATAACTAATATACGATATATGTTTGGGATTTTTCGGACATCGACCACGATCCAGCCGTTTGGTTCTCCGCTTTATAGGCAGATATTGTACTGTGTTTGTGCTATGGACAACGATACAACATAATACTATTATTATATAATAACAAACAAGACTGATCAAATATTGTGTTGCGAATCTATCGCGTTTTATTATTTGACGATCAGGATGAAACCAGGTACGACGATTCACGAGGTTATGCAGCAAGTTGAAGATAATAATTTTCGAATTTCTCGAGTGCCAAATGGCTTGCAGCTTTATTTTAGTAACTCGTTGGTCCTGATTTGTAGAAGTATTGCAAAAGTGACCATCATCACGATCGCGTATAATACGATAAGTCAATAAAGTATAAATAAAATATAAATATAATACATACAACGAGCGAGTGATGTATTTAACGTAAGACGCTTATTATTTTAAAATCTATTAAACTTTATGAAAATATCTTTTTTACATAGGCTGTTTCATCACAACATAATAGTTAGCTATATAAGCGATACGTTATTAGTATATTCTGAAATAATAAGTGTCTCACGTCAAATGAATAATCCCGTACTATATACGATTATTAGTTGTATATGTATTATAGTGTTGTTAATAACATGGTGTACTTACAATTTAAATATGCACTATATACTTCGTAGATAGATGTGATTCAACGTGAGTAGGAAAATCTATAATCTAGTCGACATATATTTCTTGAATCACCGACGTCAATGTCTAATGAGTATACATAAACTATATATATATAAAATATGATTTTTATTGTATATATACACTGACCTAACTATATATATACATATATACGTAACCACTAACGGCTGATACTGTAATTAGAATTATGGCTAAGAAGAATATCTCAAAGTGGAAATAAAAACATTTAGGTCGTTTAAATTGTATGATAATATATATATCATATTTAATACATAATATAGTCCATATATCACACGTCACTTCATCACTCGACTTCGGTATTATTATTTCTCTAACTGAAAAAAACGATGATTAATTTTGTTGCAATGCAGTAGGTACACACATAAAACTGTGGAGTTGTTTTAACCACCAAATAAGTCAATTCCGTGCACATTCGAGCGTTAGATTTCGCCTAAGGATGAAGGAGTGTTAATTTGACTACGCTATGTAGTTAATAGTAACCACTTGGTTTAATTCATCTATGTTAGTTAATACAACGCCAGTTTCAGTTCTAATTTACTTCATAAAAAGTATCGGTATAACTACATCAATAATGTTATCTCAACTATTTTAAGGAGTTAAAATTAATATTACTTTTATCCATCTATTGCAAAAAATTTTTAGAACTGTCAGAGATTTGAACTTCGATTGGGGAAATTTTCTAAGTTTTCCTAACCTAACGCCTAACCTACTGAGCCACTACCTATCTTAATATTTGTTGTGGAAACACTGTTATCTAAATAAAGTCATATCTACAATTTACCTATGTAATTATAAGATATTATAAAAAAAATTGTTGTAGATAATTAACTAATGAACATACGCAGATATTTGATCACATTTTGGGGGGGGGGGCTTAACATGTTTGTCTGATCCATGTAAACATATATTTTTAAACTCTTCAACCTTGCGGTGTGGCTTGATTACATTTTGAGAAGGATTAAGCCCCCAATATTCACCTATGCTAATAAAGCAAAATTAAACGAATACGAATTGCCTCTCAATATATAATAGGTACCTTAAATTGTATCGTTAAAAAATAAATGCAGATAAAAAATTTAATTTAATGTTACAAATTAAGTTAAATAACAAATAACAAGCCTAATATAATATAACAGGTATCTTTCATTGCATACTTTTTTATGCGATTAGATTCAAATAAAACAAACATTGAGAACAACTTAAATTAGTGCAATATCAATTATCATATCAACTAGGCTAGTCACAACAACGTGCATCGATGTTTATTTTAAGAGTAAAAATAATTCAGAATAACTCATTAACTTGTAGTCATTTTAATCCTCAAAACATCTTAAATTAAATAACCTGGATTCTCAAAATAACAATTTTTACGAGTTATTTCAATACCTTCAAATAGTTGAAATATTATATTTAGATTAACGCTCTATTGCAGTTGATTTAACCTACAAATGCAGTTTACTTCAATTATAATGCTTGACAACATAGTATGTAGTTAAAACAACTGTCCCATTTCTATGTGTGTACGCTACATGAAATTATAAAATATAAAATATTATATGTCCCGAGCCTCCAAAAGAATAAGAACTTTCAGATTTTAATGTCCTCTGCAGTAAAATTCGTAAACACTCGAAAACCATTTTTCTACATTTGTAAATTTTGTAATGTTATTGGTACCTAATAAATGAAAATCTTTCTAAACGCACCAAAACGACGTTTAGCAAAGGCAAGTTGGTCAGAGCAATAGCATAAACCTATACTGTTATAAAAGATATATAAAGTCCTGTTCACAATCCCGATATAATACTGGTATTCCATATATTACTATATTATAATAATAAAAAATATATACACCTATATATACCCTATACGTGCGCATATATACGTAACATATTATAAAAAAGCTCTAGCTGAAAACGAGCTTGATTTTATTCACGTGCAACGTGCACCTATTTATGTACAATATATATATAGTATTTATGGGAGGGCTGTTACGCATTATATTAAATCGACGTGTAACTTCCTATCATATTTCCATTAAAACAAAAGCGTTCGAAACACCGCTCCCCATACGCACATAATAATATAATATCTCGTGTATATTTACATTTGCACTCGGCCATAGCTATGCAGACACTATAATACTATTATATTATATACCTACACGCGTGCACTCCATTGATTTTTGATACCTCTGCTTTAACATACATACTCGAAAGTCGTTTAAAAACCAAATTTGAATTGCAAAACTTGTGCGGTGCCATTTTTACATAAATTATTATATTTTTATATTTTATATTCTATTATCGCTATAATTACATTGACAGCTGTTTTATTACAATGTCCTCATCGTTTCCCTATATATATATATATATATTTCAAGATTATATTTATAAAAGCCTATCCAATAAACACATAAATATATTATAGGAATATATTATATATTTTATATACGTACATACACGTAAAGTAGACGCGTAAACGCGTTTATGATGATGTAACGTAACGTAATGTAAATGAAAAAATGTATCGGTAGGTAATAAACATAATTAAATAGTGTAAGAATATCACAAGTTTTATATTCTCATTATTACTTGTATAAAGAAAAAGGGAGTTTAATTTTAAAAATTTGATGAGAAAATTTTCTTTAAAATATATTTTATTCCTCAAGCTAAACTTAAAGTCCGATCTATATGATGGAAAACCAGTAAATGACCTAATGATAAGACCATAAACTAAAGTACTGCTACACTCAAAATATAATTTCAAAATAATAGATCTGAAAGTTTAAAACTCATTTGGAAATATTTATCACTGTGGTAATTGTTTCCTATGGAAAATGTGCAAAAAACTAATAGCCCCACGCTGGGTGATTCAACACATCTGCCTTTCTTCTACCTTCCTACCTGCCATGGTGTTTATCATGCCCATCATACGTAAGTACGCCATTGTAATTATCAGTACCTATATTGTACATTTTTATGTCCCAAAATATAAAAATGATAATAATCGTAGATACATATTTACTATGTATATATTTTATTGGGTTCATCATAACCCTAATAAATTGGTCTATGCTCCATATATGGTCACTCTACAACGATACTACTGATTTTGGATAGCTATTACATAATGACAAATTAGTGTATCATTAAAACACGAACCTTCGTGATTTTTTATTTTATTTGAATGGTTTATCGGATTATCAATTTGTTTGACGTTAATTTAATATAATACGCGTCTATATGTAATGTTATGGTCGTGTATACGTGCCACGTATAGAGATTAGATTATTTCTAGAGTTTCTCAATTCTGTAACGAAGCCAATGATATGTCATCAGTAGACAATGGTTATCGCGATTGTCTGAATTAATTTCAAATGCTTGACAAGTTTATACAATTTAAAGGGACATATATATATATATATATATTATATACTTATTAGATATTTGTTAATAAACATATATTATATTTATAATTATTTAATACAGAATATATTATTACTATATTATATTTTATATAAATCACCACGTAAGTGATAGAGTCAATAGAGATATATTATGATATTATATAATTCACGTATAAATAAATAATGTACCATATTTTAGTATGTAGTATAGGTATATTACGGTATTTACAACTTAGCGAGCGTGCACTCTGCTGGTTAGGTTAGATATTACACACACTTATTTAGTATTAGTATTCATAGCAAATTTAATTTTCAAGTCGAACGACTGTATGCACATAAATGGAACGTACTGATATTATATTATATATAGTCTAAGTGAACATTGTTAATTATTGTTCATATGGCATTGCAGTCTATGTAATCAAATATCAATTTGCATGTATTATTATATGTTTTCGGAAGTTAATATGCCAAAACTGTAGACTACAGGTACATTATAATTTCTTCAAATATACATATATCAAATTAACATTGATGGAGTAGTGTGTCCTCAAAAATACATGCAATAATTCAAAAACTATTCATTAAACAAACAAAAAAACGTCAAAAATGAAATCTACGGGTCTTAATAGTGAAAACGATAATATTACAGAATTTTCATATGATTTACCAAGTTTATTCTTACCAGGTGTAGGGTTAAATCAAACCATTAAAAATATTATTTACTGTATTTTTTGTCAGAATTGATTTCACGCTAATATATTGCTCAAAAATTAATATAACATTTGTTTTGTCTATATTGTGCGTGGCTTATGGAAAGAAAAGAGCACTGATGCCTGATATATTTTAAGGTGCAATTTTAAATTATAAACAATTCATATTATGATGAGTATAATGGAAGTTTTATGTAAAATTGTAGATATAAGAATTTACCATTAAGTTTCGTAGAAGTATGTAAAGGTTATAATATCTTATATGATTAAAATAATATGAGCTGATCACAAAACTAATATTTATCAGTTTATCAAAAAATAATAAAAGTTTAAAACAACATATTATTTGTTTATATTTAGAGTATCGTATACATAATATTTATTCGGTATATTAGCTGTGGTAGGGGGGACTAAAGTTTAAACACATAATAAATACGTTTTCCTAACACTCATAAAAAGAGCGTAATGAGTGCTTAAATGTTTCAAGTATTGTTATTTATTGAAGCCATCTATTAACGTTTAAACAATATTATATACTGATAATAGGTACGCCATATTATTGTAAATGTACGAATAATAATAATATTGCTAATATCGCTTAAATTGTAATAACAATCAACAATAAATGAAGATACGAAACAAAAATAGCTGCTTTTTCATAGAAATTTATGATTATATATAAAAAATATTCTTTTACTGTTTAGTAATTTTATTTTGACAGGATGGTTTAGAAGAGAGCAATAGATGATGCAATTTTGATCGAAGTTAATTAGCCATTATCACGCACAAAAATATGCATTCATTTATATCGATATTTTATAGTTTTTACGAGAAAAGTGAATTGTATAATTATTTAATTGTTTTAACTAATCAGTTCATAACAATTTGCTTTTCTATGGTGTACTAAAAAATAACTTTTTACACAGTTCATATTTAACAAGAATTTAAATTTCAAATTGTGGTCTAACATTTTTAATGTGCCCATTATTATCTTGAATAATAAATAAGAAAAAAATGTGTATAAAATAATAAAATAAATAATATTATAGGTACCTATATCACGTGTGTAGTTATTAAGGACGAACGAAACTATTCAATAATTGATTTAGTTCTATCATGTGACAAATACATCATAGGTCAATTTACCAATGAAAACAAAGAAGATACAAATAGGAAACTATAAAATAAAAAGGTTTTAAAAAATAACGTATCCTATGTATTACAATAAGGGTCTCTAAATCTATTATTTTTTTATTTCTTAAACTTTTTAAAATATAATTTTTTATGAATATAAATTGTAGATATTGGATACAAAATAACTCTAGCCAAATTGTTTAATCTTTGTTTGACCTCCATGTAGCTGGTTAATGATAAAACCCGCTATTATTGGCCGAGATATTTCAGACCGGTATAAAGTGTTTAATTGAAAATTAATTTTAGAATTTTCTGAAAAGAAAGAGAATAATACTATGCTATTTTTATCGTGTGTTCATTTTTAAAATAATGTATTAATAATTTTACAAAGAGTTCTAGAAATATACCTAATTATGTAGAAAACAAAGCCATGAAAGAGAACTCACAACAATATAAAACATAAATTACGGAACAATAATAAGGGAAATATTTAATATATATTTTTATACTACTAATTATTAAAATATTCATAACAAATATTAAATTAATATTAATATTCTATTGTTAATTCTATAATTTATACAATTTAGTATGATATATTTCTACTAAAAATTTATATTTACATATTAATTAATTATTCATATTTTCTACTTTTTTTTAAAAAAAAATTTTCAAATAATACTTAATAATTTAAATGGAAGTAAATATTTGAAATTATTAGATTATGAACATAGAACGAGGTAGTCTATGGTTAAAGAAAAGTCTTAATTTAAATTTGTAGACTATGAAAAAATAAAGGTTAGAAGTCAAAAATACTGTAAAAGTTTTAATTTATTCTTAAAATATAATTTCGATATGACATTATGAAATGCTATAATTTTTAAATGTGTGTTGGTTTTCAAACATCAGTATATACTTAATGACGTGACTGTGACATTTATATATGTATATAAAATAAAAAATTAATGTGCATATGAAAGTTTATTATTAACTCGGCTGTAGTTTTGTATAGATTAGTTATTCTTATTTCTAGGAGTTATTACTAACGTTGTAACGTCTATAATCTTAATTTTTTATTTAGAACGTTTTATCATGATCCATAAACTTTCTGTAAATCGTTGTTTAAGTTCAATATGTATTCATGACTTTATAAGTGTTGTTTTTAATAATATAGAATTATAAACAGTTAGTTATATTAAGGGTTAAGATTATAGGTGACGATGCTTTTTTCAGTTGAAGATAGCTTAAAATCAAATCACCTTATAATTCAAAGATCTAATTAAAAATTTACCTAAATGTGTAAAGTGTACTATGGGCAGATAAAAATAAAACACATTCTTGCCATGTTAATATTATATAATTCCATTACTTATTAAATAATTATATTTTATACACAAATAAAAATACCAGTACATTTATTCGTACTGTTTTTATTATTATCTTGTATATATAAGATGTAGCCATAAAGATGTATATATTATACTTTTAAATTGTTTTAACAATAATAATAAGCCAAAAATAGTTACTTTTACAACAAAAACAAGTTATATGAAGCATATCCTAAAAGCTACGTTTTTGTTATGTTTATACTCGATCGGGCTATTGGAGAATCTGAATGAAATATTTTCCAATAATAGTTCAAATGACTCGCTCCATTACATATCAATATAATATTATATGACTGTTTAGTGTTCCTAATATAGACATCAGCACATCATCAAAAGTATAAAATTTTATAAACATAAATACATAACGTTTAGCGTTTTTATTTCATAAAAAAGCAATTTATATAGTTTTTGATTAAAGTGTTAGTAACAATAAAAACATCCTAACTTATATAATTTTTCACGTTTCAATGGCTGGTTGGCATGTACCTATACATATTATTCAAATCCGCTTTAGCACAATATTTTTTTATAATTTTATTTGCTTTGGTTTGTGCGTCGTATATGGTTAATTTATGATTATATTATAAACTTTAGTCGCTATGGAACGAATTATTATAAACAAAGTACAAGTAATACAAGATTACGATAGTGTACATAATATCGAAAAATCGGCCGTGGGAACATGGCGACGATCAAAATGATGTTATTTCGAAAACAGTTATACCATCATCGTTATTATTATTATCATCATCATAGACGCGCGCTTTTCACAAATACGTGTGTATTATATAATAAATAATAATGTTGTATAGGTAAAACATAATATTATATATATATATATATATCATGTTTTTATGATCGTGCACTACGCAAATTACCGAGTTCGGGCCGTAATGGCAGTTGATTTTTATGTCCACAACACAGAAATATACACGAAACTAGAATTTGATTTAATATGTCGTTAATTTAATTTTAAATTGTTTCTTTAACCGCGGTATGAATGTATACACATCCTGTGGTCTAGTCTCTATACCCGCTATTCCGTAATCACTGTGGTAGGTACTTGGTAGTGGTTGGTACTTGAATATTTAATATACCTACGATATAATATAATATATATATAGTGTTGTAGGTAAATTAGGTCTCGAGGACATTATTTTCATCATGATATCAAGCTCAATAATAAATAATAAAAAAAAAACCATTTGATTTTTAGCCCCATGGGCCATGACGTACGACCTCTGTGTAGCTTCGGTAAATACATTATGTCCGTTGTTGGAATATTAATATTGCTTTATTTGCATATGATTTGTGAGGACGAGCATAATTTATATATTCGCAATGACGTACGTATATTGTCTGCAACGAAAGTTTGTCGCATGATCTGCAGTATGCAGTATATACATATCAAAATAGTATCAATAATATAAATAATATCATTTTTTAATGGTTTTAATTTGTACCTATTTTATTTAATATATTGTACACGCATGTTGCACGAACCTATATTATATACTCATTTATAGTGATAATAAGACTTTAACGCCCCGAGTGGTACGATAGTGTAACTCAGCTAAATCGCTATAATATGGTATTATAAACCGTAGTATATCCTATTTATATGTACACACTACACATATAATAGTAACACACATATTTGACGTACCAACGATGAATAACATACATATTATACTGTACATAATATGTCGATTTCGATAGTTCAAACTTTGGATAATTCAAAACTCATGGTAATTCATCGTAAACGGTCGTCCCTTTGAGAACCTTCCTTTGAGTACACTTAGTAATTCGAAGTAAAATGTAAGTAAGATGGATCATCCTCCAACATGTTATAATTCGAAGTTGTTTCATAATTATTGTGAGTTCAAAATGAACATTGATTACCCTTCCCCACCAAATTTTTAGTCTGTTGTGAAAAAAATAGATGATACAAAAATATAATTTTTTTAAATTAAGCATTTTCTGGGAAATTTTTCAGCACGGGTTTATTATAACCCGTTATTATATATGTAATTATATATACATATATTATATGGTATAAGTTAATAAGTTGTATAAATAAAACGTTACTACATTGTATACGGTGCATGAGAACGGCTTCGCTTTGAATATAATTTGTTAGTTTAATTCAAACTTTAACGGGTTCGACACTTTAAATGCGTATCACCTAAACATTTTTCTAAGAATTGAACACAGATTATGGTTTAAGAAAGTAATTTAATAATATTCTCATTTTCACAGTTTTGAAAAATAAATTTAGTATCGTAATATTATATAAATATAGTCATATAATAAGTAATAACTTACATTTTATAGAGTAATAAAATGGAAAAAATATCCATTTATTGTAAATTGTAACCAAATTATATTATAGAACATAACCATATATTTTTAACTTTCATAAAAATAATGTGTTATTAAAGTAAATAAATGAAAATGAATATTTACACTGTTCTTAGCACCATTAATTTTAAGTTAAAACTGATAACTATTATTATACTTATGACTTTATATACATAATATAATACATATCCCATTACTTTATAGTATAGTTTTCCTGATTATTAATTCAATTAATTTTTGAATTTCAAAATATAATATATATATAATATCATATCTCGTGTACGGTGTACCTACTACCCATAATAAACAATAAATATAATGAAATGCGTAGTTGTGCATTTGATAATTTTTACGAAACTAAATTATACGACAGAAAACGCTGCGAATAAAAAAAATATAGATACCTAATATATTTGCAGTGGCTATAATAATATATGTACAAATCCGGTCGACTATATAAAACCGTATATATATACATCGCATAGGCAAGTAGAATGGAATATGATATATAATGTAGCGCCGCTGTTCATCGTTACACTAGGACGTTTTTATATCCTATATATAACCTAACGCATATATTTATAGATTATTTTCTTTTCGTTCACTTATATTGTGTAATACGAATTTCCGTATGTATACAATTCGATTTTTAGGGGGAGTAAAGAAGGAAAAACACCCCAAACACGATTTCATGTCGAGAGGAAGTGTGACGGGGTTTGGCTCTTTCCTATATATATATATATACGTATATATATGGTCGAAATTCGGACGATAAAATAGTGTGCATGTACATGCGTGCGCGCACACACATGATAATAATATAATATTATAATGTATATATTTTACACAATATATACGTCTTGTATACAAATAAAATATATCATTTTCTCGTCCTCGCGCTCCGCGTACAGGCTTACAATAATAAGTTATGTATATGAGTTCTGCAGATATGTACATGCTGTAACGGCGACGAAGCTCTCGCTGTATACGTCCCAACCTCGTGTCGTATCGCGAATGCACACACACACACAATAATAATAATATACATCTCATAATATACCACACGACCGCCGTCGAAATAATATTATAAACTCGTACTGTTGAATAATCGCCGGTTGAACTTGGGCGGTGCCGCCACCACGCGGCGCGCGCGTTATATATTTATTATTATGCGACCGGTGCGTGACGTCTTGCCCGTAGTAGTAGTATAGCCCCTTTACAATAATGTGATACTGTATACATATATATATATATATAATGTATAAAAAAAAAACCGTCTAACCTATAAAAACGTAAATCGCGTGCACGAACTTTAAAGACGGCGGACAATGTTCGTATAAATATGTGTGTGTGAGAGAGAGACAGTGTATAACATGCAGCGAATACGCAACCGCCGCCGTTACCCGTTTTCAAAATTATACGGTCCGAAGGGGCGAAGAATAAAGAGTGGAGCGGAGTGGGACAATACCTACATCATGGTTAGATATACGAAAGGTGTAAAGAGTACATTATTAATATACACGTTGGAAAGTTTAATTTCTATCGACGTCATTATATACGTATGTCGTATAATATGTATACACGACTATGCGCCCGGATGACCCACGACCGTCGACCGGACCGCGTGACTAATAGGTACAATATAATATTATATTATATATACACGCAGTGGAACCTCTGTTTAACAAACTCGAAGGTTCATTGAAACGAATTCGATGAATAGAAATTTCGTTAGAAAGAAGTAACATTTTTTTCACTTAAACTGGGTATATCAAGTACACGAGTAAATAATGTTTTTATTGTTTGTCGTCGAAGAGCTTTCTGCTGTCCCGTTGACACAAACAGCTTTTGTTACAACTTTTGTATCATTTTGACTGTAAAAATGTTCGCACTTATTTTAAATACTTAAACATATCATTTGGTTAATTTCACATCGCTGTGCTGATTTTGTATATGATTGTGTGTATTACTCTCATTTAGGTATATAATTTACAAGTGCGTGTAACTTATTAAATAATAGTAATTTTTAAATTCGTTGTAGAAAATAAGAAAAATAACACAAAATTAATTCGTCGAATAGAAATAACGTTTTTAATTATAGTCATAGTTCAAATAGAATATTAATTCGTTACATAAGAGTTTCAAGACGACTTTTAAGTACTATTTATAATATTATATTACACTGCAGCAGATTGGCGACTGCAGTCTGCGTGTAGTTCGGTGTCACGTTTTATTTCCTGTGCGTATTAATAAGGTATACATATTACATATATACTACGTGTACCTACATATGTATTATCATATATATATGCGTATAATATGTTATATGTCGTGTAGGCGGCGCGTGCGTGCGGACAAGAGCTTTGGAATATTTGGAGGTATAGCAAAAAATTCGATTTGCAAAAAACAATATTCACCTTTTCCCGGTACGTATAGTAAACGCCGTGACATTGCAGTGTATCGGCGAAGAATTCCAAAATGGGCGCCACCGAAAACGCCGTCGTTATAATTCTTACGACTGCCTAGTTTTTTTTAGTCCGTATTTTGTCTCTCGTCGTCGCCGCTGCTGCTGTTGCTGCTCCTGCGCGGTGTGTGTGTGTGTGTGTGTATATAATATAATAATAATATACGCGACGACCGACTACTCGTTTGGCGACTACGTACGTCATTCCTGTTTTCGGCACACATCATACGGACGATTTCTCGGAATTCCAGTCGTCAACGGCTTTTTTTTTTCTTCGCGCAGATAATAATGTAATGTGTGCAGCACATATACTATCGTTCGTACGTATAGCTGCCGCACTACGCGTCTACGGACACCGACTCCATCATCGCGCACGTATATTAGATATGAATAGTAAACGGAAGACGATTGTCGCCGCGGACTATATCGCTGCAGCGGCGCACTTGGTGCAGTCGTCGTCGCGGACGAAGTGTTTCCGCTGCAGACGCTGTGCAAAAGCTCACATTATATTATCATACCGTCGACGACCGTTATAATGTAGCACATAACTGTGGCATTTTCACGGTCATCGAATCCTATTGATATAATGTGTCTATATATGATGTATGATGCAAGCGAAGTTTCACGACGTACATCCTTGACCAGTGATATACGCGCGGTCTCATCATCGCGTATAAAATCGTTTTGCATCGTATCGCGGCCTTTATTTCTCGTTTGATTCTAAAATATAATATTATATTATAATGGTATATAATGCGACACTGTAAAATATATCGTGGTTCTTATATAGGCATAACTAGTCCTTTAAGTTAGGAGAGGGGGCTAAATTCCTGAAAATGTTTTATAGCAATTTTGTTTTAATTTGATTATTATTTATTGTTTCTATTGGTGTTTACAACTGGTTTAAATGATTATTCGTTTATACGAAACATTATATTTTGTTATATTGTAATTTGTAGGCAAAAATAAAGTTAATGAATACTAATATGTTTATATGCACATTAGCACATTGCGCATACATTTACCCAAAAATTCTGGGGGAGCTGAAGTCCACTCGCCCCCCCCCCCCCACTAGTTACGCCTATGATGGTACTCGTTTTTTATCGCATTGCCACCACGTCGTATGTTTGCAATGCGTATCACTCTTGCAGACACTATAATATAAGAGTTACAACTACGGATGACCGTCCGTCAATCGTTATACATGGTATTTTTTACACGAATTTATAAAAATTGAAAATAAAATAAAATATAACAGAATCAGATAATATAGTAGTAACGTAGTAAATAATTAATATTTCATAAATAAACGTAAAGAAGTCAAGACTGCAATTTTCCGAAGACCCTTAAATGTCACACATTTTATTTATTTTAATGACATGTTTTTGTTGGAAAAATTACATTACATTTTCGTTTACAGTTCATATCACTTGGACATCACATCGCAAACACCGGAACACATATATATATATATATTCTTTTTTCAGTTTAATAAGGATTTAACGACAATGGTTTTTAGGTTACGTATAATTATATTTGAGGCATATCATTATAAATATATAATAACAATAATATAATGGTTAGAAATTTTACAGCAGTTTTGCGTTCGATTTATCTCATGGAAAAATGTACAGATTCATACGGTGTTCTCTTTATTAAGGGTTGGATATAGTGAAACTAGAGATTGTTCAGAATGTTGTGAACTTCGACGTATTTGGGTTAGTTGATCATTATATTATTTTCTATTGTAAAGTCGGGTTCACAGCTACGTCGTCTGTCGTGTGTCTTGTTCTTTGTATTATATTCTGATTGGCTGTTGTTGTAATCATGATGGTATCATGCACCATTATCCCTCGTGAGTCGGGTTGACCTCAACTTTTGGACACGACACAACACACAACGTAGCTGAGACCCGGATTATGCGTTACATTGAATGTATCACAGACACACTTTGCACTGTCACATAGAAATAATACGCGTAGTTAGACAGTTATTTAAACTATTTTAGGTATAGTAATAACAACATTGAATACGACGAACAGTTTGTACTATTCGGGTAGAAAAACATTTATTTATCTAATTATCACTTTACATGGGTAATTATAAATTTAAATAATTCGTTTTCAAATTGTTCATCATATAGAGTTAGTGTATGAATAGCTCTTAAATGTCGTCACACTATAAATAATACTGATTGAGACCGAGAGAGTTGCAGATCTAAAGTCTCGAGTAATCTAATCTTATTATCTCGTCTTTATTTGCATCGCCCTGCACGGTCAACTATTATCAGTAAAAAGTGTTCATTTACTATCACTTATTATAATGGTGAAGCATGTCATATTTAATATATACTGACGAAATAGGCGTGAGTTAGGTGGGTGTGACCTATATACTTGACCGACTGCAGGTGATTACTTAAACAAATATTATACGAGTACTTACTGATTTACTGTACGTTTTATATACGCGCACCGGGCTACTTACGATTGTCTATAATTCTGTATAATATGTGTACGTCCATTTTTCGTATAATACAATGCGAGAGAATTGTTCGCCCTTAAACTGTTTTCGCCCTGTCCTATTTAGGGCTTATCACATAATAAGCTGCGTCTCTCTCTCTTTCTATATATATATACATAATAGGTATATATTATAATTGTTGTGGCTATTTCATCTACCGCCCAACAGCGTACCTACCCCACAGGTCCTCAATCCGCTGACAAACATAATAATAATAATAATAATAATAATAATAATAATAATAATAATAATTATAATAATAATACACGTATAGAAACGAGATGAGACGGAGGCGGCGGAAACGGTATAGCTACTAAGAGACGAGGGAGAAATTTTCCGTTTTCTTCCGAACCCGTCGCGCGCCGTACACCGCACAATGGATCCCTGCGGTTTAGTTCCGTCCGTTTGTGTAAAACAACACCCAAACAGCCAATAAAACATCACGTACCACATGCTGCTGTCCGAACACATCCTCCTTTATTATGCTCCGTGTGCTGTTTTATGCCGTATATATATACTCTCAAAAGACCTCTTTACACAACTCTTTTATTACACACACACATATACATATATATTTAATAATAATATAATGTATACCTAATTTAATATATATACCGACTACAGCCACAGACTCGCGCGCGCACACACACACACACACACACACACACACACACACACACACACACACGTACACACAATATAGTACGAGTATAACGGAATATTAATTATTATACATATACACACACACACACACACATGCACGAGGTACCCTTTCATTCAGATTTTTTGGTCGTTGTCCGTTTTTTTCCTATATACTACTCGTTCTTTCTTTGGATTGCAATATAATATTATTATTACCTATTATAAACGGGACCGCGCGCGTGTGTGTGCGTCTCGTTTATATTGAATTCGCCGCGGCATAAGGTAAACGGCGACCGTTTATAATACACACACCACATTATGTGTGCCCGCGGTATATACTGCAGTGTACGGGATCGAGTTTTCCGTAATTTTTTTTTTTTTTTTTCTATTCGCCGCCCCGCGCTTAAATGTACTCATATTCACATATATATTATATATATATCTATATCGATATACCTCTACACACTACGTATGTATTATAATATTTAAATTGCGGTTCGAGTGTCCTTTTATAATACCTACTTATATACAATATATATTATTATTATATTAAACGCTCGTACTAAATATCATATGAAGCCGGCCGCCTCTCCCATCCTCCTCCTCCCCATCTGACAACCAACCGACGTCAAACTACGCTATATTTTCTTTGATCTCTTTGACACGCAGATATTGTTGTTTTTATTATTATTATTATTATTATTACATACCCACAATATCGATACGAGAACAATAATAATAATATCATATCTATATATATATACCTATATATATATATACGTATACACCATTTAGATTAAATACACAATATATACATATATTATAGTCTATATAGACTTCTTGTTATTGCGGTTCTTCACCCCTCCGGTGTGGTATAGCGTCATATTATTATATATTTTATTATTATTGTTATAGTAACGAATTGTATATTATTTATGTTGCTGTCACGTAATGCCGTCGTATATTATGGCCGTTGCTGTAGTTGTGCATTAGCAAATTAACCGTATCACATCGTCCGCCGCACCCCGCCGACACGAGTGTACACACACACACACACGTCGATATCTTCTGTTCGTCGAGATGAAATATATTTTATACGCGCGTTTATTATATACAAATAATATAAATGGCAATCGAGCGGTGACCATTATAAATAATTGCAACGCATATTATAATATTATACTTTTTCGGTCTATTCGCGTATCGTCTCCAGACGTGGGCGCTATTACGTTTTCGCCGAACAGTGATCGATATAAAAAAATAAACGCAAAATCAAACGGTCCCGCAAACTCGTTCGTAAATCGTTCGTTCGCCGCAGCGGCCCACTCGCGTTCGGAACGACTAATTAAAATTTCCGTTTAAGAAACACATGTTCAGCGAGAGTTTGTGTACATATTTTACACGTTTAATGACACTGCAGTATATCGGTAAATGAGCTTTTCCGCGCGCCGTCTGCCCGAGTCGTATTCGCCGCCGCGTTTATCCTTTTATACGGGTGTATAGGGCGCTGCGTTGTAGGCGTATACCTCGATTTTATTCTCGAGTCTCTTTGAACCCAAGACTGCAATTTATTCCCGCCTGCAGTGTGTGGGCTCGCGTGACGACTGTTTATTTATCACTGCTGTGGGCCTGTAGATATTTGTTAAAGTTTCGAAGTGTACTTTACAACTATTTCGGCGAATTTCTGCTTTACAGTGATTTCGTTTACAAGCGTCAACAGTTTTACTGTGCGTATAATAATAATTACAATATTCAATTGAGTAAATGGGGATTAGTTTCTAAAACTATAAACTAATATAGGTACTCTGAATAGTCAAGTTGACTACTATTATAGTTTACCAAATTATCAATTACGTTTTATTGGTTTATTATAATTGTTAACAATGAATTTTTATCGCTTAATCCGCATAAAAACGCAAAATAAAAATATCTAAAATCTAACCACACATGTAAAGAAAAGATAATAGTATTTTTTTTAAATTGATAATCGTGTAAACAAACTTCAAAGATTATTCTCGATGAGATTAAAAAGTTTAATCTCATATTCATAGTTTAAACCAAATTTAGAAAAATTATACTTTGGAAAATATAATGTAATTCTATATTTATTATCAATCGGAAAAACGTCATTCCCCATTCTGACGGTATTTTATTGAACCTCAGTTCTCAATACCAAATACCTCATAACCGATTGAAAAAGTTTAACGATATAATATGAGGAAAACTAAACAATCTCAAAATATCCGTAAAAAGAATTTTCATGTAACATATTAAATTTTTTTTTATCTGTTGTCTACCAATCTGTCTTGTATAACCGTACAACAAATTTTACATTTAACTCATCTGTTACTTCATATTTGTAATAAATGTTTACTTATATTTTTAATATCAAAGTGAATTTTCATTTATAGAATTTAAGATAAGACAATAATTACGTAGAACTGTTTCAATTTTAAAGCAAGTTAATGAGTATTATTTAAAACGAATGTAACTTGGTTCAAAATTAAAATAACAAAACAACGTATGTATAGGGTCCGGGATAATGTACTTACTTTTTAAAGTAAGATTTAAGACAGTCTAATCTATAAAAAAACTCGATTATGAGGTGTCTTTAAAGTCGTATTAAAATATATATATATATATATAATAATAATAACGTCTCTCCCGCAATCACGTGTCACGCATAAGTTAATTCAACATTATATACTCTTAATTCATGTAATATACCTATCTGACATCAAAACATTTCAATATAGCGAGACGAAAAACACAAAATCATTCTTATTTGACTACATTATATATATATAAAAAAAAAACAAAATCAATTCGAAAAGACAGACGGGGTTATTCGTCCGTATGGTGATACTGCACATGGTTTTACATTGATATTTTCTTGTACGAGTTTGATTCGTGTGCTACACGCACGAGATCGATGTTATGAGGTATTTTTACGACAATATCGGTAAACAAAAACGAGTTTCGTCGCAATATTATCTAAAGTAAAATCTAATCAAGGATCCAATTACAATTTCATAAGACTATATAATATAATATTATGTACCTACCTATACCTACACCGTAATATCGGTAAGTACATATCGTATTTTTTGTATACTCGCGTATAGTAATATACTATTGCGCCGTTCATCGCGACGAATACATCGTCGCGTACACACTCATCTGTTCCTCGTTTTCCGAATGACTCTATGTAATTACATATAATACTACCTATACTACACACACATATGTACATATCATACGTGATGGCGATGTATCGCTGTGTGTAACTCTCGCAGATACATCTACTTATGTATGCATTTGGAACGTTTTCAAAGCGGATGTAATGTATATTATATAATAATTATTTAGTGTTTCACGGGTATATCTGTGATGTATATTATACGACGTATAGTGTGGATATACCGCGGTATACACACAACCGTAAAACGTATATATATACCCTGCAATCCATACGTGCATAATAAATACGTGTATGTATGTACATATTATGTGTATTATATGTACACGTCACCGAGGTGCTCTTATCCGCGTAAATCGTCAGTTATATTTTACG
This sequence comes from Rhopalosiphum padi, assembly GCF_020882245.1. Lineage (NCBI taxonomy): Eukaryota > Metazoa > Arthropoda > Insecta > Hemiptera > Aphididae > Rhopalosiphum > Rhopalosiphum padi. The sequence continues at coordinate 87,319,714 of NC_083597.1, forward strand.
TAGTACGTATATTACACACGTACCTATATATACTTACGCGAACGGGCCGTTATTAATTATAGCGTTCAACGCTCGCGACGTGATAATCAACACGAATGTGCGCGTGATAGAGTGTAGGTATATATACTATAAGGGGATTAGGAAATCCCGAGTAAATTTTCGTGTTTCGCAAAACCGTCGCCGCGGTCTTATACGGCGTACGACGATGTTTTTCACACGGCCATTACGGACGTTTATTGCGCGCACGTCGTCCCCCTGTCGAGCGCCCTTCCACACACACGGCACTATAATATATATGTATACCCATACGCATAACCAAAGTATATACATATATATATATTTTGCGCGAAGCAAGAAAAAGGGGTCGTGTTTTTGGCGTACACAGGTATCGGGGGACTCCGCCCCTCCATTCGCGGCGCGCGACCAAACACCTCTCATAGGTTGGCACGATTAAATATAATGTATAATATATATATATATTATAATAATATCGTATACTTTATTGTACAGACTTTTGCAGAGTTTTCCGTCGAACGGTTTTTCCTCTGCTCGTGTATCATCTATATAAGCAAATTGTTTTTATGCACCTACGCGCGCAGAGTGCATTGTGCATAATATTATTATGTTTATTTCTCATCGATGTTTATACACGTGGACATTCGCGTAAATGCGCGGACGTTCAGAAAGATCTCTCTTTGTCGTGACGTCTGAAATTTCGAAGGACTTTTCGGCCGAATATATATATATATATATAGTATATACTTGTGTATACTGCGGGATAAAGGCGATCGCGGCGGAGGAGCGCGCTACGGTATATAGTATAATCGGGTCGCAGAGGGGGTAGGATTTAATCCTGGAAATGGAAACTGGCCAACGCGGTGGAAGATTCGGCACGGAAAAGCTCGGGGTGTATATATACATATACATATAATCGTGCTATGGGGTTTGGTGTGTGTGTATAGCGATGGTTTGTGAAAGGTCGACGGGAATCGCGGGAGTTTGGCGAGGAGGGAGTGGAATAATAGTAAAAGGACCTCCAGTGTGTGTATGAAAATGCTAGATACTCGGGGACACGAGCGTGCAGAGGAACAGAGAGAAAGGTGGAAAGACGTAAAGAGAGGAAATGTGTGTGAGTGTGTGTGTGTATGTGTGTGTGAGAGAGAGAGATAGGGAGAAAGACAGAATGAGAGAGACCGCAGCAGATCAATAAAAGTTTTACCCTTCGAGGAAATTTCTCGGCGACGTGGCCCTTTCCGTATTCTGTATATATATACACATATATTACACACACACACTCACACATGTACCTACCTCTATATATGTATAGACGTGTGTATTAAAAGTATATATCATATATGTATATGTGTGCAGCGCGTATATGTGTGTGTATGTTATATATATATATTATGTAGTAATTCCCGTGGATACTATATACATATAGATATATTAAGTGTGTGTATTGAACAACACGATTTTGTATCCGTATATATACGATATATATATGTATGTGAGAGGGGTGTTGTGATGCGTGCAGTGTTTTTTTCCGGAATTAAAAAATATATATATCCAAGCAATCTATGTACCTAACGTTTCGACTCTTGTACGTCGAATATTGTTTAGGTTAGGTACTTTTACGTACAACGTACCTAAATATTATAAATGCGAGGACGTATTCTTCGATATATAGTGCGTCGCGGCGTCTATGTACGTATAATATAATATCTTACTAATATCATTTCGTTTCAAGTTTTTTTTATAAACAGTATGTATATTATATTGAGTCCACGAGGATCGCGGTATTATATTTCCTTATTTAACATTTAACCATCAAACAACACACAAGTTGCCATCATATTCGATAATATATGTGTATTGTGTATCGTCGTAACTATAAACAATTAGGATTAGCACAAGCTTTCTAGACGAAATTAAGCTGGAATTATCCAGGAAATAAAAGTTACTATTACTGACGACAGGGAGGTGTACATATATATATATACGTAAACTATGTGTAAAATCAACCATACTGCGGCCAGTTTATACATAATTATTATAACTTTGGGATTCCAACTCAAAAATTACGCGATGATTAAAATATGCTATCGCCGATTTGTTTCATTGTAATAATTTTAAGACTTAAGTATCTTATATACATTTTGAATTGTAGTTACTTTTTTTTCAAATTGATTAGTATATACATCAACTTGTGGAGTATTTATTTATTCATGTTTTCACGAAAAAATAAAAATACTGTTGATTCTCGATATTTCAAACATTCGATAATTTACGAGTTATAACTATATTATCTGCAGTAATTCGATTTTGTTTCCCTCTCGGAGTTTCGAACCTCTTATCAACGTAAACACTTTATTATTGTTTGAAATGTTCATAAGCCCTTCCAACTTTCAATTAAAATGTTATGAATATAAATGAAATATATACTCACTAAATATTTGTTTTTTGAAACTCATTTTACCGGTGGAATTTATTTATTATAATATATTCCTTATTTTTCGTTATTTACCTATAAATATATACATACACGTCATACAACATTTTATACGAGTATATATTATGCCGAAATTGTATCACCTTATTATGAATCGTTGAGATTAACATGTACTTTTTTGGTTGCATGACAAAATATAGTTACATAATATGTTGGTTGATAAATTTATATATGTCATAAAAATTAAAATAATACAATATTGACGCCAAGAAAGATCACAAATGAGAAAAAAATTACAGTATACCTAATATTTTGTTATTACATTATGTTTTTAAGTTTGAAACGTATTATTTTATAAATATACACTATGCGTATATACTTTATATAAACAATAAACATATTATATATACCTGCTAAAAAAATTACTAAAAATTTAATTTAAATCAACTCATCAAGATAAGCGATAATTTGTCATAAAATTATTCTGATTAAGAATATTACGAAGATTATTAAAATCTTATTAAAAGTAGAAAAAATTGTATTTATAATGCATCAAATATTTGATTAATATGATCAAATGATAAGTCAATATTTTTAATGATTAGGTACGCATAAATAGTACGAGATCGAGTATATTTTAGTTTCAACTATAGGTATACCTATTTAATGTTAAACTTAATTTTAAAACAAAAAAACCAATTTTTATAAACATTAAGTAATATACTAGTTTTTAACTTAATACATTTTTAAAACTCTGTTATCCAAAAATAATGAACAAATTTTGTAATTACCATTGCAGCTGAATTGTTTATTTATATTTATATACAACATGTGTATCTGTCGTTTATTTTTATGGTAATGCCGAAAAGTGACTTTCACTTTAAATTGACGTATGATTAACTGACTATTATGACTATTAAGTACTTAAAATTAATACACACGAATTTCGACCAATAATTTAATAAAGTTATAAAATGCGTATGTAATTATTACCTTCACATAAATACTACAGGTACAATTATCACATAATTTTAAACATATGTGTAGACTAATACCTGTATATACTTAACAAGTCTTAACAAATTAACATTTATATTAATATTTTACCCGTGAAATGTGTTAAAAGTTCTTGCATAAAGATAGGTCCAGCGATTACTGTGTAATACCTGTATGTGTATAATCCCAGATTATATATAGATGTATGTCCTTAAAAAATTGATTAAGTCAGAGTAAGTTGAAATTTACGAATAAACTATAACGATAAATGTTTTTAAAATTTTTTTCATTTACAATTTACTCCAATTACACTTGTTATTTAATTTACTTTTTTTATATTATTATATAGGTTGTGAATTGTCTTTGTTTTGAATGAAAAAAAAAAATTAAGATATTCTAACTGCTCAAAATATAATATAAATAGATTAAAATAATTGTCAAGTATATTATTAATTTGCCATTTGTCGTATAATTACTGAAAGCATGTAATTATATATATATTTAATAATAAAAAAAAACTTTAAATTGAATATTTGAACTTCTGTTAGAATAATTGCTTATTAATTTTCACTTTTGAAGTTATTTCTTTTTTTAAATATACCTCTTATTTCTTATTTCTTAATTTGTTTACATTGATTATGTCTTACATTGTTATTAATATTACTACTAAACCCGAGAGATGTTCGTACATTCGTTCATAACATATTTTTCACACATATTTCATTTATATATAAAAAAAAAAACAATGTTTACAATAAGTTTGAGAACCTAAAGCCTATTAATGTAGATTACAATATACCTATTAAATCATTACTGAAAAAAGATTATGGCTTTTGTGATTTTTTTTCACTATTTTTATATCGTTTGCAATTACAAAAACTTGTTAAACATCGACTTATGACACGACAATAACACGATAAAAATATATACTATTTACAGTATTTACACTTATCAACATATAGAGTACATTAAGGTTTTTAAGTATTTACTTATAGGGTCTTGGAAAAGTATAATTTTTAAATTTAAATATATTTTTATAACATTAATCTATTTATTATTTATTCAGACACCCGATGCCCGACGGTGAAAACATAATAGTAAATTATATTTTATGGTAAATACCGTATGTATGTATATTGCGTGTTGGTATTAATTTTAAGTTGCGATAAATCAAATTCGTGTCAATTAATTCTTTAAGTAGAAATATAACGTTTGGATAGTATACGATTTCAATAAAGTTGTACTGCTTCAAAGTTGACTTAATACCATCTGGTATCAAATTTCAGACAAACGTGAGTATTTACGGACGTGTGGTCTCTGTACAGCGAGAAATACATGTTAAGTACTTATAATTAATATTATGTATTATAATACAATGTGTACCACGGATATGATAGTGTGAACATATACTACCTATATCGAATGCGTTTGTTATAAACCATGTTTAACTGAATAACACGACAACGATATAGAAGAAATTTCCTAATAACATCTTAAGTGTCTTTTTTTGATAAAAATAATAAATTGCTTATTGTTTTTTTAGGTATTATTTTAAAATATTATTTACATTAAAAAAATTACGTATTTAAAGTGTAATATAATAAACAGGGTTAATCACACATACTCGGTCTTTTCATTATTTTTAATTCTTTAATAACGCATTTATATTCAGATATTAATTTTTCTTAATTATTTAGTTAAGTTTGAATACCAATTAAAGATATCAAGAAACTTCCGGAATGTATAATATAAATTAATTTTCATGGTTAAAAAATGGTACATTTCTAAAAATTTCAAACGATAACGATGAGATTTCAATAGAATAAATGCTAAAATCAGATATTCCTATTTTTACCCACTCATACGATTAAACCTAATCAACAATGATTCTCCATTCGGATACACTAAGTCAATACATGTAAATTCAACTTAATCACATAAAACATAAATGGCATAATCCAAAATTGCTCTAACCACACTACCACAGAGTATCAAAATGTTTATACGAATATATATTATCAAATCATTTATGTATAGACGAAGATGGCTTTTGCTAACCAACGCTGCATCAGATTTAATCGAAGAAAAATAGCAATAAAAGTGATGTAGACTTTCTAACAAAAATCTAAAATTCTAAAATTCCATTGCACCAATTTATTTAATGAAATATATTGTATATTATATTTTGTGAATAGTTGAAAAAAATGTAATTGCGTATCGTTATGATTTATCTAATAATCTATATTTTGTAATTGAATAAAAAATAATACATTTAACAATGTATGATTGATGGATACTCGGAAAAAACGACATTAAATATGATTTAGTGACACACGTGTTATAAATTATAATCACGCCAAATAAATATGTCGTATATGTGGTGGTTATTTAGTAAGCGTCATTTCAAATGCTCTGCAATCTTTAACAATAGTTTTAAAAAATTCCCAGTAGGAGCAATGGCCCTTTTGTCCCCCCTCCCCTGCGGGCTCCCTTGTCTACAATTGTTGCGTTGTATAATTACTTGTAAGTCATAAGGTTTTACAAATATATATATACATATATATAATATATACAAAATAGGTGCAATTATTATATTATACACCGTTGTTCGGATTTACCAATGATTTAATTGTTTATTTTTTTTTATGGATTTCAAAATGCCAGCAACTAAATGCTGTGATGACTAGACGCCAAGATCTAGACTTCCGTAGTTCCATGTCTAGTATTGTACCAAAATATAATATGATGTAAAGTATAAACTCGTTTGGTCGTTGCAGATAGCCAACGCTTATGTAGTGTATTACATATTACTTTAAAAGTGTTCGACAATAATATGAACGTTTGTCTAAAAGTTTATCGATAGTCGATCGACTATTTGAACTTTGAAAACTGTATTAGCTTTGATCGATCTTAAAATGAAACTACCGAAATAATGACCTTTAGATACGAGTGATGTATTTACTGATGTCTGACCGGTTGATTTTCGAAACATTCATAAATACATAAGTCTAATAACAAAGTAGAGTTCAGAATCGGGTGGAAATAAAGTATTTTATAAAATATTAAGCTTATGTTTAGACACTTATATGTATATGATTATAATGTCTCATAAATTAAAAATATTTAGATTTTTCATTTATTTTCACATCAAAGATAGGTAGATACGTGAATTAAATATAACAATACAATTTTAGCGATTTGTAAGACCTTGCACGAACTCTATATTTAAATGTATACAAAATTGATTTTAAACTTTAAACGCAAAAACGTCTGTTCAAACAAATCTGATCATTAAATTGTCCATATCAAAATACAATAAATCTGTGTATTTATCGAGAAATGCGACCCGTCCAACAAATATTTATCGACGCAGCGCGTTGTTAGCCAACACGTCAAGTTTTATATAAAATAGAACTGAACATCTGACTCGGGTATTATATAATTATAATTTTAACGATTTCCCACAGAAATATTATACAACACAAGGTATCATAAAGAGACCGTAAAACAGTTTTTTATTGGGATTCACTGTCACACGCCATATCGAAATAACTATAAATCACGTACACGAAAAAAAAATGTATCTATAAGGCCCTTCGATATTGTGTCGGTATCGTAAAAATTGATAGTGTAAATAAAATCAAAAACACTTCGCGTTCGCACGTTATCGTTGCATTAAACCGTATACGCACAAAATCGATTATTATACAATATATAATATAATATAATATTAAATGTGTACCGCGGCCACTCGTGGGAAGGGGGGGGGGGGCTACCGGTAGTGTACCTTCTATATATAATATATTATATATTTATATATGATATTAACGAAAGTCGGTACTGCGGGTACATATTATATATTATTCTCCCCGAGTCACATCTCACAATAAGGATCGGCGAGGTCAAAATCGGTTTCGTTGATTGACGACTGTCTTGGACCGTCGGGCAGACCATCGTATACACAACAGAGACGCACTCGCGTAGCCGGCGACCACACACGAATCGCGCGCGTAGTTCTTGATTAACACTGATTGGTGTGCTCGTTTAAATTGGTCCGTACGCTGCGGTTATTATCATTTTGTACGTGCGCGTATGTGTACGCTGTAGACGGCGGTGTTCTATTTTTCGTGTGCACGCGGGCGCGCGATGACGGAGAGAGAAAAAAAACAAATAAATTTACGAGACCGGGTCGACTCGTAAGCGACAAAAACACACGCGCGCCAGCCGGTGACATATAGGCGTAAAGCTATATAGAATCAAACAATGTTAAGCGGACCCCGATAGCCTCGTCGATAAAAAATCGATTCAAAACCAAATCATAAAACCGCCTAATAATGTTTACGAATTTATTTCCCTTTCACTTTTTGCAAAAATATATTTTAAAACAGTATTATTGTCCCATATCGATATCTCGTTTGCGATATCGTTTTACTATACCTATATGATGACCGATACAAGTGAAAACCGATGTGTAACAACCATATGGTTAGAGGTATACACGTGGTTACAAAATAGATAACCCGTTGGACGGTACTTCTATGTTGTTAAACGATCGTGTTGAGATTTGAAAAATGGTACTAAATAGTGGATGAAAAAAATATCTTTATGATCAGACCGCGCGTATCAAATACTGCACAGATTATCAAAACTCAAAAGATACATTTTGTCAATTATTTCGATAATTTCTTTTGAGAACATAATATTTTTGTATTAGTATTTTGTAATATTATTTAATTGCACATTTTTTGTATAACAATAATGATAGGAAATTAACGGGTTTCTCTTTAATAAATCATTTTCGGGATTCGCTTAGATACCCACCACCTATGTGTACGAGCTCTTGAGTGTCGAACAAATCGGCATTTATGATTCATCGCATCTACAATCGCACGTCATATTATTATTATTATTATTATTCGTATTTATGTCGTGTAAACGACGTATCAGACTATATAGGTACGTTTAAGTCGTCCGCGTGCAGTTCGTTTTCGTTTGTTTTATTTATTTTTTTTTTTATCCGCTCGCACCAGTCGCGTCGTCTCACAGCGCGCAAATCATATATACATCACTTATACCGCGTTACGTATATACCTATACCGTTTGGTTTATGTATATAGGTACGTCCTATATGTCGGCAAAGTATTTTTGATCGACAATAATACGCTCGGACGACGACAGTATATATAGGTACATGTATACCGCCGCGCCGTCGCGTCGTTCCATAAGTCTCCTACTCGTTTAACCCTTTCTACGTATAAGTAATTCTTTTTTTTCACTGCCGACGCTGCAGTACCGGTTGATCGTCTGGACGTCGTGCGCAAAATAAGTAAAATAAGTATTACCTGCTGCTGCTGCAGTTAGCTGCTCTCTGTGTACATTTGGCGGCGGTGGCCTCGCGCACGTACAATATTATATATGTATATATTATATATATAATAATAATAATAGACTTGCGTATATTTATATGACCGTGCGTATACCTACATATATATATATATATATTCAGGAGCCGGCGGTGTGTATATATGGTGACGGAGAGACACACATACACACTGTATATATGCTCGGAGAGAGACAGCGACCATTGTTTGAGGCCGTTTGGTAACCCTTTGCTATCTCTTTCTCTCTCTCTCTCTCTCTCTCTCTCTCTCTCTCTGTATATTTCTTTTTTCCTTTTTTTCCTCCGGTTTTCTTCTTCGGCACAGTTCACTCAGCAGGCCGCCCACTGCTATATACATACATAATATATATGTAATATAATACAAGCAGCTATTAGCCGCTATTACTTATACTTAATACTTTTGCCGGCGGTTCTGGCGCTGTTGTGTCGCGAGTTGTTTTTTAGGGGAACTCGCACAAACGATAGTGGTAATAATATAATAATAAAATATAATGGTTCTTTGTGATATTGTCGACGATGCCGCCACCGCCGCCGTTGCCTTTGATAGAGCAGTCGCCATTGACCGTTGTTCCGCGCGTTGTTTGCTAGAGCGCACCCTTTTGCTGTCGTTGTCGCCAAAACGCGTTTTTTCGCGCACGAAACGGACGAGAATCGTATCGCTTTGCACACTGCAGACTATTTGATATTATTATGATTCCTGATACCGTGTAAACATCGAATATACGTGACATTGTTGATAATAGGAGAGAGCACGAAAAAACAACCCTGTTATGTACTTATGTCCAATATCATATAATATTCTTAAAGTCGTTTGTCAGACATATTCGTTGGTTTTATATATAATAATATTGCTCCAGTTCAGCAAGTTTTTGGATACTGCAGGTAGCTTATTATTGCTTACCCATTGATGTGTTTACTTTTTCTTCGTATCGGGACCGCGATATGTGAGATTTAAGAGCGTACAAATTGTGTTTATCTACGTATTGTCTACAGAACGAAGGATTGGTGTCAAAAATCCACTGCCTCCCCAGTGTGCACTACGTATTCCTATGTCGATGTTGTTACGTTAATAGAAGTGCCAAATAATTATCGAAGCAGTTATCAAATCGAATGGCGGAAACCGCGATTTAATCCTGAAAATATCGATACCGACAATTAAACATATTTTTAGTTGTAAGTATTTAAACTTTAGATAAGTGGAGAAATGAAATAATGTTATACGAAGTACTCTGTACTATAAAGTACAATACTTAAATGCATATATGTTTTGAGAAGTACTTATAATCTGCTGTGAAAAATAAAAAAAATGTCGTTCTGCTTTGACTTAAAATGATGTAAAAAAACTTCTAAAAACGTTAATACTTATCGAGAAAACGCGTGTATACTGTTAAAAGAAAAATCACACTTTCGCGATTTAAATATACTTATATAAAATATATAACTGGCTGAGCATTATATCTTTTTTTATACTTTGCTATATAATATCAATGCCTCTGATAACTGATAACGTCTTCCAATAAATATAATATATATTATATACTATTATGATAAAATATAATACTGTGTATAGAATATATATAATAGGGGAAAAAAATTATATATAAATAGGTATACACGATATCCTGTAACGATGTTTATGTATATATATATTATATATACACATAGTTCGTGGGCGATTCACATGACTCGAGTCGTAAAAAGAATAATATAAGGGAGAGAAAATGCTTACCGAACAATCATGTACTAGCACTTTGTTACACAATATGATAATAAAAACGTAACGCTCGCGCGTGTCCCTCGGTCATATATAATATATATATATATATATATAAACACACTCGCACAAATACATATATGATATTATATGTGTATATATATATATATGCGTTATATACGTAAGCGGCCATAAATTTTGGCCGACCGCTTTCCGGGGCCTTCCAGAAATTTGTCATCGACGAGAGGGTCGCAAAAAGGGACACCCGCGGCGACCGTGTGTGTGTGTATCCGAATCTGCCGATAAATCCCTGCGTGACATCCTGTGCCACCGCCGGTCCCACATAAATATACACATATATCTATATACCTCGTATATGCGCGACATTGTTGTCGGTTTAATGAATCACTCGGTGTTGTGTGTGTGTGTAGCCTTTGCTGTCTCTTTGGCTCTCCTCCCGCCGTCCACGCACACATAACCGCTATAGCAATTACCAAACATTATCTTGTCCTTTCCGACACACACACACACACACACACACACACACATGCCGTTGCCGTCGTCCCTTTTGGCTTTTACCGCGCGCCGACAACGTCACCGGAAGAATGTCCTGCAGCGAGCGCCCGTCGCCCAACACATAAATATTTAATATAATTGCGTGAGAGAAAATCGGCCTTTTAGACTGGAAACGGAATAATAATTGCGCATACATTATCGCGATACATATTAGGGATTTCACGCTTAGTTGGAAATATATGTATATTATATGACCAAATAACACTATCCGCCTTTAAATGGCCGAGTGATTGATTGGTTATAATATTGTTGTACATATTCCGGATGTCGAAGATTGAAATAAACAGATTGGTTATATAATAACAACTACATTATATAATATGTTAGTGCGTACCTATATAATAAATATATGAATTGTATTTATTGACAGAAAAATGCATCAATACGAGTGTATTATAATATAATTTAAAGGACATACATTTCTATATTATTCTCTCCTAACAATAATATATGTAAAAATAATCGGATAAATATTAAATTCGTTGCTTAAAAATAAAAAATAAAATATGAAGTGTCATTATGGCACCAAACTCGAAACGGGTACAATACTCGTACATACGTTTATTAGATGATTTATGAGTTGTGACCAACGAGCTCTCTATAGCGAATGTGCAAGACGCGTACTACTGTTTGTGGGATATGAATAAGAACCTAAGAAATCGTATAGGTATGATTTTCACGGCGATCCGTCGAAACGCTCAAAACCACATCGTTTTCCACTTTTTCAATCGCGGTTACTGTTTTAAAGTAGTTTAAATAAAAGTTGATTATAGAAACATATATAACTGTATAAGAAGTGATTTTCAGTATTATATTATTGTTGAAATATTTTCCCACGCTATTATTTGGTCATTTCTAGAGGGCCCGTTAACGCGTCTTTAACGACACATTGTACATATATATTGTATGTATTTGTATATATATTATATATTATGTATCATGTATAAATAATATCATATACGAAGTATATCATTTGACATAATATACATACGTCATATATACATATATACACCACACATAAACATACCTACACATTGTATCCTCGTTAATAATTCAACTATTAACAGTATTAACATATTCTGGGGAATGAAAGACTGCGATAATAGATTGTATTGTGGACAACTATTAAACTATCAAAACCGTCTTCGATAAATTTAATTTTATGGATCAGATATTTGAATCGCCATAGTATATAATGCTGATAAAATACTGTTTCGAGTACTTTTTTAAATTGTTTTTTTTTTAAAGCGTAATGGCAACACTGTTCATTATAAATTATAAGAATTATAGATATACCTATATTATATATTCCATAATGACTATATATAGTATAGATACTTTTATTTTTGCGTTTAACATAACGTTGTGTATCGCGTGGAAACGTCGTCATCGTTTGTCGTGAAAACCAAATCTAATATTTTCCTGTAATGGGCAACGTTTTATGTCCAATATCTACTGAAATATGTTGTTCATCAAGGATTAACGAAATTTATTTTTTATGTTTTTATGACCCAACGATATCCAGAGTATAGACATTCCATATTGTTAACAGCGATTGACCCCAATATGCTGGACGCCGTGGTGCTATACCTAAATTTATTGTTATTATATATGTTACGTTGTATATTCGTATGCACTATTATACAGATGGCATGGAAATTATTGAAGTCATCTTTGTTTTATGACTTGAAAGTTATCGTCAGACTCGTAAATTTAAAATGTTTTCATGTTAAAGTTTTATAGGAAAATTCTAGTCACGAATGAGTTATAGTTACGTTTACCCGACTAAATAACACGAGGACACGAGACCATCTATACGAATTTGCAGTGCACGAAAGATAGCAGCTGTATATAGCCTATCCCCCGCATATCGGCTGTTACATAGAGCTTATAAGTTATCGCGCTTAACCAAATCGAACATAAAACGCGTCGTGTGGTATAGCAACGTAAAGGTGATTTTTTGTTACTGTGTTAGATTTACGCTATGAAAATATGGCGATAATGTAAGTGAATCACGTTAAGATAATGTCTGACTTAAAAATTATTGTATCGTTTTTTTATTATTATTATGTTATGTTACATTATTGTTCGCGTTCTTTAAATTGTCAACAAGAGTATTAGATAAACAAAAAACCAAGGACTCCTTACCAGTTTTCTCTTTCAAGAAGTCTTTTCCTTTTTATTACAAGTTACACTAGCATATATCATAATGCGAGTATAAAATAATATACTTTTATGTTAATAATACCGAATAATTGCATGTACCTACGTGGCTATTGAACCGCAATGACAGCGCAAGCGCAACGGGTCTCCATCTAAGCCAATGATATAGGAGGTACTGATCAATGATCATTATTAAATTGTACATTTAAGCTACCTACTAAAAAATACAACAGTTTAATTTCAGTGCTAAGTTTAACTATAAACGCATCACCTAGCGATTTCTTAATTGAATACCATTCAAATTGTTTGCATACATGATTTCAATTTCAAATATTAAACTTATCATTTATTTATGTCAACACTGCGTTATTCTACAATTAATCGCTTTTATACAGTGCAATTTAATATCGTATTTACGGAGTATAAAACTACAACAAACCCGCACAGAAAGAAAACATTTGTACCTTGATTTCGTTTAAATTTATTCGAATTAAATAATATTATAAAAACACTTTGTATACAGGCATCAATTATTCATAATAGCGTCGTTTTGGCGATAATTTACAAACTACAAAGCGAATTTATCCGGAAACTTGATGCGTATGCATACGCCATGTACCTATTGCATACCCATTACCCACTCACCACGATTTTCATTAGAATTGGTTTTAGTATATATATTTTATATTTAAACCTAATCACGTAAAGTGCAATTCAACTACCATTGTATATCCGCAAAGCCACATTATAAAAGCATTGTAAACGGTGATATGCCGACATGACGTTATTGCTTCTACACAATAAAGTTCTAAAACAACTGGAAAGAATGTTTATGTTAAATTAATATTAATATTTGCTTATGTAATTATAACAAACAATAAATACGTAAAATATATATTATATATATATATATATTATAAAAGCTTTATAACTTTATATATTAATCTTTTTATTATTGAAGTTAAAATTTTGACAAAATTTGTAAAAATCAAACAGATTTACAAACTATTTTGTAGTTAAAAATTTATAATAAAATGTTCAATTTTTATAGCTAAAGCTTAATAATTTAATTTAAGGTTCCTCATAAGTAGTTCATAAGTCACAATGAAACCAAAAGTAAAAAAATATATAGACATAATTTTAAGTTATGTTTTAAATTTAAATTTGGATGAAATTATAAATAATAATAAGAATTAACTTACAACTAATATTATTATATTATACATATACAAACCAGACATTTTTAAAACATTTTTATTAATTTTAATCGTTTACCTATTTTATACAAGACCTATTCACGACGTTCTATTTTAAGCCGATAACTGCAGATAACAATAATATAACCGATAACAATGATATACATATAAATATGTATTTATATGGTCCGATGCAAGAACTGGCTATCTCTCTTTTCCCTTTTTTTTGCAAAGCGTGTTTTTTATATTTTCTGGTAAAGAATAATTTTGTCTGTTTTTCGATACAATAACCGAATATCCTTCTGTTAGATAAACTAATGTCATATAAATGGAGATGTCTGATATACAGAGTTTGGGGCAATATTATCCTTGTACTTTTTTATGCCCTCTAAACAATTTCAAAATATTGAAATGGCCAGTTCTGCTTGTACCGGATCCTTCTATTAAAATAATTAAATACTAACAATAAAATGAATGTGATGTTTCAAAAAAAAAAAAAATATATATATTGAAAATATACCATAAAATATACTTAGTATTGTAGTCTTCGTTTAGAATCGTTTTTCGTATACAATGATTTTTCTTCGAACTCAAATCTAACGCATACGTTACAGTAGCTTACTCAATGTCGAGCTATACACTTGATACCTATCTACTTTACAGCAAGCGGTTACTCATTATACTTTCTCCCTTTTTTATTTTTCATTTTATTTTATAGTTTATGAAAACAGTTTTCCTAGATATACTATTTTTCTATCAATAACAATGACTATATACAAATGCAAATGCTAATGGAGAAGATAACAATAAACGATTTTTTTTTAAAATTATACTCACTATGTATACTTGTACACAGTTATTTTGTATATATGTTGAACGTTTTTATTTTAACGAGTATTTTTTATAAACTTCTAAGATTGCCATAAAGGTCAATATAAATAAATGTCGTCACAAAACCTTAAAATTGTATAGATGAATTGAACAAATTCCCGTTAAAAACAATAATTATGTTAATGGATTTTAAATACGTTGGTCCTAAATTAAAACATAATAAAATTAAAGTTCACGGTCTGTGGACAGAATGTGGTCTGTCTGCAGCATGGTTTTAATAACTCTGCCACGATTTAAAATCAAAATAATCTACATTTTAAACATTTAAGATTTATTTAAAGTCTTCAATTTAACATTTTTCTTCAAAATTATTTTATTTGCAAATATCATAGGCCCATATAATTTCGTTATTTTAAAAGTGCACGGTAAAGTTAAATTACTGTAATATGCCCATATTTTTTCCACACTTTCCATATACTTACGTCTGATTAAACATACAATTTATAAAATTATTATTAGGTTGGTATTGTTTATAGACTATATTTAGTTGTACACTTTTAATGTTAAAAATTAAAATTTGTTGTACGAAATCTTGACATAGCTGTGTGCTTGTGTATAATATAATTATAACTTATTTTACAATTTATAAAAATACATTGGTATTATATGTATCGCGTTTTTTATCGGGACTAATCGTACACTATACGACACATTATTGTACGCAATACGAAATTATATACTTATATTCGATAGGTAATAATTGATATTTTTTATTACTATCGCGTACCAAGAGACAGTATTTTGCTATAAAAAAAAAAAGGTATATAATATACTTATTATAATGTATAATGTGTGTGTATTTTTTATGGCGATAGTCGACCGAATTACCGATTCTGTGGTAATCGGTAGCAATATAAATAATTATTATTATTGACATCCGATAAAACAGCAGTTGGCGATTGCACGGCCACCGAGGATCCGTAGACCGACATGTCCTGTTTGTCGCATTTAAAATTAATTTTCTCCTATCTTCGTTCTCTAATAAAAGATAACTGAGAAGCAACGATATTACGATTTACGACCGGTCGATTGTAGCAGATTGTTTTTATTAGTCGGATTTAAACGAGCGTACAATTTGTATCTGTCAACCGGACAGTCGTAATTATTATTATTGTCGTTATAACTTATATTACACTCGCGTTTAATAAAGTTGTAGACAAATCTACGGGCTATACGGTCATATCGTATAAATGTATAGTACTAATAAATACCTATAAGGTATCTGCGTGTGTCTATAATATATAGGTATATATGTATACGTTTTACACGCGTGATCACTCAGACACTAAAAAACTCGTCAATGATCGTTAAAAAAAGGTATATAGGTACGTGAAGCCAATGTAGTTTGTATAATATACTACAAACTTATGACACCTATATAATGACTACTTATAGGTACTCACCCGAGTTCTACTTTAAATTTACAATAAAATGTAACGATTATAATTTATAATATAGGAACATCGTTTTTGCGAAAATAATATTATGTATAGTATACCTAATTCGTTACTATATTACTAGTTTCCTACAAAAAATATATATTAGCGTACGTACGATGGGACTCGGGACTTCTGCAGAGTATGTTTTATGATTAAAGCTATAAAAGTACTTGAAATACCTGCAGGTTGCAGATATATGAAATGAATCGAGATGTTTGTATTTAACGAAATACTATATTTAAGTCACGAGAAGAACAAAATAAATTAATAATTAATCACAAGAATGGTACAAACTGCAGTGAAGTATATACTAATTATACTATATATATTATACCCAATAACGATGCGATTTGCGAATTTTATTAGTAAAGTACTTCACTGCTCGAAATACTACAATACCCATAGCAAAACATTAACTACCTATTAGATAATAATATGTACTTCAGGCTTTAAATTATATATAAACTAAAAAAAGGTATGATTTCGTTCGATTTTTTTTCACATAATATACAAGCCTATATATATATATATATATATATATATGTGTATTCAGAAAGACAGAAACTAATAGCTTCGCAGTAAAGTGATGTTTCAAAACGATCGTTCATTACGCTTTAAAAACTAATAGGTATATTATATATAGGCAATCGCCGCATCCAATTTAGTTGTCGATAGTACAAAATAAAAATTCATAAATTATATACCGTCAGCTGCAGTGCATTGTGCGTGTATAAGTGTGATATTTATTTTGTTCTTTGTGTATAATATACGTATAATACACAGGGCTTAAAGTGGGAAAAATCCCAGGGGAGACTATAATGTCTCCATATAGTTTTAAGCGTTCCATATATCGTTTTATGTATGATTTCTAATGCATATAGTACCTATACGTCATGTAAAATATTATGTAATGTATAAACAGTGATTGTGTAACACATTCATCCCACTTTTAACTCAGAATAATGTTCAAATTTGTAATTTATTTCATGAACAATTTAAATCACAAATAATACTACATTTTATACAAATTTAATATTTTGAAAAAAAATATTTTTTCTCATAATAAAAAATTATAAGTATATAGTGGTTGTCTTTTAATAACACTATTGAAATCATCCAGACAAAAAATATGCATATCATAAAAAGCTCTAATATTCATTAAAGATAATTTTACATAAATACGATTTAATTTACCTGTTGACCGTAACTCATTTTAAACAAATTATAACTAAATACGAGTATATATATACCTAATACTAAAAAGTGTATACATAACATAACAACTATTTTTACACACATATTAGATAGTCCATAGTTTGTATTAAATAGATTCGATAAAAGTAAAGTAGCAATAATTGATAATAATAAATAAATAAAAACCAACATTTAATCTCAACAGAATTCTGAACTATACACTGACTAATGTTTGGTTATAATTGGAGCGTTCCGGCGTACGCGCGTGCCTTACGAATAATTTGTTGAAGGGGACGCTTTTTAACCACTATTAGAGGTAGGGGGCTGGGTCCCTCTGCGTCCCCCCTCGCTGTAACCCCTGTGCGTTCATAATACAAGGTCCATTAAAATTATCCGTTTCGAATTTATACGAGTACACTATTTAATTTGATTGTTTGTTTTTACTTTTTATATTAACAAAGTATGTCGGAATCAGAGAAATAATAATGGACGGCATTGGCGGAAAAGAGAGCGAAAAAAATCCAAAAGCGCGATGAAAATAATTAAAATCGTGAAAGAATAATGGAACGGATTTATATTCATGTTTATGAAGTAATTAATAAATACTTTATGCAACATTCTACGTACGAAGTGGCTACTTTACATTCATGAATTTAAAATAATGGTGTAATTTTCAGTTTGGAATTTTATATGTCTGATTTAAAAAACAAAAGGAATGAGTGAAATTACTGTAATATCCGCTGCAGGTATCCGTAAAAATGGGCATTTTTTCAAATGATTAGTCGGTAATAAATAATATAATCCGTTATTGTTTGCAAAGCATTGAAAAACCGCACTTTCTACAATTACGAAAATATTATCTTTCATTGCTCTCTGCCGAATTGCATATTTTATTTGTTCCTCGTTTTTAGTTCGGTTCATTATATTATATTAATAATAACGAAGAAACTCCACTGCACAACAGCGAGTATACTGACGAGAAGTATAACTATCTTATTATTTATATACAATTATTAATACAACATCATAATTTGTAATGAATATGTGAAATATAATTTTTTCGCCGACATCGTTCCGTCCTGGCATAATATATACCTATATAGGAATTTAACGAGGAATTTGTTTGATATCAGAGTTTTAGCCATCTCTCTATCTCCTCCGCTTATTTACAACCACTCCGGACCATCACCGTTTACACACGGTAAAACGAAATTTAACAAAGTTATAATAGGTATGCGTATATACGTAGTTATGGGCGTTCTGGTACCCGAGTCCGGAGCAGCAATT
The DNA here is from genome assembly GCF_020882245.1 of Rhopalosiphum padi. Taxonomy (NCBI): domain Eukaryota; kingdom Metazoa; phylum Arthropoda; class Insecta; order Hemiptera; family Aphididae; genus Rhopalosiphum; species Rhopalosiphum padi. The sequence continues at coordinate 87,339,020 of NC_083597.1, forward strand.
ACCGCTGCCTTTGCACATCGTGCAAACGCCTAACTACACGACACACGTATGCACACACGGGGTAATAATTCACATCCACTCGTCAGTCCTCGGAACTGCGCGTCAGTGTTTCGTCAATACCAAACACTTCGGCACTCGAGTCGTCGTTTCTCTCAAGTTATGCGCATAAATTATATTTTTATTCTCGCGGTATATCACTGCTGTGTTCGCCACTTGTCCATAAATATTTTCATTGGCACCCGTACGACGAAGTACAAAGTCGCACTCATTTCAACGTAATAATAATAATATATGATGTATTCGCGCGTATAACAACCAATGACAACACTGCGTTGGGTGTGTGTGTGCGTAATAAATATTTGCAAAAGTATAATATACGGCGTGTGCCAAAGTCGCACGCACCGCACGGACAGTATTTCACAACGATTTATCGGTCATCCGGTATTGGTTTTGGTCAAATAACGATAGTGATAATAACCTTTTTTTTTTTTTTTTCGTTTCATTCCACCACGTGTCCTCTGCAGCTCTCCCCGACTCGACGGCGACGACGGTAGCGTCTATTAAACGCCGTTGTAAATCAAACCGATACACTAATAAATAACGCACACACACACACACAGTTTCGATTTCTGTCTGTGAGCTCCAGAATATCACATATACATATATACGCACATATATACGCACATATATACCTATATATATATATATGCCTCCACGCCCGCGCCGTTACCCGTTTGACAAGTCTCCTCTGGCGTCTAAGTAACTAAATATATGTATATGTATGTATATATATATTATACACGCATGACTACTCGCCTGTGTGTGTGTGTGTGTGTGTGTAGTGCCGCAGGGTTGGGCGCCACACAGCCGTTCGGCGGCGGCGACGCACGGCCAAGGTGGTTGCGCGGGAAGCGCCGCCGTGTGCGTACCTACACACACACACACACACACACACACATATATAATGTGTATACGAAAAAAAAATATTAATAACAACCATATTCTTTGTCTTAATACCTACCACGGTAAAAACTCTCGACCCAATGCGGGCATAAAAAAAAAAAAACAAAAAAATAAATTCGAATATTACGGAATTCGGATCGTTAAAACGCGCGCCGAGATATTATATATAACGAGTATATTTATATATTATATTATATCGTACGCGTGTGCGTCTCGCGATCCGCGCGTTAGCAATATTCCGACGAACGTATATGGTATATTATATACCCATGAAATACGCGCATAGATGATATTGTTATATATATATATATATACCTATAATGCGTATATGCGCGTGCAAATGTCAACGCCGCACTATTTTATTCTGATGTAAATGTGATACGCGAAAAAAATGACTTTCGCGCAAAAATTACCGTCAAGTCTCTATTATATATAATATAATATTATTTACGAGTTTATTATAATGTGCGATGTAATAGATTCGTGTAATAGTAATATATAGAGTCGAGTGTACCTACTTGTCATATAATCGACGTGTAATTCAAAACAATCTCGACAGCGCGGCCATGTCGACAATTTTTATTTTTTTAAATTTGCTCGTAATCATCGTCCTACTATATATATATATATATGTGTGTGTGTTTTGCAGGAAAATGCGTTATTGTCGAAAAAAAAAGTATAGGTACGTGATACCGTTTTGGTGTCTAATATATGATTTACCTACTTTGTACGTGTAAATCTGGTTTTATAAATGTTGTTTAACAAATTGTTATTATCTTCGGTACGTTATTGTATACGGTTAAAATTTACTCGACGTATTACGCGTAATACAACACGATATTATAAATTATGTGCAATGACCCAGTATAGAAACTTTAGCTTAAAAACCTCAGTTACTCGTAGCCATTGTCGAAAGAAATTATTATAAAGTGTTTATAACAACAATAGCCTTTTAAGAACTAACTTACGCACCAAAATATAACTTACAAGAGCGTTAAAAAAGTCAAATCTACAAGACGTTAATTTGAGAATGAGTACTTTAGTACTTATTAAAGTTTTACATGATGTTTTTTTTTCATTTTTATGTTTAAAATGGCTTTTTACAGTAGAAAAATGATTCGATCTTCAACTTCGAAGAAGATATCTGCAGGTAGTAAATTGAATCTAGTTGATAGTTTAGTTACACGATTTTCAGTGTTTTTCTTAGCTATTAGTAATTTGTTTTCGCAATAATACAATTGGAAATGTATGATAAAATCAATTATAATAGATTTTATTCCAATATTACATTAATGTCAATACTTGACATGTTTATAAAATATTTTTACTATAATTTTATAGACAGTAATATTTGGGTTTTTATCGAAATATTTATAAATATTTTTTATATTCAGATTTTTAAAATTTGATTTATATCTGTTTAATTTTTTTTGTTCGTCAAAAATTGTACAAGGTTCCTTATAAGGCGTTCCATTATAAGTTATAGTGATTGAATTATATATATTTTTTTATAGATATTTCATGTTTAAATTTTTACATAATTGGATATTTAAATAGAAAAAAAACGATTTCATTATTATTATTATTTTTTTTTTTTTTGTAATTCTTCTTCCGGTAATTCAACTCAATAAGGTTGATTTTGCAGTTGTCTGCATTCTCTTCACTTGCCTCTATTGCTAGCAGCTACGTATTCTTTGTAGTATACCTCTCATTACAAATCATCTTTTTGATAATATATTATGTTTTTGACCGTCCTCAGTCTCTTTTGTCATTTATATTATTGAAACTAAAAAATATATAATTTGTTGGGACTTGAATCTTTTCCTCATTACATATATTATCATTTACTATACCTACCCAGTTCATTTTTCAAAATATTTGGATTTATTTAATTTATTTATGTCACAAATGTATCTACAATACGTTGGTATAGACTTATAATATAATCTGATAATGGACCATTCATAGCTTCATATACATAGATTGTTTATTGGGACGTTAAATTAATTTCTGGTTTTGGTGTAATTTGAATAGTAGACGATGATGTGTTTGGTAGAGTTGTTTAAATTGCATGTTTGCATTTTTTTCATATTAGTTTTCCATGTCAGAATTTAGTGTGACTAATTCTTAATCGACTGAGAACTACCTATTATTTTCGATTTAAATTTATGTATTCGGGCAAGGGTTAAGAAATATTATAATTATTATTATACGGGTAATGCATGAGATTAGTTTTTGAAAAAATAAGTTCAATTTACCGTATTTATTACAAATAAAAAATAAATTACTAGTAGCAATATATTTATGTTATGAAATATCCTTAGAAATGTAGGAAATATCTGACAAACGGTTTCCGCTCAGAATCGTTTTTCATCGTGTACAATGATTTACCGTTAAATTCAAATTTAACACTTCCGTCACAGTGACCAACTCAATAATGGAGAATAATCGTCGACAGCCCTGCTTCACCGATTTTTGTTGTAACATTAATCATTAATATACAATAATAAATAACCAATATTTAACGTGATTTAATTTATACACAAATAAAATGTTAGTAATAGTTGGTGTGTGTCATTAACTATACGACTTGTAAGCATAATATTAATATATCATGTATGGATTGTAACAAGTGCCTTAGAGGTTATATTATCATCGATTCTCTCGGTGAGTAAATTATCAATAAAGTTAGTATAAGTATAATATTTTAAATAGTGTATAACCATATTGTCATTACTGTTATAGACTATAGGTAATTGTTCATTGAACATTGTAATTATCTAAACGAAATGAGCTATTATGTTAACATATTTTGTATTCTGTAATTTAAAAAGATAATGATTTATTAAGTGCATTTTAACCTAATTGTAAACCCCTTTAGAGTATAAATATTATTTTAACTCAAAATCATCTTTGACCCCTCGGGGAAATATGACTGGATATTGTTAGACAAAACATGTACAAAGGAAATACGTCGAAATCCGTTTAAAAGCAAAATACGTAATCATTGTTTTCAATGAATGAGAAATAAGAGAAATTAACAATAATTGCACATACGTTCACACGGTTATAAACAATTAATGCGTTATTAATTATCGAACTTCCTTTAACCTAATTACCGAACAACGTTTCCTGCAAATATAAATGCGTTGCGTTTATTAACAATTAATAGTGTGTTTCATATAATATTAGACTGTGTTAATCTATTTTCTATTGTAATAGTATTTGTGCAGTTAATATAGTTATAATATAGTGTGTGAATTATTATTTATGGTGAGTGACAACTGACAAGTACATAAGAATAACATTTTGAATAACTACAGTAGGTACCTATAGTAACCGTATGTTATAATTTATTATTTAAAAAAAATTCTTAGTATTATATTATAAAAGAAAACGAATAACAAATTTAAACTTAAAATTAATAGAAATAAATAAATGCGTAAGGTAATCAAGTAATTAAAACTTAAACGTTGTCATATTATTTCAACCAGTACAATTACTTGAGTCGTAGTAATAAGAACGTAAATAGCGAGCCTACTTTATCATAACATATATATAAAAATAGCCATTAAAAATTAATTAATTAGGTAATTTTTCATAATTTATTATGAATTAAATAATAATTTGTAGCGAGAATTTATATTAATAAAGCGTTATCAATACATTTTATCTGATATAATTTTTTAAACGTTTAATTGTGTTTGTATTAGTTATTTTTTTTATCAAACCAATAATGACGACTGCATACGGTTACCTAAATACTCGAGGGCTCCAACATTAAATATTCATAAATAATACATAACAAATATTAAATAAATAAATATATTAACACTGTTAAATAAAATACGGTAAATTAAATAAAAATCTTAAAATAAAAACCATTAATTATAATTAATAATATACAGACAAGTGAATATTATTATTTAAAAAATCCACAGTATTTATACATCCTTTATCATGCTTAAATGCAATATATATTTTACTCGGATAAAAATAAAGTTTGTTTTGCAGTCTCGCAGTGTTTACTTATGCGAACTGATTTATACATTTTTAATGAATTTTAATGAGCAAATACCTAAAATATTTTTTTTTTATTTAAACGGTTCTCAATACAAAAAAATCAAACGAAGCGTTTGTCGCGTAGCACAAGGCGTTTGTGCGAATAAAAATATAAATACGTAGCGATATTGTTGATATCTATAGGCAAAATATAGAAAACGCAGAATAATAATGAATAGACGAAAAATATACGGTCTCTTTAAAATAGGAACAAAAATGTATTCAGAAATTTAACACTTTCGTCTCAATAGTATCCTTTTATCATCTTAGATCGTCGTATAATTGTAGACTTTATAATATTTTAATGTTTACATACAGGGTGTATAAAGTATTCTCAACATATTTTTTTTTACTTTAATAATGAATTTATTCAAATTCTGATTGAGGAGTGTCCTGCTATAGCGATACAAACTTTTGTTTTTCAGTTATTAAAATATTTATATTCCAAAGATAAAATTTTAAGGTTTTATAAAAATATAAAATATATTTAAAATTGCAGGATATAGTGTTTATTATACTCGGACCAATTTATAAATTCTAAATGTCGATGGATTAATATTAACCATCTACTAAAATGTTCAAACCACCACTTATTTCGTAAACTCATAATCCTTAGTATATTAAATTAAACAACTTTAGAGACTACCTATATATTATATTATGCTCGTTTAAATTTCTATTTTGACACTTAAAAGTTTTAACATTTAAAAAATAGAAGTTTTTGTCTCTTCGAGCAGTACAAAAAAATTTCAAGAATTTAGAACGTGCAGGTCTTTTAGCAGAGATATATTTGCAAATTTTAAAATTCAGATTTTAAACAACCGGATCATCTCCGCGGTAGAGTGGCGAGCGATTATCCATGTAATATACGCGCAGGTAGATGATGGTCTGTGCTCAGACTATATAATGTACATATATTATCGTATATATTTTATATACGCGTATTTTGTCTAGGCGCGCGCGAACCCACCCCGCAGCGGGTCGCGGATCTATAGGCGGCGTCGGTGCGGGCGAGTAGGCGACGGACGACGACGACGACGGCGACCGCGACCGCGACGTCCGCTTTCTACTCGTCGGCCGCGCGGCGTCGTCAGCCAGCAGATGGAACCGTTCCAGAGGTCTCGGCCGCCGCCCGTGCGCCAACCAACCCTTGTCCGCCGCGCGGGCAATCGATAAGCTCGCGCGCGAGTCCAACGCCGCCGCCGCCGACACCGCGCGCACCTCCCGCGCTCATCCCCCGCCGCCGGAGTGGGCGTGCAGTGATTGCTGGCTGCTGCTGCTGCTGCTATGGTCGCGGCGTACACGTCTATACGCGTAAAATGCGTGTGTACGATATAAACGCACGTGTGTATGTGTGTGTATGTAGTTCGCAAATAGTGTATGCAAATCACAGCTGAAAACCCTGCAGAAAGGTATACATATATATCAGGGACAGTGTGACAGATAGTGTGTGTGTGTGTGAAGAGAGAGAGAGAAGTTGAGAGTATATGAGACGCGATGAAATAATTAAACGGAGCTGCAGCGCACCGCCGCCGTTGAATAGCAAACACTACTAACCGTATACATGTATATTATTATATATGCGCGATACCGTCCCCGCGCGCTATATTCACACCAACACGGCGTGGAGGGGTGTGCCCCGCCGCCGCCGCCGTCGAGGGGGTGTCGACGGAAAGCCGCGAGTCGGAAGCGAGCGAGTGGGGATGGGGGTGGAGAGGTTTAATTTATTCGTCCGAGTGCCACACGAAAACCGTGTTCGCTTTAAAACGTTAATTTTTCGGTCCTGCCCACGCGCTTTTTGCACCCTTTACGTGATTTGCACGCTAAAGTTTCGGTTTGTATATATTAATATACCGTAGACTTGTCGTCGTTGTTAGTGTTTTCGTTTAATTTTTTTTTTTTCACGTACAATACGGGACGATGAGAGGGATAATAATAAAGTACACATCACAAATAACATTATAATTTATGCGGTTCGCAGTGGTGGTGGTGGTGGTGGTGGTGTTCGCACCGATGCGTATATACCGCACTATACGTCGCACATACCGATATTTTTTTTTAAAACAAACGCTGCACAGACAATCCGCGGAGCCGCGGGGCTCGTACGACGACGGCCGATTTTGATTAATCGCGCGGGTCGTCTGACACCGCGGTTTTTCTATTATGCATATATATATATATATATATATATATATACGCATCGCACGCCTCCCGCCCCCGTCTCTTTTGGTCTATTATTTATTTCCATCTTGATATATATATACGGCGTATTATCATCGCTTATTTAGATTAACGATACCGTTGTCGTGTCGTCAGAAATGTGAAATCATTCGTGTACACCTACTTATACATTCATACACATCACAATATAATAATATATACTATGATTATATTTTATGTGCGCACTTCTAATCTTCATAATTATTAACATATTATCATTAGTACGTATCTGTTGTACCTATTTACTTCGCGTCACGCCGGTAACGTGTCAGTGCAAACTTATTATTATATTACAATCACGCAGAATATACATGTTCCGTCCGAGAATGAAGTCTATATTTTACCTTTCTGATATAAATCATTTTGTCTGTATTAACATCGGTGTTTTTGTCGGTTTGTTTTCATTTTATTATATTCGTTTTTCAACATTCAAAAAGGAAAACAACAAGTCTATATATACATATATTATCTTATTTTTAATTTCCGTTATCTGTTTGTTTATACTTAGGTGACATTGTCTTGGCTCTTGTGCAATTGATTATTTGCCTATCTGTCTATTTGATCGCGAAGAATTGGCCACAATTCAACCTTATTACAATTCTGCTGAGACGCAACTTTGGTTCATCATCATAGCTATCTTTACGTACGCAAACATACAGTAGGTAATATTAATTATTAGTTATTACTTAAAGGTATACGGCACGCGCATTTGGTCAAAAAATTATAATATGTCTGGACACCAGAATTTTTTACTGATGTAACACATTTAGACATTATATCATTGTGTTATATATTATCTATAATAATCTATAATATTATATAATATATTATTTCGATTTTTTTATTTTTATGTACGAAAAGTATACATATATGTATTTTTTATGTGAGCTTATAAGTCAAAAATCATGTAGGTATTGTAAGCCATATAATTGCAGATTAGAAAGATGTGGACTGGACGTATAGATAAAACGAGAAGTTTAGGGACAACATTTTGAGAAGTATAAATTATACACCTTAGTGGCTTAGTCCTATCATATATACAAGTATTGGCTAGCTCTTTTTTACAGTGTTGGCACTATACGCAACCTACGACTAGTTTATATACATATATATATATATTAATACATTGTCTATGCTATAAATAAGACTATAATATAATAACTACCTATTCTCATATAACGTCAATTATAATGGATTGCGATTTGCGATAAAAGGTGCGATAACATGGACAGGTAGAAAATAAGTACGAAATAAAAATAGTATTAATATTTAATAATGATCAAAATCAAGCCATTCATAATTTCTAAACAATTTTATTTTTATGTTTTTTGTTTATCTTCTAATAAACAATTTATATTAAAAACCAATACACCATATCTAGTCGTTCGAGTAGTGAGTACAATTCTATCATACTTTTAATAATTTAAAAAGTTCAACTATAATATGAACTTTATTTAGACTAAAATTATGAAAACGATGTGTTGTAGCGTCACAGCGATATGAGCTAAGTAAAAATAGATAATTGAAGGTCCAAAATTTTTATTTAAGATTTAAACATTGTAAATATAACGTTACAGCAATAATTGTTGAATTATTTATTTAATAATTATTTTAAAACTGTACCTATTAATTGTTTAAGTACTTCTAACTTCAAATATGCTTTTAATTCAAAAAATTGTGACTATATTTTCAAACCTAAGGTACAACAAATAGTTCAAAAATACATTTTATCGATAGCTAAACAAAATTTACAATCTATAAAAAAAATTATACAAATTATTATAGATGCAAATTTAAAGTCTACTTTCATTCTTATAGATTCTGAACACTGGATGGAGCTGTATAAATATATATTATTATATTGTTTAACTATGACATGATGATGTGTTTTTTTAGTTTATAATGTTTGTATTTTGTCATTACTGTTTTTGAACTATAAAAATTATTTAATTATCAACTTTGATGGTGGTTTCTGGTAGCAAACCAGAATTCATTGGTACATTAGTGGGGGGGGAAGGATAGGAATCAAATATCAAAATAGTTGTTATTATTTGGTATATTATGCTATTATTTTTTTTTTTAAATGTTAGATTAACTAAAACAGGTAGATGAGTGTGTTTCCTATTTTTTTTGAAATAAAAACTATAAACAAAAACAAAATAAATTTCGTTAGAAATCGTCAGAAAATTTCGGAAAAATATACACTTGTCATACAATAAAATCTATTATAAATAGTATATTTCAATAATAAATGATCGCTTTATGTCATTAAATATATAATTGTAGTTTTATACAAATTTTTGAAATAATGGATTGTTAACTAGTGTAAACTGCTAATAAAACTACTAAACTACCATGTCACAATAACACTATATTATAGTCTTTATGAATCGTTCTAACCTCTTTTTTTTATTGAATATATTTTAATTAATTTAACTATATAAATTGTTTTCAATTACTTAACAAGCATTTTATAATATAACGATTACCTATACTTGAAATCCTCACGATGTTTCTACTTAATTATATTAAGATACAATAAATACCAATAATTAATAAAACAAATGTATTTTTTTGGAAATTGACAATAATATTATATCATATGTGTTTATGTATATTATGTCAATTATGTATAAACCAATGTTTAATTGACTGTAAATATTATTGTATTATTCAAATAAAAAATATAATGTTTATTACTACCGAGTATCAGAAAAACCTATTCAAGGACAAAATTAATGAAGTGGATAGACCCAACATAAAATATAATTATAAAACATTTTAGCTACCTTTTTAAGGTTAATTGAGGTGTTATTCGCTGTAAAAAGTTATAAACCGTAAATTCAAAGTAGGTACACACCTACATATTGATTTTAATATCATATTATATCTTCTTTCAAACATTAAATTGGGTATGGAGTATGGATTAAATCAGTAGGTAAAACCATTAAACATTTACCACCTGCATTATAGTATTTTATTTTTAATTGAAATGTAAAATTAATAACAATAAAAATAGTAATGGGCATCATAAAAAATATACTAATTATATTCCAAAAAAATACTCGTAATAAGGTTTAGTTTTAAAATATTTAACAAATTTGGTATTATAATAGTTATAAACGTCGAATACGCAATAATTTGAAACGTAAAATTAAGTTGTTTCTTATAAGAGACTAAAGTATCAATGCGCGTAAATGAATATCATATAATATCATCGGTACCTACGTTTTATATATAAAAAAAAATGTTTCATCGTATCGATAAATTTTAAAGAAACACAATTCAGGACGGTCGGGTTGACACGAGATAATTAATATGGGAGGGTTCTGAATAGCATATTAAGTGAATATTGGTTTTAGAATATAATATACTTCTGCAGGTATCCCGCCGCGCTCGTTTACCCGAATGTCAGCATCCGATGTTCTATCGATTTATTTCCATCAGTCCCGTTCAAAAATCGTCTAACGTGTTACTTATTTTAGAAGGATACTAGGTACATTACTTTAATATTATTTTAGTTATTGATGTTTGAATTTGATAAGATAAAATGGTTAAGAAAATATTATATATTATATATATGGAAAATGTGATTTTACTGAACCTGCTATACCTATGTATGAATAAAAAAACTAATTATACGCCGCGCGCCGTAATGGAATATAATTACGAAGGACATAAATTTGAGTATAAATTTATAATATTAAAAGTATATATTATAACACTAATATATAAATGATGTCGACTATATCATTTGAGTTTTATAGCTGAGCCTTATACGATGATTTTATCTGTAAATTGCTGTAAAGTATCCGAATATTAAAAAATGTTATATACACTGTGTGGAAAAAAATCATAAAATTAAAATCTGATCAAAATTTCATTAGGAATAATAATTTAAAATAAATTGATAAATGTACACAGGTAATAACATAGGGTACCTATTACATATTACAATTTTAAATGTTAATAATTTTCATTAATCTAATAACTTATTTAAATAACAACACTGAACTTTAAATCAATCTTAGAGGGTGTACATTTTATTTTCTTAAAAATTGAAGAATATTTCATTATTTATGAAAAAAAATGCGTTGAAAGTTTATTTCTTACAGGACTATATTATAGTCTATATTCTCTATAATATACATAAAAAAAATTATGTTTTACGTGTAATATGATATTGCCAGCTGGAAAGTACTGAAGAAAAACTTAACTAAAAATATTATTATTTAAATATTTATAGATATGAGCGCGGCGGTCGGACAAGTGTTACATACACATTAGGCTCCATTATTTGACCACTGCGTCCCTATATTCCTATATACAAATGGACTATACCTACGGTTTATCGATATGACGATTTTATTATAACATAATATTTTTAATTTTTTTTTCTATATTTCATACAATAATTTATGATTAACAATTTGTGAAAATTAAAATTTGAAATCTGTCTAAAAAAGTATAATTTTTCCATGTGTGTATAAAACAATTTTTCATGATAAAAATCCAGAAATGAAAAAATGTCGCTTTGTAATTTTATAAACAATGATTAGACAAATAGGAATACCGTAAAATAGTAAAAGTAAATGTGCAAAAAAGAAATTGACCTCGACGTGATTTGAACACGCAACCTTCTGATCTGGAGTCAGACGCGCTACCGTTGCGCCACGAAGTCATTGTAGATATACCAATAAATATATAAATTTTAAGTAATTTAGTTTATTTTAATGTATAAATAATAAACATTGGAATTTATTTGTTTATTTACATAACAATAATATCTATTGTTTTTGATTGTTTAGTAAACCAAGTGCACTTGTTAGTTGTTGACTAAAATATTATGCTCATATGACATAAACGCCGAATGGAAGAGATCGATTTGTGTTACGGATTCGCCAGACGCCCAGAACATTTTAACATTTCAAACACATTATTGTTTCGATGTTACCGTGGCCCGTGGGTAGCTGTTATTGTATAGTGTATTCATTTTTAGGCACAGTTGACAATGTCGAATACCTATAGCAATAATAGTATATTATTAGTGTATACTAAATACTAATAGTGTTTTAGACGTTTATATTTATATTAATTATTTATTTAGTTTATATATTTGAACATTTGAACGTTAATTTTAAACGATTATGCCATCGTCAAAAATAAAAAAATACGATTTTTCGTGTAATCTATGTACACTTTGAAAGTGAAAAAAGTACGTAGTTTAACAGTAAATCATTCAATTTTAACTGTTCGCTTAGATGTTAGAAGCCTACTACTTACACATACTCACCTATCATCAAAATATATAAGTGCACCTATGTACTATGATGAGTATTTTTATTCATTGAAATGTGAGGCACGTACACAAAACATTTTTTTGAGGGACCCCCCACCATGTATGTATGTGTCTCGTGTCTGCCCATGGGCATTAAAAAATATAATACAATCATACGATATTGGCAATTATCTCACCCAAGTATTAGGCAAATACATGTAGACTGGATTTTTTCAATGGAGTGTTTTAATTTTATATTTAAATAAAACTTGGAGGGGGGCTGTTGAGTTGTTCACAGTTCACACGTCCATCACGGAGTCATAAGGTCCCATTATTAAATAATAAAATATATTTAACTTATGAATATTTCTTTAAACAAATTATATTATATTACTGTATATAATATTAAATATTAATAAATAATAAAAATACAAAATTCATAATATTCATAACAGTTTAATGATGAGGCGTTTCTTTCTTGAAAATCCTTCAGATAATGGTGTTAGTGGTGTTACAATGTCGTTTATCGATAACATTTATAATAGCAGCTGTTAATAAAACCTTTTGTAAAAACTTGAATCATAATTAGCATACAATATATTTTTGGATTATATATTTGTAATTTGTATTACAGTGGGAGGTGAGTGTTTTAACGCCCAAAATACCCTCCCCCCCGTTACGTGACAACAATATAATAAAGGTATATAAATTATAAGTAAACCTATAAATACGAGTATAAAACGTCGCATTCTATAGTTATGCCTATATATTATATAAATAATAAATATGATGTAACTGGGTTTATAATTCTTAAAAATATCGGAATTAATTTGCAGTATAATAAATTATAATATTTTATCAGTTATCAATAACATTAATAGCAATAATATGCATGTACAGAAATACAAATTTGTGGACACAATTTATCGTCATATACCTTCCTAAGTATTTTATTTTACGAGCTGGGTGTTTTGCTTTCAATGTTTGTCCAATTACCTAAGTACATATTCCCAATCATTTTATTTTTTATCAGTATTTTAACTTAAAAATGTACGATATTTATTCAAGTTTGTAGTTACAAATTTAAATTTTAAAAAATTTTCATCGTATACAATGATTTATCGTTAAAATCAAATTTAACACATCAATTAAAGTGACATTATTTACTCAATAGTCAATTATATATAGGTACAAGTTGCACAAACGATACCATGGTATGCAATTACATAGCAGAGCAACTTTCCTGGTTTATTTTTATTATATGTAAAGGAAATTTTAAAATGTTTCTAATAAGGCTTTAATCTTTAATGTAAAAATAATTTTCAAAAGTATTAATCTGAATAAGGTAATTGATTGAGACCAAAAACCGTGACTAGCCATTGTGGTACAACTGTATTGATATGTTCAAAACGAAAAACCCATTAAGTGTGTTCATAAATTAGTCCATTGTTTAAATAATTTAACAATCGTTATCAACAACAGTGAAAAGTGGCAAAAATAATTTATAATCGTGTACGGGCGAAAAAAACAAAAGTGTACGATAAAATTGACCTCGACGTGATTTGAACACGCAACCTTCTGATCTGGAGTCAGACGCGCTACCGTTGCGCCACGAAGTCGATTGATTGAAAGTGAGAGCTTTAATAGCTATAACTTAAAAGTGGACACTGGACAGTGATCACACCGTCAACGATGGAATCATTTTGGTTTTTATAGAAAAAATACTGCAGGTAACATAATATTATACTTATTTAATACATTGCAAACCAGCATATTAGGTACTCGTGATTTTGGAGTTTGGGGAAACATTTAAATTGTTTTATTATTTAAATTTGTCATTTTGACTACACATATTTGCATAAAACTACACAAAATGTTAAATTATTATTTTTCATAAGTACATAACGCTCTACAGTACTTACTATACCTAGACATACATTACATGTAGCCTAGTACAGTAGTAACTACGCCGTTATTATACTGAAGCTCGCGATACAAATTAAAAGTATAATAAAATGTAATACGCATTATATTATTAAACTATACTAACATATATACTCGGAAGATTACAGGCACTTACGACCTACGTTGTATGTGGTTAAAACGCTGTAGTATCGTAAATTTAAATACAATATTATGTATAAATTATCTAAGTTTAACGAGTAAAGAAAATAATGAATTAAGAATTTTTTTTTTATTAGATTTCCACGATAAACTAATAACTAATCGTTATTGAAGAATGAGAAAATAATAAATGAAAAAATTTTAAAAAAAATTGAAATTGTTGCGAAAAAAAATTGACCTCGACGTGATTTGAACACGCAACCTTCTGATCTGGAGTCAGACGCGCTACCGTTGCGCCACGAAGTCGTACTAGTCAAGCGAATAAATTTAAAAATTTAAATTAAATTAATTTTTATATGTAAATTAATAGATATTTTTAATTTTAAAATAAGGATACGAAATAAAAAAAAATTAATATGAAATTATTTAAACATTTTAAACTTAAACATATTTTAGTGTAATTTAATAGTAAAGATTATTATCTATACCTATAATATTATGACTTTGCATTTAGGTACCTATAGAATATAACCTATATACGAACCTTATTATCTACATTATTTATCCAAAATTTATAAAGATAATGATCAAATTATAATAGTGTATAATAATATATTGGGCGTTATTACACCAGCTAAAGAAATACCTAATGAATTAGTCAATATGTATCTATTCAATTTTTTTCAAAATTTACTTCCTGTGATTTACTATTTTGATTATATACATATCTTCAAATTTGGAGTGTCAAACAAACAAATAATTAATAATATATTCGTATAGGAAACATAATTTTAGCGAAGAATGAAATAGTTCATCCAATAATACACATTGGTATAGTTGGATCAGTCAAACTAAATTTTTGATTTGTTTTGAGATCTTTCCAAAAGACAAATGTGTGTTAGCCCTTTGAAAAAAAAATGTTTATATTATTAATAAATTATAAGTACGTTTTTTACTTGTTCAGAAAGCTTGAAAAATAAAGGAAGTTCATTTACAACTTAAAAGTTTTTCATATAGAAATTTAAAATTATCGAATATATACATACCTATATGATAAATATTGGAGTATTTGGAGTAAATTTCTATACAGGAATTAGAAGTATATAGTCACATTTCTATACAGTTCTACCACGTTATATAATAAATAATAGTATGCAGTATTTCATTATAGAATATTAAAAAAATTAAAAATATTGTCGACATGTGTGTCAGATCTTTGTCGACATACATTTTCTCCAATTCGACCAACGAAGATTAAAATCAAAATAATTATTGATATACTTAGAAAATGATAAATAATATATGTATTATACATATAATCACACGAGTTAAGTATATCTGAATAAAATACAATATGCTGGGTTAGAATATTATATTTGACGTTTTAAATAATTTGTACTTACACACGTCCATTATTATAATCGTCAGAATGATAAATATCAAATAACGATTGTAATGTAAGCGGTAAGCCATTAGCCCTTAACGACAAGTCTTTAATTCTAATTATTGTCAAGTATGTTTTCAATTAAAATTCTTTCTAGTCATTTATCGCTGATGTCCTATTTTTTTTGGTTTTTACTTGGGTTTTTCTCACTAAGTTATTAATAAGTGTATATTTAAATATATATTTTATTTTAGCTATCTTTTATTAAGATTTTGGTATGTTTTTAATTATTTTACACGTCTCTTATTGTTAAAATGTAGGTATATGCGGTTGATTTAGTTATACATATATGATCCAACCCATTAAAGGTATCTCCTATAAAATTAGATTAGATTAAATTACTACTAAAAATGACAATATAGTATGTTGTTATGTTTAAATTGTTTTTATACGATTTTTCTTTACCATAATATTATATAGGTATATTGATTCAATTCTGTGAATGTGGGCTCTTCTTCTTTTTTATATGAAATTAAAAATGTAAATCGTGGATATTTTTCCACCATTTTTAGAATGCATTCCTAAGGTTGCTGAAATTCTGAATTAAATCAGCAAATATACATTTTAACAGTAGACTTGTAATATTGCAAACGCACAAAAATCTTAATAAAACATAGCTAAAATAATAATAATAATAAAAATATAATATATTATATATAATATATAATTTCAAAAAAATAGGACATCAGCGATAAATGACTAAAAAGAATTTTAATTAAAAACATACTTGACAATAATTAGAATTAAAGACTCGTCGTTAAGGGCTAATAAGGGTTTACGTACATTACAATATTGTTAATTGATATTTATCATTCTGACGATTATAACGATGGATGTGTGTGAGTACAAATTATTTAAAACGTCAAATATAATATTCTAACCCAGCATATTGTGTTTTATTCACATATATATTCAACTCGTGTGATTATATAACACATATAATAATATATAGTATTTATCATTTTTGAAGTATATAAGTTTTTATTTTAATTTTCATTTGGTGAATTGGAGAAAATGTATAACAACATAGATCTGAAATATACTTGGTTTGACATTATTATTATTATTATTATCATTTTTTTTTAATAATTGTTCATACCGGTTGGTGTAATATATGAAGGATATTATAAATGAGTATTTTATAATTTTATTTAGATTTTGATTTTACCGCTCAACACATGATTAAAATGGTTGATAACTGAGTAATTCAATTTAATAATAACACGTGATTACATTTGTCGTGGCGTGCTTGCGTGTGGCATTATGCAGGCAAGCAGAAAACACCTCCAGGGACTACTCCTATGCACACTCGATAGTTAATCGCTATATGAACAACTTTTAAGTTATGAAAAAACCTTCTATTATATTTTCAAGCTTTTTGGACGAGAAAAAACGTTTTATAAACATTCATAAAGAAATATCTAAAAATAAAAAATGCTCTATCGGATGAGCTGGAAAATAGGTGAGTAAAAAACACCCCCGGGGACCTGAGTATACTACTACGTAATATTAAATAGTCCTTATTTTCTTTTATATGAGAAATTTAAGTGAAAATGAATAGATAAAATCAAGACAATTTGCTAATTATGAAATTAATATAAAAATTTGTATTAGTTTATATGCTTGAAAATGTATATAAGTAATACGACTGTATTATATTAATTCCTTGTAGAAGTTGTTTTTAGAACAATTTTAAAATATCAAAACTCAAAAGCACATATATTATTGTGCTCAATTTTTTTATGGACATTTAAAGTTTGAATTTTGATTTAATTGGATATTCAAACAAAACATAACGATTTTAGTTTTTCTGTTGTATTTTAAAGTATATAAAAAGTAAGAACTTGAAACTTTTACCATTAAGTATACATAATTTTTAAGTACAGGTATTTTAATATGATATAATAGCGACATCGGTAGGAAACGAGACGACGGAGGATATATACATTTATCATTATTTATTATACTCTATATAAGTACTTACATCACATGTATAAATATATTTCATGAATAGGATCATCATCAAAGTTTTTTCGTTTACTGCGAGACTATCTATTATTGCAACACACACACACACACGTATATATATATGTATCGGTGTATGTGTGTCATGTGTGTCGTGGATAATGTATATACCCACACCCGTGATCGCGTTGCGATATTAATAAAAGCAATAAATTTCGATTCCCTCCCGTGACGACGGTCCCATTGTTGAAGGGACAATAATATTATTAATGACCATGCGCGACAAATTTTCGGTGTACGTACAAATTTCCATATCCTTCCGACGCGTGTCTCGCGTCGTTCGACGGTTCCTTCTGTGCACACACACACACAATATATATATATATATTACATACAAAATAAATATATTTCTTTTTCCTCCTCGTTTTTTTATGTATACTATTTTATGGACGTTTCTGGCGAGGGCGAAAAAAACAACGATAAAAGAAAGAAAAGTGAAAAAAGGTCATGGGAGGACCCCTGCCGATGCCGGAAACCAGTTCCTTTTTTTTTTTTTGTCTCCGCATGCGCGCATATTATAATAATATGTAATATTATTATTATTATATAGACGGAGATGGCGGCACGCGTCTATAATAGGGCACTATAATATTAGAATAGTAACGGATGTATCGCGTACTGCAAACCGTTGAAAGTCCGGCACGTCTGCATCACTCTGTACTCTGAGGTCTTTTCAGTTTTGATGACTTTTGAGTTTTTTCCCCGTGGCGATCGCCGGAGTGTGACCACAACGATTTCGGCGACAATCGCGTTGTGTCATCGTTTATGTACATTGTACACATAATACAACATATTATGTACATTCGAGATACCGCGTTTCTGGTTCCGGTTAAACGTGGTATCAACTGTGGGGTACTTATAATAATAGTGATACAAACATTGACGCGGTGGTGTCACGTATTGTTTCGAGTACTGAATATATACTTGGTTAATTCAAAATTTATAAAAAAAAAAAAAAAAATAGTCGACATATTATTACTATAAATTACACGTTATTATAATGGAACACGGAAGTGAAAAACATTTTTAAATAATAACAGATCAGTAGTTCGGTTTGGCGTTCGCAATTCATAGGTTACCACTCAACTTTCCGTTGAATGCATAATATATAATAGTGCGTATACTATATAGTGTGTATGTTACAATAGATCTGTATGTATATTTTGATATGTGTTTATAATGCGTCCGCGTAATTTACGGTATTTTAAATCCTTTATATTATTCTGTATGCCAACTATATACTCTATTGTATACAAATTCGTATTCCATTCAAATCTATAAATATGACTTTTTATGTATAATATACATATATAGTATATTTATTCGAGTATTATCAACAAACGCAATAATAGATGTATATAGTACATGTCAAAGGGTTAATTGCATACGACTTTGGTGATGAGTTCAAAAAATTGTATGTCGCTTATACCATATACACGTTATCACGATTTTTAAGGGAAATCGTAAACTCTGCCCGGAAATCGCAGGTAACAAAAATGAAAACTGTAATTTTAGCGTTGATGATTTTTCTGAGCCTTCCCAGTGTCAATGCACAAATACACATTAATCAAGTCATCTGAATACATTCCATAATCAACAGATATCATGAAATAGAAACATATTATATTAATATCGAAACAAAAATTAACAGTTTTAATCAACCATTGAAAATATCTTTAAAACGAGAAAGAATCATTATAAATTATGATTTAAAAATTAAAAAATATAAAATAACAAAATATATCAAATATTAACAAAAACGTAGAAGTTTGATTGCTATTTTAAAATAAATAGGTAGGTACATTTTAAATTATAGTACTTAACATTTATAATGTGTGCAGATTTAAATTTATACATTACAGTTACTATAGTGATGATTAATTAATAATCTAATTAAAAAAATATATGTTCATAAATTTAACTAAAATGAAAATGAAAAATAAACGATATATCTGCTGAATAATGATAATCATTTATTCTTCTGGAAGATTAAGATAAATTGCTATCAAAATTTAAAATGATATACGTAAAATTTAAAAAAAAAACAGAGCTAAGTTTATAAATTATCAAATTTTTACTATTCAAAATCTTTAGGCCATATTAATAACGTATAGGCACTAGGCAGTAGGCGATGATTTTATGAGATTTGGTAAATTCGTTCATACCGGGTAAACGGTTACATAATTATATTTTGTTAGTTCTTACGAGAAAAATACTACATATTTTAAGGTTTAGTCTGAAGTCTGTATAATGGAGAATAAAATTAGTTTCAATATCGAATATTTTAAATATAAATATTACTTGGCTAACAGCAGTAATAACTAATAAGTGTGTTTTATTCGTGTAGGAACTTACAAACATGCCTTTATGTCTCGTGTGGGAACTAATATTTTCCAAAACGTATTTCACTGAAAAATCGAGGTCGTCGAACTTATCAACTGATATTTTTATTACCTACTGTATTACTGGACCGGGCTTACAGTCTGCACCTTATATTTTTCAAAGCTATGTACCTATGTATTTTATACTATATAGCAGATTTTATAAAGCGGATTTCATTTAACTAAATATGCAATTGAAAAATACTCATGTAACCTATATATTATAATAATATGTTCATGTATAATGCTTATTATATAAATAATAAATGTATACAATTATGTAGGTATACTCGCAGTATATACGCACATAAAATATAAAAAGGCTTACCAAAGGAAGACGATTGGTACGTCCGCTCTGCCATTATACTGTAGGCAATAATCGAGCACGTGAGCTTGAGATTTATCCTATTTAATCAATAAAACAATTGCAACAATCGAAACGCATCGATTAGAAGAATAACGGAATTAATCAAAATTAAGACAAATTTAGTCATATTACTCATATTAGTCATCATTATATTAAAGTTGAATAATACATTCAAAATTATGTGTTTCTATATACTTGGTTCCAAAAAGATTAACGATTTACACATATAATACATCGAATTACTGACATATATATAATTAATTAATCTCGACAATAATTTAAAAATATACCGGTAAATTTTTCCAAAAAAAAAAAAAAAAATGTAAAATATTAGATTGTTAGCGTTCGTATGATCGGAAGAACTTTTGGCGGTGTATTCGGCGTATGTAAATATGTAATACGTAATATAATATGTATATGCTGTATTGAGTGAATAACCAATTATCGAAGACTGCAATAGTATTACCTGTACTGTATTACATGCAGTTGTACAATGTATATTATTTTAAACTTGATGTCATTTGGCAAACATATAATTTTCTACTTTTTGACGATTGATAAAATCGTATTTTTATATCTTATACTTACGAAACTAATATCTAAAATAATTGGATTCGTGAATTTAAAAAAAAAAAAAAAACACAAAACAAAACAAAAATTGATCTACCGATCTAATTGGTCACGCATCCGATTGTATATTATTATATGTATAAACAACTATGTATTATTATTATTATTATTACCTATACTATAATTTCGTATGACGTGTGCAACTCAATCAACAAAGTGCAGAATACCGACTACGATTCCGCAAATATATATATATATATACGTTAACAGCGAGTAAAAATCTTGTAGGTAAGAGAGCATAATATATTATTGCGAGGATAAAACGTTCTATATAGATACACGTCGTATGCGCGCGTTGTGCAAAAGTGTATGCCACAAAACTCACACAAACAACAAAAACCCCGAGAAAACCACACTGTCACGGCGGGAATCCAAAAAGGAAGTTTAAACTTTTGAACATATTTCGCAGAAAAACATTCAGCAGTGTTGTCTAACCCAAAACTGTCATGAATACTTTATATACTATTCGTATTACTTATCCTGTACACCCCTAACCCGGTTTATGTCTTTTAATTCGCACGGGAGAAAATTTAAATGTTGTTTACAAGAAATGTTAATATATATCGTAAGTTTCGGATTCAAGAAACTTTTACATTGCCGCTGCTATATAGATACCGTTTATTTTCATACATATTCATATGAAGTATAAAGTGTATTTAAGTGCTATTGTATTTTAAGTAATTTTGTGGTATGGAATGACGTAAAATAGTGAACATATTATTGTGTATGTAATAAATATCCACAAAAGTTTTATTTATAGCGATTTTAAAATATCGAAAATATGTACATAGAAACAATTTATATTTCTATAGTAATTTTAAATTTAATTTTTCACAACATTAGATAATCTAACATACTCGTATAATAAAGAATAAACTTATTTTCCATAATTCGAAAAATATCCTTTACTCATAGGAACTTAAAACTTATCGCCATTTTATGTATTAATGTATAGTTTAGTATAAACAATGACATTTTCAAAATATTTACATTAATAATAAGCTATATACTGCAAACCTTTTTACACCGTTCTACAGTGGGTAGGTATGTAGGTATTGATTTATAAATCATAAATTAATAGCAGCTAAAATATAAAATTATATTATTATTAAAATATAGTGTATACGTGTATATGCGATTTATTGTTGATAAAAATTAGTTTAACTTAAATATCCTTATGGATATCGTGGTTTTCATAGCCGTTTTTTAAAGTAATTTTAAAATATTAAAAACACATGGGCACATTTTTTTTTAATTTTCAGTTAAAGTTAAAATTTTAACAAAAATTAACGATCAATAAGTTAGCTTACCAAATAATATTAGTTTATTAAAAAATAGAAAATCAACCCACTAAAGTATAGTTTGTATTTCAAAATAATAATAATGTGTTAGTTTGTGCGTAAAACTAGTCAATTATTACCATTACGTTAATGAATTATCGAAGCGCCTCTACATTTAGTGTTAAAAGTCGTTTGATTTTTCTTGCTAGTCGTAAAATCGTACTATTAGAATAGTCAATAGTAGTAGGTATATAACTAACGCAAGTCACAACGCACAAACTTGTTTTCTCGCGTATAAGTGTATAAAACATTAATAAATAATATATATATATATATATATATATGGTTTTCATTAACTGAGTTGATAATGTATGGACGTGTGGTGGACATTGCGTGGGAAATGTTTTGTTAGACAGTCCATATTTTTATTTATTATATGTAGTACAGAGTCGTTAAAAACCAATCAAATACACAATGCATATTGTTTTCACGTACGTGTTGCGGAGAAAATCGAGTACCATTATATTATTATCTCTTAATATAGAGAATAAACTTATATAGTTTTGAGTATTAATATTATTTGTAAAATTACATGAATTCAAAAAACATTTCCTTCGGCCATGAATAAATAAATGCATATATAGTGCAGTATACTATTGTATACTTTTTGACAGTAAATATAGTTACAAACACAAACAGAATTTACTAATAATTTTAATGTCTACAAAGTATATTATTTGTTCAAAAAAAAATAGTATCGTTTATTGTAATTGGTAACACTATTAGTATATCATATATATTACCTGCATGTTCAAAGAATGGGATGTCTGTAATAATTCCATTATCAATTGTTAAATCCCCCCACCTCCCCCCCCCAAAAAACTGTAATCAATAAATCAGTTGACTTTGTCGGGAAAACTTTATAACAAGTGAAAAAAAAATACTGTGCGTTTCGCATAAACGTATGACGTAAAACTATTATAATCCAAAGCAATATAGCATCATCGTATAAGTGGGTTACGATGACTTATATATAATATATGACACTTTGTCGACCACGCATTACGTTTATACGTTCGTATATACATATATGATATCGTGTCCTACGCGTATGGTGTATGTGTATCACTATATATTACGTTTGTATAGGTATACTATTCATACGTAGACACGCATATACAGTGTTTGTGCACAAAGTTTACATACAATTTGTACTACTATTCGTATACGCGCGGTGTATACGGCTTGAAACGATTAGAAGGAAATAATAATATTCCTATAGGGAAAACAACGCTAGAGAGGTATAGACATCGGTGTGTAGAAATCGCTGTTCAAAGTAGGTAGGTACCCACAGAGACAAGTGCAATGTAAACCATTTTCACATAAATTACGTATACTTATATATGACGTATATAGTGTACTATGTACAGTGCTCCGCCGGAGTATGTGCGTATATTGTACACGCATAACCCAACCGCCCAATATTATCACACGCGCACGCGCACACACGGGCGCATATATATGATAAAAATATTTTGACAATTTTCGGGGTTGACGGCAAGAAGAATTTCCTGAAAATATGCGATTTCCTCCGGTCGTATTGTCGTACACCGCATTAAACTACATGCCGCAGACGCGCGCGTGTACAAATAATAATAATCCAACGTCCGACGACGATATATTATCCCGAGCACGAAGGACCGTTTGTCAGAATGTGTGCGGCCGTCGGTATATATTACGTTTTTCTGTCGGGACCGCAACGACGACGACGTTCTTTTTAAAAATAAATATTGCGTTTTTCCACTCGGTTCTTTTGTCCCCCACGTCCCCGCGCGCACTATATATACATACGTGCGCCTATCGCCCCCGGCTAGGTTTTCCTCTCTATATAGTCTCTACACCGCGTCATCGTCGTTTCGGCCACTGCCGCGCGTCCTTTGAGTGCGAGTATCGTATATATATATATATATATATATGTATAGTATCGGACACACATACACACTATATGTATGTAATATATGTGTATACGCGTAACTTAGTATTTATATATTATATCCAATACGTCCGACATCGTTTACGCAGATACTATAATATATACAACTCGAGAAAGCTCGAATTTGGAAAATAAATAGCAGAGAGATACTTGACGAGTGATGAAACGTATAATATCATGCAAAATGTGTGTCCCGGTTAATTATTACACACTTGACATGATTGAGCAGACTTTGTTTCACCACATCATGACCATCACAAACCAAAAAAAAAAATATTTCATGATTTACCTATTATGTTTATTTTAAAAGTTTCTAAATCATAAGCGTAGGTATACGTATAAGTGGTAGACTTTTACGTGCAATTGACGTTATACTTATAAAATACTGGGATTTTTTTATTTTTTATTTTTGTTGAGACTACATATAATACGATTAGTTATAGTTATAAATATTTTAATATTTAATTTAAATTACTTGCGCGCGTAAAGAGCAAGTTATTTTTTTACACGTATGCAATATTAATAAATTATTCATATATTTATCCGTAATCTATGGTGTCGAGCTTGTAAATGGCTTTTAATCAAATAACGTCTTTATATGTATAGTTAAGTCGTTAAGATATGTCACTCTAAGTTACACGAAATATTTGTATATATTACTATACCGGAATAACATAATTCATTTTATTTTAAAGTTTAACCAATTAAAAATTTTAATTTAATTATTTAGTGATATATATAGTGATAATGTTTTTTTTAAACATGATGGGTCATTGTTTAAAAAAATCTTCAACGGAGTACTCAACTAGTTAAGTTAAATACACGCGAAATAAATATATATAACTATTTCAAAATTATAATTTACTAGTACAATACGCAAATTGATACCAATTAGACAAATTACAATATCACTTGCAAGTTTATTAATTTTTTCTTAAAAATGACATGTATTCTGGAAAGATCACTGAAATAAAAAAATTCAAGACGGTTAAGAGGTATACCACGCCGTCTCTAAAGACGATGGTGTAGAGATCTCCTGAATTAATTGAGTAATCATGCTCTGAAGGGTTCTGTCAATGGATAGTCTCCCTCCTCATGTAAATCATGTCATATTTAAATTATGTTAGCCTCTGCTACTTATCACATTTGCTTATTGTATAAATGATACAGATTGTAAATATATATTTTAATAAAAAAAAAAAAATAAAAAAAAGAGGTATAATGCAAAGACAATAAATATAAACCATAATAATTAAAGTAATACAAATGTAATATAATATATATCGTAGACATGTGTTAAAAAAATATGTTTTTTCATTTATAAACGAGATCGAATGGTGTTATTTATGTATATAATATATACCTATAAGTTAGTAACTACCGAGGAAAATACAGTTTATAGCCTTATAGGTATAGCACTTATACTCACCTG
The DNA here is from genome assembly GCF_020882245.1 of Rhopalosiphum padi. Lineage (NCBI taxonomy): Eukaryota > Metazoa > Arthropoda > Insecta > Hemiptera > Aphididae > Rhopalosiphum > Rhopalosiphum padi. The sequence continues at coordinate 87,365,159 of NC_083597.1, forward strand.
TATATATACGCACATACAATATAAATATATAATACTACCTATACACACTATATACACATTTACACGTTAGATTTATTGATTTCATAAAACAGTTTTAATGACTTTTGCGTTAATTTCATTCGTACCCAGTAAACACGTTCTTGGCTAGGAAATCGCGTGCAATAATGCCGTAGAAGGGTTTGTGTCACCCGTAAAGGACTAAGGACTTAATATTCGAAGTATATATATATATTTAGTATATACGTGCTAATGTCACTCGCTAATGGTCGACTGTCCGACACTATACATAATAATAATAATAATATACCTGCGCCGAGTAGGTATATACCTACACAGACAGTTGCCGTTATTTCCACGCGTGATCATTAATTTGTCGCATACATTATATTATTATTCGTTCCCGTCCGCCTATATAACGGTAAATTTCGGACACTGCAGCGCAACACAACGCAGTCACCCTATCTGTGTGATACACAAACGATCGGGCGCCGACGTTACGTAAGAGAAACGAAAGCACATAATATCATATATATTTATATACATATACCTACCAGATTCCATCAGTTTCACCGTGACATCTATCACTTTTTATGTCTGTTTTTAAACTACCGTCGGACGTTTTTTACGACTATTCGAGATGCGCATGAGATGATAGGTAAACGGTTTGTTTCGTATACATATATGTGCGTGAGAGCACCCGTGACGGTGCGTATATATTTCCCGACAGATCTTGGCGTTTGAACAAGTATTATAGTTCGGTACAAAGACTTTTACTCGAAACGCGCTCAATTTATATTCGGTGTCTTGAGAAACCCGAGTCATATATAATATTATAAACATCGTTTTTCCCGAGAAGTCGCGTTCAATAATATATTTTTTATAATAATAAAATATATTATTTTTAATCATAATTGTTGTTGGTCGTTGTCAACTTGTTTATAACGATATTATTTACACATCGCGCGTTATTCTCTATATTATGTTATGCTTATCGTTTATATATGTTTATAAAACGTATACTTTAGGCACATGCTGTTTAGACAACATTATCGGAATTAATGAATTATTTCTGAAGTACAGTATAGTGTATAAATTACCTGAACGTAAAGTATTTTTAGAAGAGCGTCATAAAAAAATAAAAAATAATTTAAAATAGTTTTGCATTTGAATAATATATTCAAATACGATTGTGGTCACTGATAAGTGAAAATAGTTAAACTTATTGCAGTGTACCTGCAGTGACTCAGAAGTAAACATTAAAATATGTAGCTCATTGGTAATTACTATAACTGAGCTTTATCGTGGATATATTTCATCTAGGTAGTTCAAGGTTTATATTATAACTTTATAAATACACTATTATGCCAATAAGCAATTGTATATACTTTTAGAACTAATTAGAATCAATAAACTATTATAAGACACGCCTTATTGATTAATGGTAGCATTTTGTTTTTTTTTTTATGATTTTTTCAACTTCTCTCAATTTTTTTGTAATTTCCCATCAAATTATTTTGAATACAAAATATACGCAATATTACTAATAATACTATCAAGTAATATTTTAGTATTTTACATTGTCTACATTTAATAATCTAACAACTTATTGAGTATTCAATTCCTAGTATTAAGTCAGTTGTTAATGTTGTGTTTATTTTAAGTAAGAGTTTCAAACGGTCAGTTTAATTTCATGGATTCGCTATAATTAACTTAGGAAATATATAAGTTATCATCATATATTAATAAATGCAGTGACCTAGTTTATAAACGGTCAAAGAAGTAAGAATTGAATAGCTTGAAGCTTGATAACTTATAAAATACACTATTGTCTGTTTAATTCAGCAAATTCAATGTACTACACTATCTGTATTTATATATATTAATATATTGTTTTATTCACGTTAATAAAAAATGTGTCTATATAATAATAAAAGTAATTAAAAAACTTAAACTTAAAATTTTAATAAAATAAAAATATTATTTTACACATTGAAAATCTAAAAGAGGAGATGAGGCTAATGTAACTTACCTATTTTTCAACATTCATCAGCATTCAGCATAAATTGATTTTAATACTTATAAGCAATTACAAATATTTCCTCTTCTTGTAAATTGCTATAACTTATAAACTTAATAATTTTTATTTTAAAAGAATATATTATTATTTTTAATAATAATTTATGTTTACGATACATTATCGTTTTTACTTAATGCTATTTAAAATTAACTACTTTAGCCCTTGAAAAATAGAAGAACAAGACTTTACCTACGTACACATTGTAATAAATATATTCGTATATTCATACTAATATTTTTTAAATAAATAAATATTCATAAAGTGTTTTTATGACTAGGCACATCAAAGTACCTAGTATGTTATAAATGCTCTATAAAACTATTATAATTTTTAATTAGGCTCCACTAAGAACCATTTTTCGAGTTAATCGCCAGATACTTTTTTTTTAATTTTAAAATATATTTGCATCAAAAAGGCACAAAATTAGAACTAATATTGTATGTTTTTAAGGCGGTGCATATGTTTTATGGGGCACACGTTTCTGAACTAATGTTTTAAGACAATTTAAGGTTATCCTTTTAATCGCTGCCTAATTCGATTATACTAGTAGACACGGGTATGATTTAAAAATAAAAACCAAACACCAATTCATTTTTTTACCGAACCGTTTCCACCTTGTTGGCTCTTGTAATCCGATATCATGTTTTTCGGCTGCATGCGTATAAAAATATATGTTAATTTATACTAAAAAAAAAGAAGGTGGTACATGCAACAGTGGTACGCATATAGTCAGTAGGTACTAATAGTGTTAACTTAAAATTCGATCTTAATCATACCCAAACAATGCGCCATGTTCACCTTAATGCTTATTTGAACATGTAGAAAAAAAAACACGTGTATTTCTATTGTCTTATCAAAATTATAATATCCTGTCTTATTATTTAAAAACTATTTATTATTGTAATAATTTGTAAGTGTGTTTTTTTTCTGAGACAATCAATATGATTTATTTATACGTATCGGGTAACATGTATTTCAATTTTCAATAAATAAAAATAGAATTTTATTGTTTTGTAAAATTAGCTAAGGAAATAAAATAATATAATATGCATAATATTATGTTATAGTTTTAATTTCTGTGTGAATAATTTTTGTGTTTTAAACAAGACATATTAAAAACTGTAAACTCTGTAATATGTACACGTTATTTGCTAAACCTATAATATGTTTTGTCTGTAGATGATTGCAGGCATATAGCTATAACAATGCTAACTTTTGCCATACGAATAAATAAATAAATAAATGCTAACATTAATATATTTAAAAACTCCTAAATAAAACTAATCTAAGGTAAGGTATAATGTTATTACAATTAAAATACAACTAATAATATTGTGGAGAAATATTACATTTCACAAATTTTATAGTTGAGTAGTTCCAACTGTATGTGTTGTTAGCTTTAATATATTATTAGACTGAATTCATCTATTGTTAAACTTTAAGAATATTATCTGTGTTATCTTGTTGAACTTTTACAATATTTTAATTTTTAAGCGAGTTATGTTGTTATGAGTATATAAAATATGAAAAAATAAATGCTCAAAACTAGCTTAATAATGTAAACGAATTGTAAAAAGCCAACAAGAGAGCACAGATAATGTTCTAATACATCTTTAAATTTCGATAGTCGGTCAATTCACTTTAATATTAAAGCAGTCCTGCAATATTATGTAATACTAATATGTGTACGTCATGTACGATGTATGGTAAACGAATGTTTAAAATGTAAATATACTTTTTTATATACAATTAGTAATACCCATAAATTATAATAGTGAATAGGTTGAGGTTGAGAAAAAGTGGTGTACACTGGTGTGAAAAACCTCAAATCTTGATTTCACAAATAACAAAAAAAAGGTTTCCTTATAGGTAAATAAATGTACATATAATATATCAGTTACATAAAATATATTCCGTTTTGTTATTTTTATTTTTCAATCGTGGTTTGTATATAGTAAAATGATTAAATAAACAAAAATAAATTTTAAAGTTATAAATTTAAATATTTTTGTATAATTATGTAAATCAAACTAAAATTAAATTACAAATCGTTTAAGCTAAACTAAACTACTTTCCCTAATAATATTTTATAGTTTGTTTATAAACCACATTATTTTAACTATACATTTAAATCATAGTTTTTTAAATAATTTTTGGTGGTTAAGAGTTTAACATATATTTATATGTATAAATATTTGTTGTTGTTGTTGTTTCTGTTATTTATTAGAATAACTAAAGATATAGGCGACGATGATCAACATAGAAGTCGAGTTCAATTTATCAAAATAGAATGTTTCTAGAGTCGGATAACAGTGAAACGGTCACTAGAGTGAAACCCCCTGCCCTTAGAGTCTTACAAATATTTGTTTCAGATTTAATATTAAAATTTCTATATGGGACGCATTCATCAATTATCACTTTGTCATTATCACTATGGTAGTTTGAAATGTAACATAAATTTTTGTAACATTATGCAATTATGTATCTATACGTAGATAATACATTTTTAAATTTGAAACTCTAAATTAAATGCTCCATAAAAAGGCGATCGAGAGGGGGGCTTACGGACAATGGTTACTGGATCGTCGCCTATAAACCTCCTGATGGTTCTGTTTTACCGTCATATCCAATATCACTGTATTGAGATAAATGAAATATCGTCTACCGGCGGATATTCGATATAAACCGCGATGTAGAGTAACGGTGTAATATAGGATACAAATACAGCATCACATATACAAATGGTGCAAATGTGCAATTAAAAGTTGAAAATTCTAAGGCAGGGGTGTTTCCACAGCATATCTGTCTTGAAAAAAAATCATTAAAAATCAGAGTTTATTACACAAACGTAGCACAATAAAATACTTCTAGTTTAGTTCTATATAAAATTCGAGGCGGAGATGCCAGGGAAATGCACCTCATCGTGTAATGATGTTACTTCCCAGACCAGTTGGCTTCTTGCCGGATTCTTATTTTGATGCCAACGGTTTTAACTGATCGAACATGTCGGTCGGTTAGTATTGCAACTACCCAGGTCAGCTTACTACCCATCCAACAACTTTGTATACGCGTTTCCGGTTTCTCGAACTTTTTTGTTCGACGGACGACATGTGGCGCCGTCTGGAGCCCCCTCAGTCAGTCACAGATTCGGTTTCTCGAACTGCTGCCGCATGCTCGGTGAGGGTTGGCTATTTATCAAATATTGAGAAGTGAGAAGGTATTTCAATTTAGAAATGTATTGGTACTGGTACGAAAAGAAAGCGCACGGGAGACTCCACGAACTGCATACATAGATTATATAAAGTTTTATCGCAATATATTATGTAGGTATCATTACTAAGACTTTTATTTAATTTTTTTTTAATTATAACTTCTAAGCAATACAAGCCAATCGAAAATCTACTTACCTATATACTTATTATATTATGTGAATCATAGTAGTTGTTGAATTTTGAATTTAACCAAAATTTGGTACTAAGTTCTTTTGATGTACCAGTGTGGCGTGCTCAGATTTTTTGAAAGTGGATATGCATTTTTGACAATTCTCAGATTATTGTATAACAAAAAAATATACACACTTATTTTTGTATACATTCTAATATTGTTAATCGTGAAAATATAATAATAATTCATCGTACGTAAGTGGAATTTTTATACAGTATATTATATACCTACTTATAAATATAATATCTTGGCGTAAATCATCCCGTGATGTCAAATAACATATTCTTTCCATTTATCTGCCATTGTACACTTTAATTTAATTATTATGTTCACGAAAAACTAAGAATTGCTTACAAAAATATTGAATGCCTACACGCGTTTTTGACTTGACAACAAATGAAGATAAATCGATGTATTATATGTAGACGAAAATAAGCGAAAGCGCAGTCATGACACCAACCCCCTCACACTCGTCATCTTCCCGCGAGCCCACCGCCACTGTGACGTACGACTCGTGTACATTATATATTTATCTGTAAATCTGTATTATTCTATACGCCCGTTTCTATTGTTAGGCCGCAAACACGCGGTCTACGATATTTTGGCACTGCAGGTAAACAGACGATGACCGACGAAGATTATTATTTTTTTTCTTCTAATGGAAAACATATTACCGCTATTATACTGCAGATATTGTGAAATAAGGAGTAGGTACGCACACGACGCACTGCCGGACAAGAACCCTTTACCGTTTTGTACATATTTCAATACGACATCGAACATTACCCATATCGGAGGTGGTCGGTAGTCTGCTGCGCAGGTAGTAGTAGTGCATGATATTTTATTATTGTAAGGGTAACACACACACACACACTATATTATAATAGTATTATATGAGATATATTGTAACGAACGCGTATACGATGATATACGTATACGTGTATGTACAACAACGTATTATAATATTATTATTATTATATATATATATACAATAATATAATAATGTGGGCACATAAACGTGTGTGCGCATAAATCGGGAGCCATCAACGTTGCAGTCGTTGTCGGGTATACACACACCGCTCGACTCGCTCGAGCTCGGCTCTGTGTGTGTGTGTAAACGCGCGCGCGCGTACATAATAATATCTGGCGAACGGATCTGTGCCGACAGGCTTGGCGGGTGGTCGGCGGCCGGACTGCGGCGCCACCACGGGACCCGAGTACCGGCGGTCACCGCGACGACGGCGGCAGCGGCGGCGGCGGCGGCGGCGGTGGCGGTGGCGGCGCGTACCACTACTCTGCGCACACACACATTGCCGCCACTACGCGTAGTTGTGTGTTTAGTATTATATATATATATATATATTTGTATACATCGTTTTAACCTTCTCGTCACACACACACACACACACACGCGCGCGCACAGCCTCTCTCACCGAAAAGGAGACGACGACGACGGCCGCCGCCGCCGAGAGACCATTGCGAAGACGGCGTTTACGTGTACCTTGTACACTGCGTATACGTAGCGCGCGCGATTGTTGTCGGCTGCGGCCCACGTTTTTACGACGGCGGCGGACAAGTGTGTGTGTGTGTGTGTGTGTGTGTGTGTGTGCAACGATCCGTGTGCCGTGCGACGCCGCCGCAAGAAGCGGCGGCCATTTTGACCGTGTTTGGCTAAAAAAAAAAAAATAGCGTACAACATACGATAGCCGTCGATGGGTATATTGTTGTTGTTATGTATTACCTATTGCTGTGTACGCGGTCCTCGGCGAGTGCCCATACCTCTACTATACACTAGTCTACTGTATAGTAGGTACGCGTGTTACACAGCACTCGCTCGCCGGTTTGGATTTCGTAACAGAAGCTTATTATAGCTCGACACAGACTTGACCATAATCTACCGCGTTTAGAGGAGTAACCGAGATGTAGGTACAACTCGCCTCTATCGGCCTAGAACTTTGTGGTCGACGTGGTTTTAGAACCCTATGGTTTTTTTTCAATATTGTTCACAACACTAGGTACCTTGACTTAAAAAAAAATAACAAAAAATGAAAAAAATTGTAATGTACCTACTTAAATTTTTTCGATATACCTGCGCGTCGTATTGTATTGCCGAATTGCACCCGAGTGCACATTTATAATTAAGCTTATTTATTTAATTATTGTTATTGTACGTGTGGTGTGAAAGTAAACACACGCGCGCATGATACAATTATATTATGTATTAAGTACAATTTATATATAAGATACGAGCAGTTTTACATTACCTACTAAATCGAATTTGTACATGTTTATGATTTGTATGGAACCCCCTCGCCACTGTATGAGGGGTGTCATTTTATAAGTGTTCACAATTTTTAGTTTTTGGTTACCTATCTTAATATTGAAATAAATACATTTTATTAGAATAATAACAATCGTAAAAACATTTAACGTTTTGCATTTATACGTTTGACACGAATATGTACTAAAATAATAAAAATAGGTAAAATTCGTTTGCATAAAATATTTCTATTTCACTTATCGCGAAGAACATAACGTATAATATTATTACAAATCTATAAATTATATATTATATAATGTTAGAGCACGTTTTGATAAATTCGTCTCAATTCCTAAAAACCATCAGCCATCAGGGAACAATAGATTTCCGGGAATCTTCTCTTTTGTGTCATTTCGCATTTTGACGAATGCACATATAAGTATCAAAGTATATATATATATATGTAAAAACTAAACATTCATCGATTATAGTTGAGTGATGAAAGTTTTCGCGATTCGTGTAAGATATCTCTCGTTTTTCAAATCTTAAACAATATTTATACTTTTAGCCGAATTCTTATTTGATTATAATATAGTGTTGGTATTATATGCTTAATACATTGACTCGTGTGCGATAATATTATATTATGACGTATTATGTAAATAATATAAATTGTAAGCTCGGTCGGATGCATCAATAATTGCCGCGTCTACGGGGCGATTTGTATATATAATATGAATTTAAAGTGTCTAAAGTACGGCCACCGAAAACCGTGTTGAGACCCAAACCCTAATGGCTATTATCGCCGCTCCTTCGCCCCAACCTTCCGATACGGGCAATGTGCTAGCTATATAATGTTTTATATAAATGAATATGCTTCCTCACATCACGTGTACACGGTAATAGTATACCTCCGAAATTGATAACGATACCTTGCACTATACACACGTATTTTATACATCATCATCATGTGTGAGCCAGCACGAAAACATGTCTATTATATACCCGCCAGTCGAAACGATCGTAAAATCTCATACCGTTTATGGGTCCCCGTGTGTGTACGCCATAATACCTATATATATATATGATGTGGCTATGTCAATTAAACCATACCCGCGGCTACTTTGGTCGTTTGCTCGATACATAGTATTATTATAATGTTTATTATTATTATTATTATTATTATTTCAACTTGACGTGTTTTATAATTATGTGAATATTTTAGAGACAAATAAAATGTTATTACATTCGGTTGTTGTTTTTACCATATCAGATTGAAATATTAACGCACAGAGAAAGTATTTAAATAATGTCCCTCCTATTATCTCGAAATCACTTTAAAACGTAGTTCTTAAACACAATATCAGTTTCGGTAGGACCAGTTTTATATATTACCTACTATTATTTCAACAAGTATTTTTGTTGTATTTTCTTAAATTGCCTATATAGTTTATGATGTGATTTACGTACAACAGAGATGTGTACACGAGATTAATTCAATTTAGTAAAAAAAAACTGTTTTAAGGTAGTACCAGTAATGTTAAAGTTAATGCGTTTAATATTTTAACAATGACATGAATTTATTTTTCGACAAAGGTCAAAGTCACAAAGATATAATATTACAATCGTTATGAATGTAATGAGTTTAGTCCAAATAGGCCGATACTTTTCAATATTAAAATATAATAGTACTAAATAAGTAAAGGTTATTTATTGAGTATAATTATTTAACATCTCGATATTTGTAATGTTTATTGTAAGTACTATATAGGTACTTATAAACAAATTATTTTAGGAGTTACAACTTAAAAATGAAAACATATTTATTTATAATTAAATAATTTGAAACTAGTTACAATTTTTTATTGAGTAGGTATAAAGATCGATTGTTTTGTAATTTAATATTTTAATAATTTGCGGAGAGGGGAGATTACTTTGTATTAATAATAATAAGATAACCATCTGCGTACACGCCCTGGAATATATTATAATGAAAACTGTTTAATAAAATATAAAATATATGGCTTATAAATACAATGATAATTATAACATTAATTAATTACAATATTTATTTGAGCATTTGTATTACAGGAATTAAGGTTAGGTAAAGATTGACAGTGATATTTTATTTTACAGTAGGAGATAATAATTATTTTTATAACGATACGACTATATTATACTCGTATTAATTTGTTGTGTTGATTTGTTGATAATATTTTATAATTAATTTTAATATTATTTTTATTTATCCGTTATAGGGTTAGGTTAAAGAAAGATAAATAAATGAATATTATGTATACTATTTATTACGTACCTATTATCTACACTTAATTTGCAGGTTCTTCAGGTAATTAGGGTTTCTATTGAAAAGTAAAAAAGTTGAAAATAATTTTATAGCCGTATAATAATTATTTTAAAAAGTTTAATATAAATATTGGAATAATGCTTATGAAGCATTTTTACGAGATAGGTTTTTGAAATTAAGTGTTGAAAACTAAAAGCACTGTTGAATTTACATATATATTTTAATATTCGAGTCACGCGAAGCATCTCATCAACAGAGTATTTACTACTGATTTTCAAGTTCTTCGTGGATTTATAATATATAGGTGGTAGAATTTATAAGTGCATGCGCATAAATATAAATATAGTGTTTGTATATGGTATAGTACTAATTTGTATGTACTCGTGTACTGTGTACCTATATTTTTTATACGACTTCATTTTTAAGTTATGATTATCTTACAACTATTGAACTATATTCAACTATATATGGAACTTATAACGAATATAATTACATGCTTTTAGCATGATGGACTGAATATATAGTCATATTATACAAAGTATATTTTGCACTTTTAAACATTTGAACCGATACAGTGATTTAAAATACTATTTTACTCGTTGAATTATAGTAAAATGTTGTATTAGTACTTTGATAAAATAATTTTCTATGTAAACATTTTAATTTATTGTCTAAAACTGCATTTAAAATAATATATTCCTTACATAGTCATGTATTATATTATACCTATCGATAAAACTTTATAAAAATATTTTCGTTTGAATTATTACGTAATATTAAATTATTTATTTTATTTTATTAATTGTATTAAATTAACAATAATAATTCTATGTATACTTGTTCCACGGACATCCTTCGTTCCTTCGTTTAAAACGGACAATAAAACGACGTATCGTGCACAAATGTAAGCGATCTGTAAGACAAAGCATACGCTAAGTCTTAAAAAAGTAAAATTCTGTCACTCGACTCGTGCACGTATAGAGCACAACAACCCGCGTCTGTACTCGTACGTCGTAACGTGGGTATTTATACATACACACACGTTGTATTGTGACTTGTAATAATAATTTTTTTTTTTTTTCGTATGGCGTATGTAAGTTCGGGAGTAAGCCCGGCGCCTGATTGGCAGAATTTTTAATGGGGCACCCGTAGGTTTCTGCCATGCCCCGGGGTGGGGGGGGATGGCAGCACTTGTTCTCCGGACACCGTGACTTACCCGGAGAAAAATGCCGCCCAGAGGCCGAGGATCGAACCGGATCCAGCTGCTCCGCAGCCGACGAATTAGACCGCTCGGCCACCCCGTCCCCCGTAATAATAATAATAATATATTATATATCGGAACGATGTAAACGAAACAAGGCGTGTGACGGTGTGATTGGTGTATTTGTGTGTACATAATCCTATACGGAGAAAATGTGATACTTGCGGTGGTGTAAAAAAAAAAAAAGTAGAAATCAACCTAACCCGATATTGTATACTGCGCCTATGGATAGACTTTGTGCGGAAATCGTACGAATGCAACGGTGACATGGCCACGGCAAGGCGCTTAGGAGATACGACCTGCAGACTGTATTATATTATTATTATTATTATTACAACGATAATTCCAACAGTCTGTTCGACCTGTAGCCCGTAGGTGACCGTTTTGTAACCTATCGTTTTCATTTAATAATATTATTATTATAACATTAAAATCATGTATAATAATAGCATAATAATATGATGATGAAACGTAAAATATACACATTAGATGATGAGTACGATATAACAAATTATTATTATTTTATTTTCATAATATTATAATTAATGTAATAATACAATCGTAAAGATATACCTTATACAGATGTTGTAACCTGCCCTTCAATAAAATATTTTTATACTACCTTGACACTTCTTTGTTCTTTGACAAAACGCTCTTTGCACGGGCACTTAAATAACAGTCATACCTCTGTCCTCTGACACTATATAAAAAAGGAATTCAACTCTACAAAACATCTTTTTAGTCACACCCCACTCAGCATTGTACTATATAGGGCCAAACACAGGCTAAAACTGCGTTTCTTATAGATTTTAAAATATAATATAATATTGCCGAACCAATAAATATTTACATGATTTTACTATGACGATCTATATTTTCAAAAATTAGTTTAAATCAAATCATAACTATAGACTGTAAAACCGGTGGATTTTTCATTTACTATATGCATATACAGGTGATCCATTTTAATTGAATATTCTCATTTGGAATATTATTCGGAGTACCTATATTTCGATGTACCTACAACCGTTTTTGATTAGTGGGTAGTTATTAGTAAGAGTGGACTGCGGAATAATAGACAAATATTTTGTGAGGTACCCTTCCACTAACTCCGCTCATCAAAACTTAAAATGTATGTTATCGTCATTAAAAAAATATAAAAAATGGTATAAATACTATATTTTTTCGGAATTTTTGATTGTTTAAATATTTAAGGTCACACGTAGTCGAATGGTTCATTGCGGTTAGGTGCATACGCATACGCATTATATTTATAGCGATTTCTGCGGTTGACCGAAAAATAAAAATTGTCACAAACATAATATTGTATAGTTTTAATAATCGCGCGTGTATAAGATATTATTATATACGTATGGCTCGTTTGAGCGATGACCCGTACGAAACCGCCGTTGGTGGCCCAAAATCGGGTCTCGACCGTGCAGCGCTGCAAAGGTCGGGGAAAAGCCGGTCTGCATAATGGCAGGTCGCAAACAGTAGCGGCGGCGGTGGCGTTCACGGTCGAACGCGAAGCGCAGTCATCAATAATTTACATGGCCCGCGAGAGCAGGGAAGCCACGCGCAATTATTCGCGTGTGTGTGTCGCGGCGGGGCTTAGCGCACGCATATAATAAAAACAAACAGCGGCGGAGGTTCGGGTGACACGGTCTGTGATTTTCGAAAGACGTCGCCACCGCCGCGCCGGCCGTCGCGACAGCAACGCACGCACGCACGCACGCGACCCTTCCCCCCACACCGCCGTCACCGAACCTCAGCACCACCCCACCCCCACCGCGATAGTCGTCATCGTCGTCGTTAACGGGTGCGACTGCTATTCGTTCGCCACCGCCGCAGCCGCCGGACTTCCGATGCGTGCGGGACGACGTGTGCGTACACACACACACACACACACACACACGGTCGGAGGAAAGTGTGACGAGAATGAATTCAGGGCAAAACCGATGTGTGTCCGCGTGTGCGACGTGTACCCCGCTAGGACGATTTTTTTTATAATTGTATTATTATTATTATGTAAATCTGTGTGCATATAATAATATCGTATCCATAGAATACAGAAACTATACAGATGATTAATAATGATCCGATGGATTTTTGAACTGTAATTTACTATTGTTACATATATGATATATATGTAGTATCACTTAGTATCATAGGTATATAATATATACTATATAAGGGTTTTCTACCCTTTGTTAACGAACGTTTTATATTTCCTATTTCAAATTTGAACGAATAGTTTACGATTTAAACCTAAACCTAAGTATTTAAAGTTTAAATGAGCGAGCGGAGAGTGTTGCGCGCATAAGGGATGTGTAAAGTTATGATGTAAATAACATATTTTCAAAAACGTTTCACATGGTTAAACGAATCACCTGGTACAATGTATATCTGCAGCTGTAGATTATTGTTAATAATAGCTGTTACAGGTATACGTGGGGTAATTATATTATAAAGACATAGCAATAGTATTCTTTAAAACCAATAATTAGTCGCCTCTCTTAAATATTCTAGTATTTCAGGTACTGGAGATCTTATAACAGTATAGGGGCCAAAAAAATATTTTATCGGTCGCAAAAAAAAGTTATGATCCGGTTTTTTAACACCGGAGAACCTGTAACGTTCAGTCTCGTCACGTCTACGGTTTCGTATGATCGTTGTTCTTGGAATTTTCGATTGGCAAATAACGTATAATAAAGTTAAAAATAAAAAAAACCACGTCAATATTGTATTTATCGTACAACGAATAATAATTACTGTTAAAGTCTCGAAAGAGTATAATAAATATAAAAAATTAGAGTATACCAATAATAATGTTTTTGTTTCGAAATTGGTACTCTTAAATGTGATATATACATTCATGATATTTTATAGTAGATTATTTGAATATTCCCAACGAAAACGTACGTGTCGGATAAAAAAGTGAGCACTGTTAAATTAAGTTTTAGATATTGTTGTATACAAACAAAATTTTGAGTGACAAGTTCAGAATGATTGAGAACATAATACAATAAATAATTCAAAATGTAAACGTACCTCGTTTATTAACGAGTTAATACATTATCTGCAATTATATTTATGACCGAAAAATCGTCCAGATTGTATATCTTCTCGTACTTTATATAGACCATAATATTATAGTACGATATAATACCGATTCGGCACGGTACGTCTCAATAGGATATGGGGCACGATTTTCAACGGCAAACGGTCATTTCCTACGAGTTTACAAATCGGCATGTATTATATATGTACAACAGCACTACCTTCACATAAAACATTACGTTTAAAACCGAATAAGGGTAACTATACATATATCGCAGTAATGATATTTGTATATATATATAGAATATAGATGTAATGCGGAGATGGTATCGTCGAGCATTACTACGCGGCTTATAGAACGTCATTGTCCCTAAAGGATAGACTACTTCTTCTTATCGGTTCTTTGGGGGGGTCAATCAAAGGGCTCGGTGAATAATTGATCGGCGTCCGTATCGTAATCAATTATCGCAAATTGCACCCCGTCCGGTGGCGGCGCTGTTGGATATACGTATATATATATATATATATATACACACGACGTGAAATAACCTTTGTGCAAAGAAGTCTCTATTAACCGAAACGACGCGGTCGTTATCCAATATCGGGTGAATCGTAGTCGCACGGTCGCACTTAAAACACACCCATAGGTCTGTACACATTACAAGTATTATACGAACAATATAGTCGTACCACTTGTGCCACGCCGAATTTATAAAAAAAAATATTTAGTTTACTTTCTATCGTATACGGCTATTATTAACTGTACTACGCATATGCGCAACGTATTCTACGTTATAATTTATAATAATTGTGATCGGGTTGGTCGTAATAATTACTAAAAATCGGTGGCACTAGTTCCAATACTATAATACAACGTATGTTATATTATATTATGTTAACTATCCGTAAGAAATCAGTAT
Source organism: Rhopalosiphum padi (assembly GCF_020882245.1). Lineage (NCBI taxonomy): Eukaryota > Metazoa > Arthropoda > Insecta > Hemiptera > Aphididae > Rhopalosiphum > Rhopalosiphum padi. The sequence goes on from NC_083597.1 coordinate 87,380,486, forward strand.
AATATATTATGTTATATTTAACTGGTACGAACATATATACAGAGTAGAATATCGTGCATCTAAATAAGTACTTAATTACTTAAATAATTTGACTATGGCACTCGGCAATATTTATAATGAGAAAAATGTATATAATTGGTAAAATTCTGATTCTAAATTATTATAATATGATACAAGTGACGGATTTATTTTAGATTTAAATTGTAAGTGTAGGTACATCAGTATTCTACAGTCATATTCTACATTACCTATGATTAAAAAACGATAACATTATTGGTTTTGTAAATTGTAAAAGTTATTATGTGTATACCTGTACGTATTTATGTATTATATATTTTAGACTTGATAAATACCTACTTTATAAAAATTATTTTTTACGAAGCAAGTAAGCACACCCTATATATACTAAAGATAGTTTAAACACATACGTGTAAGACATATACATATACATGTATACACGCGTACGATATATTCTTCCCCTATTCCGTAAGAGGATGACAGGCGATTAAGGTGTCGTGTACAAGGAAAAGTCCAATTGGTTTAGATCATTTTCTCTTATTGATCACTAAATACACTCGCAACCTTAGATACACACCCCACTCATGCAGATATGTATTATACATATACATTCTATACATACATATATATATATAGATAGATAGATATAGAGAGAGAGAGAGAGAGGGTTTGCATAATGAAAATTGATGTGCGCGATAGGGGTTAGTTTCTTTTTATTATTATTTTGCTTTCCAGTAACGAATTGAGGGATCAGAATATCGTGTGGTTTAAACCCTATCTGTCGCGGACATGTATCAACCCCCAAGTGTGTTATATATATATATATATATATGGTTAAATCAATCGTAATTAGATTGAAACACAATAGCCGCGAATACAACTTCATCGCGGCTTATGTCGGTTCGACGGGTAATAATGCTTTTTATTTTCCTTGTGCAATCGATACGAAAGAACGGTGGTGTGCGTACGAAATTTGCTCTGTTTTATATTTTTAAATTAAACTCGTGCAGCGATTTCTGTACTTGACTGTCGTCTGTTTTACGATCTCAGTTTTTTTTTTTTTAACAGTCGTCGATTATCTACCATTTTTTTTATTTAATATATAGACTTGATTATTCGATAGTATACTTACTATATACGTATTTTATCATTTATCAATTACCTCGCCATGGAAATTAAATTACAACTTTTCTTCTAAAAAGACGTCAAAAATATTATTATTTTTGTTATCGTTTAAACATAACTATAATTTATATTAGATTGCCAATTTCCGTTTGAATGTATTTATTCGACGAGGTACATAATCTCTTATAGTTTTTTAATACTAACAAAATTATTACAAAAACCAATTTTGTTGGATAACATTTATATTCAAATATATTTTCTCTAAAATAATAGTTTTGTGGATTACTATTCTGATATTATGCAAATGTGTTTTTATCCTTTTTTTTTTTAGTCATATGCGCCTAAGTATCGGGACTCGCCATTTAATTTGATTTGATGACTGATGAATAAATAGGGTTAAAATGAAATATAATTTGTTAAAAATCAAAACCTCTAAATTATCATTTCACGAGTTACACAGATGCATAATATCTGATATTCGATTTTCTTTTGTAAATATATACGTATCTAACATAATATAATATACCCGATGCACGTGCAGTGCTACTATATATAGCTGTGTATATAAAGTATCATATTATTGCATATTATACTATATATATATATATATATATATGTATATTGACTTTTGAAAATCGTTCTGTGTACAGTGCGTGTGCATGTGCAGCGTTAAGTGCGGAACCGCAGTGGTCATCGTTTTACGGGGGACCCGACAGGCTTTGTGCGAGTATCTATAAAACTGCAGTGCACGAGACATTAGCAGACTGCAAAAAGCATATCGAGGCTGGTGTGCGTGCGACCGGAAGAAAACGGATTTCAGATGTATGTGTGTGTGTGTGTGTGTGTATATATATAGTTGTTGTTGTGATCCGTGGGTTCGATTTCAATTATTAAATCCCGCCGTCGAAAAGAATAATAAGGGACGTGTTTGTCAATGATGGGGTCCATTACTGCTGCAGCGGCCTGTGGGTTTTGTGCGCTAACTAGAGGCAAACAAAACGGACAGACGGGACCGACGACGTGATGCGATTGCTAACCGGATCGAAAACGGGGTTGGCAAATTTATCTCGCAAGCCGCTCGCATGCCCCAGACACGTCTCTTACACGTTGCAGGCAATACTATTTATGTGTACATCGTAATACGCACACACGACTACGACAACTGATAAAGTATATTTCATTTTACACACACACACACACACACATATATATATATAACTTAAATTATTAAGGATTAAGCTTATTGATCATCATTATTAAATGCAGTGTATAGATAATCGAAAATACATAAAAAAAACTGTCTTCCGGAAAAAATGTTAAACAAGCATGGTATATTAAGACTTTTAATTGTACAGCTATATAAATCTGTGGCCCATATATGTATATATATATATATAAGAACCTTGTATATTATGTAAGTTCATGTGCTCTGTGCGGGTATTATATTAAATATATTAAAATATGCAGTTTATTTTGATTTAAACGTGAGATAATCTAAATTATAATTAATTTAAATTCGGTTTTTTACTTTTGTGTATAGGCACGTCTTCACAAAAGTTGTCTCAGGCGTAAATAACAAAAATACAATAAATAATAATGTATGTCTTTATCTCGATTAAATACGAGAACTCGCGCAATGATGAGATATTTTATAAATAATCTGCAATAGATGTGTCGAACCATTCATCATCAACTATCATAATAAACTATACGTACGTATGATACAGATCAACTTCTTTTTCACACCCGTGAAATGTATGTAAAGGAGGTTAAGTATATAGACGGTTACGTTATTAATACGCGTTTACCTTAACTTTCAGCGACCATAATAATACATTAATTATATGTATATCACAATATTAATTGGTCGGTTAATGAGTATAAAGTCTATACCGTCATGGCTATTAAAAAAATATATTACCTTGAAAATTATAATTATTCTGTACAAACGCATTTTAAAACTCAAATTTAACCTAACCCGTTTGTGGCGGGTTAACGACTCATTAATTTTACGTTAGGCTTGCACGCGGTTCTAAAACTTAAATTGTTTGTGTTAACGCGAATAAATTGTATCGTTATTTCATATTAGATTGAGATCTTATTGCATATCTATAAAGGTATCTCTATATGTAGATTGCAAGGGTTTGGCTCGGTATATAGCTTAATTATATAAATAAAGTACGCATATATTTTATTTTTTATAATGTTACGACGCATATATATATTAGTTTTTTTTATCGTATATGTACGCCAAGTGTGCAGTATATGTTGTGTTATATACTTTAAAAACTTGCGTCCAAGTCATATAAATAGTTGGTATGATAAACACAAATCGTAATGTTGTTCTCGTATAATTTTTCCTATAGAATATTAAAGGATACTGTGATTTTTTGAAAATTCGGATTTTCCTATAGAATATTATTGCAACGACGAAAAACGCAAAGACGACGCTGTTTTACATATTATTTTTTAAAAGCGCGTAACAGTAGTGTATAGGCAACATTATTGACACCAAAAATCGTGTATTTATATCTAACAATATCTATAACGACTTACACAAGTCGTATAATAACATTGTGTTGAATTTATTTATTTGTGTGGGCATATATCAGTTATATATCACATCGATACGCGTCTGGCCGAACGACAGTTATAATATTATACGACGATGGCACTACGCAGTGCGGCCGGTCGTGTGTCGGTGTGACTGTTGCTAGAATCGTATGCCGAGTGCGTTTTCGTGCGATTGCCATCGCCTTCTGCTCTTCGTGTCCGGCCATCGTTTGCGCGACGATGTCATAGTTCGGAACGGATATAGCATATATATATATATATATACAACAATGCGTCGTTATGAACGAGACTGGGCTAATGACGGGCCATTTGGTGCACGGAATGCCTCGTGACTGTCGGTGGGCGTCGATGGGAGCGACTGCTGCACAGTGGTCATCGGGACACGATTGCACACATTGAGCAGTCCGGACGGCGCGGCGCGGAGAGTACGCCGAAAACGCGCGAGGGTTTCTATACCGGAGAGACAGACGGCGGCGTAGTAGTAGTAATGGAATATAAATTTTAATATTATAGGTAAATAATATTGTTATACGAGGTATTTAATTATCACGAGTAATTGCTAATACGGGCGATTTGTGACGTTAACGGAAAAAAATAAATAAACTTCTACAGGAAACTGACACCGCGGGTATTAAGCTTATAATGTCTTCGCTCACTTTGGTGCCAACATCGCGTAGCCGCGTAGGCAGTGTGTTATTGAATACGCTTGAACGCGGTGTTGATAAATCATCGACTTTGAAAATAACATTTTGCTCGGAGCACAGTTCATAGTAATGATTTCATGTTTATAGGACTGCATATAAATGTTGCATATAATTGTATAAAAATAACCATAAATATAATCCACCTATACCTTACAAAAAAATGATGACGGAAAAAAGTAGACACGATGTACATAAATAAAATAATTATTGTATAAGACCAATTGAACTCGGAATTTAAAAGCGGATCTGGTAGGGTAAAAAACGTACTGTATAATATTAAATTTTGATTTTTGAATATCAAATAGTAATTATTAAACTATGCTATATAATACATAGAGTGAGCGGTTCTCAAACTATATGGTACACGTAATACTACCATTGGTAATAAATTAATATTAATGTTTATAACGGGTCTATTATTATTCTATGTTTTGTGTAAATAATAAACTTTTAAGTACTTAAATTATTATTTGCAAATCGTATAACTGTTATATTTTAATTTTGAACCGTTTTATTTTCAGTCATTAGTGGTATAGCCATTAGGTAGGCACATGACTAATCCACAAAATATAGTGGTATATAGTGGTAAAATAATTTTAAAATTAATGCATATATTGTTCACTCCATTTGAAAAATATGTAGATATTTTAAATTAATAAGAGTGCAAGTTGAAGGTCAAGAAATTTTTTTTTCTAAATAGTGTTCTTCACTGACACGAAAAAAAACACGTGCACGATACACATCACTACATCAGTGTAAAACCAATACATTCATCACTCGACTCAGAATTTAATATAAGCTAAAATGTGGCGATTTGATTCAGATGTGGCTTCGGTTTCGTTGGTATCATTGATTCTACTTTTCCATTTGTCGTTAGTAGAACATGACTGATTCGCAATTCACATAAGTGGTACGCGAAAAAAAAAAGTAAAAAAGTTTGTGAACTTCTGAAGTAGATAGGTACTATAGATGTCTATAGATACAAATATTGGTACAAAATAGAGTTACTATCCATCAAATAACTAAGAAAGTTATCTGTAGTTTTATTATGCATTACTTTATTATAAAATGTCATTATTGTACCTTACTGATTCGAAGTTATATGTTGTTGAATTTTATAGATCTATGCAGTTACTTGGTTAATATTGCTGTAATTTTTTTTTATATTTACGTCAAAATCGATGTCCATTATATACTTTAGAAACATGTGGTTCGATGGAAAGATATTGTGTTGAGCCAATCTTCTAATACAGCAATATTGTTAAAAAAGACGAGACTATTATTGTGAATCGTGAATACCATTTCACAAAAGACATTGCTTTTAATTGTTCAGAATATTACCAATGTTTATTATTACATATGGTTACAGACTAGTCAATAACCAGGTTCGGAATTTGAGAGCCATAAGTCTCAATTATATACACCATATATCGAAGCGCGAGCTGAGAAATAACGGGCACTGTATAATATATTAGGACAAATACAAATATGCATAATATTGTGTAGTATTTTTGAATTACATCATTACCGGTATATAACTTATATAATATACACATGGCAATAATATGCACACGCGAGATTATTACTGTTTTATGTTTACATAAAATCGATTTTCTGAACATGGTAATATATGAGTGGTGTGGTGACACATTGGCACGTGTAGAAAATAAAATGCGATTTAATGGTTTGTTTTATTTGATAATTCGGTGAGTAATGAGGTTAATCGATTGTGTTTTTGCTATAATAAAACTGGTTTTGAACGTAAAATTGGATTTGAAATAATTATTTTATTGGATATTTTGTTCTTAACCTATCTTAACCACGATTTGAGTAAAATTTGATATATGACCTATTAAATGTTTCATTTCATTTTTAAAATAAAAATTAAATATTCGAGTATCCACTCGTTGTCTCGTTATCAAATTATCAGAAATTCTAAACATGAACAATATGAACAATAGCCAATAAATAAGCTTTACACAATATATTGCCTATTTATCTACTACTTATGTTTAGATAAGTTTGATCTAAATGTTTACATTTCAAACAAAATACTAAAATAATTTTTTTTATGTTTTAAGTTTTGACTTCCACTTGTTATCTATACCTAATTAATACTAATAATACTCTACTCTAGTTACAAAATATGTAATAAGTATGCGTAAATAATAATAATAATAATAATAACACTGTTGTAGGCTATAGGAACAAAATAAAATGTTGTGTCTATCTTTTATTATTTTATTCTCTTAATGTATTTGTAGTGGTTCTAGCAATTGACATTATTTAAAGAAATATATTATAACTTATGACATGGAAGTACGACATAATAGAAGTTATTTAATTCGTGTATCAACTAAGTATTTGAGACTCCTCTTGAAATTTTCATGGCCACTTGCAATCGGTTAGGAATGATTTTTATTATAGTTATCATATTATAATAATCAGTTAAAACCTAAAATTGAATACGTTTATTAATTTACCGCATCCGGTTATTATGTAATAGGAGCCGCAGCATCATGTTATTTAAATTGCTGTGCACGAGCGGGCGTCGGAGGACGATCTTAAGGGTTAAGTCCCCTAAAAAAACCGAAGCATTGTAAGTGTACATCTTCATTGTTATTTATAATTTATATTAATTTATTTTACTCTTTACAATCATTCAATTATATTAAACATATTGAGTAATTTGTTTTGTAATTTGTATGTATTATGTATATTGATCGAGTTATATGTTTGATGTTTGATTCTGATATACAATATTACAGCTGAATAAGTATAGTAGTGCCAGTACAGTGCCACGTTATACGGTCCGGTAGTTTTGAATTTTAACTCATTTTTCAAACAGCGTATTGTGATTTTATTATCCTCGATTTATATCTTTAAAACGACCGAGTGCTTAATATAATAATATGATACCAATTAGATAATTCGTAATATCAAATTATGTGCATATAATATTACTCGTCGTAATTACATATTATTGTCGCATTGTAATGTATAAAAATTATTTAACTTCATAATTTCCGGATCATTAATGATTTATAAAAATGTACAATTATGATGAATTCATTGTTAAGTTTTTTTTTTTTTTTTGTAGAACACAGAGTCGGCTATAATGAAAACCACCGCTGAGCTGTTAGTTCTTCCCACGTCTACCGGAATACCTAAATGTGGTTTTAATGGAATTTAATGACCTACCGAAAATACTTCATCATCCGTATAGGTAGATGATTTATCGGAAAACACGATAAAACGTGTTTTTATTTCGTGTGTTTGTGTTGTAAAAAGACCGTTTACATATTTTTGATCTCATATCGGACTAAAAGATGTTTCGAATTTTTTTAATCTAAAATTCATATAGCGTCGCTAATAAACAGCGCAGGTCGGAAAGCATTGCAGTTAACATATTATTATACACTGCGACATTACGATACTTCGGCGCCTACGACGACGACGACAACGACTACGATGCCGACGCGTATTACTTGTATACATATTATAATTTATAATGTCATATTATCATAGTATATATTGTATGGTTCGTCTCTGCATGGTCGCGTACTCGCGTGGTATATAACAACGCCGTATTTTTTGTGTAAAATATCAATTTTATCGAATTTCTATTTCGTTCAATAAAAATACGATTTGTCGTTTTCCCCAAAGACCAAAATATATAGTAAAGGGCGAAGACGGTGCACTGTTGTACTCGTCATTCCGGCATAGTATATTCGCGGTACTACACTACGTCTCCGTGACGCGCATTCGTCACGCGCACGCGATAGACCGTCCAAATATCTACCACCATAATAGGTATATTATTGTACTGCAATGGCAATGTAGGTACACGACGGTGACGACGATAATAATAATCGTACGCTCTCCGCAGCGCAGAGCAAAAGAAAATCCAATATTTTTTCAGCGTAACATATTATTGTTATTATCATTGCCTATTTATACACGTGTAATAATATATAATATATAATATATGCCTCCGCGCAGTATATAGTTATATAGTATATATTATGTGCTCGGTGTGGCCGATCGGACTGCAGTCGTGTCGCCGAGACCGGTCTTATAATATTATATTGGTGATACGGTCGGTTGTTACACGGTACAGTCGCGCGCGCAGAGTGCTGCACTCGGTCGCGCGGCGATTTGCAATGCTAACGGCGGCGCCGGCTGGGAAAATGCATCACGCGAGAACAATATAATATCGGCCGCCGACGATGTACTACGACCGTCGTACGTATATATATTTGTATTTGTATACGCACATACCGACGATACCGAGCTATATAGGTACAGGTATACATTATAATAATATATGTATTATATATATTATCTGTGCGTGTTTGCGTACGCGGAAAATACGCTGTCCTACACGGCTCTGCCCGTCGTAGTCTCTCGTACGACGACGACGATAATAATAATAATAATACGACGACGACGACTACGATGTATAATGATATTTACGTGTATGTTTAGCGCGCACGTGTGTGTGTGTGTGTGTGTGTGTTTGTACGCATTGCGAATATTATTGTAACGCGCGGCCGAACGACCAAACACGATACCGTTACACATTTTCAGTTGTACAAATTCCACCGTTGCGGACGATCGTAACATATATATATTATGTGATATAATCGGCCGAGCTACACATAAAATATCATCACGACCGTACGCAAATTCCTTGTCGCGACCAGTCCGCGGTATATCAGAATTTATCGGCGATTTACAATATACAATGTACACGGATGATTTTTTTATGACGAACGGATCATATCATACATAAGGCGTGTAGCAAGACTGTTTGACAAACTTCCATTACAAAATATGTTACTATATTTGTTAAATAGTCCTGTTACACCCTGTATATTAGGCGTATGATGGTTGCAGGTGTACTTATACTGAACTATTAATGCGCACCGTAGAGTGTGTTATTTAATATAGTACAAAATATAGTGGCGTACAAATGCGGGTTAGGACTTTTGTACTTTATGCGCCGATAATTGAAAAACGATTTCGAAACGCGTAATCAGTAGGTAGTGGTTTATTTTTACCTATACAGTTTTCGTTTCCGAAATACGCTATGTTTTATGATTGTCTTATAAGACTTTTAAGTTCTCTTCGTTTATTTTCATACCAGATGGATTAAAAAATATAATAAAAACGTTTTTCTGCTGTGACAACACGCTTTTGCATATCGATTGCATTTTTACATAAAACAATACATTCAATACCCTATTCTCCATTCAATGCATATTATCTATTTTGTCTTGTTTCATTTTAAAACAAAACCACGCCCAAGTTTTTTACAAACTATAAATGGAAAAAATAATCTCGAATACACCCTATAAACTATTGTTGTTTCGTTCTAAAGTACTCCTATCTTTTATCTTACACGATCATTCTCTAAGCACACACACACACATGTGAATGATGTTTTGAACTCGACCTTTGTGGGACATATCATCGTTTTTAAACAATACCGACCAATACTATACATCATAAATCGTAATTTCGTATTTTAAAATATGTTGTATGACAAATAGATTAGGGGAAGTTGAGTATTTACTGTAGTATTACTTAAGTGTGAAAATAAAAATCCTAAAATTAAAAATGTTTAAATAATTACATTATAATATACTAATACTATACTATTTAGTAATAATTATTTCTTGTTTAGATTTTTATTAGAAATGAAACAAAGGAACAAAATATCAAAAGCTTTTTAAGGCGTTCTTAAAATAGAATTCTTGAACAATATTAATTAAATTAGTTGTTGTTTCACAAATGGTATTGCTGTTACGTCCACTTTTAGCTTTCATAATGTCAAGCCTCAAGGACGATAGATTACATCGTATAGTATTGTACAGCAAATTCATTTAAAGGGTTGTAATTTGTAAAATGCCATACGGAGAGAAAGTCTTTGTAACTCCTCGAGCATATCAGACAATCCGGCTTGAGTGGATTCCGCAGTATATAGAGTGCGCAATATATTCGACCATATTGCCGACCAGACCAAAGGGCAATAAAGGACTTTTGGATAAACTGTGTACCCAAAATCCTAATAGTTTGTTTCAAAACTTTTTAGTGCTTTTCGTATGATTCCGATCAAAAATTATTGGTCCTCGTGACACCAGTAAATTTTCAGAAGATAAAATATTATCGATTTGTTAACATTAACAGCCGTATTAATATATATACATATATATATATATAGATACAGCCATATAGGAATAATGTATATACGATATTGTATTTCTGGTAGTATTTGGAAATGTATATAAATTATATTAAATAATCGTAGTTTATATGGTAGTTTACTGCAGTTTTTTAAATCATAGCTACCGAAAGGCATAAACACGTCAAACACAGTGTCATAAATTAACACACTTATAAACGATGACACACTATAGGTCAGCGGATGTTGTAGTGCTGTAAATACCTCTGTACCTTTGTAAATAATTTAAAATTATAATTTATTGATTTTGTTATAGAATTATAGTAGTATTGACGTGTAAAACTTTTTTATGCATAATTTAATTTAATTCATAATGGTAAAGTATAATATTATAATATCTATTAATTGATAGTTAAAAAACCTTATACCCGGAAACCAATAAATAATAATCTTTTTAACATCAGTATACGTAAATTCAATACCCGAGAGTGGAAAAAAAAATATCGCTTTAACGTAATAGATTCGTGCAATAGAAGAAATCTTTTATTAAAATAAAAGTTGTTAATTTTTTTTTTTCAAGGTAATTCGCCGAATTTACATATTGTTTGTACGACTATAATATGACGTACAGACTGAACGCGGCGACGGCGGTGACGTATAGAAATCGGCGTGCGTTTGGAAAAGAGGAGAGCCAACAAAGCGAGGTAAAGAAATTATTTTAATAGGTTTTTTTTACATTCTTCAAAAAACCCCTTTCCGACGACGACACTGCTGCTGCATTATAGGTATACACAGCTCCTACAACACACACATATATATATATATATATATATATAAATTATATACTCGTCTCTCGGACATCCGCAAGGCGCGGTGACGGTGGCGGCGGTACAATGGCCGCAGAAAAGAAGTAGGAGGAGGGTGTGCGGGGGGGGGGCTGCGGTGGTGGTGAAAAAACCGGGAGTCCATCTGTCGGCTACTTGAATTACGTCTCCGGTCAACAGGCGTAAAGAATTTTATTGTGCGTTTTGCGAAAAAAAAGGGATTCTCTCTTCTGCATGGGCTAAAAACGATTCGTTTTTTCGATAAAAATCTCTGGACGTCTCTCTAGTTTTATTATTATTATTATTATTATTATTATTATTATTATATTCGCGTCCGTTTTTATGTCTGTCTCACTTGCTCGCCAATTCTATTATATACGTACACGGCCCCGTGTGTCAAAGCGGCCGCCACCGCCTCCTTGAAAGGGGGCGCTAGTATTCAAAAAATTAAGAGAAATAATAGCCCGAGTACGATTCGATGTTGCGTGAGACCGGAATCCGCAACGATGGAACCGATTCGTTTATTGTGCGTTTCGAAATGAAAGGTTTTTTTTCCTCAATGTGTTTACGTGCACATATATAATATATGTGTGTATGATGTGTGTGTTTGCGCGCGCGTAAAAAAGAAACGAACCGCACAAAAGAATATAGTGCACATAATATATATATATATATATAAATATATTTCATATTATTATATTTATGTAAACAACTGTCCCTCAGGGCGTGCCGGGATACAGTTTAGGGCCTTATATTCGCACTTATATTATATATATATATATAAATATATATTATATAGTATATACATTATACGCGCACATGTACTGTACGAAATTGATGATGTTAGTGAAATGAACCGGACACTTGAACGACGCCGGTGATATTATTTGCAACGTTTCTACAGTCGGCAAACAATATAATAATATGTTCTTATATTATTATTGTTATAATTTTTATTATTATTATTTTTTTTTTTTTTACATTCCCGATTCTATGCGCTCGAGGATTTACGATTTATTTTCGTACGACGTTTTATCGAGTTTTTATGAGCAATTACCTATATATATATATATGTATTATATATACGTTGCACACATGAAATAATAATGTTCTTACGATTCTCGTATCAGCTTATAAAAAAACAGGTGTCCACTTCTGAATAGCAGTAACATAATATTGTTATTATCAGTTGTTTTTTTTTTTAGTCTAATATTCAAATATTACACTAGTTCACCCTGCAAAACTGAGTATAATATACCTTTTATTGTATAATAATAATATAATAGTAAATTTAATATAAAAAAAATATACTAGAATATATTATAAACAATGGAACTTGAACTATTAACCAAACTAGTATTTAATAACTTATTATAATATTGTATTACACCAAATTTCGTATGAGTCCATACCTTCATAAAATATTATGTTAAATAGGTAGTTATAATAATTAGAACAAAAATTAATTTTTTATAAATTCGTTTACGTTTGTAGATTTTAGAATTGGGTAATTGAGATAAATATGTGCATAAGAAAAAAGTCCAATAAAAAATATTTTATTTAATTATAGAAAAAACTGAACACTATATACATTATATTTATGGATTATGCCCCTAAACATATTTACCCTCGTGTTTATATCTGCGAGTCTATATACCAATAAAATAATACATCATTGATGATTTATCGTCAAATTTAATGTACGAATAATGAAGTCAAACGACGCGATTGAAAGAAAAATTTCCTTCGAAACCCTTTTTAGTTTTTGATAAATCAAATTATCGTGAATTGTAAATCTGATGACACCGCGTGTGTTTAATATATCATATATACAGCGAAAGCAACAACCCTTGTGGTTGTGGAACGCGTTTTTTAAATTGGATAAGAACGGCGTGCGTATAACCCCACTGATCAATGACATCATCATCACAGAAATCCGGAACCCGGTATAATATATTTCAAATTCATTAATCGGAAGTAATCGTATATAATAATAATAATAATATATTACCGAACAAATTAAATAACAATTATTAAAAAATTATATTATCCACGAACTGTATGAAAAACGTTACGTCCCATACTACCGAACGGCGAACATATAATATCAATATTATAATGTCTATAGGATGTAAAATACTATATATATATAATACAATGAGTATATCGGGAGATGGTTATACGATCTAAGCATTTTTCACGGGAGACGTTATAGTTTCTAGGAAGTGATTAAAAAAAAATTGTCTGCAATGAAAATCAAAATAATAATTAAAGACGTCGTAAAAACCGAAAACTCTTAATTTTAACGGCACGCGGTGTACCTATTTATATATATTATAACGTCACGTTTATTTCTCCGCACAACATCGTACCTACGAAGGAGGGGATAGAAGAATTGCCGTAAAGTTTTTGTTTGTTTGTATTTTTTTTTTTCATTATTATATTCTGCTCTTGTACGTTTCTCGATTTTTCTTGTTTATTAAATTCCTACGGAGACATTCAGAAAATGTGAATCGGACATTTGGACAATACCTTGAAAACAGGTTTACAAGAAGTCGGATAATATCTTTGACTATCGTTTCACACCGAAAAATAATGACAAAAATTCCAATATTTTCCATGTTTAAGTATCAAGTATCTATTATAAGTTATACATAGCTGTGTACATTTATAATAATTATTTACTACATTATGATTCGTAATATACAATGTTTTATAATTCTCTTGTAAACAGACAGAGATTTATATAGACAGAGACAATGGCCATTTTTGTACTCGAATATTTGAGGAAAATTTCTAAAATGTTCAGTACATTTTGAGGGTACATATATCATCACAGATTAACGATATTTGAGTTTGCTATAATATTATATATAATTTGATTCATTTATATACAGTCTTAAATAGTAGTATTTGTGAAATACAATGTCCAGTGCCAAAACGGTAGATTTAAAATATAAACAGCTCTGTGGTATATCTTTACAATTTATACTTAAACCATATAACTTACAATTTATAGTTGAAATAAGATTCAAAGGAGAAACTCTTTTTTACTGAAATGATTTAGTGGATAATTTTTAAAAAAAATTGGTGTAGGTTTCCTTTTTACCATTTATCGTTTATCGACCCATTATTCTTATAGTAGGTATCTAAATAAAATTAAACAACTAAAAAACGTATCGTTCAAATTTTGATTTTGATATATGTATTACAATTTTCAGAAAAATTATCTGAAAAATAACTTACTGTTTAATAGAACTATAGAAGGTTTGTCATTTAAAAATCAGAAATTCGTATGTCCACCGGACGCTCCCTAAGTAGTACAAAATATTATGTAAAAAATCTCAAAGATTTGAAAATATAGTATTTAAATATATTTTAAAATTTCGAAATTCCGATTTCGAATAACTGCTTCTTTTAATAATTAATGGTGGGGGGGGGGGTGATCGTGTTCGGCGAATCACTTTGTACATATTATATAGGTACACGCGCGTTACGAAATTAAAAACAACTAATTCGTGCCATCTAAACAATCAACTCTAAAGTAATATAATTCAGAACCGTTGTACGTTGTATATACATAGGTATAACTATATAGAATAAAGCGTGTATGCACACGGACACGACACAGTAATTAAACAGTCAAATAGTTACGTATTTGTGTGTTCGTTTTAATTAAACGTGTGTCGTTTTTATTGGCCATCGAACGACGCTGTAGCTAACCCGACCGCCCAGGTCCTCCGGCCCAACGGTACGATATTATTAGCGTGACAATTATTATTATTATTATATACCTACGGTGCGCGCACACACACACACACACACACACACACACAAAAGTGGCCGTTGTGTAGGTCAACCCGCGTGAATAGCACCGTCACGGGAAATAGGTTGTATCGGAAACATCCCGACATTATGAGAATAAAAAAAGGACGGACAGTACAGTAGCCACCACACACATGCAATTTCAAATATTATTATATATTACATTACACACATACGACATTATACGTGCGTATTATATTTATATACACATCACGAGGAGTATACCTGTGCGCGCTGCGTTTGCCTATAATATTATAATACACACGACGTGTACGTAATAACCTAATAACAATAATAACAGCCGAACGTTATTATTGTCTTTCATTGTGTTGTGACACAAAACAACCGGCAATTTCGCGTGCTCGTCGGCCGCGGCGGTCGGCGGAGGGGTAACGATCATCGTCGGGGCTATTGTCTGATATATATATATATATATATATATGATTGTATGATTGGTTATCCGGTGTGTGGCGTGCGAAGACGGTAGAAAAAAATAAAAACAACAAATAAAATTCAACCGTGCGCGCGTATTATTATTATTGTTATTATTGTCGATTTCACTTTGCATGTCATCGTCTCTCCGTCATTAAGGTGTCCACGGCATCGTGGTTCCTGCCCCTGCGTGTCATGTGCGCTCAGTGTCACGACAACTACTCCGCGAAAACTCGCGCGCGCGCAAACGCGATACTTTTATGAAAAAAAAAAAAAACCTCAGATTTCTACATTCTACACTACGAGGATTTTCCAGATAGCCCACAGTGGTAACGTGTGTGTATAGCTGCTATCGATTGTTTTAAGTGAACAATAGAAATGGTTTAAAAATACGAATATTTCTGTAACATTTTAACAGAAGTCGTACAGAGCAATCGAATGGTAACACAATGTTCCACGCACTTCAAATCGTGTGGGTGTAATATATTTTTAAAACGAAGTTACGACAACAATAATATTATGAACATTAATATAACTGAATACTTAATTTTTTTTTAGAGATATTAATAATTCTGAAAAATCGGTTATTTTTCGTTGCGCCATAATAGTTTATAGGTATAAGCTAAAATATGAGAAATTACGGTGACAGACTGCGACATAAAGAAATAAACGTCTAGACAAAATACGGCGCTAGCCGTTTGCACAGCGCGCGTTTGTGGTATTTTATAGTCGTTATTATACTTCCTCAGTTCGTCAATGTGGTTTATTGGTAGACATTGGCTATTGGCTTTGGGATTTTTACAATACCTATGTAGTGAGCATAATGATGCGTGTACAGACGCCATCTATCGGACCGTTTAGCGCAGGGGTTATCGCTCATAACAGCACGCAGTTATTTCATTTGAAATTTTTATGAGCTATTACTTTATTGGCGTCGTTAATGAAGTAACGAAAAATAATAATCGTATTACGAGAACGTATTTTATTTAGACTCAAACTAAATACTTACATTATTAATTATTGATTTGTGTATTATTAATATTAAATAAACTATTTACTGTTTTACATTCTATAATATGTATGCAAGGTATGTATTGCAATAATCGTGATGCAACTTGCAATTCTAAATATTATACTTATACAAATTTAATTTTTTAAGTTACAGATATGAAGTAGCATACATATTACCTGGGCAAACCTTAACCATACGCACACTAGAACATATCCAGTATGGCAGTATCCACCTTAAACATATATGTACAACGTATTTATATTATCCAATAATTAATGTATGATATGCATTGACCAGTGTGCTATGGATATGAAGTGTTCAATACGGCATTTATTCAATACTTTACCAGAGCAGTGTGAATCTAACACTTGATTAAATTATTCAATTAATTTTAGTGGTAAAATTCAAATGATTCTAATCCAAAAAAATTAAATATATAATAAAAATTGTTACTGTATAATTATAGGTTATCATAAATTATAATACTTAGGTATTTGAATGATTTTATTATTTTATTTGAATGTAACAATAAAATAGCTACAATAATTATTATTTATTTGAGCAATTTTATTATTGAGTTCGGGTGACATTTATAATTGCAAAGTGTTCCCCCCGGATCTATATTTATACATCGATTTTCGCTAATAGATAAAGCGAATGCGAATTGTACATTTTGTAGATCTCTTTTATTTCTGTAGTCTGCTTCTGGTAGTTTGACTCAAAATGTATCGCCTGCAACGCCTACAAACTTAAGTTTATTATCGTACATTTTATTAAAGTATGTTACTTTACCACCGTAGATAATTTTTTTTTATTTTTATTTATTTAATATTAATTGGTTTATGTACACATTGCCCGGGTAATTTTCGAAATAAAATTTTATAAATAATACTTTATCCAATATAGCCTGCAATCGGTATGGATCGATAGTGTTTACGTTGCACACACTATCCGATTTTCGTTCTTTAACCGTTATCTAATACATACGTGTAAACATGTAATAAATTACCACAAATGTATAGATATTTGAACATCGGAAGAATCCTGCGGTGGGTATAGGTATATAGATACTCGACATTTTTCTTTTAGCGTATAGACCGTGACCACGTAAACCGCACATCCTTTGATTTGTATTATTTCCTTTCTGTCGTCGGGAGTACCAGATATAGAGGTAATTAATTTTATCGCGTGATTTTAACGTAACGAAATAATATAATACGGCAAACCAGCCATGTGTGCCTTGTACAGTGGCTGTTGGGCGTGTAGCAGTCAGGTAGGTATGTACAGTATATATATCCGCGTATATAATGAAGAGAGAACTCTTCGAGAATATTATATACAATGTGCTACCACGGTCAGCGAAAACGAAAAAAAAAAAAACAATAATAAAAAGGGCTGTTACACGCACGCATACCTATACAAAACAAACGGTCATTTTTGGATACGCCCTGGCCACTGACAAAAACAGTAATAATTATGGGTGGTGAAGTTGTAAGTTCATGTAACAAACACATAGGAAATTACTTACGGAATAAGTGCCTCGAGGCTTGAACTGTTTCACGATATAATAGCAATTGGGAACGTGTGGAATTATTTATAAGTTTTATAACCAATATGAACGAAACAGTGATAAATAACGGTTTTTATAATGTATAAAATATATTATATACATAATGTATATACGTATATCAGAAAATATTGATAACCTACATTAAAAATACAGAGGAAAAACATAAAAAAAAATCGGTTTATTTTTATTTTTATGTGTTATTACTTATAGCCTATAAGATATAGGTATTTTCTAAGTTAAGTGTGTATAAGATATTACTATAATCATTAGTAAATGTTTTATCTGTTTTAGTTATATTATTATATGGTTATGGTATGCCATAAAATTAGTGATTGAATTACATTTACAATATTAATAAAACTCAACATTTTCTTATGTTTCGTTTTAATCTTTTAGAAATTCAGAATAAACAGTCATGGTGAAAATTAAATTATAAAGTTTTTAGCTTTTTTTGACATGCAGAATTCGTAAGTACCTATATATACTAATATAATATTGTATATCATAATAATTTATTTACTTTTTACATGCGCAGAACATTGAATTATATGGCTATGAATATTATATTATGAAATGATGGTTTATTTTATGTAGCTTTATAATTGCAAGATTTTAGACACTATAGGTATTATAAAATAACAATAAAATATCAATAATAATAATAAATGATTCAATTTAACTTACAAATTATAAGACGTATTCAAGAGTGATGAATGTAGAAAATATAATATCGGAATAGATTTCAACACTAGTAATCTGCAATATTAAGCCTACTTAAATTTTAAAGTATACAACTGCGATGTTTATCTTGGAAATAATATAATTTATATACCTATATAAGGATTCGGTTGGCAACGAAGTCACGGGAACATTAGCGCTAGTTTAAAAATAATAATTCCATAAGAGAAATGCTTACCTACAGGTACCTGCGATAATAATGTATTTACGTAAAAGTATTTTATATGTTTAAGAAAAACGTAGATATAATAATACTTATGTAATATAATGGCGTAGCGAATATTTGAATTTTAAATTAGTAAAATGATACGCTTGAGTATATCAAAGGTTTGCAGCGTGCGGTTTTTCTTTTTCCGTTTCACTCTTTCATGTTTAACGTGAACGATAATCATGTTTACTACCAGTTCAAGCCTGTGTATTTATGGACTGCGTAAAAAAAAAAAACCGTTCAGTGTTGCATATTTTGTAAAGGTTTCGTTTAGGTATCGTTTTAGGAATACGAGATGTATTTTTTGAACTTTTAATGGTTATTGACTGACGGAGATGATGATAAAACATCAGCTCAAGAGTAATAAATTATAATTTATTTATTTTTAATTTAAAATACTACTGACGACTAGTAAACGCGTATAGAGAGTATACAACACACCGTAGTGAGCTTTGCCAAATATTACCACTGCATCGTTAAACTGTACCACTGCAGCTACTGCAGGATTGTTATTGTTATTCGTTCTTTATATTTCCGTGTCCTGCGCGAGTATAATAACATATATATTCTATATGATGTATTAACGACGGTGGTAAAATTGGGCGTAGTTAATAGATTATTTTAAATTGTAGTCCGCACAGTGTCGCTTCCACTATTTAAGGACTAGGAATAATTTGCAATATTTAAATTGAAAAAATATTCGTCGGGTTTTTGGCGTTCGAGAATGTCTATATAGTCTTTGAATGACAATTAAAACGTTTCGGGATCATATATATACGACCATATCGTATTGTTAGTAACAATTTGTTACCGTACTGCTGCAGTTTACCGTAAGTACACAAATACATAATATATTATTATTATTATACCTAACGTTTTTGATCGTATAGCGTACTCATATTATAATATTATTTACCTATTTATTATGAAGTCATATCACTCTGAATCCCGCTATTGTACACATGGTTTTTATTTTTTTGCAGTCTTTTGTTGAATACGGTTTTTTTTATGTAATAATTTATACGCATTACTCTTCGTGTTTAAAGTAAAACAAATACCGTTGAAATGTTTGCAGATAACGAAGCATTCGTGGAGTGTATATAATGCGGATGTGCGTGCACAAAGAAGGCGAATAGAATATATATGCCTTTCAACAATTCAACGTAAGTGAGTTTTAATATTAACGTTGTTGTAATTGGAATGACGTTTTTTTCACGATTAAATATTTCGTTGAAAAATTATGAATTTATACTAACATGTTATTTGACTATATTTTGACATTACGGGTTTACGCAAGTCCTATAATATAACTTTTTATATACAGTTTTTGTTTCCGTCAAAGTGTTATTACAGCAATGCTTATATTTTTGTTGTTTAAGTGTATATATATAAATTTGTATACAGAAAAGGATTCATGAAGCATTATTAATTCCTATTGTTTCCTTTAATAATGAATTTATTCAAAATACGTTTTTTGGATTTTTTTTTTTTTATTATACTTAAAGACCATATTTTAAAACACTTACTTTTTATACCATTTTTGGTTAAACTTATTTGTCAAAGTTTAAATTGGTTACATAAAATATAAGACATATAACGGGAACGTATTTGAAATGGTATAGTGTTATAAATGGCTTATACATTTATTAAAATATCGTAATTCATTCAAGAATTTTTTTATAAATATATTAAGAGGAATGATTCCGAGATCGATCAGACCACATAATGTTATTACATATTATAATCAATCCAAAAAATCTATGCAAGTTTATTTTTAAGGAAGAGAGACGAGAGTGTTACTATAACTATATATAATATTATGTAGTAACTATATACAATATAAATATAAATATATTATTTATATTCTTATTATTCTTATTGCGAAGCAAAACTATTCATATAGTGGCTAAAGCTATATGAATAGGGTTGTAGTACAATATGTGACCTGTCTTGTTACAAATATTATGTTGATTTAAGATCTTGAAGATACTGTTCAAAGATTTTATCGTTATTTAGATGTAAGAAACGCTATCATTCTTTTCGAAACTATCTAGTGAGCAAAGTAGAAGCACCGCCATTACTCTTCCAATTTTGAATTTTTCTTTTAGTAATACATTACTTAACCTCAACTTTTTGTGCGTGGCAAGTGTGTTTGGATCAACATGTTGTTGATGGTTCACGATTATCTAGTGTACCTATAAATTAGTGGTAATTTAAACAGTAGCACAAGCTCTTAATTTATTGCTGTGGATAGTTGAACCAGTTTTTACTTCTGCTTGATTTATTGGTAGCAAAGTTGCTCTGTCACATACTTTGTAAGTTTGTTTAGTAAGAAATATCGTCTTTTGAGTATACCATCGTTTTTAAACTTATATAGTATAAAACCTTAAGATTCTTGTATTCTTCACAGATAGTTTCTTACTTGTTGATTATTTTCCTCGTAGTTTTTTCTATCAATTTCATCACTGACCTATCTATTTATTTATTATTGTTATTATTATTTCTATTACATTTTTCCACAACAATATCCCTGTTGTTTAATAGATAATAAAAACAAATATAGAGCGATATAAGTTTGCAACTTTTTATGTCATATTTTAAGAATTTCATTTATTTCTTTTATGTTAAAATAATTTTAAATTTTCATCATACCTATAACGTTGTTATTGATTTTGATTTATAATTGAATAAAATAAATATCATAATCTATAATCAAACGAAAATGTACCATGTTCATACCATTTTGACATGTTGCAATAATTTTATTAATTGAAATACAATACTAATTATAACTGTTATAATAAAACACTAAGACAGTTAACAATCATGTTTCCCCCTGAAGTGTTCTAAAATTTAAATAAACGATTTTATTATGGGTGTGATATTCTATTGTTATTTTTTCTTTTGACATACATAGATATAGCCAATCACAGAGCCACTTTGACTTTCTAATTTATTTTTATTTGACAAGATAGGTATAACAATATATAATTTCGTCCTTCTAATTCTCTATAATCTATACATATTAGTTTATTACCTACATACCATATATTTGATGGTTGTGACTTCAGCAGATAAATAGTAATAATAATATATTATTACTCAAGATTCATTTTCCATATTTATTAATGTAAAAACGTGGACAATTGATAATCCACCATATAATATATTCACTGAAATAAAATTAAGTTGCATATATTGTAAATAGTGTTGAAACGGGTGGTTATCCTTATATAATGATGTATTATAATTAAAAAAGGTTTGCATATAACTTCGGAATAATACTATTAGTATATTACTATATTAGTACATACTACATAGTATATTATATTATAAGTTATTAAAAATTATTGATATATTGTATATATTATTTATTTATATTTTGCAATTTCATAAAATATACATAGCTGCTGTATACAGTTTTCACCCACAGAGACAGACAAAATACATGTCAGTTCTATATATATTCTATGAACTATTTTCATAAATTATAGTAACATAATAATATATAAACCCTATATACAACCACATTAGAGTCAATAGACTCGAGTGCCTTTGTAAAATACCTACAAGGTAGTATCATATATATATATACATAGGTATCTAGCAGAATTAAATTTTGATTACAGTTTCGGTAATATCAAACTACATAATACAAGGTTAGGTTTATTGGTTTGTATCTAGTTTGAGTTTGTGTACGATCTATACTCGATTACGCGCGGCTCTATAATTTAAAACTCTTATCTTTTAGAATGAAATAAGATTAATTGAACGGGTTCAGAAACGGTTCTCTTAAGTTATATAATTTTCTTAATAAAAATTTATCATCCTCTGTATTATATTACGAACATGTCGCCGCGGAGGCTCTAAATCTCAGTTCTCTCAAAACTAGGTAGTTTAGGGCCGATAAAAACTTTTTTGTGAAATAACTGCATGAAAAGATTGGTGCACCTTAGTTCCTCGAGTGTACGAGCTTACAAGTTTCAATGACTCATACAAAATCCAGCGAGGTCTTCCATCCTTCGACCACAGCTACGTTATCTTGAAATAATATTGATTTAGATATTTGGTTTAATAAATACTTAACTTTGTAATTTTTTACCATTATTATTGTTATCCATATCATTTATTCTATTATTTTTATACGTATTATACTTATATTTTTGAATTATTTTATTTTTATTTTTTTTTATGTAAAAGCCGATTGACGTTTATAACAATAAAAAATAAAAAATACTTATGGCTATTATAATATTATTACATAATAATATGGTACCTCTATAATAATTATACTCCAAGAGAAATGTGCGTGATTTATTAAAATGTATTAATCAATTTATTTTTATTTTTTCGTTATCTTCAACTACGACCTTTCTATGGTGTAAAATAACCTTGTTTCGTTTAAAATTATTGAACCGAAGTTATAGGGATTACTATTTAATCCAAATGATCTTAAGGGTCTTCATTAATCGCTGCCACGTATAGGGAGTTACAAATGTTTATGGATTCTTTTTATCACCCGTCTGTCTTTCGCGCTTTTACGGTCCTTTTAACAGGCCTTAAATGTTTCCTAGCAACCACGAACCACGTAATACAATATTATGTTATTGTAACCTGAAGCTTTTAACAATGCCAGTAATACGTACTTATTGATAAATTATTTTTATTGGTTTCCATCTCTACGCCGTCATAAAATGATAAGCTCATCATATTATATTATTATATACTTTATATTTGAACGGTAACGATTTTCTTTCTGTCTCGCTTTTGCAGGTCTACACACAATTAATAACGAAATATTTTATGATGAATACTTTTTAAAATAATTTTAAAAATATTTTCTTAAAAACTTTTCGTTCGTGTTTAGGTGGTATAACATGTTATGCCCAACGTATAACCTTTGAGTGTACACGATTTATTCCGCCGAGTCGAGGAAACTTTAATTTAAATATTGCACGGAGTGAATAAGCTACTTCGTCATTCTCGAGATATAACAAAACAATACATATACTTTGCTCGTATAATGCAACGCCATGTAATATCGTTCTCGTGTTCGTTTCAAAGAAATTAAGACGAGTTACATATATTCCTTACGAAGTGTTTCTAAGAAGACAAAATAACTTATGTTGAGAGATTTCGTAGTAACCTCGTAAATGGCGAATAACCTACGGTATTGTCTTGTTCGTTGTATATGTACAAGTTTGATAAAACGTACTAATAGAAAATGTCCTTATAATTATTGGCGTACCTATATAATAGTCATTACATCAAATAATTATATTCTAAAATAGGCGTGATCAGTATATTACTGTAATAATCTCATAAAATGGCCATTTCCGTAAAAAAAACACCGTTCGATCGAAAACACTCGATCGGTTGTTGTTCATCTTCATATATACTATAAACGTGTTTTTGTTACTCAAATAAAATCATATACGTTATTATAGATAGATATTATATTGTACACAAAATATATATATAAAAAATGTAGTAAACAGTTGAAATCAAAACAAACTATATTTTTAATGATTTTTTTTTTTTTGAAACAGTACACTTTTATAAGTTATAAAACCAATTCAATTATTGGTTTAGTAGAGTTTTCGAAGTGATAATTTTTTAGCTTTTTTTAGGTGGTGAGCGTAACAGTGGCAATTGTACTGCACCATATCGGTTTACAGTAAACTGTCTAATTTATAATAAAATATATAGTGTAATCTCTATACTATATAGACTATACAGTTATGACTTAATTTATATGATGTTATCACTGTTCAAAACTGTAATATTTAAAAAATAATCAACTGTTAGAAGAAAAGAAACCAAACCATATAATACTATCGTCTCTATCCGACATAAAAACTAATTCAACTTTATATATTTTCCCTCAAAAACACCAATCCGCGTAGCTCTATCGCGAACGTCGTCGTCCGCGCGTTGCGTGCTCACCACACATTCGGTGCTGTACACATGCAGTACACACACACACACACACACATATATATATATACGGTATACGTATACGATACATTTCACGTGTGTACATATATATGACCACATAGGTGTACACATGTATACCGTCTGCGTGTGCGGATTTCGCGTGTGTGTGTGTATGCGCGCGCGCGCTGAAAACGACACCCTCGCCCGTACGCTCACGGTCCAGCGGCCGCGCAGGCGATCGGTCAACCGCATGCGCGCACAGGGCCCATTGTCCGTTTACACTCGCCGTGTATTTTATTGTTACTGTTACTATTTATGGTCGTCGCGGGCACTCTGTACGTTTGTGTGTGCATTGTAAAGGGCCGGAAATCGCGGTTTTTGTCCAGAAGGCTTTTACCGGGCCCGGTTATATATACGTATAATATATAAACGTACATTATATATAATATATATATATATACAGACGCCGCAGAAGCACGACACGATTATTATTATTATTATTATTATTATTATACACAGCGGCGGCGGCGGAAAGAGCCACGTCCGTGTCAGTTGCACGCGATCCGCGTCGTAGTGGTTTTGTTGGCGGCGGCGGACGAGCGCAATTTAAATTGGGAAACAACGGCGGCGATGCCCTCGGGCGGCAGCGGTACCCTCCGACCCACGCAATCAATCGAGCTGGGTCCACCCGCGCCGCCCGAAAAAGCCAAACCGACCGGCAAAGTTTAAACGAATTATCCGCTCGGGTTTACCGAGTTCTTCTCCTCTCGACGGTCCCCGCCATAACCACTCTACATCGCCAAAAGAGATAAGGCCAACGGGTGGCGTATATATCCGGTCAATACAACATAAATATTGCACTCGTATCCTGTGATCCTGTGTGTGTGTGTGTGGTGTGGATACGAATAATAATGAAATCGATTCGATTTCCTTTCCTTACCTGTCCGTCGCTACCAGAGCTTATCGACATTTATAATATTATCATGTATTATTCCGAGATATGTGCGTTTCTAATATTATGTCTATAGGTCTGTTATATCCAAAATACATAAAATTATTATAGATTGTAAAGCGTCTTCAGACTCTATATCTGGTGAAAAACGAATATGTAAAAACACTATAATAACGTTACCCTGCAGGAGCCAAATATTCATACATGTATACTAATTAAATTATGTTACTATAATTGTGTTTATTAGAGATAAATAATTTATATTATATCACTTTAATAGAAATAACAATCACGAGGGAGCAGAGGAAAGGATTGTGTTGTACAAAAAAAAAAAAAAATTAAATAGAAGACAAATAATATACTTTTTTTATTTTTCAATTAAATGTATACAATAAAATATTATACTATAGCTCTTTTCGTGCACTTCGTTAAAAATACACCCGTATTAAATATAGTTAATAATTTATAATCAATAAATAATAACAACCAATAATCGTTAACTGTTTTTTTATCTGTGTTACTATATTAATAATAAATTAAAATTAATTTTATTAGTGCATGGTATTTTGTTAGCAGTAGTGAGTTTATTGAAGGATTTCAATTTATTGTTATAACTTTATAAGCATTCTCCGAACAACGCGTCCCATTTCAAAAAAAATCACGTACAAATCGGTCCAGAAGCTTTTAAGTCTATTATAGTATTATTTATTCGAATATTACAACATACATATTTTATAATATTTATATATATATAAATAATGAAGTATTAATTTATAATATATAAATATATATAATTATGTAACGATATTTTAAGTAGCTATAGTTCATATAATAATAGTTGACTAAACTTCTAAAGTTATTTTTATAGACTGTGTCTAATTGTATATATTTATATATTAATATGTATTATATAAAGAATCAAAGAATCAAATGCAGTAAAGATTATTGTAAAACGATGAAAAGTGTAAATAAACAAAGGACTGATAGAATATATTTATTACTGATAACACAGATATACAAGTGTACATAAAACATAATATCGAATGCATTATTACTTTATTCCTATAGAAATATACTCAAACGAATTGGTAGTTGCGCATAATGGTATGACCCGGCTACCCGAGGGGTTTTTCCCTAATGTTTTGATACTGATGAGGGTGGCTTTGGTAATGTTTACTCATATAGTATAGAAAACTTTTGTATATTCGGATATGGTGACATATTACTACCGTTTGTGTTATTGTGTAATGCGTATAATATGTAATTAACGTAAAAATCCAAAAAGATTACTTTAGAATATTCAATTTGGTTGGCTTATATACTATAATCTTTATGTTTAATTGTATTACTATATAGTATATAATATATATACTTAACTACTCAAGACATACGTAATAATTAATGTTTTATCAAAGTTTATATAAGCACTGAATATTTTACCGTAAATACGTTTTTAATTTTTTTTTTTTTTTTTTACATAATTTGAAGTCATAAAAAAATATTAATTGTGAAAAAATTATGTTGTTCACTATATTTATTGATTTTATAATTTTTTTTTTTATAGTATATATATATATACTTTAAAGAAGAATATTTTTCTGAGAAATATGGTTTAAAGAACTTTCAGGCTATATATATAGTAACTTATTAATTAGGTATAAATATTTAAAGTATTCTGAAAATAGTTTAATGGCACCGCAAGGGCATACACGGAAAATGTCCATTACTCTGTTCATCTATAAAGTTTAAATAGTTACATTCATATTCATAAGTGTTAACTTATATACCCAAACGGCTAAATGTACTAAATTTGACTTTTAATTATCAAAATTCTTGGAAAAATATTCTGCTTCGAGATTTTAAATAAAAAGTGTTTTGTTTAACAATTATAAATATTTTAAAACTAATAATATAAAAAACTATGATTTTTTAATCATAACTATATTTAAAAAAAACGTCAGTCCGTTTGAGACGATGAATGTTTACCGTTTTAAGAATCACTGTGTGTCTGTGTATCTATTATAGTCTTTTAAAATAATTTTCACTGCAAAATCATTAAAAACACAATGTGTTAATGTATCTATACATTATACATTTATTGTTTGATTATTAAAAACTGTTCTTATTTTATTAGTTCATTAATTCATTATTAATCATTATAGGTATATACATATACCTATGTACGCATTATTACTATCTACCACGATATTGCGCCATAACAAACTATAATAAAAATAAAATACAATTATTTTATGCATTGTTATAATTTCTATAGAGATTAAAAATCCATTAAATTTAACTGATATATTATTTTAATATACATTTGAAATTCCGTATTGTATACAGTACTTTGTACTACCACCCTATAATATAGTAGTGCAATATTGTGGATAATACGTTGACGGCGTAACGGTAGCAGTGGATAATAATAACGTGTCTCCATACAATTTAATATTATACACTGAAAACCGCACGTATGGTTTGGTGACAAAATGGTTTCCATTCAGGTGGAAACGGTATAATAATAGGTAATAAAACCTACCTGAGGGGTCATTGAGAAAACCAATGGTACATGAAGTGGGCGTGTTTAGAGTAAGTGCACTTCTAACACCTGCCTCGGATATTTTTACGATTATATGACAAACTAGTTTTCTTCCGCA
The DNA here is from genome assembly GCF_020882245.1 of Rhopalosiphum padi. Classification (NCBI taxonomy): domain Eukaryota; kingdom Metazoa; phylum Arthropoda; class Insecta; order Hemiptera; family Aphididae; genus Rhopalosiphum; species Rhopalosiphum padi. Next base: position 87,409,252 of record NC_083597.1, read on the forward strand.
ACAAGTGGACGTGTGCGCACACGGGGCAAGTATTATTTACTTATAATTTGTTATACATATATATAATGCATAGCCGCATAGGTATATGTATGAAAAATACATAAAATAAATAATTATGTATACACAAAAGTATAAAATATGATCTCTCTTCTGCTCATTTCACACGTTCATGAAAACACCCTAATAATTGCCATGATTTTTATATTATGTACTTATATACGGTATATACTATTATTATGTCTATGTGTATAGAATTATATATATATAATACACGCTAGTATAGGACAATTCACAAAGCATTATCACTTACTTTTTTTCTTCAATAATGCAGTTATTATAAAATCTAATTTTTAAGTTTTGAGTTTGAAGTATGTAATTATTTAATAATTTAATTAATAATTGCTATACAGCTTTTCAACAGAATATATAAATTAATATAGCAATTAAAGAGTATAAATACATATTAAAGTATTAGTTTAAATTAAACAAATTATAAACTATATAATAGTAAAATATATAATACATGGTCTGTAAAATAGAGAAGGGTTGCTATTTGCATGTCATGATGGGGTAGTTAGTTTTGACATAGTTTGAATGAAGTCTTGGGATATGGAGAGGGGTAGAACGACACGTGGGACGAGCAGAAACATTGAAGGTAAGTTGGGATAGTAAAGTAGGAGAGTCGATTTTACCATTGAGTAGATTTCGAGGAAACGAGAAGTTAGTTACATGTTTACGGTCAGCTATAATGAAACTTAGTTATATATAGATCAATATAAGAGAGTAATTATAAAGGAGCAATCAATATTTGACTTTGTGAGTATAGATTTAGCGATTCTCAAGAATTTCCGTTGAATCCTTTTCAAATGATATGAAACTGTACTAGAATCCCAGAGGATTGAGCCGTATTCAAGTATATGTCTAATTAAACCAATTATAATAAGGCCTTTTTAAAGATGTAGAAGATTTAAACTGTTCCGCAACACGCTTTATAAAACCAATAAGGGCTTTAAATGCTTTGCAGCATATATTTTTAATATGCTACTATATTTTATTATATTTGGAACTATGAGTAGGATTAAAGATGTAACCAAAATTTCGGACCGAGCTGTTGAGAGAAGAAATTGAGTTATTATTGATGAAATATGAAATATATATATATATATATATAAATAATAAAAACTAGAGACAGATTTCACAAATACTTTAAAGTCAACGTAAATGCAATATCATTAATATCGGTATTCATCTTTATGTGTTTACATCAAAAATATGTTCAGAAGTAAGGAAGCAAGTCTTGATAGCAATTCATAAAAGTAATCATTGAAATATTATGTTCATAACTGATAAGTATTCGATATTAAGATAAGCTATTATCACCATCAAGAAATCTATAGATATAACGTCGTTCATAAGTTACCCTTCAATCACAATAGACGGGCAGAAGAATAATTATGTATATTATATTAACACAATATAATTATTTTTCTTGTATTCAATTTACTCTCATTTATACTAAAATGTTTTTAATTCTTTGCAAAACAATAAATATAAAAAAAAACAATATAAACAATAAAACAATAAATAATAATGACTTTTGTTTGTTTTTATTTTTCCCACTAGAAGAGCTCTAAAAATATCACGTGGTCTTGTTTTTGATTGGAAATCGTATTATAGTTATTATTATATCAAAAGTTTGTTTAATTAAAAACTCCCAAAATATAATGGCAAATGTTAAAATGTTTGGCTTCTTAGTTTTTGCAAAAAATATTTTCATTATTATATTGTTGTAAATAATCGAAAACAATTATTATAATTTAATTTTATAATAATAGAAATCTAAAATTTTAAAATCATTATGTTTTGTATTTTTACTTTTTTACAGTCTGATGTTATTTTTGTTTCTTGTTTTGTTGTATAACTATAATAATTTATGCGATAATTATTTTAAACATTATAGAAACAAATGAGCTCAATCTATACAAGAGACGAAAGGGCTTACGTACACTTTATCTAATATTATTATTACTATATATAATGATATAATATGTTAATTCGTGGATTCGGTGTCGCTACGAGTTAGTTCGATTTAGATGTATCGTAGTGGCTGGTAAGAACACAGGTATTTCGTAATTGGAATATTGTCGTGAATGGATTAACATAATATTATATTGTATATTATACGGTTTTTTTTTTTAATCGGCACCGCCTTCATGAATAAACATCGGGGACCTGGTAGATTTCGGAAAGTTTCATCTCTAAAGTGACAAAATAAAAATAAAACCCGATTCCGGTGTCGATAACGATACGCATCGTATAAATTATGTAAAGAAGTATCCATACTAATCCATAGTAGCCATCATTGCTGGGTTACGATTTATTATCATCGTTTCGACAATAGAATAGTATTATAGGTAGGCATAGTACACATGTACGTTTATCGTGTGTGCTTCAAGTGTGGCGCTATTTGGCACAGTGTATCGTTTTGATTTCTATCGATATATTTTAATAATATATGCACATATATTATAACATTGTGTGTTTATTAACAGTTGAGTGTTGACATTTTTAATTAATGCCACCGAATTGTGTATACGTTTTATATAATTATAGAATAACGAACATCGTCGTCGTCAGTCGATATAGCGGCGTATCTGTATAATATATTTTAGTTGATATACATATGTATGCGCACACCGATTAAATCGAATAAAATGTTAAATTAATGACGCAATAGCACCAACGAATTTATATTTTTGATTGTTTTTACAGTGACCAATAGAAACAAAAAAAAAAGAGACTGTAATACTAATTATAGGTATTATGTGTATTCTATTTTAAAATGCCTTTATTATTTTATTATTTAACGAACAACCGACAGAGCATTGAGAGATTAGCGTGGAAGTATAAGATTTAATTATTCAAACGCCTTCCGCCGGAATAGACTACTATTTTTTTTATGTAGGTACATAATTTGTTTTTATTATTTACTTCGAGATAAAAACAAATATCTACTGACGACAAAGTTGAATTTAACGACACTGTTATTATATTATATCATTGTTATATAATATTTCCCTTTTGACTTATATATACTATTGTCTATTATTAATTGTTTATATTTTCAAAAACCTCGACTCGAATTGAAATATAATTAATAATAAACGTGATTTGTCTTATATCGTCATAAAATGTAAATGTATTAGTAACTGGGTGGTTTTTAGCAGGTAAATTTAGGTAAAATATAAAAATTATACGGTAAACTTTAACGGTTTCGGCTATCTTTTACAGCTTACACACACAACTCCACACACAGTGTTATATTTGTTATGAATGTACATAAAATATTTTATTTATATATCATAAACGTGACATGTCCATTGGAAGGACTCGGGCAGAGGGTATATAGTGCGGTTATAGTGTCGCAGTCACATTGGATACCGAAATGGCAAAATAATATGATGCAGACGCAGTGGTTTCGTTTGAACTTTTATACCCCACAGCAACAAGACGGACCGATATAGTATAATGATGTAATATATATGTGTGTGTGTTTTATCTTATTATCTTATCTCTTAACGTCGTCGAGTTTCGCGAAAATTACCGCAGACCACTAAAAACTCATCTCGTTCGTATAATGTGGTACGAATTGTAAATAATTGACCGCGCACAGCATTAAAATATAATCTCGCGCTCGTTCACTCCCCCGCGATCCACGAAACGCGATTTATCGTTGTACATTATATTATTATATATATACTATTCCGCTCGTCGAGTTTCCGCCGCCAATGACTCAAATACTACGGGGCGACCGCCTGCGCTAGTAGATCTGTACAGAGAGATAATATCGACACACGCGTATATAATGGGGAATGCACAGCTATATTGCAATACCCGCGTATACTTTTTGAACTGCAGTCGATTCAGTATGTATAGGAAGTCCCGAGGACAATAAAGTAAATTCAGATTGAAGTAGACGAAAGGCACAAACGTCGTTATATTGCTTATGTGATTGACGAGTGGTCGAATTAGAGATTTTTTTTTTGTATACTTAGATATCGAGAACTCGCAGGAGATATCAAAGTTCAGAATTGTCGGTCACCGTTAAATTTTAAATTAATATACATGACACAAAAAACCAAAAGTTCAATAACCACAAAACTTAATTCGAAGTGTTTGAAAATAACTAGTTTAATCGATGTGCATTTTAAATATTCAATATTACAATATAATATCTAGCTAATATTTTTCACTGTACCTATTTTAATTGTATTTATAATATAGTTTAATATTTTTTATATTAATAATATACTAATTTTGTTTTATGTGATCGGTATGGTGTAATTCTAGCTCGAATCGTTATTTTTTATGTAGATATAGTTTTTAAATATTCAATCGATATAATAATATAATTTTTTTATATATATAATACATATATTATATGTGGCGCATTCCTCTATTGATTTATAATTTTCTCCCGAAACTATATTTTTTATTCTTTATTTTAATTGATTAATTATAAATATACGTTAAGTCGTTTAATATTACTATAAAAAAGACATTTGAAGAATATTGTATACCTATCTACGTTTTATAAAATAATGTATATTTTTTATTTCACCTTGATTTTTTTTTTTAATATTTAATTAAGTAAAATAGATATACTAATTATGGTAAGTATCTAATCATTTATACGTTTTAATTATACAATATGCCTTGCAGATATGATTAAGTAGGTACATATATAACTATTATTATATAAGCGTATTGTTGTGCTAGTATGTATATTGTGTATATGTAATTTACGACAAATTAATTATAATAAGCATTCAATCCATGTTTATGTATAAATAACTAATTATATTGTATAGATATTTAAGTATACTATTATTGTCATTACAGTTTTGATTACTTTAATGTGAAATTATTCATACGACGATTTTTGAAATGCGAAACGTCAATAGTATTTTATTTTGTCATAATATTCAAGGTCTTTGGATACGAATATTTTATAAACTAAGAAATAAAAAAAAAATTAAATAATAATAGCTTTAGTTGATTTTGATTTCATTTGAATAGTCCCGTTTAGTTTTTGTTTCTTGTGACGATAACGGTACAAACTTCTGTTTTTAAAACGATAACCCTCCCTTTTTCACTTTAATTTATTCGTCTGCAGTAGATAATTTCTTTGAGAATAAAATTTCGATATAAGTATCTAAATCAAAAACCCGATCAAGTATATAGTTTTCTAGGGGCCAAGTCCTCTCTCAAGCCCCCCTCCCCTCATATCTTCAAGTCGACTATGGTAACTTATAACAAACAACTAATTACGCGTCCGCAGTAATAAAAACATGTACGAAACACGAACGCATCTCTCCAAAGCGCAGACGAATATTGAATTATTATATTATTATAGTATACGTATATTATTGCCTCGCCGCCGCCGTCGGTACGGTCGTCACTCACTCCGTTCCCATATCGAACGTCATATACGCGTACGGGCGCATTAAACGTCGTATCGTGTTACGGGCCGCCGCAGCGGACTTGTGCGGCGCGTTTTTTCTTTTCCTCTTTTTATTTTTATAGGTTCGACCACGCCCGCTCATTGTATATAATATAATATACCCGGCCCGGCGACACGCGCTTCCCACGGGCGTCATTAGGCCAAATCGAGAATCGATATAAATTCGCTCACCATCACCGCCGCGTGTCGGTTTTTTTTCCTTCTTATATTTATTGCCTCGCCTATTTATTATTTTACTTTTCTTTTTTCCTCCGCGATTGTTAAACCACCGCTGCGCACATAACATATACTGTAAGTATAATATTATGCATAGGTAGGTATATGCAATCGATTCGAGTCGACGTCGCATATAGTCACATCCGACTTTGACGACATGGGCGTGACCGCGACGCACTATCGCGACGGCGGCGGCGAAACGCCAAACGTTTTGTCACCTGACATTGCGCGCCGCCGTTGCCGTGCCCGCCGAATTATATATTACAATATTAATGCAACATTGCAACCCATTTACAAATCGATTGTTTTCTGAATATATTAGGCACCTGCCTAATAGTACTTATATATAGAGACTATGAACGTAAAACATATATACATACAGTACGCGCAGACATGCAGTGTACAGTTTTCGTCTCGTGTGTAGCTTACTAGCTTATACGCGATGGATATGGTACTACATAATATAATATAATAATATCGTATATAATATAATATGATGTCTAGGCATTACGGTATTTTACGGAATTTGGAGTTCACAGTTTTCTCCCGATGACTTATGTATATGTGGCCAGTAATACTAAATGCGAACCTTATTAATTAGTTTTTGTAAGACGACGATGTAAATAACTTCCAAACTAAAATCATTATATCACTATTTCAATAATACACTCCTAGTCCGGACTGATCATTATATATTATTATGTTATAAATGTTATACGTTAACTAAAAAGCACCTATAGCCTCTGGGCTCTGAGGATTTTTAAGTTTAAGACAACAATCAAAATACGAAGTCCGAAGTTCTGTCCTGCTTAAAACTTAAAATAAAGAACTTCAAAGTATATGCGCACAGAGTATAGGTATTGTACAGACAAAAGTTCGATTTGTCTAAGTTTTTGTTGATATTTCTGCAGTATTAAATTTAATTAACTTCCACAGAATATATTATACTATCTTTTATTAAACACACCGTAAAAAAGTGATTGCGTTTACATCGTGTACAACTAACTAGTTAAAAAGTAGTATTTACCTATACAGTGTACACTCGTGCAGTATATATAATTTATATGTATAAATAAATGAATATGTCTAGGTATACACATACGTATTTAATATATGAACATTGTATACCTATTTAATAACTATTGATACTCAGACATATATCTATTTACTATGACGTATTATACCTTTTTTTAACTTATAATTTATCACTACGAAGAAACGTAATGTATAGCTATAAAGATGGTTCTTTGATCAGGTATCTTGAAAACTATTCATCATTTCTGTTTATTATTTTCCGGATACTCATATTTAATCAATGACTTGTATGTTCTATTTTTTTTTTAATCTTCAAATGACAAACTATGTACAGATTAAACTTTAAGCTTTTATCAGAATACATTATAAATAATAGAATATGCAAATAATTGTTTACCCGATAGTTAATAGTTACTCTATGCATTCATCCAATTTATATTTAAAATTTTTATTTATAATAAAGCAATATTAATTCTACACGTAAATCCCTTAAACCTAAGTAAAACTTATTTATTTATAAAAACATAATATTTTGCCAAAGAGCCTTAAATTATAACCGAAGTTTAGTGTATGTAAATCATAAGTTGTAATTTGTAGTATATTCTTATATGAAACACAATATTGTGAGAAAGTTTAGAAACATTTAAAAAGATATTAAATACCTACTAGCCTTATCGTTTACAACAAAAATAAAAATAAATATTTATTTTAGACTTTTGATTTCTAGCTCAAAGTTATAGCGAATCGCACTGCGCATATAATAATTTTAAGCTAATCGCTTTTTAATTGCTCGTTAAAATCGATTTATACTATGTATTTTAGCGAATGATTTGTTTATAATTAAATTAGGTGCCTTCTTGACTGTGCAAAATATTTATTATGTCTAACAATAATATTATAGATATAAATAATCGATAGTACATGAATTATTGTAGGACTACATTATAAAATTATGAATATTATTTTAATCGATTTAGAAATATTTAACTGTTTTATAATTTCTTTAAATTGAATAAATAATATCTTTAATAATACATTTAGAAGATAAATTAATATTACACGTATAAATAAATAAGTCAAGTATATTTTCAAAATAATAATTCATTGTCATATTTAACCTTATAGATAAGATTACACACTCCCGTACATAAATATATTATCCTTGAAATTGTTTTATGATACTCGTAAATAATTTTCAAAGCTTTTATTTGATAGTACTCCAACAAGTATACGTGTATAATAATCTATTTTAGCATTTCACATGCAACAGTCACATAAATAAAATGAAATAGCATATATTTTTCAAAACTTAATTCTAGAGGATGAACTAATAAAAACAATTGATCTTTATTTAACCATAAAATATTTACCCTTTTATTATATTTAATATTTGCGTAACATGTGTAAATACACGCAATATATTGTCGTACTATTATTTGTGATTGGAATTTATTTTTGTAAATAAAAGATTATTGTTATTATTATTGTCGAGTACAATTTTGCACGTGTACGAGAACAAATAACTTTTAACAATAAGTTTATCTAAATAATAGAAATGTATAAAATAATATTAGAACTATTGTGCATTCTATACTTATTAAAAAAAAAAAAATAATTTATTGACTTACGTCATTTAAAAACTAGCTAGGTTAGATATTATACTATGTATCAATACATAATACGGATAAGTACATCTCCAGAAACGTATAATACTCGTATATAATTTCTAATCTTCAAACCAGAACTCCATTAAAAATAATTTCAATGTACCCGTTGGTTAACTCATTTGATTGATTTGACCTCATAAGTGTGCAAACTATTATTTGTTATTAACATACTCGAAACCTGTAATGATAATGTTTATAAACCATAAATATTAAATCATCTTTACGTGTGTTAATAAACAATTTTTATTTCTATAATACTTATTATTATGTTTGATTAATTTAAAAATCTAAAAAAATGAGTATAGTGTTAATAATGAATGAATACGTTTTAAAACGATGATTGAATAATCAATATAGTTATATAAGCACATTTCACTACGCCAGTACTATAATAATTGAAGAGTATATTATTATTTATTAACTAATTCTTATTTATACAACCATGCGTATCTATTGATTTGCCTGATTAAAAATGTTAAATTTAATCAAAGTTCATATTAATATATTAAGTATTAATCCTATACTGGCGCTTGCATACATTTAAATCCAAATTTATGAGTTTTAACCATTGAAATGATAATTATAGTGTTTGTTTTATAAAATAAAGATAATATATTGTTTATCTTGTTTCAATAATTATAATCATTAAATCAGGCACATATTAACACTTCACGTCTTTAAACCATAATAATTGGTATTGTGTTGGAGCATTTTTGAAAAAAAAAGTTAAGGTTTAGTGTAGATTTTAAAAATCCCTGATACATAGACAAAATATATAAAACTATAAAAGGTATACACGTATAGTCACACATATTTTATTATCTTATTATAGAGACTCTAATCTGAATTCAATAGGATCGTCGTGTTTGACCTTCAACGATATAATTATAGGGAATGAGGGAATTATATCTATCAATTACTAATTATTATTTATTAGTATATTTGATAAAATCTATTATTATTATGATTTCAGTAAGCTTTATAATAATATTATTAATATACTGATGTTTTCGTTTTTTTTTGTTTCTATAAAACGTACCATGGTTGTGGGAAAAAACAATAAATATTGGCGGTCCAGATAAATCAATTGTCGAATTTTTTATTTGTTTTTATAGCTCATAGGCGTATAAGAATCTAAACAATATATTACGTGTATAATGTATATATTTCCTAATTTCCTATAATAATCTTCCGTGCTCAATGTTTACATAAAGTCAAGCTATTGTACCAATGCTTGATAACCCCAAAATTTTGCGCCAATACAGATAAATTTAAAAATCAACAAGTGTTTCAGCCTCTGAAACCGAGCTTTAGAGCTACAATGCTACATCATAAAAACTTATAAAATATTATACCTATATATAGTGCTTATATACGCCCTATACTCTATATTATAGTAAATACTACTGAGTATTAAACATAGGTATCAACTAGTAATTTGAAAGTCGAGAACGTGTTTTTATCCATGGATAAGTTATTAGATTATAACCCGATATCTTGGCACTCCGAACGTGGTCACATATGGTAATAATAAACTAGGCTTACGTAATATGATTATGTCTTTCGCTATGATATAGAATACTATTTTAAAAATGTGTGAATCTTAATTTTAATTCGATATTATTGTCCGTGTATTACCGCTTATATTTCTACAAGATCTTATATGTTTTTGTATGTTCTGCACTCCGGCATCGTATAATATTATTTAATTTATACAAACAAATCCCTTTGTATTGGGCCTATAATAGGCAGACTTGGAAACTATACGGAATAATCAAATTATGCACACACATTCTTTAATACTCTTGGAGTGTGATCTTTGAGCCCCCGAAGATTCTTCAATGATTATGTTTTTGTAGAAATAAAAACGAATTGGCCGACCTACTATGCTTTGTTAAGGATAAAAAATAATAATAATAATAAGTATATATTTATGTTTAATAGATAGTTTTCAATAAAAGTACGAAAAAATTAGGCAATGTCAGCATCACATGTTTGTAGCTTATAGACTCAAAAAATATTCGTTCGACGGCCAGTTTTAACGAAATGTCCAGAGTTTGTTCCCAGAGATATCAGGAAAGTTTAGTGAGTATAGTTAGTGTTACGTCTGAAATTATACAAAGCGCCGTATCCCATATCGTGCGATTAGTTCACAGAACGATAGGTGAGCCGATTTATTTGTCCTCGAAATGAGGTACCTATACCCACAGCACTAAAACCGAGATACGCGCCTATGACGTACCCATAATTTAATGTTTGTTCATTTTCCCGGGCAAAGTCGTATATACCTACAAGGGTACGCTATAGATTAAATATTGTATATACAGAACGAACAACCGCGTATACCGAGTTGGTAACGTACACACACACGCGCGCGCGCACGGCCGCCGTCGCTTTCATTCATCGACGACGGCGTCAGCGTCTCCGCGAGACACGCACATACGTGCATCGCGCGTTCTTCGTCTCGGCCGCCGCCACATAATATATTTCATCGGCAAACCCGGGCGCCAGTCGGCCGCGCGGCGTACACGTCGGGCGCCCGCGGTGGTATGCGCGCGTGCAAGTGTGTGTGTGTGTGTGTGCGCGCGCGCGCGATAATATTATTATAATATACGCGCGGTAAATGTAGGCGCGACCCGAACGCTTTGCGGACGGCGGGGAAAAACGAAAAAACCGGTCTCGGGGTAAGAAGTCGCGCGCGCGCTCGCGCATACACCATAATATTGTGTATATTTTATAATACACGTATATGTTATATACATAGGATATATATATATAATAATAATATAATATAGGACCGTATAATATACTGTAATATATTATTATACACGCGAGTCGCCGCCGTCGGCCGGAGAGGAAGAACGGGAACGACGAGGCGCCTACGGGGCAACACGCGGCGGCGGCGGCGGATATATTAATTTTTATGAATGAACTCCCATCGGCCGACGTCGTCGGTCTCGCCGCCGTCGCGTGTGTGCGCGGTTATGTAATAACGTTATAGCGTCGGTCGTATAATACACGTCGCGCCGCGGCCGTCTTGACCACGAGATATTGTTATTGGGTATGTGGCGCGACGGTTTCCTCCGCCGTCTCGTGTATCGTCGTTTGTTATTCCACATTATAGTCGCCATCGCACGCCGTCCGCCGGAGAGCCGTTCGCGAACGCGCGCACTGCGCTCAGGTGTGCCCTCCTGTAAACTCGTTACGACCGCCGCTGTGGCGGCCGCGCGAACACGGGGATGCGCGAGGAGATTTAAACGGTATCATAATATTGCATCGGCGGTACCTGACCTCGGGTAATGACCGAAAAACGCTGAATTTCTCTTAACGATTCGTTTCGGAAATATTATGGTAGATTGCGGTGATGGTGTGTATCGAATTTGGTACATAAACATTTTAATAGCCGTTTTGTGGAAAAATTTACGATGAAGAGTACGATTTGGTAAAATATTAAGCTTAGGGGCACGGAAGAAGAAATTGGTTGCAGAGCACCGCTGTTATATAAATATATATATTGTAGTATAATATAGCTTTACAATAGTTATCGCGATCGAACACCGACGACGTGGGCGACGACCCCGAAAACCGACAACGGTCGCGAACGTATTTTTTCCGCACTGGTCGTGTCGCTTACTATGTATCCGCATGATACAGGGGCGAGATACGCGTGTGCACAGCCCGCGAGTGGGAAATAAAATATTATATTAATATACCTCGCAGAGTACATACTATACACACGCCTACCCGTATACTATTATAGAGATTTAATATAATATTATGTGCATAGTGTGTATTACGCCGTGCAAATCGCGTACCACAAGACCGGTGCCATTAATATTTATGTGCGATAGGTTTAAGTAGTAATAACTAATAGTAATAAATAATAATGTACTGTGCGCACACCTATATGCGATGTATATAAATTATAGTTGATATATAATATAATATTAAATATGCGTGAAGTCAGCACCACCACCACTGGTGTTTGTTTTTGTCGATTTTTTTCCCTACCGAAAACTATAACGCTGTTACTATAAAATAATGTATATATATGTATATAATAAATAGAACGTTTCGCGTTTTACGTCGTTCGTTTTGCTCACACGATACGCCAAGCACATATATTATATTTTTATAATAATATTCTATAGGTACCGGTTATTAACACGCGTGTGCGCACGAAAAATTATACGACTTCCGCTGCCGAACAACCGATGCTGTACGAGTCCCGTAGTATAGACCCCCCAAAGTTTTTCTGGGGTTTCTAATGTTTTTAAATTTATTCGTTTTCGCCGTCGACCGTATACGATTGTGATGGTGTCGACGGCGTTTAGAAAACCTCGATATAATATTATAATAATATTATATTCCGTTCACGTCGAGGACGAAACGTAATATTATCGAATATATTTCGTTAAATATCATAACGTTTTAAAGCACGTGTGCGGTACGGTTTATACTTTACGCGTAGGTACACTGCTGTATAGTATGATCGCTTCTGAAATTGAAAGTTGGAATTCGGTGTGGAACGATGCGGAGTATGCAGTGATGGAAATCGCAATCATTCGCGAAAAACTCGTTCTATTGGCTGTACAACAAAATAACATACGCTTCATCCGTCATTGCGGTCTATTAGAATTTGGTTCGGAATGCGTTGAGTTGGTGCGCTACACAATAATAATAAATTAAACTTGCCTCATGTATTTATCGTTATTTTTATGAAAATGTCGAGTGTTTATCATTACACTATTTTTTTTTAAATTCGTTAGAAAAATAATATTTTGATATCTCTTGTATTGAAAATATGATAAACTATTAAATATAAAAGTGTCTACAAGAAAAGAAACGTATAACATTATGCGCATTGATGTCATTCCAGTGTTTTGTTTGGATTTAGTGTCTGCGTCTCGAGTGTCGCTATAGTTGCAACTATTGAAACAAGGCAGTGTCCTACTTGGATCGTTATTCGCTGCTCCAAATAAATTAGTCCGCTATAATCTAAACTTTTAAAATAAGTAATAGAATTAATTTGCTAAGAAATTATCGTTACGGTATATGCGTATAATATTATTATGATTTTATACAGCTAGACGCGTACTATTATTGCACCTCATCGGCGCCAGATCGTCCTCGTTGCGGCGCATATACATAATATTTGTGCGCGCGTGCTGCTGCAGCAGGCCCGGATGTATATACGATATTTCGGACGCGTTACAAGCGAGAAAATTAATACCCCGGTAACAACTAACAGGCGTATACCTGGGTATACTGCCGTTATAATAATAAGTACCTATGTATAATAGGTATCGCGTAAGGTTTTGACGGGCGGAAAACACGACCGCGATTTAATCTACCGTCGACGGGTACGGCGCACACATTATTATAATATAGTCATGTACTCGTTGTACAACACTACGGGTTTATACCGGCTACAATATAATATTATACCTGTATAATACGACAGCTAAGCGCACACACACGCGTACTCGCCAATATAATATATACGCACACGGCAATTAATAATATCGCCAAACCTGCAGCGGCCGATAACATCTATAGGTATATGCGACTTATATTATATATATATATGTATAGGTACTCGGCCCCGCGGAGATTTTGTAAAAATAATAATAATATAATGTGCATGGACACATATTCGTACACGCGCGGAGTCGTTTAAATATGCGTAATGTGCTGTGCGGTTTTATCCCCAACCGGATGTTCCTGCCCTGCCCCACCGCAGCTCGAAAACTCAATATTCCCGTACAAAACGTGTAGTACGTTATTTTGGCCAGTGCGATCAAATGGTTTATCGCGGACGAGGAGTGCCGGTCTCCAAAAATGCGAGCGTATACATAATATCATTATTCGTACTAAATTTTAGGCGCATAGTACACACGCGCTCCGGGGCCATGTATTACACATATTGTTATGTATAGGTAGTACGTATAGTAGATATTATTACAATATTTATTATGTTTTTTACTATTAATTCGTATGTATGCGTGTGTGCTATTTGGTCCGGGCACGTCAACATGTTTTGTGCCCATGTCCTATACCAATAGAATATATAGGTAATATTATATAAATTTACACGTCATCATAATAATGCGACAGCAGTAAAGTTTTCTATAGGATTGTTAAACTAATGTACATTATAATATTATACGATCTGTGTTGTACACCATTATTATTAAATTTCTTATGCGTTACGTCGTATATACCTCATACAGGTTGTTCTTCTAAATAAATATACATTATACTCGTATATACTGCAGAAGCCAAGAGGTTACCCGTTTTTGCATAGTTACACTCATTTTTATTTTTATTTTTTTGATATTTAAAATCAAAAATGTTTGCGCAACATTTTTTGTTTTCCAAAAATACATTGATTTAATTGATTCTTATTATAATGATTTTTAAGTTTTTTTTCCAAAAAAGGAAATTCAATATTTTTTTACACATTTTGATATAGATGTATTGTAAATGTATCGAATAGGTACTGAAATAATATACATTTTTTTTTGCTGTTATGAAACATTTAACATTTAGACGATGTGTAATGTATAGTGAAAAACACCGCTTATTATTGGCATTTCACATACCCGTTATTAAATCACTATTGTAAAAAGCTCGACATTTTTGACATCAACAGTTTTTAAAAACTCTTAAGTCCTTTCATTTACGAAAATCAAAAATGTGCAGCTTGCAGCGATCCGCATTAAAAATATAGAACATTATAAGTGAATATTATGCGAGACACAATGTCCAAAACGGTCTTAGTCTTATAGTTATTTCTGTAAACCACCCTCATGCTGCAATTGGTTAGACGTACAAAAATACACGTTTACCTAAGTTAAGTGCTCTCTCAGTAGTCAAATCACTCGCTGTTACATATATATATATTATATATTATATTTATGTGTCTACGTTGATATTAATATTTTAATACTGAATTCGGAACCGACGGCGTTTTGTGTAGGTCGTTGTAGACGTAAACACGGTGTTTGTGTATAAGTATATATGAATATTGGAATGTCAGATCAAAACTCTCGTGGCTTGCATACCATTTATATGATATTAAGTTGACCCAACAACAATATAATATGCAATGCAAAGTGAGCGCCCGCGAATACATTATATTATTATCATCTACCTGCTACAGCTACTAGTATATTATCGCGGGAAAACATCTATATTATTTATGTATACAATATAAGTACATATTATACGTAATATATGTATATATATATATATCGGTCCGAAACGTCGTCGCGCATAATATTCCAACGAGGTATTCGGCGCATTCGGTATAAAACAACCGAGGCGGATCGGCGCGTTACTAATACGTATAATAATATTAATATATTATATATATATATATTGCGCATACAGCATAGGTCAGGTGAATATATGATAATATTATGTACAGTGTGCATAGTGTACGCGATATAATATTATATATATATAAATAATATATACCTACGCTAGTGTAGATGTGGGTATACGATGCGAACCGTTTGTGCAGGACACGACGGACAAATATTATCATTTCCATGTCGGCTTTTAATTACGTACACGTACGCCATAATAATAATGATACGCGTACCTATACAATAATATATTTTATATATTATATATTATGCACACGCGTGTCTCGTCGTCGGGCAGACGTCTTTGGCGCTATCGTGCTCTCGGATCATCAACACAACGTTATAATATTCTACGTTACATACACACACACATACATGATACATGTGTATATTATTATACACTCTGTTCGCACACACCGCGCGTGCATATAATATATTATTATAATATAACACACACACACGTACATACGTGATTGTAATATGCTCTAAACGCATTCGACCAGATTTGCATATACGTTACCCGAGAACAATACGAACACAATCTATTTGTACATGATAATATATTACTATTATTTCGCGCAGAGCTCGTCCGGAGACTGACTAAATAATCGACCGCGTGCTCTTCTCCCGATACAGCAACCGGACCGGAAAAAAATGTTTACCGTAATATAGGTAATAGGTATCTTGTACAATCGGAGCTGTCGCATGTTTAATGTTTTTTTAACGCTTATTGATTCAATAGTTCAATACTATAATATATAAGTTTTGAATTTACGATTTTACGTTTAATAAATGCCGATTAGACGATTTTAGATTTTGGTGCATAAACAATTTTTGATACAGCAATAATATAATATTATACGGTTTAAAACATAGGTTGTTTGAAGAAAAGACATTGATTGGAGATAATAATCATGTGATTGTGTCATAATTTCATGACCTATTGTAATAAATTACTTTTTTTCTAACTTTATGGGCCATTAAGGGTGTAAAGCAAACTTCTTTTCATCGGTCATGTTCATGGCTGCTTCATTAACATTTTCTATCCCTAGTTGTCTTAATTCCTTTTCACATTTGTCAATCCATCTCTGCTTTGGTCTCTGCTTATTACATAATTTGCTATTGATTTAACCCTTAGTACATAGCCAAGTCAACTTAATCTCTTGTGTCGTATTTCTGATATTATACTTAGTGTTCCGAATAGTTACTAAATATTAAATTATTTTTAAGACACATAAACTTAATAGTGTGTGATATAACCTAACCCCTTATTCGTGAAATTGATAATTTCGCGAAATGGGATTTTCACACACGAATTAAGAAAATATTTTGCGAATGGTCACTTTTTTATAAAATTATCTTTTTAAGTTGAAATCATGTACATTTTTTTCAGTGTGGTCATTCGTAATAAGAAATACGTAAAATATTTACCGCACACAATTATTATTTATTTATATCATACTTGTATACGTTTTATAGATATATAAATTTAAATTTTTAATGTTTTTCCACAGAATATTTGTTGAAATGTAGAATTTGTTTAAAAATATATATACATACGAAATATGAGTATATTATAGCGTGTATAAAAAATAATGAACAGGTATATTAAAATGTATTTAAAAAACTTTGGTCCACTGCCCACAATCGATTGGTCGAGACTCGAGATAAATCGTTTATGATCATTGATTAATGTTACGTGACTTTAAGGATGTGGGTATCTTTGTTCAGATCAATCATATCATACGATCACTTAAGACGACGTCGTACTTATATCGTTTTACTAACCAGATAACATACTAAAATATACATTCAGCAGTTTAAATTTTGTGTTGTTAGCTCTAGGCCCTAGGGAAAATATACGAATGAGTTTCGATTATAAAAGTTAAAGATAAGAACATTACCTGTATTCTCACGTTAGATTTTTACAACACTTTAATTTTTAAGCAAGCCATGAGTATGTAAAATATTAACATTTAAAAATACTAATAACTTGCTTAAAAATTAAAACATTGTAAAAAATTAACGAGGAAAAACAGATAATGTTCTTACTTTTATAAGTTTCACGATAGGTAAAATAAACATTAATATTATAAAGATAACAATAACACCATTAATACAAGAATTGAATTTATGAACATATATTTTTGTATGTTATGTGTTAGTAAAACTAAGATAACACAATATGCTCCAGTTATGACGACTTCTAAACGTTTAGTTATCTAACTACTTATGGGTGTTCTGAAACTTTGTGGGAGAAAAAAGAAAAAAAAAGATTTGTGACTTTATGAGTATGATCAAGTTTTTACTATAATAGTTTTTAAGTATATCTATATTCGTTATATCATTGTCGTAAAAACTTCGTGAAATCCATTTTTCATGAAAAGTTGTGCATTTCTTTTAATGTAAATGGCTTTTTCACACTTAATAAAATATCAAAATATTTAGTCTTATTTATAAAGCATAGTCAAAACCTACTAACAAAAAATGTAAATAAATCTTTTTTTTTAAAAAAAAAAAAGGAAAATGAATTTTAGATAAGTGTATAGAGTATTTACTTCACAAGTAAAGTAATTTGTTTTGATATTTATTTATTTATTAAAGCAGGACAATGAGTTATGACAAAAGCAGTTATAATTAGTTAAGCTACATTCAAAGAAAGCTCATGATTTAATTATACAAGTTTATGGGTTGAATAACTAATGAACATCTAACCTTCTAAGGCCTGATACAATTTAAATAGTTTCATATAAATATTTATCGATTTTTCAATAAGTTAATAATATTTATACGATACAATTAACTAGGTATTTGTATATATATTGAAATGTGTACATTTCAGTTTTTTATGTATATATTTGTTCATAATTTTGTATCCAAGTAACATTCCGTTCTACATTCACACATTTCAATTCTGTTCATTTTCAATCATAATTTTATAAATATGTAGCATTTTAGCAACTAGCAGCATACCACTACAAATGTTCGAAAAAAAAAATCAAGAAGATTTGAGTGAATTTATTCATGCTGTAATTATTGTATCAGGAAATTGAGGGTCTAAATGGGTCATGCAAAAATGCAAGTCTTTTTAAACGATGAACTTATTTTAAATGCTATATTTTTTACATAGTTGTGCCCTAATTATTTATTTATATTTCGGGAATAGAATTTGTTCATTGTTCAAACATCAATATAAAAAATTAAACAGACTTAGCTAGGTTATGGCTTATATTCTATGAGTATTACTCATGTTAATCTGTTATTATTTGGTTTAATATGTATCAATAGACAGGTGTTAAATAGTCTAGGAAAACTTAATTTAAAACGATTAAATTAAATTTATAGTAAATAATAAGATTACTATTTAAATTCATACAATATTATTTATTACTATACATGGTATAACTATAGTTATTATTAAGAAATGTCCATTAGATATACCAACAATAGCTTATTTTATTTCAAAGTTAAGCATTGTCTAGGAATATAACTAAAACAGCTATAGAATAAAATAATTAAGTGTATTATTAAACACAATAAATAAATTTAAAAAGTTATATCACATATAGGTAATAGTAATTTATTGTGGTTAATATATTTAATATATTTAATATAATTTTTATAAAATGATATAAATTTGCTTGAAATCAAAAATCGTTGTTTTAATTTTTAGATACCTATATAGTTTCAAATTTACAGATAATTATTTTCAGACATATATCAAAAATCAGTATAGTTAGTATCCCTGTAGAATATAGATATACTATTGCTCGAAAATTGTATAAAGTAAAATAAAATTTGAAATACCTTTATGATGAAGATATAAGCAATTGAACATTTTTCATGTCTTTGTCTTTTCGTGTTTGACTTAAACGAGTACATTCAACCAAACGTTAGAGAAAGTTAGAGAAGTTAAATACTAAAAACATTTAATTATTTAAAAGAATCTCTACATACTTTTTTAAGCTCCTGTACTTGTATTTGAATACATTTTTTACTGAATATTCAAATACTTATTTTTAATACTTTTAATTAGTAATATAATCTATACTTGAATATTTTTCATAAGATTTGTGTTTGTAAATAAAATATAACTTTACATTTTCGCAGACGGACACGTACAAAACTGCGTGATGTACAGTTTTCACACAGTATATTATGATCAAAAATGTTTTTAATTTTAATACCACCGATTCGTGTTTCGACAAAACATTTCATTGTTTCGTATACACGCGAATTTCTCGAGAATTTTTCATTATACATGGATGACAATAGGGTTTTACGCGTGTATTTAGGCATGCACAATTTATTATCGTTTTAACACGCGCCCTTTTCATAATATTGTAATGTGTGGTTTACCATGATAATACAGTACGTGATTTATAACATGTTCATTTTTCCGACCCGTAAACTATATTATAATATGATAATATGTATACGATATTATATAAATATTATATATATATATATGTATGTATGTACATGAACGAGATTTATCTGGTACCCGGTGGGTAACTTTACGTCAGGAAACCTCGGTGGTCTTCTTTGGCGGTGGATTTTTATATAAAACAATAACGAACATAAATATTGCCTCTCGTAACCGCAGCACGCCAGCTACTATGTAGGACGTAGGTCGTAGGTACATAATATCTGACTCCTCTATTCCTGCGTTATAAACCACTTGCGGCCCATCAACAGCCAGCTATAACACAGACAGTATAACACACAAATCATCGTATAATCGATCGATAACAATTGCTGCGGTTTTTTTTCAAATCCATATTTAATGATATTGTGATTTTTTAATTTTTACTCATTGGTATATTATATATTATAACAACGGAACTCGTACAGCGTGTCGTATTGCGCACACACGATACACGTAGGTATATCAAAATTTTATGAAATTTTATCGACTGTAAACTAATGAGCGCCTCCAGACTTGTGTCAGTTAAAAATTATGATTTTCAAAAATAATATGACTGAATTGTATTGGCAGAGTAAACAGTAAACACAAATGGCGGCAACGTTCATCGTTATACTTTATAATTTGGATGACGAACGATCGGTCGACGCAACGACGGTTCTTTTAAATTTTTTTTAAGCCCGTTTAAATATACGGATAATACTTAAAATGGTTAATATTATATTATGCTAAAAAGTGCCTCGCGATCCGTCCGAAAACAATTATTTCGCACATCGATCTCGTTACAAAATATATAAATGCAATTATATATTTCTGTCTATCGAATTTCAGTTAGCACAGGTAATAAAATAAAAAAAAACCAACAACTATCGAGTTTAATGGACTGCAGTAAGTTTACTGAGCGAAATATGTATAATGTATATGCGCAAGTCGTTACTGTCTCGTTAGCATAAAATTACAATATATTATTACTTAATATCACGCGCTCTGCGACGTTCCCAGCCGGTTGGCAGGTCGTCGCTGTCGTGGTATTTGTAGGAGGTATACATTCATTCATCGCCACGAATTACAATAATACCTATACGTTTTGGATTTTTATTATGCACGCCACGTATATATAATATATATATATTACATAATATGCAATAATATTCGCCGTAGCTGAATGGGTTCCCATTTTGCTGATTTAGTTCCCGTTTATATTTGTGATACATTCTACTATATAATGGTCGAGTTGATGGACGCTAAACGCAGTAGGATGGCCAAGTACGTATAATATTTCCCTTTTCAATTTTATATAGGGTTTGGACTATAGACTTAGAAATAATGATATTAATTAAAAACTAAAATAATAACTAATAAACCGAAATTAAATTTTAAGATTTTTGAAGTCATAATTTGAATCACTTTCATCAAATATTTTAATACTGTGTGTGTCCATGAACGTAGTCCGCAATACAAATTTTTCAGGTATGATTTAATATTGCAAAGAATTGCTTAAAATTGAACTATTTGTATTAAATCTATTTGGTAACAGAACTGAAAAGAAATAGGAACCTGTTCAGTTCACCTTAATAAAGTAAATACCCTTTTTAAACGGGAACCAATTAGGTATCAGCCATTAGATAACATAGTCAATATAATATACGTATTATAAATCAAAATATACTACAGACTTCTATACTAAGTCACATAAGAAACTCGTGAAAATGAATTTATGTCACCATTTTCTTGGTTGGCAATTTATGTGTAAATAATATATTTTTTAGTTTTTCGGTATGTGACTATTGACCTGAATAGTTTGCAATTGTTATATCTGTGGACTTTTTTCAAACCTAAAACATGGCTGACGAGTTTCAATTATTTTGCATTTGTTTTATTCCGAGTATTCCTAATATAATATATATATTAATCATCAAGTGTGCACAGACCGGATAGCAGGATGCAGATAATAATTGATTACACAATCGGCGATCAAAATATTATTATTATACTTTATACTTATAAAGATAATTTATTTATATTAGTCTCGTTTCAATAAACTGAAAATTACCTAATGTCAGCAATTTATACTCGTATGGTATACTTAGGAAAAAATATAGCCGGGTAGCTTGCTACTCTCTTCATCTTTCATACTCATGCTTATATATATAAATATAGTGTAGATTTTTATATATTATACGTAGGTACAGGAGGTTTCCTCTGTGTCGATTTCGATATTCGATTTTGGTATAGGTACACATGACACAATATGTTCGCAATAGCGAATAGGAAATCGAAATAATAGTTGGAATACTAGGAATATATTATTATGTTGTTGTACTATATATTTTGTGCCACAGTCATACGTATTGTGTAATCTATTTATATACACGCACGCACGAGTATCAGTATGGGTGGTGCTCAGTGCTCACTGCGCATTAATATACTCAGTATTCGCAAAAGGCATTGAAAATCCCACCTCAGCAGACTTTGATGATCTTATGACTAATTAACTCCATTATTACTTTATGTACTTAGTAAGATGTACACATTTCCACTTAAAGTGTTCCTTTCCTTTATCCACCAATTCTCGTCTACCAAATGAGATATTGTCCAATAATATTGTTTCCATCTCAATTATGAAAACCGGTAAGTATATCACTTATTATTATTACTGGTATTACACTGGTTCATCATCAGTCGAGTGACAAATTCTTTCCTTTAATATTTGTTAACTTTTTTCCAATGGGGATTTTTTTTATACTGTGTGTATGCTCCTTGAAATATATAAAGGTGGTAGGGGATATATACAAACCATTTTGGGGGGCTACGAATGCTACGATTGATTTTGAGGGGGCTTAGTCATACAGAAACTTGAAAGGTATGAGAATCATTACATTGGTTTTTTTTCGCTTTGTAATGGTTAACGCAGAGTAGTAAGATTAAAAATTAAGAGTTTTTATATAATTTTTTATCAAATTCGACAAATATAAGTACCTAATATGATTTATTATTTACTGATTTCACATTTCCTTCAAAACCATTTTACGTTATTAATATGGCTAAATAAAATTTAATGATATGAAAATTGCAGGTATTGGCTAATATGACAGTAATTTAATATATACGTGTAGCTTCGGGTGAATATATAATACACCTACCTGATAATGAGTACCAAATATGATTTTTGTATCTATGGCTCTTGCAGACCCATTAAAATGTTAAGTTAATTGATATTTCTCAAACACTTATTTTAGGCCTCATAGTATCTAAAATCAAAATTATGAATAATTCTTGTATACAAGTGTTAACTTCATATTATATAAATCGTGCGTGTGTATAGTATTAAAACTTATAATCATACGGCGATTGAGCTTGTATAGCCATGTACTTAGAATATTTACGCGTAGGCATAGATCGTTATATGCTTCTCATGTTGACGTATATGGGTTTTATATGGGTTGTAGCTCCCACGTGAGATTTTCCAATCATAATTATACCTACTCGATCGGCGAGAACCATCGACGATGTGTGGACCACCTCTAGGTAAACATATCCATTTATATATTAATATTTCTAATTTCTAATTTTTATAGTCTGTATCCATTATAATATAATATTAAATCATCAGATAACACGCTGAACATTATTATGAACCACAATGACTATTTTACCGTAGATACATTTTAAATGAAAAAAATGAAAAATAGGAAGTACCATTTTTTTGAACGTTTAAAAAAAATATACAATTTGAATTTTATTCCTGAGGTATTGGTCGGTTCACGACCAAACAATCGCTCTGTATAATATATATATAATATATAATATAATGTGGGCTACACGCGGACGTGCATGGCTGTGGCGACCGCGTCGCGGGTACTATATACGACGAGTTTAGGGGGGAGTGAGGGGGCGCAGCGGAGGTACACGTTGAAAACACGAGTAGATAATCAATTTAAAATGCTTGTGGGGGGTCGTCTTGGGTATACGCGGGTACAGGGGCCCGCCGACCACACCGAGCCGTGGTGTAGTGTGCTTCGTGATCGCAACCTGCGTACCTCGTCTCTCTCGTTCCGCTGTATATCTGTCGCACACTCCGATCCGCTTTTCTTGCCATCTCCTTCTCCTCCTTCTCCTCCTCCTTCTTATCCTTCTCATTCGACATAACGCTGCGCGTATTACGTTCGTAATCTCTTTCTCTCTCTCGCTCCCTCTCCGTCTTTCTCTTATATTTTATGTGTTACACATGTGTATTATACAGCATTGTGTGTGTAAATACGCTCCGTCTTCGTCGGGTTCTCCTGACTTACACGTCCTCGGTGGTGGCGCTCCGACACCGACAAAAAGAACGCGGGTGGTGGGGGGTAAAGTCGACCGTAGACTACATTATCCGAACCGAATATATAATATAATACACACACACACACACACAGAGCACATGTTATATATTATTGTATAACGTTTATTTATTGCCCAGCATACGCGGCCGAACGCCCGTATCGGCGAGTCTTGATCTCGTACTGGCGCCTCCGGTTGACTAGCGCGCGCGCGTGTTCCCACATGCTACGACGACGGGGCCGCCGCCGCCGCCAACCGATTGTTTCAGACGTCGTCGTCGTAGTCGTCGTGTGCGTTGAGAAACGGTCGTCGTGAAAACGACAAACGGACGACGAAATAATAATAATATACATTATTATGCATTCGAATGCGCCGGCTGATGAGGCAACGGCGGCGGTGGAAGCGTATAATATTATGCGGGGAGGGTTGTGCGAGTTATCCGATGCCCCGCTGTATTGTTATTTACGTATAACCTGTACAGTATATATATATATAGTCACATATTATATAGGTATCTACACGTGTACACGCCTCATCCGCATCGCTGTCGTATAATGGAACTCAAAGTCTCGGTACTGAGTCATCGACAGTATAGATATATTTACAGTGTCGTCAGTCGTCGTCGTGCAAGGCGATTAATCGAGAATTATGATTTTTCGTGTATTAACTCGGTATATTATAGAATACCAATATCCTCGTGACGTGAATATTTATTATACTATCGAGATTTAACATTTAAACGCAAAATCTGTGTTTTTAAATGTAATTAAACAAAACAATAAAAGACCATAATTTATGAGTTATTAAACTAAAATTCAGTTTAAATTAAGTATTTAGTTTATATATATTATGTATATAGTTAAATCAAATCTGTATTTGTGTATATGCTGATTATAAAGTTTATTCTTTTTTGAGTATAGGTACTTAAGTTTACTTAAAAACCATAAAAAAACGATTTTAGGTAAAAGCGTTTTATTTATGTTGTGTGTGGGTCTGGGAGAGAAAACAAAACTGCGCTGACATCCTCTTAAAGTATTGACACAAAACACAATACAATACTTGAAAACAATCAAAATATTTTGATAAAAACAACAATTTAATAAGCTACATATATAATACAACTATCGACTATGTAATATGTAAGTCTCTTTGTGTTAATATATACGAGCATTTACAAATACATTGCATGTCAGTACTCAATAGATGCGTAATAATAATATAATATTCATAACATATGTTTGGATGTTCGTAATTAACATTCAATTTTAACGACTTATTAATCATTATTAGGTTATAATTTTCGTTAAATTTTTATTATTGGAATGGGTATACCTACGATTTTTTAGCAACAGTCTAACGAAATCACTGTGTTCTTAATTTTATTAAGATAATTATACTTCACCACCAAGATCTGTTATCGTTTTGTCACACAAGGCACAACTAATAAAATGTGTCGCAGTCGTGGTCAAAAGTCGGTGTATAGAAAGTGGTTTAATATATATTGCTATAAAATAGTGCGTAACGATTCTCACCCCAATTGTTCCGTATCAAATTTATAACAGCTATCCTATGGTATTTATATGAATTATCATATATTTTAGCAAATTGTTGGATACGAAGAGCATACAAAACTATACAATATAGAACACCACTCTCGCGTATAAACACAGAATTGTATATACAAAAGAGGGTGATTTCGGCATCCGATACCATGTAATAGTATAATGTAATTTATAATTGTACATTATTCTTTTCGATCTCGTGGGTGACGCCATACGCGTTACGCGTGCAGCCCCGAAACCCAATAATAATGTGTGTTAAGTAATATTTCTGAAGTCACGAATAGACTCGTCGGTTCAAAGCAGCGGATCGTAATATGGTTAATGTATTATCTATATGACTATATCGTATAAAAAAATTATTAATTATTATGTATAGGGAATTTTCAACATAAAACGTAACGAAGACGCTGATAAATCAACTCAAAATGCAATTAACAGTACCAATAGCGAAACACTCTGTTTTTATAGGTTTTCATAGAACAAACAATTATAGTTGGTATATGTAGAAATTCAAATGTAGATATATCCTGTATTCCTGTGTATATTGTTGTACATATTATAGATACTGTAAAAATTACAGCACTGAGGAGGATGGAATCTGAGTTTAGTTAGGAGAGGGATGAACTACGAAGCGTGAGAGCGTGTCATATGTAAAATTAATCAAAAAGCAAATTTGTAATTTTTCAATAATTTTTTTTTTATTGATATAATTAGTTAGTGTAGTTATTACTAAAACAATAGCTGGTAAAAACTATCAACTTATTTTACCACTGCAGTCCTATCTATTACTCATACATAATAAGGTGACCGCCAAGAGAACAGACTGTTGTTTTGGCAATGAATGGTATGGTGTTAATATAATATACTTAATATAATTATTAATAAATGTTAATTAATAAACGTTTTTAATTCTTACCTTTGTCATAGCCAGAGTACGCCAAATTATACTCAGTTGTCATAGTGTGTCCGCAGTGTTATAGACGAATACAATAGAATAGCTTCATTGTGTTTTCTGTCCGCGGCTAGTTGTATGTTGTATCTACCTAATTGAGGTAAACTAATCGGCTTACATAAAAGTAAGATACACAAGTCCAATGATGGATTATGATATTTCAAATTTCAAATTATAATATTATAAACGTACATTTTACAATAACAACTGTGATATTATTGTGGAAAACCCGCTTTTAATTATTCAACATTGATAAGTACAACTCATTTACGATCAATAATAACTAATAAGTGCTAGAGAAGTTTCATTATACACAATTTATATTTTTAATTGTCAACAATTGTAATTATTAGGTAACATGTTAAACTAAAACGGCAAGTGTAAAGGCGGGTTTTCACTATCTAATATGTGTGCGTGTACGTGCATAAAAATACTTTTCTGTGATTGGTTGGTATACATGGTAAACTTTTGGTATGTCAAAGAGTTTATACGTTCCTACCACACGTATAACCACGATACCATGAAGTTGTATCTAGTATTCTAGTTCGACTATTTCCGTCCGACCGGTCTAATTTGGGCGATAGCAGCAATCACAAATTAAAAAATATTAACATTAACCGTGCTTACCGGAGTATTTTTCATGAACGTATTAAGATACGCGTGTGTACAATAAACGTGTACGTAACGCAAACGAGACCCATTCTAACCTAGTGCTCCCTGTTTAAAATCATGTATCTGGTGTAACATATATACCTGGTTATAACCACATATCTGGTTACAACTGCACAACAGGTTATAACCACAGACCGTTATTACATATTATACGGCATAATATTATGTCGTCGGCCGCAATATTAGTTTTTATCTTTAATTATTCTCCCGTTATCTTTCTCAGCTAGTGCACCAAGAGAGTGTAAAAAGTTGTTCTCATAGTTGAATGTATAGATGTAGGTACTTAGTAAAAATTAGTTGTCAACAAAAAGTGATTTCCGTTATTTTTAGCCCACTCTCCGAGAACAGGAAACATGCGCGCATGTGTAACAATGAGACATTGTGTGACGACGCGATGCGCCGAGCTGCAGAGTGGAAATAAGGTACGGGACTTTTGCTGCAGAAGTATAATATGTCTCTGCGGCGAATATCGCAACTCATACGTCCTTCAAAATCACATTATAGGTATGTATTATAATATACAATAAAATTACATATATTTCGTACACGCGATGTTGCGCAGTGTATGGCACCGTGTGACGAGGACGATGATGGTATTATTTTTTACAACGACTATAATAATATACAACATACGTTTTTGTGTATTATAATATTATGATGTCTGAAGACGCACTTTACGATGTACCTACGCTGCACATATTATAATATATAGAACAGTCTGCTGTAGGTACTTAACCGTGGTATGAATACCCGCGAGTTTACTCGTCGCTCGATGTGTGTTCCACCGTTCTACGTAATTTATATCATAATATCACATATTAATAATATGCATATTGCATACATAGTGTTATATGTATAGCTGCGACGTACACTATAGTGTATACAATGATTGTGAGAACTCGTTCAAGACACGATGCTGAAAGCCCTAATTAAATTTAAACAGTCGTTATATTTGTTAACATATATATATATATATACATATACATATTATATATAATACGAGTATGTGGCGAAGGAACTCTACAACTAATTTCTTCCTGTATATAATATGATGTTAATATATATGCTGATGCGCGTCGTATCTTACGACGTATGACGGACGTATATAATAATAATATATGATATATATATTATATTAATATTACGATAATATAATATGTCACATGATCGGGGGACTTTCTCATGGTTTTGGTTTCGGCGGTTGCTGTACACGCTACGCGATACGCTATTCGTATATGTATATCAGTAACGGACTATGAAAAAAATTCTGTCATCAAATTTGTTTCTTCCTGGATGTATTTAGTGACTTAGTGACTTGTTTAGAGTATAAATGCATGTTTATTTTGAAGTTTTATAGAACATGTTGCTCTCAACTCAGTAACTATACAAAACAAAATAACTCATATTTTAAAAACAGCGAGTATCTATATAATATTAAAATAGAAATAAAATAATTTCGTAATTTTTTATCTTTTTAACGATTTTAATAATGCATTCCATATAAATATTTAAAATATTTTTCAATCTATTTTTCTTCCCGTATATAAACAGGAATACCTTTAATCATGCTTTGTATAAACTATAAACGCAGCCAATTACCATTCGTGGCCCACCGGGAAAAATCCCAATATCCTGACTACACACTTTTCCACTGATGTGTAGGTACATAAAATACTTTAGTATCCTATTTATAATAATATATTACTATATACCTCATCACCTACTGCACATCTTACTTTAGAACAAAATTCGTATTTTCGTTTAAGTCATCGCGAATTACTGTCAATGTATATTCATATAAAAATCCCCTATAATTGGTGTATCTTATACAATCATAATAATTAACTACTCATAAATTCGTCGTGCGGTTGTCAATAAGTTATTCACTACACATGTGTGTATTTAATAAAATAAAATATAAAATACATTGCCAGCAGTCGGAAGTAACGATACTGCTATACACAGTATAGAGCACTTTTTTTTTTAGCGATACAAGTAGCATACTGTTTTGTTTCCGTAGTCGCGACTACGGAAATGTACACATACAATAATAATATGTTCTATAGAAAATTATTTCCCATTGTAAATAGCAAATATGTTGTTGTACTTTACTACTTGTTGCTCAAAAATTCGGAGTTTCTAACCAAAATAAAATATTTCTATATAATAAAATAATAATAAAATAAAAATAATTGATCCTAAACTGCACATCTTAACGAAATACGTACACGAAATGACATAATTGCAGCCATAATATTCACAAATCGCGTTTCAAAAAGTGTAAATCACGTTTCTGTGCAGACATTGAAGATAGATTTAATAGTTTTACTTTGGATTGCCCTATCTTACTTGCAGCAGGGGGGGGGCTTGTATAGTAATTCATTTTCTAACTTAAAATAATGTAGCATTTTACGAAGATGATGTGAGATATTCGGGCAAAGCGACGTTGTTTTCTCGTCAATCATATAATGATATAAGTTCATCATAACGATGAATGTAATATGGCGATGGGAATTGAACGATTGAATACTATAATATAATATCGTATACACATCGGATTCCGTAATGGGCGGCCACCCATCCTGAGGATAAAGTTCACTGCACTATAAAACCCGATCATTATACTGTGGTCGATGACGGTCGCAACCGCAACAGCCGCGGTAATCTCTAACCCGGAGCTATTGGATTTACGCTTATTGGATTAGTCGTGAAATTATACACCCGTTTCCTAAACTATGGTTATATGAAAATCGTCACGATACCGTGCCCCTGATTATACCGCTACATCTTGACCGATATTGTTTACTTTCACGGATTTCAATTACTATTTGCATTATAATATATTTGTATTATCATTTTTTTTTACTAATCGAATTTTGTATATTATTATAATATAATAATAGTTTATATTATTATGTATCTACTGAGCTTATTGGTGAAGTGCGCTTAGATGTATTTGCAGAAACAACTTCAATTAGTTTAACTATAATTTGATTTGATTTTGTAGTACTTACACGAAAAGTTTTGTTTTAAATTAAAAAAATATGATTAGTTGAAACCAATTACCTCCCCAATGTATAGTATATATTTTGCGTCCAAAAAAATTTAATACAATTGTAGAAACTAACCCATTTTTTTTTTTTTTTTTGAAAATTTTTCGCAACGCATAATGTCCCTATGTAACCTATTGATGATACTAATATTATTAGTAAACATTCTTAAGGTAAAATGAATATACTCACAGCAAGATTGTGTAATCTAATATACTTAGAACAAGTAGAAATTATATTATTTTCGTTTAATTAAAAAAAGTCTTTTTAAATAATGAACTCAAAAAAACATCACAAATTAATTAATTTATATATATCCGATATTGATTATTGGGTGATATAGCATCTAAGTCAATTTGCATATTTGTTAAAATTATGTATTTAATTTATAGTTTTAAATACTTATTTTTGATAAAAATAAGTTAAATTTTTTTAAATGGTCATTGTGTTAATGACTACTTACTTAGTTACCTATCTTTATTTAATTTCATAATAGGAAAAATAATAATTAAGCAATTTGATTAATATTATTAAGTGTTCAATAAAAAGTTGTTTTTATTTAAAAGTATTTCAAATTTACAAACTATATTGTATAAAGTTTTTTTTTTGAAAATGAAAAATTTGAAAAATGAAATTAGTACTTCCTGCGTATCTATAAAGTAAACGTAAAATCGTTCAAACTCCCTTATTGTAAATATGCAACTATCATAGTAATCATACTCGAACTCGTACCGTTAATTAAAAATACGTTATTGCATGTAGGCACTACTCGTGTCATGCCGTAAATTGTATTATTAGAATTATAAATAATATAATTTATTAAGTATTTAACCAAATGTTAATAATTAAATCTAGTGCATATAATCGTATTCAGTTTGGTTCTCCACCATGTTTTACACATTATTAAATTATTGTATATCATGGTAGTAATAGTTTATACTGCAACGTCATAAAAAGGTTTTAAGTATTGTGAATCCTTCGTATAAAAAAAATATACATTACAGCTAATTATCTTATAGGTACTGTGAAAACCGAAGTCACTCTATCTGGATTGTTTTCCGTAAAAAAACGAGCGTAATGAAAGTTTCACCCACGTTTTTCGCTAAATATCTCATAATTTGTAATAGGTATATATTATATTATATACTCGTATTATAGAAAGTCATATTTAGCTCGCGTTATGATTTTACCACCCACAAGGTGGACTTAAACAGGCATAAACAGTGCAAATTTGATAATAATTTATTTTAATATATTAAATTGTATATACAAACAACTGCAACTGCTGTGTTAATCGTCAAAAAAATCGTCGATTATAAACCGTTATTGGGTGTGTTTTAATAATATTATTGATTTAGTTTATGCTTTGTAAGTTTGGACTTTCTGTGTGGCATTTTTATATTATAACTCAAAGTCCATAATATATACATTATTTTTTTTTTTAATCTGGAAATATCTCAAAAGCTCAAACTCTGTATAGAACATTAAATAATGAGTATAAAGTCTACCTAAACTGTAGATCATAATAGTTATTATTCATAACGGAAGATAAATTAAGATGATAAATAAGAAAACGCCTACTTTACCGGATCTTTATTATGGAAACAATAGCTCGAGTTATTATATTATATATATTTCATAATGTGAAGGAATATTTTTATATCATTGTTATAATTGACACAAAACAATGGTTTAATTTATGCAGTATACAAGAATTTAAAAGCATTCACTAAATTCACCGAGTAACACCATTTTATCAACTAAAAATATAAACCAACCTCTATACTTGTAAATGTAGGTTTTTTTTTATTTATAAAATATGAATCTAATGTTAAGAAATGATATAATACCTTTATTGAATTATAAAATATTAAATACCAAGTAATAATATAAATGACAGCGTAAAAGAAATTTATTTTATGTAATATAACTAAAAGTAAAATTTAAAATATAGCTGAATTTAAATTGTTTTCTTTTATTTGCAAGCATTTCGAGAGTATATTTTTAGTTTTTTTTTATCAATATATTATAATTTTTATTTTCTTGGATTATAAGATAATATTACTTTTTTGTATGATTCGTGAAATAAAATATTTTTAGTCCTTTTTAGAATTATAATTTACATGATCTTTTTTTTTATGGATATGTTTTCTTTTTTTAACATATTTTAGTGTATTTAAAAAAAAATATATCAGGTAATATCATAAATTATGATTCATAATGCATATTTATACATTTTTTAATGCTATAAAACCATGTTTCAGATTATGATATTTGAAATACGTGTATAACAATAATGTGACTTGGAGGTAACTTGAATATACTTGACATCTAATTAGAGTTGTACATTTATTAATTTATTATGTACCTACATTATAAAACAAATCGATTATTTTGATTGCAAAGAAAACAATTTGAATTTAAACAGATCACTAATTTAGATTAACATTTTGTATATATGTTGTGGTTTATTTTTTATGATATTCAATAGTATTAAATTGGAAAAGTATTTAATATGTTTTCATCACGTAGTGTATTATATAAAATACATGAATATTTTATCATTTGCATTATTCTACTAAATTCTAAATAGTATAATTATTATATGATATTATAAATACTAAATATTTCTTTTTTGTACTGTTTGGACTAATATAAAATTATCTTTTAATAAAAAACAAAATTATGTAGGCACATTGAGTAGTCAATTATTATGTACCTTTAATAATACAACTTAAACATTAAGGTTAGTCATTTCATGATTCGCATTGTTAGTTAGTGAGAAGATTATCGCTTTCTAGTTTGTTTTTAAACAAATATAAAATCCTCTGATAACTGGAAACAAAAATATGTTGAACAAGTTAAAAGTTATTTTCTCATTTAGCCCTTAATTTATATTTTAAACTTACAAAAGTTCTATAAGAAAGCTTCTCTATAGCTATAATTTTATTAAATATTTTAAAAGTTACGGAAAGTGGGATAGAATGAGATTGTGAATTAAAACATTCAAATTTAAAATACTTAAATAAGTAAACAATGAACAGCGTAATGTATACACTTCAAATTACAAGCGTACTATTCTATCTTAATATATAATCTAAAATGAAATCTATTTATGCTTTTTATATTTTATTAAATATAAATTTTAAATCTTTCAAAAAAAAATATTTTCTAACTACACGTAGAAATTTAAAATAACATCAACAATCTGAAATAAATTAAAAAAATATTCACAATATATGTATATATTTATTATATATACCGAAATATGATACAACAATTTCTGATCGTATTGACATAATTAGAGTGCATATTTGTAGCTGACAAATAGGTACAACTAATAATAATATTATCAAAATTATTTTAGATTATGATTAGAGCAAAGAATTTATTTTTCAATGATGTGTGGTATTTTTTTTTTTGTGTCTGTATGTATATACATGGTAAGTAGTCGAAAAATTCTTTGATATTTAATTTTGAGGCTGGACTCAAATAGAAAATTGAATCTTGTTTGTGAGCCCCGGTGTTTTTCAAAATAAATGGGAAATACAAAAATAAGATCATTGAATTCAAAACAGTGATTCACTCGACACCTACCGTACAGCGAAGAGATATCCATTTTTTTTTAAGAGTTATTATTATCAATAAATAATGTAACACTGTATACAAAAAAATAACCTATCTATTCTTAATTGTTATGAAGTTTTAATCCCTGGCTTATTTATAAGTATTATGCTGGCATTATTTTACTAGTAGCTAGTCCCCTCACCCTAAGCACTCGACGAAAACAGACAATCCTGACTGAATACATATTTAAAACAAAACTGAAAAAAAACTTTAGTGAACTAAGGAGTAAGAACGTACATTTTTCTGTAAACATATATAGTAATATGTATTTTTAATTTTTAAGACTGTGACATATTATAAAAATATAAAATGTGGGGTGGCGTTCGCTTAAGTTTATTTCGTGTATAATTACGAATAATTTATAGAACTGTATAAAATGGTATTTTCCACAGTTTTAGCTCGGCTAACCGATTTTACGGAAAAATCTCGTTGCAGCAGAACTCTACAGCTGTTTTATTTTTACTAACTTTAAGCGTTATGAAGTAGAAAGTACTAAATATTTCTAAATAAATTTGAAACTACAGAAATGTTTTCTTTTTTTCTTTAAGACAGCCATTTTTATTTCAATCCCGAGTGTCTTAAAGATATCGAATATACTAGATATACCAATACCATATAGATATAATATGTCCTCGTATAACTACCAGATTATTTCAAGTTTAAAAAGTGACAGTAAAGTAAAAAATATCGTATACGTTTTAGCGTTGAGTTTTAGTCTTAGCCGAAAAAGGAAACGTGTATGAATTCGGTGGGAAACTAAATTATTTTCTATCTAAATAACTACAAATATATTGTACGAAACCACGGAGAAATAAATGTCCCTCTGCTGCAACCTGTCCGACGCAACTACGCGAGTATACAATAAAAGGGGAACTGAAAATAATATCTCTCCCAAACCGAAATGCTTAAGAAGTCACGAGATGATCGCGGCGTCGGCGGCGACGAACGGTCGCACGGTCGCACACGCACAATATCAACGTACGCATTACACAACAACGATGACGATAACGATTTGTGTGTAGTATATTAATATGCGAGTATTATTATTATGACGATATGTGAGAAAATGTGCGCGACAACGAGTAGGAAAAATATGTATATTTTCCGGGACATGTGTGTGCACGAGAGTATATAATGGCTTTGGGTCTACGTGCGTATATAATATATGTGTATATATATATATATATATAAATCGTGTGTGTGTGTATGTAAATGTGAGCTATAGGACCGATCGCGAGCGCATCTTGATAAGTTGGCGGTGGCTCGGGCGGCGGCACAACGAGCGCCTTTATGTTGTGGATATTAGGCGAGCGACTGCTATCGCATCGCGTCTCGGCGCGGCATGGGAGAATAATATAACAACTCGCGTGTGTTTAGAGGGATATTATATATATTATATTCTTCTTTCCGCCGGTGCCCGGCATAATAATATCATAATCGTGATGATAATAATATTACTACGTATGGGTCCCGCTTCCCGAATTATTATTATTATTATTATTATTATTGCTGTCGTGGAATCTGTGTGTGTGCGTGCGCGCGCAACAGTTTTTATTATATCATTATTATTATTATTATTAGTAGTAGTAGTAGTAGTAGTAGTATGGTCTATGACGTAGAATAGTGTGCAGCGGTAGAAGCCGCCGTATGTGTATTATGCGTACAATAATATTATATGGTCTATATGTGCGCGACATTATATTATAATAAGGGAAGACGCGACGCTAACGAACCGTGGACCGACCGTCTTATTTGTCAACCGTATTATATCGTGTGCGTCGTGTATACATAATACAACTGATATAATAATATTACATAGTATAAAATACGTGCACAACTATCTGCTGGCGACGACGACGACGACGACGTCGGTTTACTTTTATTTTATATTTTTTTTTTCGTTATCATTTATTTTTTTTCTATGTGTATGCGCGCGCGCGCGTGTGTGAAACGCGTTCCCTCATTAGGTCATCGTCGCAGAGGAGAGTCCATAGAATATCTGCTTCCGCCGCAGCCACACACACACGATAATACGGTATTGACCGGCGACGGGCGCGCACGCAATAAACAATCCTGTCGGCGGCGGCGGAACCCGAGGCGGCAAAACCGTGTGTGTGGCGCCGCCGCGGCAAAATGGGACTTTGAAGTCTGTTTTTACACGATGCGCGAGCGCCGCCGCCCCGCATCAAAGAGCCGTTGTCCGCCCAAAGTAGTCGGCGGCGACTTAAAATATTACATTATTATCCTTCTGGAAAAACTGCAGTTCGTCTCGGTCAAATCGTTATAATATTATTCATTTTACTAAACGATCACATATTATCCGTATTATTATTATATTATTTTATGTGTACGATTCGCTTAGTCATAAGGTGAACGGCATACACATGCTATATTATTATACGTATAGTAGTGTAAATTATTATTATTATTATTATAGGTAGGTACGCAGTATCTTGTTGTGTGCGCACAATATGACCGTGATATATTACCATTTACTGTACATATTGTTGTACTGCACAATTTTTTTTTTTTAACAAACGTTGATTACTTATATGGTACCTACCACGAAGTTTAAATTTGTTGATAGTCTAATGCTGAGACGTACGTAACGAATGTATAAACATATCATTGTGACTCAGAACTTTGAATACGACCTTTATTATATACTCATTTAGTACTTTCATAAAAACTATTTTTATCACCATTGTGCGAATACATTTAAATTCACTGTTGAGCTTTGTCTAAATTAAATAATTAGAAAATTTAAATAAATGGTAACTTTATGAACTATCAGAGATAAAAATTGTATAGATAAATAAATGTTAGTAGGTAGTAAGTACATATATTTTTTTGTTGAATAATTGAATATAAAAATTGATAGCTTTACTACTTTTAACTCTGTGAGTTATGTAGATAATAACAATATGATATAGACGTGTAGTTATTTTTCATATGGTTAATCAATATAATTCAACCGTATATTTTTAACCTAAAAACTTTTGAGGCTCGTGTAATATTACAAAAAACATGTTTTTTACTTCGACGAATTGTACCGGCTATATAAAAAACAATGTATTAAAAAAGGTATATATTAATATAATTATCATATTAATCATATCGTCACTCGTTATTTTGTTGTCAGGGGATCTATCACTTGTGCCTCAACCACTCGCCGGGCTCCAGCCTCAAACACGCTTCTACGATCACACTTCTGGTTTTTCGTTTACAATATAGTAAATGTCCACTGCCCAGTTTAATGACTCTGCGTTTCTGTGTTCATACCAGTAAAATAATCGCTTTGACAGATACGTAGAAAAATCCCAACAAAAATTTAAAAGTTGGTTAACGAGTTCGCTAATGAAAATAATTTGTTAATAATCTAATTCGTTGTGTATAGCGTCAAAATTAAGTTTAAATCAATCTGTATGGTGAGTGGAAAATAGGTAGGTATGCATGACTAATTTTGTTGTCTATTTCCGAGCTTGTGAATCGCATTCAAAGACTATACATTTATAGACGACATATATATATCGTATATTCGTATAAATGAAAACGTTAATAATAATTGTTGTTTTTATATATAATCAATTTACAATAATCTTAAAATAGTGAAACAGAGAGGAAAACACTCGCATATATTGAAATATTGTACATAAAACATACATTTTTGAAATTATACATTTCTAGTTCGACATGCAAGTTAAGTGTTTTTAAATTCGCAGACATTCTTACCGTATATAATAACGTCTAATAAACCGAAGATAAGTAAATAATATTACACCCTGATGACTCGATCGACGGCCATATAAATAACAATAAAAAACAACTTTTTACCCAATTAAATAAATACTTGAATGACGTTCATAAGTTGATTTAATATTTTATATTTAACTCTTCATTATCCAATTAAATTCTGCAATACAATTATTTATAAATTGTCCTTTATATTCGAGTGAAAAAAATGCAATATCACTCAATATCAATATAGAGTTATATATTTGAATAATTTAGAAATATAAACAGTAAAACAATTCAGAGAATCTAATTTTTATTCGCATTTTTTTCCTATTTCAGTTGATAGAGATTTAAATATTTATTGACGTAGGTATCTAATAGTTTATACTAACGTAGTGAGAAAAGATGCAGGCATGGGTGATCGGTTTTGAAGTTAAATACAACATTTTAAAATACTAGCTCTGGTTTTTAATAATTATTTTTATTAAATAATAGTACAGTTATTAAATACAAATTCAGCAACTTATGAGTCCGTGTAATTTTTACTTGTTTAAAAAAAATAATTGTTAAATTATAAATACTTTTCTAGATAAATAGAAGTATCTAGATAATTTTATCTAAATAAATATATATTTTTAGGTATTTTGTGGTCAACATTGTCAAGTAAAAATACACAAACAAAAAAATTCAATTTTAGAGAAACATATACGTATGTGTTTTGTTAGGGGCAGATATTATAATAATATATATCTACCTATAGATTTTTGAAACTTTTTTCAACCCCTTTTCGCATTCTACTTATTCTCAAGGGGTATCTATAAATTATAATATATTATTTATACTGCGTTAGCAATCCATGTTCAACTTAACTGAAAAATATAAAATTTTCAACAACTTTTGCTATTCCTTTATGAATCGAGAATACTATTCACAAACACAAAGAAAGAATATTGTAAATGGTTTTTGAAGGATAATTTTCGGTCGTAATATCGTACGTTTTTGGTTTTGGACGAAACAAAAAATAGACCTTTGGTCACTAGATACTGTGATAGAACACATAAAAAGAGCCCTACTTTAATCAAACTGTGCCCGAAGGTTTCAAAAGAACGAAAGTCAAAACAAAAAACCGATCGATCCATAAAAACATAAGGGTTTTGAACTTAAATTTACCCAACTACTCTGCTAGATATTTCCATTACAGTGAAAGTTCGACTAGTGCATAATATATAATAAAAGTATTATACGGCCATTACAATCCGAAAGAATCGCGAAAAATTCCTAATTCTTATTTTTGTTATTTTGACATTATTTGTAGAAAAATAATATAATGACAAGTTTCTTTTTTTAAGATTACGAGTATAGTTCAACACATTTTGGATTACATATAAATACATATAGTGTTATTATAATGTTTCACGCGTCCTCTTGATATAAGCTGTTATATTGTTCGTGCACCTGTTGTTATTTTGTGTGTACATTTTTTGTTTTAAGTATACGTTTTCCGGAAAACTGCAACGACGTAAAAGAATAAATAAATAATATAAACGCATCGCACGTTATACCCACTCCGTTCTGCAGCCGTCGTTTTTTTTTTATCATTATTATTATTAAAGTGAGTATTAATTTTCAACTGCCTACATTATAATATATTAAATACCTACATTTTTTGTAATATTGTGTGTACAAGTATACAACCCTTGCGCCGGCAACTCCACGCTGTTTATAGCTCGACACGGGTTCGTATATAATATGCGTATAGGTACACATATTATATTATAATATATAGATACTACATCAAAATTCAAAAGTCAAAATAACAACAATGCCCGACGATGATGAGGGACCGTGCTGCCACGCGAGAACATCGTCGTCCACATCTCGACGGTTGTTATAATACCCGAATTCGACCCAAAAACGATACGGTACATAATGATATGTATACCTATTATATATACATACACGCATATACACTATAATGCCACTTATTACTATACATCAGAACCACCCCCGCCCGATGTAGGATTCAGTAGCCGAAAACTGGCGTGCATCGCTGTCGCGTTTCAACCACCCACGTCAACGGCACGATACAGCGCATATATACACATGATGTTTGGGATTTAATCGTGTGCATTCGGTCGTCGCATTTTTTGTTTGGTCGTAATTCCTGTGTCTACTACAGCATGCGAGACGCACGCGTTATCTATATATAATAGGGTTTTTCGTATAATAAGTCAAAGAGAAAAAAACAGTCGATTTCTATAATATGTTCACTCGAACCACGTGACGTTCGGTCGTCTAGCTGGTTTTGTTTTTCCTCGCGGTGGTCCGTAGTTTTTCAATTATCGCCAATGCCGCCGTCGATTTTTATTTTTTTTTGTTTCGCGAATTTCGTCGCTAAATAACCCGCAGACTGCAGATGTATTTTTTTGTTTTTTGTTGCTTTTTTTCACTACCTACAACCAAATTTAATAACATATTATGGGACCGCCTAATGCATTACGATAACGAGCGACGAACAGTTGTTTCTCAATAACGTGAACTTACCTACACCATACGTATAGTCTCGCGTAGGTATCATATAGGTATTAGGTACGCCTTGTTTACATTTTGTGTACGCGATTATACGTGTAGACCTAACCTGGCTATAGGTATCCTCCTCAACTATACTAAGTCAGACGGTCTTCTGAAATCCAATTGTTTTTAATAACCCAGATCCGGACGGAGCGAGTAAAACGAAATTACTATATATATATTATACGCTGTAGGTATAATTCGTGTTACAAAACAAACACAATTATCCCCGATAATTCCGTATGTGGTGAATACACATTACACACCCTCTCCGGATTCGGCGGGACCACATGTACCAATTTGCAGTGTGTATACTATATATAGTGTGCAGTATATATATATATATTACCCAACACAATATGGCGACCTATTTAGTTTTAAGTGTTCTAACGCTAAGTAATCAAAATGTATCTATAATATACTGGTCCACCGTCGATTAAGGTGCGTAATAGTTATACCTATTCTATATTTCATCTTAATTAGAATGGATTTATTTAAACGGTATTAGTAAACAGTAAATAAATAAAATTGTACATTTATCATATTTTTATTGTCGCGTGACAATTCAAAACTTTCGTCTTTTCGCATGTTGCGAATTATATTGTCTAACATGATTTTGAAAATAATACGTCTTCTTTGTTTATAGAAATAAGCACAACAATTAATATTTTAGTGAATAAATCAATAAATGTTATTTTCTAAAATGCGGTTTTCTCGCAGATAACGTGTCGATAGATATGGAGCCACCATTCGTCGAATCCTCAGTTTATTCGTATAATGCTGAGTGCTAACTTCAGAACGAAGGATATCATCACTATAAACGATGTCTTACAAAATATGAAAATTATAATATATTATACATATAATATGCTTCAGATGAAACCACGAGCTAAGCGTTTTGTTTTTTCTTTTATTTTCGATCGCGTCCACATAATATGTGTAGTACCTACAACCGATTATTTCGATTAAAATATTGCATTCGATCACTATTATATAGACCACGAACCGGTGGCGGTCCGAAAATTATGACATCCTCTCGCTCACCCCACCCGCTGCCCAGGCGGAACCCGTTTGGACCCTGCGGGTAAGATAAACACACACAGGTGACTCAAAAGTTGTAATTATTGTTTTTTAAACACGGCTATAATCGTGTTTGTATTATACACACACACCGTAGCAGGTGTCTGTCCGCATACCTCATATTACGGGTACGTAATATGTTATTATTTAGTTTTTTCTTGTTTTTTATACCAGTAGGAAGGTACAGTTAAGTATACACGTAACACACACACATATACGCTTTTAGAAAAGTACACAAAATAAACTGCTGTCGAACGCGATGCCAATACGCGCGCATCCAGCCACCATCTGCCGATAATTTCTTATTAATTTTTTTGTTTCCACTTGGTCGTATATATAGTGATCGCACAGGGCGTGGACCTCAGCCGCTGCGCGTTCCACGATCTTTCGGACGGCCAAATTTCTTTCGATAATTGATGGTGTCTATACGTCGGATGAACATTCGATCACTGCACCTACATAATAATTAATACAATAATATTAAAATGTATATTATAATAATATTATATTGTAATTTTTTATTTAATTATCGCCGTCTTCGACTATATTATAATATATACAACGTACATGCTATACGATTTAATATAATATATATTATTATTATTATATGCGTGTACCTATACAAAAACTCAAAATCTAAAGCCAAACTATCGCTTCCGCCGTAATTGTAATTCGGTGCAAGGTTTCTGCAATTGTGTGAGCGTATTATACTTATTATATTGCACACGCACGATTTTTTTTGATTCGCACTGCTCGGAGTTTACGTGTACAGTGTTTGAAATTTTCAACGCGGTGCGGTGGCGACCTGTGTAGTAACTCTGCGCCGGGTACAACAGCATGATAATATATGATATTATGCTTATTAACTACGTCTCTATTTTCGTGTCGGAACAAATCCGCGGCGACGAGAAAAAACCGTTTTATCTATTGCTTCACGCTGTTTCGAATAATAATAATCGTATAACTCTGGCACACACATTGCAGCGGTGTCGGACACCACAGCCGACGCTTTCTGAATAATTAAACGATTTTCCGGGCTAAAATAATATAAACAAGAAACACTTACATAGACACAAACACACACACACACACACACACACACACACACACACACACACATACATATGAATGTACGAAATATAAGCGTCTTCTGTTGCGGACATGCGATACCGGTTAAACCGTACGATCGTAAAAATTCAAATTAATATTACGATTTTATACACCGTGAGTAATATCCGTGTCCGATGGCAAGTCGCAGTGTGAAAAATGTATGATTCATTTTACTCCTCTCCTCCCCATCAACGGCTGACTTAGCGCGTATTGTATATAGATAGTCCCTGTAGTATGTGTATAATATACTTTGTGTTAAGTATATAACCACAAATCCAGTTAAAAAAAAGGTAAATAGTAAATACAAAACAAATTTATTTTCTAGATCAATGTTTTGGTTTGTTCCATCATTACTGTCCATACCTAATTTTATGTAATTATATAAAACTTATTTTAAAAAAACTATTAATATAGGTATCTACTACTTAATTATTTAATGATAGATAATAACTGCGTTGAAGTGTTGAAATTATTAATTTTGATTATTTTTAACTATATAGTATAATAGTATATACACAGAAATAAATTATTTGATTTTAAAATTTTAAGGTAGGTAGTGTTATAGGTTGATATTTAAAATGATTTTCCTATCAATAAATATCTATTTAATCAACTTACTGTTTACTGCCGCACTCGATCATATTGTAGAGAGTAATGGTTTTCAGATTCGCCCCTTTAATTTTTTTATAGTTTACCAATATACATATTTAAATCTTTTAAAACATTTTCAGAATAAGCATTTCCTCTCCAATATATTATATTTGACACTTCCGTTGTCGTATATTATGGAATATATTACTCGTATATTGTAGTACTAATATGAATGGTGTATTATATACATATATTCAGTACACCAAATCAACTTACATACAAAATATATTACATAGATCATAATATTGTATTAATGTGCATCAGAGTTTAAATTATATATTTATCACTTATTTCTTTCTATTTAAGATAGAAAATAATAAATAGGTACTTATCAAATCTTAAACTTAGAAGTTTTTAGCATATCATTGTTTTAGAAATGTCTTAAGTGTCACTATATTGCCTGTATATAACATATTTGATTATATTTTATATTTCCAATGGTAATAACATAATAGTTGTTAAAAATGGTACTTAATAACAGTACAAAGATGTGTATAATATGTGATATACAATAATTAATAAAACTGAAATATACAGAAACTATTATTAACCAACTTAAGGAACTGTGTAAACCATCAATCAATTATACATAATATAATACATTTCGAAATATTGGTGACATATGGTAAACATAATTTTAATTATTTTATTATAAATTAATAAAAAATTTAAAAAAATTCTTTATTATTCAATTATTTTTATCATTTGCATGAGAACTGTACATAACTTTAGAAAAAGTATTCACAAAAAACTAAAAATAGAAAATTATTGAAAAAAATACAACACCGTCCTTTGCTCCAAATGTTATACACGTATAATAATAATTGATAATCTGTGTTAAATTTAGAATTCAATTTTAGCATCTGAAAGTTCAACACCAATTAAATTTAAACATTACTATTTATTAAACATATATGTATTGTATATATATATTATAATATTGTGTTGTAGCCAAATTGCTGATCTACTAGAATGATACCACGAAATCTGATTTAAATAATATTTAATTATTGAACAAAGAACATAAGTTCTTCGTTTATAAATGTTCCATATGGTTTTTCAACTGTATCTCTGTAGTAATCAAGTCAGTATGTGAATGTTTATTAATACATCTACGTTGTAGAGTAAAAAATTTAGGTTTTCAACATAACATTGTTCAGCAGAATCCTCATTATACTCCTTTAATTGTCTCCGTCAGTCTGACTTAACAATTTTTCGACATGGTCACCAATTTAAATATTGATCGATGGGTTATACCTTGTAATTTCTAATTTGTATTGATTTTATAATGATAGGTTTTCTTTTTTTGTGTTTATTTACACGAT
The DNA here is from genome assembly GCF_020882245.1 of Rhopalosiphum padi. NCBI lineage: Eukaryota > Metazoa > Arthropoda > Insecta > Hemiptera > Aphididae > Rhopalosiphum > Rhopalosiphum padi. The sequence goes on from NC_083597.1 coordinate 87,454,148, forward strand.
CAATAATTTTAAAAATGTTTCAATCTTCAACTTCGAGAGTGGTGCCTGATAGCAAATTGGATTTAGTTTATACTTTATAAATGTCGAAATGCCCAATATTTTTCAAAATAATCTGGTAAAACAAACAAAAAATTAAGGAAAATTATAAATTGTGTGATAGAAAAAGTGTGATAAAATCAATTTTTTTTTGTGTAACTCAAAAACTTAAAAAAGTGGGTTTTTTAAAACATACACTAGTATATTTTTATATATTGAGAAAAATCAATATTAATATGAGTTTAATTATTGTTTTTTTATTATAATTACTGATTTTCAGTACACATAATTTGTATGATTTTAATGTTACCATGCAGTTTGCATGTGTATATTATTTTATTAAAGTATAGGTATTTCAAGTAATTGTTTGTTTTTATAGTTGCTCTAATATTCTCTCTCTCTCTATAGTTTCAATCCGTAGATTGGTTTGCAGCCATCTTCCATTCTTCTCTATTATCCGCTTTCCTTTTCATTTCTACGTATGAGTTGCATCCTTGGTCCTTAATTATTTGTTGAATATACTCTAATCTTGGTCTCCCCCTATGGTTTTTACCGTCTATGCATCCTTCTATGATCAATTTTAGTAGTCCTTCGTGTCGCATTATATGGCCTATCCATTCGTTTCTTCTTCTAACTATACTTTTCCATATTAATTTTTCTTCTGATATCCTCTCTAGCACCTCTTCATTTGTTATTCTGTCCATCCAGCTTATTCTCAACATTCTTCTGTAGCACCACATTTCAAACGATTCTAGCCTTCTTCGATTTCCCATTGTTATTGTCCAGGTTTCACACCCATATAAGGCTATACTCCATACATATGTCTTCAATAGATTTTTCCTTATTTTTAGGCTAACGTTTCTTGATGCAAGAAGAGTTTTCTTGCTATTAAATGCTATTTTCGCTTGACAGATGCGTTTTATTATTTCACTACTATTTCTTCCATCATTACTGATGATGCTTCCTAGGTATGCAAATTCATCTACTTGTTTTACTGTCTGGTTTCCTCGTAGCTTTATCTGTGTTCTGGTCACATTCTCCCTTCCACATACGAGTACTTTTGTTTTTTGTACATTTATTTTCATACGCAAATCCTTGATAAAAATTTCGTCCATAGTTTTGATTAGTTGTTGTAAATCTTCTTCTGTCTCAGCAATTAACGCTATATCATCGGCGAAGCGCAGCATACTTATTTTATGACCATTCACTATTATCCCTAGGTTGGTATCCTCTTTTATCTTTTCTATTGCTTCTTGAATGTATGCATTGAATATAATTGGTGATAGAGTGCATCCTTGCCTCACTCCTTTGTTTATTTTCGCTTCTTCTACGTTATCTTGGATTTTTATAACCGCCAACTCATCTTTGTATAGTTTGTACAGCAGTTTCCTGTCTGCCTGTTTTATCCCCACTCTTGTCATCATATCAAACATTAACTTCCAGTTCACATTATCAAATGCTTTTTCGATGTCCACAAAAGCTATAAATGTTTGCTTATTCTTTCTAATCCTTTTCTGAATAATAATTCTCAGTGCCAGTATTGCTTCTCTCGTTCCTCTATTTTTCCTGAAACCAAATTGGTCATCCGTCAGTGATTGTTCTATCTTGGATTCAATACGTTGGAATAAAATCTTTGTTAGTATCTTTGATGCATGTGATAGGAGGCTAATGGTGCGGAATTCCTCACATTTCTTTGCTGCTGCTTTCTTTGGGATGGGTATAATTATGCTTTTTATGTAGTCCTCTGGCATTTCGCCAGTCACGTATATATCTCTGATAATTTGGAACAGCCTGTTTTTAACTTTCTCTCCTGCCTCCTTCCAAAGCTCTGCTTGTATTCCATCAATTCCCGCTGCCTTTTTGTTCTTCAGATTCTTCAATGCTTTATCAAATTCCTCTCTCATGACTGGATCCTTTTCATATTCTTCCTCTTCTTTTGATTCGATTTCCTTAAATGTTTCTCCCTCATACAGTATTTCTAAGTATTCTTTCCATCTTTTGACAATATCTTCTTGTTCCCACAGCATTTTTCCATTATTATCTTCTATTCCACCGGCTCTGGGCTTATACTGCCCAAAGAACTTTTTTACCATTTTATATGCTTCTTCTCTTCTTCCTGTTTTCATAAGTATTTCAATATCACTACAATTTTCTTCCAGGTATTTTTCTTTTGCTTCTTTCGATTTCCTAATGACTAGATTCCTCAATGCTCTATATCTTTCCTGTCCTTCGGTACTGTTCAAATTTTTATACTTTCTTCTTTCTTCTATCAAGTTCACAATTTCGGCTGTAATCCAGTCTTTTCTGGCTGCAATGTTTTTATGCCCTAGAGTTTTTACTGCTATTTTTGTGATTGTCTGTTTCAAGTTCTGCCATCTTTCTTCGATGTTTTGTGGTTCTAGGGGATCTTCTATAGTCACCTCATTTGTGCATTCACTGTATTGTTTCCTTGATTTTTCATCTTTTAAGTTTTTAACTTGCCATTGTACCAATTTCTTCTTACACGTTATTTTTTTGAATTTGAGATTACACTTCATCATAACAAGATTGTGGTCGCTATTTATGTCCGCACCTGGGTAACTTCTGCTTTCTTTTACTTGATTCCTAAATCTATTTTTTACCATGATGTAATCAATTTGGTACCTATTAATGTCTCCAGGCATTTTCCAGGTGTATCTCCTTCTCTTATGATGGTTAAAACAAGTGTTTGTGATTATTAATTTGTGTTTTGCACAGAATTCTAGTAATCGATCCCCTCTATCGTTCCGGTTGCTCTAATATTATACTAACAATAATCTACCAAATTAAATTCACTTTCGATAAAATCTGTTTACGTTATAACTAAATAAATACGTTTCATGATTCATCTATAAAATATATAGCAAGAGGTAAAGATTGGGTAAACTGTATACATGTATCACCGTTTTTAATATACTATACAATATTATGTACTTAAGTTTAAGTATATTATATAGGTAATAGGTGTTAAAAATCTATGGTGCGTATAAACCTATCTTATTATGTATATTTGGCATTTGCATAATAGTTTCTCGTGTTCACAAATGTGTAATTTAAATATTTTCAGTAACGTTAATAACTTGATATATTTAAAAAAAAATCCATCCGTTGGTGTCGAGATTGCGTGAATGCATAAATATACCCGATGCCTATAGGCGTTAAGTACAAGGAGCGAATTAAAAACATTACACGGGCATATACACACGTATATTATATATATATATCAATATATACATATATATTAAGTATATTATAATATAAGCAAATGCGTGTGTACTACATATTATATGCATATTATTATTATTATTCTCCGTCTGCATGTCACGAACGCATATTATTTTTAACTATTCCCTAAGGATGTGTTCTGATTAAATAATAAACGCTATAAAATATTATTAAATGTCTTAAGACTTAAAATGTGCTATTTATCATAAATTGTAAAAATCCCTACACGTAATAATAAGTGTAATATATCCGACGTGTTTGCACTTTACAGGTTTCTTTATTGACGACTTTACTAGAACGTTCATTATAATATTATGTATAATTGGGTATATTGCTTTTACGCCCTGCGCATTTACCTACTGCCCATAACATCGGTTAGAACAGAATGTCGCCCTCGTACTCACTACTTACGTTATACCTAATATAGTATATACAACATTATTATACGATCGTACATCGTACAACGTACGCGGGACTGCGACGTGTACCTATATATAATAATTAGGGTTCATCGAGTATAGTAATTACAATTTGTTTCGTTATTTATTATAGCCGTTTACAATGCGTTAATGTATTGTATCTCTTATCGCAAGTGTTATGATAATTTTATGGTCGTATCTGTGGGCCCGATATTACATAGCAGAGACGTACATATTATTATTATTATTTATTACGTTTACATAAATACTAACTTTGTCTGCAGAGTATAGAATATTATATGATTATCATATCTTCGTTGTCGTCGTCGGCTATGGTCCCGCCGAAATAAATCGTGTGATACCTACGCTTGATGATAGAAACACTGAAATGTTTTCTTATTTACAATAGCGTGTAATTTATATTTAATTCGGCGTGTCTTATTATATAAACGCGGTAACGACGACGTAGGTATAAATCGGAGATGAAAATATATAATAATATTATACTCACTAAACAGACGGTTATTACGTCTGTAGCCAGCCACCCTGCCGGGTGTTGTGCACGTGGGACACACACGTATATATAAATAATTATATTATGTATTAGGCGATGCAAGTCGGTATATATATATATATTATTATACACTACTATATACAGTCTCATTGGGCGACGACGGCGATGAAAATAATAATAATAATATCATCATTATTATCTCGTCGTGCTGACGGTTTCGCATCGTCCAAACGAGCCGAAAAAACAAACATCGGTGAGAAAGAGAGATAGACAACGGTGATAGGAAACAGAGGAGGAGAAGGAAAATGAGAAACGAAAATATGTAGGTAAAAGAAACAAACACGGGCCAGTGGTGCTGGTAGAGTAATAACGAGCTTCTGGGAGGTCCACCGTGATGCTGGGGTGGCGCATCGTCATAAATGGTGACTGCGGGGAGTGTTAGCAGCTCTACGTGTATACTATACAGGTATATGCGTGTATAATAATATGGGCACACATTATACGCATATAATAAATATACCATGTATAATATATATGTATAAATATACATATATATATAGGTATATATTACTATCGTGTAATATATTATAATAATTATTATCCTCGAATGTAATCATCGGGTTCCTTGTTTACGACGTGCGTATATACAATATATATATATACACATCTCTGAGTGTGTGTGTTCACTGGGTATATTATATGGTATAAGTGAGTCGGTGCGCGTGTGTGTGTGTTTGTGTGTTTTCGGACCTTACCGATTAGACGTGATGAAAACCAACTGACGCGACGCCTGTAATTTCGGAATGTCGAAGAATCTCGTGTAGAGGGATATGGTGTCGGGCGATCGTCGGTGGGTCGGGGGTGGGGGTCTAAGGATGAAAAAAAAATCGAAACGGGAACGGGTAATTTATTTATTTATGGGAGGATAACGAGGACGTGAGGATAATTGGCAGCCGAAGGCCGTGGGGTCTTGTGTGAACGTCAAAGTGAAGAATCGCCGTGTAAACCTATCTATCTATATACACACATTATATACTTATATATGTATTACACTCACATACACACACATACACACACTCATGCATATACCTACCTGGCTATATGCAATATTGTTATTAATATTCCGCGCGCGGTACGGTTCACACTTTGCGCTGCTGCGTGTAAATAAACTGCGCGTCGTATTTTATATGCAAATCCGGACCGATCGTGTGTCGATTCTGTGCAACGCGCGAAATAGGCGATACGGTCGTGCGAAACGTCGCCGTCGGCCTGGCGCGAAACTGGGCGGACACATATTATGGATAGCATACCTATAATAATCGATTTTACGAAATCAATTTTTTTTTTACTCACGCGCTTGCCACGTCAAAATGTTTGAGTGTATACTAAAGGTACATCGCGATTCGCGACCACCATAAACACTGGGTCGCTTCATCGCCGTGTCGAAGTGTAAACAATAATGTCTGTATACGTATAATGTTTGATATAGTTTAATATAATAATATATATTTTATAGAAATTCAACCGGTCCGATGATAATAATATATGATTATTATTTGTATACCGATTAGTGATTATAATCGTTATAATCGACTCGTTTTTGTGCCACTTTAGTTATTATTATTTACTACGCGCCCACAACGAATATATTATATATTCTGCATACGCCAAAGGTAAAATATTGAATATCGTAGCAATTTCCGACAACGAAACGTATTTGGTCGAATCGATTATATTTATGCACACATTATTTTGCCATATTTGTCGATCAAATATCAATTATCCTACACAAACATATTTATCACGGAAGCAACTCGTGTGTACGATATACCTATATAGTTACTCTGCACTTAAATTGATATAATATTACGTCATGTGTCTATTATTTGTATGTATAATATAGTCAAGTCTGTCTGTGGAAAAAAATCATCAGTTCGTTGTTTGCTAGATTAATTCCATACCCACGCCCTTACTCCACTAGGTATTTTAGGTATTTATATATTTTAAATACAGAAATCAAGAGTTTTAAATCTCGAAGGATTACTGAAAATTGAATTCAAACAATCATACTAAGTATAAAAGTTCAAAATAAAATGTGTATACGAAATTGAATACTCCGTACAATATACTGATGACAATTTTATAACAGAGCTAAACAAAAAGCAATATTTTACATTTAACTAAGTGCACACAGCAAAATATCATAGTGAGCATACATAACCTACACCCATAAAAATATAAAATTCAAATATAGACCTAACCGACGACCACTAAAACGTCCGCTACTGCAAATAATAACAATATCATGTTATAAGTTCTATGGTCGGATACTCGCAGTATTCCAACACACACACACACACACACACACTTCATACTCCAAACGCTGAGAAAGAAGCATTTTTCTTTTCTTTTTTTATTTTTTATTCAAAGAAATAACCCTCGCCCAGAGTGACCATTTGAAAGTATACATGGTAGCATTTGTTATAATCATATTCTTATACATTTTTAGCGTAGTCGCGTAGATAACATTTTTTTTTATACATACATAATACATATATTATATATTATGTTCATATATAAGTGATATACGCACTGGTATATTATTCGGAGAAAGGAGCTTACAATGTGACGTATACAAAGTATTCACATATGCGTGCAGTCTTCTACGAAAAGCAAAAGAAAAAAAACGAAATTGCGTTCGGTTCGAATTCACAGCCCCATTTTTATATACTCGTGCCCCCGGGCTACGACGTCGTACGAGCTGGCGCTTTATCATTATTGCACGGCCAGCGGTGGGTATATAACAGGCAGACATAAACGTGCCCTCGTTAACGCGCGTGTGCGTGTATATCTCGCACGATGACGTGTATAATAATAATAATAATAATACGTACCTATATATATACATGTATAATAATGATACGACGGACCGAGAAAGAAACATCGCGGTGGTGGTCTCTCCTGCAGCACTGAGGATACTCGACATCTATCATATATATATATATATATATGTATTATGTGTGTGTGTATAGTCGACTTCGATTTGCCACCGGTATAACTTTTGTTTGTACACGCCTCCTCGTCTCCTCTCTCACCGGCGTCCTCTTCCACGCGGATCCGCAGACTGTGTATGTTTTTTATCCCACTCTCGGTCTCTGACATATATATATATATATTTATAGTTATATCGTACAGATAATATACCTCACGAAAATAAAAAAGTAACACAAACACACTCATCATATGCACTCTCTCGCGAGCGCGCGCGCGTCACTTTTCGGTTATTAGGGTCTCTGCGCCGCGCCGGGCGGCCACTCGTCGAAGAGAGCGAAAAAACTGTATATAATAATAATAAAAAAAAAATTACAGGTTCGTGCCAAAGGGGAATGTCCGGGCCGCGCGTATATTATTATATTATAAATAGAGTCTCGGCCACCCACGACACCCACGACCCAGCACGACGACGAGATAGGTGCTGCCGGCCACCGCGATATGGGAGATTGACGTCGCGCAGTGAGTGTATAGGTGCTCAGCTACTACGAACTAGCTCGGTACAGGTTACAGGTACATTTGGTTTTTGCCATTTATTTTCCGTCTACCGAAAAAATTTTACGTCTCGTATAATATATATCGTATATGACGTATAATGTATTTAGTGATTGTATACGTTTCACATCATAATAATATATAATGTGTTCTGGAAAATTACCGACATAACGTCACTACGCGTCCATCGATCGTATTAAAATAAATACCGACACTAAGTATGCGCAGACATAATTACATTTAAAACAATTAATTATAATAATATATAATATTATACATAATATAAAGCAAATAATTTCTTGAAAAAATAGTGCACCGCATTATGCACACGAACCACTTTCACGCATATAAAACTTCGCTAAAATACATCTATCGAGTATCGTCCGGTATTTCTATTACATATTATATATATAGACTAGTTCACATGTGCGTGCATTTAAGCATATTCTCAATTTTGTGTATCTGAACACATTATTATTAGGTCCGATATTTTCATCGAATCCATAAAAGCCATAACAAATTTTAGGTATAATTCTTGTTTTTATCACTTCGCGGTTTGTCGTTTGTACAGAGTTCTTATATCGGGAAAAGTATACTTGGAAAGGAGACTCATAACACTGGAAAATATTTCTTAAAGCCCGTTAACCTTATCAAGCAAATGTTTGGCGTTCCAAACATTGTTTGATTTGTTATTTTGAACAGACGTTATCGTTAAAACAATTTCTTAATAGTTCAAAACATTATCACGGAGAAAATTTTGCTCGGAGCTGATTCCAATATATAATATGTTTTAGATAAAAAAAAAGTATAGAAACGAAGCGTTGTAAATACAATTTTATTTGATTAACACAGTCATGCAAACATCGTTTTGTACATAGTTCGATTTATTTGCCTTTTCGGAAACGAGCTTTTATAAATAACATTTTCGTAGAATTAATGTACCACAAGATTAACTTCAGGAACGTTTTTATATAATTTTCTAATGAAATACTCCACGAAACTTACCACGCTTACCACCAAACACCGTCAAACATTTTAAAACACTTTGAACACTTCTGATAATTTAAAAATCAACTTAAAAATTAAAAAAAAAAAACGTTAGAAGAGTTTTCAATTTAACAATTTTATCGTTATGCAGATCATCAATTATTGAATTATATATTATTTATTTACTTCGGATACCTCCGTGTAGGTATTATAATAATACTCCTCATAATACCTCATCAATATTACTCATCTGAAAATTGAGCGTTTATCATTTGTATCGATACAACCCGCGGAATTGCATACAGCGAGAACATAATATACATAATATAATAATTATTATTTTATCTCAGATAGTAATTTTATAAAAAGACGAAAAACAAATAAACATTGTACCAGTCTATTAACGAATATAATTTAATATAATGCGCGTCGATAACGGGTAAAAAAGATCGTCACTCGCGTGTCTGACGGGCGATTAATATGGTAATACGTAGGATATAATATAATATAACATAATACAATTTTTATTATATTGTGTATCGTATAATAATGGACGGTTGCACATGTACATATATATATTATATACTCCGCGCATGGCATTATTTTGTGTATTTTTTTTTGTTATTATTATTATTAATAATCTTCAGAGATATTATCTGATATTAATTTAATGTAAACACACGAAATCCCCGAAAGGTATATTAGCCATCAAGAGCGGGAGTGGTCCGTCATAATCGTTTGTATATCTTTCATAATAATTAAATACCCTGGGGGTCGGGTATTTTTTTTTTTTTTTTTGGTCAAAGCAGGTGATGTATATTAATTGTGTACTTAGCAGCTCGTGCTGCACAACGGCTTTATACGATTTTGATTTTTACCTCTTTTCACCAGTTTTTTTGCTCGTGTCTATATGTATGTTTAGTACCAAACCTGTGTACTGCGTATTATAACTACAGATACAAAAAATCATTATCTATACGGATAACCCTTCTGGGATCTTTTTCTATAGGACCGTAGGCGTATTATACTCCTATACAACATACCTACATGGTTTTTAGTAGTTATAGGTACGTTAGTTGTTATAAGACGCTGTTGTTTGCGTTGTTTGGATAATTGTATAATATATAATATCAAATTTCCACCCGGTCGAAAAATGATCGTAATCGACAAAAAAAACACGTCATTTAAAGAAACAAAAGTGTATAAGATGAAAGCGTACTGTAATTATTTTACTGGTAGGTATTACTGTTTAACACATTGCCTAATAATTATTAGCCTATTCAACGATGACTACCTATATCAATAAATGTGTAGACGCCTGAAAATTGATTAACGTTGTATTGTCTGTTGGAATTCCACATGTTCCTCGATTGATATTGCGCTTCATATATGACACGGTAACGGTGTACATTCAAACATCAGTCGATCAATAAATGCACCATCGATGGCCACGACACACGATGACGCGTCAGATATAGAATATTATTATGATACATAGGTCGTGCATCCAATAATTATATGGACGTACAATAACAGAAATGCGCGTGTTGCGTGTATAGGTATATGAAATATCTATATTACAAACATAATTAATACAATCAAATGTGGCTTCAGGGTCCCTATTCAAGTGCTGAGTGTCTGGGTCCATATAACCACCGGGCTTTCGACCATATTATGTTTTTTTAATTTGTATAATATATAACTAATTCCTCCACATCAAAAATAAAAATAATAGACTATATATATATACTATAGGTACTTACAGTAACATATATACGAGTATTTTATGTGTACAAGACACATGTACAATCAAAATGTTCATTATAGATATTGTAACCTCATTATGTTTTTTAGGGGTGTTCCGTGGTATTTACAAACAAAATAAAAACAACTAACCGAGCGTGTTTATTGCCCACTTAATCAATACTTATTATTATCATAATATATTACATTTTTATATGTATTCTATGATGTATCTTTTATAAATAATTTTTCATGATTATACGTGTAAGTACGTGTACGTGGTCTGCAGTTTATTTTATTTTGAATAAATAGCATCAAACCCATTCCTGAAATACCTGATATAACCCCATACCTGATGTACAATATAATAATTTAATAAATAATATAGCAACATTAATAATTAAGTAAAAATTTTGTCATATAATATATTAAGTTGTGATTTAGTTCACCTCAACCCAATATGTGTGATGCATGCGATCTGGGGGACTTCGATTTAACGACGCCCGTACTTGCCTCATTTTAACATAAAAAATATAAGTAAGTATCATTATTATTATATTATATTAAAAACTTTTTCACAAAATTAAAGATCGCCTTTTGTTCAAAACGAATTACATACACGCATACTGGTTTTTTATTATCTTGTTAGTTATTAATTGTTATTTAACAAATATAAATAATACACAAAAACTAGATTAATTTTAAATACTCTGACCTATATATGACTGTGATTTTATGAGTTTATAGATTCATGCGTGGGTGGGTACTCGTATGTCCTAATAATTTGAATTCTAATCAAATTTTGAGCTTTGATTCCAGAAAACGCAGCCAAAATTAAGTAAAAAAAGGTGGTTGCTGACTTGGTGTTCAAACAAGTACCTATATACAACATTAATTGTTCACCATATACTATTTTTGTTATTTGTGTATTTAGCATTTATGATTTATGCTACGATTACATTTATTAAATTGTGAATTTTACACATAATTATAGTATCCAATATTTGGTGTCCAAAATAGGAAAATGTATACATTTTCTAAGAATTGACTACAAAATGACCAAAAATATTTCATTTGAAAATATTGTAAGTATATACTATATACATGTATACACTCAAAAAAGGGAATAGATATATTAGCATTTGTATATATTTTTGAAATATATAGCTAGCAAGGTAAGTATAACAATTTTTTTTAAATCAATATCTGTAGAACATTGGTTTATTTTGTTATTATTTTTGTATATTATTAACTATCCTTCATCAAGTCATAAGTAGGTAGGTTACGTATGCATTTTTAATTAATCCGAAATTGTTTTTCAATTTTTGTATATATTATATAATATATAAATATTATTTCATTACTCTAGTTAGTAATAACAAATTGTAATATAATACATAATCAAATTTAACCATTTTTTATCATATTAAAAATGATTTACTTTTAATATTTCTATTATAGACATATCTTTCAGTATAACTACATAGACTATAGTGTTAGCTAATTGTATTCTATCCATGTTATTTATACATTTTTACAGAACTTAAGCTATATACAATTTTAATCCTGATTATAATATGATATTATATAATAAATATAGTATCTACCTATTATATAATTATTTTATTATTTTATTTACTGTGACATTTTGAGCACAAATAAATTATTCCAAAACTTTAAAACTAATTATACACTTTTGAATTTTACACGTTGTGTTAGGATGAGTATGAAGTAATTGTAATATCTATATGACTATATGTATACTGTTATTATGAGAACTCTACAACGATACAGCGTTGAACCAGTCGTTTATTAATTTTACCCACTTAGGATACAAATGATACAATACGAAGTCCTCTTCCGCTAAACGCTTAATATATTTTTATATAGGTAAAACAAGTCCTGTCATTACACAGTCACTACTGCAGTTCTGCTATAAAACAACGATTTATTGAGACTGGTAATAACGATTAGTGTGAAGACACACCTTATAAGACTCGTTCTATAAAGAAATAAAATATGTGTCTATCGACCATAAATATTAGACATTGCCCGTCACAGTAATTTAGGCCGAGTAAAATGTATTGCACTTCTGCAAAAATAATCAACTTCGAGATGCACAAAATACAATATTTAATTGTCATTAAGAATTCCATAGCTTGCCCGTAAGGTAAATCGTAATCAAAATATACTATAGTAGAAAATAAATGACTTTATTGAACATTATTATATTGCTATTACTTTTCGGTCAAAATCACACGTACCCGATAAATATGTATAATATGTTTTTACAATTTATGTGAGCGAAATTTTAAACATTCCTCTACGAGTTCGATGGACTGAAAGATATAGTCAACTTTAAGAATACTTATAGTTTATACATAATAATTTTATACGTATAGGTACGCCAAAATTATTATTGCACATCATTGCAAAACACGAAATGAAAAGCATTTTATAATTATATATTACTATATATATATAATATATATATATGGCATATGCATACGGTATAATATTATGTCGTTCGCTTTACGTCCGGATTCCGGACAATGACCGCGTGCGGGATGAAAAATGCGCTGTGGACCGATTTACTATTACATACCTACTGCAACATAAAAAAAAAATCGTTATGCAGTTATATTCGTGCACTCATATTATTCGAGATGTCATCGTAGTCGTCCGATACCAATAGATTAGGTTTATAGGTATACACGAGTATAACAGGACGTAGATATCCACATCAACAACACGTTCTGTTATAAATTATAATATTATTACTGTAAGACAATAATTTCATGGATAACTTTAAATTAATATAGCGTTTATATATGATACGTCAATACCACCCATACGTTTGTATAATACATTGTATATAATATAATAAATTAATATGCTAATGCAAATGCAAATGTAATAGGTGTATATAGGCAGTGATTGAATTGGGACAAAATTATGAGGGGAATGCAAAAGTGTAAAAAATATGTGCGTGTCAGAATATATTTGAATTGTCCTATTGATTAGAATACAATTAGAATTTTTTTTTTTTTAATGAAGAGGGACTCCTTTTCCCTTAATTAAGTAATAATATAATATATATATATAGGTATTGAAAAGTGAAATTAATGTGGTAAAATTAATAATGAATAAAGAATAATATGATAAATGTAGCGAAACAGTATAGTAAGATATATTATATTCATATATAGCAATATATATAAGTACTCAAAATTGAATAAGAACAACAAATATTGATTGAAATCGATAATTTTGGGTAAAGCTTTGTGAATATGATATAAATCCTGAATTATTATTATTTTTGATTTCTTATTATATTTTTTATTCTGGTTTTATATTTGTGGATGGATGTGATGGATAAGCAATAATTATAAATTATATTTTACTTCGTATTGATAATAAACGTACGTCATTATTAATACATATAAACCATATTCTTTTTAATTAATTTCATCATTATAATTCAAATATTGGCATATTTATATATTATTCCAATATACATAAAGATATATTTTATTATATTACTTACATTTAGGTATATACGATGTATCAATTGTTAATTGTATAAAGCACAGAAGCCCAAAAGATAAATTTTATATATTTAAATAATTGAATACGATTTATGAATATAAACGTTGTTTAAGGTTGATTTTGAAATCTAGGGGTCATATATTATAAAACTATACATATAATTTCTACTTATAAGTATCTGCTATAATCGTAGTGTAGGTAATACTCAGTATATTTAAAAATTGAGTTGTTTTGAGTTTAAATTATATGTGGGGAGTCAAACCCCATGCTGATATTTTCCACGACTCGTTTTAAATTAAGATTTTTAGAACGTTATCTTGATTTAAAATCTGACTGGTTTTAAATAAGTCACCACATTTATAAGTGTATAATATTATGTATATTGTGCACGATGATACGTAATTGATAATAATATAATATACATAATCGTAATATACGAAGCTAGTAATATAAACTATATATAAGTCGAGCAAGTTGGCACTTGATATTTTTGCTGATTAAAAAAAAATACAGACATAATATATTTCTTCAGTAGGTTTATTTTTTTACTTATTACATCATTTATATACATATTATATTTAAAGATACCAAATCATTTATATCATTTGGCACTCGTTGCGGGGAGGGGGAAAGACGATGTATGAACGGTTCAGGGTAAACATAAGCACCTTCGTACACAAATTATAACGGAAAATCAAACGGCAACAGAATGACGGTTATAAATTATACAAGATATACACGAGCATACATGCAGACACTGCTGTAGGATGTTAATAATATATAATATAAACATGTATTCGCGAACTACAGCAGACGCGGCCGCGCGTATACATTTTTTATGCGTCTACAGCACGCATGCATCGTAGCGCAGCACCTATAGTGCACCGGGGCGGTGCAACGCCGAAGGGATTTCATATGGGTATTATACACACAATATATAATTATTATGATACACCGGCTATTTTTTATTACATATACCTATATACATGTACATTTATCGTTTGGTTTCCCATTTTTTATTTTTCCCCCGGACCACGACAACACACGAATACTGCGAGCATCCGGCAAACTTAACTTAAAAAAAAAAAAAATTCACACAATGAATGCAGATAGCGGCTGCTGCAGATTGCATGTGTGGTATACCAATATGTCGTCCCGGCGAGGTTTTCCCGCGAGGCTCGCTGCAGCGATAAGTGCATCATGGCGCGTTGTGTGTAATATTATATATATATATATATACACGCCGATGCACATTCGTCTGTGCGCGCGCGTATGTGTGTGAAGTGCATCGCCGGGGCGGCCGCCAGGGGGTGGGCGAGCGGGCCGGAGGAAACGGCTCGCGTCGATGGCTTCCGGGTGAAAGGGTTCGCGTGTGACCGACGGAGACGGCGACACACGGTGTCGCGCGGACGGCGAGTGACGGAGAGAGCGCGAGCATAAAAAGTGCATTGCGAGTGGGCGTGGCTTCGGTCGAGTGCAAGGCGTGTCGCGCGCGCCGCGGCGGCGGCGGCGGAGATTTCTTTTAATTAATATAAAATATACGCGCCCGCACGCACACATAGCGACCGTCGCGGCGTCACCGTCACAGTCGTGTGACCCGAACCGCCGCGCGGTCTTACCCGCGTGTGTGTCTGCTCATACGCGACGCGTATTTACGCGTGTCTGTGTGTATGTGTACGGCACTTGACGTATTACGTTGTGTACACACATATGACGTGTACGATATTGTATGCGCGGCGCGGGCGGACGGTTAACGAGAGAATTGTAATCGCTTCTCGGGCTGCTTTCGCAGTGGATTTTCACTTCAAACGATAACGCGCGTACACGATCCACATAATGTATGTACACAGAGAGAGAGAGAGAGAGGTAGCGCAGCGGCGCAATATTGCCGTACTTAATAACGGCGGAAAAAATAATGAAAAAACAACCTCTCTCCCTCGCGAAAAAATGTATACGATATATCTATTCCTACGCCATAATACGTATATATATATATATGGGTATTACCTGGGTAAATGAAAAATCGTTGCACTTGTGCAGCAGCTCGCGTGTGTATGACTAGAGAACCGTGGATTTCGTAGGTTCATAAAAGTTTAAAATGTGATTGAACCGATAGGTATATGTTTCATTTTTTTTTTTTTTTTACTTAAACGATTTAAAAATCCATAAACCTGCTGCAGTTACAATAATAAGCAACATGATAATAATAATATAATATAAATAGGTAATAAATAATAATATATTTTTACATTGGACTTAATACCTATGTATTTAAATCCATTAATATTGCACATGATGTAATGATATGCTTAATTTTGAAAATATGTATTTTCTTTAATTAATAAGTAAATATAATTTAAATACAATCACATCTAAAATATTTAAATAATTTAATATTTAAGTATACAAAAGTTATTGAACCTTTTAAAATGTTTTTCCTTTCGATGACTTAATTATAATTTGTGATTCGTGAAAGAAACAAATTCTATTTTTTTATGAACATTAGTCCTTAAATATGAAATATAGGTTGAATATTGTTCTCTAATCTTCAATATATTACATATATATATATATATATTAATACCCAAAATAGTTTTTTTTCTACAAATCGTATAATGGATAATTCGTATACATTTTCCTACCGTATTGAACCTAATAAAGCCAAAAAATATAAGTAAAAACCTGGAAATCCACTCTATGATCAATGATCATCATATTACACTCTGCGCACATATATTTAATATAATATGGTAATAATAATAATAATATTTATTACTAGAATTAAATGTAGCTTTCAGATAAGACATGTGTACAGATGAGATATCTACTATATATATCATGTGGAGCATTGATCTCCACTGAAGTAAATGCAAAGCCTCTTATCAAAGAACAAGAGTGGTACATATTATCTAAATCTTAAGACGAGTGTAAAATATACATAGCCACTTAAAGTAATATAAATATTATGTCAAGTATATTTTTACGGTTGAAGACTGAAGGCACGATAAAACTTATAAAATAAAATATGTTTATCGTACAAAGCAAGAGAAGATATTATTATGACAAGTTTACATTGAAAGTACATTTATATATAATATATTAATAAAACATAAGCATCAATGGCTAGGAAAGTAGCGAACCAAATATCAAAAAGTAATAAGGGCTTAAATTTTCTCAAAGTCGTCTATCGGTTATAATTTCGAATAATTTTGGACTTTTATATTTGATAGGAAAAAAATGTTTTATGATCTTATATAATAATATTACATAATAACACATTAAAATTTTAAAACGTGTTACTATTATACTTGTATTATAGCACTGCGTTTATATTTTATGAATTTATGATGCTTGTCTATTAAATTGTAAATATGTATCTACATCAAGATATACAATCATTATATAATATGTTGATAACTATATAAATAAGGATATAATAATAAAGTATAGGTTTGAGTAATAATAAATAACACTGTTATGGATGTTTAAATAAGAAATTAATGGTCAATAACAATTCTGATCATTATAGAGGACACAGACTAATAGGTAGGCTTATTATTAGTATATTATTTTATTATTTGCTTAGTATTTTCTTAATTTTAGACACTAAATTCATATTTTTCAAAAATAAAATAAACTTCAAGTAACACACTCACTGTACAATCCAATTTGCAAGAAGCTGCCACTATGCTAACTTATACTAAATATGTAAGTGGTATTTAGTAGCTTAAAATTAGTCTAATTATAACAATTATACCTATAATATATTTTTTGTATTTCAATAAAATTATTAAAACCGTTTGGAGAAAAATCGTTATTTTACGTTTAAATATTCAATTTAAACTAAATCGGAATTGTAAACACTGTTTTTAAATTTTTTAAGAACAACATTCCTAAAAAGGAATTAGAAGATTACTTTAACTTTTTTCAAACTTTTATTAAAAAAGTAGCAAATCAGAAAGTTAGGACATTATGTACATTATATAATCGATTTTATCAATGTGAAAATGATGATTTTATTTTAAGCTCCAATATTTTCTACAATGCTCGGGTATAGTTAAGTACTGCCTAGGCCAAGTTTAGTCTGATCAAAATAATGTGGGTGATCAAATGAATTGAATCATGAAATTATTATTTATTATTTTCTTTTTTAACAGATTTAATTCGCTACGATATATCTAGACAGTGTTTTTAAATAATTTTATTACAAACTGAAAAATATCGCACCGTGTATTAACTATTTAACTAAACTACTAAATATATAATTATATATACAACGTGCACTTTACGAACGCTGTCATATAATAGACATTTTGAATGTAGCTTGATAAAATGTTATTTTGCTAATTTTAATATTTTATCTAATTGTCCTACCTTTGTTTCCATTATTTGGTGACTTTACACGGTGCCCGATTTATTAATTTGGACAAAATATATTATCAGTTATTAATATTACCAGTTTAAAGTATTAAATTATTTTATCAAAAATGTATTTTAAAGTTGGTCTAGAACTTTTAGATCTTTTTCTCTATTTCATATTCCTACTTGTGCAGTTGTACCACAAAATACGAGAGTATAACAATCCTCTATTTCGTCTTACGTTTAATGCCTATAAAAGACTTACCTTTCCAAATTTATTATTAGCTATCATATATTGTTGTTCAAATTATCTTTGCTCAAATATATATACATTAACTACCAACTACCTTAAATTTAAGCACTTTACCATAACAGTAGAATTAAGAACTGATAATCTGTATTATTATTATACATTTAGGTGCAAGTCTGCATTTTATTATAAATAAATAATATATATATAGTATATTATACACGTATATATGAAACTATTTAATGTATTATAACATTATATTGTAAGTTTTAGTGCACTGAAGTCTAAAGCACATTTTAAATGTTAATGGTATATTTTAATTAGCCAAAAAGAGTCTCATAAAATGTATAACTCATATTATAGTTTTTTGAAAGTCGATTATACTATTGTAATAATATATTTCATGCATATTTATATTGAAAGTAAAACAAAAATTACCCGAATAGTATATCATCGTGCAGAGGCCGGATGTTTTGTTATATTGTCATCCTCGATTCAACGTACGTTAGTAGTGGTGTGCTACCGCATGTGCTTTAATATTAAATTTGATAGCATTAATAAATCATTGCGTTTGAAAAGCGATTCCAACAAAGTTAGGTTGAGACAGCGGTTGTTGACATTTCTCCGATATTTTTTGTATTTTTGACGATAGTTTACGTTTATCATATCATTACGTTTAGATAAACTATTCATGAAAAAAACCATAGTATATATACCTACCTAACCTCGTTATACTAATATCTAATTCTATGTATAGAAATAGGTATATACAATGAGAAACATTTTTAAAAATAATTTCCGCACCTATCCAAAAAAGTGCACTTAAAAAAATTGTGACAAATATAGATATATTAACATATAACCATATAACCATATCTATCACTCCATCGGGTAATATAAATATAATATCAATATTATAACTAATTATTGCATATTATCTCTTAAAGGCATCGATTATTATTTAGTCTAAATAAATCAATAACATATTATTTTAAATTAAAAACGATTAAACTATAATAATTTACATCGTTATATACATGGAAAAGTTTGGTGAACAATGAAAGCACCTTGCGTGCTGTAATATACAGGAAATACAGATTCCTTGATTTGTTTTCTATTATATTTATATTAATTAAAGTTTAAACTAATAATTGTTATAAATATTTGTTAGATGATATGCTGTAATGACTAAGAAATCTTTACAATGAACTTGTCTGATGTATCTTTTATACATCATCATTATTATTATAAGTTATGTATAATAACAATATTATATTACATAATAATTCACTTTACGTCTGTATCTACTTCCTACCTATCATTATTTGAAAGCGTATATTATTATGAATAGACGTTTAACGCACCATTTATATTATTATTATTCATTTGTATCACGTATTCACCTGTAACCGTATACCTATGCATAATATTATAATACAAAATAAATACTATGTAATATTATATATAATATTATAATCTGTAAAATACTGTTTCAAATCGTACAGATAATAATATAATAACATAATATTATCATTAAACATTTAAATCGACGCGGTAATTTAGTTTTCAAAAACTGTTTTGACAAATATTCTATTAACGTTTCTCGACGTCTTGTATAAAAAAAAACCGGACCGGTCCGGAATACATAGAACGTAAATCGTATTTTAGAGTTATTAATGGTATTTTTTCGTCGTTGTTTCGACGAATTAATATAGACGAAGGCGAATTTCGAACCATTTGTTTGCACTGCACGATAGATCGCACATCACGTTTTTTTCAGTAGTTTCAGTCATACATATCTTTTCGTTGAAGAAGAACGATCTCTTTAGTTTTTAATATATTATTATACCGAGAACGCACGCACCATTCTTTATTTAGTATTATAACAATATTATAGTAGGTAAAAAGCTACTCAAAAAAAGCACATTAGGTAGGTCTCGGTTTCTTACATAAATCTATATTATCAATGTTGGACCACCACGAGCATAATATAAAATGAAAGATAATGCAGTCATTAAAGAAATGAATTATAATGTAAATATTTACATATTTCTTCCGACATTTTTTTTAAAAGACAATGTTTTGTTTTGTTTTGTTTCATGCTTACAAGTAGCCGTATATAACGATGACTTATTTTATGGTTTGCATACTTAATGATCTTGGGTATATGTTAGATTATTTTGTTTATTATTGTGGACCTACTTATTGATGGTTGTTAATTTACTCTAAGATCTCTATCGAGCAGGTACAACATAACTTTATATTATCATAGATTTGTTTTTGTAACATTAATTTAAATTTAAATTTTGAATTGAGAAATGAATATATTTATTGTTTTTATACAATTAAGTGTGTTTTAATTGTGTTTAACATCAACTTTAAGAGAAATAAAAATACATAAAACTTAAATATTAAGAATGATTTGTGATGGAAAAATAAAACTAATTAGTTATTTTTTTAAGTGTGAAGGAATCAAAATAAGTAGGAAATTTCAATTATTCAACAAAATTATCGGTAAAAAATCAATAACAATTACATTTAAATGTGTATATATTTAAGCAATAATAGTTTTTTTTCAAAATAATCTTTGTAATTTTATTTTTTATTGTATTTTAAAAATAAATAATATTGGATATTCCTGATGTCTTCTAAAAATATTAAGATTAGCATTTCATAGATATGATAATATACATATATTTAAAATAGGTTTCTCTTTCCAAGTTATTTTGTGACTTCTCACTTTATCACTTTTTTCGATTATATCGATCAAATATTTTATTCTGAGTAGAAAAGCTTAAAAATGTAATACAATGGCTGTCTCATATAAAATCATATTATTCTTAAAGCAATAATATAATGTAATATAATATATCAATACTCCAGTCATTAGTTTTCACTTTTTTCCAAAGGCGTGTTAGTACCTAGTTCAAATTTTGACGTCAAGAATGCAAAATTGTGATTTATGATATTTTGGAAAAAAATAAAATTATTAATCGTGGAAACTTGAAAATTCCACATTTAATTAAAATATAATTGTAAATAATCTGTACAAATGTTTAAAATATTTAGATATTTTAAAAGCAATTGAAATTTTAATTTTTTTTTTTAAAAATTTCCATAAAAAATGTTCAGGCAAACAAGGTTCATCTTAAGTGTTTTTACTCGTGTTTAAAAATATCACAATACCTTTACGCGTTTTTTTAAATTATTGTTTAAAATACAAAATTTGACAAAATTTAAAATCACAAAAATTTGTAAATTTTTTTATAAATCATGTAAACTCGGCAGCTTACAATTTAAATTAGATAGAAGTATTTCTAGTTTTTACAAATATTTTTTTTTTTACAATGGTATGAGCATTATTCTTATAAATATACAAAAATATCAAGAATATAGATATTTTTTTTCTTTTAGACATATAAAGTTTAAACTAAGAATAGAAATCAGTTATATTTTTATAACCGATAAATAACAATTTTTTTCCTCAGTCCATTTTAGTTTTTAAATCCTGTGATTCTAATAAATATTAATTGTAAAGACTTGAAAATTTTTGAATCTACGAATTATTTATACTAAAACAAAAAATATAATAAGTTATGATCACAGTGAAATGTCGATATATCATTTTTAAAACATATTATAATGCAAATTTTTATTTTTATCATAATATTTTTAGTGAAGCCTTATTATTATTACTGCTTGTTAAAGAAAAATATTTTCCGTTGTTGACATTACTTTATTATCATATTATTTATTATAATATATGAAATACTGAATATTGATAATTTAAATATAAGTGGATATTTATTTGTAATTCTTCCAAGGAACTTACAGAAAAGAACTATTTTACAAAAGGTAAGACACTAAGTACATATAAAATTAAATTATAGGTACTAATGGTATTATTATTTTTTAGGGGTCTTAAGACTCGTTCTTATTTATTATTTATTGTCACTTATCAAACTTATTTATTATACAAAACTATACAGAGATTGTAGATTAACTTATAAAAAAAAGAAAAAGAGAAAGAAAAAAAGTATTAAAATATTAACAATTCAGCATAATATTCGAAAAAAGTTTGAATTAGGTGAACAAAAGTAATATTTGTTAGAGACACAAATTATAGTTTAAATACTAAATAAAAAAAAAATGTATAAAATATTTTGTGGCGTACCTACCTACCTTCGAAAGTTGTTACTCAGGGTAAACACCATGAATGGAAATCAAATCGGTCACCGTATAAACCGATCAAATAAAGAATAAAATATATTATAATATTAATCGATCGCAATTAAGTTGAATTGACGTTTAATATCACTATATCAGTGTGAATTTTAATAATAAATGAGTTGATAATCCTTAAAATAGTCATAATAATGATACCTATTGTTTTCCCATCGAAAGCGTTTTGTTATAGGTGTATGTTAAACGTATATATTGTATGCTACACTTGGTGCTTGGTGTTTTTCTTTGCTCAAAACGATTGCATTTTTAAGGTCTCGAGGACATAATACCTAATATAATATCGCGTATTATAATATTATGTTTATATTATAATAGATGAAACGCTCTGTCGGCGGTGGCGGTGTACCCACCTCAAACAACACAATAATGGTCACGTCGCTCGTGTAGAATACGTGCGCCGTCGCGCAATTAAAAACAAAACATTTGAATATAACAAAACGATTTTTGTTTTTTATTTATAGAAAACGGTAGTTTAACGTAATATTTTAATGACATGTATTTATTATATTATAATATATTATAGGGTACTCGTAGCTATATAATATATATATATATATATATAGCGTTTGGACGTTCTGCGTTTATTGTCGTTAATTTTATAATAATGTACTAATTAAGGATGAACGGACATCCGGATTTCTAATTTATTCGAATGAGATGTTTTTCAAACTTATTATTTTTATTTATACATATTATAAACTATTCGAGTAAACGAGTAAATTATGAAAATTATGGTACAGAAAAAAAAGGAAACGATCTAATAATTGTAACACGTATTCTTAAA
Organism: Rhopalosiphum padi; assembly: GCF_020882245.1. Lineage (NCBI taxonomy): Eukaryota > Metazoa > Arthropoda > Insecta > Hemiptera > Aphididae > Rhopalosiphum > Rhopalosiphum padi. Next base: position 87,477,823 of record NC_083597.1, read on the forward strand.
CATTTAAAACGGCACATTATCATAATTCATAAGTCATGAGTACTCGTGATAAATAAATAATACATAGGTATTATCACTAAGTTCAAAAATTATAATTTAATATAGTAATATGACTATTTATTTGCTGACCTAATAAAACCGACTTAAAAATAAATCTTATAGAATGTCATTCTTAATCATTCGTCGTATATGTTACTTATTTTTTGTTTATTTGTATAACAGATTGTAATGTATACATATATATATATCAAAATTATTGGATTTGTATTCACGGATTAAGTATTCAGATTTCAGATTTTCTGCAAACATAAATGCTATAATTAAATCATAAATGTGTCTAAATGCGTCTTCAATCGCCATTAGATTGCTTAAATACAACGTCAGTCCACGTTTTTAACCATAATATAACAGTTTTTATAACAATTTCCCAGACTTTCGAATTAAATTAAATTTTTAGTATACAAATATTGCATTTTAATTCATAATTATTATATTCATTATATTCACGAATTACGAATTACGAATATATGAGTCGTATTTTAAACACATTAAAAACCTAACACTATAAACACACACGGTCATGTTAAAAAAATACGTATGTAATTATAAGTAATTTCATTATCGTCTCCCATTACTAATTATATAATTTTTGTTCCATTCTACTTTAAAAACACGATAAGTCGATACCTATTTCAAATTATATTTATATAGATAATAGTATGAATAATAATGTACTTGTGCACTAATCATAGGTGCAACATAATATGCACGCATGTACCTATCTATACTTGAGTTTCACATTAATTAAATTTGAGTATAAATGCGCGGTACAGTTGTTAATGATATTACAACCATCGAAATACAATATTATTGACATAAACATGTTTTTTTATAAATTATCTATTCAATATAAGTACCTATACGTGACGCTGCGAGGGGATCAACGTGACGTCTAACACTTTTGGACACGTTGAATATAATCGTATTCTATGTTTTACAGGCGGGATAGGTATCGATTTTCGGATTTTGTTTATTCGTGTCTAAACACTAATACTTACCCGCCCGTTGAACACTACTTGACTCCGTATAATATAGTCGAACCGATCCGACTATATAGGTCTTTCGTACAGGCACATTCGACGTAGACCTTCATCTCTTCTCTGTGCAACACAAACACGGCAATTAAAACGCTGTTTAATCGCTGTTTATTTACGGTTTGCTCAATACTATTCAATAGCCGTTCTAATCGATATGGCGTCAGACAGGTGAGATATAAAATTCCGCCTACACGACGTGTTGTGCGCCGAAAGGGCGCTGCGCATATCGATTTCGATCGGAGATCGCAATCGGCGACGTTAATCGTCGGGTTTTCTGTTATATTGTGTGTGTGTGTGTGTGTGTGTGTGTGTGTATAGTGCATATACACAGGAACACAGTGTTATTTTGTCCATTATAATTCCATTAAAACGCGATATAACCTCCGACTAGTCGATCATTATCTGCTACTGCTGCAGATACATCGGTCAAACTCGTATTCATATTTTTACGTTATACATTTTTTTATTTTATGGCGCATTATACACAGCACAAGAATACGAACCTTTATTATGTATAATATAAAATTCGAATTCCTCGTCATTATCCCGTCACGTCGATAAATCGAAAACACGGCTGCTATAGAGTGCTAGCCGCCTGTACAATACGTATATATGACGTATAAATATATTATTGTACACACGGTTTTCACATTACAAAATGTAACTTAAAATAATATACGTCATATATGCCGCGTGTAAAATGTCATAAACGCCCAATATGGGCCTCGGATTTGACACACAGTGTTTTAATAATAATAATAATAAAAAAACCACTGGTTATATTATTATAACCACGCGCATTAACCTAACCTGCACTGTCGTTTTTAAGGGTCATACACATAATAACGAGTATAGTCGAAAATGACCATATATTGCCGGTTCTTTTATATGTCGAATATACCGATTATTGTTTTATTTTCTCCCAACATTTTATTGTTTCGATTTTTTTACGGGATACGCGCCGTCGCTCGAGCGATTAAAAGACGATAAAATCCCGAGGAAACCCTGCGGTTTCGCCATGTGACGACCGTTATTGTACATATTTTATACGAGCGTGCGATAATCGCGGACGCAAAGCCACCACCGCCGCGTCGCTGGTGGAAGAGACTTTATAATACAACCAATAAAAATTCGAATAAAAAAAGGGTAGGTAAACCCCTATAATAATGGTAAACGCGTATGTTTATATTTAATCACCTCTGCAGGTGAGGTACCCATACTTGCCTACATATATTACGCGCTGCGCATTCGACATTGGAATCTGCAGACTGATTTTTAGACGGAGATAATAACCTCCCCGCATAATAATAATAATAATAATAATAAGTTGTTATACGTACAATAGCCTATATGCATGCAGTGATGTCGACTACAGCATATTCCGTGGAAATAAGTTTAAAAGTTTCAGCAGCTGAGTGCTGTTGAGTTTTATATATAATTGGACATTTGAACTAGAACTACTGCGGCTGCAAAGCAACTTTGCCGCTGCCGCCTCGTCCGTTCGATAATACGATCGTTTCAATGATGTTATACGACCGCGTAAAAAACGTAGAATACATCTTATGCGCTTGTATCGTTACGTGTGATGTATTTTATGGTACACAATATATCTATTATACTACATCATACTCAGAGCTATGAAGATCGGTAAAAATAAGTACGCGTCAATTCAAAAAAAAATATAGTAGACTTGTAGTAGAACCTCCTCCAGTGGAAACCCTCGTAGTCAAAAAACGTTTCCCGCATCCAATACATTCAATCCGCATTTATCCTCTCGCGTGACAGGCGTATGAGTAATGGTTATTATGATATTATTATAATATAAAGATCGAAATTAATAATTATCAGTGTTATTATTATTTTTTTTTGCAGCTATATTCGTTTAAAAAATAATAAATCGAAAATCGTTTTTACCATAATAGCATAACAATCGATATTACACGTCTAAAATAAATGAACATATTTATCGGTAATCTATTTTTTGGCAATCGATGAAATTTTTTACGTTAATTTACTAGCACTCGGGTATGGGTTTGTTGTGAGACGTTAGGTAGTTCACGAGCGTATAGTGAAACGTACACTATTTCATAAAAGAATTATTTTTCCGACTAGTCGTTGATTATTCAGAGAACTGCGTAGCACTTAATTTTAATAATTCAAGCCCGATGTCTTCAATAATGTGTTACGTGTTTTGGCGTTACTATGTTATTTTTCGGTGCCAAAGAAAAACAAATACAAATTACATTTCTTACTAATACACACGCGAAACGACGAATTCGGATTTTTAAATAATATATAATATTAAATCCTTATCGTACACAGTGATCTATAGAGAAAGTACGATATTTTACGAGGACGTTGGATCTGTACAAAATACTACGGGCTGAATAACTGAATATGATTATGAACAATACGAAACTAACCATGGTTATAGTAATTAGTAATTATTATAATCATATCTGTATACTGTATACCTTTCTTTTTGGTTTACGCATTACGGCTTTTAAAAAATATTATATGTATAGTTTTATAAAACACCGCTATATTGATCTAAAACGACTGATAAACAATAAACGTATTTATATGATAAATTTTTTTCAAAATGTTGTCTGTACGCATTTCTAATTTCTATACTCATGTACCCATGTCATATTACTCAATCCAGTTGTAGTGAATGTTATGTTTTGTGTACGATCAGACGAACGACACGCTCTCGCGGTGTAGAGTTATTAATTATTAAACACAATAATAAATAACGATACAATATTTGCACTATTTAATACTCGCAATATCCTCTGACCTCTATATACCTTTATATATATATTTATTGTAATCCTAATGTCTTATTAAATTACGTTTCTATACACTCTGCAGAGGGTCGAAAGGCGAAACTCGATGAAGCGTAGTCACTACAGCGCTGTATATATATATATATTATATAGCTAGAACCTACGTATTATATTATATATTTTACGCGAAAGTATAAATAATATTATATAGTTTCCGTCACGTACGCGGCGGTGTCGGCCACCAAACAAAACTACGCGTGTATAGTAATGTATCGGGTTTATTAATAATATAACCGCACAACGCGATGATGTACCTAAAAAGAATAAAGAAAATATGGACAAACGGATCGACGAATATATTATATCGTAACAACGTTCAACGATATGATGTATTAGGTGTACGTGTGTAAAACGGCCCCATCTCGTAATCGCAATATTATAATAATAAATAATAATATTAATAATATATGCGTCGTTTCTTTTGGCGGCGGCGGCGTTTTTGGGTTGTTGTTTTTGTGTTTTTAAAATTTTTTTTGGCGGCAATTCAAGTAGGTACCACACCAAACGAGACGATAACCATCAAAACGCCATTATAATACGCGTCTCGGTGTATATAATGCGTTGTGTGTGTAAATACATGTATTACATAGGTATATATACGTGTACACCGCGTACTACACTGTGTGCGTTTTGGCGTAGCCGCCGCGTCCGCGCCCCGAATTTTAATGTCGCGAATTAAAATAAAAATAATAATAACAACGCGCATTACAACGACAAAAGACCGGAGAAAGAGAAAAATTATTCGTATAATGATCGTCGGCCTCGTTGAAATACACGCCACACGTAAACCTACTCCATATACAGGGTGATTCGCCAAGCATGCACACCCCTTTTTCTTCAATTTTGCAGTTATTCAAAATCCGGTGTTTGGAATTTCTAAATATTTTTAAAATATTTCATTTTAAAATTGTTGAGATTTATTATTATAATATTATATAAGAAATGTTTTGAGGAAATAAAAAACTCTATTTTTTTTTTAATTTTGCTGAAAATGTTGGCGTATCAAAATTTGAATGAATAGTTTTTTTAGTCAATTAACCTTGAGTAGGTTTTAAGGATAATACTCGCAGTTCCGTGATAATGGGCTTTGGTAATTTTAAAATTTTAGGAATTAATATTTAATATGATTTATAAAATGGTTCAAGTATAATACATTTTAGATCTGATACTAAATATATTTTATATTATTTTAAAACCATTTTTGAGGACTGTTATTCTTAGTATAAACATTTTAATAGGTATCTAAAAAAATATTTGTCCAAAACTGTATTTCATTGCGTCAACATTTTCACAAAACATATCCATTAAATAATTAACTGTACAAAAGAAGGGTTTTCGATTAAAAACAGAAGTGTATTGTATCGTCACAGTATAATAACTAGGGCTCGGATTTAAATTCCCTAAAAATATCAAAAAAATGCCCTTTCAAAAAATGCATTTATGACCTAAAAACTCTAAAAAATGCCCTAAAAATATCAAAAAATGACAATGTACAAAAAAATTTAAATTTAAAATTAAATTACCGATATAATATTATCACTCGATAAGAAAATAATCCGATAAAAGTTTAGTTGTGTGCAATAATATCGGCTAATTGGATGGTGTGACATAAAGATTGTAAAAACCGGAAAACCTGATGTTAAATTAGTTAAAATAGTTCAAAATGAAAATAATTTTTATTACGTAGTACTATACGTATACTACTCTGTAGTACTTATATTTCAATGAGGTCAATTTTTTTAGTCATAATACGACAAATAGGTCAAAAATGTCCTAAAAAATTAAAAAATGCATTAAAACCGTCAAAAAATGCGCCAAAAATTAATTGTGGTTAGATTGCGAAGTACTTGAAACATATTTGTAGCTTAGAAAGCATCGCGTAAGATATCCCAAAAAAAAGATGCAAATGCATTGAAATCCGAGCCATGATAATAACCATTTAACCGGTACAAAAAGCTCCAAGAATTTAAAAATATTTTAAGTGTCTAAAACTGTGAATTTAAATAAATTCATTACTAAAAAAAACCAAACGGGGGTTAGCCACGTATCACTCTGTATATTTTAGGTGTACCTACACCCATCGTGTTATCATCGTACATAAACTTTGTGATATATTACACCGTGTCGCGCACGGATCTCACCAAAAACGCCATATAAAACGTAGGTCCGTATAATATATCGCTGTGAGTATACATTATATTATATTATTATTATCCAGCCGGTATATCATATCACTGCGCTATATCTGTGAGCAGCGACATCCTCTCCCATCTGTATTTTTCTAGAGCAAAACGTACGTTTTTTATACAATTTTTTTTCATCCGTCGTAAATGTACGCGGTTGTACAAGCGCAGTTATCCCATATATAATACCATTATATATACCGTGAGCACCGGTTGATGCGTGCAAACGATAAACATCGCGCGACCGCGTTAAATCGACTACTCATCCTCGACTATACTAATATAAAATAAGTGTGTGGTGTATATATAATAAAATATATGCGTATAATATTATATGTCGTGCTGGAGTCGTGTCATTTTTAAGGATTTCGTTGACGACGAAAATGATTTTAATCTAAAAATGGAAACGTTTATTCTCATGGTCCCATTCGTCGTGTATTATGTTTTACGGAGTCGTATGTTTGTCTAATGGCTGATTCTTTTAACGGTATGACATACAAACATTTTAACATTAGGAATTTCGAAAAATACTAAATTTTCATCGATATTTTCTGGTCGGCAACCAAGTCTTATAGTAATCTTATTTTCGTTTATAACGCGCCAAATATAATACCCTAAAAAATATTGTGCCTATCTTTGCCTATCTAAAAATCATAGTATTTAATAATTTTACATGAAAATTTGATACATTTTAAAGTATAAAAAATAAATAGGTACCTTTATCATTATCACCTATTCATCTATAAAAAATATATACACCTACATCATATATAATACATATATTTAGATAGTCCTCTTTCGGGATATTTTTAAACGATTTTTTTTATACGATTTTCAAATTGTAATAAATTGTAAACTTTATACTTTTCAGAAACTGTTGTGTGATAATATTTCTTAGCCCATCATCTATCTTCGCTCCCATTTATTTTAACTTAAAATGCTTATAAATAATGATCGATGATCGATACTTTATACATCAAAATTATCAAAAAAAAAAAAAAAAACAATTTGCTTCCAAGTATTTAATTTAAAAGAAAAAGGTAAAAAACCGCGAAGATTAAAAATAATTTTTATTTGATTATTGTAAAATTTTAAAAACTTAAATTTAGACTTAGTTTTAATATAACAAAAATTTACTATGTATAAAAATCGAATTTAGCTATGAAAAGAACCTTCATATACATTATACACATCACACATGTATATATGTAGCTAATAATATACATAGATAATCTATAATTATTATAATATTACCATATCATACGCGAATGAATTTTGAATTATATTTTTTATTCAATAAAATATAAATATATTATAATATAACCGCTCGTTATTCTGTTGCCTACCGGTCACCGGAGAACTTCCTCAAATCGTTAATGTTACCGTTACTGGGCCACTAGAACTTTCACGTGTCCCGTTCTCACATTTTAATCTCGTTCCACGCCCAACTTGGAACTTACAGAAGTACGCATATACAATATATATATATTTAATATTTAAATATAGAATATAATATTTAATACATAGTCCCGTTCTACCCCTTCGGAACACGCCACATATAATAGGTACCTATATACACCGAAATATTAATAATGCGCCGCATTTGTTTTTCCTGGTCAATTATTGTTTAAATTCCACACAAATGCTTACTAGGTTTTCAAATTACAGTCATTAGAGTTTATATTGTATGCTATTGTACCTCCCTGCTATAATATAATATGTATAAATGTCATATATGAGCATTTGAGTATAATTTTCAATGTAGCCTTGTAAAATAAAAATCGAATTAAAAAAAAAAATACTCGAAATAATAAATAGACTTTTTTATATGCTAATTATAAAACACTCATGAATTTTTTTTTTATCGAAAGTTTTTTATACAATTAATATTTCAGTGGGCTATAAATTTGAACACGTCAATGTCCTATAATACAGTATAGATAAAATACTTCGTAGAATACGCAACATTTCCATGCAAATAACCACCCATAATCAGAAGTGCTTTTTTTACTGCGTGTAGTAGCGTACTGCTATTTTTAAGGATAACATAATTATAAAGATGTGTAGAAGAAGGTACCTATATAGATTAATGAACTATGTATAACTCAAGTAAATTATATTATAATATAGTCTTTTGTGTCCACGATATACTTCACGTTAATATATTGTGTAAGTCGGTCAAGTCAGACTTAAATTGCTTACAAATTTGGTCAAAACCATCACAATAATGATATTGAATTAGTATAAGAACTAAGAATAGTTAAAATAATTTATATTTCTGTTTTATAAAAATATAAGCCGTCGTATAGGTATATATGTATAGTTATACTATTATTATATAATTGAATACGGTAGTTTATAATACAAATGTGTTAAAAGAATTTTATTATTTTACTATTTTATAAAGTGTGAAGCATTTATAATTTAGTTTTTATAAATTATTATTTTTAATATTATTATTACTTAATTTTTTCGTGTATTCAATTAATAATAAAACACATATATTTTCATTAATATATATTATATTTATTGATCTTTGCATAAAACACCGGCTTCTTTGGCCATTAGTGTTTTACGTTAACTTTCATTAATATTACTTTTATAACTAAGTTAAATTATTTTTTAAAATAAGTTTTAAGTTAAAAATATTTTGGAATTTATAATTATCTGAATAATTTTCCTTACTAAATTTAATTTTAAAAATTTTTACTAAACAATTAATTCAAAATTAAATTTATTTTTTAATTTCACCGCTTGTATAGGATACGTGTTAAACACAATAGTTACTCGATGATATCTAATTATGTAATTGTATTATAGATGCGAATAGTTTATTTTATAATTATATTAACAATATTTTTATAGGTACAAAATCAATAAGTACTTACATATTTTAAAAACACTTCGACTTATATCTTTATAGTTATTTGAATATTAATATATTATAATACAGTTTTTAAACGCCAAACGGTATACCACAAACTTTAAAAACTTCATCACGTATTTTCTTTATATGTAAAAATAATGATTAAATTATTTTCTACAGTTACAAACCTGCATGTAAATCACTATACTTTCGTCACTTAATAAAAATAGCATCTTCAGCACAAACATTCGTTTGAGATATTTTTTTTCTCTTTTCGGTCCAGTCAACGTGATATTTTTCGGTTCAAATATTAAAAATTATTGTCCATGCCAAAATCTCGATCCGCTTGTCAGCTATGATTGATGGCTGATCATTTTTATTTCAGTCGTCTCCCCCATTCAGGCGTAAGAAAGTCGAAAAAAATACATTTATGTCTGTCGACCAAGGCCCTTCGAAGGTACATTTATGTCTGTCGACCAAGGCCTTCGAAGGGCACAAAAAGAAAACTAAAAAAAAAACTATACAAAGATTAAAATCATTCGGAGAAATCTCTGTCTCTGTTTCGATTGCGAAACGTCCTGTTAATTTCACAAAAAAATAACGATACTCGATTGGCGTCTTCAGTAATTCTGTTTTCCTGTAGCCAACACGAAGTAGCTGTATATGTATAAGCCTCGTGGCTTAAATCAACGGGTGCAAAACGAATTTACAGGACTGGTTTAAGCATCATTAACGTATATGTTAAAGAACCAAATAACGCATCAAAACCATATATTCTTGCCCCACCTCGAAGGATTTGCCTATAGGCTATGGAAGTAGTCTCGAATTACTCTAATACAGATTTAATAATATTTAATTAGGTATTTCATTATAATCAGCGTTTTAAATGTAATTTAAGGTATTAGTATATGCACGAAATGATACATTTATTAACTACCTAGCCATAGGTATTATTAATTTTCTTTAATCAATTTTTAAATGTAGGTATATCGTACTCACTACTCGTGTTATTATATAGTATATAGGTACATCAACATTTCTCGAATATAATAAATTAAGCAATCATAAAAAAAAAAATCCTATGAAATCATCAAGCAGACATTTAGTGCTAATAATAACTCAAATAATATAAGAACATTTTTTTCAGAATTCCAAAAAATGAACTCAACAATCAGGGTAGGTAACTAATGATAATAATAATACATCACATTATATAATATATAAATACATATGCATGTACGCAGGTAGACAAAACGCAGGATTCTGCAGACTGGTGATGATTATCATTTATGTATACTAATATACACGATTTTCAGATAAACATTATTGTTGATTTTACCGTCGTAATAATTGTTAAGACATTTGTATATTATTGTACAATCTCCATATTCGCAAACGCATTAAAAAAAAAAAAAAAAAAAAAAAACGTATTCGTATTTTCGGAATATGTATATTATTATGTGATACGTATAATCAATATTATAACATAAATTATACATAATGCATATTATATAGGTGTACATGACATATGCATATGTACTTTACGAGGCAAAAAACGATATATTATAATATGCGTTGCCGGTCCCGGTGGAATAATATATTATATTATAGTGCTGTGCATGTGTGTCACCACTCGCCGCCTGACTATAATATGGACGCGATAATAATGATAAAAACGCGCGCGTGTTACAAAGAGTAAAGACACGTATACTACTAAAACCTAATAATTAGACAACTTACTACTGTACCCGAATATAATGGCCGTGCATACATGTGTTTCGAGTGTGGGGTGAAATAAAATAAAACATTTATAGACGAAAACATACACACTCATCCCCTGACGCACCTGCAGCAGTTTTAGGGACAAAAAACATATACATGCACACACATTACACGTCATATTATAGTACATATACGTCATACATATTACATTAAATTGTTTCGGTCGATGAAAACCGTGTTACAACGATACAACGCAGCATCTTTCAAAAATATAATTTCTCATATACATAATAATGTATATACCTGCGTACGGTTCACACGAGACGGATCACACACGTAAACCGACAAACGTTGATGTCTTGCAGTAAACGGATCGAATTAAGTACCTACTTCCTATATTAAATTCAAAATAAACCGTCATAATAATATAATAACGAAAATCGTAATAATAAAAAATAATAATCTTATGTATGTACGTTTATAATATGAAATTGTCGTTGTATAGGTATACGATACTATAATACCGCAGTAATACATATATAATGATTCACCAAGCATTTCTTCAACCATCATACAGCTATTTAAAAATCTAACTTTTAAAATTTTTAAATATACTTGAACAGATAATATATTTTAAAATTTATGACATTTTTCGTACTACTCAAGAAGTGTCCCGCGTGGAGATATAGACTTCTATTTTCTACATAAAAGTCCTCTTTATTCTGCAAAGTTTTTAGCTGGTAATACTTTTCTTAATATGTTTACGCGTCTATTGTAATGATTAGCTATCGAGTTATTTAACTGAGTGCGCTAAGAACAATATGTCATTATATTATAATAGGTTTGAAAAATATGGGAGCTATATATGTAGATTTTAAAATATAAACGATTAATATTAATCCATAAACATTAACACATATAACATTTGTAAAAATATGGTATATAATAAGTACTATAGTTACAATAATTTACACATTATAATACAGGACTACGTTATCGTTATAAACATTTCAATAAAGAAAACATCTTTATTCGTTTGAGTTAGGTACATCAACATTTTCAAAAAAATATCTATAAAAAAATTTACAATATTAAAAGGGGGTTTTCTTTGAAATAAGGACATTTTTATCGTTCATATAGCTGTTTTTAAATATGGTTTATAAATAAGGATACTATTAATCATAATATTTAAATACTCTGAAAATTTGAATTAGAATAAATATCGTGGGTGAGCTTGCTAGATAAGTCGTCCTATATATTGTATTTTACACGAGTAATGATGACACCGACGAAGGGGGAGGTATTTTAAGACCAATCATATGTCTTATCAATTATTATACAATAACGATTCGAAAACAAATATTTCGGTTCTAGAGGTCGACAGTAAGTTTTGGTTTAGTTATTTTAGTCGTGCGTGTACACGTTATAATATTATTATATAGTAAACGCATATGTAATATAATAAAGTATACATTGTTCTCAAGATGCGCCTGAAAAATCAGTAGAGAATAGAGATAAAGGTCAAGAGAACAGCCATAAAGAAACGGTCAACGCGTTTTTTATATGATCGTAAAAAACATTATTAAATATAATATATGTATATGGACACGTATTATATTGCATACCTAAATGTTATTTTCATCGAGGATGAATTTATGTAGTCAACATTTTTTTTATGTATCTTCTTTAGTTATAGTCAACATAAAAATCACTTCAACGTATTTTCAACATTGTTAAACGTTGACGTGAGTTAGACGTGAACATTCAATGAAATACATTTTTGAAAACAAAAGTAAGCTTTAATTATAAAATACATTATATTGTATATTGACCATACAGATAATATCATTTAATTTTGATTTTGTTTTGAATGTTATTATTTTCAAAACTAATTGTTTAACAGTCTAAAAAAAAAATTCCCATTTACGAGCGTAACATTATATTATAATTTATCATGCAATGACATAAACATGTATGAATAATATTATACATAGGTAGGTACATCGAAATAACGGTTAACTTAAATTATCTAAACACATCATAGTAATCAACAGCTCTACACGAATACGTACTCAATACGTACTTCATATACTACTTAATAATTGACGTTGGTTATTGTTTAATGTAAAAATATTAAAATTTAAAAATACTTTTGAAAAAACCAAAAATTTATTTAAAAAAAAATCATTGTACCTGTTCATTAATCGTTTTATATTTTAAATCCGTCACCTAAATGAAACAAAAATATTATTTTATTATTCGCATATTCACAAAGTAATAAATGCTTTAAAAAAAAAAAAAAAGTGGATCAACTTTTCGGAACAGTAATAAATATTAAAGGTATTGGTAATACAGCACTGTTCAACAGAAAACGTGTCGTAAGTCGTAACACTAACAATTTTGGCAGTGTTGTCATATCAAGAACAGCGGCACCTAATCATAAAAATATCTAACAGTGCTGGAATTGATGATACCTGACATTATGACTCCGGCGATTATATTTACAATAATAATAATAATAAAATAAAAAGAATAAAAACAGTTGTAATATAATAATATAGTTTTAATATACATCGCGTATATATAATGGCAGTCGAGTCTACTTTAAGTTATTTATATTATATAATATAGGTTACCTCGTTTAAAAAAACGTTATAAATTTGTCCCGACCGAACACAACAATAAGAGAAAAAAAATCGCACGTCCGGCTTTGCGATGCTCACTGCTCAGAGAATTAGAGTTAAGAGGTTCGTTTTTTTTTTTTGGTTTTTTATTTTTTCACCGTAACTCCCTACCCGCCCTGACGAAGTATTAATGCGATAATTGACCGTTCTAAACGACGTAACCGACTCGTTCCAACATTTTCACGCAGCAAAGTTATTACCTCTATACGACTCTACTTTTCACAATAAATACTACACTCGGTTATTATATACAACAGTCGGTGTTTAATGTGTTATATATGAAGCTTTTCGTTTGGTTTTTTTTTTTTTTTTATTACTTTAGCAATCGGCCTGTTCAGTTTTCACTGTACTATTATTATTATTGTGCTATACGACCGCCACCGTCGCCGTGCACATTGTGCGCGATCGCATTGACATACCGTCCGCCCCCCTCCGCCTCCCCGCGAATTGTACGCGAACACACTGCACACGAGTACAAAACTGTATATTATTATCATTATTGTCTTATAAAATAGTCTATTATTATTTATTATTATTATTATTATTATTATTATCGTTATTATCTCTGTATAATAAAACGAACGTTTTTCGTCTCTTTGTTCGTTCGACCGGTTTGTGCCGTGCCGCGCAGCGGCTGCTCGAGGGGAGGGAATCTTGCGACTCAATCAGAGTGGCGTCGTCCGATTGTGTCCGAAATACGATTGTCTTTTTCGTTAGTCGCGTTTGGTTTTTTTCCCCTCGCAATCCGCACTGTATATTACATATATTATTATTATTGTAGGTATATAGCAATTAAACGAGAACGGATTTCGGGAGCCGAGCGCACGAGATCCGCGCGGGAAAAAAAAACGAGAGAAAAATAAAACGTTTAGAAAAGAATTCGTCCTCCGACCTCGGGGCCCGGTTTTTGCGCGAATGACAATGGCCCCGGCTCACGTGTGTGTGTATAATACGTGTTTTCGGGGGAATGCCAGCGATCGGGAAAAAAAAAAAACCAAATAAATATAAATTAAAGAAAAATCGTCGTCGCGTCGTCGTCGTCGTCGTAACGATATAATATATTATTGTAACCAATACATATAATATAATATATAATACGGCGTATTATATTATATATACTTACCACTTACCAGTTACCTTGCGATGAAGTCGCAACTCTGTGCGTGCACGGTAGCCCGCGCCGCACGCAGACTACGTCTGCGAGCCGTACACTCGGAGACAGTACGAATTCGAAAATAATTGCGCGTTCGACGGTGTGTCGCGATAATTTATCGACTGTTGGACGTTTCTATATATAATATGCATTCGCTGCAGAGGACAGCGCAGACGTCGAAAAACACACGGTTAATGGCAGTTGCATTGTAGCTATACATATATACAGGCTGATCCACATACATGTAACCCCCGTGTTTTCCTTATTCGAATTCTGATTTTTTGAATTTTATTTAAATATACTTGTAAAGACCATTTTTCAGGTTCTTGAATTTTTTTCGCAATACTCGAGGAGTGTTATAAAGGCAAAAGCTTCTGTTTAAGTCAACTCTCCTATATCTGTTTTTACTATAAATTATATAGTGGATAATTTTTTTGTATTTAAATATAAATTCGAACAAGTAATTATTCAGTTCTTCGATTCTAAAATATTTACATCAATAGTCCTTAAAAATATAAAATAGATGTTATATCGAATCTAGTATTTTTATACTTAGATAATTTTTAAAAATTATAAATATAAAAAAATATATTAATATTAATTACCAAAGCCATCATATTTTTTTAAACCCATATATTATTATAAATATATTATCCTAATAAGTAATTATAATACACATAACTAAACGATAAAAAACTAATCATACAAATTTTGATTTTGATACGTCAATATTTTCAACAATCAATTCAAATTGTCAGTACTTACAACTATATTAAATGTAAGCTTTTTATTTAAATAATCATTTAGAGTTCAGACGAGAAAATTAGTGGACTCCACATATTTTTGAGTTGGTGTTTTATCTTTAAAAATATATATTTTTAACGGTCATAAATTTTTCTTCGAAATCCATAACTTTACCCACATCAAACATTCCTATAAATATTATTGTTTATTATAAAAATGTTTATGTTCCCTCTGTTGTTATTACAAAATGTTTTAGTATCATATTTTTCTTACTAATAAAAAAGTAAAGTAAACATATAAATGCGTATCTTCTAAATTCTATAGAAAACAAAAAAAAAACTAAAAAATCGACGTTAAATAACATCCGTTAAAAACCTAGAACTTTTGTGAAATACTGCAAAAACTCGAACTTTTTCATATACAATATTCTAATACCTGTATTACACAATAATTTTAACTAACATTGCCATCATACAGGTTTATGCTATATTGAATTTATGGTTTGAATTTTAATATTTATATCGAACTACTTATATTGTTGATGTTTAATATTAAAAAGTGCTTAAAAATTAAATGTGCAATGGAAAAAAACTATAGACTATTAATAATTAAATTAGAATATAATTTATATGGATTATAGTCTATTGTTTAAGACCAAGATAAACTAATCTATATAATTCTATTTACCTAATAATATATAGATGCATATAGTCAAGTATTCATGATTCATCTTCGTTTATAATAGAGGTGTTTATATGTAAATTGTGTCAGACGTCGGGTGACGCTCTCTATCCAGCCTAGCTATGAGTTTTTCAGCTAATTTTGTTCTGTACATTACATACTTACATAATTAATTCTTTTGTTTTAACGCGTACATCGTTAAAATGGACACGTCCGTCGTGTAGTATTTGTTCGTTTTTTACACGAAAACTATTAGTCGACCCAAAATAAAAAATTAAAAAAATAACAATAATAATAATAATAACGAAACCGGTTAATTAAATCACCGGTCCACTAACTATAATTTGTGTGTTAGTGTGTGGAAGGCCGTATAGGATGGGATGAGGACGACCCTATACATAAATATATACACATGGAGTGTATATATAGGTACACACACAGACAATATTCCGGACCGGATGCTGCTATATGGTCCTCATCCAGTTATCCAATTAGTGTTTTATTACTCAAACGGCGTATATAGTATAACGATGATGAATGCTAGCGTGAACTAGATCCGTGAACGGCCACGCAGAGACTAGTAAAATTTGTCCCGAAGTGCAGTGCCGGCGGTGATTTAAGAATTTTCTGCAAGAGGAATTTTATTAAGGTGGAAATCACCCTTTCACCGCAATATCAGAGGTAAATCGTTAAGCCGGAGTAGATACCGCGTGACAATTATGAACATTATCGCGTAAACGAAGGCGTTTGAAGAACAGTTGCAATGAATTTGAACTTTGGTAGGTATATTAACATTAATGCTCTAAGTATAGTTTATTCATGTATTATAATTCATAATTATTTGTGCTGTACATTTATTGGATGATTAATGGATAAACAGCGTGCCATAAATTATTAACGTATAAGAGAACCATAATTATTTTAAATTTACTCAATTTTTTACATGTTTCATAAAACATATATTATATGCCAGGGGTGGCCAACTAGTCGATCGCGAGATGAATTTGAGTCGATCGCGACACCTTTTCCCATTTTCATAAAATTTTGAATTTTTTTCAGAAAACAATTAAAATATTTTTTTTTTTTTTGTAAATTCGTATATTTTTGTATATCCCAGGAATATAAAAATTATATTTAGAAAAAAGCGATAAATAAAACGAGACTATACACAGATCTCGAATAAAAGAACTGTAACACACATTGACAACCTTTTTTTTTTTTTTGGTCGATCGCGACAACCTAGAAAATCTCGGAGGTCGATCGCAAGTCTATTAAAGTTGGCCACCCCTGCTATATGTAAATATTTTGTACCATATATGATCCATTCAATGTAAGTCACTCATTATTTCAAATTCAAAAACTATTACCAAAAAAAAAAATGTTGAAGGAAATATTTTATCATATTAAGGCATTAGAACGATAATTTTTTTTTAAATATTTATATATTTTAACATAGTTTTTTTTTAATAATAATATCATGTATTTTTAATTCCTCATTCCAAAATAGAATTTTTTCGATCCATAAAAATCAAATTTTAAGCAAGCAGTTTATGAGTAAATTAAATTAATGTGTATTTAAAATTATAACTTATAAACTCCGTCACTCCGATTAATACTCTGCTTAAAAATATGAAATTAAAACTCACATTGTCATTCAAAATAATACAATTTCAAAAATCGTAAAGAGAAAATGTTTACAAAAATGTTGATAGTTAGGGAAATAATAAGTATTTTTTCGTTATATTGACCGAATAGAAGTTATTTGTACGAATATTTTAAAAGTTAAATCACTAATTTATCATTAAGTATTCAAATAGTTTAGTATAAGTTTTAAAATTTGGGTGGGTGGGCGTATCCGTTCGCGGTTGTTGACGGACCTAAACAACTTTTGTGCGTGCGACGCATTGTCGACCTCACACAATGTCTATCCGACCGGAATTGGCGTCGCCCGAAATCCTAATGCGCGTGCCGCGTATATACGACACACGCATTTCGACGCTGCCGAGTTTTCAATGTGATTCACACACACACACACACACACACACACACACACACACACGTGAGCACTAGCAGACAACAAAGAATATAATATATATATTATATATGAACAGTTGTTAAACAATGATACAATGGATCTGACAGAGAGGGTTGGCAGCTGTACTCGTCGTTTGGTGTTTTTTTGAAATAAACTCAACAGCTCTGGCCGGAGGAACGGGTTTTTAATGTATTTTTCGCCTTTGGAATCGATCGTCGTCGCCGGCCGTCGTTTCCACGCCGACGACCTCAACCTAAATCTCCCGTGTGCCAAAACCCCCGTTTATCCCTCGTCAGACTAAATTTATGTGCGATCCTTGCCAAAAAAAAAAATAATAATAATAATAAAAACGAAAGTTATTTGTTTTCTCGCGTTTTGGACGAATAGCTCCAACGCGAGCTATACGCCGTAATATTCGTGCAGTACATTTTGACGATTTATTGTCAAGTTATTGTGATTCATAATCGTTCAATTCAACGCACGTTTTCCAAAATAAAAATCTCACAGTTGATTTACGCACACTTCTAATTGAAATAATTTTGAATTACCTGCAATATTATTAAAAAATGTGTGACTATTGGCAATACATATTTTTTTAAACATAAAAGTAGACAAGTATATTATGAATTTTAATTTAATATATTTTTACCTACGTAATAACTAATAATTATCGTTTACTATCAACGTTTTTTTTAATTTGCGGTTTGGTATCTATTAATTCTATTATATATTTTTTTTGCAAAAGATTATGATTAAATTAAAAATATGTTCTCTAATGTACAGTGTGCTCAACTCTATCACGTAATATTATTGCTATAGATAATATTACAATGCGTTTAGGTGTTATCTTCGCGAAAAAAAAAATTACATTATAAATTTAATAAGATAATATAATACTGCAGTTAATATATAAAATCTAAATTACATATAATATTATAATATACACTATATATTATACGAACTATTCAGATATATTATATATACATACAATATCTTTATTGTAAATTTAATACGCAATGAATGCAATGATGACAAATATAGTAAGTTATTATAACCGCTCCGAGTCGCGTGTACAACGCATAGTACAAGCAAACTGCAGGTCATAACATCAAATGCTTCGAGGATATTATTTTGGTCTCACGCGGCAGGTTAATACTTAATATCACACAATATATTGCGGCAATTTAATAGATATAAGTTATATTAAGTCTTGAGCCAAGACAGCAACATCATTGTAGTGCAATTTAGTCGCTAACACCGCTCGACCGCTAATAAGTCAGCATAATATTTCTCGACTGTGTCTAGATCAATATTGTGTTAATTTACACATGCCTATCCGCTTGTACATAAAACAGTCATATTATATTATATACGTGTATGAAACGTAGAATTCACTGCATCAGGTAAAACAAATTGTAACGACCTATAAGTTCGATTTTCAGCGCAAAATATGAAAACATATATATTTTATGCTTGGAATAATTTTATAGTATAAAATCGTAAATTCCTTCGTTTATAAGTACTTATAGGTAGAAGGTACATAGTGTGCGAAATTTTACATTAACAGTAAAATGGTCGAGGTACACCTTTCGAAATATTTAAAATACATTAATTTTAGTAACACCACTGAATTTATATTAGTATTATAATACGGTAGCTATTATATTAACAATAAAAAAAAATCAGCAAAACAATGTTTCTAATGTCAAAAACTGTGAAAATAATGCTATTTTCTAACGGCGTGCAAATAGGTACAACACGCGGAGATTTTGCTACACACGGATTTAGCCAACCAAATCCTATTTAATTATTAAATTTCATTATTTAATCAGAAACGCTCAGCAAATTAATCTCTTCCGCTGACAACATATTAAGCTTTTACCTATAATTGTTAACTTACATAAGTAAAGTAACCTGAAAATGACTACAATACATTATTTGTTATAAAACAAATAATTGTGTTTTATAAACAATAAAACTATCTGGTTTTGACTCGTTAATTATTGTTGTTTTTTTTTTTAATTTTTTTGGTTTATTTGGTATGCAGGTTTCATAATTATATAGAAATCTGCTAACTTATTTACAAAACCTCTATAAAACGAGTATATATATAAATAGTTCATTATTTTCCATCCTGACTGATATGTTTTATTAAATTGAAGAATTACATATATATATATAAATATAAATTTTCAGTCATTTGTATATCTGTTATTAATCATTATTGCCACTTAATATTTAACTCTGCGTCTCTGCGGGTCTATTATTGTATCGTCAATTTGTTTTAAGTCCTTAATGAATCAAATAAAAGAACTATTTCATTTCTACAAACCGTTGGAATAACTATATTCTTCAATTCATCGACAACATTTGTGATTAAAGAAAAAGTTATTAGAAAATGGAAGCAATTACAAGCCAACAGCAAGTCTACTACGTATACTAACTAATAACTGTATGGGGCTTAATCTGTAAGATTTCATATCATTATTCAACGTTCGCGTTATTCTATATCCTATACTTAAAAATAAATTTAATATTATGATTTTCTATTGCGAGTAAATTAATTTAATGTTATTAATTATACTTTGCAGGCGAGGCCTGGTTTATAACCGGTACTATTATAGAATAGCTGAATTTATTATTAAACGCTTTATTTTTTATTATTAATTTAATAAAGTTAGGTTAATTTCGTATAATTACCAACATAGTAATAAAGATACGGCATTATACTCGTACCTATACGATAAAGAAAAAATAGCCACCAAGTATAATAATAATATAATAAACATACCACTCGTTGTGTTATGATTTATTTTTTTTTAGTTTTATATCCATTATAATATAGGTACCTAATATTTTCATTCAAAATGTTTTGAATAGTTCAGTTCAAACATTAAAAATGTAATGTTTTCAAAAACGTTTTATTCTATGTAGAATACACAAAAAAAAACCAATGTTGTATACTTATATTATAAGTACAACATTACAATTTTTAACTAGTTACATAAACATATATAATATAGTATTTTATTTAAAAGCTTCGTTGTCAATAAAAAATATACTGCTAATGGCGATCGAAAACACTTAATTTTCAAATACTTTATACTTTACAGACTTACTTAATCTACATTTATTATAAGCTTCAAATAAACCATCATGCGGAATTCACAATTGAATTAATGGCTTAATACTAAAAAAAGGTAATTTTTATAATATGGATGTAAGCAAATTATTCATATTATAAGATATGACCCTTAACCCTGTATATTATACTCGTATGTTGTATAAAATATCAACGTTATGATCACATAAATATTTCAATAAATCAATTATTAACAACGTTGCTCTATAAAATTATAATTACAATATCGAATTCTATCTCGTATCTACAATATTGCTCTGAAAAGATTCAAATTGTTTTTATTTTACTGATTGTACCTATAGACAGTAGTGGTTTTAATATTAAACGTAAATATAAATGTCTATAGAAATAGACTTTGAATAATGTAATATTGAATAATTTTTTTGAATCCAATGCCATTATAATATTATATTATTTAAGCAACGTACACAATAATCAAACGCATAATAATATTATATATAATATCTACCATAAACGTATACGTCATTTATAGATTATAGTTGATTTTATAAGGCGTTTGGACTGCACAATATATACACTAACGAATTTTTTCGTATACCGTTAATTTGTTTGAGTATAATAACATGATAACTAATAAACACTTTTAAAAGCTTATTACATTTTAATAAAATACATGTGCGATTGCGGTACAATACAAGTAATTTCGAAACTATATATTTTGTATATTAAAAAAATAAAAAATAAATTTCGTTTTTCGTATTTATAAACGTTCTAACGTCTTTTAGATAGTATAAAATGTTATTGGAAATTTATACAAAATAAATGCTGCACATTCAAATCCTATATGAAATATTTTATTAGTTATTATTAGTTTAAAATGAGATGCTGCAGGTAGATCTGACCAAACGTCGGTCTGATGTAATCTGCAGTCTTGCAAAACCAGGTTTATTGCTCGTCATATTATCGCGCGTTAATATGATAATATGAATTATGAACATTATTTTCGAAGTCAATATTAATAAATCGCGGATAGGCTTCCTGGCCGAATAGACACGACGAATAGGTATTATGCTTAATATAAATCCAAATAATTTATATGTGCAATAACTACCTATATGTTAGTATATATACGTATTTAAGGATTCGCGATGTTTCCAATATAAAATATAAACGGACAAAAATGTAAAAGTGTTGATTCACCTGACACCGATCGCGGTGTAAACGTATATGATTTCCCAACACTGCAGGTGTGTCTAGCTGTTTAACGATATCTTCTTTTATATCGACTTATAACGAATGCGATGGTCTCTCATAATCGTATTCCTGGAGTAAACTCGATGGCGCAACATAATAATATTTCAACGACATGAATATAGGTACATATATATACAGTTGGCACGCCACTAAAGATAATAAGCGTGTGTGTACGCGATGAATGACCGTTATCGACAGCGTTGTTCGGCCAAGTGAATGATTACTATAATCACTATAATCAAATCGATATCATATGACGGACACGGACACCTCCCACTCGTCCACACGATTTCGACGACGTACGAAAAAAAAATATTAACACTTATCAGGCTGATTAAAAATAATTGTTTCCCTAGGTTACCTATTTGTATGAAACTATTAGCAACACAAAAATCCAATCAATATTATATTACATGAAAGTCTTATAATATATCATTCATTGATTTAACTCAAATAGAATTCATATTCGCAGCTTTACAAAATGGATATCAATCATAATTTTGTGAAGAAATTTAATTTTATTTGTTTAAGAAAATGTTTGGTATGCAAGAAGACGAAGATATTTAAAGCAATCAATAAATGCACTGATTGCCACAAGATTTGTCATCGCAAGTGCCTGAAGGACTTTTTATCTGAAGTATTACAGCTAACGGAGACAACTACGGTATAAAAAAAATTTAATTTTTCTATTTAACACCTTATACTTATTCTTTATAGTCTTATCCTTTCTGACTTTTAATAAAAATTCTTCGACATTTCGTTAAAGTATATGAACTCGCGGTTACTCAGTACGTCATTTATTGTGCGAGTTTATTTTTTTATAAGTGATATGGAACTTATGGAAGTGATATGAATTTGTACGTACGTAAGGAGAATGGTAAAGAAAAGAGAATTTTACTAATGCATTTTTGTCTTTTAAAAGATATGGCGGAAGTTTTTATGGAATAATATATACTTAGACTTTTGAGTGACTGCTATACAAATCAACAAAAATAATGCATTATTCAACGTTCTTAATAACAATTTAGATACAATTACTAAACATTATCTATAATACTATATTTTTTTAATTTTTTTTTTTTTTTTGAAAAATGATATTTATTATGATATAACTTTTCATTGATGGGCCATTTTCAGTTTAATTTAATAATATTTGTTAAGCAATGCTACAACATTTAATATTTTTCAAATAATTTAAATCAAATTTGTAGAATTTTAAGGTCAAAATTAAAAAATGTAGTCCGATCGATCTCAAATAGATTTCATGCCGAATTCATGTACATTTACTAATAAATAGGTAAATGAATAGTTTTTGACAGAAAAATTGGTCGGTATTCAAATAGCCGTAAAGAGTTTTTTTTACATACAATATACGTTTATAGCTGATCAGTACATTTTTAGTTAAGTTTCTTACGAAACAACACTCAACAGTCAACATGTATAAAATATAATGCAAGATAATATTTATCATTTTTTAGTATAATAATTAATAATTGTGTAAAAATAATATGATAAATATTTTTGGTAACCCCTTACGTAACAGAAATAAAATAAAACAATAGAGAGTACCCCTACCAAAAAAAAAAAAGATTAACCCTGTAGATCGCGCTTCTAGTAAATATACAATACCTGAAAATAATTCAATCATAATATTGTTTAAAGGATATACACGGTTTGGAACAGGACGGACAAGTTATGGACGTTAATAGTGTCACTCTGGAAGCGGACAACAATATTACGTCGTCAATAATTGCAGATGTTCCTTATGTGTCAGAACAGAACACAATAACAGATATTGAAAGAATTAACCAAACTATTGAATTTAACAAAGAAGTCATAAGTCCAGAAAACGTCGCTCTCGAAGAGGATAACAATATTTCGTCGTCAATAACTGCAGAAGTTCATTATGTGTCAGAATCGGAACCAGACACAATAACAGATATTGAAAGAATTAACCAAACTATTGAATTTAACAGAGCAGTCCCAAGTCCAGAAAATGTCGCTCTCGATGAGGATAACAATATTTCGTCGTCAATAACTGCAGAAGTTCATTATGTGTCAGAATCGGAACCAGACACAATAACAGATATTGAAAGAATTAACCAAACTATTGAATTTAACAGAGCAGTCCCAAGTCCAGAAAACGTCGCTCTCGAAGAGGATAACAATATTTCGTCGTCAATAACTGCAGAAGTTCATTATGTGTCAGAATCGGAACCAGACACAATAACAGATATTAAAAGAATTAACCAAACTATTGAATTTAACAATGAAGTCATAAGTCCAGAAAATGTCGCTCTCGATGAGGATAACAATATTTCGTCGTCAATAACTGCAGAAGTTCATTATGTGTCAGAATCGGAACCAGACACAATAACAGATATTGAAAGAATTAACCAAACTATTGAATTTAACAGAGCAGTCCCAAGTCCAGAAAACGTCGCTCTCGAAGAGGATAACAATATTTCGTCGTCAATAACTGCAGAAGTTCAATATGTGTCAGAACTGGAACCAGACACAATAACAGATATTGAAAGAATTAACCAAACAAAAATCAAAAATATTAAACGATCAATTGAACTTGATCCAAACACAATTAATCATAATTTTGTAAAGAAATTTAATTTTTTTTGTTTCAGAAAATGTTTGTTTTGCAAGAAAACAAAAATATTTAAAGCAATCAATAAATGCACTGATTGCCGTAAGATTTGTCATCGCAAGTGCCTGAAGGACTTCCTACAAACAAAATCAGAAGTATTACAGCTAACGGAGACAACTACGGTATAAAAAAAATTTAATTTTTCTATTTAACACCTTATCTTTATTCTTTATAGTCTTATCCTTTCTGACTTTTAATAAAAATTCTTCATATTTTCTTCAAAATAATTCAATCATAATATTGTTTAAAGGATATACACGGTTTGGAACAGGACGGACAAGTTATGGACGTTAATAGCGTCACTCTGGAAGCGGACAACAATATTTCGTCGACAATAATTGCAGATGTTCATTATGTGTCAGAACAGAACACAATAACAGATATTGAAAAAATTAACCAAACAAAAATCAAATATTTTAAACGAAAACGTGAAGTTGATCTAAACACAAATAATCTGGAAAAAGTTCTGGACGAATACAAATTAGATGAAATGGATCTGGAGACAGCACACATATATATGAACACTAAATAGCCACGAATAATATATATCTATTATCCGTGAGAAAAAAACGGTGACCTGTCATTTAGTCCGGTAAATTATATCCGGCGGCAATTGATCCACGACATTTGATCCGGTTTAATAAGAACCTGTACCAAAAAAATATCCTGCTAAAAAATTTCTGGTAACAAAAAAATATAAAATATAAATACATAGTTATTTTTGAATTAGTTATAATTTTATTTTCATAATTTTCAAAAACGTCATTATAAAAGTAATATAGAATGTTAATAGGTAGGTATATAAAAAATAGTTATTATTTAATTTTCATAATTTTCAAAAACGTCATTATAAAAGTAATAATATAGAATACAAATGTTTATAAATTAAAATTATGAGCGACACCCTTCAAATACGTAATAAAATACGTTGGAAATTTATATCTTTTTTGAATCAGGAACAGGGGCTCCAAGAAGCAAAATTAGAAAAAATTATTCTGGATGAAAATAATCATACAAAAAAAAGAAAACATAAAAACATAGACCAACATCTTAAAAATACCGTAGAAAACTACGAAACTACTATCGCTCATAATTTTAATTTATAAACATTTGTATTCTATATTATTACTTTTATTATGACGTTTTTTAAAATTATGAAAATTAATTAATAACTATTTTTGATATACCTACCTATTTATATTCTATATTAAAAATATAATGACGTTTTTGAAAATTATGAAAATAAAATTATAAGTAATTAAAAAAATAACTTATGTATTTATATTTCATATTTTTTTGTTACAGGAAATTTTTTAGCAGTATATTTTTTTGGTACAGGTTCTTTTTGAACCGGATCAAATGTCGCGGATCAATTGTCGTCGGATATAATTTACCGGACCAAATGACGTGGAACCGAAAAAAACCTACAGGCTAATCAAATTTGTTAATGATTCTACTCGAAAGTCAAGTAGATGGATTTTCAGACTAACTAAAGCATAAATATGTATTTATAAACTTGTTTGTAAACAATAAATTAACATTGTAAAAATACTCAGTGTATTGAAACAATTATGTTAATAAATAAAAAAAAATGTGCGTGTAACAAGTACGCGCGGATGAAGTGAAACTTCTTTCAGTCATGTAACTGATATTAGATGTGTATAGGAATAAAATAATAATAACACACTTTACAATTTTATTTTCAATAGAACTATATTTATTTTTATTTTATTTATTTACTACTGGCTATCCCCGTGTGAAGTAAAATTGGCTTTCTTAAAAAATCATCCAATTCAACCACTCTCATTGGATTTGGATGATAAACTTCCTTTTGATCCGAATAAGGTTTATCTTCAAACAACAAATAATAATGATAAAATTAATAGAAAATGGCTGTCTTATTGTTCATATTATAAAAAAATATTTTGTACTACTTGTATGACTTTTGGTAGTACTCGTGAAAATGTTAGTAATTTAGTAAATGGATTGTTAGTTGATAATCCAAAAAGTATATATGGTACACTTAAGAAGCATGAAATATTGGAATATTGAAATATTGGGCCCCAACCTATAATGGGGGGCCCAATGATAAAAATTGAAAAGTATGTAGAAAGAAAAAAATAAAAAGATTTTGTTATTATAATATAATAATAATTAATAATTATTGAACAATAGATCGATTTTGTCTTGTACAACACAACGTTATCGTATATTAACGTTTCTTTTGCGGCCCGTATAACCGAAATTAAAAATAGTTTGGTTGCAATTGATTAAAGCGCGTCATGCGAAGGAACGCGTATTTTGACCGGCCTATATAGTATGAGTGTGTGACGCATCTCAATTATCGGTGTTTATTTTTGTTATGTGCCACGCGGGAAAACCGCGATAGGGCTAGCTTTTATATTGCACGACGACGACGCTCGTTGAAAATGCGGGATCTTCGTCAGTCGATGTTTTATATTCGGTCATTAGACAATAAGTTATCCATTTATTTATTTTTATTTACGTCTACAATAAATCATGCCGCCAAAAGCTTTAAGTGGAGCAGCTAAAAGAAAAAAAAAACACCAATTACAGTGTAATATTTTAAAAACCAATCAGAAGATAAATTATTTTTTTGAAAGCAGTCAACATAACAATGGTAAGTACAAAATTATTTTATGAATAAATATTGTTGACTAGCAAGATGTTAAATTAGAGATGACTGAGATTTTGTTATTTAATCTAGGTATTTATTAACAATTTTATTGCAATATTCATACCTATATCATGGTATACAAAATATAAAACTCAAGCTTTTGTTACAGACACGTTAACTAATTCGTTCAATAAAGATTTATGTTTTGCCATGTTTTCATCAAATATTCCACTAGCTAAACTAAAACAATCACATTTTCGGAATTTTTTGGAAAAATATATGAATCGGCAAATTCCTGAAGAGTCTACTATCCGAAAAAACTACGTAAGTACTTTTTATGATGAAACTCTTGCTTCTATTAGAGCATACGTAGAAAACAAAAAGATTTGGGTGAGCATAGATGAAACGACAGACGTCGAAGGCCGATATGTCGCTAACGTTATTGTTGGAACATTGGAAAATAATTGCCCTGGTAAAACATTTTTATTAGACTCTGCAGTTTTGGAAAAAGCAAACTTTAGTACAATATCAAAACTATTTGACAATTCTATGAGTATTTTGTGGCCTACTGGTATTAAACATGATAGTGTTTTATTATTTTTAAGTGATGCAGCGCCATACATGGTTAAGGCTGCAAAAAGTATCAGTGCATTATATTCGAAAATGATCCACGTCACTTGCATAGCTCACGGATTACATAGAATTGCTGAGGAAATTCGAAATAATTTTCCCGAAATTGATGCTCTCATATCAAATGTTAAAAAAATTTTTCTTAAAGCTCCGTCTCGTGTACTTCTATTTAAGAGTATCGCACCTGAAATTTCGATGCCGCCAGAACCTATTTTAACTCGCTGGGGTACTTGGCTGTCAGCAGCAAATTACTATTATGAACATTTCCATGTGATTAAGACAGTTGTAAACGAACTCAACAAAAACGACTCTACAGCTATTAAAAAGACACAAGAGCTATTGGCTAAGCAAGAACTGGAGGCAAGTTTGGCATTCGTAAAAACCAACTACGGTAGTTTACCCACTTGCATTACACGTCTTGAAAAATCTGGACTTTCTTTAATTAACGCAATAAGTATAGTTGATGAAGTTGAAGTTTTTATTAATCGAAACAACAGTGGTCAAGGTAAAGAAATACAAAAAAAACTTGAAGCTGTATTGAAAAAGAATAACGGATTTAAAGCTATTAAAAACATTAAGAACATTTTGGAGGGAAAAACTGTTTCACGAGATGAGGATACCGTTCCTGAAGACTTCACGTGTGATGATATGACCTACATGAAATTTGCACCAATCACCTCTGTAGATGTCGAAAGAAGTTTTTCAATTTATAAACAAATATTAGCTGATAATCGGAGAGCATTGACATTTGAACACATTAAACAGTATATTGTTGTGCAGTGCAACCATCACATACTATCTCAAGGTAAAATACTTAAATATTATAAAAAGTAGATTTTTTTTTTAAATTTTGACTGTTTATACCTAATACTATTTTTAATTTACTGGTTTAAAAATAATTTTCAGTTTAACGTGACCATTAAAATACAAGAAACATAAAATCAAGAAACAGCTGTAAGCATTGATCAAAAAAGTAAAACAATTTTAGAGCATTTTTTATAATTATTTTTCATATTTTAAGTTAATATTTTTAGTACATTTTTTTATGTCATTAATTAAATTTTAATAAAATTAAAAATATTTTGTGCATTTTTTTATGTCATTTTTCACATTTTTAGTAAATTTTTTACATCATTAATTGAATTTTTTAGGTCATGATTGCACTTTTTCTAAGGCATTTTTAGGTTTTTTTTAGGGCATTAAAATCCGCGCCCTAGTTATCATAATCAAGTTTTTAAATTTATTACATACCTAGTGATAGTACACAAATACACAATATAATTTTATATACATATTAATTAGTAGGTATATAATATTATTAATATTTTATTGCATAAAATTACATATAATGTTCAACACTTCAACCTTATTGAAAATAAAAATGCCGTAGTGGTGCAATTAACAACATTGGTTAATCAATACCTGATGAATATAACAGTTACAATGACCACACAGAAAACCACGGTCTTAGAAGATGTTCTTCCCAGAAAAATATTGTTTTCAATTTTTAATCAATAATATTTGTGCTTGTATTTTATTTGAATGTACCTATCTGTAGTTTTTCTTATTCATTTGATTTAAAATAATCATTATTGTATTATTCTCTATCTCTATCACAGGCTTGATTAAAATAGAGATATTCATAACAATTGTATAAATATTAAATAATGTAGGTAGGTATTATGTTAATTTTTATTGATGTTAAATAAAAAATAAAACAAATATAAGGTGATAAGAAACAGCAATTTAATTTTTGTTTTTTGTCAACGTGAGCATTTATATGCAAATGGATGTCCTTAACATCTTTTAATTTGAATTTTAAATGGAACTGCAATTGAATAAAAAATGCCACCCAAAATTATTATTTTCAATAATTTAAATAAAAATAAGTGTAGCTACTTACTCAAAGCATGACATAAAACCATGGAAATATTTACCACAAAATATAATTAATACCTAAGTACTTTTGTTAACCTGTTTATT
Source organism: Rhopalosiphum padi (assembly GCF_020882245.1). NCBI lineage: Eukaryota > Metazoa > Arthropoda > Insecta > Hemiptera > Aphididae > Rhopalosiphum > Rhopalosiphum padi. Next base: position 87,508,104 of record NC_083597.1, read on the forward strand.
AATTTATAAGAAAACCTTAAATCACATGTTTTGAAGGACAGAGTAAACTTATTTGACTATACTCCAATAAAGGTACAAAAATAGGCAGGGTATTACTAATTTTGATTTGAGTTTTGCATGTATAGGTAACATAAATATAATTTTGAATATTTAACATATATATTAGTCTGATATTAATACATACATATGTATTACATATTACATTATGAATGATTAATTAATACCAAAATCTATAAAGAAGTATTAAATTATTAATATAGGTACACCTTGTACTCAGTACAACAATTTTAAAATTAATAGCTTAAATAGTTATACAACTTAGTACTTACCATTATCCTTAATTAAAAATATGAAACATGCATTGCATTATTTGTATTATATCAGAAAATATAATATCCTAAATTATAATACAAATCCATCTTATTTAATCATTATTTCTAACAATCTATAATATAATATAAATTTATATTATAATTTATAATGTACTCTTTTGTGTAGGTATACATAGTAGGTAATATTTGGTCACTGTTTTTTCATTGAGTTCATTGGTGGCGTATGGTGCTATTTAAAAATATATATAAATTATAAATAGCCAAATAGGCGTATTATAAAGTTATAAAGTATAAATATGTAAATATTGTAAATAGTAATGAATTTTATGGTATGCATTATTCAATCAGCCTGGTCAGATACTCAAATGAACATTTTACTGCACTGTAATAATAATAAATAATTAATAATATATTATAATTTACAAAAATGGGATCATCATGTTTAAAAATTACAATACTTATAATAAAAACCATTAAGACATTTAGTCGTTATTGTAAAAGCTTATTAGATATAACCATTTAACAAATATTATATTTGTATTTTTATATTTTAAATTTTAGTAAATTCCGCGGTATTATTACTGTAAAAATTAACTCTTGTAACTTGTTATTTTATATTATTATTTTTTTACTTTTGTCCTTTGCTTGAAATACGAAATACCAAGTTATGTACAAAGAAATAATACATATTTATAATCATAAAACAGTAGACAAAGTTGCATGTATTGTCGATAACAAAAAAAGTTTTACTACCCACAATCAATAAGTCTCAATGCATGACTTTCATGGACATGTAATACTTAGTAGCTCAGTTAATCATATATTCATATAGGTATTTCGTACAAAAAAATTATACTATAATATTTTTTTTTTTTTTTTTTTTTTTTTTATTGGAAAAAAAAAAAGAGGCTTCAACAACTGAGGTTATTAGCCTTGTAGGTGTTACATAGTGAGTGTTACATTAATTTTGAATTATAAAATACAAGTTATAGCATATAAATATTTTTGAGACATATAAAATTTTCATAATGTACATGTTGAAAATAATGATTTATAAGTTATTTATAATATTAATTTTTGTGAGGAAATTTAATGTTTTTGTGCTGTAGTCTTCATTTAGTGCTTCTTCTAGGTTGCCTGGTATCGATAGTGAGTTTCGTATGTTTTGGAATGATGGGCAGTCTTGGATGATATGCTGTATGGATAGGTTTTCATGACATTCTTCGCAAATAGGTGGTGGGTCTTTACTTATTAGAAAAGCATGTGTCAGAAAAGAATGTCCAATTCTTAGTCTGGTTAGAGCAACTTCGTGTCGTCTGCTTAGGTTTTGCGGGATGTGCCACTTTTTTGTGCATTTTTTAATCTTTTTAAGTTTATTGGAAGGTGGAACGGAATCCCAGTGGCTTTGCCATACCATGTTTGTTTTTTGTCTAATTGATAGTATTATGTCATTAACTGGGATGTCAGTGATTGTTGGGAGGGCGATTGTTTTGGTTGCTTTATCTGCTGACATGTCGGCCATTTCATTACCGGCAATACCCATATGTGATGGAACCCACATAAATTCAATTTTTTTTTGTTGTAAGGAATAATTCATTTTGGATGTTTTGGGTTATTTCATTGGACGAAAATGGGTTTTGAAGAGCCTGGAGAGCACTTAGAGAGTCGCTAATTATGAGTATGCAGTTATTTGAGATTGTCAGCTTTGTTAGTTTGATTGCCTCTAATATGGCGTAATTTTCTGCAGAGAAATTGCTGCTTTCTGGAGGGAGTTTATGTAAGATTTTGGTTTCATCCATGATGATTGCAAAGCCTGTTCCATGGGTGGATTTGGAACCATCGGTGTAAATTTGTAAGAAGTTAGGATATTTGTTTTGGATAATTTCTTTAAAATGGGACGTGATAATTAATGGGTTTGTTTCGTGTTTATTGTACATTGTTAACTCAGTGTTGAGTTGAATTTTCCAATTCCAAGGTGGACATTTTGGGAATGTTATTTTATTTTTGACAGATGTGTGGATTTTGAATTTGTTGCATAAGAGGGAGAAGGTGTCCTGTATGGATGGAATTTGTTTTCTGATCATGTTGGTTGGATTTGTATTTTGGTTGTTAAACGTGTGGTTGTATCCTATATGATTAGGGGTGCTTCTCCTTTTGATGCCATAGTTAAGTATATCTTTTTCTCTAAGGAGTTTAAGGGGCAATTCTCCGGCGTAACATAGAATGCTGTCGATGGGGCTTGTTCTGAATGCACCTATTGATATACGAATTCCCTCATTGTGGATTGGATCTAATATCTTGAGTAGATTTTCACTGGCTGTGTTATAAATGATTGACCCATAATTTATTTGTGATAGTATTAGTGATTTATATATGTTTAGAAGGCATTTGGTGTCAGCCCCCCAAGTGTGGTGGGAAAGTGTTTTCATTATGTTCATCTTGGTTTTACAAGAGCTTTTGAGTTTTTTGAGATGGTGAGTCCATTTTAGTTTATGATCGAAGATAATACCTAATATGCGTAGTGATTTACAAAAGGGTATTTCGGAGTCTTTGAGGAATAATTTGTGATTCCCTATCGTACGAGTGTGAAAAGATATACATTGGCTTTTCCCTGGGGAGAATTTGAAGCCAGTCTTATTTGACCAGCTTTGGAGGGTGTTGAGTGCTTGTTGCAGTATTTCCACTGTGATTTTAATGTCTTGTCCGCTGCAATAAATATGGCAGTCATCGGCAAATAATAGATGTTTTGTAGGTTTAGGTATTTCTTTAAATATATTATTGATGGCTAGCAGAAACATTGTTACACTGATTACTGAGCCTTGGGGGAGGCCATTTTCAGTTAGGTAGCTGTTTGATAGTTTATTGTGGGCTTTGACTTGTATTGTACGATTATTTAGAAAATTTTGGAGGAACTGGAACATTTTACCATTTATTCCACATTCTTGAATGATTTTAAGGACTCTATTTCGCCATACCATATCATAAGCTTTTTCCAGATCTAAGGCTATTAGTATTAGGTGTTGATTCTGGTTTTTGGCGTTAGTTATGTCCGTATGTAAAGAAGAAAGAGTGTCAAGGGTTGAATGGTTACGGCGAAATCCACATTGTTCGTTTGTTATTATGTTAGATGTCTCCAAGTACCAAACGAAGCGTTTGTTTACCATTTTTTCCATTGTTTTGCTTAGCGTATTGATGAGGGATATGGGCCTATAGTTAGCGGTGTCAAATTTATTTTTATTCGGTTTTGGGATCGGTATAACGATTGCTTTGCGCCATTGGTCTGGGTATACTCCTTTATCCCATATTCTGTTATAAATTTTAAGAAGAGTTTCGTGACCTAACTTTGGAAGATTATGAATGAAAGAATATGGTATCCCGTCTGGACCTGGACTTTTGCTTTTGCATCTTGATAGAGCGTTGTGTAGTTCCGTTATATTGAAGGGTTGATTGAGCGTGTTTTCTTGATGATGGAAATTGAGTTCGAGGTCCCTTTTAATATTTGCTTCTGTTTTTTGTTTGAAATTTATAAATTCATATTCATAATTTGAGTTGCAGCTATTTTTAGTAAAGTGATGGGCAAATGCCTCGGATATATCCGTGGGGGATGATAGTGAGATACCATTATGGTTTAAATTGAAGGGTAATGATTGGTGAGGTATTCCTTTGATGGCTTTGATTTTGTTCCACATGTCCGTTGGAGATGAGCTTGAGTTTATTGAGTTTGTGTATTTTTGCCAAGATTCAGTTTTACTTTTTTTTGTGATATATTTTGCTTGTGCTCGAAATTTCTTGAGAGTTATGTGGTCATCGATAGATTTGGTCTTTTTAAATTTGTTTAATGATTTTTTGTAGGCTCTAATAGCTGAATTACATTCCTTGTTCCACCATGGAACTGTTTTCTTTTGTTTTGTGGTATTTATTTTGCCAATGGTCAGCTTAGCGGCCTTTAATATAATGTTAGAAAAATTATCGATCATTGAGTTTATTTCGGTTTGGTTGGATGAATTTCTTAGGTTAATTGGGTGATCAATGAGATCTTGGCTTATGATGTCTCGGTAAAGTTCCCAATTTGGGTTTTTTAAGTTCCAGCGGTCGAGTGAAGGGGTTGAAGTTAATTGTTCAAGGATTTTTATGGAAATTGGCCAGTGGTCGCTGCTGCTATACTCATTTAGTACGTTCCATTCTGTTTTAGGGGCAAAAGAACTATTTGTTATTGTGAGATCTATAGCTGAAAAAGAGTTATGGGCTGCATTGTGACGGGTGTAATCTCCAGTGTTTAATAAAATTAGGTGTTCATTTTCTATGAATTTTTCCATGGTTTTGCCTCTTTGGTCTGTGTGATGCGATCCCCACATTTGATTGCGGCTGTTAAAATCTCCGAGAAAAATAAAAGGTTTAGGTAATTGTTTGATGATATCATTGAGATCGTTTAGTGTTAAATTGGTACTGTCCGGTAGGTAAATATTGCAAATGCATAAGGGAGTTTTTAGGCGTATAGAGACAGCTATAACTTCAAGTGGAGATTGAATGTGTATTTCCGTGCTTTCGATGAGATCAGAGGTAAAAATCGCGACTCCGCCGCTGGCTCGAAGGTTCGTTTGACGGTTTTTGAAGAATCCGTTGTATCCTCGTATGGGAAAGGTGGTGTCAGGTCTTAGGTTAGTCTCTTGAAAACAGAAGGCTATAGGTTGGATGACATTTTTGGCACGGTGGATTTCGGTGTAGTGTTTTGTTAGTCCATTTATATTCCATTGAATAATTGAGTCCATGATTAAATTTTATAAAAGGTATAGAAAAGATTTGGGTGATTTTTTGGCGCGTGTGTTTTATTAGGTGTTTAAATTTAAATTGCACTTTATTGGAGAGGTTGGGTTTGGAAAAGCAAATTTGAAAGCTTTGTCAATCGTGTTTTCATTGATCTTTCTTTTGTTATATGCCTAATTTTATCAAGCAAGTCCATTAGAGTTGGTATGTTTGTATTTGCATTTTCAATAAGTGTGTGTATATTCATGGCTTTATTGTTGAAGTTGTTTAAGATATATTTGAATTGGAGATAAGTGACTGGTAGAGGGTCATTGGCCGTGAAGAATTCTATGATTGGTTTGAGCCCTTCATCCAGCTTTGTATCTATGCTCTCTGAAGAATTTGAACGCGATTGTAGTTTGGGTTTTTTGGTTTTTTTTTCTTTATTAGTGGTGGAAGATGTTAGTAAAAAATTTGGAGAGTTTGGAGGTTTAGAGGACGATGAGTCCGATTTCAGTCTTTTATGTGTTTCCTTAGGTGTACAGGACGCACTGCAAGGATCCGCAATGTGGCTTTGGGTTGAAGGGAAAACTTCAGTTTCTTCTAAAACTTCGTTCAAATCGTTTTCAGTTTGGTCAAGTTGTATATTATCTAGGGATGGGTTTGAGGGAGGGGGGATATTTTCAATTAATTCTGTTACGTCTTCAGTCGTGACATCAGACTTGTTTAAGTCATTTGTGTTGGATAGGGGATTTTTTTCCGATTTGTCTTCGATATTTAATTTACAATTGTTTGTTGTGTGTCCAGTAGTTTTGCATAAAAAGCAAGTTAATACATCATCGGTAAAAAAAATTCTGAACTGTGTTTCATTTAGTGAGATTACTAACGAATTTGGAAGTTTGTGTATATCTTCGTGTTTTAAAAATACTTGTCGTCGGAAACTCATAATATGTTCATAGCCTGCTATATTGATGCCAGCTTTAAGATGATTTATTTGTGATATGGGGTGTATATCGAGGTTTTTAAGGGCGTCTGTAATAGCTTGATTGGGAATAGATGGGCATACATTTGATATGATGAATCTTTTGGCCGGGTTTAATAATCTACGTATTTGTATCGTATGTTCGTTTATATTGATTGTTTGTGTTGTTTGGATTAGATTATCGAGTATTTGTTTGCTGGACAAGAATATGCAGAACCGGTTATTAGATATTCTAGAAATAAAAGTTATGTTCTTAGGAGAGACGATTTTTCCTATTGCTAAAATATATTCTTTTTGAGGTATACCATCAATTGAATTAAACACTAGGGCTTGTTCGCGGCTTGGTATCTTTTCCGTGGCTACAGCGGTTGCGAAGTTTATAATGTTCGTGGTATTTAATGGAGATATTGTCGATCGGTCCATTATCGGCTGGTCATTAGTAAATGTATTATTAATTGCCCGAGAAGCGATAGTGTCTGTGGTGTGTGTATTATCGGTTGACGATGTGGTTGTAGCGGAGAGTGGTAAAGGGGTCTTGATTGCGATGCGTGAGGCATGATTACTCGTTGGTGTGGAGGGGCCGCCGGTATTGTGTTCGGTGCCTGGCCCGACTTTATATTTAGATGATTGTAGATTCGACGCGGTTTTGTAAAGTGTTTTAGAAGAAGAAGTTGAGGTTGTAGTAGGTAAGATATTATTTTTGGTTTTGTTTAAGGTAGAAGTATTAGAACGGTTTGGTGTGAAATTTTTGGGCATATTGCCCGTTTGGTTTCTATTCATTGCGTGAATATGCGACGGTTGGGCGTTATATTAATTAAAACATATTACCTTTCCAATCGGCGACGTAAATGTTGTGCTATCGAAAGCTATAAAACGTAAATTGCGATAAACACACGTGTTGCACTGTCGGGTGTCGAACACGAACTGAGATAATATTTTTTATATTATATAAATATTTTATTATTATTTATTTACATTTTACTTATTTAATATCACCTTTTACCAAGCCATCTAGGTTCTAGGTATTTACTATTAACTATTTACTCAAAAGCACGATTGAAGGTATACTAATTACTAGGTGTATACAGTAAAAAATCTAAAATCGTGGAATTCGTGTCAAAAGTTGAATAAAATTGTTTATTTGTTTAATGGTGGTCAAAACACTCGAAAACAGGAAAAAATATATATTGATAAATGATAAGTTTTAACCGCGATTAAAGATATATCTTTAATCGTGCTGATAACAGTCGATAATAAAATAAACAGTGAAAATAGGCATTGCCAACATCCAAAAATTAAAGCAAACCCCTTGAACAGGTTAGGTAAACAATCGTTTTTATTATTCAAGAAGATATTATTAGATTAATAATAATATTATTATATAATAACAAATTGGTAATTACCAATATTACTATTTACTTTACTTAATTATATTATAACCGTAATTAGTATGATTTATTTAGTCCGTTTTGGTGTTTTGGTTATTGGTCAAAACATTTTTTTTTTTTGATGAAGAAAAGTTAAATTTACTTGAAGACATTTAAGTTGAGGTAAGAAACAGTTAATAACAATAAATTAACTATTATTTATGTATCTAATTAAACAAAACCAATAAATAATTTATAACAATTTATTTTCTTAAATAAATTATATTTAAATAAACTTTATAAAATTATAGGACTTATTTAAATTTTACCATATTCTTACGGCACCTGTAAAGTTTGAATTGCATAGTGGACAATTCTCTCTTTCTAACCTTGGCACACAATCGGCACACAGAACTCTATGCCCACATGGTATTAGTGCGTGTGTTCTTACACCATCTCTACATACAACACATAAATCCTCTTCATTTCTTTGAGGAAACATGGTTGCAATATTTTGAGGAACAGGAGCATATGGTATTTCTTGTTCTTCATCATCACCATATTGCTCCTGCCAAATTTCTAAGGCCAAATCTTCAGGTACAAAAAAGTCTGCCTCGTTATATTCTTCTGGATCTAATAACCATGTAATGATGAGACATTATATTAAATTAAATTTGAAAATAATAATAATATGTAGGAACTAGGAAGTTAATTACCCTGTATATTATTGACAGCTTGATTTTCAATCTCTGCTGGATTTTCTTGTTCAGGATTAATTACTGGAATATCAAGTAATATGTTATATATAAATTATGGTAAGATAAATACCTAGGTCATTATTAATTACAGAAGTTAAGTTTAAATTTTTAAATTTTAGGTATGTAGTATAAATGGAAAATTAGAAATATTACATTATAACTTACTTTCTGGATTATCAACAAACCCGTTATTCAATAACATATCAGGTGCATTGATCACATTAATGTCAGCCTCTTCTTCAGAATCTATTGATAAGTTAAAGATCAAAACTATTTATATGCAGGTAAGTTACTTTAAGTTATTATAATGTATATAATATTATTAATATTAGTTATTTATGGATAAAATAGGTGCCTAAGTTTTAGTTTTTTTTTTTAAGTTTTTATGTCAACTAGAATAATAATTTAAATTTGAAACCTAAATAATTATTTTTTAAAGCAATAATTGTGTATAATTTTGTTAGGACCATTATATATCTATATTATCTATATTAATAGATCATGTAAAATTTACATACTATATAATATTTAAATATAGCTACTTGGATAATTGATTTTGCTCTATATTATATTTACATTATATTATTTATTATATTATAAGGTACCTTCACTTCCATCTTGCCAATTCAACTCTCTTGTGAGGTAACCATCCACACAGTGTGAACACTGTATCAAAAACTCTTTAATGGTTATTGCTTCTGTGCTAAGTAGAGCTGTTGAGTGTTTAATACGCAGGCTATTTAAAATGAATTTAACTTTGGTGTTGCGTGTTGTAACCATTCCTGCTGCCAATTGATTCACCACAATATGCTGCTTCATTGATAAGTTTTTCAGATGTTCTAGGTAGGTATAATAAACGTTTAATTTCAATTATTTATTTCCATGAGACATTAATTTTAATTTCATAATATTCATTAATCTAATTTACATACATTATTTAGAATTTTAGGCATTGGCTTATAACTATCAATTGCTATTTATAAGGTGTTGGATTTATATGCTCTATAGGTAATCCTTCTAAATATTATGCGCAAAAAATATAATAACTAAATTATTAATTAAAGCAACATTTATTTTAATACAAATTCTATACAACAAGTGACTACCTACTATTGATATAATGAAAAATAATTATTTTTTTATCAATGTTAATTTAATTAGTTATAAATTAAGTGTTATATTGTAAATTTGATTAATTACAAATTCTTCATACGTGTATTAAAAAAATCTTAGTTTAAATAAAAAATAACATACGTATGCTAAATATCAATATGCATAAAATATTAATAATATGCATTAAAGATTTATATATTACACTATCTCAATTTAAAATAAAAAAAGACAGAAATAGTATGTATACAAAGAAATTTAAAAGAGTAAAAAATAAATCAAATTCTATGATTTTGGTAGTTCTTTCTTCAGATTTATAACTAAAATATCTAATACCTAATTACATATTATTATTTGTCACTTTATTGAAATACATATAATTCTAAGAATTAATTATTATTAACAAAAGCTAATTATCGTTTATTATTAAAATTATTTTATTTATTTTCAGCTTTTAACAGAAGAAGATACTATTCATATCCACATTAAACACTATTTTTTTCATTTGAAAAATTAGTAAAAAAAAAACTTACCCAACATTCTCCACAAATTTGGGTGCGTCACTTGAAAAGTCTGTTTAAGACTGGAATGAAAACTTTCAATGTTGTTATTGGTGCGCCGTGGTTGATTATACACTGAAAAGCACTCTGGACCTTTTCGAGTGAGCCAAAAACTGTAGAAATTATTGTTTTGAGAATTTTTTTTTCCATCAACAGTAATTAACTTATTAAAAATTTACCTGGTAAAGTATGTGAAAAATCTTGGCATCAAAACACCATTATTTTGGACATGAATTTTGATTTCTTGGAATCCCTGCTCAATTTGATGATGAGGCAATAGAGCTAATACTGCGCACATCCTCAAGCACATTTTAGCCTCTCACTCTTGCTGTACATAATTTGAGTAGCCCATCTTTTTAATATTTTTCTGCAAACTCTAAAATAAATTACTTTAATAATATTTAAAATGTAAAGGCTTAAGTATAATAAATTATACAAAAATAATTTCAAACCTGTACAAAATGGAATATAATAAGAATATATCATTGCTTCAGGATATATATCAGTAAAGATATTGTGGAGTGCAGTTTCGAAGTCAATCATAATTGACAATGGTCTTCGGGAAATTTTGTGCGGAATCTTTCCAACACTTTCCTGTATGAAGCTTCTGTCTTCACTTCCATTAAAACGAAGCATACAGGTATAGACTAAACAAATGCATGTATATAGTTTTATTTGTATAATTAATTGAAATGATTGGTTAATAGTTATATTTTACGTGATTTTGCAGGATCAAATGCAACATAAATAATTGTCTACAATGGGGCATTGACGGAACTACTTTGAAAGTAGCATCAGCGTGTAGTTCTGTGGCACCCTGATGAACTACAGAACTAATAATTTCTTGGCACGCAAACATTACACTATACTTCCCATCATTATCAACTATCCATTCTTGGTAGAATGTAGAATTATTACATTGATACCTATAAATAAGATATTCCAATTACAACAATCAATAGTTTTAAATTTTATTAATTGGGTATATAATCTTACTTGTTAGCATTTAAATCTAAATATTCACTCAACTCCCGTAATGTGGATGGTAATGCTGGACAAACACTACGTCGTGACTGCCGCATTGAAGATTCTGATGTAGGCCAACTATAATTTAAAGCGGCTTCCTGATTTCTATCAAATTTGCATTTTATAAAAATATTGTTTATATTTAACAATTTTTAAGTGCATTATAAGTTACCCTTACCTTACGGATTCCTCATCATATATAATTTTAAGAGCTGTAGTCTCTGTTTTTGCCCTTTCAATTAAAGTTGTCCTAAAACGTTTTACTAGTTGTTGCATGTTAAATAATGGACCATAAGATAAATGTGTATGATCTTTATTTTTTATTATGGTGCCATTTTCCAGCTGGATCACTGTGCCTTTACAATATATATTAGGTGTTGCACATACATAGTAACTGTAATAATTAAGTTAATTTCAAGCATTTTATATGTATTTCTATAATTTTTTAATAATAAAAAATTGAATGTGACTTACCGTTTACCACCACGAGTTTTGTTAATTTTATAATAAAATCCTTCATGTTCCATTTTTTTTTTTTACTGAACAAGAAAGTAATGGTAAAATAATTTTTACAGAATAAAAATATGTAACAAAAACTGATCAAATTAAATAGGACTGCGTTTTAATGACCAAATAACACGTACAAAAATGTAGAGCTAAATGACAATAAATCGAGAATCAGGTTATAATACATTCGTAAATATTCTGCATTTTACGCATAGAAAAAAAAACAATGAACTAAAAATAGTTATGGTTTTTATTTATAGTATGAGTCATAATTAACTCCAGAAAAAAATAATGTCTATTTTTGTTACGCATTGGCAATTGCTATAATATATTGATATATTTGTCGGCTAAAATATCCAAGATTTTACGAGCTCCCATTATAACCAACAAGTTTGACATAACTTTATTAGAAGTATAGCATTAGGGGTTCGTTCTAACTCTTTTTTTTGTGAAATATAAAATAGATATAAATATATTTTGTAATCGAATAACAAAAATTAATTTTGCGTCTTATAATATTGGTGACTTCGACGCCCCAAAGACTGGAATACGTGTTCTGCGTATATCTCATCAACTCTTAAACTGGCACTGATTTTAGACATATAATTATACAGCTCGAATGGTATACCACTTTATAACAGTACCTAATATTTTGTTATATATTGGCGCATTGTATATATGCATGTTGTGGATGCTTTATGCTTATAATATTAATATTAATTATTACTATAAAAATATCAACTCGTGATTTGATACACTTTTGTGCATTGAATTGTCAGTTGAAAGTCAGCACATCAATATATTTATAACAACATATATATATATGTAATATGTATATTTTTTTATCAATTCTAAACAGCGATTGAAAAACAAAATATATATAATATATTTTTCAATTAATTGATTCATATTGACTATTGATTAAAAAAAAACCCATATAAATAACCCTCATATAATTTATTATATGAGTCGCCACCACTATACTCGCTAGAGCAGCAGCACTCTTTTGTACTAAAACATAGGTACTACTATGTAAATTATGATTTATGGTATTAGCTACATCAAGATATAGTAGGTATACAATGAGGTAGGTACGTATCAGGGCGTATCTGGCTTCGCCAGTTGTGGAAACACGATTTTGGTATCAAAATGAAGTCGAAAAATTGTAGTTAACAAAATCTTTGAACTCGATATATTATATTATTTCAATTAAATCTTATTATATAATTAATATTGTAAAATAAAAGGCTATTTTTTACAAAAGTATATAATTTATATAGTATGTATTCTACATTATATCAGTGATTTTATTAAACAAATTAAATAAAAATAAAGACCTAATAACCAAGTTTTAAATTTGAAATATGCATATGACTTAATTATTTTGCACTATTTTTCAAGAGTACGTTTTTAGAATTTAATTAAATACTATGAAGAAAAAAGGTATTGGCTTAACTAAGATACCTTTAGATACCTAAATATGTTTTTCTTATCATTAATTCTTGACAAGTATTCAAACTTTATAAAAGTTTTATCTGAATATATCTAAAAATCTAAAATAAGTTTTAAATGTTAGTCCTAGAACGAAGTTTTTACCACCAGTATAAGGTTTGTATCATGAAATCGGGGGGCTATGTGAAGTTAGCCCCCCCGAATCTAAAAAATTATTTTCGCTATGACGCAATAGGTTGCAAATTTTTTATGTCGGTTGCAATTAGTTGCTAAAAAGTTGCTAAATATTGGCACTGGTCCGGATTCGGTAGGACAAAGTAGGGGGGCTCCGTGAAGTTAGCCCCCCCGAATCTAAAAAATTATTTTCGCTATGACGCAATAGGTTGCAAATTTTTTTATGTCGGTTGCAATTAGTTGCTAAAAAGTTGCTAAATATTGGCACTGGTCCGGATTCGGTAGGACAAAGTAAGGGGGCTAACTTCATGTACGTGACTATCGAATAAGTGGTTCTCATTTTCACATTTATACATAAATATTAAATATACACAATAGTTATATCTTACATGCATTACCTACATCATGCCTACCTCTAGGTACCTACTTATTTTGATAAATACATTGTTCTATTAACATATTTTTAGCTGATATAAAATAATATATAGTCGTAAAAAATGTATAGAAATTAAAAACATTTTATAGAAGTGAGGAAAATGGCTAATTTTGAAGGTCAGAAGAAGCTCACTCAGTCTCATATTATATTCCCGGACCTAATAATGAATTTTATTATCTGGACTTATCCATACAACAACAAATTATTAATTAGTTTATTTCAAATTATTTAATTTTACTTATGTGCTTATAATCAAATAGCCAATAGGTACCTTTGACCTATCTTTTAATTAAATGCAAGTTCAACAAAGTTATAAATATAGGCATATAGCCATATACTATGAGTATAGCCTATAGGTAAACCTCATTAATCATTACTGATTAGTGTAAATATGTAATGTACCTATTGTTGATAATAAATATTAATATTTCTTTGATTAGCCATTATAAACATTATGCTAATATGCTTTACGAATGCTATTTCTGTAATAATTAGGCAGATTTTCTACTGCTAAAATACTAATTTAACACTCATAATTTTGGGGACCCATTGGCTATTAACAAATACATTAGGTAATGGGGATTAATACATTTAAATTATTACAAATTCAATACCAATATAGAATATCTACCTATATATTATATTAAACCGTGTCACTGACACAGTGACACGTCAATAATTTAGAAAGAATTGTTTTTGAAAATTTTAATATTTACATACTAACTACTAAGAGACAAAAGCTAATAAAAATCATATAATTAATATGTATGCCTAATATAAAGTTTTTAATACTAAATTCTAAACGGTTTTCAGCTCTTTTAAAAATTGTTAATTCATATTCTTGAATTTACTGTGGAATGTATCTAAAATTTCGGTTTAAAAATAATTACCATTAGTTTTTACAACTTGAAGGTTTAGCTTATTTTCGTGCCATCGTATTATTATAATATGTTAACCTAAATATTAATGAGGTGGTATCATGTCTTTACGCCGACGGTATTAACGCCGATAGTAAATACGCCGATGGTATGTTTTTTTACAAAACGAATGTATTTCTATGGGACTAATATAAGAATAAAAATTAACTAATATGAGACTGAAAATTATGGAAAATTAATTATGTTATTAAATAATTAAAAATAAAATACCTAACTCGTTGTTGCCTAGTTTTTTTTAATAATAAATATTTTTTGGCTCTGAAAAGAGCCTTTTTATACCCTAAAAAGGACATTTTTTAAAACGACGAGTGCCCCCTAAACTTGGCCATTTAGCAAGATTGGAATTGAAAATTATGAGCAATTCCCTGCAAATAATCGGAGGTGTCGCGATTCCCATAGTCTTCAACGATTTCTTTAATTCGCAATGCTGTGTCTCAATAACACCGTCGTCCCTGTGCTGGTGGTAATCCAGCAATGTATTGGTTGATTTGGAATTCATTTAGGTACACTAGGTACAGTGGGCGAATTTAAGTTCCTATGTAAGTTTTATACGGTTAAAACTGGTGTATCATGTTAACTCATAAATACGTTGATCTGTGGTTATTGGAATGTATAGTCTATAGTATATAGTTTATAAGTATTATTTTTTTAATAAAGTACCTATAGATATTAGATAATATTATAATATTTTATATAAACAGCGGTGGATTTTCAAAATTTATTTTTTTTTGTAGAGGATGGGTCTTGAAAAATAATAGGATGTAAAAATGATATTTTATAATATGTATTATTATAAATTGTATAGCATTACATAAGCGTCTGGAGTTCCCATAAAATGTAGTTAAACGGATGCTAATGTGTGGAAATTAACATATGTCATTGTCATTTTTCCTGTGTAGAAAGTTACAATAATAATTTTTTATTGCATATATCATTTGTTGGAATTAAATATGTACATTTTTACCCACTACTCATGCAGAAACTTACCCCTTTAAATATGATACGTATTAATAGTTGGTGGTATACATAATATTAATGTCGAACTATTTAAAATTCGGGGTACACGTTCTTCTATGGCAGTCTAAGACCCAAGAGGTCGAGTGTACCTTATGTCATTGTAATGGATGTGTTAAATTTGAATTCAATGTTAAATTATGTTATTTCCCCCATTTTTTATTTTTTATTATTTCATTATTATCAGTTTATTGATGAACGAGCATAAACATAAAAAATTGTCTATTACCAAGGTTTAAAGTTGCTCAAAATGGAAAAGGGTACCTACTGTCGGTGTACCCATTTTTTTTATTTTAGCGTTTGTCACATTCGTACAATAAACCATCAAGGAAAAGGTTGTTGAATTTAGTTTGAGAAACCAGCATTTTTTTTTTCGATTTGCTAGCAAAATAAGTTGCTTTCTTTAATATCAATGATACAAATATAATCAAAAACTTAAATTGCCTATACTTTCTTTTATCGATTTGTTTATCAAACTAAATAATTTATACTATAATAAATACTCTATTTCAATGATTCGTACCTACTAGCTTATTTTTTTAAGATTCAGTTATAAAGGGAGTTGCATTTTAACAAGCATAGACAGACTAAGAGTCTAGACATAGTCCCCTTGCGGCTTGCGTCCCTACATTTTAATACCAGCAGATTTAGGCCTGGAATAAAATGTTGCATATAAATATATAATTGCATATCGAGGTTTTTGTCAAATGTCAATACATTAGTATAGAATTATTTATAAATTATTTTTACATTTTATTTTAATAATATTGCCATCTGATTATAAAAAGAGTTATTGTTTTAATTGTTATACCTACTGTTGATATTATGTAATATTATGTATTAGGAATTTCGTTTGGTTGATTTTATATAGATTATTTTATACTTATTATTATTTGTATACTAATTATTAGGTTATTATAATTATAATAATTAAATAAAAATAAAAAATTGTCTATACATCGATTTTGTTTTATATCATACATAAATTATATTATTAATTGTTATTGTTATTGTTATTGTTATTTGTTTTACAACAATATTCAATATAATATAATAATATTTAATTCTAAATATTTTAGAAGGAGGCTAATATAGGCAATTAAATATACGAATCAATAATCAACGTAAAATTTCAAATGATCGAAGGTTTTACCAACCATTATTTATAAACAATGTTACCAACTGTCAAATTTCAAGCCAAATTTTAGTTGTCGGCTAAAATACGTTCGGCTGTAATATTTGTCGGCTAAAATACGTTCGGCTGTAATATTTATCGTCTAAAATACGTTCGGCTGTAATATTTGTCGGCTAAAATACTTTCGGCTGCAGTGCCGCAATAACCGGGTGTGTTGCGTGTGTCAAACACACGGGCCCAGGGCCCCAACCTATAATGGGGGGGCCCAATGATAAAAATTGAAAAGTATGTAGAAAGAAAAAAATAAAAAGATTTTGTTATTATAATATAATAATAATTAATAATTATTGAACAATAGATCGATTTTGTCTTGTACAACACAACGTTATCGTATATTAACGTTTCTTTTGCGGCCCGTATAACCGAAATTAAAAATAGTTTGGTTGCAATTGATTAAAGCGCGTCATGCGAAGGAACGCGTATTTTGACCGGCCTATATAGTATGAGTGTGTGACGCATCTCAATTATCGGTGTTTATTTTTGTTATGTGCCACGCGGGAAAACCGCGATAGGGCTAGCTTTTATATTGCACGACGACGACGCTCGTTGAAAATGCGGGATCTTCGTCAGTCGATGTTTTATATTCGGTCATTAGACAATAAGTTATCCATTTATTTATTTTTATTTACGTCTACAATAAATCATGCCGCCAAAAGCTTTAAGTGGAGCAGCTAAAAGAAAAAAAAAACACCAATTACAGTGTAATATTTTAAAAACCAATCAGAAGATAAATTATTTTTTTGAAAGCAGTCAACATAACAATGGTAAGTACAAAATTATTTTATGAATAAATATTGTTGACTAGCAAGATGTTAAATTAGAGATGACTGAGATTTTGTTATTTAATCTAGGTATTTATTAACAATTTTATTGCAATATTCATACCTATATCATGGTCCGTGAGACTCTTTATGAAATCTCACACAGTTAAAATTTTAAACTCTACTACTAGTTTTTTAAACAAAAATTTTAAAATTATGGGATACTTTCCTTGTTTACTTCAAAAATGTACATATTATACAATTTTAGCTCATAAATGTAAATTTTTCATTGGTTTTTGTACTTTTAAACCGTGTGACCCCGTATAGCATGGGTGACCAAACTTTTTTTGGTCACGATCTACTAATATATACTTCACCCTTGAGGATCAACTTCCATTTACAATTTATATAATATATAAAAATTATACAGATAAAATTTATCGACAATTTGTTCACTACAACGTCGATTAATTTTCGTGCGCGTGGCCCTAAAAATAAATTCTAACATGATCGACTAAAAGAATCGGCTGTAATATTTTTCGGCTAGAATATTGTCGGCTAAAATACTGTCGGCTTTAATATTTTCGGCTAAAATATAGCCCCTCATAATTGTTTCCCTAGGTTACCTATTTGTATGAAACTATTAGCAACACAAAAAATCCAATCAATATTATATTACATAAAAGTTTTATAATATATCATTCACTGATTTAACTCAAATAGAATTCATATTCGCAGCTTTACAAAATGGATATCAATCATAACTTTGTAAAGAAATTTAATTTTTTTTGTTTCAGAAAATGTTTGGTATGCAAGAAGACGAAGATATTTAAAGCAATCAATAAATGCACTGATTGCCACAAGATTTGTCATCGCAAGTGCCTGAAGGACTTTTTATCTGAAGTATTACAGCTAACGGAGACAACTACGGTATAAAAAAAATTTAATTTTTCTATTTAACACCTTATACTTTTTCTTTATAGTCTTATCCTTTCTGACTTTTAAAAAAAATTCTTCGACATGTCGTTAAAGTATATGAACTCGCGGTTACTCAGTACGTCATTTATTGTGCGAGTTTATATTTATAACTTTATAAGTGATATGGAACTTATGGAAGTGATATGAATTTGTACGTACGTAAGGAGAATGGTAAAGAAAAGAGAATTTTACTAATGCATTTTTGTCTTTTGAAAGATATGGCGGAAGTTTTTATGAAATAATATATACTTAGACTTTTGAGTGACTGCTATGCAAATCAACAAAAATAATGCATTATTCAACGTTCTTAATAACAATTTAGATACAATTACTCAACATTATCTATAATACTATATTTTTTTAATTTTTTTTATTTTTGAAAAATGATATTTATTATGATATAACTTTTCATTGATGGGCCATTTTCAGTTTAATTTAATAATATTTGTTAAGCAATGCTACAACATTTAATATTTTTCAAATAATTTAAATCAAATTTGTAGAATTTTAAGGTCAAAATTAAAAAATGTAGTCCGATCGATCTCAAATAGATTTCATGCCGAATTCATGTACATTTACTAATAAATAGGTAAATGAATAGTTTTTGACAGAAAAATTGGTCGGTATTCAAATAGCCGTAAAGAGTTTTTTTTACATACAATATACGTTTATAGCTCATCAGTACATTTTTAGTTAAGTTTCTTACGAAACAACACTCAACAGTCAACATGTATAAAATATAATGCAAGATAATATTTATCATTTTTTAGTATAATAATTAATAATTGTGTAAAAATAATATGATAAATATTTTTGGTAACCCCTTACGTAACAGAAATAAAATAAAACAATAGAGAGTACCCCTACCAAAAAAAAAAAAGATTAACCCTGTAGATCGCGCTTCTAGTAAATATACAATACCTGAAAATAATTCAATCATAATATTGTTTAAACTTTAATGGATATACACGGTATGGAACAGGACGGACAAGTAAGAATTGAAGTTGATCTAAACACAAATAATCTGGAAAAAGTTCTGGACGAAAACAAATTAGATGAAACGGATCTGGAGACAGCACACATATATATGAACACTAAATAGCCACGAATAATATATATCTATTATCCGTGAGAAAAAAACGGTGACCTGTCATTTGGTCGTCATTATGCCGTTTTTGAAAATTATAAGTAATTAAAAAATAACTATGTATTTATACTTTATATTTTTTTGTTACAGGAAATTTTTTAGCAGGATATTTTTTTGGTAAAGGTTCTTTTTGAACCGGATCAAATGTCGCGGATCAATTGTCGCCGGATATAATTTACCGGACCAAATGACGTGGAACCGAAAAAAACCTACAGGCTAATCAAATTTGTTAATGATTCTACTCGAAAGTCAAGTAGATGGATTTTCAGACTAACTAAAGCATAAATATGTATTTATAAACTTGTTTGTAAACAATAAATTAACATTGTAAAAATACTCAGTGTATTGAAACAATTATGTTAATAAATAAAAAAAAAATGTGCGTGTAACAAGTACGCGCGGATGAAGTGAAACTTCTTTCAGTCATGTAACTGATATTAGATGTGTATAGGAATAAAATAATAATAACACACTTTACAATTTTATTTTCAATAGAACTATATTTATTTTTATTTTATTTATTTACTACTGGCTATCCCCGTGCACTTCGTTGCTCCTACAAAGTGCATCTGTGTTAAGTTTGGTTGCCTAATGCTAATATTTAGCGTGAGGATAAAAACTACCTATTTTTGGTTTTCTGATTTAGTGTACAGATGATGTTTCCGAAATATCAACTTAACATAACTATCCCGCCCGCATTCTATTTTTCCGTACATAAGACAGAAGAGCGAATTAAATAAACAGGCACCATCTCCTGTAATAGGTACAACGATGTGTGGTACCATTTCCGCATTGACATTTTAATATCCATATAATATATAAATGTCATATTAAAAATTAAAAATCTTTAATGATAAATATGTCAAATATGTCTGTTTTTATTTTTAGTATTCTAGCAACCACTTAGAAAAAATAACAAATAATTATTAAACAATTAAAAATACAAAAAATGGTGAATCTAAAACCATCCAGGGTGTCACCCAAACAATGACAATGTCAATCATTGATATCGGTCCAAATGTTTAGGAGGAGTTCAGTGACATACACACGTATAGTAGAATTATATATATATAAAGATTATTATATTTATAAAGATATGCTAAAGGGGCGGTCCGTAATGGCCCGACCGTCGTTTTATTTTTTTGTACTCTCCATAAAGAAGTTTCACTTCAATAAAAAAACTTATTGTTGTGTAATGTTTTTCCAAAAGCATACAATTTAGGATGGGTGATTGAACCTCTCATCCCAAAATTTTCTCTCATTACATTAATTTAGATAATTTTTTCTGAGTACGGTCTTGATTGTATTACTTATAGCATAAATAATAAATATCTGGGCATAATTTTTTATTAATTATAAATTGATTATTTTCAAAAACAACATAAAAATTTAGTAATTCAAATTTATTTAGTTAAATAGTTATACAGTTTAAAATTTACATTACAAAATAACATTAATGATAATAATATAGTATTAACAAAAGAGTATATTATGTTTGAATGGTTTAAGCACATTTATAGCAAAGTTATGTTATATTGTATTAATATAAAATAAAAAAATGTATACATAAATATCCAAAAAATAATTAGGCTTAATATAACAACAATTATAATTGCACAATCTTAAGACTCATATATAAATACTATATTAATACAAAAGTGTATTGGTACCTAAATAGTATAATACATTAGGTCATTATAAAATAAAGAGAACACAATAATTGAATTAGTCAAATACATATAAATAAATACAATTAATACAAAAAGTTGAAATTATATAATGAAAATTAAAAGTTTAAGATAAAAATAATGGTAAGTACTAGCTTAAGACTCTGAATGACACATTGATGAAATCAAAGGCAAATTGTTGGAGTCTAATAAAAAAAAAGCATATTTTACATCAATGAAATTAATACAATATAATTCAAACATTTTAGAAGTATCAACAATGTATACCCCCGGTTTTAAAAAATTCTGGTGAATTAGTAAATTCATAACAGCTGAGGAATTGTTTTACAATTAAGGTTTATTTTGCAGTTGAACAATATGCTGAACCAAAACAAGAGTATTATTATTTATTAGTAAGTATTATACATCTATTTTTTTTAAGAATCTTTATAATTGTATTTGTTAGTTCTAATGTTATTTTTTCAAAAAGTTTATCTTTCATTTTAAAAAGAGGTGAAGGATTTATATGTTATTTCATTGCTTAGGATATCATATCACCTATGTAATTGAGAAGGAATTGTGTCATAGATTTTTGATTTTTCTACTATACTATTGAAGATTTTTTTTTATCTCTCATAAATAATTTTCATAACTGAAACAACTAAAATTGTCTAAGGGAACATGAAAAATAATATATATATTATTAAATGAATTAAGCTTTACATTAAAAGTTATGAAATGAGAACCATATAAAATGAAATAATCATTAACAAATTTCTTTAGAAACTGAGTTGATAATTTATTATACTTAGAACAAGTTTTAGTCTTCGATACGACGCCGTTCACGACACACGTCTTTAAAACTCAGTCTATCCAGATGTATTATGCTCAGTCTTCTGTTGGTCGAAAATTTAAATTTTTATACCATTGAATGCGCAACAAAAAAAGTCATCAGATTCAACTCTTACACAGTGAAACCAAATTTGAACCAGTACTACACTCAAAAAAAAGTGGTAATTATAATTGCAATTAAATAACAACCTTATCTACGCACACCGGCCAGCCGGTGACAAAGGTCGTTATCTCGGCATCTCGCAACGATAACGCGCCTCACGCAATGAAAACCCAAGGGCAACCCAGCCATTCTATTAAAACAAAAAAATAAAAATAAACAAAGATAAGTCTTCAACCAGTATCCAAAATACTTCACAATCTGAACGTATACAGAGTGTGTCAAGTGATGTCTTTACTCCTGATGTAGAAATAGATGATAACAACTTCGAATTTCCAAATAACAAACATAAACGTCTCCTCTCCTCACCAAAATCTGATACGCAAGAACACAAGAGAAATAAACCAATGTTTATTACAGCAAATCGTTACTCTCCTCTTTCCACAGATGATAATATCATTGAGTCATCTGACACTCAGACTCACGACACTGCAAATATTGAAATAGATCAACCTGCTAAAATAAAACTACCTCCATCAATATTTATTCGTGGAATTCTGGACTTCGTCGGCTTTCGGAATCAACTCATTAACTTGATCGGTTCTGAAAACTTTGTAATTAAATCGTCCACTAATAATTTGAAAGTACAAACTACTCAACCTGAATTCTATCGGAAAACAATTCACTTTCTAAAAGAAAAACAAGCACAATACCATACCTATTAACCACTAGAAGATAAACCGTTCAGAGTCGTAATCCGTAACTTACACCCTGCAACACCAACAGTCGAGATAGGAATTGCTATAGAAGAGATTGGCTTCTCGGTACGACAAGTCACTAATGTTATTCAAAAAACCACAAAAAACAATCTTCCAATGTTTTTTGTCGATCTTGAGCCAGCAGCAATCAATACTGACATATTCAACGTGACCTCGATACTCCACACTAAAATAAAAATTGAAGAACCACATAAACGGAGAGACATATTACAATGTCATAACTGCCAAGACTATGGTCATTCTAAAAAATATTGCTCCTACTCGCCAAGATGTGTTCGTTGCGGAGATGAACATCCATCCACCCATTGCACCAAAACCAGGGATTGCCGGCCAAGTGTGCCCTTTGCAAGGGTGACCATCCCGCGAATTACAAAGGTTGTCAAACATACAAAAGTCTCCAACAGCTCCGTAATCCCACCTAAAAAAAAAATAGTAACTATACAAATAATGTTAATTATGTTAATAACTCTAATATTGAAGCCACTCATCAGCATACTTCCAATACTAATACACCATCAAACTCTCCCAAATCTTATGCACAGGCCGCCTCCCCAAATAATTCTTCCCAAACATCAAATAGTCTTACAAATGACAATACACTCCTTAACTTCCTCAACGAATTCAAATCGCTTATAAATCCATTACTCTCTCTCCTCACTACTGTTCTCGACCGTCTCTTAAAACAAAATGCCAATTAACTCTTTTACATCTCAATCCCTAGCCATACTTATGTGGAACGCCAACGGCTTATCCAATCATAGAAATGAACTTATAACTGTACTAAATGACAAAAGAATAGACTTGGCCCCATAGGCGTGCGCACGGGGGGGGGCGGGTAGGCCGCGGCCCCACCTGCGGCCTCAGGCTTTTTCTTTAATAAATGCATAGATATCTATATTATACTAGACAGCGAACATTTTTACATTTTACATTTTATAATATTTTTGTTGTAATCGAGAATCAGTGCTGCAGTGTTATTGATTTATAGTGTTTTCGTTTCATGTACAGAACGTTACGAAACGTTCTTCATTGTTGTATAATCGTAATAAGATAGTGAACAGTGATAACAAACATTATAAATGATAATATAATAAACGTCGTGCTACTAATGCAACAACAGCCGTTTAAATTTTAAATTATTTGATATTGCGTGTATTTTTTACTTTGTTTTAATTTTTAATAATTTTATTGTTTACAATGAATTCTACGCAAATGCCATCGAATAAAAAGGAAGGACCTCAAGGACCTAAAATAACAGCATTTTTTTCCAAAAAAATGAAGTCTAGTACGAGTAAGTTATTAGTTATTACAGTCTATATTGTATTAAATATTTAAACATTTTGAACACCATAAACGATTATGATTACTGATTGAAAATATTAATGTTTTGCAAAAAGAAGTTCTTCAAACAGAAACTGAAGATATTCAAGAATTAAATGTTGAAGAATGTATGTATTTTAATTATTTAATTGGTTTATTTTGTGTACCTAGATTAAGATTGTGAATTTTAATAAATATCAATCCTAACAACTCAGCTACATTTGAAGAAGGTATTATTATTGATGTTCATTGACATTTAGATTTAAAATGTATAATTTAACAAAAATGTTGTATACTGAATTTCAAATTACCATTTTTTGTTTTGTTTTAACCTAATTGATTTGAGTTCTTTGTATTTAATATAGTTGATTGATTTTAGTAATAAATGTTTTAATTATGTTGGAAAGTAAATATATGGTATATAATGATATATAATTGTTAAATGTTAGTAAATGAGTTAAAATTTGTGATTAAATATTTATTTGTTAAAACAAAAAATTGTATTTTCTTTAACCTAATCTATCTGTGTTATTTTATGTGTCTAATATATTTTATTAGTGAATTTTAATAGTATGTTTGAAAGTAAATGGATGGTATATATTGCTATTAAATATTAATACTAGTATTAAAATGTTTTACATGTTATTTTTCCTATGTTATCGGCAAAGATATTTTAAAATACATAACTTAACAAAAATATTATATGTTGCATTTTAAATTACCTACCTATTTATAATAAATAAATTTTAAACTTAGGTTATGACAAATATGATTCGAACTTACATCCTGATGACCCTAAAATAAGTATCCCGAAGAATCAAATTGAATTTAAACAAAGGGTTTTAAAAGGACCATATCAGCCAGTTTTAAAAATTTTCCCAAGGACAACATTTGGCAATGCTAATAAACAACGCAGTTTTCAGCATTCTTGGTATAATTTGTTTCCTTGGCTAGAATATAGTCCAAAAGCAGACCTAGCATTTTGCTTTCCGTGTCGAATGTTTAATGGTGCCACAGGACTTAACGCTGGGCAGAGTGAAATAGTATATTCCAAAACAGGATTTAAGAATTGGAAATCAGCTACAATAAGATTTAATGTCCATCAAAAAACTAAGGTTCATTTAAATAGTTCTTCAGCTTTATCAAATTTTTTGGATTCCAAATCTATTGATGTTGTTTTGGATAAAACATGTGAACATATTAACAGCCAAAAGGAGATTCAACGACTAAAAAATCGTGAAATTGTAAAACGTATTATAGATATCATACTTTGTATATCCATCGGTGGTAAACCATTGCGTGGACATACAGAAAAAACAAATGATGTTCATAAAGGTCTTTTTCTTGATATTGTTAGTCTTCTAAGTAAATATGATTCATTATTTAATGAACATTTCATTTCTGGACCAAAAAATTGTTTGTACACAAGTAACCGCATTCAAAACGATTTGATTTCATCAATTAATTTAGTAATTAGAAAACAGCTACAAGATATAATAACTGATAGAAAAATTTCTTTAATAGCTGATGAGACAAGTGACATTGGTCATCATGAGCAATTATCTATTGTTTTACGCTACTTTGATGAAACCAAAAATTGTCCTATTGAACAATTTTTATGTTTAAAACGAATGACATCGGTTGATGCTCAAAGTATTTTTGATAAAATGAGTGATGTCGTTCAAGAATATGGAATTAAATGGGAAAATGTGGTGTCAATTTGTTTTGATGGAGCATCAACGATGTCTGGGAGTACTGGAGGAGTGCAAGCAAAGTTTAAAGAAAAAAATAACAATTCATTTTTTGTTCATTGTTACGGACACTATCTAAATCTTGTTCTAGTAGATTCTATTGGGAGACATAATATAGTCACTTTTGATTTCTTCGGTAACATACAACTTATTTATAATTTCATTGAAGGCAGCTGTACTCGGCATGCAGTATTGGAAAAAATTGCCAACTTTACAAATACAAAGTTAAAAACTTTAAAATCAATTTCTACCACAAGATGGGCTTGCCGCTCAGAAGCCATTAGTGCAATAAAAGAAAATTATCCCTCAATATTAGCTGCAATTGAAGAAATTGTTGATAATACAAAACAATCAGATGTTCGAGCAAAAGGCAAGGGAATTCTTCATCAGATGAAAACGTTTGAATTTATCTTTGCCATGTTGATGTTAGATCCTATTCTTTCTTCAATATTAAAAACAAGTGCTTTTTTACAGTCATCCGACATAAACTTATTAACGGCTTTAGAAATCATTGAGTCATTAAAAAAATTCCTTGTTTCTATGAGAAACACTGAAGAAGATTTCACAGATATTTATCATAAAACTGTTCAAATGTGTAAAAATTATGATATTGAAATTCCACAACTGAAAAAAAGAAAAGTGTCCACCAAAATCGACTATTCGAGTAGTACACAGTACTATATGTCTTCAAAAGAAGAAGAAATGAAGGTTTCTGTATACTATTCGACATTGGATCATATAATTAGTGGAATTAATATTAGATTTAACCAAGAAACAATAAACATGATTAGAAGCATAGGAAATTTATTAATTTTAAATATAAATAGCAATGACATTACGGTTTTATCCGCAGCATTTGATTTAAACTCTGATATGTTGAAAACAGAAATTAATCTTCTTAAACATACAGAAAATATACCAAAAGGCGAGAAAAACAAATGCGGCGATTGGATAAATTGGCTTACACAATCCAACTACGGAAGGGAAACTATATTTTGTAATGTTTTTAAAGCATTGAAAACATTTATGGTTATACCAGTAACGAGCTGTTCTTGCGAACGGTCATTTTCCAAGCTCAGTATTGTGAAAACTAAGTTACGCAGTACCATAAGACAGGATCGATTGAATAGTCTGCTTACAATATTTATTGAGCAAGAACTTGCTTCTGGTATAAACATTGATGATGTAATTGATACATTCAAAAATCTTACTCCCGTGGACAGAAGGATGGAGTTGTAAATAGGGTTTTCTTGTATATAAATTGTGTAAGTTATGCTAATTTTTTTTAGGTATGAATATGCTGTTTCAGTATTAAATTATTATTATTATTTATTTTTATTATAATTATGTATTATTATTATTTTTATGTATTTTAATACCTTTATATTTTATTTGTATTAGTTTTTATATTTGTATACCTATTGAATTAAATACTTTATAAAATTAATAATTAAATATTTAATTATACTAATATTCATTAGTACAAGAGTATTTGGAAAATATTTAAGGGCCCCCCCTGCGGTCAAAGTCTGCGCACGCCTATGCTTGGCCCTGATTTCTGAAACACATTTTACATCACACACTAAATTCTCAATACCCGGTTATAATATAATTACCTCAAACCACCCGGACAACACCGCCCATGCGGGAGCCGCAATTATCATTAAGTCTTCACTCTTGTATACCCCTTGCCAAAGTATACAAGAAAACTACTTACAATCAGCAATTCTAACCATTAAATTAAATCATATACCTGTTACAATCGCAGCAATATACTTCCCACCCATACATAAAATTATACTAATTCAATATGAACACTTTTTCAACTCATTAGGTCACTATTTCATAGTAGGAGGTGACTTGAATGCCAAAAACCAATTCTGGGGCTGCCACACCACTAATCCTAAAGGACTTACCCTACTTCAATTAGCTAATTTAAAAAAGTATTCTATACTAGCTCCCCCAGATCCAACCTATTGGCCAACGTCAATAAGTAAGCGCCCCGATATATTAGACATATTTATAACTTTTACCCCCAACAGTTTCCAAAATATTATTAAAAACTTACTCGAACCTTGCTCTGATCACACCTCAGTTCTACTTTCTATAGATGCTCAACCTTCCATCCAGCCCCGCCAACCTAGCTTAACAAACGGCTCCATGGATTGGGAAAAATTCCGCGAAATCATAGAACAAAAAGTGGTACTAAAAACCCGTCTTAAGCACCCAAATGACATAGAAGATGCTATCCAATATTTTACAGAAATAATCCAATCAGCTGCTTGGAGCTCATCCACTCAAATCTCTCCTAGAAGCCAGAACTCCTTCCCGATTCCCATCCATATCCGGGAACTAATAGCAAAAAAAAGACGTGCTAGAGCTATCTGGCAACGCACTAGACTTCCATCCGATAAAAACATATTTAATAATCTCGCATCTTCACTAAAACGAATTCTAAAACAACTCAGAAACGACAATTTTAGTTCTTGGGTCTCTTCACTAACGTCAAAAAATGGTTCTTTTCTTTGGAAGGCGACTCGAAATTGCTTAAAGCAAAAGCCCATAAATTCCCCTTTAAAAAAAGAAGATAATACTTGGTGCAAAACGGACAAAGAAAAGGCAGAACTTTTTCGTTCACACTTAACCAAAGTCTTTCAACCACATCACGACATGGTAAATAACGCCTTTGAAGAACATATTGAAAACTCTCTAATTTCCCTCCTTCCTCTCTACCTACCTCCAAAACCATTTACACCTGGCGAACTACAATATTATATAAAACTGTTTCCTCTCAAAAAAACTTCTGGACTAGACCTTATTACAGCTGAAGTAGCTCGCCAACTACCAAAAAAAGCAATTACACACCTCACTCATATATTTAACTCTATCTTAAGACTGTCCTACTTTCCTCTACAGTGGAAAACTTCTATTATAATTTTAATTTTAAAACCAGGTAAACCGCCTGAAACCCCTTCCTCATATCGTCCAATAAGTCTTCTGCCTCTTTTCGCTAAACTCTGTGAAAAATTAGTATTGAAACGTATCTCTCCCTTCATAAATAACGTATCAACCATCCCACAAACCCAATTTGGCTTTCGCAAAGGCCACTCAACCATCCACCAAATACATCGGCTGACAGACTCAATAGCTAACTCCCTGGAAAAAAAGAATATTGCTCAGCCGTTCTCCTCGACGTGGCACAAGCATTTGACAAGGTTTGGCATCCCGGCCTTCTGTACAAATTGAAAAAAATCTTACCCCCTCCTTACTACTTATTCTTTAAATCTTACGTCGAAAACCGTTACTTCACAACAAAGGTAGGCTGTGAAATTTAAACTTTAGCCCCATTAGCAGCGGGAGTTCCCCAAGGTGCCATTTCATCTCCCATTCTGTTTAACCTATACTCGGCAGACCAACCCATAATACATCATACTTCTGTTGCGGATTTCGCGGACGATAAAATTATTTACACCTCACATGAAAACCCTCTAACTGTTGGTTATAACCTACAAACTCATTTAGATCACATGTCGTCCTGGTACACAAAATGGAAAATAAAAATTAATCACACTAAATCGTCTCATTTAACCTTTACCTTAAAACAAGGAGCTGTACCACCTATCACTTTAAATGGTCTTGTCATCCCAAAAGTTACTAGCTCTCGATATTTAGGCCTAATTCTGGACCAACGTCTAACCTGGGCAGACCACATTAAAAGCAAACGAGTTCTCTTAAACTCTAGACGTAAATCCCTCTCTTACTTAATCGGCAAACACTCAAAACTCAACTTAAAAACTAAACTACTTTTATATAAAACTCTATTGATGCCTGTTTGGACATATGGCTTCCAGTTATGGGGAGCTGCCAAAAAATCCAATATAAACAAAATCCAAACCTTTCAGTCCATAACTCTTCGCGTAATTACAAATTCTCCATTCTATGTCTCAAACCACACTCTACATACCGACCTAAGAGTTAACACAGTAGATGAAACTGCAAGGCTACTATACCTAACGATTTCGTTTACGACTAACCAACCACCCTAATCCCTTAATATCAGCACTAAACTCTGACACCATTCCTGGCAATCCTCCGCGTAGATTAAAGAGAAGATGGTGTCGTGATCTAAACCAAAATTAATAACTATAAATTAAACTAACTTCTGTTATAAAGTGCTGCTACTGGGTGGCTTCTTTTTTTTTCAAGCGTCGCATGTCAAAAAAGTTCCAAGTTCTGTGGCATTAAAATGTTAAATCTCATTTATCGCCCTGGGTAAAAGACATATTTTAGATAGTACGTATAAAGTCTTAATTTTTTTAACTCATTATTTATATTATCTTTTTTCAATCTTACTTGTTTATTACCTTCCACCCAAAATTCAATTAATTTTTTAACTACACCTAGGCATACATTATGCAATACCCGTGTGATCTAATACAACTGTATTGATGCTATTGATTGGTAACAGAAATAAAGGACTATTACCTTTATGGTAATCCTCATCTTTTTTACTTCTGAAGGACTCATCAGTTCTTAAAAGTGTTGTCTCCATCTTACAAGTACGTAATATAACAAATGTACGCTCAGCAGTCGGCAGATCAAATTTAGCTCTGTTAGTTTGAAAATTAGAGTGAATCAACTTATTATGAAACTTAATGGTAAAAACATTACCTGTGTTTTTATGTCGGTTTTTTACGATAGTTCAATTTTTTAGCAAGTTATGTGTAAATTAAAAATGCTCATTAACTCATTTAAAAAGTGAATAATAATAAAAAACCAAAATATCTGATTTATACCAGCAGTCTTTATGGTAATAAAGTAATAATAAATAACATTTGTAAAAAGTTTAAAATAATATAAAAAAGAAGTAAATTAAAAAATTAAGGTGAATCAGATAAAATACAACACAATTTTGAAGTGTAACTGTACTCGCCAGTAAGTTGTACTACAAAAGGTATAATATAAAGAAGAATAAATGGTTCATAAAATTTGTATTACTGTATTTCATTAGTAGTTTAAACATGAGGTGTTGCCTACTACTAATTAAATATTAATTTTCGTTATTAAAGTGAAAAAGATTTGATTAAATTATTTTCATGGTAATATATTATAAATTTAAATTTATAGGTATATTATGTAATAGTTTAATTTAGTTTTAATATTTACCTAAACTTATAATTTTTTTTTATTTTGTTTTTCTCTGCATTTAACTTGTCAAGGGATGCTTCTTCGCGTGTTAATTTCATTTTATGACCTTTTACGCATTACGGTTCATTGTATAATGCACCGATACATTGTTTCTTTTCTTTTTCTTTTCTAGCTTTTTACGGGCCATTTAGGTCCATTGCCGCAACAACCACTTGCCTCTATCTATCTCTATCTTGAGCCAGTTCTTTTCCGTTATTCACTCCCAGTCTCGATGCATCTTTTGTAATCCTGTCTTTCCACCGCTGCCTGGGTCGTCCTCTCGGCCTTCTTGTGTCCGGCTTCCAGCCTGTGGCTAATCCTATGGGGCCTCCGGATCTCCACACATGACCAGCCCATCCCAGTCTACATTGTAGCATTCTATTAATACTAATCCGTTGTTGTGTAAAGACAATTCTTCCAAGTCATACAAGTCATCACTCATCAAATAGAAATGTTCCAATTGATATAATGATATTTCATATTATACTAAAACATAATATTTTATTTAACTTGAAGCTATAGTAAAAAAAAAAAAAAAAATTTTATTTTTTAACTTATTAAAATTGAATTATTGCAGTGCTTTAAACACTAAAAATGCAATGTTTATTACCTTGTGTATGTCTTCATTAAGTATGAATGATGATACTGAGGAACTAGCTGCAATTTGTACTGGTGGTGTAACAGATGCTAGTTTATAATCCAATTCATCATCCGAACTCTTCACCAGCAATTCAATAAATGTTATTGGGACATATTTTTTTTAAATTTTTTGGAGATGAGTGTTACCTGATTAACTACAATCTAATCTAATTAAAATAAATGAATACCTACCTAATTTTTTAGATATAAAAATAGTAGGTATACTTTCAAAATTACTATAATCAGATTATGAACTTCTTTGGCGGTCTTTCTTTTTTTATTATTTCAACTTACTTTACGTTACTTCGGTATTTGCTTCGTAGACATCATAATATCATTATATTTAAGTGCACTATTTAACACAACAGTAGGTACAACACTGGTGTCTGAAGATTGAACACACTATTGGACTGTCTGGACTACTGAGTACTGAGTGTGCTCTACGCAAAAAATATTATAATTAACGTGATTGGTGATGATCATACAAAAATGTGAAACACTGAAAGTCTGGAACGAGTGTTGAATTCGAGCGTCTACGGTCAGCGACCGGTCGGGCGACTCCGCTGAACCATTATATATTTATATATTATATTTAGTCGTAATAGTCACCAACGAGTCGTCAATAACGTAATGGAAAAACCCTAATAATAATATCATAATGTCTAATAATAATGTAAAATAGTGTTGTTCGTAAAATCCTTCCATCCCGCTGTAATACACGTCGCCTAGCCGTCTGGTTAGCTCGAAATATTATGTTTCGATTTAATTTGCATTTCAAATATTTCAATAGTCCGATCGTAGTTTATCATATTATATTTTTATTCAAATCAGTCACATCAATATAATAGCAATGGCAGATAATATAAACAATATCGGTGAAGCCCTCTTCGACTTACACGAAAACGATTTCGGCGTAATCGGGGACGGCGGCGGCGGTGTCCCCGTGCACTTGGCACCCGTCGTGGAATCGGCGTTGACGGGATTCTTCTGTACGCGGAAGTGCAACGGCGGTGGACCCGAAAAACGGACGGCTTTCGAACGAGTAATACATCAAATATCGTACTGTCGGGTACGAGTAACGATCAGACAGGAGAGCATCCGTTCGACGTCGCCGGCGATTGAAGGCAGTGAAGTAGATCAACTTAGAAAACTACCAACTGCTGTCACTCGTCGACGTCGACGACGCGGACTACGTTCCGGTGCCCCACGCGGTCGGTGTTCTGGCAGGTGAGCTTGATCCGCACGCAAAAGCGATCGACGTCAATCCACTTCCGCGTAGAAGGCGTTTGGCGTCCGAGCGGAAGCGGGTAAAACGCGCCGCTTTGCGTTTGTAGTGTGTACTGGTGCGCGCGATGAGACGACGTCCACAGACATCGGCCGCAGCGGACGGCGCACGGCGGTAAGTCATCCGAGCACGTTTTCCGGCCACTCTCGCGGACACACGGAATCCGCCAATTCGGTAGCCGACGCCATCGACCGCATTCGACGGCTCGGCTAGCGGTACGGGCGCGGGCAACGATTCCGACCCGCGTGATATGCATCAGACGCTGACTCGTTACGGCGGAGACACCGGAGACTTTGGCACGGGGTGAGTAACGATGTTGTTTCGAGCTAAGAACACGGACGTCAGCGGGGCACCGGACCCGCGGCAACACAATATGTTTCACCGGATGCGATATGAGAAACTAAAGAAACCCTCCTAGACGGTACACAGTGGTTTTCGGGCTCTATAATAATGCGTTTTAATCATAGAGTATTCGATGTTCATTATCCTGTATCCATCATCATCGTACACTATGGTCTTTTTCATTTGAATTGAAATTCTTATCACATAATAGTTCTTATCACGGTAATAATAACAATAATAATAATAATGCACTGTGGTTTTGTGAATATCATGATATTGTAGTATATTCTTGTATTAACTTCTTTTATTCTATTAAACAATATTATACTAATCTAAAAAGTATTTTGTTGGACTAGAAAGACTAAAAAATTAAAGATTTGCCTCCCACCTTTATCAAACCGTCGTGGTCTATAAATGGACACAGACGAAACAATTTACTAGACGCGCTTACGTTTTTCAATTTTATTAAATCTTTTATTTCACGAGGGAATGATCTTTTTTGAACACATCGTATAATAACAATACGCGTGTATTTAATTTCTTCCACGCTAAGCATTCCTGTTAACCTTGAATTTCTGTGTAATGCATTGTACCGAAAACGTAAACAATAAGCTGTTACGTGAATTAATTTGTTTATTGACGAATAATGATTAATTAAGGAAAAATTATCATTCAGCGTATTTGTACACACATTAGATATCGTTATCTCTCGAGCTTCGGGTATTTTTAATTTTGTTGAATTCGAAGACGTCTTTAGTACGGGATACTCTATTTCATTTTTAATTAGCCATTTAGGACCAAACCACCATAATGACAATGAACTTAATTTCGACGGACAACAACCGCGTGAAATAATATCAGCTGGATTTTCCTTGGTGTCGACGTGTGACCAATCCGCAATAGAAGTTCGTTCCTGAATTTCCCCAACACGATGGGCCACAAAGGTTTTCCATTTGGTAGAAGGGGAAGTAATCCACGATAAAACAATATTCGAATCAGACCAAAAATAACTTTTACTAATTTTCAAATTTAATTTTGGAACTATTTTACTCGATAATCTTGACAATAAAAGCGCCGCGCACATAAGTCCAATCGAGGTAAAGATATAACTTTTAATGGTGCCACCTTGGACTTTGCACATATTAATTTTGAAGTGTGCACACCATCCGAATTTGTACATCGTAAATATAAGCAACAGCCATACGCATTGATGCTCGCATCCGCGAACCCGTGAATTTGTATATTTACGATATCGTTTTTACACGTAATTTGTCGAGGTATAATTAGGTTATTTAATTCACACAAAGAGTTTCTATAGGTAATCCATTGTTCTTGAATCTCGTTCGGAAGCGGTTCGTCCCATTGTATTTTTAATCGCCACAATTGCTGTAACATAAGCTTGGCCCGTATAATAGCGGGACCCACTAGTCCTAATGGGTCAAATAGGCATGCGATTACTGACAAGATTTCGCGTTTCGTAATTCTACTTATGATTGTAAAATTATTTTGTTGCACTTCAAATTGTAACGTATCAGTGGTTGAGTTCCAAAACAATCCCAGAACCTTTGTTATCGAATTGTCGTCACTAATGGAGACCGTGTCTTTACTATCTTCTTTTATTGACATTACATCTTTAATTAAATTATCATTATTCGAAGCCCATTTTCGCAATTCTAAGCCTGCGGGTTGCATTGTCTTAATTAGACCATCTCGTAATTGAACAGCTGATTCATAAGAATTAGTACCGCCTAAAAAATCATCCATATAAAAGTCACTGTTGACGCCGCGTCCGATCCTACTTTTGGAAATTCGCGGTTATCGGACACGACTCGCGAGATGTTGGAAACGGGAAAAGGTTACTCGGTATATGTGTACATACAAATAAATTAATGGCATTAATTACATTAATAAAACTGATACAAATATACTTATATAATAATAATAATCGAATCAACACCGTAATATACAACAAAGTATAACTATATAGTATATAATGTCAGACCTAACGGGCGCCCTGTAATAATAGATTATAATAGCTAATAAAATAGTAATAATAATATATTATAATATTAATATACACACTCCGGCCAATATAACAGAGTATATAAAAAAAAATACGAATACTAATTGATTAAAATAGACAATAGAATATAAAATAACATAAAACGACCTGATCGCGTCTGAAGCTGAGCGAACACGCAGAAGACCTCTCCGCCGGTTACACCTGAACTCTGGGGACTGCAATGGGTTCTTCAATTCGGCACTTTCTCCACGGGTAAGAAATTGGCCTGGTAGATAACTACGTATTATGTGAACAATCGCGGATCCAACCGCGTGGTACGCAATCCACGGGATGATGAACAATAATACACGATATGTATATACGGTGTGTCCGGCTCGTAAATGCCGACGGCACGTAATATATAAATATTAATTACTGCCAAGTAACGGAGCTAACTGGCCGCGACGTTATTAGGGCGATAGACTTCGTAGCATCCGACGAGTTCAACCGCGCACTCAAAGGTATTGAATTGTAGGCGGCGACGCAAACAGGGACGCGTATAAATTGGTAAAAACGGCACAACGGCTTAAAATACGAACAAACGCGTTGACCGCACACGCGGTTTGGCCGCACAACCCGGCACAAGGCGGCGAACAGACGCAACGATGCGTCGGGCCCGAACGCCAGGAAAAAAGTGAAATATCTAATATAAAGGCTGGCCGATGGCGGCACAGCTTATATAAAATTAGCACTCACGGCTTCGGTACGATGGCGAACTTCGAAGAGGGAGGGGGGAAATTGATAAGTCGCGATAATGCGCTTTAGTAGATCCGCGTTCGAACGGTCACGCTTTATGGCCGCTGCTATTATAGGATCGACATTTTGCGAATCGGCTAGTTTATGTAAGCATCCGGTGGCCAAAAAAGACGCAGGAACGGTTCCGTAAGTAACCGTGTTAAGTTGAAAAATGTTAATATTTTCCTGTGGATTTGTGCGCCATAAGATTCGTTGAAATATTCTATGAGCTTTTGTTACCCAAAACTGTCTGTACATTTTCGTGATATCCGCGGACAATACGAAATTATGTGTTCGGAAGCGAGCGAGTATATATACCAAATCGTCTTGCAAAACCGGTCCTTTCAACAATACATCGTTTAAACTAACGCCGTTACTAGTCTTGCATGAAGCGTCAAAAACAACGCGAAGTCGAGTCGACGTACTTGCTTCTTTGAAAACCGCATGATGCGGTAAATAATATGCTTCTTCTTTATCATTAATTTGGTCGTCTTGTACTTGCTCCATGTGTCCTAAACTTGTATACTCATTCATAAAATGTGTATATTCATTTTTTAATTTTGTATTGTTTGCAAGACGACTTTCTAGGTTTAATAGACGACGCTTAGCGATATTGTAAGACTCGCCTAAGCGTAATGAATTTTCGCGAAATGGTAAATGTACTGTAAATCGACCATCTGGTTCTCTTATCACAGTTTTGTCAAAAATACTTTTGCATGTCTTTTCTTCAATAGTATAGGTGTTATCTCCTTCAAATTCTTCTACACGCCAAAATCGTGGTAACATATTTTCTAATGTCACGTTGGTATGTATCGACGCGGTGTAGCATATACTGTTATTTAACGGCTCAACCTTATGATTGTAAATTTGCGTAGGCCCCGATACTACCCATCCGAGTTTTGTCTCTTGGAATATTGGACCGTTCGGTGCAGGTTTAATTCGACGTTCACTCATTAAATCGTAGAAATGTGTCGCGCCTATTAATAAATCAACTTTCTGTGGAGACCAGAATAATGGGTCAGCTAAGCTTACGTTCTGCGGTATGTGACCCGTATTATATATGTGTTTCGCAGGTATATCGTTCGTAATTTTCGGCACTACTAACATTTTTAAGGTAAAACTATAGTCGTTAAATTTCGATTTCACCTGAGCGATAACATATGAATGTGCATGCTGTACTGTTGTTCCGATACCACTAATTTGATGATTAGTTTTTGACCTTTTTAATTTTAAACATTGCACCAATTCTTCAGTAATGAAATTACTTTGTGAACCTGAATCTAATAAGGCACGACATAATGACGAACTTTTATTTTCACCAAATACTCGTACGATCGCTGTCGATAAAAGTACCTGCTCGTAGTTTTTGTCATGCGAGTGCGCGCTTATCGAGGAATTTACGTCAATTTGAGTTGAAGAGTGATTTGATTTTCCTTCCGTTATCGATCTCGCATCATTGTTGATTTTATGTTGGACAATATGCAGTAATGTATTATGTGTTTTTCCGCATTTGAAACAATTTCGGGATAAACATCTTTTTTTGGAATCATGTTTACGTAAGCATAATTTACACAATTCAATTTCATTAACCTTTTTAATACGATCGTTAATTGATAGTGCCAAAAACGTGGGGCATTTGTAAATAGTATGTTTTAAGTTACATATAAAACAGCTTACTTCGGTAGTGGTCGGGAATGCTATAGAAGTTATGCTAGTTTTATTGTGACTATTTTTACGATTAATGTTGTTTTTAATTTCTGATGTCGAAATAGTATTTATAAGATTTTTTGATGATTCTACTGCTTCTAAAATCTGTGCACGGTCGTCTAAAAATATCATTAAATTTTCGATCTTTGGAATTTCGGTTTTTGGCGATTTCACCTCCCATTCAGTTAGTGTGTTTGAGTCTAATTTTGAACATATTATGTGTATAAGTAGAGGTCCCCAATCGGTTGGTCGTTGCTTTAATGCTTCAAGTGCCGATATATGAGTACGCAGTGAATCCGAAAACATTCGCAAACTATCCGATGAATTATCTTTGACTACGTTTAACTCACAAATATCTTTGACATGACATTGAATTAATAATTTTTCATTATTGTAACGCGCAGTCAACGTCTTCCACGCGTGCTCTTAATTTATAGCCGTAGTTTCGAAATTTTTTATGCAATTTGCTGCATCGCCGTTAAGAGAAGAACGTAAATAAAAAAATTTTTGAATTGGTGTTAAATTACTATTTGTGTGGATTAATGCAGTAAAAATGTCTTTAAACGATACCCAATCATTATAACTACCATTAAATACTGGTATATTTAACGCTGCTAATTTTATGATCGACGATGTCGAATTAATGCTCTCTCCGTTGTTCGAGTTACGGAATGATGTTTCGTTTTGGTTTGCCCTAATAGAACTAATTTTTTGTTCGGCCTCCGCAACCGTCTCAAAAAATAAATTTTCAAAATCAATTCTATATTGTGAATGATCTGTTGTGCTAGTATTATTCTCTAATTCTTCAATCGCTGTTTGCACTAACTCGAAATTTTGCCAAGCTTCTTCTATTTTGAGCTGACGTGGTGGTATTTGTTTTATGTCGCAATCGGGTGATTTTAGATAGTTTTGAAACCGAGTTACTATAGCCTTTATTTGGCCGCGTCGCGCAATTAGTGTATTTATATCGGGTTCTCCCATCCTAATCGGGTGACGGTACTACGATACGAAATAGGAAAAGGAACTAAAAAAAAAATTTATGTAACGTGACTCTCTTACCTTGACACTTGGCGTTTTGATTTTTATTTGATGGTGGGCTGGTTTACTGACCTTGTACAATGGACTTTCTGCACAGCAATAACAGTACTCGTATAAACTTTATAGCGATAAACGAAGTCAATCAACGGGATGTTAATTAACTATAGACGCACTTTCCCGGATTATAGACGACACGCTAGATTCATTACGATATGTCGATACGCTGAATCTACTAAACTTAAAAAACAACAAAATAAAAAGCACTTTTTTTACAATTACTCGTTCAAATCCGGTTTGAATGGACCAAATGTTACCGTGATAAAATTACACCGGTTATAGGATTATTATTAGTGGACTGTATGAATGTATAGAAATAAAATAAATAATGAATTTTGTTGTTATGAAATAATAAGTAATTTAGATTTATTTAACGCTTTTAATTCTAAGAGCGGAGTCGACACTTTTGCGTTATAATATCTTTCGCGACTGACCATATAATAAAAATCGAAAAACCCGTCGGTACCCCAGACCGGCCAGGCCGATAACAATATCGATATACGGATAACAATAAACCGATATAATATAATATACATAATGATAACATTTGGCAATATAGATATCTATACGCAACAATCGTTCTTATGTAAATTATAATAATATTAAATACCCCAACTAATTTTTTATAGTAAACTTAAAACTACTAATTATGTCTATTACTTCTAATGCTTACAGAAAAATATTACTTTTGTGGAAGATTGTTGAATGTAAGTTACATATAATTTCGTATTGCAGTTGTAATTTATTTTGCTACACTTATTACCTAAATAAATTATTTGTCTTAATTGTGTTCATCATGCTATTATAGTATTATACTACTATAGTCTTTAATACAGGCTCGTATTTACAAAAATTGCCGCCAGGGGCAACATACAATTTGCCGCCCCCCCCAAAAAAAAGGAAATTCTTTTACTTTATTGATATTACACAATTATAGTAGTAAATAGGTACATTAATATAAAATAAAACTCATTAATAACTAATAATCAATATACACACTTAGTATAAATGTATAATATTAGTTAATAGATGAAATAGATTAACAGAGTTAACAAACCACGTCAATACAGCAAGCACTCGTTCACGAATAATTCACTAATGATTGTGTTTTGATTTAATAATAGTAGTGTAAATTGTCAATAATCGGCAGTCATAGACTCGTAGCTCCTTATATCATGGCAAAACCACAACTGTCTATTTTCTATTTTTAGTATGTATTTTTCATAGTCTACGTTTCGTAGAACTAAATACGAATCATGTGTTTACAACATCAATATGCCCATAGCATTTTATTTACATTCGAGTTGATAACGAATTATAACTTTATTAGGTACATTCTACATTCAAAATCTATTTTTTGGTATAAAACGGTACAATTTTTACTCAGCTTATATCACAGATAAACTGTGTGGGCCCCTTTATAATTATTTTTTATTATACTAATTATGTTTTATATTTTCGTATTATACTCATTAGGTAAAATGAGCTACAAATAAATTTTACATTTTTGACCATTTCAATATTTTGCCGCCCCTAAACCTAATTTTAATATTGCCGCCAGGGGCAATTGCCCCTCCGAGCCCTCCCTTAAATACGGGCCTGCTTTAATAATATAATATAAGCATGGCAACTATAAATTATGATCAATTTTAATGTTGATATGTGTCATTTAAATATTAAATGCAATGTGTAATACAATATAATTAGACCAAATTTTATTATTTAAAGTTTAATAATACTTCATTGTAGCACTCATGCCATGTCTATTTATCTACTGTAGGAGTTTACACTGTGTTTATATAGGAGATTACCTTTTATTGTGGTGTTCAAGAGTGTGGAGGACAGTTGATGAGCCGACAGAAGTATTTAATTATATACATAACATAATATACCTACATAAACACTGAACTGAACTTAATCTGTAATAATTCCTTTATAAGTTTAATAAAATTGATAATAATTAGGTATTTAAGAAGCTAGAAAGAACACAATCATTCTTTATGTGATCCTCATTCTACTATTATTATAAGTAATTAAAAATGTGGTAAATTGTTTTAAATTGACATTAAGTTAATATTTTTTTATTTTATATTTATATATTTATTCACTTTAAATTTTACCTAAATATATATTTTGAAAACTGTTAATTTCTTGTTTATCTAACTTTTCTACTTTTGGTATTAAATATAATAATATAATATTTGTTATTATAATGTTGTTGTAACCTACAGATTGAAATTTACAACTTAATAATCAAGTGTAATATTACATTTAAGTTGATAAATGTCTATGAAACTTTTGTCTAATGGTTCTATTAATCTTCTACAAACTGCATTTACCAAATTTTCGAAGTGTTAATTCTCTTTTTGTTAAATTAATAGACAAAATTAATATATATACAGTATACACACTATACATCAAAAGGTGAAACCTAAAACTTAATTTTTATTTTTATTGGAAAAGCCTCCTGAAATCTTTTGCTAGTTTGATTTTTTTATTTTTTAATTATAAGAAAACAAGTTGAAAATTGTAGTCTAATATTATGCACTTCTTGTATTGTAAAGTGTGAAAAAAAATGTACAATTAAAAGTTATGTGTAATATATTATATAATTATTATAATAATCGATAAAATTAATCATCTATATTAATCTACTGTGGTACATATATTACATTCATTTGATTTATTTTAAATTGATCACATTCACTTTTATCATGATAAAAAATAATGGTAATAATAATAATAATGATCTTAAAGTAATAATACAAATATAATAATAACAATGCTAAATGTTTACCATACTAATTTTAATAATGCACTATTATTTTGTAAATCGTCACTTAAGATGCAACACCAGGTATCTCACATTTTGGTCAAATTGAGTTAGCAACAGGTTGAAATTAAAGTAACAAAACAAAAAACTACAGGAAACAATAATTCAAAAAGAAATTCTAGCTACTTCTATTATCTAAAAGTTCATGACAAAAGAGTACCAGTTTGCCAACTAATGTACCTTCAGACATTGGGTTTGAAAA
The DNA here is from genome assembly GCF_020882245.1 of Rhopalosiphum padi. Taxonomy (NCBI): domain Eukaryota; kingdom Metazoa; phylum Arthropoda; class Insecta; order Hemiptera; family Aphididae; genus Rhopalosiphum; species Rhopalosiphum padi. The sequence continues at coordinate 87,550,140 of NC_083597.1, forward strand.
AATCTGAAGTTCATTATTGGCTCGCAAACTTCCATAAAAATAATATGCCAGTGAAAAAAACCTCAACCCATTTTCTGCAAGAAAATGAAGAAGATAGTGATGAGGCCGATTTATTTGTTGATGAAGATCTCACGTTAACAACTAAACCTCCAATGAAAAAAAAAAGATCGGACCAACAGCTTCTAACGTTGACCAGCTTTTTCGATAATTTACCAACACTACCATCCCATTATTGCAGAAAAAATTCAAAGAAGCTTTTCTTGCAAACAGACATAAAATCTTGGAGTCAATTGTATGAAATGTACAAAACTAAATGCTTAGAAAATGTTGAAGCACTCATGTCAAGATTTTCATTTGATAAAATAATGAGAGAGAAGAATATTGAAATATTCATCCCTAAAAAGGACAAGTGTGATATTTGTTTCAGTTACGAGAATAAGCAGGTTTCTGAAGAGGTCTATTCAAAGCATTTGGCCAAGAAAGAAGCTGCACGTAATGAAAAACATAACGACAAAGTTGCTGCTCAAAATGAACAATGTCACACTATATGTTGCGATTTAATGGCCGTTCAAACGGTGCCCTATATTAAAGCTAGTGCAGCATACTATAAATTGAAATTAACAGCCCACAACTACACAGTTTATGACTTAACAACATACGATGCAATGGCATATTGGTTTGATGAAACACAGACCTCACTTAGTGGTACCACATTTGCATCGTGCCTATGTGATTATATCAATGAGTTATTGAACAAGTCTTTAAAAACGGTAATTATATATTCAGACGGGTGCTGTTATCAGAACCGAAATTCAGTGCTCTCAAATGCACTACTACATTTGAGTATGTCCAAAAAGGTAACGATCATCCAAAAGTATCTGGAAAAAGGGCACACTCAAATGGAGTGTGATAGTGTACACAGCACTATAGAACGCCAGTACAAAAACGTTGATGTGTATCTGCCTAGTCAGTTCTTAGTTCATTCAATAACTGCAAGAAAAGTTCCTATGCCATACCGTGCAAAATTGTTGAACTACAGTTTCTTTAAAAATTACAGCCAAGACATGATATACAGTTCTATACGTCCTGGAAGAAGCTCTGGTGATCCGACTGTAACTGATTTACGTATGCTACAATATGAACCTAATGGAATTATATATTACAAGCTCAATTTCGATGATGAATTAAAAGAACTACCAGGCAGGCCAAAAAAAGTGCAATCAATATCTTCATTTCCAAACCTGTACACTTCAGAAGCTAAAATACCTCTTGACAAATGGAATGATTTACAGTTTTTAAAGGGGATGATGCCATCTGATACGCACTCATTTTATGATAATATACCTTGCGAAAATGAAAGCAGAAAAATGTTAAAACGACAACAGCAAAATATTGAAAAGTACAGGCAGGAAATTTTTTTGGAAATTGAAGGTTCCAAGAAGAAAAAAAAGAAATAACCAAAGTACCGAAAGCAATGTCACAAGCATTATTAATGTATTTAATAGTGATTAAATTGTATTAATTTTTATGTATTTGTTATTAATTAAAGTAAATTAATCTTAACTGCAACATATTGTGATTTTTAAACTTAAGACTAAAGGAACATATTTTTATAATTTTTATATTTTATTTTATTTTGTTATTCATTTTATTAAACAATAATATGTTTTTGTGTTAATTAATAAAGTTAAATTTCATTTAATTTTATTAAATTGTTTTTTTTTATATAAATAACCAGTAGTGTAACCTATAATTATTAATATTAAATAGTATTATACAAAAATGCATGTTAAATTAATTAGACAACTATATCTATCTAACGTTTACAAACGACAACACAAGCTATCTTAGGATTTTTTTTTGATTTACATACTTTTTAATTTTTTAACTTTTTTAAGGTAAAAAAACAACTCCATGATTATAAAAAAAATTAAAACATCATAGAAAGTCATATTAGTTCCATTTAAACCAGTTTTATTGCTCTTCTGAAAAGTTGAGAAAAATGAGATATGAGGTGTTGCATCTTAAGTGACGAAATATTATATAGTTTATTATCTAATTATAATATTATAGTCAGCGTCGTATTACCCTAGAGGCAAAATAATCAGGTGATTGGAGCGGCAAATTTTCTGCAATTGAAAAGTTAAATGATATTGAATAATATTATTATATTATAATTTGAGACGGCGGTAAATGTCCTGTTTGTAGCCGGCAAATTGGTTAATTCTGTGGTATCTATTTTTTTTATTAAACAATTAATTAATATGAATCTAGAAAGTATTTTGGTGGAAATAAATAGTACCAGGGGTAGTTTGCGGGAATCTTTTTTTCCTAGATTCCACAATATTCATGAACAATTTATTTTTATATTACGTGTCGATGCGCGATCGCGGATTGTCGCGTCATATTATGTGATTCGCTAGTTTGAAACGTCTTCGCTACTTAAGCCCCCCATACACGGTCAGTTTTGAATGACAATCAATGTGATTGACAGTCAAGTATGATCATTGACTGACGATTGATAACAACTATATACGGTCAATCAAAACTGACAATCTTCAGTCATTCGGTTATTTTATTTTATAAGTCAACACAATTGTCAGTATTGAAAGTCTGGTGTATCGTGTAGTTGTTTTTCTTGAAAAGAAATTCATTTTAAATTAAAAATTAAAATTTGCATAATGAATGAAGAAGGTATTATTGGAATTGCTATTTACCTATCGTGTGATAAAACGAAAAAAAAGATTTTGGATGAAAGAATGGCTCAAAAAAGGAACACATTTTCCCATCATAATCTTCTAGACGAACTTCGACTATCTTCTCTATCTGACTATAGAAATTATCTTCGCATGGACAACACGACATTTTCGGAGTTATTAAATATGATTACACCAATGATAGAAAAACAGTATACTTGTACTTGTTACGGGCATCAGTCAACAATCCATCGGTAATCAGTATACGACTACACTGTAAATGTATAGTGAATACTGCTATGTGCTCTATGTCTATCGCCGCCATTTAACTCACCGTTGTTCGTACGATGTGAATTTCGGCTCGTCATTTTCATTTTTCTTCGCGAATCGCGATGTACCGTTACTGCTGTCTGCGATTACTGTGACTATTTTTTTTCTTTTTTAATAATAAAATATTAACCCTAACAACACTTGACGTCCACGGGAACTTCCTGTTTACTTCCTGACTGGGAACAGCACGCGTGGATAGCCTATGTACGTCCAATGATTATCCCTAAAAAAATCGCCAATATAACACGATTTCCTTTTTTCTTCCCGATTGGTAATATGCTATGTATACTTTTAGTTGGAACTTTGGAACTACATTGGACATCCAGAGACCGTTCGACATAGAATATATATATTATTTACCTATATATATATATTTGTGTTTTATATTTAAAAAAGCTGTTTTGCATTTACTGTTATCAGTGTTATCTATTATTTTAATTTCAAATTATTATCTATTAATACAAAATAATAAAAATAAACGCTTAAATGTTATTAATAACGCGACGCGTCGTTCATTTTACTACGATGATAACATTTCCACACCACAGTACCACAATATCGCCGACGCCACGAAAACCACACATTTCATTTTCATACGATGGACAATTTAAGGTAAATCAATATATTAATGTTAATTAATAATAATTATATTATAATAAGTAACTATTTTGAGATATTATTAGTGTAGTTCTTCTTCGGCTATTATAGCCTACAACTTACAAGCCTTTAGGCTTATTGACGCAACAACATACTGTAAAATTATAATACTACCTCCATTCTTCCCTGTCTTTTACGGTTTCTTCTGCATTCCTTACTTTCAGTACCTAATCATTAGTTATACTTTGAAACTTTAAATAAAAGTTCTTAACGATTCAATTAAATTTAATATTGGTACATTGGTAACTTTTCATACATGTATCTTTATAATTATAAATACTTATTTATTAATTAATTATTAAATTATTATTTATCTAACGTTTACAGAACAATATGCTTTAACATTTGTCTAGGTATTAAAAGTATATATAATAATAATAAATTGATCAATTGATCAACTATTAGGATATGTATAAGTACTTACATTTTGTGTTTTTATTTAAGTGTCCACATGTTTTCAACTTATGGATTTGATTCAACCTTAGCTAAGTTTAGCCTAGGAATGGTTTTTTTGTAGTAAATTTAATCCATGGGTACTTTTAAAAGGTCATTTTTTTATTTTCTCAAGATATTATAGTAAGTTATCATTAATTGTATTAGAAAACAGTCAAAAAGTTTAAAAAATACAACTTAAATTTACAACACAGCTAATAGGTGTAGGCACTAATTTAATAAATATTAATACTGTCTATAGATATTCATTTTTTTGTATTATAACTTAAATTATTAATCATAAAAACCAATATTCTTATTATTTTTTAATAAAAGAAAAAGAGGTACTAATTTAACCTAGTATAGATAGGAATATTTTGATGTAGGTATTGAAGTTTTTATATGTTAATATTTTATATACTTAGTATAAATAAGGCTTGCAGTTGTTGTTTTATTATGATTTTATCGTACTTCTAAAAAGAACCTAATACAATTTTCCTACAGGTTTAAATTCATAGAAATTGTATCTAGGTATTACCAAATAGGTATTTAAATAAATAATAGTCTTACAATTACTTTTATAAGTTTATATATATTTTTAAAGTTATTTCCTTCTATAATTTTTGTTTTCAAATTATAGAGCTACCAATGGTACCTACATGGTTTTTTTTTTTTTAACTATAGGAATTACCGTAAGCCATTGAATAAAATATCTGCTAGGCAGTTAAGAAGACGAATAGTTCATGTCAAACAAAATGTTTCTAACAGTTCTAGAATTGTAAAATTAATTAGAGAACCAAAAGTGCAGCGAATGGGTGAAAGAGAAGTCCCACACCAAAATATTAATAATATTAAATGTAGCAATGATGAAACCGATAAAGGAAATAAAGAATTATCACTTGTTGATAATTCTTTCAATGGGGATAATCATGTTAATCTTTGTGATTTAGAATTACAGATGGGTAACATGAGTAATCATAAGTCTGATACTAATATAGAAGTACAAAATAAAAGTTTAAAGGTGAATTGTCTGAGTGGGCTGTTCAAAATAATATAAGGTTGAACGCATTATCTCGCCTTCTAAAAATAGTTAAGCCACATGTGTCAGAAACATTACCACTTGATGCTAGAACATTACTCCAAACACCTAGAAAAACTAAAATAAGAGAAGTTTCACCTGGTGAATATTTTCATTTTGGGGTGTATAAAGGTATCATGCAATTTTTGAATACACACAGCAAATTTACATCTCTCCATAGTGAAATAGAAATTATGGTAAATATTGATGGTTTGCCAATATCATCCTCATCCAATAGTCAAGTATGGCCAATATTATGTTCTATTTTTCAATATAACCATGTTTTTATGGTTGGTTTGTATCATGGAAAGGACAAAAAACCCAAAAGCTCTAATGACTTTTTATCAGATTTTATTCATGAAATTGTTGATATGACTATAAATGGAATATTTTTTGATGGAAAAACATACGGTTTCAAAATTAAAGGCTTCTCGGTAGATAGCCCAGCAAAAAGCTTTATGCTTTGTGTAAAGGGTCATGGTGGTTATTCCAGCTGGACAAAATGTATGACTGAAGGGGAATATGTTGAAAATCGTATTTGTTTCCCTGGTAGTAATGCAAGTCTTAGAACTAATGAGCAATTTGCTAATTATGTGGATGAAGACTATCATTTAGGTGAAACTTCCTTACTTGAAATACCAAATTTAGGACTGGTAACTTGTGTACCATTTGACTACCAACATTTAATTTGCCTAGGAGTCACTAAAAAGCTTGTAACTTTATGGCTAACAGGTAGTCTAGGAGTAAGGCTGTCTTTCAAAAAACATGAAGCGATTTCTTCAGATATAAATAAATATATCATACCTTATGTACCATTGGAGTTCCAAAGAAAACCACGTGCATTAAATATGTTTAGGCAGTGGAAATCAACTGAGCTAAGGATGTTTTTATTATATTATGGTGCTGTTATACTGAAAAACCATTTAAAAAATGATATATTTCAACATTTTTTATGTTTACATGTTGCCATTCGATTGCTGTGTACAAATAAATATTGTCATATACCTGAATATTTGGAATATAGTAATAGTTTATTGCGCCATTTTGTAGAAACTTTCAAAGATATCTATGGGGTTCACTATGTTTCGCATAATATACATGATCTTGTTCATTTGACAAAAGATGTAGAAATGTATGGTTCATTAGATAATTTTTCTACATTTCGGTTTGAAAACTATATGCAACAAATTAAAAAAATGATCCGAAAAGATGACAGGCCCCTGCAGCAAATTACTCGAAGAGTAAATGAAATAAATTCTTGTTCTCTTAATATGAATTGTGACTGTGATTCAACTATAGATTATACATATGGAAAACAACATTATGAGGGACCTTTGCTCTTAAGTACAAAGAATCCACAGTATTCAAGTATCAAGTGCAAAGCTTTCACTCTAATTCCTAATGATCCTAAAAATTACTGCTGTACTTTACACAATGGTGACATTATAATAATAAATAATATTGCTCATCTTAAAGAAAATAATTGTAAAGTCTTAATTGGAAGAAAATTTTTGAGGTTAAATAATATGTTTGAAATACCATGTAAATCTTCTTTATTGGACATTTACATTGTAGAAAAGCTTTCTGAACAACTGTTTTGGCCAATAGAAGAAATTCAACATAAAAATTGTCTTTTTGCAATCCCTGGAAAATTTGGCTCTTTTGCATCAATTCCTCTAATGCATTCAGACATTTAAGGGTTAATCTCTAACAATAATGTTAAAAAAAATACCTCAATGTTTATTAATTGTAAATATGTATATACAATATAGGTACACACTTTTAAAGATTTTATGTTTTTAAATTAACAATTTTGTCATAATTTTTTATGATATTAATGATAATCCTTCATGTTGTTTCCAGGAATTTTGTAATTGTAGAATTTGAAGATGGACTTCAAATTGTTTGTAAACATTGGAAAAATAATAATGATTTCTTTTATCCTGATGGTATAATTAATAAAAACAAATACTATAAATTAGTTTTAAAAATGGTTTCTTCAGACTACCAACCAGAAAAATGTAAATGGTCACTACACAATTTTATAAAAATCTATGGTTCTGATGGTTAGTATTTTTTTTTTTTTTTGATATTAATATGTCTTATGTCGTGGAGTAAAAAATATCCAGTAGAATGCCACTTTTTTTAGCCTGCCATAAGACATTTTATGATTTTAAGATTTTATGTTTTTCTCATATGTGTTAACATTAGTTATAAACTTTAATTATTAATTCATATTAAAAATATGTTAATAATAGTGTACATAATAATTGTTAATAAACATTTGCCTTTTGTGATGAATGGTTTTACAGATGTATTTGAAAAGGCTGTAAAAAAATTATAAATTGCAGAAAACTATAGTGATGTAAATACTGATACTGATATAAATAATGCCAAAAGTCAACGTCGCATAAGGGCCAAAAAAATGTATGATTCTGACTCCAGCACTCAATCTCAGTCACAAATACATCATCCAGTAACAGTGTCATCTTCAATGCGATTAAAGTATCCAGATCCTCCTAAACCTATCAGTACGTTTATTTATTTTATTAATTTATATTGTATTTATCAATTAATAATAATATTACTAATAACTACACAAAATATTTTGTTATATTTGCATTAGTTAAAAGTTGGAAATTGTTTAGGTTTTTTTTTTTTTTTTAACAAAATTTTATATTACGCAATCTGTTACAATTAATGAACAATAAGCTTAAGTGATAAAATAGAACAGTAGACAGAGAAAGACAGAGGGAAGAGACCACCCATCGGAGGTACTTCAGCATGATATAATTTAAAGTTTTAATCCTAAAATAATAATAAAAGTAACGATATTACAATGAGTACATAGTAGTTATAACTTATAAGTAGCAAACATCATACATATATAAATATACATTTTTTTTTTTTTTTTTTTTTTTTTTTTTTTTTTTTTTTTTTTTTTTTTTTTTTTTTTTTTTTTTATTATATAAGCAGGTCACGACACCATTGCCTTTTTAGTCTTTTGTGTGGATTTCCTGGAAGAGTTGCAGATGATAGTTGGACGATAAGGGGATTAGAATGATGTGTTAACTTTTTATTGAATCGTTTATAGTGGAGCTTGGCTAGTTCAGTGACGGTGGGTAAATTGAAGTCAGAATGAAGGGTATTATTTGAAACATAGAAGGGAGCTTTAGAGATGACGCGAAGGACTTTGGATTGAAACCTTTGTATACGGTTTGTATTTGATACTTTGGCTGAGCCCCATAACTGCAAACCGTAAGACCAGATGGGTCTGAGTAGTAGTTTATACAGCAGTAATTTAGTAGGTAACTTAATATTTTTGGAAGTTAGGAACGGCCGAAGAAGGCGAAAACGATCATTAAGTGTTCGAGTTTTATTTTTAATGTGAGCTGACCAGGTAAGTCGACGGTCAATGTTGACTCCAAGGTAGCGTACACACTGGGCAGTAGGGAGAGGTTGGTTGTTAAGGAGGAGGGTCTGGCATACTCCTTGCCGGAGCGTAAAAGTACAGTGGATTGATTTAGATTCGTTCATTTTAACTCCCCATTCCTTGTACCAGGCTTGGAGAAGGTGTAGGTGGTCTTGAACATAGCTGGAGGCTAGATGAGGATCAGAACTAGAGGCTAAGATAGCTTTGTCGTCGGCAAAGTCACCAACAAGAGTATGGATGGAAGAAGGTTGATCAGATATATATATGTTAAATAGAAGGGGAGCTGTGACTGCACCTTGAGGTACGCCTGCATTAATTAAAGTGGGAACAGAAAAGGTGGAGCCTACTCGCACTGAGAAGTGCCGGTCTTCTAAATAGGATTTAAGGATTAAATAGTAGTGACTAGGGAGAAGAATCTTAAGTTTATATAAAAGACCAGCATGCCAGACGCGGTCGAAGGCCTGGGAGACATCTAGAAACGCACCAGTGCAATAGAGTTTCTCTTCCAGAGCATAGGAGATTTTGTCCACCAACCTGTGGACTTGGTGGATGGTGGAGTGACTATTGCGAAAGCCAAATTGCGAGTTAGGTAAAATTTTTGCAGTGTCGACAATAGGTAGAATACGTTTTAATAGCAGTTTTTCGAATAACTTGGAAAGTATTGGGAGAAGACTGATTGGTCTGTACGAAGTCGGGGTGTCCGGGGGTTTTTTTGGGTTTTAATATGAGAATTATAGTAGAATATTTCCAGAGAATAGGGAAATAAGATAGTCTGAGCATTGCGTTGTAGATTTGTGTTAGGAATAAGATAGATTTTTTAGGTAGGTTTCTGATTACTTCTGCAGTTATTAGATCAAATCCAGGGGATTTTTTTCCTGGGAGCTTTTTAATATTAAAGTAAACTTCACCAGGGGAGAAGGCTCGAGGAGGAAGGGACATCTGTAGTGGAGAGTTGAGAAAGCTTTCAACTTCTTGGATTTTGCTGGGTGATAGAATATTATAATGCGGTTGGAAGGTATTTTCTAAGTGTTTCATAAATATGTTTGCTTTATCTTGGTCAGAGACCGCCCAAGTACCATCATCATTACGTAGAGTAGGGGGTGGATTATGAATATGTAAAAGTTTCCTAGAGGCCTTCCAAAGTGAACCATCATTATGTGAGAGTGAAGATGCGTAGTTTGCATAAGCTTCGGATCTATGACTAGCGAGGAGGCGTTTGAGTTTAAGTGTAAGGGCGTTGTAGTGACGCTTATCGGATGGGTATCTGGAATGCTGCCAAATTGCTCGCGCACGACGTTTCAGTGATATGAGGGTCCTGATGTGTATAGGAAGATTAAATTCAGCCTTTCTTAAGGGTGGTTGGATTGCTGATTCCCAGACGGCTGATTGAATGTTATTTGTTAGTAGGTTAACAGCATCGTCAATGTCGGGGGCTGTTTTTAGACAAAGTTTTAAATCTGTTTTCTCAGATAAGATGTGACCAAATTTTTCCCAATCTGTTCGATATTGAGATAGCATCGATGAGTTGAGTTTATCAGGAGGTTGGCAATCTACTGAGAGCAATACAGGTGAGTGGTCTGAACACGGGTCTAACAAGTTTTGAGTTTGTGTGTGAAGACTATTTGGAATTTTGGCGACAAAAATATCTAATATATCAGGCATTTTATGACGAGATGTGGGCCAATAGGTGAAATTAGGTGGAGCGAGAATTGAGATATTAGAGTGGTGGGCAGTTTGAAGGAGAGAGTTACCTCTAGGGTTAGAGGCACGGCAGCCCCACTGAATATGCTTGGCATTAAGGTCACCCCCAACTATATAATTATTATTTAAGGTGGATAGGAATTCAGTAAATTTATCCGGCGAGATTTTGTGTTTAGGAGGACAATATGCCGCTGCTATGGTAATAGGTATATTGTTGAGGAATAAGGAAACTGCACACGATTGAATGTGATTTGTATGAAAGTTAGGTAATGGAGTATATGCGAGTGAAGCCCTAATATATATGGCTGCACCAGCGTGGGCAGAGTTGTCTGGATGATTTGCTCGGTATACATGATATCCAGGAAAGTTAACATAGGATGTATTAGTAAAATGGGTTTCAGAAATAAGTACTATATCTATTCTTTTTTCTCGGAGAGTGATAAGAAGTTCGTTTCTATGATTTTTAAGTCCATTAGCATTCCAGAGTAGGATTAGAAGGGAATTAGAGGTGAATGAATTATTTATCATTTTTGGATTCAATAAGTTTAGTGATGACAGTGGTTAGAAGGGTGATTAGGGGGTTAATTATTGATTTAAATTCATCTAAGAATTTGGTAAGCATGAGATCAACATTGGTTGAAGAATTATCAGAATTATTTTGTGTGGTGTCGTTACCTGTTACATTAGCGTATGAACGAGTACTAGGTTTATTAGTGGCATGAAAGGTTGGTTGATTGGCTGGTTGGTAGTTAGACTGGTCGACTGGAGGATGTTGAGGCTGTTGTGGATGCTGTAGACGGGCATGCTTGGAGCTCACAAGATGGCGTCGTCGTTGCTGGAGATCTTTATAGACAGTGCAACCTTTATAGTTTGCTGGATGGTTGGCATTGCACAATGCGCAGGTGGCAGGAGTTTCGCGTGACTTGGAACAGTTTGTGGAGAGATGATTTCCGCCACATTTAACACAACGTGGAGAATAGCTGCAATAGCTTTTAGTGTGACCATAAGATTGACAATTTAAACACTGGGGAATCTGTCGTTGTTTATGTGGCTCTTCGACTTTTATTTTAGTGTAGAGTATGGATGTTACATCAAATATATCACTATTATTCTCTTCGATCTCAAGGTCTACAAAGAACATAGGTAATGGGATTTTGGTTTGATGGTGAATAATATTGGTAACTTGCCTGACGGTATGACCAATTTCTTCAATTGCTGCTGAAATTTCGGATACGGAAGTCGATGGATGGAGATTTCTTAACACTACTCTAAAAGCTTTATCAGATTTTAATTGGTATGTGTGATACTCTGCATCATTGTCTTTCAGAAAGTGGATTATTTTTCGGTAGTTATCAGGGGTGTCAAGCTGGAGTTTAAGATGCGAAGATGTTGACTTACAGCTGAAACTGTTTGGGCCAGTGATAGTAGCTAGTTCTTTGGATAGTTCGAAAAAATCTTTTACGCCTTTAACAAATATTGGTGGTGGCAGATCTATTTTCTTTTGTGTATGTTTGGTAGAGTGCACGGACCCCTGGCTTTGTGTGTCGACGTCGACATTTAATTTGCCTAGGAGTCACTAAAAAGCTTGTAACTTTATGGCTAACAGGTAGTCTAGGAGTAAGGCTGTCTTTCAAAAAACATGAAGCGATTTCTTCAGATATAAATAAATATATCATACCTTATGTACCATTGGAGTTCCAAAGAAAACCACGTGCATTAAATATGTTTAGGCAGTGGAAATCAACTGAGCTAAGGATGTTTTTATTATATTATGGTGCTGTTATACTGAAAAACCATTTAAAAAATGATATATTTCAACATTTTTTATGTTTACATGTTGCCATTCGATTGCTGTGTACAAATAAATATTGTCATATACCTGAATATTTGGAATATAGTAATAGTTTATTGCGCCATTTTGTAGAAACTTTCAAAGATATCTATGGGGTTCACTATGTTTCGCATAATATACATGATCTTGTTCATTTGACAAAAGATGTAGAAATGTATGGTTCATTAGATAATTTTTCTACATTTCGGTTTGAAAACTATATGCAACAAATTAAAAAAATGATCCGAAAAGATGACAGGCCCCTGCAGCAAATTACTCGAAGAGTAAATGAAATAAATTCTTGTTCTCTTAATATGAATTGTGACTGTGATTCAACTATAGATTATACATATGGAAAACAACATTATGAGGGACCTTTGCTCTTAAGTACAAAGAATCCACAGTATTCAAGTATCAAGTGCAAAGCTTTCACTCTAATTCCTAATGATCCTAAAAATTACTGCTGTACTTTACACAATGGTGACATTATAATAATAAATAATATTGCTCATCTTAAAGAAAATAATTGTAAAGTCTTAATTGGAAGAAAATTTTTGAGGTTAAATAATATGTTTGAAATACCATGTAAATCTTCTTTATTGGACATTTACATTGTAGAAAAGCTTTCTGAACAACTGTTTTGGCCAATAGAAGAAATTCAACATAAAAATTGTCTTTTTGCAATCCCTGGAAAATTTGGCTCTTTTGCATCAATTCCTCTAATGCATTCAGACATTTAAGGGTTAATCTCTAACAATAATGTTAAAAAAAATACCTCAATGTTTATTAATTGTAAATATGTATATACAATATAGGTACACACTTTTAAAGATTTTATGTTTTTAAATTAACAATTTTGTCATAATTTTTTATGATATTAATGATAATCCTTCATGTTGTTTCCAGGAATTTTGTAATTGTAGAATTTGAAGATGGACTTCAAATTGTTTGTAAACATTGGAAAAATAATAATGATTTCTTTTATCCTGATGGTATAATTAATAAAAACAAATACTATAAATTAGTTTTAAAAATGGTTTCTTCAGACTACCAACCAGAAAAATGTAAATGGTCACTACACAATTTTATAAAAATCTATGGTTCTGATGGTTAGTATTTTTTTTTTTTTTTGATATTAATATGTCTTATGTCGTGGAGTAAAAAATATCCAGTAGAATGCCACTTTTTTTAGCCTGCCATAAGACATTTTATGATTTTAAGATTTTATGTTTTTCTCATATGTGTTAACATTAGTTATAAACTTTAATTATTAATTCATATTAAAAATATGTTAATAATAGTGTACATAATAATTGTTAATAAACATTTGCCTTTTGTGATGAATGGTTTTACAGATGTATTTGAAAAGGCTGTAAAAAAATTATAAATTGCAGAAAACTATAGTGATGTAAATACTGATACTGATATAAATAATGCCAAAAGTCAACGTCGCATAAGGGCCAAAAAAATGTATGATTCTGACTCCAGCACTCAATCTCAGTCACAAATACATCATCCAGTAACAGTGTCATCTTCAATGCGATTAAAGTATCCAGATCCTCCTAAACCTATCAGTACGTTTATTTATTTTATTAATTTATATTGTATTTATCAATTAATAATAATATTACTAATAACTACACAAAATATTTTGTTATATTTGCATTAGTTAAAAGTTGGAAATTGTTTAGGTAACTTCTAAATTCTATTCAACTATTAACATTCTAATTTTATATTCTAATGTTTCAGCATCATCAAGTACATTTAAAATGAAAACTTCTAACCAAAATATGGAATGTAATATATTTTTAAATTAATTTATTTATAATATTTTTTATTTATTCAAATTAATATAGAAATTTATTATATGTTAAATTTTAGTATTAGACTTGCAAGTTTTAAATACTAACATGGCCCAAAAATCAAATTTGTATTACAAAAATATATCTATTCCAACTCAAAATGCAAAAAAAAGAAAGTTTGCCCGTGCTCAAACCAATTGTAAACATTTTAATGAATTTTATGCTCACTTGGTTTATTTTATTAAATTAATTACTTAAATTTTAAATTATAGTTTCATGTTCAAAATCTAATAATTCAAAAATTTATAATCCATGCAATGACTCTGAAACTCCAACATTTGACAATCTTGCTACATCAACTCAATGTATGAGGACAAAATGTAAATAATCACAACTTTCATTTTACTTATCTAATATAATAATACCTATTATGTATTTCAAATAATTAGTATTATACAATATATACATTTCATTTTAGCACCAGATATGTTTTGTGACCAAGATTTTTTCAACACCAGTAATATTTCTAATTTAAGTGAACTTGACAAAAGTAAGTTTTTATTATAATAGTTGTATAATAGTATTATAATAATATAATAATTAAATAATTTATGTATGTTTGTTCTAGATTTAACCAATGCGAATTTAGATGACAGCTTACTTTCCAACTTAAGTATAGAATTAACTAAAATTGATTCACTATTTCCAACACAATTCATACAGATTTCTAATCAGCGTTCCACTATAAAAAGTAATTTATTGTAGCTACTGTGACAGAATTATTTTTATAATTGTAATGATATAAAATGTATAGTAGTATTAAGGTTTGTGCAAGTAAACATTGACCCACAGTTTTAGTACAGTGGATTCCGCTTAATGTGGAATACTAGTATATTTGTATAGTACAACTGTTATTATTATGTATTTAATCCAAAATTTGTTTGTAGGTTCAGATGTAATGAGTCATGCAGAAAATGATAATTTTGAATTAGATAATGTGATATTAGACAATAATAAAACATTTTTATCAAAAAACAAAAGCCATGAATTGGTTGAGACTAGAAGTCAATGTAAACGTATGTTTAATATATATATTACAACAATAATAACACTAGCACAATATTTTAGATTCTGAACGGAGTGATGAATGTATTGATTTTATAATGATGTGTGGTTTTTTTTTATATTAACTGAATTATTATTAAAATTAACTGCATAGGACATTTGTCATTTGTATACTTTTCTTTTTAAACCTAAGAATATAATAGGCTATATTTTTATTTTTGTAGATTATTGGGTTTTAGTTTTATCTTTATAATTATCTTTTTTACATTTAGTTGGTTCTAGATTTATTGTTCCAATGGAGAAATTTTGTTAGGTTCTATTTTTACTAAGGTGCTCAATTTTCTATAATTATATTATTTTTATGAATATATTTTTTTAAACCATGTTTTCAGATGATTTGTCTGTTCTCGAGGATTTAGCTGAAGTAAAGGTAAAGGTTCAAAAACTTTTGATGAATCAAAACACCATTCTAAACAAGTTGGATAAATTACTAACAAATGATCGTTCAGTTGATAATTGCCTGTCTAATATTACATCAATACAAATTGATGAATTTGAAAAACACTTCAATGAACATTTTCCTTTAAAAGAATTAACACAATTTAATCATATTAATGAGATTTTAAACAATAAGGCATACTACAGTCTTATGGTAAATATTATTTTGTATGTACATATTATGGTGTTCATGCACAATAATATGTTCATTCAATATTATTAACTAAGATTTAATCAATTTTCAGAAAAAGAAACTATCAATGTATGGTGGTTCAAGCATCAATGATGTTACCCGTCATATTCTTATAAGACTTTTAAGCAACGAAATATCAACATCTATTACATTTACTGGTAATAAAGGAAAAAAAACAGGGTTTGCCAGTACCAACTATTTTAAAGTGTTACTAGGTATGTTAACCTTTATTAATCTATCTACGATATTACCAATTTTATTGCATTAAAATAATTATATTTTATACACTATTTGTAAGTATATATATATAATATACTATGCAAAAAATATGCTCTGTTCGATCAAAAGCCAGCAACTTAAATATTTTAACAGATTTAACAGATTCCCTTGCTTTGAGTATCACATAGCCTTAGACATAAGTACTACCTGAGGGTTGACATGGCCTACATTTTTGATTGTTGCTCATTACAACAATGTTTGATCAACAAATTCTTTGGTTGAACATAGTACTTATAGTAAATTTAAATGATATGTAGGTACCTATATTTTATATCAATCTTTTTTTATTTTGTTTAAATTTCAGAAGTCGTCAGAGTCTTTTATGAATCAGCCACTGAAAATCATGTTAAACCTGCTATTCAAAGTTGGTTTAAACATGCACCTGATCGCTTATTAACTACTACACAGCTAAAAAAAAACAATGTATCCACCGCTAACATTGATTCAAATACTTAATTCAACTGTCCTATCTATTTATACTGGTATAATAAAAACTGATCAATTCAAATATTTATTAATTTGTTTTATATTTTATTAATTTATTGATTCAAAACTTTCCTTTCAATTCTGTTAGTGCATACAAATTAATTAATAATTGATTATACTTAATTATACTTGAATGCAAACTGGAACATATTGTGAGTAATTTAAAAATTGATTTTATGTTTAGATATCTATACTAATTAAAATTAGTTAATCAAATCAACTGTACCATATAGTTAAATTATTATAACTTATATCTTATATAACATATAATATACAGGGTGTTCTATGAGGATTTACTCATTGCGATATCTCATTAATTAATGGACATATCATAATTCTGTTATTTTTTTAAAGACTCACAGGGACAAGGGCTACAATTATATCATATTTAAATAATAAATTTTTATTAAATTATTTAAAAAAAAAATAGAGATCTCTATAGATCGATAGCCATTTTGTAGATTTTATTTTTTTGAAAATGTTCACGCCTCAACATTTTATTTTCATTAACCTCACGATTTTTAATAATTTTTTTAGTCTATAGGTGAAACGGCAAAAAACGGGACACTGTATATATACAATGCCGTATCTGAGGGGGGTCCGAAATTTCTTTAATAGACAATAGTTAAATATTTAAAATAACTATTTATTTATAGTACTGACATAAATATGACAGGTTTAACTATCCCCGAAAAAAATCCTGGATGCGGCCTTGTATATATACATATACAATTGAATACCTATTCAATGTGTTATATAGAAAAAATATGAGTGATAGGGGGGACGAATCCCCTTTAGCTGCCCCTCCCCACACAAATGCGCCCTTACGTCATGCTTTAAGTGGTCGAATTTTGTCACTATATCTCGTATCAGTTAGGTAGGCGTAGTGGTTAGGTTAGTTAGGTCCCATGTAGTCATAGGTAGATGTTTCAAATCACGGCTCCGCTGCTATGAATAACATGTGTTTCCAAAAGGAATGCACGGCCGCCTGAATTTTTTGCATATTGCATATCACGTTATGGGACCTATTTTGGAAGCCTACTGGCCCGATAATGGTATAGTTCCTATTCAAGTCATTTCAGGAAGTCCTCGGGGGGCGGACATTCGTAATTACAATCAATAGCCCGTGTACGTCCCATTTACAGCCCAAGACTCAAAATGGCACAGCCCAGGAAGTTCCCGTAGTTCCTGAAGGGACATACTAAATATGTCCATAAAACTTCCTTGTGTTTTTAGGGAAGTGGCTGAGTTACTGACACGTGGATAATTGTCATCGGCTTCAGGTTTGTAATAATTATATAATTCTTATGCCCGTTTCACAGCCTTGTGTTTTTTTATTTAAATCTAAGTTGGTGAGCACAGAAATTTTTCCGTTGACGCATACAAACCTATACAATTTATAATCGAAAAGCTCGCATATGAATATAATATTAATACAATACGTATGCGTGGCTGTAAAACGGCCGTACATATTAATAACTAATATATTATAGTTTTATAGATAATATAAGTATTATATCTTTAAACCTTGATTTAATATGTCACATGTTATATTATTATTGTCGATTGACGATTACATTCATATTCATATTATTAATGTTATTATTATTTATCACCGTAAAAGTACATATATTCAAAGGATAACATAATAGTATTTTTCAATTATCGTACCAACTCTGTTGGCCAGTAATATTACGAATGTAATAATATGTACCAAGATAATAATTTGATTTTTTTAATATTATGCTTATTTTACAAAAAAAGGTTTATTGCTCGTCATATTATCGCGCATTAATATGATAATATGAATTATGAACATTATTTTCGAGTCAATATTAATAAATCGCGGATAGGCTTCCTGGCCGAATAGACACGACGAATAGATATGCTTAATACAAATCCAAATAATTTATATGTGCAATAACTACCTATATGTTAGTATATATACGTATTTAAGGATTCGCGATGTTTCCAATATAAAATATAAACGGACAAAAATGTAAAAGTGTTGATTCACCTGACACCGATCGCGGTGTAAACGTATATGATTTCCCAACACTGCAGGTGTGTCTAGCTGTTTAACGATATCTTCTTTTATATCGACTTATAACGAATGCGATGGTCTCTCATAATCGTATTCCTGGAGTAAACTCGATGGCGCAACATAATAATATTTCAACGACATGAATATAGGTACATATATATACAGTTGGCACGTCACTAAAGATAATAAGCGTGTGTGTACGCGATGAATGACCGTTATCGACAGCGTTGTTCGGCCAAGTGAATGATTACTATAATCACTATAATCATATCGATATCATATGACGGACACGGACACCTCCCACTCGTCCACACGATTTCGACGACGTACGAAAAAAAAATATTAACACTTATCAGGCTGATTAAAAATAATTGTTTCCCTAGGTTACCTATTTGTATGAAACTATTAGCAACACAAAAAATCTAATCAATATTATATTACATAAAAGTTTTATAATATATCATTCACTGATTTAACTCAAATAGAATTCATATTCGCAGCTTTACAAAATGGATATCAATCATAACTTTGTAAAGAAATTTAATTTTTTTTGTTTCAGAAAATGTTTGGTATGCAAGAAGACAAAGATATTTAAAGCAATCAATAAATGCACTGATTGCCACAAGATTTGTCATCGCAAGTGCCTGAAGGACTTTTTATCTGAAGTATTACAGCTAACGGAGACAACTACGGTATAAAAAAAATTTAATTTTTCTATTTAACACCTTATACTTTTTCTTTATAGTCTTATCCTTTCTGACTTTTAAAAAAAATTCTTCGACATGTCGTTAAAGTATATGAACTCGCGGTTACTCAGTACGTCATTTATTGTGCGAGTTTATATTTATAACTTTATAAGTGATATGGAACTTATGGAAGTGATATGAATTTGTACGTACGTAAGGAGAATGGTAAAGAAAAGAGAATTTTACTAATGCATTTTTGTCTTTTGAAAGATATGGCGGAAGTTTTTATGAAATAATATATACTTAGACTTTTGAGTGACTGCTATGCAAATCAACAAAAATAATGCATTATTCAACGTTCTTAATAACAATTTAGATACAATTACTAAACATTATCTCTAAATACTATATTTTTTTAATTTTTTTTTTTTTTGTAAAATGATATTTATTATGATATAACTTTTCATTTTTTGATTTTTGTTGCTGTTAATTTGGTGAATAACGTCGACTGTCGCTGACCACAGAATCATACTTTATAATGTCTTGCATTAATTCAATTCATACACAATAATAGTATTGTTTATATTGGTTATAAGTTTATAACACAGAACAATTGGTTATAATAATGAAGTACACTATTTGTGAATAAAACTGGATAGCGCTTATCTTATTCTTAGAAAAGCCAGTAAGAGTGACACTCTCATACGTACACGCATAAATCGGTTAAAACAACTACAACTGTTCAGGAATCAGGATTCATACAATTTTTTCCGTCAGAAATTATTAATTTTTCATCGATCAGTCCGATCTTTGTATTGGTGCGATAAGACTTCTGAAAATTAATTTTAATTCAGCGTTAAGTATAATTGAGATCAGATGGGCCATTTTCAGTTTAATTTAATAATATTTGTTAAGCAATGCTACAACATTTAATATTTTTCAAATAATTTAAATCAAATTTGTAGAATTTTAAGGTCAAAATTAAAAAATGTAGTCCGATCGATCTCAAATAGATTTCATGCCGAATTCATGTACATTTACTAATAAATAGGTAAATGAATAGTTTTTGACAGAAAAATTGGTCGGTATTCAAATAGCCGTAAAGAGTTTTTTTTACATACAATATACGTTTATAGCTGATCAGTACATTTTTAGTTAAGTTTCTTACGAAACAACACTCAACAGTCAACATGTATAAAATATAATGCAAGATAATATTTATCATTTTTTAGTATAATAATTAATAATTGTGTAAAAATAATATGATAAATATTTTTGGTAACCCCTTACGTAACAGAAATAAAATAAAACAATAGAGAGTACCCCTACCAAAAAAAAAAAAAGATTAACCCTGTAGATCGCGCTTCTAGTAAATATACAATACCTGAAAATAATTCAATCATAATATTGTTTAAAGGATATACACGGTTTGGAACAGGACGGACAAGTTATGGACGTTAATAGTGTCACTCTGGAAGCGGACAACAATATTACGTCGTCAATAATTGCA
Source organism: Rhopalosiphum padi (assembly GCF_020882245.1). NCBI lineage: Eukaryota > Metazoa > Arthropoda > Insecta > Hemiptera > Aphididae > Rhopalosiphum > Rhopalosiphum padi. Next base: position 87,570,861 of record NC_083597.1, read on the forward strand.
GATGTTCCTTATGTGTCAGAACAGAACACAATAACAGATATTGAAAGAATTAACCAAACTATTGAATTTAACAGAGCAGTCCCAAGTCCAGAAAATGTCGCTCTCGATGAGGATAACAATATTTTGTTGTCAATAATTGCAGATGTTCCTTATGTGTCAGAACAGAACACAATAACAGATATTGAAAGAATTAACCAAACTATTGAATTTAACAGAGCAGTCCCAAGTCCAGAAAATGTCGCTCTCGATGAGGATAACAATATTTTGTTGTCAATAACTGCAGATGTTCATTATGTGCCAGAATCGGAACTAGACACAATAACAGATATTGAAAGAATTAACCAAACTATTGAATTTAACAAAGAAGTCATAAGTCCAGAAAACGTCGCTCTCGAAGAGGATAACAATATTTCGTCGTCAATAACTGCAGAAGTTCATTATGTGTCAGAATCGGAACCAGACACAATAACAGATATTGAAAGAATTAACCAAACTATTGAATTTAACAGAGCAGTCCCAAGTCCAGAAAACGTCGCTCTCGAAGAGGATAACAATATTTCGTCGTCAATAACTGCAGAAGTTCATTATGTGTCAGAATCGGAACCAGACACAATAACAGATATTAAAAGAATTAACCAAACTATTGAATTTAACAATGAAGTCATAAGTCCAGAAAATGTCGCTCTCGATGAGGATAACAATATTTCGTCGTCAATAACTGCAGAAGTTCATTATGTGTCAGAATCGGAACCAGACACAATAACAGATATTGAAAGAATTAACCAAACTATTGAATTTAACAGAGCAGTCCCAAGTCCAGAAAACGTCGCTCTCGAAGAGGATAACAATATTTCGTCGTCAATAACTGCAGAAGTTCAATATGTGTCAGAACTGGAACCAGACACAATAACAGATATTGAAAGAATTAACCAAACAAAAATCAAAAATATTAAACGATCAATTGAACTTGATCCAAACACAATTAATCATAATTTTGTAAAGAAATTTAATTTTTTTTGTTTCAGAAAATGTTTGTTTTGCAAGAAAACAAAAATATTTAAAGCAATCAATAAATGCACTGATTGCCGTAAGATTTGTCATCGCAAGTGCCTGAAGGACTTCCTACAAACAAAATCAGAAGTATTACAGCTAACGGAGACAACTACGGTATAAAAAAAATTTAATTTTTCTATTTAACACCTTATCTTTATTCTTTATAGTCTTATCCTTTCTGACTTTTAATAAAAATTCTTCATATTTTCTTCAAAATAATTCAATCATAATATTGTTTAAAGGATATACACGGTTTGGAACAGGACGGACAAGTTATGGACGTTAATAGCGTCACTCTGGAAGCGGACAACAATATTTCGTCGACAATAATTGCAGATGTTCATTATGTGTCAGAACAGAACACAATAACAGATATTGAAAAAATTAACCAAACAAAAATCAAATATTTTAAACGAAAACGTGAAGTTGATCTAAACACAAATAATCTGGAAAAAGTTCTGGACGAATACAAATTAGATGAAATGGATCTGGAGACAGCACACATATATATGAACACTAAATAGCCACGAATAATATATATCTATTATCCGTGAGAAAAAAACGGTGACCTGTCATTTAGTCCGGTAAATTATATCCGGCGGCAATTGATCCACGACATTTGATCCGGTTTAATAAGAACCTGTACCAAAAAAATATCCTGCTAAAAAATTTCTGGTAACAAAAAAATATAAAATATAAATACATAGTTATTTTTGAATTAGTTATAATTTTATTTTCATAATTTTCAAAAACGTCATTATAAAAGTAATATAGAATGTTAATAGGTAGGTATATAAAAAATAGTTATTATTTAATTTTCATAATTTTCAAAAACGTCATTATAAAAGTAATAATATAGAATACAAATGTTTATAAATTAAAATTATGAGCGACACCCTTCAAATACGTAATAAAATACGTTGGAAATTTATATCTTTTTTGAATCAGGAACAGGGGCTCCAAGAAGCAAAATTAGAAAAAATTATCCTGGATGAAAATAATCATACAAAAAAAAGAAAACATAAAAACATAGACCAACATCTTAAAAATACCGTAGAAAACTACGAAACTACTATCGCTCATAATTTTAATTTATAAACATTTGTATTCTATATTATTACTTTTATTATGATGTTTTTTAAAATTATGAAAATTAATTAATAACTATTTTTGATATACCTACCTATTTATATTCTATATTACAAATATAATGACGTTTTTGAAAATTATGAAAATAAAATTATAAGTAATTAAAAAATAACTTATGTATTTATATTTCATATTTTTTTGTTACAGGAAATTTTTTAGCAGTATATTTTTTTGGTACAGGTTCTTTTTGAACCGGATCAAATGTCGCGGATCAATTGTCGTCGGATATAATTTACCGGACCAAATGACGTGGAACCGAAAAAAACCTACAGGCTAATCAAATTTGTTAATGATTCTACTCGAAAGTCAAGTAGATGGATTTTCAGACTAACTAAAGCATAAATATGTATTTATAAACTTGTTTGTAAACAATAAATTAACATTGTAAAAATACTCAGTGTATTGAAACAATTATGTTAATAAATAAAAAAAAATGTGCGTGTAACAAGTACGCGCGGATGAAGTGAAACTTCTTTCAGTCATGTAACTGATATTAGATGTGTATAGGAATAAAATAATAATAACACACTTTACAATTTTATTTTCAATAGAACTATATTTATTTTTATTTTATTTATTTACTACTGGCTATCCCCGTGTGAAGTAAAATTGGCTTTCTTAAAAAATCATCCAATTCAACCACTCTCATTGGATTTGGATGATAAACTTCCTTTTGATCCGAATAAGGTTTATCTTCAAACAACAAATAATAATGATAAAATTAATAGAAAATGGCTGTCTTATTGTTCATATTATAAAAAAATATTTTGTACTACTTGTATGACTTTTGGTAGTACTCGTGAAAATGTTAGTAATTTAGTAAATGGATTGTTAGTTGATAATCCAAAAAGTATATATGGTACACTTAAGAAGCATGAAATATTGGAATATTGAAATATTGGGCCCCAACCTATAATGGGGGGCCCAATGATAAAAATTGAAAAGTATGTAGAAAGAAAAAAATAAAAAGATTTTGTTATTATAATATAATAATAATTAATAATTATTGAACAATAGATCGATTTTGTCTTGTACAACACAACGTTATCGTATATTAACGTTTCTTTTGCGGCCCGTATAACCGAAATTAAAAATAGTTTGGTTGCAATTGATTAAAGCGCGTCATGCGAAGGAACGCGTATTTTGACCGGCCTATATAGTATGAGTGTGTGACGCATCTCAATTATCGGTGTTTATTTTTGTTATGTGCCACGCGGGAAAACCGCGATTGGGCTAGCTTTTATATTGCACGACGACGACGCTCGTTGAAAATGCGGGATCTTCGTCAGTCGATGTTTTATATTCGGTCATTAGACAATAAGTTATCCATTTATTTATTTTTATTTACGTCTACAATAAATCATGCCGCCAAAAGCTTTAAGTGGAGCAGCTAAAAGAAAAAAAAACAACAATTACAGTGTGTTGGAGCCGAACGCTAACAGACACCGACCGCACGCACACACACACACAATCACACAATCACATTTATTTTTACTGTTTTATTTCTGTGCTAATTATTATCGTTTGTGAATTATATAATATGCAGATTATCGCCGCCGCCGCACCGGCTGCGCGATTATTATTATTTACCACGGCCGCCCGGGTCAGCAGTTCGTTTCCATAGTACCTACAAAGAACACGTCTTTTATATTATTACGTGCGCTAATCGCCGTTAGTACATAATTATATTTCTTGTGAGCGCAAATCGCCACTTGGTTCATTTTATTATATTGTGAGGCGCGAATCGCCACTTAGTCTATTATATTGTGTATTTATATTTTATATTGTGTGTCGCTAATCGACACATTATTTTATATATTGTGCGGGTGCTAATCACCATCCATCTATAATATTATTTTTTTTCTTATTATTATATTTTTCTATCGTGTGTGTGTGTGTTATCCTTTTTTGTATAGCTAGGACCAGCTGGCCAGACTGCGCTCCACCAAATTGTGAGTTTTTATTTATATTATTGCTATTTATTGATTATTTTTTACAAACAATTAAATTATTATTAAGTTGCTGGGCCAAAAGGACCATATAGTGGCACTGCTTGTTGAGCCAGAGCGGCCGATTATATATTATTAATTATTACCTTTATTATATTTTTACCTGTTGGGCCAGTAGGGCCGTAGATTTTATATTATTACTTGTTGGGCCAGGAGTGCCATATTACTATATTCTTTTTATACCCTTAGGTGTTGCTGTGAGTTTTATATTCTTGTATTCGTAATAATTATTAAATTTGTGTATAATACAGCAACTTAATTACCTACTATCTGTTACCATTTTTGTTGAATTATTTCTTATATCCGTCATTAGTTTTAAGCGTACACACCCACACATATACACATCTACACACCACTACACACTAGCACTCTTTGGTTTTGCTCGGCGACCCCGTCCACTTCCTTTGAGTCGCTATACATACATACACGCCTTTACACAGGTCGGTCGGTGTGTGAGTAGCGCCACGAAGTATTTTGGTGATCGGGCATCACGGACTATTATCGTTCGTTCCCGGCCCGTACATTTTGGTGACCTCGACGTGATCTATATCCATTGTCCTCACATAATATTAATATCATTATTTAATTACGGTATATTGATCAAGTAAAATCTTTCGTGACCGATATCTGTCATAAAACTAATATTATTTATTACGACATTTATAGCAAAATCGATTTCTCGTAACATTTATCGCTAATCTTATAATCACAATTTTATTACTAATCATCTTATGCAATATTATCTAATCTTTCGCAAAATATATTAAGTGTGGGTGAATTTGAGTGGGGCTTATATATATATATATAGAGATAATAATAATGGTTCTTGATGAGAGTGTGCAAAAGGTACTCGGCGATTTGAGGAGAAAGCGGGGTGTGATAAAGGCATCTCTTACGCGGATTCAAACCTTTATTAGCAAATTTAATCCAAGAGAGGATCCGGTCACTTTATTAGAATTTCGACAGGAAGAGCTACCCCAAATAAACCGAAAGTTTGATGACGTCCAGTGCCAAATTGAATTAATTGATGTTGAAGGTTTTGATGATGCTGTGAAAGAGAGAGAGGTTTTTGAAAACGCATATTTTTCTATACGCTCAGATATGCAGCAAATTATAAATGCAGAAAAGAGTCTAAATACGTCGATGAACAATTCCTCAATCAATACAGCAAATGGGCACTCGCACAGGGTACGCTTACCACCTATTTCACTACCGAGCTTTGACGGGAACATCCAGGAATGGGAATCTTTTTTTGACTGTTTTAAGGCGATAGTGCACGAAGATAATGCCTATCCAGCAGTAAAAAAATTCTCCTACCTTAGGTCAACTTTAAGTGGACAAGCGTTGGATGTCATTAAAGGAATACCGATTACTGAAAATAATTACGAAGTGGCAGTCAGAAAGTTACAACAACGTTATGACAACAAAGGTTTAGTGATACAGTCCCACATTCGTGCAATTTTAGACTGCAAACACGTAGAATCAACTTCCGGTTTGCATCTACAAAACCTGCACTCAGACGTCTCAGCACATGTTGCTGCCCTAGAAGCCTTGGGCCAACCTATTCAGCATTGGGATGCTTGGCTCGTGACTATTGTTTTGAGAAAATTGGATCAAAAAACGAGTCAAGATTGGCAGCTTCAGCGCACGAATACGGAACTTCCAAGATATGCGGACTTAGAACATTTTTTGTCCAACCGTTGTGTCGCTTTAGAAGGCTCCGAAATGTTATCGAAGGATTCCGATGGCTACAAGGACAGTCAATCGGCAATTTCACCCAAAGCAAAGAAAAACTACCAGTACAACAATTCTAAAAAAGGTCTTATCACAGCTACAGATAGAAGTGCAAGGTGTATATGCTGCTCGGAATTTCATAAATTGTATGCATGCAACAAATTCAAGGAATTATCCACAGGGGATCGGGTAACCTTAGTAAGAGATTCAAGGTTATGTTTTAATTGTTTATGTCCAAGTCACATGGCGAGCTCGTGTCGTTCTACATTCAGTTGTCGGTTGTGCAAGCGCAGACATAACACGTTACTACATTTTGAAAATTCAATGGTTTCAGCAGATAGGATGGAAATCCAAACATCTCAGGTAAACCCGAGCAATCAACCTAGCACCTCACAAGAACCAAGTGTTTCAGCAGCTGCTTCATTAAGCCCTGGATCGGAGCAAGGGTACGTCTTTCTATCTACTGCACTCGTGTTCACTGTGGATAGGTTTGGGAACCAGAGGCAATGTAGAGCAATTTTAGACAGTGGATCGCAGGTCAACTTTATTTCTGGTAGCTTAGCGAATCGATTGCATTTACGATCCCAAAAATCTACATTACCAGTTAGCGGAATTGGAGAAAGCCGTGTCCAAGCGTTGTCATACGTTGAAGTTTCAATTCAGTCGAGATTAAGGGACTATAGAGTGAAACTGGTGTGCTATGTTCTACCAACAATTGTCAGCAAAATACCAGCGTGTCCAAATCCCGCAAGGGGTTGGGAGATCCCAGAGGATTTGCTGTCTGAATTAGCAGATCCTCATTTTTATAATCCTGGTGCCGTAGACCTGTTAATTGGCGGAGGAGTATTTTTTGACATAACTTCATCTACAACCGTACGGAAACCATTAAATGTCAAAAATATATGTTTAAACGACAGCCAATTTGGATGGATAGTCACTGGGGAGCTAGGAGCAGTGTGCCTAGCAGGGGTTCGTACGGTAGGAGAGGCACTAGAAGAGAATTGGAGAGCGATGGCAGATAGGGAGGAGTCATGTTTTGGACGCTTATCCAAAACAAACCAACGTTCCCGGGAAGAGGAGGAAACACTGCAGCATTTCCGTGATACGTTTCAACGCAACCAAGAAGGACGATTTGTTTTGCGTTTGCCAATAAAAGAAGAGCATATGAGTTTGGGGAATAGTCTAGCAATGGCAACCTCAAGATTTATAAACATCGAAAGAAGACTTCAGCGTGATGATCACTTGCGAAAAGAGTATACCAATTTCATGACAGAGTATATAAACATGGGCCATATGTATGATGTAATTGCAACACATGAAGTATCACAGGATGCTTGTTATTTGCCGCATCATCCAGTCATAAAATCATCGAGCCTAACCACTAAGACTAGAGTGGTCTTTGATGCTTCAGCTAAAACGCAGAACGGCACCTCACTCAATGATATGCTGAAGCGCGGGCCGACTGTACAGGAAGATATCTTCTCTATTCTGACGAGATTTCAGAAACATCAATATGTGTTAACAGCGGACATTGAAAAAATGTTCCGGCAGATTATGATCGCAAAGGAAGATCATCATTTACAGCGAATACTTTGGCGTGATCATCCCCATGAAGCACTTCGGACATACGCCTTAGCCACTGTAACGTATGGCACAACACCGGCATCCTTCATGGCTACGCAATGCCTCGTGATACTTGGAGAGGAAGCAAAGAAAAGGAGCTCTAAGATTTCGGATGTCATCTTACGCGACTTTTATATGGACGATCTGATGACGGGTTGTGACACTGAGGATGAGTGCATACAATTACAGGAGGCCATAGCTAGCATCCTGGACTCAGCTAAATTACCACTACGAAAATGGTGCTCCAATTCGTCATCAATCATCGCAAGGATAGGCAAAAATCAAGATGATGCTCTGTTTACACTAGATCTGGGAGACGGAGATATCATAAAATCCTTAGGGCTGTGTTGGCAGCCATTCGTTGACCAATTTAGATTCAACATCACGATCCCTGTGGACAGATCAAATCTTACCAAAAGAAAACTATTATCAGACTTGAATAAAGTATTTGACCCATTAGGATTTTTGGGTCCCGTACTCATTATAGGAAAAATATTCCTTCAACAATTATGGCAACTAAAAAGAAACTGGGATGATCAACTAGAAGTGGATATGCAAGACAAGTGGAAAACTTACTATGCCGGATTGGAGGAACTAAAGGATCTTACCATTCCCCGAAAATGTAAACCTCATCCTAGTGACAAGGTCGAAGTACATGGATTTTGCGATGCATCAATGGAGACATATGGAGCATGCATGTACATACGAAGTTTAGATAAAGCTGATAGATGGCACTCGCGTCTTTTATGCTCAAAATCAAGAGTAGCTCCATTGAAGGGAGCTACTATACCACGACTTGAGTTAAGTGGAGCGCTCCTCTTAGCGCAACTAGCGACCAAGGTAGCAGAATCATGGGACATAAGCAGTGCAACCATGTGCTTGTGGACTGACTCTACGATAGTTTTAGGATGGCTTAATAGTCATTCCACAAGGTTAAAAACGTTTGTAGCTAATCGAGTGAGTCAAATATTAGATTTAACCGAAGTCAATCAATGGAGACACGTACGCACACAGGACAATCCCGCCGATCTTATATCACGAGGCATAAGTCCGGCAGAATTAATAAGGGCAGACATGTGGTGGAGTGGACCCAAATGGCTGGAGGAAGACAAGTTAAGTTGGCAAATCCAACCTACGTTAATGAAGAATCCGGAAGAACTACCTGAAATTCGTAAATTGAAGCTGGTGTTAACAGCAACCAATCCGGTAATTAATATGATCAACCAATATTCTGAATGGAACCGTATGCTTCGAGGGATATCCTGGTTAAGAAGATATATAAAGTACATCAAAGGGGATAAAGGTTCAAGAGAGCCACGACAGCTCCAGATAGCAGACCTGAGAGAGGCTAAGGTTTCAGTGCTAAGGATAGTGCAACAAGAATGCTTTCGTAAAGAGTTCCTAGCGCTGGAAAAGAGGCAAGAGGTGCCAAAAAACAGTAAGCTGCGGTGTTTAAATCCATTTATAAAAGATGGATTGATACTGGTTGGTGGAAGATTGGAAAACTCAAACATCAATGATAACCGTAAGCATCCCATTGTTCTTCCTTCATTTCACAAGATCACTGTTATGATCTTTGAATCCTATCATCGCGAGCTTCTTCACGTTGGACCTCAAACATTGCTATCTGAAGTGAGACGTCAATATTGGCCCTTACTGGGCAGGGCAAATGCACGAGCGGTAGTACGACGGTGTATCAATTGCATAAGAGCGTGTCCACGATTTGACCAACCACTAATGGCAAGTCTTCCGAAAGATCGTCTTCAATGTGCGAGGCCTTTCACAATCACAGGCATTGATTTTGCTGGGCCTGTTTACGTACGCAGCGGTTTAAGACGAGTACCAGCAAAAAAGGCGTGGATTGCCATATTCGTATGTTTTTCTACAAGGGCCATGCATTTGGAACTTGCTGAAGACCTCTCCAGTCCTACATTTTTAGCTGTTTTGCGCTGTTTCATGGGCCGACGAGGCAAATGTGCCAAAATCTACAGTGATAATGGCACAAATTTCGTGGGAACTCAGAAGGAACTGGTATCCATGATGAAAAAGGCTAGTGACCAGGTTGTAAAGGAAGGAATCGAATGGCATTTCAACCCTCCCTCAGCGCCACACTTTGGAGGGCTTTGGGAAAGTGCAGTAAAGAGCACTAAATATCACATAAAAAGAGTAATGGGAGAACACAAACTCACCAGCGCAGAGCTGCGAACTCTCCTTTGCCAAATAGAAGCGTGCTTAAATTCAAGACCAATTACTCCGCTTAGCAGTGACCCATCCGATATTGAAGCTTTAACCCCGTCCCATTTTCTAATTGGAGGCCCAATGTTGATTCCTGATGAACCAGACATCTCGGGGGAACCAGTAAGTGCCCTTAAGCGTTGGAAGTTGGTTCAGAACCTTATGCAAACCTTTTGGAATCGATGGTCAAAGGAGTACCTTCCACAGGTACAAACTCGCGGAAAGTAGACAAGCAAGGGAACCCAACTAAAAAAGGGAGACGTGGTGATCATAAAAGATGAATGCCTACCACCTACAAGATGGAAGTTAGGTTTAGTGATCGAAACTCATCCAGGAGCTGATGGATTAACACGAGTAGTTACGTTAAGGACAGCAACTGGAGCGCAAATGCGTTGACCCACCGTGAAGTTGTGCCGCTTACCAGCACATGAAGAACATGATTCGGTTGAAAATCATAATTTTCAACGGGGGGAGGATGTTGGAGCCGAACGCTAACAGACACCGACCGCACGCACACACACACACAATCACACAATCACATTTATTTTTACTGTTTTATTTCTGTGCTAATTATTATCGTTTGTGAATTATATAATATGCAGATTATCGCCGCCGCCGCACCGGCTGCGCGATTATTATTATTTACCACGGCCGCCCGGGTCAGCAGTTCGTTTCCATAGTACCTACAAAGAACACGTCTTTTATATTATTACGTGCGCTAATCGCCGTTAGTACATAATTATATTTCTTGTGAGCGCAAATCGCCACTTGGTTCATTTTATTATATTGTGAGGCGCGAATCGCCACTTAGTCTATTATATTGTGTATTTATATTTTATATTGTGTGTCGCTAATCGACACATTATTTTATATATTGTGCGGGTGCTAATCACCATCCATCTATAATATTATTTTTTTTCTTATTATTATATTTTTCTATCGTGTGTGTGTGTGTTATCCTTTTTTGTATAGCTAGGACCAGCTGGCCAGACTGCGCTCCACCAAATTGTGAGTTTTTATTTATATTATTGCTATTTATTGATTATTTTTTACAAACAATTAAATTATTATTAAGTTGCTGGGCCAAAAGGACCATATAGTGGCACTGCTTGTTGAGCCAGAGCGGCCGATTATATATTATTAATTATTACCTTTATTATATTTTTACCTGTTGGGCCAGTAGGGCCGTAGATTTTATATTATTACTTGTTGGGCCAGGAGTGCCATATTACTATATTCTTTTTATACCCTTAGGTGTTGCTGTGAGTTTTATATTCTTGTATTCGTAATAATTATTAAATTTGTGTATAATACAGCAACTTAATTACCTACTATCTGTTACCATTTTTGTTGAATTATTTCTTATATCCGTCATTAGTTTTAAGCGTACACACCCACACATATACACATCTACACACCACTACACACTAGCACTCTTTGGTTTTGCTCGGCGACCCCGTCCACTTCCTTTGAGTCGCTATACATACATACACGCCTTTACACAGGTCGGTCGGTGTGTGAGTAGCGCCACGAAGTATTTTGGTGATCGGGCATCACGGACTATTATCGTTCGTTCCCGGCCCGTACACAGTGTAATATTTTAAAAACCAATCAGAAGATAAATTATTTTTTTGAAAGCAGTCAACATAACAATGGTAAGTACAAAATTATTTTATGAATAAATATTGTTGACTAGCAAGATGTTAAATTAGAGATGACTGAGATTTTGTTATTTAATCTAGGTATTTATTAACAATTTTATTGCAATATTCATACCTATATCATGGTCCGTGAAACTCTTTTTGAAATCTCACACAGTTAAAATTTTAAACTCTACTACTAGTTTTTCAAACAAAAATTTTAAAATTATGGGATACTTTCCTTGTTTACTTCAAAAATGTACATATTATACAATTTTAGCTCATAAATGTAAATTTTTCATTGGTTTTTGTACTTTTAAACCGTGTGACCCCGTATAGCATGGGTGACCAAACTTTTTTTGGTCACGATCTACTAATATATACTTCACCCTTGAGGATCAACTTCCATTTACAATTTATATAATATATAAAAATTATACAGATAAAATTTATCGACAATTTTTTCACTACAACGTCGATTAATTTTCGTGCGCGTGGCCCTAAAAATAAATTCTAACATGATCGACTAAAAGAATCGGCTGTAATATTTTTCGGCTAGAATATTGTCGGCTAAAATACTGTCGGCTTTAATATTTTCGGCTAAAATATAGCCCCTCATAATTGTTTCCCTAGGTTACCTATTTGTATGAAACTATTAGCAACACAAAAAATCCAATCAATATTATATTACATAAAAGTTTTATAATATATCATTCACTGATTTAACTCAAATAGAATTCATATTCGCAGCTTTACAAAATGGATATCAATCATAACTTTGTAAAGAAATTTAATTTTTTTTGTTTCAGAAAATGTTTGGTATGCAAGAAGACAAAGATATTTAAAGCAATCAATAAATGCACTGATTGCCACAAGATTTGTCATCGCAAGTGCCTGAAGGACTTTTTATCTGAAGTATTACAGCTAACGGAGACAACTACGGTATAAAAAAAATTTAATTTTTCTATTTAACACCTTATACTTTTTCTTTATAGTCTTATCCTTTCTGACTTTTAAAAAAAATTCTTCGACATGTCGTTAAAGTATATGAACTCGCGGTTACTCAGTACGTCATTTATTGTGCGAGTTTATATTTATAACTTTATAAGTGATATGGAACTTATGGAAGTGATATGAATTTGTACGTACGTAAGGAGAATGGTAAAGAAAAGAGAATTTTACTAATGCATTTTTGTCTTTTGAAAGATATGGCGGAAGTTTTTATGAAATAATATATACTTAGACTTTTGAGTGACTGCTATGCAAATCAACAAAAATAATGCATTATTCAACGTTCTTAATAACAATTTAGATACAATTACTAAACATTATCTCTAAATACTATATTTTTTTAATTTTTTTTTTTTTTGTAAAATGATATTTATTATGATATAACTTTTCATTTTTTGATTTTTGTTGCTGTTAATTTGGTGAATAACGTCGACTGTCGCTGACCACAGAATCATACTTTATAATGTCTTGCATTAATTCAATTCATACACAATAATAGTATTGTTTATATTGGTTATAAGTTTATAACACAGAACAATTGGTTATAATAATGAAGTACACTATTTGTGAATAAAACTGGATAGCGCTTATCTTATTCTTAGAAAAGCCAGTAAGAGTGACACTCTCATACGTACACGCATAAATCGGTTAAAACAACTACAACTGTTCAGGAATCAGGATTCATACAATTTTTTCCGTCAGAAATTATTAATTTTTCATCGATCAGTCCGATCTTTGTATTGGTGCGATAAGACTTCTGAAAATTAATTTTAATTCAGCGTTAAGTATAATTGAGATCAGATGGGCCATTTTCAGTTTAATTTAATAATATTTGTTAAGCAATGCTACAACATTTAATATTTTTCAAATAATTTAAATCAAATTTGTAGAATTTTAAGGTCAAAATTAAAAAATGTAGTCCGATCGATCTCAAATAGATTTCATGCCGAATTCATGTACATTTACTAATAAATAGGTAAATGAATAGTTTTTGACAGAAAAATTGGTCGGTATTCAAATAGCCGTAAAGAGTTTTTTTTACATACAATATACGTTTATAGCTCATCAGTACATTTTTAGTTAAGTTTCTTACGAAACAACACTCAACAGTCAACATGTATAAAATATAATGCAAGATAATATTTATCATTTTTTAGTATAATAATTAATAATTGTGTAAAAATAATATGATAAATATTTTTGGTAACCCCTTACGTAACAGAAATAAAATAAAACAATAGAGAGTACCCCTACCAAAAAAAAAAAAGATTAACCCTGTAGATCGCGCTTCTAGTAAATATACAATACCTGAAAATAATTCAATCATAATATTGTTTAAACTTTAATGGATATACACGGTATGGAACAGGACGGACAAGTAAGAATTGAAGTTGATCTAAACACAAATAATCTGGAAAAAGTTCTGGACGAAAACAAATTAGATGAAACGGATCTGGAGACAGCACACATATATATGAACACTAAATAACCACGAATAATATATATCTATTATCCGTGAGAAAAAAACGGTGACCTGTCATTTGGTCGTCATTATGCCGTTTTTGAAAATTATAAGTAATTAAAAAATAACTATGTATTTATACTTTATATTTTTTTGTTACAGGAAATTTTTTAGCAGGATATTTTTTTGGTAAAGGTTCTTTTTGAACCGGATCAAATGTCGCGGATCAATTGTCGTCGGATATAATTTACCGGACCAAATGACGTGGAACCGAAAAAAACCTACAGGCTAATCAAATTTGTTAATGATTCTACTCGAAAGTCAAGTAGATGGATTTTCAGACTAACTAAAGCATAAATATGTATTTATAAACTTGTTTGTAAACAATAAATTAACATTGTAAAAATACTCAGTGTATTGAAACAATTATGTTAATAAATAAAAAAAAATGTGCGTGTAACAAGTACGCGCGGATGAAGTGAAACTTCTTTCAGTCATGTAACTGATATTAGATGTGTATAGGAATAAAATAATAATAACACACTTTACAATTTTATTTTCAATAGAATTATATTTATTTTTATTTTATTTATTTACTACTGGCTATCCCCGTGCACTTCGTTGCTCCTACAAAGTGCATCTGTGTTAAGTTTGGTTGCCTAATGCTAATATTTAGCGTGAGGATAAAAACTACCTATTTTTGGTTTTCTGATTTAGTGTACAGATGATGTTTCCGAAATATCAACTTAACATAACTATCCCGCCCGCATTCTATTTTTCCGTACATAAGACAGAAGAGCGAATTAAATAAACAGGCACCATCTCCTGTAATAGGTACAACGATGTGTGGTACCATTTCCGCATTGACATTTTAATATCCATATAATATATAAATGTCATATTAAAAATTAAAAATCTTTAATGATAAATATGTCAAATATGTCTGTTTTTATTTTTAGTATTCTAGCAACCACTTAGAAAAAATAACAAATAATTATTAAACAATTAAAAATACAAAAAATGGTGAATCTAAAACCATCCAGGGTGTCACCCAAACAATGACAATGTCAATCATTGATATCGGTCCAAATGTTTAGGAGGAGTTCAGTGACATACACACGTATAGTAGAATTATATATATATAAAGATTATTATATTTATAAAGATATGCTAAAGGGGCGGTCCGTAATGGCCCGACCGTCGTTTTATTTTTTTGTACTCTCCATAAAGAAGTTTCACTTCAATAAAAAAACTTATTGTTGTGTAATGTTTTTCCAAAAGCATACAATTTAGGATGGGTGATTGAACCTCTCATCCCAAAATTTTCTCTCATTACATTAATTTAGACAATTTTTTCTGAGTACGGTCTTGATTGTATTATACTTATAGCATAAATAATAAATATCTGGGCATAATTTTTTATTAATTATATAATGATTAATTTCAAAAACAACATAAAAATTTAGTAATTCAAATTTATTTAGTTAAATAGTTATACAGTTTAAAATTTACATTACAAAATAACATTAATGATAATAATATAATATTAACAAAAGAGTATATTATGTTTGAATGGTTTAAATACATTAATAGCAAAGTTATGTTATATTGTATTAATATAAAATAAAAAAATGTATACATAAATATCCAAAAAATAATTAGGCTTAATATAACAACAATTATAATAGCACAATCTTAAGACTCATATATAAATACTATATTAATACAAAAGTGTATAGGTACCTAAATAGTATAATACATTAGGTCATTATAAAATAAAGAGAACACAATAAATGAATTAGTCAAATACATATAAATAAATACAATTAATACAAAAAGTTGAAATTATATAATGAAAATTAAAAGTTTAAGATAAAAATAATGGTAAGTACTAGCTTAAGACTCTGAATGACACATTGATGAAATCAAAGGCAAATTGTTGGAGTCTAATAAAAAAAAAGCATATTTTACATCAATGAAATTAATACAATATAATTCAAACATTTTAGAAGTATCAACAATGTATACCCCCGGTTTTAAAAAATTCTAGTGAATTAGTAAATTCATAACAGCTGAGGAATTGTTTTACAATTAAGGTTTATTTTGCAGTTGAACAATATGCTGAACCAAAACAAGAGTATTATTATTTATTAGTAAGCATTATATATCTATTTTTTTTAAGAATCTTTATAATTGTATTTGTTAGTTCTAATGTTATTTTTTCAAAAAGTTTATCTTTTATTTTAAAAAGAGGTGAAGGATTTATATGTTATTTCATTGCTTAGGATATCATATCACCTGTGTAATTGAGAAGGAATTGTGTCATAGATTTTTTATTTTTCTACTATACTATTGAAGATTTTTTTTTATCTCTTATAAATAATTTTCATAACTGAAACAACTAAAATTGTTTAAGGGATCATGAAAAATAATATATATATTATTAAATGAATTAAGCTTTACATTAAGTTATGAAATGGGAACCATATAAAATGAAATAATCATTAACAAATTTCTTTAGAAACTGAGTTGATAATTTATTATACTTAGAACAAGTTTCAGCACAAATTAAAATTCTGATTGCATAAAGCAACAATAAGAAATGAATCAATTTTTTTTTTAAATTACCCATTAGAACAATAAAAATTGGACCAGTATATAATAAAAAAGTTCCAAGTTCTGTGGCATTAAAATGTTTAATCTCATTTATCGCCCTGGGTAAAAGACATATTTTAGATAGTACGTATAAAGTCTTAATTTTTTTAACTCATTATTTATATTATCTTTTTTCAATCTTACTTGTTTATTACCTTCCACCCAAAATTCAATTAATTTTTTAACTACACCTAGGCATACATTATGCAATACCCGTGTGATCTAATACAACTGTATTGATGCTATTGATTGGTAACAGAAATAAAGGACTATTACCTTTATGGTAATCCTCATCTTTTTTACTTCTGAAGGACTCATCAGTTCTTAAAAGTGTTGTCTCCATCTTACAAGTACGTAATATAACAAATGTACGCTCAGCAGTCGGCAGATCAAATTTAGCTCTGTTAGTTTGAAAATTAGAGTGAATCAACTTATTATGAAACTTAATGGTAAAACATTACCTGTGTTTTTATGTTGGTTTTTTACGATAGTTCAATTTTTTAGCAAGTTATGTGTAAATTAAAAATGCTCATTAACTCATTTAAAAAGTGAATAATCATAAAAAACCAAAATATCTGATTTATACCAGCAGTCTTTATGGTAATAAAGTAATAATAAATAACATTTGTAAAAAGTTTAAAATAATATAAAAAAGAAGTAAATTAAAAAATTAAGGTGAATCAGATAAAATACAATACAATTTTGAAGTGTAACTGTACTCGCCAGTAAGTTGTACTACAAAAGGTATAATATAAAGAAGAATAAATGGTTCATAAAATTTGTATAACTGTATTTCATTAGTAGTTTAAACATGAGGTGTTGCCTACTACTAATTAAATATTAATTTTCGTTATTAAAGTGAAAAAGATTTGATTAAATTATTTTCATGGTAATATATTATAAATTTAAATTTATAGGTAAATTATGTAATAGTTTAATTTAGTTTTAATATTTACCTAAACTTATAATTTTTTTTTATTTTGTTTTTCTCTGCATTTAACTTGTCAAGGGATGCTTCTTCGCGTGTTAATTTCATTTTATGACCTTTTATGCATTACGGTTCATTGTATAATGCACCAATACATTGTAGCATTCTATTAATACTAATCCGTTGTTGTGTAAAGACAATTCTTCCAAGTCATACAAGTCATCACTCATCAAATAGAAATGTTCCAATTGATATAATGATATTTCATATTATACTATAACATAATATTTTATTTTTTAACTTATTAAAATTGAATTATTGCAGTGCTTTAAACACTAAAAATGCAATGTTTATTACCTTGTGTATGTCTTCATTAAGTATGAATGATGATACTGAGGAACTAGCTGCAATTTGTACTGGTGGTGTAACAGATGCTAGTTTATAATCCAATTCATCATCCGAACTCTTCACCAGCAATTCAATAAATGTTATTGGGACATATTTTTTTAAATTTTTTGGAGATGAGTGTTACCTGATTAACTACAATCTAATCTAATTAAAATAAATGAATACCTACCTAATTTTTTAGATATAAAAATAGTAGGTATACTTTCAAAATTACTATAATCAGATTATGAACTTCTTTGGCGGTCTTTCTTTTTTTATTATTTCAACTTACTTTACGTTACTTCGGTATTTGCTTCGTAGACATCATAATATCATTATATTTAAGTGCACTATTTAACACAACAGTAGGTACAACACTGGTGTCTGAAGATTGAACACACTATTGGACTGTCTGGACTACTGAGTACTGAGTGTGCTCTACGCAAAAAATATTATAATTAACGTGATTGGTGATGATCATACAAAAATGTGAAACACTGAAAGTCTGGAACACTGGAACGAGTGTTGAATTCGAGCGTCTACGGTCAGCGACCGGTCGGGCGACTCCGCTGAACCATTATATATTTATATATTATATTTAGTCGTAATAGTCACCAACGAGTCGTCAATAACGTAATGGAAAAACCCTAATAATAATATCATAATGTCTAATAATAATGTAAAATAGTGTTGTTCGTAAAATCCTTCCATCCCGCTATAATACACGTCGCCTAGCCGTCTGGTTAGCTCGAAATATTATGTTTCGATTTAATTTGCATTTCAAATATTTCAATAGTCCGATCGTAGTTTATCATAATATATTTTTATTCAAATCAGTCACGTCAATATAATAGCAATGGCAGATAATATAAACAATATCGGTGAAGCCCTCTTCGACTTACACGAAAACGATTTCGGCGTAATCGGGGACGGCGGCTGCGGTGTCCCCGTGCACTTGGCACCCGTCGTGGAATCGGCGTTGACGGGATTCTTCTGTACGCGGAAGTGCAACGGCGGTGGACCCGAAAAACGGACGGCTTTCGAACGAGTAATACATCAAATATCGTACTGTCGGGTACGAGTAACGATCAGACAGGAGAGCATCCGTTCGACGTCGCCGGCGATTGAAGGCAGTGAAGTAGATCAACTTAGAAAACTACCAACTGCTGTCACTCGTCGACGTCGACGACGCGGACTACGTTCCGGTGCCCCACGCGGTCGGTGTTCTGGCAGGTGAGCTTGATCCGCACGCAAAAGCGATCGACGTCAATCCACTTCCGCGTAGAAGGCGTTTGGCGTCCGAGCGGAAGCGGGTAAAACGCGCCGCTTTGCGTTTGTAGTGTGTACTGGTGCGCGCGATGAGACGACGTCCACAGACATCGGCCGCAGCGGACGGCGCACGGCGGTAAGTCATCCGAGCACGTTTTCCGGCCACTCTCGCGGACACACGGAATCCGCCAATTCGGTAGCCGACGCCATCGACCGCATTCGACGGCTCGGCTAGCGGTACGGGCGCGGGCAACGATTCCGACCCGCGTGATATGCATCAGACGCTGACTCGTTACGGCGGAGGCACCGGAGACTTTGGCACGGGGTGAGTAACGATGTTGTTTCGAGCTAAGAACACGGACGTCAGCGGGGCACCGGACCCGCGGCAACACAATATGTTTCACCGGATGCGATATGAGAAACTAAAGAAACCCTCCTAGACGGTACACAGTGGTTTTCGGGCTCTATAATAATGCGTTTTAATCATAGAGTATTCGATGTTCATTATCCTGTATCCATCATCATCGTACACTATGGTCTTTTTCATTTGAATTGAAATTCTTATCACATAATAGTTCTTATCACGGTAATAATAACAATAATAATAATAATGCACTGTGGTTTTGTGAATATCATGATATTGTAGTATATTCTTGTATTAACTTCTTTTATTCTATTAAACAATATTATACTAATCTAAAAAGTATTTTGTTGGACTAGAAAGACTAAAAAATTAAAGATTTGCAATCCTCGTTCTTATGTAAATTATAATAATATTAAATACTCAAACTAATTTTTTATAGTAAACTTAAAACTACTAATTATGTCTATTACTTCTAATGCTTACAGAAAAATATTACTTTTGTGGAAGATTGTTGAATGTAAGTTACATATAATTTCGTATTGCAGTTGTAATTTATTTTGCTACACTTATTACCTAAATAAATTATTTGTCTTAATTGTGTTCATCATGCTATTATAGTATTATACTACTATAGTCTTTAATAATATAATATAAGCATGGCAACTATAAATTATGATCAATTTTAATGTTGATATGTGTCATTTAAATATTAAATGCAATGTGTAATACAATATAATTAGACCAAATTTTATTATTTAAAGTTTAATAATACTTCATTGTAGCACTCATGCCATGTCTATTTATCTACTGTAGGAGTTTACACTGTGTTTATATAGGAGATTACCTTTTATTGTGGTGTTCAAGAGTGTGGAGGACAGTTGATGAGCCGACAGAAGTATTTAATTATATACATAACATAATATACCTACATAAACACTGAACTGAACTTAATCTGTAATAATTCCTTTATAAGTTTAATAAAATTGATAATAATTAGGTATTTAAGAAGCTAGAAAGAACACAATCATTCTTTATGTGATCCTCATTCTACTATTATTATAAGTAATTAAAAATGTGGTAAATTGTTTTAAATTGACATTAAGTTAATATTTTTTTATTTTATATTTATATATTTATTCACTTTAAATTTTACCTAAATATATATTTTGAAAACTGTTAATTTCTTGTTTATCTAACTTTTCTACTTTTGGTATTAAATATAATAATATAATATTTGTTATTATAATGTTGTTGTAACCTACAGATTGAAATTTACAACTTAATAATCAAGTGTAATATTACATTTAAGTTAATAAATGTCTATGAAACTTTTGTCTAATGGTTCTATTAATCTTCTACAAACTGCATTTACCAAATTTTCGAAGTGTTAATTCTCTTTTTGTTAAATTAATAGACAAAATTAATATCTATACAGTATACACACTATACATCAAAAGGTGAAACCTAAAACTTAATTTTTATTTTTATTGGAAAAGCCTCCTGAAATCTTTTGCTAGTTTGATTTTTTTATTTTTTAATTATAAGAAAACAAGTTGAAAATTGTAGTCTAATATTATGCACTTCTTGTATTGTAAAGTGTGAAAAAAAATGTACAATTAAAAGTTATGTGTAATATATTCTATAATTATTATAATAATCGATAAAATTAATCATCTATATTAATCTACTGTGGTACATATATTACATTCATTTGATTTATTTTTAAATTGATCACATTCACTTTTATCATGATAAAAAATAATGGTAATAATAATAATAATGATCTTAAAGTAATAATACAAATATAATAACAACAATACTAAATGTTTACCATACTAATTTTAATAATGCACTATTATTTTGTAAAATATTATATAGTTTATTATCTTATTATAATATTGTAGTCAGCGTCGGATTACCCTATAGGCAAAATAATCAGGTGATTGGAGCGGCAAATTTGCTGCAATTGAAAAATAAAATGATATTGAATAATATTATTACATATATTATAATTTGAGACGGCGGCAAATGTCCTGTTTGTAGCCGGCAAATTGGTTAATTCTGTGGTATCTATTTTTTTTATTAAACAATTAATTAATATGAATCTAGAAAGTATTTTGGTGGAAATAAATAGTACCGGGGGTAGTTTGCGGGGATCTTTTTTTCCTAGATTCCACAATATTCATGAACAATTTATTTTTATATTACTTGTCGATGCGCGATCGCGGATTGTCGCGTCATATTATGTGATTCGCTAGTTTGAAACGTCTTCGCTACTTACGGGCATCAGTCAACAATCCATCGGTAATCAGTATACGACTACACTGTAAATGTATAGTGAATACTGCTATGTGCTCTATGTCTATCGCCGCCATTTAACTCACCGTTGTTCGTACGATGTAAATTTCGGCTCGTCATTTTCATTTTTCTTCGCGAATCGCGATGTACCGTTACTGCTGTCTGCGACTACTGTGACTATTTTTTTTTCTTTTTTAATAATAAAATATTAAGTGGCTGAGTTACTGACACGTGGATAATTGTCATCGGCTTCAGGTTTGTAATAATTATATAATTCTTATGCCCGTTTCACAGCCTTGTGTTTTTTTATTTAAATCTAAGTTGGTGAGCATAGAAATTTTTCCGTTGACGCATACGAACCTATACAATATATAATCGAAAAACTCGCATATGAATATAATATTAATACAATACGTATGCGTGGCTGTAAAACGGCCGTACATATTAATAACTAATATATTATAGTTTTATAGATAATATAAGTATTATATCTTTAAACCTTGATTTAATATGTCACAGATTATATTATTATTGTCGATTGACGATTACATTCATATTCATATTATTAATATTATTATTATTTATCACCGTAAAAGTACATATTTTCAAAGGATAACATAATAGTATTTTTCAATTATCGTACCAACTCTGTTGGCCAGTAATATTACGAATGTAATAATATGTAACAAGATATTAATTTGATTTTTTTAATATTATGCTTATTTTACAAAAAATGACTTTTTTTTAATAAGTATAGCGGCCCTTACAAGAACCGGGCAATCGAAAAGATTCCCGATTTCCCGATAGGCCAATTCACCCGTGTTATAAACACTAATTTGCACTACAATAAATTAGTTGAATATGAAAATGAAAAACAAAATGCAATATGAATAATTCTGAAGACGTTACAGAATTTCTTGCGTTATTTCAAGAACTATTTTGTGTCACTATTTTTTAATTTCAATTAAATAGGCCAACGTAAACGCATTATTATAGAGTCGCTCTGTAACATCTATAGGGTTTCTTGTATCGCTTATACCGGATCGACTACGGGACGCCAGTGACAAATCCCTCGCGCCTCGCGGAGATAGTATATATCAGGACCGCGGTGCGTCGTGTCAGCTTTATCTTATTTTTCACACACGCTCGTATCAAAGTCACGTAAATAATATATTATATTTTTTTTTCAGATTTGCTCGAGAACCGCAGTATTTTCGTCGAGTTGGTACCCGACGTAGAACCAAATGAACCAATACATCTTTCGTAAGTCTAATAGATGACATTTTACGAGAGTTAACCAGACAACGATGTGCCGCCAGAGGAGAGGTAGATAAAGGAGACGACGACGTAGTCCACTACGTTCCGGTGGAGGGCGAGAAGAAGGGACACACGGCCGGTGTCCTGGTAGGTGAGCCTGATCCGCACCCGAGCTACGCGACCGCGGCGGTCAAGCGACGCAGAAGACGATCGGCATCTGCGTGAAAGCGCATAAAACCAGTGGCGTAGCATGAAACTATTGGTGGTTCTGGGGCCTATAAAAGTTAGAGACCCTCTTTAATGTAATGGCACAGGTCCTGTGCCCCCCCCCCCAAACTTGGACTTAACTTGGGGGGCCTGGGCCCCGGTGGCCCCGGCTTAAATACGCCACTGCATAAAACGTTTGTGCTGATGCTGCGTGCGATGATAAGGCGTCCGCTGGCATGATCTGCACCCTCACCACTGAAGACATCGGCAGGACGACGTCGACATATAAGGTAACTCGTGGGAGGGGGGATGCGAGACACAGGGCGGACGGCGTACGGTGGTAAGTCACTTGAGCACGTTTTTCAGTTACCCGCGAGCGCTTGGCTGCTTTGGTTCGCAAGCAGAACGAATGGTGGAACGTCAGCCATGCCGGACCCGCGGAAACTTTAAGCCGCTTCGGCCGCGCATCTTCGACTACCATCGGATAACAGACGCGGCCGAAGACGGGCAGATCAGGTCCGTGGTCCGTTGTGGCGAGGTCCTTCGACTCTCCTTTTCGTCTCGAGACAATCCGTTACCGGCCGGGTGGCCGTTGACTCCGCAGGCTCAAATCTTCGCTCTCGCCCCCCTCCACCGGCTCCACCTAGTTTAGTGTTGTTCTGCCGATGTACTTTTCCCCCCTTTTTTGTTTTTATTGTTAGATTTTTGGTTTATTGTTAAAATTATATTTTTTTTTCATTTATTTATACTGTTTTTTATTATTAAAATTTATAATATTATTAACCCTCAAGTCAAGTTTTTTTTTTTAAGGTATTTTTATTTATATCAATATACATTGATTTGTTCTTAAAAGAACAATAAATGAAAACCGTATTTACGCAAAGCATTTTTTTTTTATTTTAGAGTACATAAATCAATTGTTACATATTAATGACTTTTAAAATCGTAAAATATTTTCAAAGATTGCATATGCAAGAGAAGTTAAAAAAAAAGAGGCAACGAAATAGGTTCAGTAGTTATTAGTATGTACTATTATCGAGGAGAACACTAAATAATAGTAATAATAAGCCACTGGGAAGGTATAGTTTGAAACTGATGAGAAACATAATATGCAACAATAATATATTATGAAGACTGAAGAGTAGTAGCAATAGAAAAAGGGACGGTAATGTATGTATATAATACACTCACATATTGCACTGAACTAAATTGATGTAACTAATTTTGATTTTATACTCAAATTATTCATTAAAAATATAACAGGCAAAAAGAGTGGTTTCTTATTTGTGAAAAAGATAAGATGTTTGTAATATTAAAAATTCAAAAATCATATTTTGAATAACTACATTACTTTAAAAAATAGGAGGTTTACGTGTTTAACGAATCTCCCTATTTATAATAAATAATATAATTACAATTGTATAATTTACAACATTATAAATAATTATATTTATAATATTATATGTAAAACTGTTGTCTGAGTGTGATAACTTCGGTTTCTCAATAGCAATGGGATAATGAAGAAAACTACAGTAATTTTATAGATGTCTGCTTCCACTAGCGTACATCATATAGTCATGCATACTATACTACATTGATACATAAGTATATTAAACATTTTTGTAAAATATAATTATGGGGTTCAAGCTGAAAAATAAAATGCATATTTGACGTGCACGCGATCCTCGTAATCAAGTAGGTACTTATAGTCACTTGGGGGTATACACTCGCACTATATATGAGTGTAATAATAATATATTAGATAAAATAAAGAAATACGAGTAGTAGTGTACTGTTAGTCGATGTTAATATACGAATTTAATAAATTTAATAATTACGGTACATATTAATATATTATTATGAATATAGAAATAATTTCGACGATTAAAAAACGCATAAATACGAACAACTGCGAAAAATACACATTCAGCTATAGGGAGGCAATAACTAGTGAAAACGGAACTTGGAAATCACTATACTTTTATTTTGATGCACTGACAAAAAAATATTATAATAAAAAGTTCATTTCGATCATCGCTATTTGTATGCAAATGTAAAGCGCTTGGGAATACGTAACTTGTGTTATTTACTTGGAAAAATTATGATTTTCATTGTCATTTTTTAACAGTTTTTTTTTTTTTAATTACAAGTTACTGATTTTTATTCTAGCTTTACTTATATACTCTAGAGCAAAGGTCCCTAATTAATAATTTTGAAGGGCCGCATTAGGGATCTGAAAATTTTTCATGGGCCATCAAAATATTACAGTAACAAATCAAGATAACTGCGTTGTAAACCATCTATCAAAAACTTTTTACGAAATGGGCGCGAGGCTGGTGCCTGGCGAAGTGGTTGAGAGTTGAGACACAAAAATGATAGATCCATTGACAACAAATAAGTACGTAATGAACGACGATATTATTTAATATGCTTTTTTCGTAACTTATTTAGATTCTGAACGAAGTGAAGAATGTATTGATTTTACAATGATGTATGGTTTTTTTTCTTTTTTTGTGTCTGTCATCACGATTTGAAGTAGAAATAATGCTTTGATATTTAACTTCAACCCCTCTTTGAAAAGAAAAACTCATCTAGTTGGTAGTTTAACCTAACTTGGGGTCAAAAGTAAAATATTTCCAGTAGTTTTCAAAAGCGTTAGGAAATACCCTTAAAAAGTGACGGAAAAATGGAAATTTTTACGCATAATCAGTTTTTGACAAAATCGATTTTTTTATTTTGCTGTAACTCAAAAACGAATCATTGTAAATACTTGAAATTTTCACCTAATATTTATATTAGCGTTATATATTTACGATTAAATTTTCAAAATATTTTGACCTTATTAAAGCTATTTATAGACAATTAAAATTTTCGATTTTTCTAAGTTTTTTTTTTTTGAAATTTCTATAAAAAAAAATTGGATATCCAAAAAATCTTTAAAATGTAATACAAGGTTTATTATAAGTTGTTCTTATCGTAGTAAAAAAAAAAAAAAATCAAAAATCGTTAGCCACAATTTTTGTTTATAAGCATTTAAAGTTCAAATTTTACGAAATATATCAAAATCGCGAAAGTTTGCAAGGAAATTTGAAGTTGAAAATTCATAAAATTTTTACGATTTATACCTAAGGTTAAAAAACACAATACAAGGTTATCCATAGGTTTTCTTTTAAGTAACTGTAAAAAAAAATTCCAGCGTCAATATAGAAAAAATTTTATGAGCGTATGAAATTAATTTTTTTACAAAATTGAGTAAAATAACGATATATTACAATTTAAATATAGGTAATAATAATAATAATAATATAATATATTTTATTAATTATCCTATGACAAATCATCTCCACATTACTTTACCTATAAGTACTGTTTTTTTTTTGTTCCAGTGCATGCAAAAATAATTTCAACTTTGTCACACGAACACCGGAACACGGTATAATATTTGACCAATCTATCAAGTTTAAAAATGTTTATATTTTTTTTTAAATTAATCAGAAAAATCAAAGACTATAGTGGGCCAAAATTACATATAATGCCTGCAAAATAATGGTAAGTATCAATTTTTTTTTTAAATTAGCTCACAAATTCTTACAATTCTCGGTGCATCTTTTGCTGTATATTTTTTAATATTTTAGAACTACATCTGCACGGTTGACCCATCTATTCTTATTTTTGTGTAGCTCAAAAACAACTAACTCTGAATTTTTAAAGTAAATCAACAAATTTTCACAATTATATTGTTCACTCTATAGATATTGGTGAAGATTTTGAAACGCTACGCCAAAGTGGGTGGGTTAAATTCACGTATACGTATGGGAGACTCGTCTTTTATTATTTTGTCGATAAACCTCGATATCATATAGCTGCAGTTGATTCGTATTATTATAAAAATAACAATATTATATTCCTACGCGTTGTTTGTTTATGAACGGGCGTTGAACGTAGTTATAGTAATTACTCAATATCGTTTTTGGACGAAAATCAGACGCGCGCACCGTATATCTTTCATCGTAAATCAATAATTGGATAATGAATGAAACGGCCGAGCGTAGGTTCACCTATGGCCATTTATATTTTGTGTTATATAGACAATAGTGTTGTTTGGAGGATAGAAAATTATCTCGATCCACAATAACAGAGTATAATAATAATACCTGGTAACGTAACGCGTCCGATGGTATAATATTTGTGGGCGTAATTATTGTCTTATTGTAAGTTTATGGACACGAAGTAGCAATGTAGGATTAGCCGGCGGGTGGAGGGGTGGCAACCCATCTCGGCGATGATGGTTAGCGAGAAGTCTAAATATTTATCACGCTATATCATGATACACCCATATAATAATTATCAGATTTTCCCATTCAAATGCGCGTGTATACGCGCATACTCATCATGTTTGCTTTTATTCACGACTTTGCTTGTTTACACATACACACACAGTCGTGTTTATATAAATATAAATAAATACATGCTATATACGTATATACGTATATATAGTAGTTTAATAGGACAGCTAAACCGGACACGTTTTTTTACGAAAAAAAAATATATTACACACACCCACCCATTGTACACGCTCGCTAACAGTACTCTATAGCCCGTTAATACTTATAGAGGTGTATTTAAGTAACTGTGATGCAAAGCCGTACAAATACAATATACACGGATTATAGAGGTTCGTCAATTTATACCACCGAATAACCACTACTATAATTACTCAATAAGTCAATAACTTATCTGTATAAGTATAATACATATAACTGCGGCACCACGTCAAGTGCATACGAAATAATTATATCATTTTATAACACCAACCTACCTGATTATTATTACTAAAACGCACATAGATATAACGTAATTAATAACCAGAGACCTATAAAAAATGAATCGAAAACTGTAATAATGTTGAGAAGTATATTGCGATACCTACATACAGGGGTCAGGGATATAAATATTGAATTCTACTGACGAATTTTAATGTTTCAATCTGCATGCATTTATGCATTTATTATTGTGTGTGTACGAAGATCTTATTTCATTTCATACAAAGCTTGCCGCGTAATATATAACAATCTGAGTAGTTGAGGATACCGAGAATTTTTAGTGCTTTAAGAAAAAGTTGTTGGCATAATTAATAAATAAAAAATATAACATATTACATATATATATGTGTGTGTGTGTGTGTGTGATAATATTTACTGTAAATAAAATGGAACTTATAATAGTATACTTATCTTATAACAATGATTGTCAATTAACGACAATAAGTCCATGGAGGGTAGGAGGGTGTTATTTACCAAAATGGAAGTAACACTATCGTCGACATAATATTGTATACATCTTTGGATTTTTGATTATGCCAATAACATTTTATTAAAGAACTACAAATTTTCGGTATCGGTGATTATCTATCTGACTTTTTCAGAATCTCTAGAGTTCTAAAGATATAATTTGGAAAACATTGACGTTGACTGTTGATTTTTTATTTATTTCATTGCAAATACCGTTATGTCGACTAACTATTATAGTGTTATATTATATAATTAAATATTATAATAGTATGCGTTATACGCGTTTGCATATGAACAATATCCCTTTTGTTTCGTTCATACAATATACACCCCGTTTATGAATTAATTGGACTTTGCGACATAAATGTTATATCTACATATTATATTATTTAACTGCGAATGATGGTATATAATATATACAATATACATAACATACACGAGTGCCATTACACTGTTATGACCACGCGTCCATTGTCCAGTATTATATTATGAACCATTTTTATACCCATAATTAACATAATATGGAAATATTGTGTGTTTTAGACTAAAGTATACCGATTATGTAATTATTAACAGAAAGTAAAATTCACACGCGTACAACTATTTAAATATTTTTACAGACTGTTTAATTAAATGTTATATTTGTGTGACAATAATCTTTTATAGTGATTTTATGTCAATTTAAAAACGAATAAAAAAAAAATAAATCGCAGAAAATAATATTGTAATTTTAACTTAATTTATGTTCTATTAAAAAACTTTTATGAAATTAAAGTTGACAAAACTACCGTATGTAACTATAATAATTATTTCATTGCATTAGTCATTTAATGTACGATCTCAGGCAAATCCATAATCCTTATCAGTTATCTTTCAACAGTCATTTTCTAAGTAAATGTATCTGTTTTTGAAAACATTTTTTATGCAATTTAAGGTCATAATAAAATTGTATAATAGTCGGGCATGTCCAACGCTATTTACGTCTTACGCATTTTTCTAAAATAATATAATATACGGTAACAGGGTGACGCGTCACGCGTGTGATGAACAATATTGTCAGTGGTTTAACAAGCAAGTCGAATCTATATATATCGTGCTGTACGTCTACGTTAAAGTACATAATATACAAAGTGAGCCCAAATCATGAGCGCGTGTACCATAAAATATGCTGTGCAGTGTGTGTGTGTGTGTGTGTGTCTATATAGACGTTGTATACGCCCGATGAAGACGTCGAAAGTGATGTATTGTTTTCGTGCGTTTCGACGGGCCCCGAAGATTTTATCTGATCCGAAAAACGACACACACACACGCGCCACTCGCGCTTGTCGTACATCGTGTCCGAAAGGTTCTCTCCCACCGCACCCGACACGGATATTACACACTCGCCCGCACATACACACATCACACATACATACATACAAGTCATAGCAGTGATCGTTTATAAATTGTAACTATACAGTCCCCGGAGATGGAGACGGATTGCCGGGTGACCACTATCGGACGTGCGACCACAGATGACTTCATTCCCCTGAAACTTGGGTCACTCGGCCGAGGGTATGTCGTACAACCTATATTATAGTATCACATTCCCCACGAGTAAAGCAGCACTAGTGACGTGTATGTAATGTGTATATGTAATAATATGTTAGAATCAAAATGTAAAATGCAGTCGTCATTGTTTATACAATGTCTATATAGGTAGTCATTTTATAGAATACCGTGCATTTTTAGGTGAAGTAATGATAGTTTGTTTTTATTATACTATAATATTATGTATAATACATATATATATATAAATATATTGCTAATAGATCATTTTATAAAATGTCTGATAAAGACTATAGTAAAAAAAATGTATAAAAATTTCAAATGGCAGCAAAAAATATAGTTTCAATTGGTATAAAAATTTTAAAAAAGATGTTATTATGAAGTAAAAGTGGAATATTTAAAATTTCTTCGATTAATAGTTTTAAAATTACAACAAATAACAAAAATCGTATGAGGAGAATTCGTTATTTTGTGAATATCCATGTCGATGCCGTGAAAATTTTCAATTTAAGTCTTTCATCGAATAATTTTATGCTAAAATTGTTTCTCAAATTCCAATCAGGAACTCGACAGGAATTTAATTGATTTTTGAAATATTATAATATATAATAAACCTATAGGTTTTGAATTTTTAACTACAAAATAATTTACAATTTTTTGTAGTTTTGATAAAAAAAATACCTATTTTTTTATAATTGCAGTAAAAACTACTTAAACAAAAAAAACAAGATAAATTTTGTCAAGAACTGTTTCACATAAAAATATCCATTTCCCCCCCCCATTATTTTGAAAATTACTCAGAATTTTTTACTCGAGTATTGACTAGACCCAATTTACTTCCAGAAACCACAGACAAAGTTAAAGATTAAAGGATATCTGCTCCTCTTAAAGTTGAAGTATACAAAACCAATACATCCATCATAAATCTGCTCAGAACCTAAAAAAAAAAATATTATATCATAATATGTATATATATTATATATATTATATACTCGTACGTTTAAATAATAATGCATCGTGAATACGTTGGAATTTCCGACGGGGGGTACACGAACTTACGAGTAGGTCACACACGTCTCTTTAGTCGTTCTATATTATATTATAGTAATATTCTATAAATTATAGTTGCTATATATTTATAATTTTTTATAAAATATAGGTGGCGCATATTGTAATGTAATATACAATATTGTAGTGTAATAGTGTAATATCGTTTTTATTTTTTGAACGAGTATTTGGCATGATTTTTTTTTTTATCAAAACTCGTATTCGCTCATACGCAATAACTAATGCAGTACTCTAGCTATATTACATTATACTGTGGATGATTCTTTCAATATTTATTGCTTGCGGTAGAATAGTGTTCTGTTTCATGCAGTCATTTCATTGATCGAGAAATTAAAAACATATAGGTAGCTCGCCGCATTTAAAAGTTATACGCTGACAGTAGTTTAAACTTTAAGCGATTTATCTGTACATTCGGATAAGGGCAATTCGTATAGTGTTTGAATTAAAGTAAATTATAAAATCTAATATATATATATATTTTAAATCGGATAGGTTTACTATTAAAAAAGTTGCCCTGTATGTACACTGCAACTTGCAAGTTTAATGATATGTGTGTGTGAATCTGACAAATCTCTTTTGCCGTGACTGAAGCTGTTATATATTGGAGTCGTTGGCTATTTCCCGTCTATGATAATTGATTATTTTATTTTTAAACCCACTTCCTGGAATGTTGGGTACCAAAATTATTCGTATTTACATTAGAGCTATATACATTAGCAATTCAATGTTTCAATCTCCTAAAATAATTTCAACAATTCAGGTTAAATTATGATTGTTTACTAGAGTGGTTTAACAAATACACCGCAGTATAGTATAATAATGTAATGAATCTTTCGTGTTTCGTTATAATGTCATAATCATGCATTAGCTATCAATGTTTTATTTATGTTTCTAAAAATTTGATATGTACAGGAATACAAAAACTGTAACTGGGCATTTTTATTGGTAGATTTGAAATTATCTCATCTCAAAATATGCGTGGACTAGATTTACCTATAGTTAAAAATCATATGAAAAATTGAAAACACGTGAAGCTCGTAAAAGTCACATTAAATTAAACAATATAAAATATATGGATTTAAAAATATCTACGCGGTTATAGTGGTATATTTTATTACGAAAAATTATGCATATTTTATATTGTTATTTAATGTACTTTTATTTACTATTTTAAAATTAATTGTGTGCAGGTACTTATACAGTCATATTATACACAATACGCATACATTTATTACGCCTCAGGTGCATTGGATTTTTTGACGAAACATAAAAATATAAAACACATTTGTATAACCTGTATTATTCGTCATCATCACATACAGGTATATTATATAATGGACATCTTGAACATTCCTTCAGATAATTATTAAGAACACTGAACCCAGAACTCCCAAAAGTGTAAAGATGTAAGTATGTAACGAATTGTAGAATTCATTAATGTTCAACGACGACTCATATTAATAATTACGCATAGCTATAAGTGTGTGAGTAATTAATTCGAATTTGCTTTAATTGATACCACCGCTTGTACCTTGTTTGCAACAAACAATAATAATTAGTAGGTATACACGCAGTTGTTTGTATTTTGACGCGTGTAGTTTAATATTATTAGATTATTTTATAAAAGTCAGAAAACGAAACGAAGTTTTTATCCGATGTTATTTGTTATTTTTTTTTACGATGGTAAAATAAAAACTCAAAACTACCGATATCAAACCGATGTACAACATAATATGGCACGCATATTTTATCCGAAAATGATAAAGATTGAGTAAATATTGACAAAATTTTGTTATTATCATTCGATATAGATAATAGCTTAAAATTGATGTTTATCAGCTAGTCATAAAAATTATCTTATTCATAGATTGCTTATACATATATGGACAAAACAAAAGCCAAAAAAGGTGTTTTTTTTTAGATTTACAATATTTAGCAGTATATTCCGTAATGCTTACAATAATGAGTTAATTGCTGAAATTCAGCTTTATATCGTCTTGGTCTTAGTGCTACATTGTTTATTAATGGGAGTCGGACGTTTGAACATGATTTGATAAAATCATATAGATTAAGGTAGTACGATTTTAACGCGGCCAATTTGATACACTATGTCAGGTACTTACAGTAGTCTATTCAAGTTAATAAATGAAGATTAGCTCGATAATAATATGTTTGAATTAGAGTTTATACTTAAAGCCTTTAATTCCTAGTACGTGTATTACCTATCATAAATAAAATTTATATGCATTTTAAATTGTAAAATATAGTGGTAAAAAGTTCCAAATATGCACTTAAAAAGCACAAAATATATGCAAAATAATTTTAAAATATTTTATAATTTAATTTTCGCGTATATTATACAACGTTACAGCTATTTATTAATTACAAGTAATTACCAGTGATTATAAAATTATTAAAAACCATAATTAACAATAAAAATAATATTATATAATTTAAACTTTAATTATATTATATACTATATTATAGTAAATTATCTACAACTATTTGTTCATTATAAAATTATATAAAACATTAATGATACAAAAAATATAAAATTTAAACGTTATTCGAAAATCAATAAGTAACGATAATGTGTTCCATATTGGTCTCAATTCAATTATTACGACGGTTTGTAACAAAGTGTTTGTACGCAGTAAAACTGTGTCCAACATCAACGCTTATTATATGGGTGCGCATATTTAAAACTCGTCAACATTTCTGTGGAAAAACTTGAGATAAAAGAATTTTCGAAGTTTTAAAATTGGGCAAATTGGCAAACCTCTATTTTTATTAATAATGTTAGGACATTATTTTTAAATTAATACGTTTTTTTTATTTTCAAAAAGGTCATAATAATTTTTTTAACTTGTTCATAAATTTCTGAAGTTTCTAGAAGTATATAGCTAGACTGGTGTCACAAGTTTAACGAAAGCAAAATAAATAAAATAATTTGTATTACACGATAGGTACTATATTGTTATAGCCTTATAGGTAATATATATTTTAAATTATGATGTAGGTACCCTGTACAGACTCCATATTTAATACTTTGTATGCTTGTGATTAAATCATTATACGGGAACCGTGGTTTTCGTGATTATAACCTTTGAAACAGACCAACAGATAAGTTGGTGTCAAATGTAGTCTAGGTAAACCACGGCACATTTAAGTAGAAAATGTTTAATTTTAATTATTATCTTCAATGTCTTATCGCGTTGCTACTCTTAATAAAATTTTCTCAATTTTAAATGTTATCATTGGTCATTACGAAATAATGCGTTATGTGCGTGTTAATTGATTAATTGTATTTAACTTCCTCCGTAACCACGGTGCGTAGCAATTCGACTATACACCTCTATATAATTTAAATATTTTTAAAGTCATTCACGAAGAATGGCCAATCGTGTTACTAGATATTCATTAATGAAATGTATCGTGTAATACGTATTATACACGAATTTCCATAGGCATAACGCTCTCGGCATAATATCACAGCTGCAGCAACTTTTTATATATATAATCAAAAGTAAACATTCTACTTTCACAAAGACCAAGTACGAAACCCTTATTTTTACGTACCTTCGAATTTATATTATACTGTACGTATTACTGTGTATCTGGGGGTTGGGTCTGTTAAAAAAAAAGAGATGCTGTCCAGTTCAGTCGTTGTTCATTAACATCGCATCATTATATGAATGATATGATGTGTCTTAAATAATCATTACAATGCGTATTTGTAAAAAATAATTAGAACTTACTGTAGACCGATTTACGGGCAATAAGTCTTTTGGTGACAAAACAGAACAAAACAAAACCAAAACGGATAAATTCTATTTGCAGATGCCAATACAATACAATACAATACAATAATAATCTATGAGTCATACATGGAGACTATAATATTATATATTCCAAGCACTCAAACGTCTCAAACTGCAGCTTATACGTACCTTTATAATAATATGTTATACGCGCGCAGTATGCCCATAATATATAGGCACCGGTAGACGGCGATGAGTGCTCGCGTAGTACGAATATCGTACCTATACACGCCACACGGGTATTAAAATAGCCGTACGGATATACAATACGCTACACACATATATCTAATAATATTATTATTATTATTATTATTACTACAACTCGGGTACATCCGTTTCACTGGGACGACGTTATATCTGGCGGCGGCCGGCGGAACACCTCGTCCGTATTATATGCGTCGAGTATACACAGAAATCGTTCGGCGCCAGTGCGGGCGAAGAATCCGTCTCGTCTTCCTCGTGAATTATATACCTATACCTATTTATATATATATATCTATGTATATATATTGTGTTATAATATGTGCGTACCAGAGGTTATATATACAATATGTACTATATAGAGTATACGCCGGATTCCTCGGATGGCCCGGAGCGCGGATCACGAACGCCACCCCGTTCGCCGCCTCTTCACGGTCGGCGTGGCGCATTCTGCGTCCGTATCGGTCCGTGGTGGTCATTATCGTCGTTCGACAACATAAATCTACGTCCCCGTCCGGCGCGCACGGCTCGTCGTCGTCTCATGAATGAACCAAAATATCGCGTACTACATAATACGTCATACATTATAACTTATATAAATTATAATGTACAACATCGTACATCCCAAGTACAAATTGGACGCGTATAAGCGTCATGATGATGAGTAAAAATAGGTAATCATCGTTTATAATGTTTATACGTAGGTACACGTATATTTACGCACACGTGTGCTTAAACGCTGCCAATCGGTATTATAATATATAGAGTTAGTTACTTATGTATTATATATATTATATATATATATATATATGCTAATGTAGTAACGTCTTCCGTGGGAAGTTCAGATCTTTTTGACGCCGCGACCACCACTGTTATTTCGTCGTGAAACCATCTGCATGTAGATATCCCCTCGACCGCCGCCTGTCACCACGCCTAAGATCCCAAAAACCCGCCTATAAGTTTTTTAGCGAAATTTTGGCTATAAAAAAACTTTAATATACCGCAGTATAATGCAGTCAGTATACTTACAGAAAAATATAAGCTACAATAATATTATTGTTAACTTCCCAACATTTTGAAATTTTTTTTACCTAATAAATAAACGGACGTTCAAAATTGTAAAAAAATAAATACTAAAAATGATCCACATTCTTTTAAAACTATTTTACATGTATTTGTATACTTTGTATATTTATAAGGAAAAGTACAATATAACTGCAGTTAAAAATTCAAATCTCAACGTTTAGAGATACCAATAAGTGTATAATATTATTTACCATAATTTTTTGTCAGGAATTTAGGAAGACCCATGGGGCCAAGCCCAGTAGCACCCACAACATTCAGTTTATAAGGGTCCACCATAATCTAAATATTTTTAAGACCCTAAATTCACTTTAGACCATATCTTTATTTACGAGGATTTTTATTTGATATTAACCTCGAAGTAATAGGCAAATCTTACCACAGGATATTATTACCGGGGGGGGGGGGCGTATTATTTTCCTAGGATAATTTTACCGGGGGTAAAGATGATAACCTAGGAATATCTTGCCGGAGGAAAAATCTTACCTCCCTCCGGTAAAATTATCCGAGGGTAAGATTTGACTGCGGGTTCCCCATAACTTAGAATTCATCCCCAGTCTATAATATATGCACTATCTAAAATAAAAGGAATTTTCAAAAAAAAAAAATCATACTTATGAGTGATGAGTGATGACTATTTACTATAGCTATTTAAAAAAAAAATAAATAAATTCATAGAAATACTATTCGACGAACACATTTCATATTTTCATTAGCATAAATTAAAGTTACACCCTTATACTTATGCAACAGAAATCAGTTGAGTCCTAAACCATAATTATTTGTATGTGTCTGTCTGTCTATATTTTATTTGTTTGTTGTTTTTTTCAGGTACTATACACATTTAATCTGGTGTTATAAAGGTGCCCTCGTTAGTCACGGTTTTATCTCAGGTAGGTTATTATTAATACTCTTCCAGTCTACCACTTCGTATGAAACAATCTTTATGAACAAAACAATTGCACGCGTTCAGGCATTTAATAAAGTAAAACAATGATATAATAACCGATATTTATCAAACTATCTTGACTGGCATCAATCAAACAACCTCATTACAATAGCCACTCAGGATAAGTGTTTCACTGTATACATGGTGTATCTATGTAGATATAAATATCTAAAATCGAGAAAATAAATTTCATATAATAAACTCGTACTCATAATATTACCTATACATATATCGATAATCAATAAAAAATTGAAAGGTATTAAAATATGGCGAAACGCGTGAAATGATATTACCCACAAATTAGTGTGATATGATGTGAGTTAGTGGTTAAGAAGGAAATCAATAATATGTATATAAATTAAAAATAATAAAGAAAAATCTTAAATTTAAGCCCATGCTTTAATATATGTTAGGTATATAACCAGTATAACCAGTGGTTCTCAATTTTCTTAGGACTACGACCCAAATTATCCCCTTCAAATCCATCGCGACTCACATGATTTCACTTTAACAGGACCTGCATTATACAATGTGTGACACTGTGGACTATTCAATTGATACATTTTCGGACCTTACTTAATAGATGGTTCATTTACTCACTGAGAACTTGCGTTTAAAAAAAATATCATGAAAATCAGTCCATTAAAGCTGCAGATATATATGATATATATGCAGATATGTTTTATATAAAAATAAAGATATTGACATATTGTATTAGTTATTAGTATACAACTGTATTCAGAAATATCATTTAAATATATATATGTATATGTATGTATATTTCACACTACATTATAAAAAACTGGTAGTCCAAAAATGTATATACAAATTCCGTGGCTGACTTTATCCCTGTTCTAACTTCAAAGTTTGTATCACCAATTTATTATTTAGACACTGGGAACCCCTCCCTCCACTTCATTTCGTCACTTGATAACTCTGCAGGTAATATATGGTAATAATATGGTATATTTCAACCCCTCAGGCATAAACATAAAAATTATATTACGGTAATACGTTGTGAAATATCTCAACTCAAATTCAATTAAAATAGCGGTAACACCGGTAAATATACATAAATGGACGCCTGTACATACCTAATGATCGGAGTGCAATGTAATACAGTAAGTACAGTTATTATATCGAACGTAATTATTTTATTAACTGTTTGGGTGGGCAATATCGATTGTCTAGTAAAATGTTTAATATCTACCTCAGAATAATCTAAATTTTCTATTGTGTGTAGCGTACGCTTACAGCAACAGCAAGTCATATTATATTATAACGATATACAATATACGGTCTATACGCTTATATGGTCTATACTACTTGCCTGCGAAAAAAACACGCAAATCGCC
Source organism: Rhopalosiphum padi (assembly GCF_020882245.1). Classification (NCBI taxonomy): domain Eukaryota; kingdom Metazoa; phylum Arthropoda; class Insecta; order Hemiptera; family Aphididae; genus Rhopalosiphum; species Rhopalosiphum padi. The sequence goes on from NC_083597.1 coordinate 87,609,458, forward strand.
TGTGACGTAATCGCGGGACGCCGCCATCGCCACCGCGGAGGGCAATATTATATAATAAAATAACATAAAATAAAATAAAACTGCCATCAGCGTAGGCTAAGGACGTTGTGACGGGTGCTGGCAGGAAGAGAGTAGTGGATAAAATAAAAGCGGAAAAAAATAATAATAAAAAAGTATATAATAATAATAATCACAATGTAACAGTGTTGCGACGAGTTACGTGTACCTTCGTAATTGGTCGTTATGCACACTCGAGAACTAGTGGAACTTTAACCTTTATTACTCTTATATATATTATTATTATTATTATATTATATTCTTCTCTTCGTCGCATATAAAATATAATAAACATTTTATTGCACCGTAGTCAGTCTTTCACACACACATTGCAGAGTCAAAGATGGATTTAACCAAGCGGCGTTAGGTATATAATATATATATATATATATATTATATTATAGGTATACAGAAAGAGAACCGATTAATAAACGTGATTTATTATTTATTCTTATACTCTTTTTTTTTCTTCTTCTCAGAACGAAACCATTAAATTGTAAGTCACGGGACATTTTTTCCGTTTCGTGTTTGGTGTCACATACACACACACAAACACGATTTTATTAGGACTGACATTTTTTCCGGCAACGTCGTCAGCGCTACTACATATATTTACAATGTGCTATATAATAACATATAGACCGTATACTCATAGACGAAACGACCGCAAATCATGAAACTATACGTGTATAATGTATAGGCACGCACGCCGTCTGAATATTCTTCGAAATTGATTGGAATGTTTTTACTTTTTAGATCCGTGTTTGGACATACGCATTTTTCATTTGCCGGTCATACATATAAATTCCGCCTCCGCAAAAAAACTTCTTTTCCCAATTCCCGGAATACATGCCACAGCACGCCGGACTTCGCAACTTTGAAAACCGCGTGTAAGTATGTACGTATATAATCGTATGACTATATAGCAGTGTACGTACTACAGTTATAGGTACCTACTCAGGACTGGGCAAGTTACTAAAAAAAAATATCGAAACCATATAAAAATTATACTTATGTTGTAATAATAAGTAATAATAACGGTCTGTGATCCGTTATTTAGAATAATTTTTCTAAATACAACTAATAATATAAGTAACTTTAAAAAAACATATGTATTAAAAATTTAAAAATGAAATGTATATTTATGCAAATACATTCATATACGAAAATACAAATTATAAAATACATTATATAAAAAAAATACCTATTTTTAAAAGAAATTATTAATATTTATTTAATTTGGTTATTAGTATTAAAATAAAGGCATAATTGTACTTAAGTCTATATAGTTGATGTATACGTACAGTCTACTGTCTAAACTTTAGAGATAAAAATCATGATAAATTATATGATATTAAAATATTCCTTAAAGAATATAAGTTATGTTATCTAGTTATAATAGGTATCTTCCGACTTACCAATTTCGTGCGATAAAAATTCTAGTACTTAAATTTAGTTGTATGCAGGATACTAGTAAGTCGTTAGAAATTGGTACAATTGTGAAATAAAAAAAATGAATACAATATAATAAACACGTTTAATCTTAAAAAGCATCGTTGAAATTAATTTATCAACAATACAATTTGTTGTCGAAGGTGAATATAAGTTAAGAGAATTTATGACACGTTTCTTTATATATATTATATAATATTTATACATAGACGACCGTATAAGGTTAGACGCCATTATTCGAAACAGATTGATTGATTCTATAATGCAGCAATACGCAATCTAAATCCACTTTTTAAACGGATTTCGATTTAAAAGTATAATTCGTTTGTTAATAAATCGAATTTGAACGAACCATAAATCCTATACTGACCTGCTATACAAAACTCAAAACAAACATTAGAAATCATTTTTCTTATTTTTATATTTATAAGAAAAATGATATATATATATATAGCATGTTTATATATAAAAAAACAATAACATTTTCAATAAAAGTGAACAAATAGTTTTTAGTAAGTTATGCCCTTGAATCGTTTTTATAAAACAATAATCGGGTCACGTCTTTTGTTAACTAATGATAATATTCCCTATTTATATTAATGTTTATAAACACTAAACACGCCCTGTTAAAAACATATCCACATACGAAAAATATAATTTTTTTAGCAATATAATTAAAACATTATAATAAACACATTATGCCTACTTCATTCGCAGTGACAAATTTTTATGGAGAACGAGAGATACCATCGACATAATTACACAGGTAGCGAAGATTTAAAAAGCAACAAAAAATTATTTTCCACTATCTACGACCATCACCCATCCTCATTCGTCGTTCAAGAAATAGGTACAAACATTTTTTTTTTCATATTTCAATTGAATGTAAAAATCAAATTTTTAAATACTGAGCGGACCGATGATTATATTAATTTTACAATAATGTGTTGTTCTAACCTAACCTTTTGGGGCAAAAATTCTTCGATTTTAAATTATGGATTTGTTTTTTAGTAGCAATTAGATTAAAAAAAAAGGAAACTTTTATACAAATCGAGTTTTTGATAATTCAATTTTACTTTTTTTATTTTCAGTGTAATTCAAAAACTAATAATCATAGATACATGGAAATTTCACCTAATGTTTATATTACGATTTTCTATGCATGGTATAATGTGCAAAACATATTATTTATTTTTGAGCTACTCATAGTCAATCAAAATCTTCTACTTTCTGTTTTTTTTTCTAATTGTCAATAACATATTTACCACGTATAAAATATCCTAGACTGACATAATGTCTTTGCTGAAAAAATTGTGTTTTTTCGTTTACAATGATATATCGTTAAATTTAAAATTGTATTCATCCATTACTGTAATGGACCGCCACTGTGGCTTCTACTAATTCTGCTATATAGCATAGTGATTACACCATTTACTCACCTTTTTAAAAATTATTGTTCAGAGAAATAATCTTATTATAGGCATCATGGCCATTGGGAATTACATTTTTTTTTGTTTTTATATGTAAAAATATTTCTAACAATGAGGATGATATTTTTAAAATCAAGACCATTTTGGTGATTATAGTAGTATCGTTAAAACTTCATCTACGGCGTTCAATATTACGTCTCTGCTTATTCAGGTTCTACGACAAAATATACCCTCAAAAATATCCCTAAACCAAAATATCCCACGTAAATAATAACTTAAAAGTTAAAATGTTAACCTTAATTTTAAAAGTTGCGATTATAATTTATAAGTAATAACCGAACTTTATCTAAAGTGAATGTGTGTTATTCGTTATTTTGATAATGGTATAGTGTGTCGTTTTATATTATTATACCTACAACGCGTGTCGTGAGCTTATAACAGTCTTAAATTAAATTATTTAATTAACACTTTTTATAATAATTTCATATATAATATTACAATATCATTTTAATAATTTTTTTAAACATTTTTTAATTAATTGTTTTGTATTCTATAAATGTTAATAATAATTGTATTGTATTAATATATATGTAACTTTTAAAAAAATGTTTAAATTTTGAATTAATATTTACGCGGTATATTTTATCACGGAATATTTTGACGTGTCGCCGCTCTTATTCAACATAATATAATTCTCTATATAAAACCAAATTTACAAAACTGGCAGTATATTATAATATACAGCTACTTAAATATTAATATTTAACCTGCAGAAAGTTATTGCTTTCGTAAGATAATTTTATTATACGCGTATTTTGTAAACTGTCGGTATCAACGAGTTACATATACGATATATAATTATATTGTATTTTCTGTCTTCAATTAATTTTGTTTTGTTTTTAAAACTGTTTTCCATTTAAATTATTGTAGTAGATACTTATTATATTTACGTGTTCTGAGTAGTGAGTATACAATGTATGTTATAAAGGTATACTCGTTACTCGTTAGATTTACAACGTAATTAAACGCCGATATCTATCATATAGTGTACAATGCCGCATTGCTATTGTCGTTTATGATTTTAATTGGCGTATAATAATATGTATTCTAAAACATTTTTAGTCATAAAAAAAATAAATCTGAACAAGACACTGCAGGCGCTCAACAGTAGGGTGTTGTGGCTTTAGGCATTCACTTTGTTGAAGTGTATACAGTGTAGTATTAATTTTTTTATTCTGATTATGTTATTACAAAACGGGTTCTCGTTATTTATTGTTATAATACGATTTGGGTCAACTATAATTTTAAATTGTTGAAAAATAGTTACTGCGTAATATTTTTTGTGGTGACGTTGGGACGTTCGATCCACAATTTTCAGCCATAAGCCAATTATCATATTATAATTATATTTATAATTTTGAATTTACAGTACTGAAATTATTAATTACGTTGTATATTATAGATATCAAAATAATCTTAGGTATAAAAATATGGGGTGTAATAATAATATTGTAATATTTTACTTTATTTTAATTTATAATATTGTATACATACATGTTGTGCTGTAGTGTGATTAATATGGTGATGTCTGAATGTACAATACTATCAATACTGTATGATGTATATTATTGTATAGCATAGTTGTATAATTATAAATTTATTCCAGTATCAACAATTGTAAATGGATGTGACTTCACTTGAAAGTTGAAGTTGAAATAAATTGTACAAAAATACTAATCAAACATGTTGTAATAAATATATTTCTGTTGAAAAACTTTTTAATAAGTAATATGGGTTTCTACTACAGAAATTGCAATGGATAAAGAAAGCTCTGACTGTAAACACACGTCTAAATGGTTCTCATTCTTAGGCGTCAAGCCCTATTCATATGGTCGTGTATCTCATACATAGGAAATTGTGGTTATGGCGTAATAATGCACGCAAGTTATAGTTCTCACGATATTATCCTGGGAATTGTCATTGACGTTTATGATATATGACACGTGCTGGATGTTGAGCTGGACATCTAGCATTATACCATCAAAATTTCTATAAGGGTACGTACTTTTACGGTATATTTATTTGCTCTAATGGTAAGTAATTAAATCTTTATTTTGATAAAAAATGGATTTCTCAAACAATGCCTTTGTAAATCCCATAAGCACTCTGAACGAAAAATAGGTTTTCGATAGACAATCATCAATACGAGATCAATCCCAAAATAATATGTACGAAAAGCCTTGAAATATCCCATATAATTTCGCCGCAATTCTAATATTATTATATAAGCGTACGCCTCGCGAGCTGCATGTATTCCGTTCGATTAGTTTTCGCAGCAAGTTCGGATTAATTCACGCGTAAGCACTGAGGAACGTTACCATCGTTGCCGATGACGCAACCCGCGCCTAAAAACCCTGTAGTTGACAACCAATGCGGCCCACCCAGCTTTTTATATATAGACGATATAATTTACCAAATATTATGTTCACCCCCATTTTTTTCGTTTAATAATAAATTGATATAGATATTGATTTATCGAAAATAATTAAGAATTAAATATATACTTAAATACCATATTTTCAAATTATTAATATTTGTTTGTGTTTCCAAAGAGAACCACCTTTTTTACTGTAAATTTTTTAATGGATAATATTTTTGAAAATGTTGGAACACTTAATTCAAAATTCGAACGAGCAGTTACTCAGTTATCAAAATGTTCATGTTAAGAATAATAGCCCTTAAAATGAATTTAAAAAAATATAAAATATTTGTTATAATATCGAACCCAGTATTTATTATTCTTGAACTATTTGTATAAACTATAAATTATAAATATTACAATAACATTTTAAAATTGCCATAATCCTAAATTCTTCCGAATCCATTATCGTGAACCTATTATTCTTAGTATACAAAGTAACAAAGTTTAAATAGATTAAAAACTACTGTTTTGGGTTACATTTTCGGAAAATTTATCAAAGATTATCATATGAAAGACAGAAGTTTTTATTTCCACAAGACACTACTAGAATACTGAGTAATACAAAAAATTTCAAGAATTCTGAAAATAAAGTCTTTAAGGGTATTTGAAAATTCCGAAAATTAGATTTGAATAATTTAATTATGGTAAAAGAAAGTGGGAGTATGCTTGGTGAATCACCTTATATATTGTCGCTGACAGCAGCGTCAGCAACGGTGGCGGCTGTGGTGACGTGCAATTACCGTAAGCGATGTGCCGCCGGGCTGAAAACGTCGGGAAACGAGTAGGTGGATGGTGATCGCCGTGTGTGTGTGTGTGTGTGTGTGTGTGTGTGTGTGCTCGAGTAATCCTCTCCATCTGCAGACGTTCGCTGGTTTTTTTTAAAATTTCAATTTTTATGTAAATCACGCGTTATTCCACCCCGGCGAGTTTAACATATTATGATACATCCAACACATTTCATAATAATATACAGTATACGAGTTGAGGATCGTTACTGTAGCCAAAGAGAGAATAACCCAAGAATTAAGTCACAAATTTATGATCGCGGCACACATAGGAAATAGATATCAGCATGCGCAGACTCTATATAATATTATACAAATGCATATTATGCCTCGTTGACAGAATATGTGTATGCAATGATGCATTGATGCATTGGTGCGTATAAATATACTTCGTGTGCCCAAAAAATCGAAATTGCTATATATACGTACATCATACTATGTGTATATTATGTAGTATATACCCGTATATATATATAATATTGTAAGATTTAAAAATAAAAACTAATTTGTTTTTCAAGTACATTATTGTACATGATACTCGTATATTTTATGAAATGCGGTAGGCTAAATATTTTTTCCAAAAAACATTGCATAATATACTATATTATTAAATATTTAATTATTAGAATAGTATATATTTTTATTCTTAAATATTTGTGGAATTTCAATCAACTTTTTTCTATAGAAAAACTTTCATGGATTATTTTATTAAACTTTCAATTTTTAGGCATGAGTAATAAAAATGTCATTAATTTTATTCTGCAAAATATAATTAGCAAATTTTGTTAAATTTTGTGTATATACAACTTACGAGGAATCTTGTATTAAGGTTCAAAAACCTAACCTAACCTCGTCTTGGCCTAGCTGAAAACCTTTTATGTAATAAAATAAGATGTATTTTATAATATCGCTGTAAAACTTGCGGGCTACATCAAACAGGCCTTATATAAATATATTAAATATTATTTAATCCATTACAATTTATAAACTTATAACCGTGGTTGTACAATAATGTCGCGTGTTGGAGTACTATCGGGCTGATTATGTCGATCAATATATAATATAATATGAATATAGTTACACGAAGAGTGCAGTAATAATGCATGAGTTCACGGATAATGTCCATTATAGTTTATTAGTTTATTAAGTTTATTACTACTAAAATATAGTTTATTGAAAAATGTGTTCACAGTATTATTATCTATAGTTATTTTTTTGTCATATATAATATATACCGTACGTTGATTATTATAATATTATACTAACAAAATTCATTTTTAGATATAGCGAAAATTACATAAACTTATCCGTTTTATTATCCTACTACCGTGTCGATAATGAATTAATAATGTAGGAAAATTTGCATAGGTGCATAAATAAATAAGATACATTGTTGATTTTTTTGGATAAAGTATAGGTACGTGCGAAAAAAAAATAAAATTAATGAGTTCAAACATTTTTAATACCTACTCATCGATTTGGAAATTTGGAATGGTTCGTCGTTTTTGAGAATTACTGCAGTAAACCTCATTTCGAAAATCACTGTTAAACGCTATCAGGTACACAATAATTATTTACCTAGGCTTACTATTTATTAACCTATCCGGTTAATCGAGTTTTCATGATAAAGGTATGTAGATAATTTTTTTTATTTGCCATTTATCATAAATGCCAGTGCAACGGACACGGCGTTAAATACTTTATACCTATAATATTATTATGAACAAAAAAAGAAAGAAAGAAAGAAAATAAATAAATGTTATAACATACACTATGTATATACTACTATGTCTGTTGATGGTACTACACAATATATATATATATATTCTATATCTGTAATATTATTATAGTGTGCGGAGCCCAATACGCGCGACGCGTAGACCCGTGAAAACGGTTTTACCGAAATTAAATTCGAAAAACAAACACGCTGGCGTCGTTCGAAAATGATACGCACCTCACTAATCACTACATATATGATATATAAATGTATATATATATATGTAATAATCGTCTGACAAGGTCGATCGATTATGATTATTATACGCATTGTCGGACTGCCCGCTGGGATTTCGGTCGTCGAGACGATTATTCACGGACCGCGGGTGTCCGACCTTAAGACAACACGCCGTCAAATCCATCTTTGGGTAAAGACACGTCGAGACGGCGGCGGCGGTGGCGGCGATAAACATCCGACGGACTTGTCAACTTCCTAGGAGGTCGGACGTGTGAAACCTTACGTCACCCGGTGGAGACAGGCAGATCGAAAAGCGTCGGCGTCTATACGCAATTTTAAAATATAATATGCTACACAATATATTATTCGTACGAATGACTAATAAACGCACATCACTATACACGGATGAGTAAACTTTTTTCTGCATATCAAATTTTAATAGGTTTGTCAAAATAATTAAAATTATATAATTAGAGATTGATAGTGATCATTTAAAAACATTAAGAGAATTGTCATTGTCTGCAAGAAAAAGTGTTTAACTTAAAACGCATCCATTACTGCACTGACCTACTCAATGATGAGGTTGAATAATACTTGAAATTTGAAATTCTTACCATACAGCAGAACCATTTTTTTTCTTGTAAGTGCAATGTTTACATACACATTTTATATGGCGTATATTAGGGATGGGAAACTGCCAACTGGCGGCTTGTGTACCGTTTTTAACTGACCCGTACTACATTTCAAATTATTTTATAAAAAAAAATAAAATGGTTAGGATTTTTCTGTATTTTATGTTAATTATAAAATCAATATAATGTTTATCATAAAATGTAGATTTAAAATCTTATCTAGTATTGAACTTACAATAAAGTATAAATATCAATTGTAAATTTTATTGACCTTTTTTTCTGTTTTCTATGTTCTCTGACTCGCTAGATTTTCACTTTCAAAAAATTGACCCTCAACAGTGCCATTGGGTTGCCCATCCCTGCCGTACATTATAGTTAATATAATATCAAATTATTAACGTAACAGTGCAAACATCGATCGATAAAACAAGTGTCATACGTGAAATGGGTATACGACCGTCGTTATTATTACTACTTGAATATTGTACAATATTATTTTATTATGTACCTATTTCACGGACTTACTATAATGCTATTCACTGTGTATAGTCTCTGGTTATCGAGTGCGGCGCGGTAAAAATATATATTATTATTATTTATATAACAAACGGGCGGACGAACGGAGAGACTTGGCGCCAGGCGCCAAACGATGTCGTCGTCGTCGGCGGTGGCGGCACTGGATCAAAGGGACCGGTGAGCCGTAACGGTTGGAAACGGTCCGTCCGATGCACCGGTGCGGTGGTATGGCGCATCGCAAACGGTCCGAAAAGGCGACGCGGCCGATTTACTCTCCGAACAGGATATGTGACGACAAATACCTACGATGCTTGCAGCTCACTGCAGTGCGGCGTATAGCAACAATAATAATAATTATGATGATGATGATAATAATAATATAATATTATGTGATATTATTATAATTTAATGAAGCTGCTGCTCTCCCCTTTCGACTCATTTCTCCCCATCGCCGCACTCTACAAAACGGCGTCGTCGACTGCAACAATATTATTGCACTCCGAAGACTTCCCCAGATGGTGAATATATACTTGAATATTTAGTGAAAAATATCTTAAGTTTAATATATATAATAATATTAGTATTAAATTATATATCTATCTACCATAACCACGATTACTTACGATAATATATAACTTATATAATAAAAAATGTTTACAGTGAATTTTTTTTTCGCATCAGTTAACACGAATTTATGAGAGCTCGAAGAACCCGAAATAGTGTTTATTTTCTAATAAACGCGCGTGATAATCAATTACGCTTATCGATAAATTATTGTGATAAAATAAATTTACTTTACTTACCCTATAACGGGATATGACTGTAAGGTGTATACTTGGACTTTATTTAAGTCACTCGCCGCAGTCGATATTTTAACGATGGATTTTAATTTTCTATGCAATTTTAGTCTCTCCAACTCGAAGCCATGTTGTTATAGTATTATATTATTATAATAATGTTGTACTATTCGATGGGTGTAGCAGATAATATTATTTCAATTAAGTATTTCCATCGCGTTTGATCAATATGCAATATATTATTATTAAATGTACCTAATACATTCATATCTCTATCATACACACGTCCGTGATATAAACGTTTGCAAAAGAATGTTCTTTTTTCCATGTGATTGGCGTCAAAACATAATTCTCTTTTTAGATTGGTAGTTTAAAAAAAAAAAATTACACGATTGCCATTTAATGAAACATTGATTCGAGAACTCATAATATGATATATATGGTGACGCTAATAATAATTAATATACTACTTTTTTTTTTTACATTCATGCCGTTTGCGTAAATTGTTGTCATATAATATTTATTCTTGGAAAATTTTTTTTTTTATATTTTACTCTAAACCGTCCGCTATTTATGATTTTTAATTTGAAGTCTTGAACATTTAATTGAGTATGTAACTTAGCCTCTATATAGGTCTACGTCGGTAACTATAGTAATTTTTTTTTTATGATTGATGATTTATATCGCTTGCGATATAGATTGCATATTATATGAGTTAAAGATAGATTATAATACTATTATATACCTATTAGAAAAAATAGGGTCGAACGTTGCTTGTATAAAAACATATCAACACGTCGTAAAAAATAAAATAAACGTTTATAATATTTTTAAAAAAAATGTATGTATAAATATAGTACGATTTCTTTACGTATTATAACTAATTAATAAATATATATATATAAGCAATGGTTTTGATTTTTTTTTGCGTTCCATCCAGTTTACGTTTACCTGTTGGCTGTTTAAGTGTATTAAGTTGAATTAGCTTATTTGGATATTAAATAGAGATAGGTACGATAATAATGATAACATTGATAACTATAATTAATGAATGATGCAAATTGCCAAAAATAACAAGCGTTTCATAACTTTCCATTTCCTACATTAAACCATATCATTTATGTGATTGTAAATTATGACTTATATGAGTATTCAAATTTATTAAAATACTTACAATTCACTTTCAACATCACCATTGTACAAATATGATGAATACATTATTAACAACTTTAAACAAATACTATTTATTTAGTGTATAACATAATGTATACATTGTAATACATTTTGGTTGTGCATGCACACGTGTCACGTGGTATTATACACGCACACATGTACAGTTTGTTTCTTTTTAAAGGTAACACTAAATAATTCTGTCCAGTGACTTCAGATTGATTGCGGTTTTCGGGAGGAGATATAGGAATACATAAATACACATTTTTTTTAATGATTTTTACATTTTTAGATCTTTCCGTGTAAGCATACGCAATTCAACTTGCATTTTTTTAAATAGCAATAGGTGTTTAGAATATCAAATTCAGATAGACCGAATTTGTTTAAGTCAATTTGGTCCTTTAAAATCAAAATTGACTAAATAGTGAATAACAAATCGTTAAAGTTTCGATTAAAATTATTGATTTTTTCAACAATCATACTAGAATTTTATGAATTGTCATGCAATTTTAAGTAATTTTTTTTTGTATTGCTCAAAATTAAATTTAAATTATTTAATAAGGCTTGAAAACCTACAAATACAAAAAAAATACTTAAATATTAGTAAACAAAAAATCAAATTCACTACTCGGTAAGTAAATAGTATGTAGTGGCATATATACAAATCAATGTTCATTAGCGTGAATAATATAATAAATATAATTTTCGACAATTATTTATAAAATTAATAATTTTATTCAAGTTATCAGTTATAAAACAAAACGTGACTAGGAAATTGTAAAAACTTCTAATTAACTATATCGTTTAACTTTTATTTCAATAGAATATTTAAATACTAAAATATAAATATTTTTTTACTCAAAAATGTTTAAATTTTAGACATATTTTATTTTAGTAGATAGTAAAATATATTTACAGGTTAAGATATCCTCATTTAATGATCACACATTTTATAGATATTTCAATGAAAAAATATGTTTAAAATAGCACTAGGCCGTAAACCAATTAAACATTTTCTAGTTATAAATGTATTTTATTTTCACTAGAAAAGATAATCGGAGTCCTTACAACCACCCAGTCAAAATTTCTCCTGTGACTTTTGATTTACCACCTGGTTTCTTTGGACTTGCAGATCGTTTGGGAGATTCTGGTTTTAAGTGTTTGCTACCTTTATCTTTTTCATCTGACTTATCCGTAGTTTTTGATTTGTCAGTATCTTTTGATTTGTCAGTGTCCTTTGATTTATCTGTATCTTTTGATGCACCCGTATCCGAAGCTTTATCTGCGTCTTTTACTTTATCTGCGTCTTTTACTTTATCCGCGTCTTTTGTACTATCTGTGTCTTTTTTCTTAGACCCTTCGTCTCCGTGCCTCTTTTTTTCTTCTTTTGGACTTTTGTCTCCTGAACCAGAAGTAGACGCTTGAGACTTATCGTCGATATCCTTTGCCGATTCTTTTGATGTACCCGGTTCCGGTTTCCTTTGTTCTTGTTCTTTTTCTTTTTTTAACGTTCCGGGACGAGCTTCGACTGCGTCACTCACGACAGGTGCCTGTGCACTGTCTTTAAGTTCTGTGGTCTTCGTTTTCTGGATTGTTTTTGCTACCTGTTGACTCTCATCAGCTGGCTTTATAGACCCGGAATCGGCGGGCTGTTTGTCAGCGCTGGTCGACGGATAGGGCAATGCACCGGCAACTGGTGATTGCTTCGTACTTTTCGGTCTTGGCCGAGCGATTGAACTCTTTTTCGTTTCGTCCACTATGTCCACGGTGGGCACGTTCTCGAATACCTCGTCCTGGCCTATCGTATTCTCCTCGTACTCTTGCTTGATCTTCGGTATCTTGAACTTAGCGTACGCCACACGAGCTGCGGGTGCTATTTCGGCCAACAGTGGATTGTACTCGACCAACCGCTCGGTGTCCATTGACATAAGGCTATCCTTCTGGTGATCCAAGATATATCGGCGCACGCTCTGCCGATGTCGTCGTTCCGCGCCCTCAGCCGTACTGCCGATCGGATCCCTCGCCAGACTCTTCTGTCTTACCACAGCATTCCAATCCTTCTTCTTGCTGCCCTGACTAGTTCGCCGACCGATGGCTTTTGCGATTTTGCTGAACACGTCCTTTGGCCCCTTTTCACTAGACGAAATCGCATCCTGTATCAGCCCCTCTACCAAACCGATCTGGAAATCTTTGAGTAATCGGCGTTCCATAACTCGACCTTTCTTTCCTTGAGCTATAAAATAAACAAATTACGCTCGCATTAAATTCACGCTATAATAATAAATAATAATATAGCATTATTATATAGTACAAGTATATGTATACTTAAGTACACTTAAGTATTAATTAATATTAAAAATTACACGAATACTTATAATAAAAACGTGCACAAACTATTGTATGTTAAAAAAATATATTGAATGATAATATTAAAATAGTAACTTTTAAAAATTTTCGTATAATTTACTAATAATTTTAGTTTGTATGTTGTAAAATAATTTTCTTTTTTATTGCGCTTTATATGCATCTATTACATCAGCTATAAATAAATCTGATATGGACATTCTAAATTCTAAGGAAAGTACTCTAAATTTTATTTTTATTTTTTTGTTTTTTTTCAACCTATCTTTATTTTGTTGTCTTATAAATGGATTTGTTTACAAAATTTGTCTAAATATACATAATTGTAATATACATTGTATATTTATTTTAATTTAATTTTTCATAGTATTTTTTTTTAATTTTCCTAGAATAAATAGCAAAATATACACTATTAATATATATTTTAAACTAAGAATTATAGTTTCATTTTTTTGCTATAAATTATAATAATTATAATAATATACTTGAATTTTATGAGTATACACTAAATAATAAGTTTTAAAATAATTATTTTTAATTCTTTTATGATTTTTTGGAGCTACTATATCTAAATTTAACTTATAAATTATAATTTTATAATTTTAATATTTTAATTACGACTCCTACAAATAAATAATAATATTATTATTTATTTAATATAAAATTATTGTACCCACATATATAATAAATATTATTATTTATTCTACAAATTTAAACACGAATAAAATGTTTATAATAATAAATATCGTATATAGTATATACGAGTATATAGTAACGGAATAAATATAAACATACATAACTGATTTGATATTATTAATATTATAGTCACCATGGCAATACATTTTATGGACGGACGGGAACTTTGTAGTTGGTATAAAAATCAAAAATATTTTAACCGAAAAAATTCTATCAATGCAAAGCTTGTACGTTAGTCCTTTTGGTCCAAAATTAAATATTTTATGTTAAAATTGTTTCGTTTTTGTATTTGTGTGGTAAATGAAAAGAAATATGTATCAATACAACAAAAAATAAAATCACTCAATTATTTTTAAAAGGTATTATATAAAATAACAATATATTATTTTATAGAAAATCGCATTTTATAGTACCTACCTATATATGGATATATTATATATTTGATAATAAAAATATTCTTACCGACATTAGAATCGTGTTCCTTTTTAGGTGTTTTGTATCCGTTTTGCTTGAATATATCGATCATCTCGAATTTCATCGACGATATATCTTGTCGTATTTCCATTACGTCATCTTCCGTAATGCCAAATTCTTCACTCTTGCGTTGTTCCGCGGTCACATAGCGTCTCACCAATAGCCGCATAACAATATCATGCCGGGCTGACGCTTTTTCCCTAGACTTAAACTGTAACCAAATACAATTAAATCACTACTAGTAATACAACGATTTATTCGAATATCATTACAATCATCGAACCGGATGTTCGCTTTGGTTTTTCGAGGCCTATCATGCGTTTGATATTTTTCAGTGACGGAAACAGATTGAAAGGGGCCGGCACAGTATCTCCATCCTCAAAGTACGAAATCCATAACGAACTCCGGGCAAACTTCCATTCCATGTCAGACCGTTCCTTCAAGAAAAAAAAGTATTAAGTACGTGTGCTCGTCAATTGATTTCCGAATCTTACCGAAATTATCTGATACGAATTGGACATCATAGCGATAAGCATGTTTAGCAAAACGATTATGTTGATTACTGAGTATGATCCGAATAGCAACAGACCCCAAAATCTAGTAAAGCTCTTAATTCCGGTTAAGTCAAATGCTGTCAAATCGACAAGTCCAAAACCAGCCCAAAATAGAGATTGAGATGTTTCAAATATACTGTAAAAAGCGACAGTGTTTCAATATTCTGTGATGTTATGAATATATTTTCACCACACAAAAAATAGGTACGTTTTCGCAGAAAGTAATAACTCTAATAACTATTTAAGAATTATAAAGAAGCTTTTAAATTTTATTTACGCATTTATAAAATAATTAATAGGTACATCACACATGGAACAGTAGGAATCTTATTTATTGTATCTGATAACTCATTATTATGTTAACAACTACTACCAATTAGTAATAATTAGTATAAAACCAAACCAAACCAAACTCACATATAAAAATACCTATTCAATTATATATATATATATATATATATATTTTTTTTTACGAAGATAGCTCATCACAGACTACAGGATTTTACTAATTTTAGTAGAAACAAAGTTCCCACACAACACAAGAAATATTATAGCTTTAAAATAGTAGATAATAATAGATATAAATGTATAATATATACATAATACGCAAAAAAACATTAAGAAAGAATACAAACTTGGCAAATCGTCTCCACGTCGAACAGGCCTTTTCTTCTTGTTCAAAGTCAGCTATGTCACTGTTGTCGTGATAACATTTTTTCGACTCCAAGTCCGCGTAATACCAAAGCAACTGATTTAAACCTATATACGAACGAAGTAAAAATAAAAACCAGAGTATCAGCTATCTACATTAAAAATGTATTAGCATATTAGATTATAATATTATCACAGTATGTATTTAAGTAATAAACATGAGTACATGACGTTAATCAAAAAATTACAATAATAAAGTAAATATTAAAAATAACGAAAATTACCGCATCCGAAAGCACAAAGCACCAGTGTGTAGATGAAAAAGAATTTTATGATGTCAATGATCATACGACCCAACGATATCTGAAGTGGTCCCAGGTGAGGGTTTACGCTGAATATATGCACGAGCTTTAAGAAACTATAAAATGTCAACGAAATATTAGTGTAATCTTAGAAGCCATACGGATTATAGCTAATAATCTATCTTTGCGAAGTACATAATATATTGGCTTATTCATTATTATTATTATATATACGATTTGATGGGAGTTCACGCATCACGCGAACGCTTTTCAATCTCGTTGGTTGCCTGAACTAAAAACTAAATAATATAGGTACATTTTCGATACATTTTTAAAAATAATCTTGAAACTTTGTTTCTACCCAATAATTGAATTTATTGAAAAACTCATAGTTAGAGTCGATACTCCTAGAACGGAGAATTTAAATTTAAAATTGTTATCAGTTAAAATTGTCCAATTATTATAATAGTACCTATGTACTCAAATATATTAGCTAGATTTCGAGTTGAGTGATGAATTTATTGATTTTATAATAATGTAAATGTATTTTTATTTATTATTTTTTTATTTTGTTTTGTGTCTAAAAATATATAGGAATCTACACGAAAGTAGCAAAAAAATTCTTCAATTTTAAACAGAAAAAAAATTCGTACGCCACGAGTGTGAGCTGTGAACAATATGAATAGACAGTATTCAACGTAACTATGTAACCGTTGTGTTGATGTGTAGGACGTGTAGGTACTTAATAAAAAAAAATAATATGACCAAATGACAGATTTTATAATATTTACTCATCATACTATATATTTTTGACCATATCATTTAGTTTAGACTTTTAGAGAGTTGAGAGTTAACTGAGTCCTAAATCTCTAAAAAAATAACCTATAATTTTTTTTACAAATTTCAATTAAATGATAATAATGATATATAAATTATTATGTATTAAATAAGTATAATATATTTATATTTTATGTATATGTATACGGTATACTTCCTACATAATATCATTATCAGTCTTAGTGGTGTAATTTAAAATTTAAATCATTATGTACCACTGGGCTGGGATGGTTTTATTCACTTCACTATTTATTTGAATAAATGAGATTATTAATATTTCCTTTACCTATTTATCATGTCCATATGAACTCGTTCAAATAACGTATTAGACATTATTAGGGGGCTTTATCAATTTTTCCCAAATGATATGAATTAACACGCCATTCATATGAGTGGGCATCGCCCATTTGCGGTAACTCCCATATGAGTATTCACAAACCTAGCTGGTTATGAATATCACTAATTCATTCAATCACATAAAATTCTGTCCCACAAATGTATAAAATAGAATGGTATAAGATGATAATGTTATTGTTATATATATTATATATCCTGCATTAAATATTTTTCATCTTTACCTGAATATCATGGCGGCGGCGAACGCTCCCTCAGACACCAAATGTGGGTCAAATTTATCCCAGTCTTCACGTGGTCTCCAAGGATCTAGCCCTTCATTGTATTCTCTCTAAACGGTCAAATCAAACATATAGATAAAATCATAATTCATAATTATATAGATAAATTGGTAGACACTTCACACTTAGAGGACATAGCCCATTTGCGCCAAATGTAACTGATATAATTATAATAAAGTAATATAATTTTTTCACAAATAATAATCAATACAATTTTATTTAAATCATAATTAATTGTAGGAATTTTTTTAAAATAATAACCAATAATACACATTTTTTGAAATAATAATCAGGATTAGTATAGTATAAATTGTTTTTAAAAACTATAGACTATAGGTAATACTAGTTGATAATAATAATTATACAAAGCTTTAAAATCTATAGACTTATAAAAATAACTTTATTATATATTACAGACACGACGTATTTTAAATACCTACATGAATTAACCAAGTCGTTTGTAAAAATTTTATGCAAATAAATTTGGCTCAAATGAGCTGTACCCAAAACGAATACATTTTTTTTTGTCGCAAATAGGTAACCCCCCACTTAGACAGTGTTAAAGACTAAGTAGGCATATTAAATTAATATATGTGTAAGTATCTGTAACATATGATAAATTATATTATAACGGTATGAAATATACCATTACAGTATTTATATTTTACTATTATAATATTAATATATAAAAATATAAATACATAATACATAAAAGTATCCTAGATATAGCTATAGGTACGTGTATTATCTTACATTCATTCTGTATTATCGCCGAGTCCCACCAGGTATTACCTACTATATTTTGATTACCTACTTAACAAAATTCATAATAATTATAATATCAAAAATAGACAACATTTTAATTGTTAGATACCAAATAACGATAATATTTCTTAGCATCGTGTTTATTGTATATTTATTCATTAAAGAATTGCGGTAAAAAAAATTTCTAATAAAAAATTCACCTCAAAATCTAATTAAATTATAAAAAAATAATAATAATAATTTATTAGAATTAAATACACAATCGAGATGCGTATGTAACTGAGTAACTCCGCAATAAAAGATACACCACAACCGATAATTGTAAATAGATAAAAGTAGCTGCAGGTTTGGAAAAATTAGCATTGAATATACCCATGTAGGTGAGTTATTTAACAAATGAAAAAAACTAGTTGACTTAAAATGTAGGTAATAAAAAATTTGAAAGAATCGTTTTTCCAAAACAGTGAAATTAATGTAGGTATTTGACTTTCTAAAATCAATCGATCATAAGTCAATAAATCATAACATAAGAAAGCACTGTACGTATTGCTGTAATGATTTATTTAATCATTATTCATTAGATTAGAGTACAGGACTTGTAGCATTTGCATATTTGTTTTGCGCAGTCACCAGTCATAAAAATAGCTGAGTACAAAACAAATAGGTATAATGTTTCATGCTTTCAAAAAGCTAGTATTTAAATTTTATTTACCATATAAATGAATATTTTGAAATTTATATTTGTTTTAGAATATATTTCTTCCATTTTATTCTATTGGAGCTACATTTTAACCTAATTAATAATTTTATCAATTTTTATTCCACTGACGTATTTATTTTGAATACTTAATGCAATTTATATACAGTTTGACGCATACAATTCATTTTACTTCTAGTATTTTTTTTTATACTATTACTATAGGCATACCTATGTAATTAAATTTAACATACCCTCGCACTAATGCCTTATATTTTATACTAAAGATTTTTTTCTAACTACCACCAAGAAACGATAAGAAGTGAAGCGATTGCGTAAATTAATGAGAGTACAATAAACTCGTTATTTTTCTTTAAATTAGTAAAAAATGACTAAAAATATAGAAATATGACCTATAATGTAAATATGTAAAATGATCAGAAAATAAAAAAAATCATTATTCATTTAGATTCACATCATGCTATTGAAACATATTTTCGGTTAAAAAAGCATCGTCTAAGAACTTCCAATAAAAATATAAAATGCATCTATACTTTTGAATTTGAACCCTATAGGCTATAATAATATATAGGTATTAGGTACCTAATATTCACATTTCATCATATGTATGTGTCTAATTATTAGACTTAAATACCGTTTAGGAGTAAGTACCTACCTATCGGCTATTTAATTAACTAATTTATAAACATAATAATACACATTATAATATAGGTAGTAGGTACCTAATAACAGTAACAACTATATGCAATATTTTTGAATTTTTGAACATACCATTCTATTATAATGGAAATGGACAATAAATTACTAATAGACAGTAATATGAAATAAATTATCTTTACTCCTTATTTACGTACCTATTTATTTTATTTTTATATTAAAAACTTTTTTTTTATAGGTTCACATAATGACGTTAAATATATACTATTTTTTTTTAAAATAATTATAAATATTTTCGTCATTCTTAGATGATTTTGAATAAATGCGGAATATTAAACCAGGTATGGGTAAGAAATAATCAAATATTTCTAGTTAACATTTTTTTGATTGTTATAAATTATCTACCACCCAAAAATAATTTGTATTCGGATTTATATTACTCTATCATAAATTCATAGATTATAATATAATTTAATAAATTAGTAATTAATTAACTTCCAAGTTCCCGGTAGTGGCAGGAACTATTGTAACAAATTATACTTTAATATATCACATAGGTATTTAAATTATCTATATAAGTACTATATATTAACAAGTAAGTACTCATTGTTTTGTCAGTCATTAGTCATTATATTTCCCATCCAGTCTTCCAAGAAATATTTAGTGTAAGCTATAAAATAAGTAATTCTCATTTTGATGATTAAAATTTAACAATAAAAAAAAATTAAAGGTTTATATTAAATAATAAAATATAGGCATTAAGTAATTTAGTAATAAAACAAAGTTTTACTATTTATGATTTTGTTATCATTGTAAAAATGAAAGTTTTTTAGGTCAAAATATTTTATTATTAAACACTTAATACTCTCTTAAAATCCCTAAAAATTGTATACGCTGAAACGGGCAAGTACGTACTTCTTGAATATTACAACACTATTTAGTATTCATAGAAAGTTATACGTAAGGATTATTACATTAAATAAACTATATACACATACTAGACCCCTAATAATTGTGCACTTATAAATAGGTCAGCCCTTTTAAATATTACAGTACTAGGTTTAGTAGATCTATAAGTAGGCATTAAATAAACTATATACTATAATCTTAGACGCACAATAATCAATAAAATAATAATAGTTCAACTCTGGTTACAAGAATGATCTCAAAACAATCATTAAAATAATCTGCTTCTGAAAAAAATATACAAAAGAAATACAATTTTTAAGTAGAAAAAATATATATACAAAGGTACACACATGAAAAAAAAAGTTTTTTTTTCTTTTATACAAAACTAGAATTAATACATAACAATTTTTTACACATAATATATCAGTAATTTATTTCATGCCAGTGATAAAATACTTTTCTAGGTATAATATACCTATCGTAAAATTAAAAATCCAATGATAGGTTTTTAATTTTTTTTTAAATAACACCCTGTTCTAGAACACAAATTTGATGGTCTACAACAAAATATTGTTACGTTGCAGTTAGACATATTAGGAACTTATTTTCAACACAAAAATCCAGGCATTAAAAATGCCAAGTGGTCCGGTCTAGTTCATAAATGTCTTGTAACAACTCTATTGTCTTTACACCGACTTTGTTGGCAATTTCATTGCGTTGTCTAGCATTCATACATGTCACATACATCCATACAAGCTCACCATCAATTACTCTCCTGGCTTGATTCATTCTCTCAGGAGCAGTTGCTTTAAAACTACGGTAAGCTTTTGGGTTTAATCCAGCTAGATGTGATATATTCCGCACTAACATGTTTTGCAATGTTAATAGCCTTCTATAATTTTTTTCATGTATAGGTACAATATACCCAATTGAACCGTCCAAGGTGGTATACATGGTCACGTGTCGTCTATTAGAGCCAATAGCCTCTCGTCGTTCAGGTGGAAGTGTGGATTGTTTACAGCGAAGTCTGAAGAATGAATTTACATTAGACCCTATATTGAAATCACCACGGCGTATTAAATGTTGGCCACCATAACTTTCACGAGCCATTGGTTGGTAAAGGTACAGGAGCAAATTTTGATCTCTATCCGAAGCCAAGAAACCAAGTTCAGCGTTGTCAATAAGAAAATTAATATCAAATACCTCCAATGGTTTTGAATCACGGCATACTAAAGACAGTGTACGGTATTCTTCCTGGAATCGCAGGAGTGTAATAGACTTGAAGAGATCAGCAACTAATATTAAACTTTTAATGCTTAACATCTGATGGACATAGACTTCAGTGTCTATAAATGCTATGCCAATTAAATCATTATCTTTGAGCTGCCAAATATAAATTTTCTGTCCTACAGCAGTCACTAAAAACCCAACTACATGGGTAATAGCTGTTACAGGACCTTTTTGCTCTTTAGCATATATCATTTTTATTTTATTTTTTGTTAATGGCTTACCAGGCTCTGGGACAACATCAATAATATCAAATAAAAATATACGTCCTCTACTTGTGATATCTTCTGAATAACTGTAATTAGTACCCATTGCTATATAACCCTTGAGACCACTACGAGCTCCTTCATATGCCAAAGCGACATTTTTCAAACAAGTAATATGTTCCCAATCTTCAGTCTCAATGCTTGTATCTGGTATCGGTTCCCAAGAAGCAGGAGAAAACAGTTCCAACGTAAACACTTCATGACTGGGTAACGGAAACAGAGGATCCCGTTCTTCAGTAGTCAGTTCTTTGTCTTCGCCATTAAATCGATAATATGCTGCAGATAATTCAGATGATGAAGTCACCACACAATATGTCTTTGTTTCCAAGTGGTAAGCTATGAAATGTGGTGTCTTACGAAGTGGAACCTAAACAAAAATAGTTATTAGTCACAATTACAATAAATTTAAATACATAGTTAGATTATTTTATACAAAGTAATCTTTTTAAAATATGAATCAGCTTATAGATTATCTGTGAATGTATAAATAGTCAGAGATTTTTTATTTTCATTACAAAGACCACAAAATTATTTCAATTTATTTTAAATTCTATAATTTTTTTAAACCTATATTTTGTAATAAATTATTTTTAAGTAGACATCAATTAAGTTTATAAGTATTTTAATTCAAAAAATATTAATTTTATTACCAATTTATTGTTAACAAATGTTTTTTTCACACTTAAGCAGTAAACACATATATTAAATATTTACCTTTTATAATAACTTTGTTTTTATGCCTAACATTATAAAATTACAATTAAAGAATTATATTTAATACAGTTTTTTTAAATTCCAAATTAATTTAAATTAATTTTAAAAAATGTACATTCTAATAAAACTAGAAATCATAATTCAGAGTTTAAATTTAAAATGTAATAAAAAGAAAATGAAATTCACACCAAATATTAGTGTATGATAAAAAATGTGTAGGTACTGCCATTGATTTTATAATATATTATAAAATCAATGGTACTGCTATACAAACTGTCTACACATTTTTTTCTTCTTATTTTAAGCTATTGAAATAACAAACAAATAATGAATATTATTTAATTATTTAGATAATAAAATATATGTCTATACTCAGAAATAATTATTTACATTTTATGGATTATAACTTTGTGAGAGATTAAATTTTAAATTTAATAGAGTAATCGTTAAGTGTGAATTTATAAGGCAACTAATATCTGTCGCTTGAGCTTCAAAGAATTATCTTAGGTATATCATATATTTAATATAATCTTTAAAAGACTATAATTCTCTTTAATGAATTAAAATTAATTTAATTATTAATGTTGAACAAAGGTAGTCAACGTTAGATATTTATAAAAATTTCTTTTAATATAAATAAATAATGATGTGTTGTAACTAAGAGTTAAACGTCAAAGACAATTTTTTTTTAACCATTTATATATATACAGGTATTCACATAAGACATTTTTTTTTTAAATTAAAGATAAATTATACCTTTCTTAATGGCCAAGGTTCATCATATGATAAATGTGTAGGCAAAATAGAAATTCTTAACTTGTGATCGGAATTGAAGTACAGAAAACCTTGAGAACAATTAACATTATGAAAAGGAGCAAAACAAATAATTGGTCCATCTATGTGTAATGGATGACACCGTAGTTCGCCTCGTACAGTGAGTAAAATTAAATGAGGATTTTGTCCACAGATAAAAACACCATTGTGACCAGCAACTTTACTGAAATAACGAAGCAATGAAGTTCCTTCCAGGAGATTACCCGATCTTGACTGAAATGTTAGCAATGAAGTCATTTTATGAAAACGCATCTTTAATGTACCTTCTGGATGTCGATGTATACCATAAATAACCACCTAAAAAAATTTAAAATTAATTTACATAACAATATTTGCAACATTTAAAAATATAGTTACCTCATTATCTAATCTAACAAACAAAATAGGTCTTTTGTCTTGGTATCCTAGTGGGACTAACAAAATTTCTTTTATGATTTCAGTTTTTTTAGGAAAATAACAACCTTCTTCTAAACTGTCTTTAAGAACCATAGGAGATTCATCAACGTTGGCTGCTCGATATTTTATTATAAAATCAGGTAAGGTATAAATTTCCATGTACCCATTGTCTCGGGTTAAAACAACCCAATATGTTGGTGTTGGTTGTTCTAAAAACTTTAACCACCACATAGTGTTTTTATTAGAAACTGAATTATGAGATGTTTCTCTAGAGGAAGGATCTCTTGTATCGCCATACAACATCTCTTCTTCATCTTCTACATAATCACTGACAAAATTTTCGTGCTTTAATTTTGGACCTGTTAAAGGGATCTCGGCTTGAGGCATTGTAGTTGAAAATAAGCCACTTACGTCACGGTACACAGCCAGAGTTTTTGTCTGTGGTAATTGTTCAAAGTTTGTAGGTCGCATGAGTAAAATCCTTCCTGTTGATTTTACAGTTAGCACTATTATTTGTCCATCTTCAGTCAACAAGACAGCATAGGGATTACAACTAGATCCATGTATTATTGGAGAACCGAAATCCAAGGACACACTTTGCAATTGTTCAGAACCATTAAGCAATCTTACAGAATACCTTAAGACTTGTAAAACAAATTTATTCATGTTACATACAAAAACTGTATGCTCACGTGTAGCATAGCCTGAAGAATCCAATTCATTGATTTCTTGTCCAGTTTGAAGAATTAAAGTTGAATCTAAGTTTGTTAATATCATAAATGAGTGGAAATCATTTTCACCATGAACAGTCCACATATCTTTATAACCATCTAAATGAAAAGTAGTGACTAATTGAGGTTTAATGGAACGATGAAGTACACTTAGTGCTCCATTTTTGCCATGACCAGATGTACATAATAATTCTACATCATGTTCATCGCTACTAAGTTCATCCGAAATATATGCTGGCTCTCCTAAAGATGCTTGACTGCATGGTCCGATATTTATAATACTATCACATACTTCAAAACTATAACTTTCTAAGCAAATTGATGTCTGTACTTCACTACCATATACTTCTAATTCAATGAGATCTTCATCAGTTTCATCGGTTTTTTTACGTTTAATGCTAGGTTCATCATCATTGCTCTGAGACCGAGCATAATACCTCAAAAGTAATGAATTTCCTAGTCTGGACCCAAGAAACAGATATGAGTCTAAACATACAGTTATACATGTAGTTAGAACACTAGAAGCACATTTTTCAAAATGAAAACTTCTTACTGCACGCATACTATCAGCATACAGTGTGATCACATAGAGGTCACCGTTACATAATGATGTCACAAGCTTATCACTTGATATAAATGTGGATGTAGCACGATCCAAAACAAGATTAATGTCTTCTTGCTGTCCTAAAGGAAAGTTTGTTAAAGTTTTAGCTATGGAATTTAGAGCAACACCAAATGGAGGTACACTTTGATTGAGGTAGATTAGTGAATTAACAGCCATTATCAGAACACCGCCTATCGGACGAGATACAGCAATTACTTTTTGACAATCATATGGAAGTGAATCCAAAGACCAAATTACTGGATGGACATGCTGTTGAATGTTTAGTGAAATAGCCACCTGTAAACATTTATTAAAATGTAATAAATTTCATAATTAAGAATATTCTATAAAACTCACCATTGCACATGTATCTTTCCTTACTGCTATACGTCCAGCAAAAGTTTTAACTGGCTCATAGAGAATAAGTAAAGTTGGCTCATAATATCCATGTAAGAAATCAAAATCCATAATGTTATTCATTTTGGGATCTATTGTAGATATTGGTATAGTATAACTAGGCATAACTTGAGCGCCTTTAGCATTGTCATCGATTGTACGGCCAAATGGTAGAACAACAAAATAACTTCCATAGACTAAGCCAACTACACAGCGACCATCTGGATCAACTCTGATCAATGGTGGACTCCAATGTTGAGTATGGCCATTTTTAAATTTATCGTCTTCGAAATAATGTAACGATAATGTACGTAGACTGTGTGTGTCACGATCATACTCAACTAAACTGAACTTGGCCTCAGAGAAGCTAAGTAATAAGGCGTCTGGTGAACTTGGACATAATGTTACCGACTGCAGACACATGATATTGCCAAATAACGTGTATTGGGCTAGACATTCAAATTTGGTTTTGGGTGGCTGACATGTTGTATCCGTCGGTACCAGTCGATAGACCCGTAGAATGTTGACTCCGGCTACCACCAGACATTTTTCCACACGGTTAAAGAAATAACAATAAATTGCATGCTCTACGCAAGTTGGTATACGGGTTTGTTTGCACAGCGAAAACATAATGGTCAACGTAACGAAATTTCGTAGACTAAGTAGCTAGTGAGTTACTTACATCAGTAAAAACGTTTGCGCTTTCGACGCGACACGAGATAAACTTAATAATACATGCCTATTACGATTTAAATTATTGACGAAAAAATTAAAATAACGAATGTTTCTTTGAAATAATAAACAAAATAAATGATAAATTATAAGTTATAAGTTATAACTCAATGGACCATAAAATAGTATGATATTGTTATTTGTTAGCCGCTTTGTGATAATCAACGTAAACATAACCTTAAAATAATGATAACATTTCGTATTATCTGACATCCGGTCACTGACATTGATAACAATAATTATCGTTTAATGTTTATCACTGTCGCAGAAATGAACGTTATTCAACTATATTTTACTATTCAATTATTTCAATTTATTCTGTGATTCAACTCTTAAATCATAATATAAATGATCTAAGATTCAACTCGATTGAAGATATATTTTTGAATAATATGCTATTCAACAATCAGTGTTCACTATTCACCATTCATCCTTAGATCATATAAGCCAATTTGCCAATTAGGTATAAGGTATTTGGTAAGTTTTATAAATAAGTAAGTCTGTGTCTGCCTACATAATGCCTATATAATCTGTATACCTAAATGAAAATATTTTTTATTCTCTGAACAGATTCAAAAATTTGTTTTTACAAAACATAATATACAATATTATTTCATACTATATAGAAAATTATTAATAATTATTTCCATAAAGTAATCTGGGGCTTAAGGTACCCCCCTCCAACTAAATTTATCAAGTTCCGCATAATATGCAATACTTATTGGACTGTTAATAAATACCTATAATAATAAAACTTTTAAAAATCATATCAATAAATTATTTTATTCTCGGCTCTTGCCGAATTAGTAGGTAGTTAGCTTCGTTTTTCAACCCACATTAGATCGCTGTAGAATGGCTTACACGTGATTTCATTTCGGCTCACGAAAATCGAATATTATGTTTTTGTTTATATTATTTCCGTTTACGGTTGCAATTGGTTATATTGAATAAAATAGTTATTATGAATCATTGGCGGCTCGAAGGAGGTATATTTGAATCACGTGATTCACAAAAATCTTAACGGGTTGATGGGTGTCTTATGGTTGGAAAAGGTAGGCTGGAACATTTTTAAAGATTGATAATTACATTTTAAATAATAAATAGAATAAATACCGTATACGTGTACTCAGCGGAAGTTGTACAGTATAATAATTAATAATAGACAAATAGACAACAGTACCTTAGACGTGGTAAAGTATTAAATAGAAATATTGAATAAATTTATTAATTTTATATCCAGGGAGAATTTATTAGGTCTTTATATAAAGAGATTTTGATAAACAAAAAAAAAAAGTTCATAATATGAATAATATTAATAATAATATATATATTATTTATAATAATTGTATAATATTTTATCTCATTTAACCTAAAAGAGCTATTCTCTATGAATATAAAATTAAGTAACAACTAACAACTATATTATACTAGAAGCAAAGTGTATATGTGGTCGAAGTTTGTATTATACTAATTGATTGACTGATTTTGACAAAGAAAAAATTGAGAATATTTCAACTGAAGCAAATCAGAAACTATTGATAGGTAGATGTAGATTACAATAGATAGTCGTTTATACCTAAATGAAGCATATGCAATACAAAATCCACAATTGTTGGCCAATTGGAATAAAATAATCACACATATTATTTGGGATTCCAAATGAAACATTTCAAAGCAACATCAAAGCATTGATTAAGTCTTAATTTAATCAATGATATAAGAGTATTAGAATAGAAGCCACCGCGATAAAAGCTATTATATAATAATTTAATAATATATAAAACCATTAATTTTAGAATTCTGTTTGATACAATTTATCTGTCTATCCAATAACCTGTAATAATAAACTATAAAAGACCAAGCGTACAGCCGAGGCTTATAGAAACAAAAAATTCTCAATCTATAATAATAGATTGAAACAGTAGTTGTTTTATAGAGTGACTTCACTTAACCACTATTACTAAATACTTAGACACTTTAAAAAATATAAATAGGTTAATCAGGATCAATCACTTAAAATGTTTAACTTATAGATAAACTTATGAAATAGTCAACATGTAAATTGTATAACAACTATACATTTTATTTTATTTGAATTTAGAGACTCAAATTTTATCAAAAAATAGTATTACTTAAAGTAATTTACTTTAGTGATAAATTGGATCAATCAGTGTTATATTTATATTCTATTTTTTTAGTTAATAATATTCCTAATTAATAATGTTGTACAAATAAATTATGTCGTAACTATTGTTATTATAAATTTTGTTTATTTTGGCCAGTAAATTATCTTATCTTATTAATAATAATAAAACCGTAACCGCATTTCGATTGCGATTGGTTTACGTAAAAAAAAGTTACTTACAACCATCATCATTGCCCATTGGTTATAATTTTATAAATACTAGTATTAAATAGTATACTAAATATTAGTATTTATAATCAATGCTATCGTCCATAGATGGATTGCTCATTTATATTTAATTTATCCCCTAGTAACGTCGTTGTATTATTTATCATAATGTTCATAATATCATTAACATTATTTTGACTTAGGTATAATAAAGCATTACGTCACCAAAGTATTAAAAAGTTCAGAATTACGATTGTACCTCGTTGTTAGTACTATCATATATATTCATGGCTAAGATACGGTTTCCAAGCTGCGACTTGCGGTCGACGACGACTGTATATAGGTCGCAAGCTGTAAGTAGTACACATGTTGCGGCTGGTTGATTTGGTCAGCACCGCCAGCCGCAAGTCGCAAAAACTATAGTCGTAGCTTGCAAACCGTAACTTAAGCGGTTTCATTATTTCAAATTAAAAACATATAGGTAAAATACATTGTTATGCAATATTTTATTGTGCATTTAATCGATGATCTTTTATTAGGACAAGTATAAACAGCTCACAATCTTATTTATACGTAATATTACAGGTATGTCGATATACTTAGAGAGGTATTTTTTCAATAGTTCACTTTTACGATACTTGACTTGCTGTACCTAGTGTAATTATCTAATTTCTATTTGTATAAGTACTATAAACTTATTTGTTTAACAACTGTTCCCTTAATAATGCGATTTTTTTTGTGATTATTATTAGTTGGTATAAAAAATAAAATAAAATCAGTAGGATAGTTTGTATAGGTAAGTGATCTGAAAAAAATGTTCCGTATATGAAGAATGATTAAATTACAAAATTAATATCCAGAGGTGCAGAACGTACATGTACATAAATAGATAAAAATGGAAATAGTAACATAATAATTAAAAAAATTAATAATTTTATATACAACTAAATAAAAAAAAAAAATGAAAATTGAGCAACCATTTTTTGGCATTTTATATTTATATAACTGCATTACCTACACACATGGTCTGCAAATATTTTAATTTTTGTCAAAAAAATAAAAAGTGTAAATATTGTAGAATTATCCTAAATGTTGAGTCTAGAAAAAAACTATAATTTATTAAAGTAACAAAAATTGTATACTTAAAAAACATTTTTTAAAAGTCAAGTAATATTTTATTTTATTTATACCTACTCGACGAATTTATGGTGTGTTTCGTAATGACTGCAGATGCGAGGAAAGAAAGCTTTTTGTTTTCTGTTTTAGACATACTTATATATTATTCTAATGCGCATTCCCTGGGTGGATTTTTTACGGTTTTTTATTATATATACTTAATACTTATATAGTTATTTATAATATTATATATTATATAATTCAAATAATATATGATTTTATTCGTTGATGTTTTAAAACTTTAATATGGTTCGTATGACTACTGTGGCCTATAATACTTATACATTTACATATGTTTAGCTTTAGGACAAATAAACGTATAATGAAATAAGAATAAATATGAGTATAAATAAACTTTAAATTCCTTACACGCATATCTGAACTTTTATTTTGTTTTGCAACAAAATGGAAAAATCATTATAGATAGGCGTATGACAACAATCATTTTCCAGGTTTAAGTATTTTTTTTCGTTTTAAATTTAAAAATCTATACACTTATACCCACCTAAATTTCTCTTAGCTCGCTCTAAGTAAATTAACCGATAAACTTACCTGAACAATGTACCAAGACGAAAACCGCAAACTTATCCACACCATATAGAACACGTTGGTTATGAAGTCTACTATGTTCCATAAATCAGCTGCATATTCAATCAGACCGTCCGAGTACAACGAGTGCGCTTCTCGCCATATTAAACCTGTAGCACACATTTGATAGACACACGTTAATCGTATATTTTGCACATGCTTAATTTTAAATTTTTCTATTCATCCAAAATGTTTAACCCTAGAATAATTTGCTTTTATTACGAGTAGCTATATATATCCTCAAAAAAATATTATTATCTCACTGCCTTTATTTTTTTAGTAAGATTTTATTAGTAGGTATGTGTATCAAGTGTATACCTATAGGCTATAAGTATACTTAAAATTATACTATTATAATATATTATTTATCATCTATACATAATATATATGATAATAAACTCACTTATGATGTACAATATGATACCACATTCTATTGGTCCGGGTATGGATCCTCTTTCTTTTCTAGTCATTTCCTCTAGTATCGATTTCGTCCAATCGGTATCAATCCATTCCAAGGCTAAAAACTCGGCTCTTTGAGATGCTAAGGCTAGTAACGCTGTATTAAAGGGTAATATAAACGTGTTCAAATTAGTGCAAAGTGCAAGTAGTTGTACGGAGAATGCCTGCTTACTTTATATATTTAAAGTTATAAATA
The DNA here is from genome assembly GCF_020882245.1 of Rhopalosiphum padi. Lineage (NCBI taxonomy): Eukaryota > Metazoa > Arthropoda > Insecta > Hemiptera > Aphididae > Rhopalosiphum > Rhopalosiphum padi. The sequence goes on from NC_083597.1 coordinate 87,641,024, forward strand.
GTGTGTCCAAAGTTAATGGTAACACTAAATAGTTTCGTAGAATGGCCTTTTTATTTTAATAATAGCGGGAACTTTGTAATATCTAAAATTACAAAATATAGTATATTTTTGAGAAAATATAAATTTATATCACTTGATACAAAAAAGATTTTTTTATAGCAAACCTATAATTTTTTTATTCCATATTTGCCAAAATAATTTAATCAAATTTTTTATTTTTAGGGAACTTAAACATTTTTTGCATGCATATGTTTAAATAAATTGACATAGTATGACAATTTGTTAACTTTTACTTAAACTTAACTTATTGCCTTTTAGCACATACCACGCCGAAAATGTAAAGAATTTAAAGTTTATCAAAATATGTATCAAAAATTGCAATGTCCTACCTTGCTTTGTAAAAAATATAGATTTCAATAATTATTATTATGTTTTAGTTATTCAACAGAAATACTAATATAGTGTTATCATTAACTTTGATGTTACTGTATATACTTCTAAAACGTACTCAAAAAAAATGCGTACGAAGATGAATGACAGACGAATTTTATAAACGGTTTCTTCATTAGCTGGCCCATTTTTGAATCTGGATTTAGCATGTACATCGAACCGTACATTGCGAACATCGCACCTAGTTTTCCAACTTCAATCATTTGTCCAACCATACTTTTCCGACGAAAACCAGGTAAACCGTCGTACCAGATGGCGGCCAACAATTGTTGAACGTTTGGATGAGCTACAAACTATACATTTTAAAAAATAGACTTAATCGTAACGTTCAGTGCATTAGTATGCATAGGAATTTACAATCGATTTATAATAAAATTGTTACATATTTATATAATTATTGATTTATGTTTTTTTTCAAGTTGTAATTTGTAGAAACCTTATATAGTGAATGGTAATAATACCATGTAATATTATAATTTATTTTGTAAAATATTAACAAGCAAAAAGATTTTTATGGTATTAATGTATTATATATTTAAACGTAATACTTATAACTGTTTCAACTTTTCAAGTTATGACTTATCAATTTATAAGTAAAGATATTATAGACAGTAATGGTTGTAGACGTATTATAGTTTATTAAAATACATAGTAGGCATATTGTATATAATATCATATATGTTCAGTGTTCGCATTAACGTATAATATCCATAAGCATTATGCCTATTAATTTTATTATCTAAATATTATCGATTAGTTATTTATAATTAAGTACAAGGTTTAGAATTATCTCAGTTTTGACTATTTTGTGTATTGGCGCAGTATATAAAAAATATTAAGTGAATATTTTGACATTTATCGACTTATTTACAATACCTACTCGATATGTATATATATTTCGACATTTAAAATTTTTAAATTATTTTACAACTTTTAATATTTTAACTACAGATTGATACACTAAGCAGGTTCACCGCCATTTTTAAATTTTTTTTTAATAACGATTTTTAGTTTAATTCTAATTCTTGGAATTTTTAAATAAACATAAAGATCATAGTTTTAAATTATTGATATTTTTACTACTCAAGGAGTTTTTGTGGAGATACACATTTTTGTTTTACAAATGAGAACCTCAATCCTTTAGATTTGGTATTTATTGGAGTAGACCATTTTTACAAATTATTAATCTTAATAGATGATTATTAATTACTAAAACGTTCAACTTACCATACCCCTAATATATCATATCTTACAAAACCATTATCACGGACCTATTATCCTTTAAATTTTAATTTTCAGAAAAATTATCCGCTAAACTATACTGTAGAAAAGGGAAGTTATGATTTGAAAAACAGAAGCTTGTATCTCCAACAGATACTCCTTAATTAGTAAAAATATATTATAAAATACTAAAATAAGGTCTTAAAAATACCAAAAATCAAAATAATTTGAACAAATTTATTATTTAGTAAAAAAAAAAATGGAGGTGAACAGGCTTAATGAATTATTCTGTATATTAAGTAATATTTTTGTATGATGACGCATTGACACCACACTATAATACAATTTTTGAAAAATTGCTTCGCAAGAGAGGAATAACTTAGGTTATAGTCCTAATTTTGAGAAATTAATTTTTTATCCAGATATGTACAAAGACAATATTTAAATATTTACTTTGTCGTAACACTTTAATAATTTATTATTAAAAATATGTATACATAAAAACGTAAAATTGAAAAACATAAAAATAATACAGTTATTGATAATTATGATATTACAATAAAATAACTACAAAATAGTATCTTATTTATGTATACATTAGTTCCAAAAATTTTATTTTTTGCGTGAAACCGTTAGTCTTCATGATCTTGTAACTATTTAACAAGTTCATTTATAAGGTATTTACTTTTAATAAGTATTTAAGATTTAGAATCTAAATAATTGAAAAAATGTCATTCAAATTGCCTACATCAAACATTTAAAAAATCAGGTGATCGTTCTTTTAACTTAGTCTTATCAATAAATGTTTAATCTTTTAATTTTTATATTTAAAATTTTATAAATAATTTTGCGTCTTTTTCGTTTTCAAGGAGACAGGCCCAATTTTTTTTTATTAATTAAATTATTAATGCTACAATTCAACTATAAAAGTTTTTCGTTTGTTTTATTGTTTTTTTTTGTGAGGTACCTATTTAGGTATTAGGCTTTTATCAAATTAATTTTTATTTAAAATTTTAGGATCAGTTATGTTACGACAAAACAATTCAATTATATTTAATAGTAAAAATGCATACCAATTTATTATAATTTTAATAATTCTTAAGTGCACTATAAATGTATTACTATTTATTGCATGCAATTTTTATGGTCTTTTATTAGAATAACTGTTGCAATCGATATGTTATTGGGTTTTCATTATAATAACATCAGTGTTATAAATTAAATAACAAAATAATAACATCCTACTTAGTCCTAAATCATAACAACAACAATAATAATAATAATAAAAGGCGATATGGTGTAAAAAATCTTCAAAAAATTCTGCAGAAATGTACGTCACTACATTGTATGATATATTACAGTGTCCACTTTCCAGCGGATGATAATTATTATACATGTTCATAATTTTTATTTTCAACCTAAACTCTTAATAATATTTTTAATGTTTAGTATGAATTGATTACCTACCTACGTCCTACATGTTTTTCTAGGATAGTACGTTTAGTATTCAAACACGAAAACAAATTTTGATTTATAGAGTTGTACAAAGGTATTTCTAAAAATAACTTATTATATTTATTATTATTTTATTATAATTGTTAAAATGTTAATGTTCGTTAATAATATTACCGCTTTTTGTTTGTATTTGATAGCCAATTTTAAACGTTCCAAGGTCAGTCTCTCGCCCGGTTCCCACGGATCACCTTTAGGATTATGATTCAACATAATCTCCAGTTCGTACGAAGTCCTCACGTGATCCAGCAGTGATGTAGCAAATGTTTGAACAGTATTCCTCATTTCCTGTACACGTAAATCCAAATAGCTCAATAATATAATAAATAAACGATATGCGCATATAAATTAACGTAAAATATAAATATAGCCAAATATACTCACATTATATTCATTTCTAAATTCAGATTCCATAGTGCTAAGTCGGCGAAGTTCCCAACTTAATTCGAAAGCGGTCAACAGTGGATCTCTTGAGGATAGTGCTATTAGGGATGGAGACGAAAGCGCTTTGTATGCGTTTATTCTCGAATGCGAGTGGCGGAGTGAATCATGTGTGTTTGACGTAATACATTCGTCACAACCACACCTGAAATAATGAATGAATACAATCGTTAGATGTAATGACAGTATATATTATACACGAGTATATGCAAAAAAATATTTTTTCGAATTTGAAGTATAATAATATTTAACATTTAAGAACCAATTGATACAATAGATTAATAAATTGTAATATACAATTATAATTTCTGCGTGTTAAAAAGATAACAAAACTGCGTAAATTCACTCTCCTCTCGTTACGTCATAGTTCGATGAACTTTTTGCCGACCACTAAATGGCAATTTATTAGTATATTTCATTAAGATCGGCTTAAGAACATGTATGATTTTATAACCATTTAAATTGCATTTACTTAAGATTATTCTATATATTTTGTTAAAAAATATTTTGAAACATTTTTTTTAGGAAAATAAATATGTTTAAAAAACGTCAACCCATTAATAGGTATTAATCTCATTTATGAATTCATATAAATATTTATTGAATATAATTTTAATATAAACTTAAAAAATTCAGTATTATTAAATATAATGTATTTTTTTTTTCATTATTGCATTTTGTTCTCACACAACCTTGTACGCGTTTATTCGATACTATACTTATCTAATTATTTTTTCGATTAAATGTCAAAAAACTATTTTGTTGTTTTAACCAAATTTTTCTTCTTGATTAAACTTGATTTTCAAACATAACAATATTAAGGGATGACCGAAATGTACGAAACCGTATGAGTGCACGTCACATTTAATCTAGTATTGGATTAATTTTTAAACTTACGAGCTATGGTTATAAATTAAAATGATTTACGTTTTTAATGTATATAATTTATATTCCTAAACATTTAATGTCAAAAATAACTATACATTACACAACCAACAAATTACTGTCTTTGGTTCAACATTATTTAACACTTAATTTAACCGTATACCATAGTATTAATAAATATAAAATATTGTAACATTTTATGTGCAAGCTACGAGACACACAAAAATACCTATTGCCGGTTATTTTATAGAAGCGTAGGTGGCCGCCCTGTAGTAGTGTAGTAACCATTTCCATGTACTATATGTATCAACCCATTTGCATAATACTACCCATTAATTAATTCTATTCTACGAGCGGTTTTTTGGCGTTTACGACTAACGTCGTGTAATTTAATTTTAACTAATGAATATTAAACGTTTGCAAAAATCATATATCATAATATTGTAATTTGTGTTGGCCGAACCTGACGTCGTGAGGCATGGGTAATGTAGCACCTCTGTCCAAAAGAATCTTCAATATTTCATAGTTATTCATGTGAGCCGCAAGTGTCAGTGGCGTGATGTCAGGCGTAAACGTCGAAGCCGATGATTCCACTGCTTCCCAAGACTGTAATCATATAATATATACATAATGTATGTGTAACGTGCACGAATATAGATACTTCCCGCAGTCTTAAGTTGTACGCAAACTTACGTAAGGATCTCCAACGACGTGTATCTTTTCCTCCCATTCCAGTAAAAGTTCCACCGCTTCCACGTACTCTTCCTTAATGGCGTGCAGCAACGCGTCTTTAACCTTGATCCCTGATTTGAGCAACAACTGTATCAAATCCATGTTTTCATTTTCGATTGCTGTTATCAATGCCGATCTGTTCAATGGGTCCGTGCAGTCGATATTGAGTATATCCGACTGACCTTTGTGTTCCTCCAATAACCTACCATAAAATACTCGTATTATGATTTTCTTTTACCTAATTTCAACACTCTCCGTGTAGTAATAGGATTCAGTGTATTGAATACACCATTATAATGAATGTAATAGAAAAATAAAGTTATTGGCTATTTCGTTGAACGCAATAAATTTGTACTCATAAACTATGAATCGTAATATATTCGATATTAATTACAATTATTACCCATATTATGTTATACATCTATAAAGTTAAATTGTATGTATATTAAAAAATAAATTATATGAAAATAGAAAGTTTAAGTATATTTAAGAAATGTGTTATTAATTTCCATATAAAAAAAATACATTTTATACAGTTAAAATTCACTATTCTATGGATCAATAACGTGATAGTTATCTTTACATTTAATTAATAATAAACAATTTTAATGGAAAGAAATAAAATATTCAAGCTTTTATGGATGATTTCTTCGAATCGAAGTATTTTCCTTTAAATTCGGTGTAATGAAAATTCCTTGGCAATTATTTTCTTAGGATGCCAATAACTCTCATGATATAATTTACATACCTCTGAACAGACGCACAGTCTCCTCGCTCGGCGAGCAACAGAAACTTTTTTTCTGTGGGTGATAGCACATAATCGGGCGGTAAGACGAATGATTTACGATCTCCACGCAGCTGCTCTTTAGAACCAATAAGGTCTTCTTTTGACTGAGATTTCGTCATTATGGAAACCTAGAAATATACCACATCAACATTGCGCAATGTAACAAGCGACCTTAGACAACGCTATCAGCTGGTCGAATATATATTTTTTTTGTTTTTGTTTCTTTTTACTCACGCAAACAGGGGCAGGCTATAATATTCCCCAAGGAGGACCGCACAAACGATTACCTAAAATGAACTGTCCCATTAAAAAGCACAAAGCTATGGACTCCGCCGGAAACCTTATAGCCAGTTATATTATCTATGCACTTTTGCAGCTACACAGGCTGTTTGTTGACCCGCGTTTGGATTAGTGTTATTGACATTTGAGACAATCCGTTCGTTGTCGTATAAATTGTACGAGTGTTGTAGTACGACCCTAACGTACTAATGTGAACTGTCGGTCGTCACAAACAGCTTGAATTTAACACAAAATCCGTTTCGAAATTTAACAGTATGTACGTGAAAAAAAATACCCCGAGCCGACGTGAAAATAATAAATTACCCCAAAAGGATTTAAAGAGTATTACGGTTTCCTTCACTGAAAAGGATTTCCACCGTGTGTCATTAAAAAGACGGTAAAAATAAAAATTAATAATAATAATAATAATCCATATATAATATTTACACCGTGATTAACAATGCCTGTCTGTGTACAATGAAGAGACGTAAAAAAGTCAGTTCACGTACAGAAACGAGTCTAGAATATACCTACAGACTCGTCGTCACGTCGCGTTAATAACACCGGATTTGGCGAGCGGGCGGGCGCAGAATAGACGAGAGTATATTAAAGTAACAATAATAATAATGGAGTGCATATACGGGACCGGCGTTTGAAGAAAGGACCCGGAAAAGAAACTATATTTTCTACTTACAAATTTTAAGCGAGATGGGTTTGACCTTAAAATTATGTACAACGGCGGTAACCTGCCATTATATCCAATTAGGGAGTATAAAATTCAAAGTCCATTAACAGTCGAAGTTTCGTTTAACTTAAGGGGCGTAGGGTCTAATATCCGTGTAATTGTCCAGGGATGTAAAAGGAACTGGTGTGCGTATGAATTACCCTAGCGCAAGCTTATCAAAAGAGGTATAGAACCACGTGATCGGGTAGACAAAGCATAACCCGGGCAGCGCCGGATAAAGAAAATTGCACGAGTGATGGTTCAAAAGTTCACGTAATTCATGCACTTTACATATTGTTCTTCGGTCATTTTCATAGATGATAAGATTTAATTTTATAAAACCACGTACGTATAGACCAACGTTGTAAAAGCATAAATATACTGCGGGAGATTTAAAATAACTACGAGTGGTACTATTAAACGTTTAAAAGAATCGCGTCAATATTTTATATGCTTCAATTTATATATTGTAAACTAAATTGTAAGGTTTAAGATATTTGATGTCGAATACAAATTATACAAATTTACATTTGTTATTTATCAAAAATCTACTATATTTTATTAAATGTAATTAATCTAAACTAACAGTTGACAAACTGTTAATTTTAATACAATTTTAAAATGTTAAGACTTTAATGTTTACCTAATACTATTTAGCATCCTAAGTAAGCGCATGGTTATTTTCTGCAGTCATTTTTCATCTAAAGGATTTAGAGTCAATTCTAATACACTATATTGTAGCTTATTGTATTTTATACTATAATAATCAGCTATTATACAATGTGTTATTGTGTGATTATTAATTATAATGAAATATATAATTTAGTTTAGATTTTCACTTTCCAGTTATATAAATTATAATAAAAAAAAAAAAAAAATTGAAACCAAAGTGGCTTATCGATTAGTTAGTGTGATAAAAGCAAAGACGGAGTGTTTATTACGAAAATTATTATGTTATCAAAAATTAAATTCAGTTTCATTTTTTGACGGAATTGAAGTTGGGAAAAACTTTTAGGTAATATAGTTAATTTTGAAATATATTAAAGAATAAAAAATATAATAAATTCCACAGGTCACGTTTCTACAATACTCCTATAAAAAAAATAATGCCATTAAAATGAGTTTATATCAAACTACTATTATGCTTGTCGTTAGATGGTATCTAAAAGTTAAAACTACATAGTATAATATATAGTATTACATTAGAATTGTTATTATACAATGCTTAACGTTAAATGTAAATATTGTAAATTGACACTCAACAGTCATACATGTTGGTTTGTATATCATTATATCAATGTATACTGTATAATATACACTAATGTAGTAATCTGTACATTTTAAATTAAACACCTACATAAGAATTTAAATAATATACATAATAAATTATTGTTAAATAATAATAATATTAATTTATCAGATAAAAACAATAAGCTTTAAAAAAAAATTTAAACAAAAAAAATATGTATAGAGAAAAAAAGTAAAAGCAATATAATCTTTGCATTACTCAGAATATTTTCAGAAATAGATGTTGGGTAATCGGCCCTTGAAAAATGTCACAGTGTTGTTTTATGCTCGTAAAGATGTAATAGTATTGTACTGTATTATATTTTTATTATTAGAGCTCGGAAATTAATGACCGAAAAAATATTATATAATGATCAAAAAAATATTTAAAACTGAACTAAACAAATTAAATATTTAAAAGCAATACAAATACCAAGTTAATAAATACTTCTCTTAATTAATTTTATAAATATAATGATTACGTTGAATAATAAAATATTACAAAATTAATACAATAATTCTATTTTTATGAAAATGCTTATTAATGTTTATATTTTGTTGTGTTTAAAATATCAAAAAACTTTATACAATTATTAGTTTTAAAATATAATTAAAATTATTTAATTTTGAAATTATATAATAATAACCAACTTACCTATTTTACAAATGAAAAGAAAAAAATAACTTCTTAAAACAAACACCGAGAGTGAAAAATTGAAAAAAGAATATTTTATTAAATATAAATCAACATATTTGCAATAAATATCTATCAACAATATTATGATACATTTATCTAACTGTATACAACTCTATTGTCTACAAAAGAAACTGCAAAATAATATATAATATACTTATGTACTTAGTGTAGAGCATGATTATACGTGAGTGTTTGATAAAATTATTATTATTAACAATAATAAATCGTAAGAGAATAAATACTATTACATATTATGTTTAGTGTATAATTATAGTTAGTTGAGTAGATTAAGTATAGCCAAATCCCTACAGGTGAATGGTTTTCATGATTAACAGTGTACATTGACACATGCTTATTACAGCTTATAACTATTAAAGTATTAAATATTTTTTATTATTAAAATAATTAATAGTATATCGCCAAAGACCTAGTAAGTGCAATATAGTTCAATATAAAAAATACGAATAGATAAATTCCAAATTAAAATAGTGATTTGCTTTATTTTTCAGTTTAGTATAATATTTAAATATATGGCTATCAGCTTATAAAATTATCTTATCGTATTTTACAAATAACTAAAAAAAATCCTTTTATGTAATTTGTACATACTTCATCCGACGATTAAACAAAAAAAAAAAATAAATAAATGTTAACACATTCTTAAAATATGATTTATTGTAGGAATATAAACATAACAAAACAATGTTGTTTATATAGAATTTCCATCACAGGCTAAAGTTTGAAAACTTTTAAATTAAATTGACCATCTTCTAATTTGATTTGAAATGTTGTGTAACAATAAATTGTCTTTACACAGTTTAATTGATTACAATTTACACACAAAATATAGATAGTTTTCATGTGTTTTGGATAAATTAAAAAAAATATATATCATAGAAATAGATGATGGTTATTACTTATTATAATAGATTTGTTAATATCCATGTGTAACTCCGTAAGTAATCTATTTGGTCATTAACAGGAATAGTTCTGAGCTATTAAATTTAAATTAAATATATACACAAATCGAGTTAAAATTGATTTGCGTAATTTTTACTATAAATTTCAGCTATTTTAGATTCCGAACGGATTTTTTTTTGTGTGCGTGTACACTATGTTAATAGTAGGCAAAAATATTTCTATATTCAATTTTGAGAGGGATTTCTTGTGACAAATTAGATCTAGTTGGTACTTTTGGAAAGTCAAAATTAAAAATTCCAAGTACTTTATAAAGTTATTGGGAAACACAAAAAAAAAAAAATTAAAGAAAAACAGTTTTTTGCCTTTTCTATTTTGTTGTAGTTAAAAAAAATAATCGTAGATACTTAAAATTTTCAACAAATATTTATACTAGCATTATCTTTAAGTTGTATATTATATTCTTTTAGTTTTTTTTTTTTTTATGAATATCGATAAAAAGAATTAATGCTTATTAAAAAAAAAAAAAAAAAAAAAAAAAAAAAAAATGGAAACTTAACTTATTACACGTTTCTTCATAAGTTTTGTTGTTATAAAAATAAGATATATAAACAAATTTCCTTTTTATAAGCATTTAAAGTTAAAATGTTGATCAAATCTGTCAAAATCGTCAACATTGGCAAATTATATTGTAGTAAAATTTATATATGTTCAATTAGTATAGTTGTGGTATTAAAATTTAATACAAGTTTCTCATAAGTATTTCATACTACAATCAGTGTTAGATAATTAAATAAATTTTTTTTTTATAGATATTTTAAGTTAAAATCTAAATAATATTAGATATTCATACGAAAATTAACGATTTTAGTTATTTTAATGCAATTCAAAAATTCTTTAGAAGTTGAAACTTTTGCGTATTAAACTTATACTAAATAAATATTAACTATTTGATAAATGCAACATTTTATCTTTATCAACCTAGCTGTCGTAATAATAAGAGTAAAATAAATTACTTTATTAGCAATTTCAAAAAATATAATCTCATGAATTAATATACTTATAATAATATATATTGATGGATCATCTTCGCTCATATTAATTTTTTTTTTATTATTATTATTATTTTTAAAGCTTCGAAAACTATGGTCATTAGCCTATACAATGTAATGTTAACTTAAAAATTATACAGATATTATAGATTATGTTACATAAGATTTTTTAGATTTTAAAAGTATAATACATATATGTATATTCATTATGCATAATAATTGAGGGGAAACAATCCAAAACGTAAAATCACGAATTACGCCAAAACGTACTATATCCATTAGGTAATACAAAACAAAAGTAACTATGTATTTCCAAGTTATGTTAAAACGTAGTATTTCCCATGTTAAATAATTTTTTCATTTCACAAAATGACACAAAACTTTTCTCAAATTTTTACAAAATGTACTATTTCCAAAGTAGGCCATATTGCACTATTTCCCATAGTACTAACATAGGGAATGGAATTGAATTAGATAAATTCATAACTTACTATTTCCATTGGTCTTAAATTTTTAAACAACAAATTTTTAGTTATATTATAGTTAAATTAAACTATAAATAAATATTGTGCGGATTACTTATTTACATTTTGTTTGTATATTATTTTGTATAATAAAATCATTAAGCCGTCTCTACCTTCATTATGATTGATAACAGATTGCGCCAAAACTACAGTCTTGTCTATGGTCTCATAATTCATCATAAATTAATAATAATTAATGAAAAATAAATTCAGACTAACAAGTCAGTTTTATATTTTACTGAATAACTACGAATAAAAAATATTAATTAATATATAAAATTAAAACGTGTTCCAAACAAGTATTATTCTAAGAGACTAATCAAGATGATGTAAGTTTTAGCTTAATATACTTTTATTATTTTATAATCTAATATTATTATCAAAAATAATTAACATAAAAAATTACTACCTATTAGCTATTTATGTACAGGATTTGAGTTAAATTAAGTCAAACGTACGTATTGAATGGAAATGATACGTTTAGGTAAAATCAATAAAATTGGGTGTTAAATTTAGGACGTTAAACTGCAATATAACTTAGGGGACATAACAAAAAAATGTTTATTATAATTTTATAAATTTTTTGGTAAAGTACCATATCTCTAAACTAGTTCGGTAGTTCGTAACAAAAAACCATCAATACTGAAAAAAGTGAAAAATGGAAATAGTACGTTTTGGATTGTCACCCCTTATTACAGATTCGTTTATCGTATACAACAATTTATCGTTGAGTTTAAATCTAACATATATTATATTAAAGTCACTTATTGGCGATAGTTACACTTGACGCCAACTTAATATAAAATCGGTTACCTACCTACTTTCTCCTTTTTTATGTTTTAAAAACATTCGATAGAATATTTATAAGCAAATGTTAAATGTTTTAAATAATTGAAATATTTTTTTTATTAAATTGGTTAAACTATAAATTTTGTCATCGAAATTAAAATTATTTATAGTAATGAATAATTTAAATTAATACAATAAAATAATATACAGTTGATTGAACTTTTTAAAAGATTTGTACTTATAATTTATAATTGTATATTGATTACGATTTTTTTTCTTCTAATAAAAAAATAACCAATAAAGTGTCAGTTATCGCGTATGTGCAAAATAACGTATTGTTTATATTAATTATATTTAGGGTTCTAAATTTGAAATATTTCAAAATTGAAAATTTCACTCTTTTTGATATATTTCAATGAAATATTGAAAAATATTTTTTTTTTTTTAAATGTTTTTACCTAACGGTTATAGTTGATTAGAAATAATATATTGATTATACACAGAAATTATTGACAGTAAATATGCAAAAATATGCACTATACATTTTTGATATTTATCACTTGTATTATTAATTGGATTATTTTTGGTTATTATTATTATTTATTATACATATTTTCTTTGTTTCACACAATAAACCAACTTTTGAAAAATTTCACTTGCAAGTTGACGTGATTATAAACTTTAAGACATAATAATTCATATTTTATTTTTCATTGCAATGAAATATTTCAAGAAAATAAATTTCATGAAAATTTAAAACCCTAATTATATTGTTTTAAAAATAATAAAAATGAATAAATGATATTTATATAGACCAGAAATAAATTTAAAATAACTGATTATATATTATAATACCTTGTTAATATTTACACGATAATCGTTAAGTAAGGAATGTCTCCTTTATTAACATAAAAGCCAAGATTTAGTAGTAATTGGCTTGTTTCGTAGTACATAAGTGTAAAAAGAGAACAATATCATATGATATGTTTTCTAACACAAAATTCTTTGATAAAATAAAGATATTGTATTGCACACAATTTGTTTGAAGTTTAGCCGTCTTATTTAAATTTAAAGAGCTGTGTATACCACAGCTGGACAAGGACATATGTACTTATAATGAGTTTAAAATAAGTCGAATTAGGTGAATGGGGTAAATAATAAATTATATTTTAGAATTTTAAATATATTAATATAAGATCTAATTTAATACCATATTATACTTGTTTTAATTCTTTTTTTGCTCATTAAATTTGTTTAGTCATTTGATATGAAAATTTATTGGGGCGTAAGTATGAGAGTTTTTCTCTTAATTGGTACCTAATATTAAATAAAATGATTTATGATATTTTTGAAATGGATATCTCTTACCTTTTGTATTATTCGTATTTAATATACCGGTCTTCATAGGTTATTTCATTTTTATTTAAAAAATAAATAATAAGGCAAGAGAAGTATATATTAATATCGTATTTTTAATAAATAAAATGAATTATTGTATCTAATTAACACAAATAACGTAATTTGGATAAAAACATATTATATACAATGATTGGGTATACTATATGGTACGAGCCTCTGAGCGCCCTTTTTATATATAATTAGTATATAATTCAGTGTAACGAGTAATAAAAATATAATAAATTAAAAACACTATAGAAATTAAAATTAACTTAAGTTATGTGTGTGAGTGCGATACATCATTCAAATTTATTTTTACACAAATGGTCGGGATTATACTATTATGACCCAGTATATGAAGTCAAATTATTGCGAATATAATATTTTGGTATGATATTATCATAATTCATAGGGAAATATAAGTAAAAAATAACGTGAAACATGAACACGATACAATAATATGATTGATATGAATGTGTATTATAAACATTAAAAAATAAACGTGGGTTTATTCCTAATATAGTACAATGTTTATCAATTTATATTTATAAAAAAATCTCAGTAAAATGTATAACGTAGAGACAGATATGTATTGCGCATTAATAATATTATAATATTACTATGACGTGATTATAAACCACTGTTGATAGTCTTATAAACTGTAATCATATTATAACACAGGTATGTAAATAATATAATAATTATCGTAATACATATTATATTATTTTATTGTTTCTACACACTTCTGTACCACATTTGCCTATTTCAAACGCCGTTTACTAACTTTATAGTAATCTATTTATTGATCTAAATGTTTGCTTACCTAATAAGTAATAATTGATACGCGCGATTTGTAAACTAAGTTTTACTATATACTATTAATATAAACAAGAGCAAACGGACTTAAACTGTTAGTCTTCGTCGGCCGTAAAAGTTGTAGCGCGAGTTTGTCGTTTCAACAGACGTTTATTACGAGTAATATGAAACGATGTGTCCTGTCCTTCAATAATAATATAATCTACAGACTAACGATTACACAAGGCTTTCAAGAAACTAAAAAAAATACGTTTGTGCGAGTAAAAAATCAATATTATACACAATCACTATTATTAGTTACTATTAACTGCTGAGTATAGTTATTAGGGATCGAAAATATAATAATTCCATCATTCGAGTTTTCTTTGTAGTCCGCGACTCTGCGTGACTATAGATTTTAGTTTCTTTTCATATGAAAATTTAAAATTTAACGCCAGAACCGGATGTAAAATCACCACCATTGTAGAAAAATGGTAAGTACACACTGGTGACATGATAAAAACAAACTAAGAGACGTTTTTTAGCGGATCGCATGAAATTCATCACAGCGACCGCCAATAGATCATCGCTGCGATTGTCTGTCATTGTTTGTCCATTGGCCACACTATAAATATATGTTACGGCCAATGACGGAAATTGAACATTTACGGCATTAACGTTAGTAGTCAAGTTGCCAGGTTATTTTCGTAAGCTACCGGACAATAACACCAGTTTCCAAGATAATCGTTTATTGTTGTAAATTACAAAACAAAACAAAACAATTTTACCTTAATGACCGAATATTAACGTTATTAACTATGTTAGTCAATCACGTAAGTGACTGAAAATGTACATTAATTTCATTAATTACAGTTATAACCGTTTTTCTTATTTTTAAAATATATTACATTTATTATTTATTTTTTATTTTCGCAAGGCATACTGTTGTGACACTTCAATCGACAAATGCATTTGTTTGTTCTGCACTTTATAGTTTGCAACCGCACCTTTTATAACATCGTGACACAGTGATACTACTAAAACCTACACCTCCTGTCGGTGTAATTTCCTTCTCATTTTTCACAAACTCCAAGTGAACGAAAAATAGTTTGCAGGGATCAATTTTCTATCGATTGAACAAATGTATCCATATTCCATACCTTACAATTATTGTACGTTTGAAACGTATATTATAACGTTTATTGTATATTTAAAAATGTAATAAAACGTGAGCTGCGGATCAGCCGATATTGAACCTGCAACGATACCGAAACAGTTACGAGTTTACGATGCGTTATGAGTAAAATAATTCAATAAAATGTATTATCTACCTTTGATAATAACCACATTCTTTGACTTGGCCACGTATTAAAACTATTAATATTATCGCGTGGTTTGTCCTATTTTACAGATTATCGATTAATATATAATTATAATAGCGTTGATTATGTATATGTAGAATAGATAATAAACTATTTATAATCAATAATAATAAGTACCTATACTAACGTACTATGCAAATAGATATAACTAACTGCAGTGACCCGTGTGTAGATGTATACACGTAGTTAACAACAACGTCCAACAGGCATCGGGAATTGACGTGAATTATAAAAGAATAGCCATATATTTACCATTATGTGATGCTGCCACTTACGTAAATTACCGGTCTTTTATGTAAATTGGTATTGTGCTAGGTAATTTTCGACATTAGTCCGGCTTTAACGTATATATTATCATCGTTTTCGACGTTGACCGTAACATGTGCACATATATATATATGTATAAGACAATACGAGACATAATCTTTATTATTATTATTATTATTATTGCAAATTCGTAACTTTGTAGCTCAAAAACTAAGCAAGTGATATCATCATATCGAATTAAACGTTACGAAAACGAACATAATAATAATACAATTTGCGATGATAAAATAACCCCATGGTCGTTAATTATAACTGTACACTGCAACGTGTGTAGACGCGGTGTACATCATAATAATATACGTCCCAATTAAAAGTGTTTCTCCTACGAATAAAACCGTATCCGTTTTCGGTAATGGGAAACCGAAATTGTATGTGCTCAAAACACATAATAATATAACACGACCAGCCTGCAGTCAAATAAAACAATATATTAATATATTACGTATATTATAATTTATTATAATATATTGTTATGATTCCGCCACGCTTTTAATCCATGGGACGAGTGGGTGTAGTATCACAGAAAAAAATATTTGATCGATCTAACTTAAATTTTAGGTACTTAATCCCTATGGCATTGCTATATTTTTAGTCAGTTTATTTTATAGTTAGAAGCTTATAGTCAGTACAACTAAATATCGGTTAGTATTACATTTCAACTATTTCGTATAGTTAGACGACTATCGTCTTAATGCATTTAACTGAATTATATATATATATATAAGTACCTAATATAACTATAAAATTGTCTGTCAAATTTCATAATTAGTTATTTACCTTAATTAAATTAGTTGAAACTACCAAATAAAAATAACGATTGCATTAAATATTAAAATATATAATTGTACTAAAAAATGTAGTTTTAGTTAAACTTTACTATAATATTATAGTCAATGCTCTAAAATAATTCAGTAATAGTATGGTAAAAGTAAATGAATGCAAATTAAATTTAAAAAAATGATTTAATTAACATATAATTATAATTTGATTACATAATAATCCATAGCATATTAATTATTTATTATAAATTATACATTCAGATTATAATACGTTTAAAGAATAATTTTATGTTAAAAAACAGTAAGTACCTAATCAAAAGAAACTTTTGCACTTATAATGAAGAATAAGAAAATGGTTATAACTATCTGTACTATAAAACGTATAGTGTATGATGGCTTATAGCTAAATAAAGTTTATAATTTATAATATTGAAAACTTAGATATTAAAAAAAGAACCTATTAATAATTATAGATATACAACATAAATCGATCGATTTTACACATATAGTTAAGTATACACTATTTAAATATTCAATATAGCAACACAGTAATTTATTAGTTATGGGTACATGATATGATTGAAGATGTTTATTAAAGTAATTACAACTAAAAACACACATTGCATACTAGAAATGATTTGTTATCAACATCTCGAACAATAAACAATGATTGGATTAAACCAAAAATTAGTAAAATATTTGAATCTTCGTTTAATTGTAAAACTGTAAAAGGACTGACATAATTATACAAAGTACAAAACTAATCCATGAAACAAATAAAATATTAAATCAGTTTAAAAGTTTAAATTATTATTTAAGAATTCAGAATTATTATATTGAGTTAATTTTGATTCATATATTGAAATATGGCGTCCTAATTTAGTAATTTCTACAATTATTTTTAGTTGGACGAAGTTTTGGAGGGTAATTATCATATTCAATAAAATAATGGAAATTATTTAAATCAGAGGTTCCTTGAGAAGTTATTGTTATTAATTACCGGAAAATTACAGGCCAGAAGTGTGTTTACAAGTAAGTACAATATTATATTGATTTAAATGATTTTTAAATGAATGAAAAGTGTTAAAACAGTTTAATTTCACCTATGGATTTTGGATCATAAAATATTTATATGTATTAACAAATGAGAATTTAAGTTGAATTTAGTATTTTACAAAAAACAAGACAGTATCTTTGTATTCAAAAGTCTTACATATTATTAAAATTATCAATATTTGTAGAAATAAAACATGTCTGATTTAAAAGTGGATACTTAGTGCAAAAAATATTTGAAACAAATATACAATGCTTTGAAAGTGTTTCCAGCTTGTAGTATATGTGTTGTGGACGGTTATTATAAATGGTCGTAATATTGTACCATATTGAACTACTAATATGAAAATTATATTTAATTAATGATCAAAAATATAAATAAGTAAAATTAAAAATTATTTTAAATTTATTTATTAATGAAACTTATACAGGTATAAATAAAACAAAATAATCGGCCTGTTCGGTATTTAATGGTCTCCAAATTGAACGTTTATCGTCTCGTTTATGTCTTTTGTCTAACTTAATTGTTAAAGGTTAAAAAATTTGTGGCAAAAATTTGAGAACAGATATGTTATCATTACCTTAAAAATAATTGTATTTTTTTAAATTTAACAAATATATTAACAAAAGTACATAGAAATTATTGACTGATTACCAGGCCTTGATGAGTTCGAAAAGTAACATAAACACTCGTCTTGTAATGATAAACATTTGTTTAGTTTATCATTATAGTTGATTAACTTAACTCTAAATATATTTACCAATTATTGTTTACGCATCGCTACGCGTCGCACAGCATTCTCTAGGATTTCTATTCGCGACGTGTGAATTCGACGCGTCAGAATTGTTTTGGTAGAGGGACCGGCGATTTCCCAGCCACCCCCTCTCCCCTCTAGTGAGTGACATGTGTGCCCCCAAAATCGGAAAGAAAACGAACGTCTAAAAACGTGACGACACATGCCGCGCGCCGCGTACTACATCCACTATAAAAGGCGTGCGCCGACCAGCCGACCGCCTCCGTAGCCGTTCCGCACGCGTCGACCGCGGGACAACCGAGTCGTACTCGTCGTCGTCGTCGTAGTCGTCATCGTCTACCGTTCCCGTTGCAGCCACCACAAAACGCGGCCGTTTCGGCTTTTACGCGTCCGAGCCGCACCAAAGACGGACATTTGAGTTTTCCCCGCGACCCCCAGTCGCCGGGCAGTCGATCGGCCATCACTCGAGTGTGGACTTTTTGCCGAGACCATCACCGTCGTGTTATTTTCGACCGATCCACGTCGAACCAGCCTGTTGCTGCAGCCTGCGCGGACCGCCAACTATAACGGCATCACACACACTGACTACGTATTATAATTATAAACAGTATACATAGACACGCAATTCGTCGTCATCGTCGTTTGCCGATCGTTATATTCGATCACAATTTACTGTCCTGCACGCGTTCTATAGATATCATCATACTATATATTATTTAATCGCATAGCATAAATATATACGTGAAGATCGTTAGCGGTAAGACATTACAATATAATATAATTCAATATAATATGTTGTGTATGTAGACACATTGTCTAATATTATGCGTGTGAGTATATATTATCTGAAGTGGGAGTGAAAGGGCTTGCGAGCACCGGTGCAGAAATCAGTAATTATATTAACAGAAATGCCTGCAGGTCTGAACAGCGTATAGGACTACCACTGGAATAGTCTTAAGTGGGAATATAGCACTAGCAAACATACAATGTAATATAATATGAAAAGGAAAAAAAAAACCGTACGTATTAGTAATATTAAAAACCGTAACCGTCTATGATAAAAGCGTGTTTTAAGCGTGTGTTACGGGTGTATAGACGGACATTATAATATCAATAATTCATTCACTGCAGTTTCAGGTATACCTTATGATATTTTGTTAAAGGATTGTATTATAATTTTCGTTGCCAATTTATAAAGTTATTAAGTTTAATGCGATGCTTTTGAAAAAATAAACAGTTTATTCAGCTGTATTATTTATAATAATATACTCGTATAATAATACAAAAAAACTTGTAAAATATCTTTAGAAATAAAAACTGACAAACAGTCCCCACTCAAAATCGTATTTCGTATGCCATGAATCATTATCATTGAATTCAAATTCGACACATCCATTACAATAATTTACTTAATGACGAGGTATACTAGATACGCGTACTATATAATATACAAACGTCCCGGTTTTTATTATTAATTTATGAGGACGAACTGAGGCTTTAAATTTAACCATTTTGAACTGAATAGAATTTGCAAAAATTCAAAAATCAAAAATTTTGATAAAATTCATAAAAATCGTGAAAATTAATAAATTATTTTATAGTTAGAATTTCATAAAAATTTTCGTTTTTTACCTAAAAGATTTAAAAATTGAATATAAGGTTCTTTGCTAGTTGTTCATTCTTAATGTGAGAAAAATTATACCGGAAAACTAAATACATTTTTTATGGGCATTTCAAGTTCAAATATTTACGGCATAATTATTATTTTTTCTCAAACAATTTTTGATATTTTATTGTATTTAAAAAAAAATAATAATAGATACTTGAAATTTTCACCAAAATTTATATTATTAATGTTATTATTTTCATTAAACTATAACATTTTCAAAAATGTTTACTCTTTTTTAGTTATTTATAGGTATGAGAAATTTTCAACTAATTTAGTGTTTTTTTTTTATAAATGTCGATTAAAAATTATTTGCCGGATAGAAATACTTGACAATTTAATACATCATCTCATAAAATATATTTTTATATTTGTATAAAAATATTAAAAATACACAGGCATAATTTTGTTTATATGGATTTTAATAAGTTATAATAACTTTGACAAATAAAATTTTTATTTTTATTTTTTAAATTGTTTTGTAGTTAAAAATTCATAATAATTTTTATTTTGTATCTAAGTTTTGAAAATTGAATACAAGATCCTTGTATTCTTGTATTCCTTGTAGATCTTTAAAATCAGTTCATATGGACCCATAGTATCTAAAAAATGTATAATTACAATTATTTTCATAGACATTTTAAGTTTCAATGTAGGATAAATTACTTATTTTAACTATAAATAATGATATATTACTTATTTTTTTTCGCAGGAACTTAAATTTTTATGTATTTTATGTTATTAAGATTTTTACTATACGATGAAATTTTTGATCTATTTTAAGGTTTTATCTAATAATATAATAATATCTATAAAGATGTTATTACATTTTGAGTTATAATATAGTAACGTATAAATACATACGAGTATTATTGAAATAATTAAATACAAATAATATAATAAATGCAATATTTTCAGAAATTATATCAACCTACTATAATACTATATGTAAAATAAATGACTTAACTATATCAAAAAAATATATCACTGGGTGATATAGGATGATAGAATGTTTCCGTTAAGAATCGCTTTTCGTATACAACGATAAACCTATTATTGAATTCAAATTTAAGAAACCTATTATAATGAATCATTCGAAATCTATTGTACAACAGAATGGGATTCACTTACCCAATTTTTTTACCGTTCTAAATTAATTTTAGTACAAATTTTTTTTCGTTGATTATAGTTTCGAATTAAACTACCTATTAGGAAAATGATTTGTTTATGTATTGCAATTCACAGTTCGTTTTTCGAATAGTTTGTACATCAGTAATGTACTAATGTTTATATAATTGGTAATTATATTTTGATATATAATTATGGTGTAATATTTTTTTATCATTTAATTGATAAATATATGCATTTTTTTATATTTTATATGTATAGATGATTTTCAATAGGTATACTACACAACATTTTGACAAAAAAAGTTATATTTTTTAATGCTTCAAAGTTTTAATTTGTTTTAGTTATATATATATATAATTCTAAGCAATTATTTTAATTTCTAAATAATTTATAACTCAAATATTATAATTTAAAGAATATAAAAACTTACGTTAATATTCAATCCATATAAAGTTTAAACTTAATTGTTAAATTTATTTAATTTAATTGAAATGTAAAAATTTTATCTCAAATGCTCAAATGAAAAGTTATGTATAGTATTTATTTCAGTACTTATATGTTAATATTATCTATAGACATTTCTTATCACATTTCAACATTTTTGCAAGTTAACTAAAAATTCCTGTTTTATAATACATTCTCAAAATCCAACGAAAGTCAAACTTGATTGGAAAATATGCACTTTTAGTAACTTTAAAAGTTTTAAATTGTTTTGAAACTTCTAAAGATTCACGCTTTTCTTATATTTACAATTTATATATAAATATTATGTTTATTAATCTTGAGTATTTTTTTTTCAACTACTATTAAGTTGATTATTTATGATTTAAAACATAAACAATTGTATAGTCTATCATAGTTGAATTGTATCAACATATCACTTATGCTATATTTTCTTATTTATCTGAAAAATAAAATACTTTTAAGAATCTATTATAAAAATTATAAGTTATAATTTAGATTCAGATATTATTCAAATAAAAATGAAACTATTTTCAAGTATCTATATCATGTTTATTTAAAAAAAAATCAATTCTAATAATAATAATTCAAAATATGATATATTCCAAAACAATTGTTTAAAATTCATGTATGTTTATACGAAAGCAAAAAAATGAGCAACGATATTTTATTGAGGACGATTGATGTACAAATCCACATTATTACGGTACTGTTTTTGTTTTTTCTACTAAAAAATATTACGAAATACGTTCCTTCGTAATTCCATAAAATTTATTTTAAATGTGGTTTTAAACGAAAAATACCTGATATCAAATCTTTAGAACATAAAATTGTTTCTGGCAATAACGATAGTTGCAATATGAGTATTATTAAACAATCTACATAGTTTTAAAATTAGTTAATTACTAAAAGTATAAATTGAGTTCATTAATTTTTCTTTTTTTTTTTAATTAAACAAAATATATGCTTTAACGATTAGACATCAAACATTGTTATTTCTCTGACCGTTATATTATTACATAACATCTTCTTTAGATAGTTAATAATATATATATATTTAAAGTTTTAGTATACAGAAAATAATAATTAATTGGATCAGTACCAAATGAATCAAATCGTTGTATTTACTGTGATATTGATAAGCTAACAGTCAAATTTGGAATACTATCCTAACCCGAAATAACGCCATTAATTTGTTATACAGTTATTAATTTCATATTATATTCATATTTTAAATTTATATTATAAACAATAGCCACAAGATATACTGCGGCCCGTGTGCCTTATAAACTTAAGATACATAACTTATAAAGCTATTTGCCTTAATTTTGAGTTTATCAATCCACGCAAATATTACCGTATGATGAAATAAAATACTTTACCAATAGTTTATTTCCACATCCTCTTTATCGAAAGCCTTTCTTATCTCGCACAACACATACCCAATTCTTAGTATTCATACTTTTCATTTTCGTGTGTCAATAAAAATTGACATTTTTGACGAATTATCGAAGTTTTGTTAATAAATATAGTAAATAATTGTTTTAAGTTTTTTTATTATAATATTTTAGTATGTGCTATATATCAATGTACACTAACTTTTAAGTATTATTTTTTGTTTTACTTTATTAAAGGTGACGTAAAATGTAAAAAGGAGTATAAAAAATAAATTACAAGTGTCAGGCAGTATCGTGGTTCCCACCTCAGTTCATGGCTTCCGCTTCAGATGTGATATCACACAGAAATAAAGGGATTGGGCAATATAAATATTTAGAAAACCGTTATTTTATAAACAAAAAAAATATGTGGTACATTTCAAACAATAAAAATACCAAATCATAGTAAACATATATCATTATAAAACATTTAATTGTTACAAATTTCGATATGTTATGGTATAATTTTTAAGTTATATTCATATAACATATTTTAAACTTCACAGTTAATAAATGTATTATTTATTTTATGGTATACCTATATAATAACCATATATGTTACAGATATTTTAATATATTTTATAGATCTACTAATAATTTAATAGGTGGTTTCAAAAAATATGTTATGAAAATAATATTTATAAATTTATAAATATATAAGCTAGATAATTTAAGTTCTATCAACTTTGTACCTATTTATTGTAAATAATTAATTTAAGATTAAATTAAAACGTAGATTGTAGATACTAGATATATATCAGATAATATACTATTTTATTGTAATTATAATATGAAAATATTGCAAACAAACTTGAATGCGTGTGCCGTGTATAATATGAATAAATAATTTTTCTTTCGATATACGAAAAACATTTAGCCAGAAATTGAACCTTTAAATTCGTCTATACAAACAATATTATTAATATACATAATACTATTTTCAAATATTATATTTGCAGATAAATTATTGTTAATTGTATACCATCTCTGTATCTGTACACAGTTGGAAGATACTTGTATAGTGGTTTCATGTGAAACAACTTTTTGCCTGAGGTTCTGAATGTTCTTCAATGTATACAATATACATCGTACATATATATTTACTTTAATTTTAATATCATTTGTTATATATATATATAATATATATTAAAACTTTTAAAGAACAGTATATATATATATATATAATACATATATCGTATACATATTATGTCTTATAGTTTATACCTAGGTATTATATTTGCATATAGGAAAAAATAACGTTATGTTTTATAATCCAAAAAATCATTCTTTATGCTTTCATAAAATGACTTGTAAAATGTACATTACGAACTCTAATTTGAACCAAATATTTAAAATAAAAGAGAATTCAAATATCATCTCATTTTGTTTATTTCGTATTAAAAATGAATGAAAGTAACCCAGTATACCCATAACGATACTTTAGTCTGGTTAAAAGTTTAAAAAAAAAACATTTTTCATTAGTTTATTAAAAAAATAATCATTACAAATAAATTAAATAATTTTTGTCTGTATTTTTCTTTAACGTTCCTGCAGTTCTAAAAACAGAAGCTAAAAGATAATAAATTAAATAAGATATTAATAACATAAACATATATACATATTTAATACCTATGTTAATTATTATTTTTCATTTTAATATTTCAATTTCTGCTTAAAACTAGTACATGCATCCCCTTTACTTGAATTGATTTTGTTCAACTTCTATATTCTAATATTATTTATTGTTAACTTTTGTTCTGCTCTCAACTGTTAACTTTATAATTTCCTCTAGTGTTTAAAATAATTTAAACTGTATCTACATTTTACAAATTTAAAAAAAAAAATTAATAATTTAATAATTTTACTGTAATAATATTTTGTATACGAAACAACAAATGTTTGTAAATTAAGACCAAGGATTAGGACACTATGTCAGTATTACTAATTAACTTTCGTAAATATTTTCAGGAACATGATTGTTTCGCACTGCAGTGGTGCACTATTTCGAGTAGTCATACTCGGTGACTCGGTGAGACGAGTAAAAAGTTATCGGTAGATATAGTATTTCAAGAAATAATGATTTTCATAAAATAACAAAACTATTTTGTATTACATAATTATTATTGTACCTATATTATGATGACAATAATATTATGTTTTATCATGTTGTAGATTTATTTTTAAAACGCAGAACGATATTCCTATAATTGTTTATTACTTTTTTACTTCCATCTGGACTGATCTAACAAGCATATTGTTTATAATAATAAAATAATATAATAAATAATAATATTTATAAATTATAATAATATTCTGTTATTCTGTCATATAAAGGTAATTACATAGACGACACATAGGTATGACCACAATTCAGTGTTATTCAGGAACGCGGAAATTCCTATTTTAACTAAATAAGTAACGAGGAATTGAACGGATTCCTATATATAAAAGGAATACTGACTATACATTGTGTTATTTCTTATTGATTGTTTGAGAATTATTATATTATTATAACCTATGGTTTGCGATTATCTAAATATTTATCGTATACGCATAAATAACGCAAAGTATATAAATTCCATAAATGTTTATAGAAAAATAAAATTGCTTCTCAGGTTGCGCGCACAATGATGCACGCATCTTTATACAGTTCTAAATACCAAGCAGCTTTACGGTTATTAGGCAGTATTATAAGTTTGTTACTTGAACTTCAATCACCGCGGTATTTGTGCGAGGTTTTCGTTTTTACGAAATTTACCTATCTACATTTACGAGGATGTGATGGAGAATTAACATTGTATTTCGGATTTTTTTTTTTAAAAGCTTATTTATATGATAATATACACGCCGCGCTGCGTTCGCGCGCGGTGTTATAAGGTTTCGATATATATATAATTGCGTTTGCCGGAAGGAGAAAAATGCAAAATATTTAACGTTAAAAGAAAAATGATGAACTTTATATAAATACACGCATACCTACTGCCAACGCGTCATTTTTCTTTGTCGTTGTTTTCTTAATTATAAAAAAACAAAAACACCTCCGACCGGATAGGCCATTTTTCACATTGCCGCGGCGGCGAATTGCTCATCCGCGACGGGCGAAGAGGGGTAGCCGGCAATAGGTATATATATATAGGGTGCAGGCTGCAAATAGCGCAGTATCTATATAAGTGCGCCATGTACCTGTACAATAATGTAAACCCGCTAGTTCGTGTGGCCGTTATTAATTCGTCGCATTACGGCCCGGTCATTATTCATTCGGTAATATTGCAACGGTAATTGGCCAAATAGACGCCTCGCGGAACTAATAAGTTTTGACAGACCACGTATTCCGACGGTAGATGTGTCCCGCGGTGATTGGAATCTCGTAACCCCCAAACGACAATAATAAATGTGTCATCACTGCGTATGTAAATATATTGATGTGGGGGAACTATACGGTTGTCACAATAGTATTAGTCGTCATAATATGTTAATAACTCTGAAAGTCTGAAACTAGAAGACACTTATGTTCGCCGTAATCGCTATGTGTGTACTATGTATAATCAAAATAGAAATAATCGTTTTAATCTAACCTAACCTAACCTATATCTGGACGAGCTGCCGATGATCGTTTAGTCGCATAACAAATTTTAATACGAAAAAAGTAGATTTTAACTCAAATTAATTATTTTGGCGTATCTAAACGCATATTATATTTTTATAATATGTATCGTTGTTATTGTTAACTCAAAAAATAACTACAATGTAGACTTCAATTATAAGTGAAATAACTCATACAGTTAATTATATAGTTACCAAATAGTGGAATGAAGTTTGTTGTCATAAATAACGAGAGGCTTTGTATAGTATTATCACATGTGTTTAAGAAAAATATGATTTTATTTATGAATTAAGTATTTTTTTTATTTTTTTTTTTTATAATTTTAAATTTTTAAAAATTTAACATAGAAAACTTAAAGTTAAATTTTGATGTTGTTTATTATTTGATTTAGCCGGAACCACTAACTCCAAAATGGTTGATATGAATTTTATATATATATATATTTTTTAATTAAAAAGTTGATTTTAATTTATAATGTGTTAATATGTGTTTAGTTTTTTTTATAAGATGTTCTCAAGATTTAACTGCGCATAATGTGATAAGTTCCACTTAATAACAAACAAATGTGTTTAAAAAAAATTATATAGTAAAATCTGTGATATCTATCTCTGTTTTTCGGTCAGTACGAATATTAATAGAAATATAGAATAATATATGACACAAAATACGGATGTATCTCTTATATAAATCAATTTGATAAATAAGTATCACAACAGTGGTCTCAAAGAAATGAGATTTATTTTATTTTGTGTTTTTTGTTTTCATTAATTAATAATTTAAACTTAAAAAACCCTATATGACTGTTTTATTTAAACTTAAAATATATACTATATACATGCTATTATTTATTTCTAAGTGTCATAATATTATAATCATAAAAAATTTAAATATATGATAATATATTTCTGGGAGTATGATTGTAGATGTTCAATATTGAGGGAGGGTAGTGTTATAGTCTACCTATGTATTTAAAAATATGAAAATAAAAATAAAAATTACGTAATACATAGTGGCGAGGAGCAACCCCCCCTCCCCCCAAAAAAACTAACTATATAAAGCCCATTGAAAGGTAGATTAGGTTTAAGGTAGTATACTTGCTAAAAAAAAGTACGACTATATCACTGAATATTATTACCATTACTGTAATACTGTTGTTGCGCAATATAATAATAAATAATAATCGGCATAGCGTATCATCCACGGGTTACGGCCTTATGAGTACCTATACTA
This sequence comes from Rhopalosiphum padi, assembly GCF_020882245.1. NCBI lineage: Eukaryota > Metazoa > Arthropoda > Insecta > Hemiptera > Aphididae > Rhopalosiphum > Rhopalosiphum padi. The sequence goes on from NC_083597.1 coordinate 87,669,340, forward strand.
AATAATATTAATATTTTATTATTTTATTGTTGACTACCGTACGTTTAGGTACAGGTTGTTCGTTAACACGTTTACTGCCTCTTGATCTAGTTATAAAAGTTTAAAGAGGGAGATTTGGCTCAACATTTTATTCCGTTAAAACTATTCAATGTATATAATAATATATAATACAACCTTCGGGGCACATACGATATTTACTGGATATTTTGCGGTGTGTGCCAATATACTTGTAGGTATACGTGTATCACGTCTCGGATTTTTATAGTACTATGTAGAAAGATTATTATTATTATTTTACGGCGTGTTATACGGCACTTGATTCAATAACCGAATAAAACAATAACTAGGCATTATAATAATTCTATCCCAGAGTCATACATAGTAACTAGAGAACAAAATTGTCAATAAATATACTTGCTGAAAAGAGTAAACTTGAAATCGAGTTGCAAAAAATATAACAGTTAATCTGTATTATTTCAAAAATGATTCTTTGGGTATAATAAAAAATGCAGAACTATTTATACAGTAACAAGCCGTGATTTATAATAGAGAAAAAATACGACCATTACTTACAATCTAAGTCTAATCATTCTTGTTGATATCAAAATAACTCTTAATGAAAATGGATCTAAATCATTTATTTTTCAAGAATATAAATCGTTCGGTAATTCTTCAAGAATTAAAAATTACTAAATTAATCAAACCAAAATATACATATTTTTAATCTGACAAAAATGTATTTATACCTTAATAAATTTTCAATAAAACTTAAAATTTAAATGTTATTATAATATATAGTGAGTTATTATTATGATTAATATTTAGTTTTGATAATAATAATTTATACCAAGTAAAATGTATACGTAGTACCCAAGTATGGCACTGTTTTAGACAAATAATAATAGACATGATGTGTAAATTAAAAATATAATAATTATTGTATTATCAATAATGTTTACATTTCAAAAGTAATTAGTTTGTATTTGACAAAAGGGCTCTGGTATACGTATATAGAGATAATTTAGGTAAGAAAATCATGTACTTAGCTAGGGTGTTTAAAATAATAATATATTTTGTGTACTTTATGAATGGTGAAGCATATTAAGTGCATAAATAATATTATGTTTAAAAACATGCATTCTAAAATCTAAGTATCCCATTAAGTTATTTGTAATTGACAATAATGACAACTTACTATGACGTGTATAGCCGTATATTAAAAATGTACAATATACTTTTTAAACGTATACGGCAGTATTGGCACAATATTTCCTAACAGGAATAGGGTCTGTTTTTTACGAGTTTCAAGAATAAACTCAAATAAAAACTATAATTTAATGGTTAACACGTTACATGCTCAACATATTATTTCATTTAAAGGAAAACTATGTTCTATTTATTTTATGTTTTTATAGTAGTATTAAAATTGTGACACTCTGACTACGCTAGCTGAACTTAATGCATTAAATAAAAATACTTGTGAAAAGAAATAGCCCATAAATGTTAATAAAAAAGAAAAAGGCCAAAAAACACTGTTTTAACTAAAAATATTTATTTCCTGTTATTTGTATAAATAATTCGTTTAGTTTATTATTACTTATTTATAACTAAAAATGTAAAACATATTTATTTTTTATTAATTTCTCATTTATTTAATCTCTCTATTAAAAATAAAAAATGTTAAATATATTATTCAGTGTTTCATAATTGTTATAGCAACCAAAAAAAATGAATTATAGTAATTAAAAAAAAAAAAACAGTCATAAATTCATAATTGCTGAAATATAAAAAAACATTTTAGATATAATAACATCTGCGTGGGAGGTTAGCAAAATTTAGGATTATTGGCGAGCGTATAGCGAGTTTTATACATAATTTTAATTTTTAAGTGTTTAATACCAATAAATTACATTTATAAACACTTTAATAATATGTTGAACGATAGAAAGAATCTAAATTGCACTTTACAAAAAACATTATTTTAGAGACAACCCAGTTGGAGAGTAATCTTAAATATCTATGAATTGTATACAGATACTCGTAATACCTCCAATTGACTCGACACTTTATTTCAGTTATAACGATAAAAGTGCATACAATTCTTTTGCAATGGTTGGTCGGTATCTATGGTAAGCTTTTGGTGTACCAGGGTAGTTATATACGATTAGTTTGCAGCATTGCCTTGTTGTTGAATTTAGTTCAACATCGCGCGTGGTAACAATAAGCCTTTGAAATGACTATTTCGTCTCATATGTTTGCCGTTTTGTCATGTGTCGCAGGTGCAATAATGCTTCTGTGTCTGTTGCCGGTGACGTTGACGTTGGCCGCGTTGGTCACAGACGGATTGGCCGACGCGGCCGCCGCGGACAAGCGGTTCGCCCTGCGGCCCGTGGACCCGTTGACTAGGCGCAGCGCCATGGACAAGAACTTCATGCGGTTCGGACGGGCTTTCGACTGCAGTTGGACGGCACCGTCGGCATTGGCGGCGGCCAAGCGCCGGGACCCGTCGTCGGCAGTCGGCCGCCGCGTCGACTCCAACTTCATCCGGTTCGGCCGCCGGGACTCCAACTTCATCCGGTTCGGCCGGGGCGAAGTGTACACGCCCGGCGACAACAAAATACCCAGGCGCCACTACGACGTGGACGTGGACGGGCTGGAAGTCCGGTTCGGCCGGTCCGGCGGGACCATCGACCGCAGTCCGTTCGGCGCAGCGATACCGTCGCCTTACGACGACCGCCGCTGAACGTCACGATATATTATAATAATATTATAAACAATACACATAATATATACTACTATAATATACTATATTATACTTACTATATACTAACTATATATTTAAAGTATCGCTAAAAAAAATAAATACGTAATGACATAATATATATAATATATTGTATAATATTTTGTATACTTACGGTTTTCCGTCAAATATATATACCTGTATATAATATTATATACATTATACATATACTGATGTATATGTATAGCGTTATATATGTATGTATCCGCATGTGTACATGAACACTGCTGTAGGATATTGTGAAATTAAAAGCGAACGTGTTGGCATTTATACATATTATTATATAGTTCGAAAGTTATGTATGTAGTAAATAGGACAGGCGCGTCTACAAAAAAAAAATTTCGGGGGGTTTACAAAATTTAGCAATACAAATTGTGCCACAACATAATAAAACAATTTTTTCCTCGTTACTCGAAATTATTTTTTTTTATTGGGGGGGGGGGGGGTTGAACCCCCAAAACCCCCCTTATATACGCGCCTGAAATAGGATCTGTCCAGCCTATATTTATATATATATCGGTATAATATAAGTAAATTTCGTGATACGACTTAGATTCTTAGCGAAGCGATGAATGTATCGATTTTACAACGACGTGTGTTGTTTTGTGGACATTTTTAGGTTAAACCAGCAAAATGTATTTCTTCCTTTTGTTATAGTTCAGACGAATAAACGTAGAAACTTGAAATGTTTAATAATTGCAATTATCTATTATATTTCGACTCATTCTGATTCTTCTTTTTTTAGTTTTCGTCTATAAATGTCAATAAAAAATTGTCCGTTTGGACAAAAAGCTTGAAAATTTAATAAAAAAAATACTTCACAACTGTTTAACCGCAATAATATCAAACTATCATGTTGTTAGAAGTTTATAAAAATATTTTTGATTTTTACATCTGAGATTTAAAATTTTAATACAAGATTCTTCAAAAGTTTTTCTATTAGGAATAAAATAAAAAATTATCAAAAAGTTGATTATGAGCGCTTATGAAACTCGAAATTTTACAATATTGCATATTCACTCATTTCACTCGTTTATCCTCCTAAGATTTGCTGTAATAAATTCAACAATGAATAACCGTAGACATTTTTTTTACTAAATGTGTATAGGATCATAATTTTATGGAACAATAAGTACTATAAATACTCAATATTTCAAAATCTATTGATGTTTTTGAGTTTTTTTTTTTTTATATATAATTTCCATTCAAGTATAACAAATATAACAATCATTTTTTCAAAAAATATATAATTTTTAATATTTCTTGTCATGATAATAGTTTAAGCTTTTTACTTTTTTGAATTACAATATGCGCCAATAATTTTAAATCAAAATGTTTTTTTGAAATGCCTGTAATTGACATTATATTAATCGGAGCAACGTTACAGTTTTGGCGATAGGTAGATCGTAGATGTGTAGAATATTTTTGATGCACGAGCGTATTAACATGAAAGACGTTAAACGGTATTTAACTCAATAAAAAGAAACCGTCAAGAGAACCGAGTAAATCATTCGATGTGTACTCTTTTAAAGAATACTGAAAACAGATAATTAGACATAGACAGATATTACACGAATAATTTATATTTAAACATATTTGATCGGTAGTACATTTAATTTAAGTGATGCTAAGGAATTAAAAACAAATAAGGAAATCTCACCGAGCGTTCTAAATTCCCGGTAAATTTAATAAAACCCTATAAAACATTAATACCATATACAATTTAAAAATAATTTTGTTATTTGTATTTTTTCATTTTTGGTAGGTACTTCCTATTTAATATCGGCTACTTTGAATCTATTATAAATATTAAATACTCGTGTTTTGATATTTTCCAATAATGGTTAATATGGATTTAATTTGAATAAAGCCATTATAAATTATTTAATTATTAAAAAATTTTCAATGATAAAATACTAGTTAAATGTATTTCCAACTAACATAATCGTACTATGTACTGGTAACTAAAACGGAAGGATAAAATATAACATGGGTATTAAAGTGTTCTTAAGTTATGTTTAGAAACCTATAAAACAACTATAATATCGTATCCCTTTTAAATCCAGTGAATTAATTTTATACTAAATAAAATTAACATAGAATTTAATAATTTATAAAAATATATATTATACTATAATTTTAATACGAGTATAATGTATACGATAAAATATATAATGAAGTTTCAATTTTTTTTTTTTTTATGTTTTTTATAATTGTCAGTTAAATTTGGAGCTCTTTTTTGTTGTCGTTTAAATAAAATACTGTTTTAATATTTGCTTACAATTCCAAAAAATTAAAAAAAATTTGTTAGAGACGGATAGGGTTAAACGACGACGGCAAACGTTCGAAATTGGATCCCCCGCAGGCCTACCATAAGAACGACATGATACGATGCATAGATCAGTAACACGTGTGTGTGTGTGTGCAGGTGTCAGGACGAGCACATGGGACCAATTTTAGTCATTCAACAAGACATATGTATATGCCAAGTTGAACTTCATCATCATTTATATCATTTTCATGACTCGGCATATGCAATGATTGAACGGAGTTGCGATCTAGGATAAGGATGCGTTGTTGTAGAAAGGGGGGCCATTCGATCTGAGATATATGTCACACTTGGCCAGAGAGGAAACATTAAATATTCAATAAATATGAACATACAGCTAAATTCCGCGTGATATTGATTAAAAGCAGTTGTTTGAATAATCAAAATTGCAAGAACCACAATTGTAATAGTTATAAAATAATGCTTAGAAAAATGCATTTTAATTATTTTATACGGAAAATGTACAAAAAAATATAAATTATATGAAAACCTTGGAAAATGAATTGATAATAAAAAATATTCTCAAGTTCTTTTATAACCGATTCTTTCATGACCCACCATACAGTACAAAACAAATAAACAATTTACAAATATTTAACATATTGATGACGCAAACAACTATTCTTTATTTCTACCTAATTTTAGGATATTATTTGCGTAAATGTCATATTAACCTAGTTTGAACGAATTTATTTTGTTACAAAAGTTACAACGACCGTTTATTTGTATAATTATTACAATAAGGTTTCCTTGATATAGTTTGCAAATACGTGGCATTTATCAGTTAGGTTAGGTTTCCGAGGAGTTTTTTATTTTTTCATATAATCTTTTTCAAAAATATATCCCGAATACACTAATAAGTCATTTCCTTTTGAATTTATCACGCGATTTATAGACATCGTATAAATTGTTTATGAATAATATAAACTAAAAAAATGCATTGAAAAAATAAACGAAATAACAAACAAATACGCGCGGACTGTGTGAAAAAAATTAATTAGACATCAAAGGCGAATTGATGACTGCACACCCGACATCAGATTATTATCTCGGTCGCTGTCTCTATATTAATTAATATTACAATAATTAAATCTATCAATGCTATTAATTTGTCGGCATATTTTTTGGGTTTTTCACTGATAACGAAAAATATATATAATAATAAATGATGTGTAGTAAAAAATATTGAAGTCGATTCAATGAAGCATAACGAAGCATAATGCACGGGGAAATGTCTTGCGGTAAAAGATATTGGACGAAGAAATTATTAAATATTATATATACTAATTTTAGTTTGTAAAACTGTTAGACAGTTTTTTATCAGAATTTTTTTCGTAAAAAATTAAATAAAATTGAATTAAAATTTTAAATGTTCAATGATTTACTAGACATCTATTATACCATACAGTGATATTCATTTGCCATACTGAGTTTGGGGGAAAAGATCCCTTAAATGCCTTTAATGCCATGCCAGGTAAGGTGTCAAGTAAATCACTATAATGGGTGTATTTGTGTACTTTGGAGTACTTGATTTTTTTTAAATTTTAAATCCACAAATTAGAAAGAAAATTATTTGTAGAATTGAGAATATTGAGGTTTTATAAAATGTGTGCCATTAAATAAAATACTAGTCAATTATAATATATTCTTTTTTTTGTAATTTTTTGAAAAATAAAATGTTTTTTTAGCTAATTTAATAAAAACGTTATTTTTGTGACATCCTTTACAATTGAATTAAAATGTAACGCAATATATAATATATATGTAAACAATACTTTTTAACTTGTATAGATTATTTTATTGATTAAAAGCCAGAAATTAATTTACTTAATAAAATAATATTTCATCATCTAATAATATGAAAATGGTTTTCTGTGCTATTTTGACAGTCACTATGCTGAATTTGTGTTTGGGGTGGTACCTTCAATAAATATTTAGGTATTCTCAGAACTACAATCAACTGAATCAACGCATCACTCATGATAGCCTTTTTTCATACGAATACGCATATACTTAATATTAATGAATTTGGAGAAATCTCATGCAAAAGAAGTAGGTACTAATAAATCAGTATTTTTATAAATTTGAGAGAGTAAGCCGATTTAGGCGTATCCGTGTATGGTTTCACTGCCATATCGAATGCCGCCATTCTTATGGACCGCCTATCTTAAATAACTTCAGATCAACGAGTGGTTAAGTTTCGTTGATTTATGGGGACCTAACCTAACCTTTAGGAGTAGATAATTATTAGACATTTTGTTGATGGATTTCTGTTGTATAATTTTGAGCTCTTAAACTCGTAAGTTAATCGGTAGCTACCTAACCTATATTTTTTAACATATGTGTAAACAATCACATGATGGTTATATTTAGCAATAAAATAATACAAACTGGGTAACACCTTTAGTGCGTAATGATCCATATTATTTATACTCTTAATAACGTCATATTTCAATATATTAAAAAAATATATACATATTTTTATTAGATAAATAAAAAGTTATTATTGGAGATACCTCATGCAAATAAAGGTATTAACAAATCTGTATTTTTATAAATTTGAAAGTGTTAGCTTCAACCATAATTATTCTACACGTCAAAAAATGTACAATGTTCATAGATAAAAGAAATATAATACCGAGTTTGGGAAAAAATATCTCTTTAATATAGTGGTCGAGAAACGTTGTTACAATATTAGTTATCCAGAGAAGGTTTATCTGTTAAATTTCCTATGAGGTTATAATATAGTGTAACGTGGTCGGGGGAACATTATTACGATATTATAGTTATTCAAAGAAGGTTTTCCATTTTTTATTGATAGGTTTTCCGTTAGTGGGGGATTAGAGCACTATTTATAATGTTTTTATGTATTTTTTTTTTATTTTAATTAAGGTATTAATATTATTACTAATATAAAAATCACATAACTCGTTAATATTTTATAGAAGATTTTTTAATTTATTTTTATAATAATGAATAAATACCATTTCTACCTACCCGGGAATAGTAAATTGCATTTTATTAAATCAATAAAGTAAAATAAAATAATAATTAAGAAAACCTTATGTTAAATTACGTTATTTACGCACTTCTATTGTACACATATGACACTTATCGCTATATTATCAATAACCTTACCAGAGTATAATTATTAATATTTGTATGACTATTATTATTTAGGTAAGTACTTTTAAAAAATATTAGGCCAATTATAATTTAAATATAACATATCTGAACTTTATTCAGATGTCTTTATTTGATTTAGATCACTATGGAGTTAAAATTAACTTGAATATAATTAGCAGTGTATTGTGAACATATTGGACAATAATATAAAAACATATATTAAGTACAATTTCAATAAGTGTTACTCTTATTATTTATTATGGTTTGGATTAAGTACCTAGCATTAAAGTTACTAAAACTATAGAATTTTGCCATAATATTATGCTGTAGTTTTTTGAAATAGAATTTGCATTCGTTTCGTTTAAAAGTATCTAACCGTTTTCAAAATTGTTTTTTCTCCGTAATACAAAAAAATAACTTTAAAAAATGGCTATATTTAAATTTTAAAAAACATTTTTTAGAAAACAATTTAAGCGGTTATTATTTTATTTTTTTAGATCATTTTTGAAATGTAGGCTATTAATCATATATTACATTGAAAAAAACCATTGTAACATCTTAATTATTTTTCGAATTACAGCTACTGCAGCTACTTTTCAATTAATTTATATACTGTATACATTTAAAACATAAAATGAAAGGGTGTAATCAAAATAATTCTACATGAATACAAGCAGTATACTTAAAAGGTATTACACTGCATCACCCTCTAAAAGGAATACTTGTACTGGAGAAGCGAGTTCTCATTACCTTAAGAATACAAAAAATCTCTTATTATTAATTCTTATAGTATACATTTTAAGGATTTTCAGTGCATAATTTTGTGTTGTCAGTGAGAAACACTTATAAGTCAATCGGCGTAATTGATTTTTTAATTTTAAATCCCTGAATTAGAAAAAAACAATATTGATCAGAATTCTGAAAATTGGAGGTTCTATGATATGTGTCCAGAAAAAAAATTCAGTCAAATGGTTAACGCTCTGCTAAAAGATAGGTATCAAGTGGGCTACTGTCATGAATGTGTTAAATTTGAACTCAATGGTTTATTGTAGTGTAAGAAAAACGATATTGATCCCATACGGTTTATCAGCGTACAACTTTTAAATTATATTATGTTTTTGCTATTAATCTAATTAATTAAATATTAGATGTACAGTACCTAAACTGAATAATCGATTTCTTTTCAAAAACATGAATTTGAAAATGTCATTGTAACCTAATTAAGAAATATAATACGCGTTTCGAGCTTCCCAGAAACTCGATCCATATTCTCATCGTCGTTATTGATTGTAGGCCTAAAATGCATCGCAGTGGTGTTCGTTCATCTCCCAGTTCGGGTGGTATGGCCCCCTTTTTATTATTGTCCATTGCGTTTATGCCTAATGCGATGCCGGCCAGGTATGATTGATACCTTCTCATTATATTATGTTAAAAGTTTATTTCTACGTCGTAGTGTTCTTATTGTGTGTTATATTATTTTAATATATTAGTGATAGTTATCAAAATATGATCTTAATACTCATGCCTACGACCTACGTCGCAGTATCTTTTATGATGTATCTTATTATTATTAGTATGAGATATCATTACATTAGAGCACGTAGCAACTCTAATTCCAACGAAATCATTTGTAAATCGTTTCTAGCAGTGGATTCCACAGATATTACAGTAACTGATCAATTATTAAGTATTTATGTTTGTTGTGTATACCAAGTTTATTATGTTAAACTACGGATTATTAACCGTGCTTTTCAAGGTTCAATTTCTAAAGATTTTTCTTGGTAAATTTGTTATTTTTATTAACATTATTTTACTGACATAAACATGTATAACATATATATATATATATATATTGTTATATATGTGTGTATTGCTCGCTAAAATCGGATGTATGATATTTTTTAAGGTAAATAACTATAATAATCGAAGAACATCAATTTATTTTTACTTTTTTACGATATAACTGTAGAATCTTGTGAAAACTACTTTTTTTATAATATTGTACAATTTTGATTGAATGTTTTTGTAACTTGGTACAAGTACATATTTTTATAACAAAATAAAATATTAATATATTTTATAAATAATCTACATATTTTAAATTCGCCAAAAAAAATGTTGTTATTTTCCCGTAAAATTATTTAGCATCCCATGCCTTTTATTACCAGTCCGCCCCTGGTATAGTTACCTGCTTACTTTTAGGTCCATATACATAACTACACTTAAATATATAGATTAGCACACTCACAATCATAAAATTCCTCATCAGTATCGTATTGTGCAACTATATTTTGTATTTATATTACTAAGTTATTTATAAATAAAAACGAAAAACCAAATTTTATTAAAAAAAATAAATTGATTTTGTTGAAAAAAATAGTATCTCTCGTTTCTGATTTTCGATTACATTTAATTAAAGAAAATACGAATATAATATAAATCTAAATGTACATTAATATATTTAATTGTTTATTACATTGTTTTTAAAAAAATGATTCTTAATTAGGTAATATATTTGAATGGAACACTTCATATTCGCTTAGTTGTAAACATGTACTATTTAAAGTCCTTATACAGAATAATATGAATATATATACTAAATAGAACATACATAAAAATTAATAATTAAAAAAAAAAGTAACAGAAATATTGAGTCTAACATTGAATAAAACTTATTTTTTAAGAAAGTTTCATTGAAATAGTCATCATGACATCAACCTAAGAACCTCCCTAAAAATGTCCTTATAAAATAAAAAATTTTCTCCTGGAATACTATGAAGAGCACAGAATGTGGTCACCGGGCCTACTGGCTTGTTTATATAAACTAGAAAATTAATTTTAATTAGATTAGTTGAATGTTTACCAACACAATATCTTAAGAATCGTTTATAGGTATACAAATAATATGAAGGTGATGTTTTGTCTCAAACCATGTAACCATGTTTTATTTAATACTTTATTCAAGCAATGATTCCGGTATCGCAGGTAATTTCGATCACTACAATAATCCGAGGCCAATATACTGATTCGAATTATTTGTATACCTACCACCTTATTATTACTTGAAACACAAAATTATAAATTAAATTATTATTTTGTAACAAGTAACATGATCAAAATATAAACTACAAATAGCCACATAATATGTAATATTTTGGTATTTATAGTTAATATTGGTAAAGAATAATTCATACGATGTCGAGTTTCTGGATCATTGAGAGCTAATTTGTATTGGGTTGCCATACCTGTTGAAAATAAACTACATTATGATAAATATCTTATCTTTAATGATATAATTATTTTGTACAATTATAGTGAGGATAACAGTAACAAATTATTACTTAGATAATGAGGTGAAATTTAATAAATGTAATTAATCCATACAAAGATAACAACATCATCACACATTTCACAATTATACCAATTAATATCACTATTCAAAACTATATAGACCAAAAGTACTATTTTTCGTAGGACGGTACTATTTTTTTATGTATGTCCTAGTATCCTTAACAATAGCGTGGAGTACATAACATTGTACTCTTTTTTGAAAATATTATGGGCTAATACATGTTTATAATTTTTATAATTTGGTATTAATTTATATATTATATTTTATGGTACGAACTAATGCAATCTAATTGGTTGGTAGCATAGTTAATTTAATTTGTTATATGTTCATATGTTTCCTACATATTAACAAGCTATGTATTTACTTATTTAAATTTTACACATGGTATTTTTACCAAAAAAATTGTTTTAAATTTTTATATCTGATCACCATATATACGTATAGTTAAATGAATTTTTAGATTTTATTAATACAATTCTACACAATTACACCGTTAAATGCCTACTTAATTGTATACGCCGGTACATACAAAAATTCATACATTTTAATACATAATTATTATAATATCATCTCATAGTGTTATGAACCCTTGTCCGCATTAGTTAGTAAAGTAAGCATTTGTTAATGTGAACGAACAGTGACACACGGTCACACGGTCTACAGGAATTCGTTGAGCGGACAGTTTTGAGTTCCAGTGAGCCCCTACCGTGTCTTACTGTCTGTATAAGAATCAGTGTAGTACTGTCAGAGCATCGGGAAGAGCCTCTGTTAAATTAAATCCATCTAATTCTGTTAAACTTAAGTTTTCTATTGATTTAATTATTATAATAAAGTATAGTGAAAACTTAAAACACATAAATTATTATACGAGCAATTAGTTTAAGTCCATAACAATAGAAAGAAGACCTATCTATCTACATTAATCATGCCTTTTCTATCGTATATTATCTAAATATTTTCTAAACACTTATTGAGATTAAAATTTTTCAATTTATTTCTATAAATATCTGATTTCCTCAGTCAAAAAGTTTAAAAATGTAATTCAATATTCCACAAATGATGTTCTAAATGTGTATCAAAATATACTTAAAATAAACGGGTACATTATATTTTTATAAGTATGAGTATTCAAAGTTAATATTTTGTCAAAAACACATCAATTTGAAAAATTACTTTTGTAGTTGAAAATGTATATGATGTTTAGTCTTTATAGATGGGGTTTGATTGTAAATGTAATAAGAAGTTTAACAAAATAAATAAGGTATACCTATGTACATTAAGTTTACATTAAGATGAAATAACGTAATTTCACGACGAATAGCATATTAATTGTTTTGTTATAATTTAAAAACATTTTTCGCGGTAAGTTAGTATTGATAAAAATGTGAATAATAATAATATTAATGTAAAATCTAATATTAATTTTATACTTATATGACGTAAAACAACATATGAAATGGTTACGATAAAAATGCAATAAATCTACCGTAATATTAATACCATAACCAATATCTAAACCTAACATATTGGCTATTGGCTATTATACTATTATACGTTTTTGAATAGTAATAATAAACAGTTTACATAGTGATTAGACTGACAAATCGTCTTTTCAAAATTAAATTAAAAACACACGTACTTCCTGCTGCACGCACTAAAAAAAAAAATTATGAACTTATATGAAATTATGAAATTATAATTTATTATTTAAATGTGGTATTTTTTGTGCATAATTTTAACGTAAATCAAATGTAAAATATAAACAAAATTAATTTTCTGTTAAAATACTACTTGTGAAGAGTCGACATGTTTGCTTAATGTGAATGATTCTACTAATTTAATGATAAAGGGCGGTCGTTTGAATGAAGGTAATATTTTTAATCATAAAATAAAAGTCAAGATTGGTGACTATCATTTGTACCGTTAGGGTTAATAATAATAATAATAGCCATACACAATTATATTTATTCAATGATTTTTCCCCATGATTATCAGTACCTAATATTTTAAAATTTAAAAGGATAGTCAGTTATCATTATAAAAATTATGTTAATTATATTTCCTAAATTGAGCTACAATATGTTCCAAATATTAAATTTGTGAAAATATATTGAAATATAATACACTTACTCGAAAATTCTAAAAATCAAATCATAAACATACTTATTAATATATTATTATATGTTATACTTTATGCTACTATCTCTTAATATGATATGTAAGGCGAATACTTATTATACTTATTTTATACAAATACATCAAAAGGCCAAAATTGTCAACAATTAACCAATAACTTTTATAAGACACTATAGATAAATTCTGAGTATAGCGATCAAAATATTTATTTATTAATAATTATTACAATATTAAAAGGAAGATTTAAATGGTTAAACATTGGCAATCCTCATCGTTCTTTCTTGTGGTTCATTGGTTCATGAGTATACCATAGTTTATGTTAAATATTGAAAATTAAAATGGATAATTATCATGAGAAGAAAAATAAGGAACTTTATAGAATACATAGCAAAGGAGATTTGGAGAGTCTGTTTTATCCAAGAATAACGTACTAAAAAAAAATCTAAATTTGAGTTTGAGTGACAAAGATGATTCACTCTATAGAGGTGTAACTATGTCGCGATTATAAATGGTAAAAGTTATGATAGATTCTAATATGATTTTTTTTTCTTATCGCCATGTCGGAGAGAGCTGAGAGATACCATCCGTGTACAGAATTTGAACCGGCGACAACACGCGTCATAACCGACGACGTAGCTGGTTCGGTCAGTTCGTCGCACTTTTATAGGATGTCACATCCATAAGTTTAAAATCAAAGTTGCAATCTTAATTTTAATTGTTTATTAAAAAATAAAACTTATTTCGTACTTTTTTGTCCTGAAAGAACATAAAAAAAATAATAACATTTGTTACAAAATATGTATAGTTGCCATACTATAATATATGGTAGATTATTGTTTTTAAAATAATTAACATATCTATACAAATCGAAGTATATCAATAATTATACTGCAACTTATGAATCATCAAAATTTCGTAATGTTAAGAAATTCCGTAGGAAAGCAATTTAAACTTTAAACTTTAAAATATATTCTTTTAAAGTAAATACACAAATATCAATTAGTAAACAAAAAGTTCTAGAGCAGAAATCTTTGGTTGTTAAATTATTTTTTTCAATCAGTCAGAACATTTTTAACCAGCATTAAATGTATGTTTCAAGAGAAACGTGCAAATTTTGTATCACAAAAATTAATCAATATTGAACCATTAAATAAGAACTAATTTATTACACCATGAATTATAAATATTGGTATTATTTATTGGTAATCTCTGATTTTTCTAACCATGTATATTGTAGGTATAAAGATCTAATTGTTTTTAATATTGTAAACCGAAAATCTATTTAGACAAAAATAAAATAAACTCAACAAAAATTATCTATTTATTAGATAAAAATAATCGGAATTTATCTAGATAAAAAGCAGATAAATTTTTAAAAAACAATATTTTAAAATTAAAATTTTATTAGATCAAAAATATGTATGAGGCTTATTATTTACACAACATTTTGTAATTATTTAAGGTGATTGAAATGTATTTCAATCTTAATGTTGATTATATAATTAAAAAGTTGTTTTTTTTTTAGAATAAAAAAGACAGATAAATTTTGAAAAACAAACGTATTTATTTCTGCTTTGGATTAAAGCTATTAACATAATAATTGTTGGCTGTGCTTAATCAAGGGATTAATAATTGTTTTTTAGTTACTTCTAGGGAGTTCGGACTTTCCACGTTTCGACATGACATAATTGAATTTATTTTAATTACCCACATATCTGCCAGTATTTAGCATTTTGTGGTACGAATGTGACAATAGAGTCAGGTTATTGTCTATAGTACTAAAGAGTAATAACTAATAACAATATTATATAATAATAGAAATTGTTGTCGGCCGATCATCGACGTATAGCGATGACACGAACGAAAATAGTATATATTGCCAGAAATAAAAAATATCATAATAATAATAAATATTATTAATAATTAAAATAATTTCTACAATAAAAAAAAAATATATAGATAAATAACAGTAGATGACTGGAGTTTTCATCTAAGATAGATAAATAGATAACAGCTAGATTTTTATCTAGATAAGTCTCAACACTGTATAGCATAGAACCTATTTTGGTCATAATATTGTCATTTAATCTATTCTGTGATATTGTAGCTTAGAATCAAAAAATTCTAGTTAGTTCACAATTAAAAATAACGGTATTTATTAACCATAATTTGGTGAACTAATTAAATATTGATTTAAAAATATAATAATTACTCTCCGGATCGGTTGCTGAAAAAAAGTTATTATAATATTTAGTAATAAATTTATACTAAACATATATAATATATATATATATATATATATATATATATATATAGATATTAAATTAAGCAGTTTTATTAATTAAAGAATTAAAAATATTCAGTATAAGATAATTTTTAAAATTTAGGGACTTATTGATTTTGAATAAACTGTACATTTTTATTTATAAATTATAACTACATTTATCGGTATCAGTGCTGAACGATAAAAGAGTAAAACCGATGATTCGGCGTGATTTAACGTAGTTATCAGAATATTGAGAAAAAAGTATCTTTACTATTCCAATCAATGAAATAAAAATACGTATTTTCTCATATAAAATAAAAAATGTTCACTCTGATTCACTCTAGAGGTGTAACTATGTCGCAATTATAAATGGTAAAAGTTATGATAGATTCGAATATAATTTTTTTTTTTCTTATCGCCATGTCGGAGAGAGCTGAGAGATACCATCCGTGTACAGAATTTGAACCGGCGACAACACGCGTCATAACCGACGACGTAGCCGGTTCGGTCAGTTCGTCGCACTTTTATAGGATGTCACATCCATAAGTTTAAAATCAAAGTTGCAATCTTAATTTTAATTGTTTATTAAAAATTAAAACTTATTACGTACATGCTTGTTCTGAAAGAATATAAGAAAAAGTAATAACATTTGTTACACAATATGTATAATTGCCCTACTATAATATATGATAAATTATTGTTTTTAAAATAATTAACGTATCTATACAAATCGATGTATATCAATAATAATACTGCAACTTATGAATCATCAAAATTTCGTAATGTTAAGAAATTCCGTAGGAAAGCTACTTAAACTTTAAACTTTAAAAAATATTCTTTTAAAGTAAATACACAAAAATCAATTAGTAATCAAAAAGTTCTAGAGCAGAAATCTTTGGTTGTTAAATTATTTTTTTCAATCAGTTAGATAACATTTACACCAGCATTACATGTATATATTTAAGTAGAAACGTGCAAATTTTGTATTGCAAAAATTAATAATATTGAACCATTAAATAAGAACTAATTTATTATATCATGAATATATAGTATTATTTATTGGTAACCTCTGATTTATCTATCCATGTATATTGTATGTATAAAGATCTAATTGTTTTTAATATTATAAACCGAAAATCTATTAAGACAAAAATAAAATAAACTCAACTAAAATTATCTATTTATTGGATAAAATATAATCGGAATTTATCTAGATAAAAATCATAATTTCTAAAATTTAGTGACTTATTGATTTTGATTAAACTGTACGTTTGAATTTATAAATTATAGCTACATATATCGGTATCAGTGCTGAACGATAAAAGAGTAAAACTGATGATTCGGTGCACTGTAATGTAGTTATCAGAATATTGAGAAAGAAGTTTTTTTACTATTCCAATCAATGAAATAAAAACACATAATTGAGAATAGGCAATACAATAGCTCTCCAACAGTGGCAATCCCAGTGGGACTGCATAATAAATAATAAATTAAAAAATATAAAAAAGACCATCAAAAAATGGCGTCCTCCCACTAATACAACACGTCTAGTAGACATTGTCACCACTAGAGCTAGAACCGGCCATACACGGCTCACTCATTCTTATTTATTCAACCTACAAGAAGAACAGCCAATCTGCCAGCAATGCAATGAAATTTTGTCAATCGACAAACTCACACTTCACTGCCCAATGTTTAATGAAGAACGTAAAATTCTAAGTCACCCCACTAATATGGAGGAAGCATTAGGGGAAGCCAACGTTGACGCCATTTTTAATTTTTACAGATCTATTAATCTTATAAACCTATTTTAATATCCCAAATGTAAATACTTATGTATATTATATATATACTTTTAAAATGTAAAACCTTATTTATTTTATGATCTTGTAATCTTGTATATTGTAATCTTATCTATCATATCTATAATTCTAAGTTAATTTAACACTGTATAGGCTAATGACCATAGATGTCGAAGCCTTTATTCTTAATAAAAAAAAAAAAAAACACATAATTTCTCATACCAAATAAAAAATTATAAGCTATGTCACGCAAAATACCATAAATATAAACAAAATATAAAAAAAATAACACGTACCTCTGACCACTGTAGGCAATAATTTTTTAGTTAATTTTTAATATGTACAAAATATATTCTTTATACTGTCTGGGTCATTATTTTATTAAAAAACACTTATTATATTAAAAGTATATTATAGTTTTTGAAAATAATTTTTTTTACATAATTGTCTGTTGAAATAACTTATCTAAAAATTGTATTTTTTAAACAACGAAGATACATTTTTAATCTTAAAATCTGAAGCAGAATTTTTTTCGGAATATTTCGATGCATCAAAATGATTATCAATCATATGACGAGTATTCGGTGAGTAAAGTGAAGTGGTACATGATAGCCAGTAAAATTTTAGTCTACTACTCTGCAAATTTTAACTTAAAATATATATTATTACCAGAGCTCAAAACTTAATTTATTTGCATATTTTATCGGGATATAAGAAGAAGAAATAGTATTCGATACATATTTATTTTTTGATAAACAAGTATTTCAAAAATTTTATCGCAATATTATTAGGTTTTATTTTCTTCGCATCATACATTTTGGAAAGATTTAATCATTTTTTTGCAAATTCTATAATTTATAAATTTAATTAATAAGAAAAATGAAATCATATGACATAATTTATAAATTATTCGTCCGAATTTTGATTTTAATGTATAGAAATACTTGCAAAATAATTTGCTTCAATATATAATAAAAAAATGTATGCTGTATTTAAAAAAGTAAAAATCATGCAAATATCTATAGATAAAAATTATTTGAAAATAAATCTTATTAAAAAATTTGTTGTTTTATTAACTGGAAATTATGAAAAAATATTTTCTAAAACAAAATTACACATACAAATAAAATTTGAAAATACTAATAATATTTACGTACTAGGTAAAATGGCTAAAAAAAGTAATTACAATAAATTGTTACTATAAAGTTATAAATAATAACTATTAAGATTTATGAATTATCTAAAATTTAAATTATTCAGTAATTTGGACTAATTCTCTAGTAGAATTCAATTCAAATTGAATGCAGAGAATATGCTTAAATTCTAATCCCAGTGATGAATATATTGATATATAATAACGACATGTACTACGTTTGTTATTTTATTATATTATTTAACTGTGTCTTAAATCACTTTTATATTATGAAATATGGTTAAACTTATAAGTTTATGGTTAGTTTCTAGTATAAGGTTGGTTCATGTCGGTTATCGTTACATTATTAGGAGTAAAGAGTAAAAAATGTTCAATAATAATTCTCTTAGTTAATGGTAAAACGTTATATCGATTTTCTTTATTTTTTGTAAGTTAAATAACGAAAAACCATACTTTTTTCTTAATACTTATATTAGAATTTTCTATAATGATGCAATTTTGAATAAAAAAAAAATCTTTATAACTTATTAATAAATAAATAAACTGTTATAATTTGCTTAAAGTAATAACTAAATAACATTTATATCCATAAAAAAAATATTCTATCAGTCAACAATTTGTAACAATCTTAATTATCGCTTACGATTTGGCATTTAAATGATCACGACTGTATTTTAAATTAAAAAAAAACATCAACGCGCGTTTTCTCCGCCTTTGAAGATATCTAATTCAAATTCTAATAACAGTAATAACTGATTTTGTATTGTTAGCATTCATATAATGATCAAATTACCAATAAATACATTTAAAGGTAGGAACATAACATTAGTTAGCTTTTATCGATATTTTAGGAACATGATTTTTTTTTATACGAGTTATCAGTATTTATTTATATTAATATTTTAAGTATAATATTTCACTTATAAATCTAAATATCAATAAAAATTTGTGAGAAATAAAAAAATGAAGAAGCTACCTTTAATTTTAAAGTTTCATTGGTCAATTACCTCTTATATTTAAGCTAACAACCTCAAAATCAGTTCGCCTGAATACAAAATATAATCTATGTTGTATGTTTGTAAAATAGAAAAAACTCATGTGCGTTTCCCACAAACGAAATACTTAAAATTAAAAAAAACATTAAAATTAATTTAATTGATTATATAAAAATATTAGGGTGTAAATGTATTTCAATTTAATTATATATTAATTATTTTTAATTAATGCTAAATTATTTTTTTATAACCATAAAATCTGTTTACTTTTTAATTGTCAATTAAATATTTATGGTTTTTAACTATCGACTTTTCGAATTCTCTTTTTTTAACAATAGAATAAATGTGTGTGGTATAAAATTTACGGTTATGAGCGGTAAGTGAACGATTATGTCGTCCGCCGAAATAATAATAGATATAAGACTTATCATATTGTATTAAAATTATTTCTTAATTCAATATTCTTTTCGTAATTTCAGCTCTAAATTATAAACATTGAAGAAGATGTAAGTTTACGGAAACGATTGCCTCACGTAATAAGAAACAATACTAAGATAGTATGATGATGGTCGATGCTGACAAAGCCACGAAGGGTGCACAATAGGCAAACGTTCTAAAATTACAATCAGCTACAGCACCCTAGCAAAATTATAAGAATAATATACAATATATACGACTTTTATTGATAAATGTAAAAATCGCGAAGACAAACAAATACATAGTGTCCGAGAAGTACGATTCAGCGATACGCGATAACTGAAAAAAGGAAAGTATTGTTACCAGAAACAAAATTGTAACACGCAACAAACCGATATCGCAATTACAATGATAATAATTACACCAATACTATCGAACAGTTCAATTAAAACAATTATAAAATATAAATTGGTTCTGTGTTTAGCATATAGAAAAAAAATTGATTTAGAAAAAAATCAAATTAAGATTTTCCTTTTAGAGCACACGCATTTTGGTAATGCAAATTTGAAATTTCATAAAAATAAAATTAAAAAACACTAATAGTATCTACGTACTTGATATCGCATCTAAAAAATAATTTTAATCGTTACTAATTAGTTATAACAATTAATAACTATTAAAGTGTAATAAGAAGTCTGAATTATCAAAATTTCAAAATATTTATTATTTTGGTATAGCAAAACTGCTTAAGCTTCAAACTTCAAAATATTATGATATCTTTTTTTAAGGGGCCGCTACACCAGCATTTGTTTTTTCTGTCTATCTCCCATATAATATAGGTAAAAAGATATTTACTTCATATTTCCACGATTACGACTCTCTGGTTCAGTATAGGGCAAAAGCACCTATTATATATTTTATAAAGAAGAGTATTTCCTGTGCATTGGTCGGATAGATTTTTAATATTTACAATTTTGAATAAACTATTAATAGTTAAAAATAATCAAAATTATTTTAAATTAAAATATACTTATATTTATAAATATATAAATATTAAAAATCTATCCGGTCAATGCATAGGAAATACTCTTTTTTATAAAATATATAATAGGTGCTTTTTCCCTAAACTGAACCAGAGAGTCGTAGTCGTGGAAATACGTAGTATCTTCATTCCTATATTATGTGGGAGATAGATAGAGAAAACAAATGCTGGTGTAACCGCCCCTTAAAGTAAAAAAAAATATATCAGATTTGAATCAATAAGTTTTACGTTAGAGTCATTTGGTTGATAATTTTTGCGTAATTAGACATTTTTTAAATGTTTATTTTTGAGAAATAAAATTAGGAATATAATTTAAACATTAAATTATATTAACATGACGAAAATAAGATATTATTATTTGATAATCTCTAATTTAATTTTCCATTTAGATAAAACCTATAGCATTTAATACTGTAGTTTAGAACCAAACAATTCTATTTAGATCACATTTAAATAATAGCTGAATTCAACACCAAATCAAAAAATATTATAAATACATACGTATTTTAACTGCAAAAACAAGTTATTATAATATTGTTAGTAATAAAGCAATAAATGAAAAAAACAATAACTTAAAATGTACATAATATATAATAAAATGTGTGTTTTAAATAATCTACCTAACCTTAATTGTGAATATCGATTATATAATTTAAATTTTTTTCTAAATATTCAAAATTATCGACATATTCAAAGGTGTACAGGGCGGTAGCCATTTTCCTCCACTTTCCATTTTCCTCCAATAAATAAAATAATAAAATCTTCACTCATTATCAGAATGTTAAATAAAATAAAAGAACAAATTAAATATTTAAAGTATAATTATAATATAATAATACACCGTATGCGCTGAACTTGACAGGTGGCTCAAAAGAGAATGAATATAATAAAAAGGTATGCACGTCAATAAAAATACATCAATCAATAAATAAAATAATAATAATAAATTAATAATAATAAGGGATTGGTGATAACGCAACCAGACAATATGTAAAATATAAGATATAAAATATAGTAAAATCGCTGCAGTAAATAAAATAAATTTTTTTTTATAATTATATGACATCTCCGCAACAAATGAATACCTGTTAGAAGAAAATAAAAATTAGATATACCTCATATGAATAATTATTTCAATTTTTGTAATTACATACCTAGAAATTTCTATGTTTTGTAATTTAATAATTGCATCGTCGATTGCTCCACGACGCTTGTTTGCTCGGTAGTCCTATGATTTTTTTTGGAATATGTATACTTCTCATTTTACAATAAATATTTGTTTGAGTTTGCTTTACAATATTAAGCCACATAAATATATTAGGCTTTTCTTTATAAAAGTTTTCTTAGAAATGAGAGTGGAAAGACTCACATGTATTAGTGGTTCTTGATAACGAAGAAGACAATTCTGCCCAAATAATTGGTGGAAATATAGAATTTTCCGAAATATACGTATCGGTTAAATAATCAGCGTACTGACTCACTCTTTGATCGTTTGGTATAATACTCATAAAGTCTTCAATAAAACATTTGAAAACTTCTTGTGGACTTAGAAATGTTAGTCCAGACGTGTTTCTTATCCAAGACCCAATTTCAGAGTTTTTTCTTTATAGTATTGAACTAAACCAAGATTTTGGATTTTGCGAAACCATGATTGTGTCAGGTGAAACCTACGGCCAACTATTAGTGCATCAGGCTATATTATAGAAATAGTATCATGAATGGCTTGCTCAAAAACAATTGATTTTGGATTTATTATCAATTTTAATTCAATACATTTAAGTATAATATGATTAAATGTATTAACATATGTATCAGTGGATTTATTTACTAGAAGACAAAACACAACTGGTATATAGTGTCCGTTTTTATGTATTGTAAACATTTGGTTAAAATGTTTGGCACTGTATGTAAATGTACCATCGCAATAAATATTTTCACATTCACATACAAATTTCATTTCAAGTTTTGGTAACAAGAAAATATTAACACATTTTTACTATCATCATTAACGAGTAAAAATTGTTCTTCGGAAGTAGTCTTAATGTCCATATTGTTGATTGCTAAATGTACCTCTTCAATATTTTTCGGCAGGTTCGGCAGCAAAGATTGACGGGCTGCATAAATATTTTTCCTGATTTTATGAATATCGGTATCATCAAAATTAGAACAGTCGGCAGAATTTTTTCCTAGTTCCTTAAGTATTATTTTTTTTGGTCGTGAGAATAAATCGTCAATTGCTTTTCGCTTACATGCATTATTCACTATTTGTCGATTTACTTTTTTTGGTGATGGAAAATGATTATATTCATTTTTGTGTAATTCATTGACTACTATTTCTTCAGTTTTATTTTTGTTAAACTTTTTTGTTATTTTTGTATAACTGCTTGACAAGTAGTTAAACAACATCGCAAACGTGATAATTCTGATTTTGACTTATATGCTAAAAAATATTTATAACTATCACGAATTATCAAAGATTTTCCTCGAGAACTTTCAATAAACGTCGCTTTTTCAGACATGTTAAAAATTAAAATTTGATAGAAACACACTATAAACACTATTCGAAGTACGGTAAGCTACTAAAAATATAATCTTATTGATACGAGTATTTTGTATATTCGTGTGTCTGTCTAACTCAACTCAATGTTGATAATCAGTGACAATTGATGATACATAATATAACAATATAAGCATATACGTATATGTCCATATGTTGTATGTACGTATCTTTATTAGGCTTAATCAATGTTAGTATGTTACAATATTAAGTTATCGATTGTTATAGACTTCGTGTGTTGTCGGACACTTGGACTAGCGTTTTTACCTAGCCGATAAGAACGCGACCAGAATTTAATCAACAGATACGCGCAAAATGTGATCCTAGCCATACTCTATTTTTATAATACGGAACGCAACACTACAATATTGACTAAAATATTGGAGGAAAATGAATATAATTTTAGTCAAAAATAATATGGAGGAAAATGGAAACCAACCTTTTATTTTGGAGGAAATCGGAGAGTGGAGGAAAATGGTCCCGCCCGTTCAAAGGTGTAATGGTTGTGTCTCGTGTTACGTGCTAAATAAAATATAAGCACATATAATTATATATAGTTATAAGTTATAAGTCCCATGTTTCTACTGGATGCAATTCATTTTTTCACAGTAGTATTTATGTATTCGAATATATATCCTACTACAGCGCTCGCTGTAAATAGATGTCTTGTGCTCCATAATATACATTTTAATAAATTAATAATTTTGCACCAGAAAAATTAGTATTATATTATTTACTCAATAAATATAAGATATTACTATTTGGTGTCCTCTAATTCATTTTAACACATAGATAGAACTTATTTGAATTTAAAATGTAGATTAGAACCAAATGGTATTATTTAGATCAGATGATTTATTGTTTGTTTAAATCAATAATAATTTTTGTCAAAAACTAGCGTTGTGTAATATCCCCATTTATTCGACGTTGTAACGTTAATTTTCACCCCATTAAAAACCGACTACGTTGCAGTTAGTATCATTTATCTGTTCTAAAAAAACAAAATATAAAACACACATTCTTTAAAATGCTCCACTTAGAATCTAAAATTGTAGGTCCTTCACCCGAAATGCTTTAATTATATACAAAATAAAGAAATAATACGTACGTTCCGTATCTGCGAACAATAATAGTTTAGTTAATGAAGGTACAAATTATAATACACAATAGACATTTTACAAGCAATATGTTCCTGCCCAGCCACGTGGCCCATATCTTATACATAAAAAACCCAATTGGGACTATAGAATATGTCGAGCCAGTGATTCCCACTTATGTTGTCACGACGGACAGATTAGTCAAGAATCTAGAAGATAGAGATATTTTGTCAGATTCTCATTTATTTTAAATACAATCTATGAAACAATTTTAAGTAGTAATAACTGTAATTTATCAATTTATAATTTTGCGCATTATATTGTAAGTAAAATTCTCTTATTTATTTTTTAACTTAAAAGCTCTTCTATGTTTTAATTCTTAAAAACATATCTTTATTGTAAAAATCACACAACGATATACATCAAGAGAAACAAAAAATATAAAAACAATAAATAAATATTTACCAATATTTACTACAAAAATAATGTATATAATATTGTAGTATTAATAAAATTGTAATATTATACAAAAGTAAATTTGCAATAGCGTACAAAGTGGAGACCTAAATTCTGAACGGTAAAAAAAGTATACATACTAAATATTTCTGAAAAAAAATGTTAATAGATAAATAAAAATGATTTAAGTAATTTGAAAAGTGAAATTAATATTTTGGACTTGATACATAATAATGACACAAGAGCAGCATATTATTTTTTTTCATTTATATTGTTTCCTGTTTTTGTTATGTGTTGAAAATTTATAAAATAAATTACGAAAAACGTATCACATAAAATATAAAATAATATTGTAAAATGAGCAATACAATTAAATTAACAAACAAATTACGTACGATAGAGTTGGTCTAAATAAAATAAACACATAATATAGGTATGAGTAATTAATTTTTAAAGTTAGTTTAATTATTTTAAATAAACCTTATACAATTTAGCTTACATACTTAGTATAGCTATTTAAATAAAGTTAAAATAATATATTGTTAATAACATAATAACATAATAAAAATATATTTTATCAAGAGATTTTCTCAAGATTTTTAACTGTCCCATAACAAAATCAAATGACGATAACCTTATTTAAAATTTCTATTTCAATTTTCATTACGGAATGCAAGAGCGATATTACAACAGCAGCAATTAATGCCTTCAAATTATAATTTACTTTAATACATCAAAGTATAAAAATATTTAATATTTACCTGGTCCGCCTTGACCATCTATAAAAACAAATATATAATTTCTTATGAATATAATAATTCTAATACACCAGTAATTTTTTACGATTTAATTTATTTTCTTCTTTAAACTAAAGCGATGCACCAACATTTTAGCGTATAAACTTATAAGAGTTATTATTTATTTAACTATCTCTATCTCATGTAAATTGAAATATTTTGTTCGTACTCAACAGTCAACAGTAGTAATCATAATTGGCGTTTACACTAGATTTCAATTTTCATTGAAAATCTATATTTTACGATTACTAAAGTCGTAAACCAATACTTAAAAACATATTCAGTCTATAATAGTATAATACAGCTATACTAAACAACTTTAAATTCAATAAATTTTAACTAATAATTAGACATGTCGTTATAAAATTTATCAGAAAAACGAATACTCACTAAATATAGTCACTATAAAATAAAATAGTTATGCATTATTATATGGTTAAAAATGATTAAGAATGGTGAAAAAAAATTAATGTTATACCGTTATAAAAGTATACAATTATAAAATGTGGGTAGAAATCAAATATATTATAGTATCTGACTGAACTCTAATAGAAGTCTTTGATTATATATCGAAACCTTCACGAACCAAGTATCTATTTCTAATATTTTTGAATTACAAAAGCTCATATTAAATATAAATACAGGTATATGGTCATTGAATGCAATATTATTTATCTATGTATTTTTCATAATATTATGAAAACGAGTATATTTATATGAGCATTGAGCAAACGTATCCATACATTTTATGTTTACTTGATTTCGTTAAATAATCGTAAGCATGAATAGATTAAGTATTTTAGTTATATTTTTTTTTTTCAAAGTGAAAATTTTATAAAATTTGTTCTCCACGCTATTTTGATCAACGATTTATATTTTTTCCGATGGCAATTTGAAAACGTATAAAACAATTATTCATATTGCTTTACGCCAACTACCTAGAACGGTGAAATACTGTAGAGCAATATCATAAATTGTGATTTAAAAAATTCTTTATTTGTTTCTTCGCTTCAGTTACCGTGGCCACCGATTGACCCGCAGTGGTTTTATTATTATTAGTATTTTCTTTTTCAAAAACAAAGATCGAAATTGAATAAAATAATTTGAGATAGAAGTTTGAACCGTGTTTATGCGTTCTTTTTATTTTTTTATATAAATAATTGGTCAAAAGAATTTTTTATTTTATACTTCTTGTAAAACTTGTATAAACAGGATTTTTCTTGTAATGCTAATTACACAATTATAATTTGTATTATCCCAAATTTTAAAATTTCTTTTAAAATTTATAATTTTAAATGTATATTAAAAGAATATTGTGACTGTAATAAACACACATCATTGTAAAATAGGAATACTGCAAAAACAATGAATTTAAAAATAATAAACAAACATAAGTGTATTTATTGACTATGTAAAGGCAATAGAAAACACTGCAGAAAATATTTATTATGTTTTATTATTTCCGTGTTAGAAATGTTTATGGAGTTTGAACTAATTTGATTTCAATTTAGTTCTTTTTATTTAAAACAAGATTCAACTGTCAAACTCGAACTAAACGACTTAATTTCAGACTGTTTCTTGGACTCACTTCTAATGAAAATCAAGTATATAATATGTTCATAACCAATTTTCAAATAATAAGGTTATATTGATTAAAAATAAAAAATATTTTATGGTTACATTCTTTTCACTAACCATAAAATATACACACATTATATTGATATTTAATTAAAAATGTAATGAAATCTTAAACGGTTTATAGATTACTGGTTCGTTATTAATTTGACACAGATAATGAATTTAATATTTAGTAGTTTAGATATTGAAGTTAAGATAAAAAGCAGTTAACTCTAAATTTATAAAATATTTTACCTAAAAATCGGTAATTTACTTCATCGATAAAATCTTATACCTAGAGTCTATAAACCGTGACAGAATTATAAAAATCCTATTAAACTCGTTAAATAAATAAAAATAATTAAAAAAAAAAAACAAACAATAATACATACTCGTAAAAGTTAAATTAACTATAAATAAATAATGATTATTTACAATAATAAAAGAAAGTAACATTTTTTTTTTATATTTATGGAAATATTAACATAGTATATTAGAGTAGTAAATATATTTCGGAAACTGATTTTTGCCGGTTATTGTAACATCACGATTCAACTCTGGCAATATATGTCCCCTGTCTCCCTTCAACACTTTTTGCCTGTCCAGCAATATACATAAATATTTATTTGAGTAGATATATCGGACGTCGGACGTGAGCGCCATCGAAATTACAGTCGTAGTTCGATCTTCGAAACGCTTGCTCGTTTTCATAGATTTACGTTATTACGGTAACAATACAAATGAATTCAATATAAAATAATAGGGACGAATATGATATAAAAAAGATAGAATTTGTTTTGTAAAAAATAGTAACTGCGACGGTCGATGAGACCAGTAAATTAGTGAAAAGCCCTGTATAACCATTGAATAATAAAATATAATATAAACAGTGACAACACAACGAACTAAAAGTCAGTGTTTCAGTGTCCTACTGCTGTTAGCACGGCCATTGATTGACCGGTAAGATCAACTTATTAGAACAAGAAAATCGGGAAAATATTCAGTCAATTATAGTGTAAGCAGAAAAATATAATATGAAAATTTAAAATAAATAAAATATAAATCTACTTGGTAGCCACTATAGACAGGCAACGGTAATATAAAAGAGTACAAATTTTAGATTAATAGAATCGATTGTTAAACATTTCAATTTTTTAATTTAAAATAAATTGTTTAAGAGTTGTTTCTTAGAACCTATTATATTTAAGATTTTTCTAAAATGTATAAAAAACATAGCAACTATTTTCATAATGTGTTCTATATTAATTAAATAAATGTATAAATCCACCATAGGTGGTACTAAAAATTGCATTTAATTATTTTCAAATCATTACCATAAACATTCTCCATTGAATCTTGTGTCACATCATCTAAATATATTATATTAATGTAATACAAAATATTAGACAATTTAAATTGCATATTTTATTTTAAAATATGTCTTATTTAATTTTTAAGGGCATTTTTTGTCATTTGTATGACATATTTACTTATTTTTTTTAGTTAATTTTAGAATGTTTTTAAAGTCATCAACTTCCGAGCCCTAATTATATTATATTATAAAATAGTCTCAAATATAGACTAATATCCTTCAAAAAAGGTTATAAATACAATAAAATAACTATCCCGTCTTTTATAACTACTTACCTTTACACCCAGCAATATCTATTAGTATATCTGTTAAATTTATAAATAATTTTAATTCAATAATTATATTAAACTATGCTTGAGTGGCATGAATTAATAATAATTTACCGATTCAAAAATATTATATGATCTTTAACAATATTTTAACGATAATTATAAAGTTCCGAGGTTACTTTTGAACTTACTATTAATCAACTAATTCAACTAGATTCAATTTGCTATCAGAAACCAATCTTAAACTTAAAGATTCTATCTTATTTTAATGTTAAAAGAAATACACGCGAACATATAAAAAAATACGTTATGCATTTAACTGTTTTAGATACATAGTTTAAATTCTGTTATTAAAAATATTAATTTTATTCTGTTCAAACAGTTAATGTGATATAATGTAACTAGAAGAGTGACAAATAAATTCCACGCCTACACACATTTCAACATATTTTTCTACAAATAATTATAAAGAATTATGAATACGACAAGTCAACATCAATAAAAATAAAACGTCAATGAACAACAGGATTAATCCGAGAACTACAATGTTATGTGGACGTTTCGTTTATGATATTGATCAGAAGCCTCGACCATCATTTGAGGATACACAATATAATATATGGACATTTTAATACTTAATATTAAGACTTATTTAAGTTAGGTACCATATGTGTACTAATAATAAATAAAAATATATTACATTTACAATCGGCTGAAAATATAATATAATATGTAGAATTAATAATAATTATGATATGCATTTTTTCACATAAGAATAGAAATAATTCCACCATCTCTCCGATTATTTTAGATACACTTTTCAAATTTTAAACAATTATATTAATTTTATTCTAAACTGATGTAGAAAAAACAATATTAAAATAATTGTATGTAGATATTGTATCACCATATCAGGTGTATAATATTGCTTGACTAACACCAGGTAAAATTTCGATGTCAATTAAATGTTGTATGTTATACAATTTGAAATAACATAATTATAAACAAAAGCTATATTAACTGAGTTCTGAGTTTAAACAAATTTAATGAAGGGAAGATTTAACATTTATTCTAAATTCATACACAATATAATTTCCTATCGATTAATGGTGTATACGAATTTGAAGTAATCAATGCCGTATCCAGGAGGGGGGTGGGCTTTTGGACTTAATTCCGCCCCAAATTCTTTTAATTTAAATAATATGTGTAAATATATATTTTTTAAATTATTTCCTATTTTCCTATAAATTTAAGTATAAATGTTTAACCCCCCCCCCCCCCCTAAAACAAATCTTGGTTACAGCACTGAAAGTAATAATCAATTAATCAATATGGTTGATTTTTTTCTCTAGTTAATAGTAAATCTTCAATAACTGGTTTCATTTAATAAATAATATGTGATCGATTCTTCAGTACTAGACACCATTGTATAATACACCATTTACATATCAATAAAATAAAAATTGAAAAAAAAAATACTTATTACACAAAAATAAATTTCACCATACCAGCATAATTCACTACAATGTTAGGACTCGTTGATAGTTTATACTCTAAAATGGAAATGTTATAAGTTGTTTATAAATAATAATATATGAATCATAATTATTAAAAAAAAAATTAATTTATATCAATAAATATTAATATACCTTCATACTCCTGCACATAAGTTTCGAATGCAATTGTTGGAATAATCAAAATTTCAAGAACCACAAATGTAATAGTTATCAAAAAGTGCTTAGAAAAATACATTTTAATTATTTGATACGCAGAAAGATTATAAATTACGTGAAAAACTTAAAAATGAATTAATAATAAAAATAGTTCTCAAGTTCTTTTATAAGCGATTCTCTCATATCCCACCATGCAATGCAAAATAAATAATTAATTTACAAATATTTAACAACAAATATGGTATGACGACAACGACTATTCTTTATTTATATTACTAATTGTTGATAATATATTGCGTAAATGTCATATTAACCTATTTGGAGGATTTTAGTATTTTTATTTCGTTACAAAACTTATAACAATCAGTTTGTTTGTATAATTATTACAATAAGGTTTTTTTAATATAGTTTTTAAATAATACTAATTCATATTGATAGTTTATTTAATTTTATTAATTGCAACAAATTTTAATATATCTATTTATAATCTGTATTCACATGTTATACAATAAGTAAATTGGATGAGATTTAAATGATTTAATTGACAGAAGGGTTATGGGTGAATTCACCCAATAAAGGTATCCTGTGGAGAGCCGTGCAAAGTGCAGTTAACGAGTCAGTTGTGTCCCAATGATAAAAGTTGGGTAAACGAACTGTGTCCCAATTATTTTAATATACGTTTTAAAATTATAAAAACGGTATCATTTAAATTTTTGGCTAATATGTCATAAATTATGATTATGATTGACTCATAATTAAAGCAAGAGACTTTATGCCCTAAAAAACCTTGAAATAGGCACACATTTATGCAATAACGATCTACTAAATATGATTTTAAAATATTTATTTTATATAAATAAAATTATAATACTTATATCTGAGGTCCAGAAAATCTATTTAAAATTATATTATATATAAGATACCTTTTATATTGTTAATATTCTCAATGTGAATTAATAAAAATTCATTTACTTACATTTTTACCCGATATGTAATATTAAATTATTATTTTGAAGTTATTTATAATTTCAATTTATATTAGTTAGACCAAACTTGTGTCTAATCGGGAAAAAACTGAGAGACACAATTCAGTATTTGGGACAAACCTCTTTTGCAGACATTTAAAGCTTAATATAACAGAATATTTAGAATAAATCTAAAATATCGAGAATTCGACATCTAAATCGTTGGCAAAGGACCTTGCCTAACACTAGGAGTTCCATACATTTGAAAATCCCGTTCTCCGGCCATCATCAAAAGCTTAATCTCTATACGATCCACGACTAATATCTTCTTAGTTATTAGTTATCACTAAATACCGGATTTATATGCATTTTAAATTGTGAAATATGCATGCGAACATGCACTAAAAAAAGTCAAAATATGCAAGGAAAAAATGTAAAACATGCAAAACAAAATTTCAATTTTTATTCAATTTTATATTTTATTAAATTTTTCATAAACAAAAAGTGACATGTATAATATAGTACAAAAATGTAATTTTTTTGTTAAATTGTAATTCAAAAATATTTTATTAAAATTAAATTGTAGATACATTGGTGATATAAATAGGAAAAAAGTACGAACAATTTAAGGTAGTAAGTTAATTAGAAAAACAATAAGTTATCAAAGTATGTTCCATGTTTATTTCTGTGAAATTATGACGGCGATCTGTAAGAATGTACTTGTAGGATGGAAAACTGCGTTCGACATCAACACTGGTGATTGGAGCATATTTAAAATTTGCTAGAATATCCGGCGAATAATTTGGAACAGATAAATCGTTGAAATTAGCACTGACACATTGAAGTATTTTCGAAATTTCTTTTAAAACCATTAATCCTTTATTTTTATTTAAAACGTTTTTACATTTTGCTTTAATTATTGTACTATTTGTACTAGTAGGAAATTCATTGACAGAGTTTTCCACTTATCCTAAAATTTTTAACGAGTCTACAAGGGACAAATTAGAGGTTTCAAGCTTTTTGATACTTTCAACGATACATAAAAAATTTGCTTTAATGTAAACAAGATCATATTTTACATTTAATTTATTAAAAATTGATTTACAATTTTGAATGCATTTAGCATTATCTTCTAAATTTTAAGGTAAAGCCATGTATCCACTATAAAACCCGTACAACCAACCTATGGCACTATTTTTAGCGTCCAAATATTCATTGAGACATAAAAGATTTGATATTATATAAACGTACCTATAATGTGTGTTTTTTTTATTGTTAGTTGTATATTTGTACGGTTTTTGTTAAAATTGCAAAAATATGCAGAACATGCATTAACGTCAGAATATGCAAAAATATGCGGTATAAAATTTTGATATTTAATCAATCAAGTAATGATTTGTGGACACTCATTGACTGCATGTATATGATGTTGAAAATAGCAACATGCATTTTATGCAAAATCCGGTCTTTAGTTATCACTTATTACGGTCCCCGCGACTCCTGCTGTAGGTATATAAATTTGAGAGTGTCAGCCGAGAGTGACAGGTAATTATTAGAAATTTCATTTTCGGATTTCCGTTGTATAATTTTGAACTCTCGTCGAGAAAATCGTAAGTTTAGCCATTTGATACCTCATCTAAATATTTTAACACATGTGTAAACAATTACATGATTATATTTAGCAAAAAAATACTGCAAATTGGGTTATCACGTTTAGTGTGTAATGACGCAAGTTTATTTATACTCTTAATAACGTCATAATGCAATGTTTTAAAATTAAAATATACACCATTTTCATTAGCTAAATAAAAGATTATTATTTGAGAAATCTCAAGCAAAAGAAATAATAACAAACCTGTATTTTTATAAATTTGAAACTGTTAGCTTCAACCATAATTTTTCTACACGTCAAAAAATTTACAATGTACACAGACAAAAGAAATATAATACCGATTTTAGGAAAAAAGATAGTTAGTGGTCGAGCAAACATTGTTACGATATTATAGTTATCCAAAGAAGTTTTTCCATTTCTTATTGATAGATTTCAATGTCAGAGTAAAACCCACTTGACTACAATATTTTCCCCCGATTATTTTGTTAAAATATTGGGAACATTTAATTGTAAACACTCCAAAGTATGAACTAGATAGAATTTGCTTTCAAAAACTGCTCTAAAGTTTAAAATTTTATCAACAAATGAACGTACTCATTCGTGATAAAAAAACACGCATACACATAATTTTAAAATCGATACATTTATTAATTCGCTTTGAATTTAAAAACAGGGCAAATGAATATCACTGTGTGGTATAATAGATTTCTAGTCGATTGTTGAATATGTTAAATTTTAAATTTTAAATCTGATAGAAGACTGTCTATTTGCTTATAAACTTAAATCAGTATGTATAATATTTAATAATTTTCTCGTCCAATTAATTTTACCGTAAGTCATTTCCCCGTTCATTATGCTTCATTGAATCAAATTCAATATTTATACTACAAATCATTTATTAAAATATATAAATTTTTCGTTATCAATGCAAAACCCAAAAAATAAGACGACAAATTAATAGCATTGATAGATTAAATTATTGTAATACGAGTATTATAACTAAGACTTAGACGGCGACGGAGGTAATAATCTGATGACAGGCGTGCAGACATCAATTCGCCTTTGATGTTTAATTAACACGTTGACGGACAATCAGAAATACCATTTTATTCTAAAGCCGTGCTTTAAAATGGCACCTTTTCATTACTGCTAAAATTGAAATAATTACCTATAAAAATTCGCTTTAATTTGACAATACCCAACTACGCAATATGCTTAATGTGGGCAACACAACTTCCTCTTTCATCAGAAACCATTGTAATTATTACATCTGTTACAGTAATGCCACATTTAAGAAGGTTTTTAAAGTACTGCTATAGCA
This sequence comes from Rhopalosiphum padi, assembly GCF_020882245.1. Taxonomy (NCBI): domain Eukaryota; kingdom Metazoa; phylum Arthropoda; class Insecta; order Hemiptera; family Aphididae; genus Rhopalosiphum; species Rhopalosiphum padi. Next base: position 87,704,494 of record NC_083597.1, read on the forward strand.
GTAATATTTTCAACTGCTATAATAGACACACGTAGACGATTACTGTAAAATCAGTAAAATTGATCGAATGTCCGTCAACGTGTTAATTTTGTTTCACGCCGTCCTCACGTATTTGTTTGTTATTTTGTTTATTTTTTTAATGCATTTTTTTAATATAATTCATAAAAAATGTATACAATGTCTATAAATCATGTGAATAATTCAATAGGAAAAGTCTTATAAATATACTGGGAAAATATTTTTGAAAAAGAATATATTAAAAAAAAAAACCTCATTGGAAATTTAACGGATAAACCCGAGCTACGGGAAATCTATCAATAAGAAATGGAAAAAACTTCTTTGGATAACTATAATATCATAACAATGTTTGCTCGACCACTAACTATCTTTTTTCCTAAAATCGGTATTATATTTCTTTTGTCTGTGTACATTGTAAATTTTTTGACGTGTAGAAAAATTATGGTTGAAGCTAACAGTTTCAAATTTATAAAAATACAAGTTTGTTATTATTTCTATTGCTTGAGATTTCTCAAATAATAATCTTTTATTTAGCTAATGAAAATGGTGTATATTTTAATTTTAAAACATTGCATTATGACGTTATTAAGAGTATAAATAAACTTGCGTCATTGCACACTAAACGTGATAACCATGTTTGCAGTATTTTTTTGCTAAATATAATCATGTCATTGTTTACACATGTGTTAAAATATATAGGTTAGGTAGCAAACCGATTGACTTACGATTTACTCGATGAAAACTCAAAATTATACAAAGGAAATCCGAAAATGAAATATTTAGGTTTTATAAAATGTGAGCCATTAAATAAAATACTAGTCAATTATATATCCATTTTTTTTTAATTTTTTGAAAAATAAAATGTTTTTTAGCTAATTCGATAAAAAAATTTGTGAACCCCTTTACAATTGAATTAAAATGTAACGCATATATATAACATATATATATAATACTTTTTAACTTGTATAGATTATTTAATTGATTAAAAAGCCAGAAATTAGTTTACTTAATAAAAAAAATATTTTCTGTATCACCAATAACACTACGATCCTAATTCATGATTTCAACTAATTTAATGCGTGAAGCAATAACAATTTTGTCATTTAATTAAGATTGGTGTAATTCAAACTCTTGAAATACATCTTTAAAAACAAGTCTTATCCATTTTTCATATCAAAAAGTAAACGTCTTGATATTAATGAACACATTAAAATAAGCGATTATACATGTCAAGAGATATACATAATTATTATAATGGTTACTTGTAATTAGCTTCGATAAATATTAAGGTATGCTCAGAACTACAATAAACGATTCACTCAAGATAGCCTTTAAGAAAACTTTTCATACATATGCGGATATACTTTATATTACTTATGATATATTGAATTAGGAGAAACCTCATGCAATAGAATTAGGTACAATGAAATTTGTTTTTTTTTATAAATTTGAGAGTGTCACCCGATTTAGGTGTATCCATGTACCACTTAAGGGGAGGTAATTTTTTGGAAATTTCATTTTCGGATTTCCTTTGTATAATTTTGAGTTCTCATCGAGTAAATCGTAAGTCAATCAGTTTGCTACCTAACCTATATATTTTAACACATGTGTAAACAATGACATGATTATATTTAGCAAAAAAATACTGCAAACATGGTTTTCACGTTTAGTGTGCAATGACGCAAGTTTATTTATACTCTTAATAACGTCATAATGCAATGTTTTAAAATTAAAATATACACCATTTTCATTAGCTAAATAAAAGATTATTATTTGAGAAATCTCAAGCAAAAGAAATAATAACAAACCTGTATTTTTTTAAATTTGAAACTGTTAGCCTCAACAATAATTTTTCTACACGTCAACAAATTTACAATGTACACAGACAAAAGAAATAAATATATTTAATAATTTTTCTTTACGTAAAAAATTGTACAATGTTTATAGATAGAAATATTACTGATTTTGAGAAAAAATACCCTTTTAGAATAGTGGTTGGGCAAACATTATTACGATATTAGTTATCCAGAGAAGGTTTTCCATTTCTTATTGATAGATTTTCCGTAGCTCGGGTTTATCCGTTAAATTTCGGATGGAGTTTTTCTTTTTTCATATATTCCTTTATCAAAAATATATTCCGAGTACACTCATAAGACTTTTCCTATTGAACTATTCACGTGATTTATAGATATTCTATAAATGTTTTATGAATTATATTAAAATAATCCATTAAAAAAATAAACAAAATAACAATCAAATCCACGAGAACGGCGTAAAACAAAATTAATTAAACATCAAAGGCGACTTGGTGACTGCACGCCCCTTATCAGATGATTATCTCCGTCGCTATCTAAACATTAGTTATAATACTCGTATTACAATAATTGAATCTATCAATGCTATTAATTTGTGGGCCTATTTTTTGGGTTTTACACTGATAAAGAAAAATATATATTATAATAAATGATTTATAGCAAAAATATTGAATTCGATCCAATGAAGCATAATGAACGGGGAAATGTCTTACGATAAGAGATATTGGACGAGAAAATTATTAAATATAATACATACTGATTTAAATTTATAAGACTATTAGACAGTCTTCTATCAGTATTTCCCGTTCTCCGTCTTTCATCGAAAAGCTAATCTCTATGACTTACGACTAATATCTTCTTACCTTATTCTTGATTAAATAGTACAATATTTTTGTTTTTTGCATATTTTGAACATAATGCATATAATTACATATATATAAATTGTTGTGTATCTTGTTAATTTTAACTGGTATTTATTTAATAAACGTCTATAATTGATGATTTATTTGTCGAATTGTCGGAAATATACTACCTATTTCAACCAAAATGAACTTAATGCTAAAGAAGAATAAGGGACTCAAAACATTTCTAAAAATGTGTAACATATTATAAACGGTGATTATAAAACGGATGAAAGCTATGTTAATATTAGGTACTTGTACTTTAAATCCGGGACAAATCACATCATTTAAATAAGCTCCAACAACATCGTGTGATGTGGAAAACAGTTTCAGCCAATATAAATCTTCGATATAATCGCCAGTTGTTCACATTTGAAAATTTAAAAAATATGATTTAATAATAGCATTTAATATATTAACTAATATTTAAAAAAAATTGTTTTTGCATATTTTTGCATATTTTGGTAAATAAAATACATATTTTACAATTTTTTACTGCATAGAAATCAATCCCTATTTATTAGTAATAACTTATTATATAAATATTATTATAATATTGTTAATAAAAAAATATACCCAATATATTGGTCACGATATTCCAAAAGCTTAGTTTCTTTTAACCCGAGTGTGAACAAAAGTATGTTTATCTAGAAAAAAATATGATTAATTTTCTAAATCGTCAGGTTCATACTCTATGAATTTAAAATTCTATACTAAGAAAAACTTACATAATTTATATTATGGTGTTCTTCTAGGTAAAGTTTTAAGATTTATATTGTTTATTTTATACATAAATGTCCTTTGGATCTTAAATGCTCTATTTTCTGTACCTATCAATAACACCACGATCTTAAATCATGATTTAAATTAATTTAATGCGTTATGCAACAACAATATTATCATTTAATTAAGATTGGTTTAATGCAAACTCCTCTGGAAATACATTTTTAAAAATATGTTATATCCCTCTTTTCACATCAAAAATTAAAAGTCTTGATATTAATGAACACATTAAAATACGTGATGATACATGTTAAGAGATATTCATATAATGGTTACTTGTATTTAGCTTCGGTAAATATTTAGGTATGCTTAGAACTACAATAAACGCATCACTCAGTATAGCCTTTAAGAAAACTTTTCATACAAATACGGATATACTTTATATTATTTATGGATCTATTGAATTTGGAGAAATCTCATTCAAAAGAAATCTGTATTTTTATAAATATGATAGTGTTAGCCGATTTAGGCGTATCCATATACTCAGGGTCGGCCTGGCCAGGGCCGGAGGGCCGGGATTCCTGCCTGGGCCCTTGCCGTATTATAGTTCATGGGCCCCTGTACTGGCTGTACCGTGTTACCCCAAAATACAGTACAAAATTCTCGTTCATTTGTCGATAACATTATTTTTGTGTCATCCTTTACAATTGAATTAAAATGTAACGCACATATATAACATATATATGTATTTAATACTTTTTAACTTGCATAGATTATTTTATTGATTAAAAAGCCAAAAATTAATTTACTTCATAAAATAATATTTTATCATCTAACAATATGAAAATGTTTTTATATGCTATTTTAACAGTAACTATACGGAATTTGTGTTTGAGGTGGTATCTTCGATAAACATTTAGGTATGCTCAATACTACAATAAACGCATCACTCATGATATTCTTTAAAAAAACTTATCATACAAATACGGATATACTTCACATTACTTATGATCTATTGAATTTGGAGAAATCTCATGCAAAAGAAATAGGTACTAAGAAATCTGTATTTTTATAAATTTGAGAGTGTCAGCCGATTTAGGCATATCCATGTTCTCCCTAAGGGCAGTTAATTATTGGAAATTTCATTTTCGGATTTCCGTTGTATAATTTTGAGCTCTCATCGAGAAAATCGGTTTGTTGACTAACCTATATTTTTAACATATGTATAAACAGTTACATGAGTATATTTAGCAAAAAAATAATACAAGCGGGGTTAACACGTTTAGTGTGCAATGACGCCAGTTTATTTATACTCTTATTAACGTCATAGTTCAATGTATAAAAACAATATACATAATTTTCATTAGCTAAATAAAAGATCATTATTTGAGAGATCTTATGCAAAATAAACACTAACAAACCTGTATTTTTATAATTTGAAAGTGTTAGCTTCAACCATAATTCTTCTACACGTCAAAAAATTCACAATGTTCATAGATAAAAAAATATAATACCAATTTTGGGAAAAAAAGATGCCTGTAATATGTCGGGAAAACATTGTTACGATATTAGTTATTTTGAGAAGGTTTTCCATTTCTTATTGATAGATTTTCGTTAGTGGGGAATTAGGGCACTATTATCAATAACCTTACCAGAGTATAATTATTAATATTTTTATGATTATTATTATTTATAAGTACTTAAAAAAAATATTAGGCCATTTCTAATTTAAACAGAACATTTTTTTCAAATTAACTTGAATATAATTAGCAGTGTATAGTGAACATATTGAACAATAATGTAAAAACAAATATTAAGTTTAATTTGAATGAGTGTTACTCTTATTCTTTATTATATTATTTATTCTTTTAGAATTTTACCATAATATAACGCTATAATTTTTTGAAATAGAGTTTTCTTTCATTCGTTTAGAAGTATCTAACCGTTTTCAAAATTGTTTTTAGTTCATATTACAAAAAAATAACTCTAAAAAATAGCTATATTTAAATTTTCAAAAACATTTTTTAGAAAACAATTTAAGCGGTTATTATTTTATTTTTATTTTTAGATCATATTAGAAATGTAGGCTATTAGTCATATATTATATTGAAAAAAACCTAGTGGTTATAGCATCTTAATTATTTTTCGAATTACAGCTACTGCAGCTACTTTCCAATTAATCTCATTTTTAAAAATGTTTCTATTAATATTATTTTTACTTCTAATGTATTTATCGTTTTAGTTTGCTACTTATATAATATAAATTATGTTATTAATTATTAGTATTACTCTCTATCTCTAAAACAAGCTAATAGCTTAAAAGAGATAGATAATCATGTAAACTATCTTAATTTATTTGTATACTTATGATGATCTAAAAAAAAAAAAAATAATTTTTTACTTTTTTACTATACAACTGTAGAATCTAATGAAATCTACTTTTTTTATAATATTGTACAATTTTGATTGAATGTTTTTGTAACTTGGTACAAGTACATGCTTTTATAACAAAATACAATATTAATATATTTTATAAATAATCTACATATTTTAAATTCACCAAAAAAAAAATGTTGTTATTTTCCCGTAAAATTATTTAGCATCCCGTGCCTTTTACTACCAGTCCGCGCCTGGTTTAGTTACCTACTTACTTTTAGGTCCATATACATATCTACTCTTAAATGTACAGATCAACACACTCACAATCATAAAATGCCTCATCAGTATTGGACTGTGCAACTATATTTTGTATTTATATTACTAAGTTATTTATAAATAAAAACGAAAAACCAAATTTTATTAAAAAAAAACAAATAGATTTTGTTGAAAAAAATAGTATCTCTCGTTTCTGATTTTCTATTATATTTAATTAAAGCAAGTACGAATATAAAATAAATCTAAATGTACATAAATATATTTAATTGTTTATTGCATTATTTTTACAAAGATGATTCTTAATTAGGTAATGTATTTGAATGGAACACTTCATTCTCATTTGATTGTAAACATGTACTATTTAAAGTCGTTATACTGAATAATATAGATATTTATATACTAAATAAACATAAATTAAAATTAATCATTAAAAAAAAAAATAACAGAAATCTTGAATCTAACATTGAATAAAACCTTTTCTTTTAAGAAAGTTTCATTGAAATAGTCATCATCCCATCGACTTCAGAACCTCCTGAAAAATGTCCGTATAAAATTTTACAAGAGCATCATTTTCTTGCATATTGTTAACAGCACAGAATGTGGTCACTGGGCCTGATGATTTGTTTATATATTCTAAAAAATTGATTTGAATTAGATTAGTTGAATGTTTACCAGCATAAAATCTTATAAATCGTGTATAGGTATACAAATAATATGAAGGTAAGGTTTTGCTTCAAACCCTGTAACATTTTATTCAATACTCCATCAATCAACCGGTGATCGCAGGTAGTGTCGATAACTACAATAATCCGAGGCCAATATACTGATTCAAATTATTTGTATATTCTTTGTTATTACTTGAAACACACAATTATAACAGAACCATGTTATGATTTTGCAACAAGTAACATGATCAAAATATATACTATATATAGCCATATATGTAATATTTTGTTAATTATAGTTAATATTGGTACAGAATAATTCATACTATTTCGATATATTGGATGATTGATAACCATTTTGTAATAGAGTGCCATAGCTGTTAAAAATAAACTGCATTATGATAAATATCTTATCTTAAATGATATAATTATTTTATATAATTATAGTGAGGATAACAGTAACAAATTATTACCTAGATAAAAATGAGATGAAATTTAATAAATGTAATTAATCAGTATAAATATAACAACATCATCACCAATTTCACAATTATACCACAATACAAAACTATATAGTTATGTTGACCAGACGTACTACCTTAATTTTTCGTAGGATAGTACTATTTTCTTATGTATGTCTTAGTGTCCTTAACAATAGTGTTAAGTACATAAAATTGTACTCTTTTTTTGAAAATATTATGGGCTAATACATGTTTATAATTTTTATAATTTGGTATTAATTTATATAATATATTTAATGGCTCGAGCTAGTGCAATCTAATTGGTTGGTAGCATAGTTAATTTAATTTGTTATATGTTTATATGTTTCCTACATATTAACAAAGGTATGTATTTACTTATTTAAATTTTACACAATATGGTATTTCTACCAAAAAAATTGATTTAAATTTTTATATCTGGTCACCATGTATACGTATAGTTGAATGAATTTTTGGATTTTTTTAATACAATTCTACACAATTACACCGTTAAATGCCTACTTAATTGTATACGCCGGTACATACAAAAATTCATACATTTTAATACATAATTATTATAATATCATCTCATAGTGTTATGAACCCTTGTCCGCATTAGTTAGTAAAGTAAGCATTTGTTAATGTGAACGAACAGTGACACACGGTCACACGGTCTACAGGAATTCGTTGAGCGGACAGTTTTGAGTTTCAGTGAGCCCCAACCGTGTCTTACTGTCTGTATAAGAATCAGTGTAGTACTGTCAGAGCATCGGGAAGAGCCTCTGTTAAATTAAATCCATCTAATTCTTTTAAACTTAAGTTTTCTATTGATTTAATTATTATAATAAAGTATAGTGATAACTTAAAACACATAAATTATTATACGAGCAATTAGTTTAAGTCCATAAGAATAGAAAGAAGACCTATCTATCTACATTAATCTTGCCTTTTCTATCGTATATTATCTAAATATTTTCTAAACACTTATTGAGATTAAAATTTTTCAATTTATTTCTATAAATATCTGATTTCCTCAGTCAAAAAGTTTAAAAATGTAATTCAATATTCCACAAATGATGTTCTAAATGTGTATCAAAATATACTTAAAATAAACGGGTACATTAAATTTTTATAAGTATGAGTATTCAAAGTTAATATTTTGTCAAAAACACATCAATTTGAAAAATTACTTTTGTAGTTGAAAATGTATACGATGTTTAGTCTTTATAGATGGGGTTTGATTGTAAATGTAATAAGAAGTTTAACAAAATAAATAAGCTATACCTATGTACATTAAGTTTACATTATGATGAAATAACGTAATTTCACGACAAATAGCATATTAATTGTTTTGTTATAATTTAAAAACATTTTTCGCGGTAAGTTAGTATTGATAAAAATGTGAATAATAATAATATTAATGTAAAATATAATATTAATTTTATATTTTATGACGTAAAACAACATATGAAATGGTTACGATAAAAATGCAATAAACCTACCGTAATATTAATACCATAACCAATATCCTAACTTAAACAATTGGTTATTGACTATTATACTATAACACGTTTTTGAATAGCAATAATAAACAGTTTACTTAGTGATAAGACTTGCAAATCAATACAAATAAGTTAAAAACATACGTACTTCCTGCTACTTGTACTAAAAAAAAAAAAATTATGAACTGTCATTTAAATGTGGTATTTTTTGTGCATAATTCTAACGTAAATCAAATGTAAAATATAATGATTTTTCCCCATGATTATCAGTAATTATTTTTAATTTAAAAGGATAGTGGTCATTATAAAATTGATGTTGCACATATTTCATAAATTAAGCTACAATGTTACATATATTAAATTTATGAAAATTTATTTAAATACTTACTCGAAAATTCTAGAACATAAACATACTTATTAATATATTATTTTATATTATATACTTTAAATCATTAGTGAGTGTCATTACTGGATGGCTTCTCATATCTTGTCTGCCATGTAAATATATATGTTTTATGTTAGTTTTCTAGTTTTAGATATTAATGTTTAATATGTTTATGTTTTTCTACCCTCTGCCTATATACTTATTGTGCCTAATGGGTATAGATTGTATATTTTAAATAAAGAAAAAAAAAAAAAATATTATATACTTTATGATACTATACGTAATATTGTTTTTATACAAATATATCAATAAGCCGACATTATCAACAATTAACCAATAACATTTGTGTGACACTATTATTAAAACAATTCTGAGTATAGTGATGAAAATATTTATTCATTAATACTTTATACAACATTAAAAGGAAGAGTTTAATGTTTAAATATTGGCAATCCTCATCATTCTTTCATGAGGTTTATGAGTATAGTATAGTTTATGTTATATATTGTAACTTAAAATGGATAATTATCATAAAAATAAAATAAGGAACTTTAAAGTGTATGTAGCAAAGCAGATTGGAGAGTCCGTATCACTCAAGAATAAAATACTAAAAAAATCTAAATTTGCGTTTGAACGACAAAGAAACTAACATTTTAACAAGATAATTCACTCTAGAGGTGTAACTATGTCACGATTATAAATGGTAAAAGTTATGATAGATTCTAAATATGGATTTTTTTCGTGTCGCCATGTCCGGGAGTAACCGGCGGCAACACGCGTCAAAACCGACGACGTAGTCACGTAGCCCACTTGGCCACTTCGTCGAATTTTTATATTATGTTAAATCCATAAGTTTAAAATCAGAAATGCAATCTTAATTTTTATTGTTTATTAAAAAATAAAACATATTACGTACGTGATTTTTCTGAAATGATATAAAAAAAAGTAATAATATTTGTTACAAATATGTATAGTTTCCCTATACTATATTATATGGTAGATTGTTGTGTTTAAAATAATTAACGTATCTATACAAATCGAAATATATCAATAATAACATTGAAACTTATGAATCATCAAAATTTTGTAATTTTATGAAATTCTGTAGGAAAGCAGTTTAAATTTTAAACTTCAAATTATATTCTTTTAAAGTAAATACACAAATATCAATTAGTAATCATAAAGTTCTAGAGTAGAAATCTCTGGTTGTTAAATTGTTATTTTTAATCAATTAGAAAATTTTTAACCAGCATTCAATGTATGTATGAAGAGAAACGTGCAAATTTCATATTGCTAAAATTAATCAATATTGAACCATCAAATAAGAACTAATTTATTACACCATGAATATAAGGTATCATTTATTGGTAATCTCTGATTTATGTAACCATATATATTGTATGTATATATAACCTATTGGTCTTAATATTGTAGCATACAACCAAAAAATTCTAGTTAGACCACAATTAAAAATAACGGTATTTATCAACCATAATTTGGTGAACTAAATAAATATTGATTTAAAAATATAATAATTACTATCAGCATAGAATCCTGAAAAAAAGGTATTTTAATATTTAGTAATAAATGTAAATTAAAAATATTATATAATAAAATAAAGTGTTTTATTAATTATCGTAATTTAAAAAAAATTTAGTATGAGATAATTTTTAAAATTTAGCGACTTATTGATTTTGATTAAATTGTACATTTGAATTTATAAACTATATAGCTACATTTATCGGTATCAGTGCTGAACGATAAAAGAGTAAAACTAAAGATTTGGTGTACTGTAATGTAGTTATCAGAATATTGAGAAAGAAGAATTACTATTCAAATCAATGAAATAAAAACACGTAATTTCTCATATCAAATAAAAAATTGTAAACCATGCCACGCAAAATACCATAAATATAAACAAAATATACAAAAATAACACGTACCTTTGAGTACTGTAGGCAATAATTTTTTTGTTAATTTTTATTATGTACAAAATATAATCTTTGTAGTTTGTACTGTCTGGGTGATTATTTTATTGAAAAACACTCATTATATAAAATGTATTATAGTTTTTGAAAATATTTTTTTTTTACATAATTTTCTGTTGAAATAACTGATCTAAAAATTATATTTTTAATTATAAATTTTTAATTTTATATTCGGAAGCACAATATTTTTCGCAGTATTTCGATGCATCAAAATTGATAATCGGACGAGTATTCGGTGAGTAAAGTGAAGTGGTACCTGATACCTTTAAAAATGTTGGTCTACTACTCTGCAAACTTTAACTTGAAATATATATAATTACCAGAACTCAAAACTTAATTTATTTATATATTTTATCGGGATATAGATAGAAGAAATAGTATTCGACACATATTTATTTTTTGATAAATAAGATTTTAAATTTCAAAAATTGTATTGCACATTATTAGGTTTTATTTTCTCCGCATCATACATATTGGAAAATATAACATAGTTTATAAATTACTCTTTAGAATTATGATTTTAATGTATCGAAATACTTGCAAAATAATTTGCCTCAAAATATAAAATTAAAAATGTATGCTGTATTTAAAAAAGTAAAAATCATGCAAATATCTATAGATAAAAATTATTTGAAAATAAATCTTATTAAAAAATATGTTGTTTTATTCACTGGAAATTATGAAAAAATATTTTCTAAAACGAATTTATACATACAAATAAAATTTGAAAATACTAATAATATTTACGTACTATGTAAAATTCCTAAAAAAAGTTATTTAAATTAAGATTTGTTAAGAATTATGAATTATCTAAAATTTAAATTATTCGGCAATTCCTTAGTAGAGTTACATTCACTTCAAACTGAGTGGAGACAATATGCTTAAATTCTAATCCCAGCGATAAATGCATTGATGTAAATCGATATGTGTATATCGATAAGTTTATAGTTAGTTTCTATTATAAGATTGGGTCAAGTTGGTTATGGGTCCCTTATTAGGGGTTAAGAGTAATTAATTTTCAATAATTCTCTTAGTTAATTATTAACTAAATAAATTCTCTATGTTGTACGTTTGTAAAACAGAAACAACTCATGTGCGTTTCCCACAAATAAAATAACTATGGATTATATAAAAATATTAGGGTGTAAATGTATTTAAATTTAATTATATATTGAATTATTTTTGATTAATACTAAATTATTATTTTAATAACCATAAAATCTGTTTAATTATTAATTTCCAATCAAAGTATATAGCGACGGTTTCCTCACGTAATAAAAAACAATACTAAGAAAGCATGATGAAGGTCGATGGTGACAAAGCCACGAAGGGTGAACAATACGCGAACCTTCTAAAATTACAATATGCTAAAGCATCAAATGTTTGCATAATATACAATATATACGACGTTTATTGATGAATGTAAAAATCGCAAAGACAAACAAATATATAGTGTCTGAGAAGTACAATTCGGCAATACGCGATAGCTGAAAATAAAAAAGTATTGTTACCAGAAACAAAATTGTAACACGCAACAAACCGATATCGCAATTACAATGATAGTATAATTACAACAATACTATCGAACAGTTCAATTAAAATGTTTATAAATTGGTTCCGTGTTTAGTATATAGAAAAAAAATTGATTTAAAAAAAATCGAATTAAGAATTTGGTAATGCAAATTTAAAATTTCATAAAAATAAAATTAAAAAACACTAATTGTGTCTACGTACCATGAATCTTATCTAAACAATATTTTTTATCATTACTAATTATTAATTACAAACAATAACTATTAAAATGTATTAAGGCTGTTAAAGGCGTGTCGAAGGAAAATTCACCCAGTAAAAAAAGTCATCTATTAATTTTGAAAACATATTTGAATTCCGTATTCTCTTTTTTAGGTTACGTAGGAAATGGATTTAAAATTATATTTTATTTTTGAAAGACTAAAGTAAGGTGAATTTTGAAAAAAAAAGTTATTTAGAAATATAATACATTTGTTACTATACTAATTAAACAATACAAAAAATTGAAAATCCATTTCCTACATAATCTAGTAAAGAGAATAAGGAATTCAAATATGTTTTTAAAATTAAAACCGAACATTTGGGTACCTGGTGAATTATTCTTTCCTTTTTTGGTATCTTCTCGTAAAAACTTTTTTTTATCGCAAAATTTAGTGACGTGTGATTGCGCGTTTGTATGTTAATGATTCCAAGAATCTAAGCCGTAGTTTATCATTAATTATATAAAGCGTTCGGGGAACTCACACACACTAATGATCAGTTACAACACACACAGTTACACATAACTCACGATGGTTATAGAATATTGCCTAAATACAACCCCTTAAAAATGGTTCGCTTTCAACAGCCTTAGGAATTATGAATTATCAAAATTTCAAAATATTCATTATTTCGGTATAGCAAAACTGTATACGGTAAACTGTAAACGGAAAAGTTTCAAACTTCAAAATATTATAATATCTTTTTTTAAAGTAAAAAAAAATATCAGATTTGAATCAATAAGTTCAATGTTAGAGTCATTTGGTTGATAATTATTGCGTAATTAGACATTTTTTAAATGTATATTTCTCGAGAAATAAATTTAGGTATATAATTTAAACATTAAATTAATAACATGACGAAAATAACATTTGATTATTTGATAATCTCCAATTTATTTTTCCATCTAGAGAAAACCTATAGCATTTAATACTGTAGTTTAGAACCAAACAATTCTATTTAGATCACAATTAAACAATAGTTGAATTAAATAAAAATTTAAAAAATATTATAAATACATACATATTTTGACTACAAGGACAAGTTATTATAATATTGTTAGTGATAATGCAATAAATGAAAAAAAAAACAATACATCTCTAAATGTACATCATATATAATACAATTTGTATTATTTGTATTTATATTTGTGCATATCGATTATATAATTAATATTTAGGTATTTCTAAATATTCAAAATTATCGACGTGTCCAAAGGTGTACGATCCGATTATCAAATTGTTATTTAGATCAGATGATTTATTGTTTGTTTAAATCAATAATCATTTTTGTCAAAAACTAGCGTTGTGTAATATCCTCATTTATTCGACGTTGTAACATTAATTTTCACCCCATAATAAACCGACTACGTTGCAGTTAGAATCATTTATCTGTTCTAAAAAAACAAAATATAAAACACACATTCTTTAAAATGCTCCACTTAGAATCTAAAATTGTAGGTCCTTCACCCGAAATGCTTTAATTATATACAAAATAAAGAAATAATACGTACGATCATTATCTGCGGACAATAATAGTTTAGTTAATTTTTAATATGAAGGTACAAATTATAATACACAATAGACATTTTACAGATAATGTGTTCCTGTCCAACCATGTGGCCAACTTTTTATACATAAAAAACCCAAATGGGACTATACAATATGTTGAGCCAGTGATTCCCACTTATGTTGTCACGACGGACAGATAAGTCAAGATTCTCATTTATTTTGCATAAAATCTATGATAGAATTTTAGCTGCATTAACTGTAATTTATTGATATATAATTTTGCGCATTATATTGTAAGTAAACATCTCTTATTTATTTTTTAACTTTAAAGCTCTTCTATGTTTTAATTCTTAAAAATATATCTTTATTGTAAAAATCACGCAACGATAAACATCAAGAGAAACAAAAAATATAAAAATAATCAATAAATATTTACCAATATTTTCTACAAAAATAATGTATATAATATTGTAGTATTAATAAAATTGTAATAATATCGTAGTGTTTATAAAATTGTAATATTATACAAAAGTAAATTTGCAATAGCGTACAAAGTGGAGACCTAAATTCAAAACAGTAAAAAAAGTTTACATACCAAATATCGCTGAAAAAAAATATTAATGGATAAATACAAATGATTTAAGCAATTTGAAAAGTGAGATTAATATTTTGAACTTGATACAGAATAATGACACAAGAGCAGCATATTATTTTTTTTTTCATTTATGTTGTTTCCTGTTTTTGTTATGTGTTGAAAATTTATAAAATATATTACGAAAAACGTATCACATAAAATTATAAAATAGTATTGTAAAATGAGCAATACAATTAAATTAACACACAAATTACGTACGATAGAGTTGGTCTAAATAAAATAAACACATAATATAGGTATGAGTAATGAATTTTTAAAGTTAGTTTAATTATTTTAAATAAACCTTATACAATTTAGCTTACATACTTAGTATAGCTATTTAAATAAAGTTAAAATAATATATATTGTTAATAACATAATAAAAGTATATTTTATCATAATATTATATACACTAATTATAATATACAATATTAGATAGAACATTTTCATCTCGCAAATAGCAGATATTACGACATACGTACACAAGACGCAATCACAAACAATCGGGATGTTGGAACAACTTTATCGACGGTAAGTCCCACTCTAACATAATCTTATGGGAATACGTCACTACTAAATTGCTTGTATATATTGAACTGTCTATATACAGAGTCTGATAACTACTATAAACTATAATACACCAAACACAATCAAATATATAAAGGTAGGCGAGAAGGGAACTACGTTACTCATGCTTCCCAAGTTCTAAATTTCTGTACGATATATTCTCAAGATTTTTAATTGTCACATAACAAAATCAAATGACGAAAACCTTATTTGAAATTTGTATTTCAATTTTTGTTACGAAATGCAAGAGCGATATTACAACAGCAGCAATCAATACCTTTAAATTATAATTGACTTCAATACATCAAAGTATATAAATCTTTAATATTTACCTTCCCCACCTTCACCTTCTATAAAAACAAATATATAATTTCTTATGAATATAATAATTCTAATACACCAGTAATTTTTTACGATTTAATTTATTTTCTTCTTTAAACTAAAGCGATGCACCAACATTTTAGCATATAAACTTATAAGAGTTATTATTTATTTAACTATCTCTATCTCATGTAAATTGAAATATTTTGTTCGTACTCAACAGTCAACAGTAGTAATCATTATTGGCGTTTACACTAGATTTCAATTTTCATTGAAAATCTATATTTTACGATTACTAAAGTCGTAAACCAATACTTAAAAACATTTTCAGTCTATAATAGTATAATACAGCTATACTAAACAACTTTAAATTCAATAAATTTTAACTAATAATTAGACATGTCGTTATAAAATTTATCAGAAAAACAAATACTCACTAAATACTGCAGCTATAAAATAAAATAGTTATGTATTAGTATATGGTTAAAAATTATTAATAATGGTGAAAAAAATTAATGTTATACCGTTATAAAAGTATACAATTATAAAATGTGGGTAGAAATCAAATATATTATAGTATATAACCGAACTCTAATAGAAGTCTTTGATTATATATCGAAACCTTCACGAACCAAGTATCTATTTCTAATATTTTTGAATTACAAAAGCTCAAAAGTATTATTTTGCCTATTCGATAGATTTTTTATTTTATATTTCTTGTTAAACTTATATAAACAGAATTTTTCTTGTAATGCTATTTACACAAATATAATTTGTATTATTCCAAATTTTACGATTTCTTTTTAAATTTATAATTTTAAATGTATATTATAAGAATAGTGTGACTGTAATAATCATTGTATAATAGGAATAAAGCAAAAACAATGAATTTAAAAATAATAAACTTGCATAAGATAACAGTGTATTTATGGACAATGTAAAGGCAATAGAAAATACTGATATTTAATTAAAAATGTAATGAAGTCTGAAATGGTTTATAAATTACTAGTTCTTTATTAATTTATCACAGATGATGACTTTAATATTTAGTAGTTTAGTTATTGAAGTTAAGATTAAAAGTTAAATTTAAAAAATAGATTACCTAAATTTGGGTAATCTACTTAATCGATTAAATCTTTTACTTACAGTCTGTAAACCGTTACAGAATTATAAAATTCCTATTAAACTCGTTTAATTAATAAAACTATTGAAAATAAAAATCACAGACAATACACACCAATATGATTTAAAACAGCTATAAATAAATAATGATTAATGATTATTTACAACAATTAAAGAAAGTAGCATTGGTTTTTATATTTATGGAAATATATACATTATACGTAGTATATTGGAATAATAAATAAACTTTAAAAAATAATTTTTGCGGGTCATTGTAATGTCACAATCCAACTCTGGCAATATATGTCCCGTGTCGACCTTCAACACTTTTTGCTTGTCCAGTTATATACGAAAATATTTAATCGAGTAGTTATATCGGACGTGAAATTACATTCGTAGGTCGATCTTCGAAACGATTGCTCGTTGTGTTGTCGCCGATTTACGTTACGCATACTTGATGTTGTCAGGGTGAAAAATGTGATTTTATTTACACATGGAGAGAGGTGCGTATAACGGTAATAATAAAAATTATTACAATATAAAATAATAAGGACGAATATGATATAAAAATGATACAATTCGTTTTGTAAAAAATAGAAACTGCGACGGTCGGTGAGACCAGTAAATTATTGAAAAGACCTGTATCACCATTGAAAAATAAAATATATAAACAGTGACAACACAAGGAACTAAAAGTCAGTGCTTCAAACTCTTACTGCTGTTAGCACGGCCACTCATTAACCGGTAAACTGAACTTATAAGAACAAGAAAATCGTTAAAATATTCAGTCAATTATAGTGTTAGCAGAAAAATGTAATAAGAAAATTTAAAATAAATATAATACAAATCTACTAAATAGGCAGGCAACGGTAATATAGAAGTGAACAAATTTTAGATTAACAGAATTCATTGTAAAACATTTAATTTAAATTTAATTAAATTAATTTTAATTTAAAAAAAATTGTTCAAAAGTTGTTTCTTAGAACCTATTATATTTAAAAATTTTCTAAAATGTATAAAAATAGTTGCTTTGTTTTTTAAAGAAATGTGGAACGAATAAAACATGACGACTAATTTCATAATGTGTTTAACATTAATTAAATAAATGTATACATCCACCATAGGTCGTACTAAAAATTGTATTTAGTTATTTTCAAATCATTACCATTATCTTCTCGGGCTGCATCGTTTACATCATTATCTATAAATGTATTATATTAATGTAATACAAAATATTAGTCAATTTAAAGTTCATATTTTATTTTAACTGTTCCCTATTATAATTTTCGACCAGCAACCTATACATTTAGTACATTTTGATATGCACTATTAATTTTTGACAGAGGTACTTAAATTTTGTATAAAAACAATTTAGATAGCATGATGATGCTTTTATAACCTAACTCGGACTTGTCTCTTAACGAAACTCTATTGAAATCGATTCTTACAAAATTAAACTACAATATAGGAAGAGAGATATATTATGTGAATTTCTCCATCATGTGTTTATCATAATTCGGAGTCTTCGAACAATACCTAGATGGTTCGTTTTGATGCGTTTCACACGCCACAAGGAGGGGAGTCAATTGGAATGCTCAACATTACTAGCTTCATAAGTACGGTGAATGGTGATACATGACTGTGTGGACGGTTCTTATCGGGTCGAACTTTTTAATAACACGGTTGAGGAAGATTATAGTTTAACAATGCACCTACGAAAATGATACAACTGTGAACGTATGTAGCCAAATTTATAAATTATGCTTTGATAATGTAGGAATTCTGAGCATGTTAAATGGTTACAATAGGTTATAAGTGATTTCTGCAGTATGGTGTTAACAGTTGTTATGGTAAAGTTTTATTTTTATAAATTATGGAAAACTGTCAAATTATTATACTAATTATAGTATGTAAATACAATTATGTAGTTGTCATTATATATGGAAAAATATGTAAATTTAAATGTATATTCCTATTTGGCGCTTCTTTATGTTCTTTTTTAAATTTAAAATTTTTAACTTTATTACGTACTTATATAATTGTATTAATATTGTGGACTTTTTTTTTATAAATGCTTACTCTAAGCACTTATACTATTTAATTAACTTTTTTTAAACTTATTTTTATAACCATAATATTGTAGATTATCGCGTCATTAGCACTTATTACCATTTGGATTTTTAATTATTATTATTAGGGAAGGATTTATATGTAATAAAAAATGAAAAATGTGTACATATATATATATAATTAAAATGGCAAAAACATTTAGTATAAAATAAAAAATATGTAATAAGAAAAATTTAAAATTATGTTAATGTGTAAAATTAAAATTAAATTCTAAATAATTTTTGAATAATATACAATTTCTAAACTATTTAATTTAAAAAATATGAAGAAAATTTTCAAAACCGCGCCAATGCAAGTACTGATAATACTGTTGAAAATTCGTTAATATATTTTATCTAATAATTGTTAAATATAAAGTAAAATCTAAGATCATTAATGTACTTGTATAGTTATCGAACAAAAACAAGACATCCAAACGATTTTTTAAAGTTTTTAAGATCATCAACTTTTGAGCCCTAATTATTATTATATTATAAAAATATAGTCTCTAATATAGACTAATGTCCTTCAAAAATGGTAATAAATACAATATAATAACTATCTCGTCTTTTTTAACTACTTACCCGTAAATCCAGCAATATTTATTAGTATATCTGTTAAATATATAAATAATTTTAATTCAATAATTATATTAAACTATGCTTGAGTTGCATGAACAATTGATTAATTTACCGCTTCAAAAATATTATATGATCTATAGTAATATTTTAACGATAATTACAAAGTTCCGAGGTTACTTTTGAACTATTAATCAACTAATTCAACTAGATTCTATTTGCTATCAGAATCCAATCTTAAAGTTAAAGATTCTATCTTATTTTCCATTATTTAATGTTAAAAGAAACACACGCGAACAAACAAAAAAATACGTTATGCATTTAACTGTTATAGATACATAGTTTAAATTCTGTTATTAAAAATATTAATTTTATTCTGTTCAAACAGTTAATGTGATATAATGTAATTAGAAGAGTGACAAATAAATGCCACGCCTACACACATTTCAACATATTTTTCTACAAATAATTATAAAGAATTATGAATACGACAAGTCAACATCAATAAAAATAAAACGTCAATGAACAACAGGATTAATCCGAGAACTACAATGTTATATGGACGTTTCGTTTATGATATTGATCAAAAGCCTCGACCATCATTTAAGGATACACAATATAATATATGGACATTTTAATACTTAATATTAAGACTATTTTAATTTAGGTACCATATGTGTATAATAATAAATTAAAATATATTACATTTACAATTGGCTGAAAATATATTATAATATGTAGTATTAATAATAATTATGATATGCATTTTTTCACATAAGAATAGAAATAATTCCACCATCTCTCCGATTATTTTAGATACATTTTTGAAATTTTAAACAATTATATTAATTTTATTCTAAACTGATGTAGAAAAAACAATATTAAAATAATTGTATGTAAATATTGTTTCACCATATCAGGTGTATAATATTGCTTGACTAACACCAGATAAAATTTCGATGTCAATTAAATGTTGTATGTTATATAATTTGAAATAACATAATTATAAACAACAGCTATATTATTTGAGTTCTGAGTTTAAACAAATTTAATGAAGGGAAGATTTAAGCAAACGAATTTGAAGTAATCAATGCCGTATCTAGGAGGGGGTGGGCTTTTGGACTTAATTCCACCCCAAATTCTTTTAATTTAAATAATATGTGTAAATATATATTTTTTAAATAATTTCCTATTTTCCTATAAATTTAAGTATAAACGTTTACCCCCCCCCCCTCTAAAACAAATCCTGGTTACAGCATTGAAAGTAATAATCAATTAATCAATATGATTTATTTTTTTCTCTAGTTAATAGTAAATCTTCAATAACATGTTTCATTTAATAAATAATATGTGAAAGATTCTTCAGTTCTAGACACCATTGTATAATACACCATTTACATATCAATAAAATAAAAATTGAAAAAAAAAATACTTATTACTCAAAAATAAATTTTACCATACCAGCATAATTCACTATAATGTTAGTATTCGTTGACTTTGAATAATCTAAAATTGTAAGAAATGGTATGTTATTTACAAATTATAATATATAAATCATAATTTTTATAAAAAAAAAATTTATTTATATCCATAAATATGAACATACCAACATACTCCTGCACATAATCTTCGAATGCAATTGTTGGAATAATCAAAATTTCAAGAACCACAAATATAATAGTTATCAAAAAGTGCTTAGAAAAATACATTTTAATTATTTGATACGCAGATAGAATATAAATTATGTGAAAAACTTCAAGATGAATTAATAATAAAAATAATTCTCAAGTTCTTTTATAAGCAATTCTCTCATATCCCATCATGCAGTGCTAAATAAATAATTAATTTACAAATATTTAACAACAAATATGGTATGACGACAACGACTATTCTTTGTTTCAATTACTAACTGTTGATAATATATTGCGTAAATGTCATATTAACCTAGTTTAGACGAATTAATAAAACTTACAACAATCGTTTGTTTGTATAATTAATACAATAAGGTTTTTGTAATATAGTTTTTAAATAATACTATTTCATATTAATAGTTTATTTTATTTTATTAATTGGAACAAATTTTAATATTATATCTATTCATAATCTGTATTCACATGTTGTACAATAAGTACATTTAATGAGATGGTAAAGGACCTTGCCTAACACTAGGAGTTTCATACTTTTGAAAATCCCGTTCTCAGCCCTTCATCAAAAACCTAATCTCTATGACCCAAGACTAATATCTTCTTAGTTATTAGTAATAACTTATTACGGTCCCCGCGTCTGCTTCTGGTAATTTTCTAGGTAAAGTTTTAGGACTTTTATTGTTTTTATTATACACAAACGACCTTATGGATCTTGAAAGCTCTATTTTCGGTATCACCAATAACACTTCGATCCTATAATTATCAAGATTTCAATTAATTTAATACGTAAAGCAACAACAATTTTGTCATTTATTAAAGATTGGTTTAATTCAAACTCTTGAAATACATTTTTAAAAACATGACTTATCCTTTTTTTCATACCTAAAGTATTGAATCTTGGTGTTAATGAACACATTAAAATATGCGATGATACATGTCGAGATATGTAAATATAATGGTTACTAGTATTTAGCTTCGATAAATATTAAGGTATGCTCAGAACTACAATAAACGCATCACTGAGGACAACCTCTAAGAAAACTTTTCATACATATGCGGATATACTTTATATTACTTATGATATATTGAATTAGGAGAAACCTCATGCAATAGAATTAGGTACAATGAAATTTGTTTTTTTACGAATTTGAGATTGTCACCCGATTTAGGTGTATCCATGTACCACTTAAGGGGAGGTAATTTTTTGGAAATTTCATTTTCGGATTTCCTTTGTATAATTTTGAGTTTTCATCGAGTAAATCGTAAGTCAATCGGTTTGCTACCTAACCTATATATTTTAACACATGTGTAAACAATGACATGATTATATTTAGCAAAAAAATACTGCAAACATGGTTATCACGTTTAGTGTGCAATGACGCAAGTTTATTTATACTCTTATTAACGTCATAATTCAATGTTTTAAAAAAAATATACATCATTTTCATTAGCTAAATAAAAGATTATTATTTGAGAAATTTCAAGCAAAAGAAATTATAACAAACCTGTATTTTTATAAATTTGAAAGTGTTAGCCTCAACAATAATTTTTCTTTACGTAAAAAATTGTACAATGTTTATAGATAGAAATATTACCGATTTTGGGAAAAAAGACCCCTTTAGAATAGTGGTTGGGCAAACATTATTACGATATTAGTTATCCAGAGAAGGTTTTCCATTTCTTATTGATAGATTTTCCGTAGCTCGGGTTTATCCGTTAAATTTCGGATGGAGTTTTTCTTTTTTCATATATTCCTTTATCAAAAATATACTCCGAGTACACTAATAAGACTTTTCCTATTGAACTATTCACGTGATTTATAGATATTCTATAAATGTTTTATGAATTATATTAAAATAATCCATTAAAAAAATAAACAAAATAACAATCAAATCCACGAGAACGGCGTGAAACAAAATTAATTAAACATCAAAGGCGACTTGGTGACTGCACGTCCCTTATCAGATTATTATCTCCGTCGCTATCTAAACATTAGTTATAATACTCGTATTACAATAATTGAATCTATCAATGCTATTAATTTGTGGGCCTATTTTTTGGGTTTTACACTGATAAAGAAAAATATATACAATAATAAATGATTTGTAGTAAAAATATTGAATTCGATTCAATGAAGTATAATAAACGGAGAAATGCCTTACAGTAAAAATTATTCGACGAGAAAATTATTAAATATAATGCATACTGATTTAAGTTTATAAGACTGTAAGACAGTCTTTTATCAGAATTATCTTTTCGTAAAAAATTAAATAAAATTGAATTGAAATTTAACTTTTTCCACAATCGACTAGCTGCCTATTATACCACACGGTGATATTCATTTGCCCTCTTTTTAAATTCAAAGCGAATAAATAAATGTATTGATTTTAAAATTAAGTGTTTGCGTATTTTTTTTTATCGCGAATAAGTACACGTTCATTTGTCGATAACATTTTAAACTTTAGAGCAGTTTTTGATAGCGATTTCTATCTAGTTCGTCTTTGGAGTGTTTACAATTAAATATTCCAAATATCTTAACAAAATAATAGGGGGGAAAAATAGTAATCAAGTGGTTTTTACTCTGCCGTGCATTAAGTGTCAAGTAAATCACTATAATGGGTGTACCTTTGTACATTGGAGTACTTGATTTTTTTAATTTTTAAATCCACAAATTAGAAAGAAATTATTTGTAAAATTTGAGAATATTGAGGTTTTATAATATGTGTGCCAATTAATAAAATACTAGTCAATTGGTTTCCGCTCTGCTTTATGATATAGGTATAATGCGGAATACTATAATGAACTAAAAACTGTATATTATATCTATTTTTCTAATTTTTTGAAAAATTAAATGTTTTTTTAGCTAATTTAATAAAAACGTTATTTTTGTGACACCCTTTAAAATTGAATTAAAATGTAACGCACACATATAACATATATATATATATATACAACATATTTATGTATATAATACTTTTTAACTTGTATAGATTATTTTATTGATTAAAAAAGCCGAAAATTAATTTACTTAATCAAAGAATATTTTATCATCTAACAATATGAAAATGGTTTTATGTGCTTTTTTAACAGTCACTATGCGGAATTTGTGTTTGGGGTGGTACCTTCGATAAATATTTAGGTATTCTCAGAACCACAATAAACGCATTACTATGGATAGCCTTCAAGAAAACTTTTCATACAATTACGATTATACTTTATATTACTTATGATCTATTGAATTTGGAGAAATCTAATGCAAAAGAAGTAGGTATTAATAAATCTCTATTTTTATAAATTTAAGAGAGTAAGCCAATTTAAGCGTATCCTTGTATGGTTTCGCTGCCATATCGAATAGAGTTGTATAGGCCGCCTGTCTTAAATCATTTCGGATCGACGAGTGGTTAAGTTTCGTTGGTTTAGGAGGACCTAACCTAATCACATTTTGTTAACGGATTTCTGTTGTATAATTTTGAGCTCTTAGCGATAAACTCATAAGTCAATCGGTTAGTTACCTAACCTATATATTTTTCAACATATGTGTAAACAACCACATGGTTATATTCAGCAATTAAATAATGCAAACTGGGTCAACACGTTTAGTGCGTAATAGTCCAAATTATTTATACTCTTATTAACGTCATTTTTCAATATATTTAAAAATTATACATCTTTTTATTAGATAAATAAAAAGTTATTATTGGAGATACCTCATGAAAATAAAGGTATTAACAAATCTGTATTTTTATAAATTTAATAGTGTTAGCTTCAACCATAATTATTCTGCACGTCAAAAAATTTACAATGTACATAGATAAAAGAAATATAATACCGAGTTTTGGAAAAAACATTCTTTTTAACGTACTCGGTGGAACATTGTTATGATATTAGTTATCCACAGAAGGTTTTTCATTTTTTGTTGATAGGTTTTCATTAGTGAAGAATTAGAGCACTATTTATAAGGTGTTTACCAATAATAAGACACGATTGGTTTATATATCTTTAATATTACATCATTTAAAATAATACTTTACAGTTTAACAAATGGCTATTATAATAATAAAATAAAACTCACAACTCGTTAATATTTTATAAAAGATATCATTTCTACCTACCCGGGAATAGTAAATTACATTTCATTAAATCAATTTGGTAAAATAGAATAATAACTAAAAAAACTCAATGTTAAATTTCGTTATTTACGCAATTGTTTTGTGCGCTGATAGAATTTTAACACAAATGCCACTTATCACTATATTATCAATAACCTTACCAGAGTATCATTATTAATATTATTATGAGTATTATTATTTAAGTAAGTACTTTTAAAAAATATTAGGCCAACTATAATTTAAATACAACATATCTGAACTTTATTCAGACTTTTTTTGATATTTGATTTAGACCACTGTGGAGTTAAAATGAACTTGAATATAATTAGCAGTGTATAGTGAACATATTGAACAATAATATAAAAACATATATTTAGTACAATTTCAATGAGTGTTACTCAATATTTTTTATTATGGTATGGATTACCTAGCATTAAAGTTACTAAGATTATAGAATTTTACCATAATATTACGCTTCGTACTTTGATGGTGAGTGTCCATTTAGTGCCGTTTATCAATTAATATATTATTAAGTAATAGTTTGGACGTATAAAAATGTTTCAGTAGGTATACATGTGTGCACGAAAAACGATTTTCTAATTAAACAATTTTGTAATTATTATGTATATTATATGTTAAACTATGTTATTTACGCACTTGCATTGTGCACTGATAGAATTTTAAAAATAATGACACTTATCACTATGTCAATAACCTCATCGGAGTTTAATTATTAATATTAGATCAGTATTATTATTTAAGTTCTGTTAAATAGTTTTAGGTCAATTATAATTTATATACAACATGTCTAAACTTTATTCAGATAAGTCGTCAATATTTGATGTATGGTAAGCAGTAAGCGGGGGTTAATTTTCCCGATGGTAAATTCTCCCGGGTCAACTTTATGTTTACTGAAGTAAATGTGTAAGCTCTCCTGGGTTAACATTTTCAAACTGAAATATACATTACCAACAAAACATGTAATAACTGTAATACGAAAAATAAAGAAAAAACTAAAGGTATCTCAACAAATATTGGATTATAAAGAAATAGATACCATACATTTTTAAAATCTGTTTTTTCTATTATCAAAAAAAAAAAAAAATTAAATTTAAACATTTTTATTTTATTATATATTTTGTATTCATTTGTATCTTAAATGTATTTTATATTTTATTTTGATTTTAATATTATCGCTCATAGCAGCTAAAGGCATTAATTTATATTATTATTATTATTATTAAATGATTGAATATTTTTGAATGAATTTTTTTAAATGAAACTTGTTGGCGCTGCGACAGATCTTACGAAAAGGGCAGTTGTCTGCCGCAACTTGCGCAGGTGTTAGACAGAGGTAGGTGACCAACTTAATAACAAATTATTATAAAAATCAATTAGTTGTAAACTCTAAAATAATATGTATAATAATGTGACGCTGTCACAAAGTGTTACAAAACAAATATAATATTAGAGTTACACGGGGCCCCGAAATCATATAATAATAACATATAAATAATAATAATAATAATAAATAATATAAAATATAAATACTAAATTATAACATGAAATATTAATTCACCTTTAAGGCAAATAATGGTAAACAATATAACAAAAACAATTATAGACCTGAGTAGGTCCGGTAGTGGTGTCGATCCTCGGATCCAAATTAATAGTCCTCACTGGTGTGGTAGATGATTAGGACCAGCTTGTCGACGTAGCACATAAAGTGATATAATATATATATATATAAATACGGCCGCGACAATTACTGTATATATATTACGACGACCGAAAATATTACTTGGCCGATAAATGGACGAAAAAAACGCTTTCGCACGTTGAATGTCAGACTGTGACGTACAAATTACAATTATATCCGGCCGCACACGACGCCACAATAATAAATAAAAAAATGTAAGTTTATATGAACGCCTAAACGTAATAATAAACACGTGGTTCTTATGCCACCGGACAACGCGACCGGGCACACACGTATAAAAAGGTGTCGGGCCTACCGCGGCAACAACACAGGTCGACCGGTTTCGACGAAAGTCAGAAAAGGTGTAAAGATGGCGTGACAAAGTTGACGCGTCAATCGGGACGGCGGCGACGGATAACATTGAATCGAGTCCACAATACTTTTATGTGTTTGAATTGAGTCCGGGTATTCTCATAGTATGTTTGAATTGAGTCCCGGGTATTATCTTAATGTCTTTGAATATAGATAAGATATCTTAACCATTTATTTAGCCAGTGATGATCTTGAAT
Organism: Rhopalosiphum padi; assembly: GCF_020882245.1. NCBI lineage: Eukaryota > Metazoa > Arthropoda > Insecta > Hemiptera > Aphididae > Rhopalosiphum > Rhopalosiphum padi. The sequence goes on from NC_083597.1 coordinate 87,732,278, forward strand.
CCCACACATCATATTATACCGGGGTCAACCGCCAAGTGAGATATACTCGTCGAAAATCAAAATTTTGAATCAGGACATCCAAATATTTTTATTCTAGTTGACACTCTTTTGGGTATACAGTCAGATACATACATAAAATTACGAAGCAAATCAACGAAACCATGTAAAAATACACTGGAAAAGGAACAATTTTTACGGGAACAGATAAAAAAATACACTACTAAACAAATTTGCAGATTTGAGTTTTTAAAGTCTGTATCTTTTAAATTTTTACCGGCAACTATTTAAATTATATTATATTTATATTACGCATAATTATATTTTAATTTTTTTTGTTCATTAACTTTTTAATTTTTATACTTTATATTATTTTTACACAATTTTTGATAGTGTACTTATATATTTTATATCACACATAATTTTTTTTTTAATTAATTAACTTTTCATACTTAATACTATTTTGTAGTTTTATATTAATTGAGAAAAAAATTGTGAACCGTCACACACAATTTTTGGAAGACTACTCAGTCAACCTCCACGTGGTGTCTTCTGGATAACGCTAATAGACTGAAGGGACTCAACTCCAATAATCTAAAAATATTTGCGGGACTCAATTCAATATAACCGGCGGCGACAAGTTCGCGGCGATCACAGCTTGACCACTCGGGAGGGAAAATGGACAAGTGTGATGACCGGACTGTCACTTGCGTCGCGATGGCCTTTGACCCGGCTGAAACGTGCCAAGAGGATCGGTGTTCGAACAAAACTGAAATTTATTATAGATTTATTTTATGATTTTTATTAAATTTAATAAGTAGTACTGGAGTAGACCCAGGAGATTTTACCATTAGGAGAGTTTATAATCGCCCGTAAGAGGTCACTTGGTCACTTTGTACGGTCGTTTAAAAAGGTATATGCAGAACGCAGACACTTTGTACTGTGAGGTAAAACTTTAGATTGTAGAGCGTCTGAACGGAGACAGTTTGTACTGTTATATACATAAAGTATATATTAATGTATATAGTTATATACCTAAGTGTTAAGTGTATGTAATATCAATTATTAAAATGTAAAAATTAAAAAAAAAGTCAATATAGAACCTTGATTTAGACCACCGTGGAGATAAAATTAACTAGGATATAAATAATTAATATTTATAATTCACAAATTTTTTAAATAATTACAATGACGAAGAAAGTAAATTATCTTACTCAAAATTATCAAAAATATCAATTTTTATTTTCTATTATTTCACTAGACTGTGGTCTATATAATATAAAAAAAAAAATTATATTTATCATTCAACATTATAGTTATTTATTAGAAAAATTTCTATAATAGTTTATACAAAATGCAAGTAATTTCAACAATTAAATTATGTCGTCGTATCCTTGGAAAATTAAAATGTGGACTGTATTTGTGCGTATATGCAAAAACCTCGATTGCGCTTAATAAAATTAAAATATGTTAAAATACTTGTTACATTTGTTTTTTTATTAATATTTTAATTATTTTACTGTAAGTGAACATAAAAATGTATAACATATATAAATATGTATTGCACTTGGGAGGCTGATATACCTTTGTAGTTTATATTTAGTCATATATCTACTATATATATCAACCGCTGAAATCAAATATACGATATTTCTAAGGTAATTAAATGATATAATAACCGGATGTGTAATCACAGAACATCAATATATTTTTACTTTTCTTCTATACAACTGTAGAATCTTATGAAATCTACATTTTTTTATATATAATATTGTACAAAAAATATAATATTATATACCTACTGTAGTGAGTTTACTATATATTTTATATATTGTCTGGTTACATTATCATCAACCACTTATTATTAATTATTATCTATCTAATTTTTTATTATAATTTTATTTATTGATTGATGCATCTTTATCGACTAACGTATTTTTTTATTATATTCATTCTGTTTTCAGCCACCCGCCAAGTTCGGCGCGTACAGTGTATTTTATATTACAATTATACTTGAAATATTTAATTTGTTATTTTATTTTTAATTTATCATTCTGACAACGAAGACGATTTTATTATTTTATTTATTGGAGGAAAATGGACAGTGGAGGAAAACGGTATCTTGTTTTTGGAGGGAAATGGACCCGATCCCATATACATATCTACACTTAAATATGCAGATTAACACACTCACAACCATAAAATACCTCATCAGTATCGGACTGTGCTATTATATTTTGTGTTTGTATTATTAAGTTATATATAAAAAAAAAAAAACCAAATTGTATTTAAAAAAAAAAAATAGATTTTGTTGAGAAAAAAAGTATCTTTCGTTTCTGATTTTCTAATACATATAATTGAAGAAAATACAAATATAATATAAATCTAAATATACATAAATATATTTTATTGTTTATTGCATTATTATTACAAAAATGATTCTTATTAGGTAATGTATCTGAATGGAACACTTAATTATCACTTGATTGTAAACATGTACTATTTAAAGTCCTTATAGTGAATAATATGAACATATATACTAAGTAGAACATAAATTAAAATTAAAAATTAAAAAAAAATTAACAGAAATCTTGACTATTACGTTGAATAAAACATTTTTTTTTTAAGAAAGTTTCATTGAAATAGTCATCATCACATCATCCTAAAAACTGACCTAAAAAGGCTATCATAAGCTGTTTTAATCCAATTATTTTCTAAACTATTGTTAAGAGCACAGTATTTGGTCACCGGGCCTTCAGGTTGGTTTAAATAATCTAGAAAATTAATTTTAATTAGATTAGTTGAATGTTTACCAACATAATATCTTAAGAATCGTTTATAGGTATACAAATAATATGAAGGTAAGGTTTTGTCTCAAACCATGTAACCATGTTTTATTTAATACTTTATTCAAGCAATGATTCCGGGATCGCAGGTAATGTTGATCACTACAATAATCCGAGGCCAATATACTGATTCGAATTATTTGTATACCTACAACTTATTTTCACTTTAAATACAAAATTATAATAGAATCCTGTTATTATTTTGCAACAAGTAACATGATCAAAATATATTCTATATATAGCCACATATGTAATATTTTAGTATTTATAGTTAATAAATATTGATATAGAATAATTCATACGATGTTTATAAAGTGGATCATTGAGAGATATTTTGTACATGACTGCCATAGCTGTTAAAAATAAACTACATTATGATAAATATCTTATCTTAAATGATATAATTATTTTATACAATTATAGTATGGATAACAGTAACAAATTATTACCTAGATAAAAATTAGATGAAATTTAATAAATGTAATTTATCCATATAAAGATAACAAAATCATCACCCATTTCACAATTATACCACAATACAAAACTATATAGTTATGGTGACCAGACGTACTATATTTTTCGTAGGACGGTACTCTTTTTTTTATGCATGTCCTAGTGTCCTTTACTATAGTATGAAGTACATAAAATTGTAATTTTTTTTTGAAAATATTATGGGCTAATATAGGATTATAATTTTTATAATTTGGTATTCATTTATATAGCATATTTTATGGCTCGAGCTAGTGCAATCTAATTGGTTGGTAGCATAGTCAATTTAATTTGTTATTTATTAATATGTTTCCTAAATATTAACAAAGTTATGTATTTACTTATTTAAATTTTATAAATTTTTTTAAATTTCTATATTTAGTCACCATATAAATAGTTGAATGAGTTTTTAGATTTTATTAATACAATTTTACACAATTACACCGTTAAATACCTACTTAATTGTATACGTAGGTACATACAACAATTCATACATTTTAATACATAATTATTATAATATCATCTCATAGAAAGAAAACCTATCCTTCTACATTAATCTTGCTTATGTATGTACGTGCAATCAATGACAATATGCCAATTACTAATGAAAATCTAAATACTTCATCATAAATATTTAAAAGACATAAATAACTTGAATTGTTAGTAAAATAATTATAATAACGATTCTTATATACAGTACACATAGCATAATTTTCTAAATTATTTCTAAACACTTATTGAGATTAAAATTGTTCAATTTATTTTTAAAAATATCGATTAAAATTTAATTCAATATTCGACAAATGTTATTCTATATCTGTATCAAAATATACTTAAAATAAATAGGTACAATATATTTTTATAAGTACGCGTATACGAAGTTAAAATTTGGTCAAAAACACAAAAATTTGAAAATTTATAAAATGTGCAATCTTTACAGCTGGAGTTTGATTGTAAATGTAATAAAAAGTTTAACAAAATAAATAAGCCTTATGTATTTTAAGTTTAAATTATGATAAAATAACATATTTTTACGACGAATAGCAATATTAATTTTGTTTTGTTATAATTTAAAATCTTTTTTTCACGGTGAGTTGAATAATAATAATATTAATTTAAATTATTATATAAATAAACCTAACCTATTGGCTATTGGCTATTATACTATAATACGTTTTGAATAGCAATAATAAACAGTTTAATTAGTGATTAGACTGACAAATCGACTTAAAACAATTAAATTCAAAACATACGTACATCCCGTTGTACGCACTAAAAAAAAATTATAAACTGTCATTTTAATATTTAATGTGATATTTTTTGTGCATAATTCTAACATAAATCAAATGTAAAATATTAAAATATAAACAAAATATACACACGCCCTTTTAAAATTTTCTGTTATTGTGTCGACATGTTTGCTTAATGTGAATAATTCTACTTGGTAAATGATAACGGACAGTAATCGTTTGGGTGAAGGTAATATTTTTAACCAAAAAAATAATAGTCAGGTTTAGTGACTATCATTTGTACCATTAGGGTTAATGATAATAATAGTCATACTCAATTATGTTTTTTAAAAGATTTTTACCCATGATTATCAATAATTATTTTTAATTTAAAGGGATAGTGATCATTATAAAAATGATGTTACATAAATTTCATAAATTAAGCTACAATGTTCTACATATTAAACTTAAGAAAATATATTTAAATATAATACACTTACTTGTAAATACTAGAAATCAAATCATAAACATACTAATTAATAAATTATTATATGTTATAATTTATAATACTATCTCTCATATTATAAGTAAGGCAAATACTTATTATTGTTTTTATACAAATATATCAATAAGCCGAAATTTTCAAAAATTAACCAATAACATTTGTGTGACACTCTTATTATAACAATTCTGAGTATAGCGATCAAAATATTTATTTATTAATATTTATTACAATATTAAAAGGAAGAGTTAAATAATTAACCATTGGTAATCCTCATCATTCTTTCATGTGGTTCATGAGTATAGTATAGTTTGTGTTATATATTGAAACTTAAAATGGATAATTATCATGAGAAGAAAAATAAGGAACATTAAAGTGTATGTAGCAAAGGAGATTTGAAAAGTCCATTTACATTTAGCCGAATTTTTCAACAAATAGTTTTCTGCCACCCTTGGTGTAGGGACTCACCCCTTAAACAGTCGCCAGCTCAGAGAGAGATGGCATCCATGTACGGAATTTGAACAGGCGACGACACGCGTCAGAACTGACGTCGTAGCCCGCTCGGCCACTTCGTCGCATTTTTATACAATGTCCCATCCATAAGTTTAAAAACAAGTTGCAATCTTAACTATAAATGTTTATTAAAACATAAAACTTATTACGTACGACGTATTTCTGAAAGAATATAAAAAAAGTAATAACATTTGTTACAAAATATGTATAATTGTCCTACTATATAAGGTAGATTATTGTGTTTAAAGTAATTAACATATACAAATCGAAGTCTATCAATAATAATACTGCAACTTATGAGTCATCAAAACTTCGTAATGTTCAGAAATTTCGTAGGATAGCTTTTAAAGTAAATACAAAAATATCAATTAGTAATCAAAAAGTTCTAGAGCAGAAATCTTTGGTTGTTAAATAATTTTTTTCAATCAGTTAGAACATTTTTAACCAGCATTCAATGTATGTTTCAAGAGAAATTACTATTAAATTCTAGTTAGATCACAACTAAAAATAACAGTATTTATTAACCATAATTTGGTAAACTAAATAAATATAATAATTACTCTCAGCTTCGGTTCCTGAAAAAAAGTTATTAAAATTTTCAATAATAAATTTATTATATTATTATATTTTATTATTTAATAAAATATGGTTTTTTTATTAGGTAATTATCAGTTTTAATTTTTAAAGTTTAGCGACTTTTTGATTTTGATTAAACTGTACATTTGAATTTATAAACTATATAGCTACATTTATCGGTATCAGTGCTGAACGATATAAGAGTAAAACTGATGATTCGGTGTACTGTAATGTAGTTATTAGAATATTGAGAAAGAAGTATTTTTACTATTCCAATCAATGAAATAAAAACACATAATTTCTCATATCAAATAAAAAATTATAAGCTATGTCACGCAAAATACTATAAATATAAACAAAATATAAAAAAAATAACTCGTACCACTGACCACTGTAAGCAATAATTTTTTAGTTAATTTTTAATATGTACAAAGTATATTCTTTATACTGTCTGGGTCATTATTTTATTAAAAAACACTTATTATATAAAATGTATTATAGTTTTTGAAAATAAATTTTTACATAATTCTCTGTTGAAATAACTTGACTAAAAATTATATTTTTTGAACAACGATATACATTTTTAATCTTAAAATCTGAAGCAGAATTTTTTTCGGAGTATTTCGATGCATCAAAATTGATAATCGGACGAGTATTCGGTGAGTAAAGTGAAGTGGTACATGATAGCCAATAATATTTTGTCTACTTCTCTGCAAATTTTAACTTAAATATATATTATTACCAAAACTCAAAACTCAATTTATTTGTATATTTTATCGGGATATAGGTAGGAGAAATAGTATTCGATACATATTTATTTTATGATAAACAAGATTTTAAATTTCAAAAATTTTATCGCAATATATAATAATAATATATTAGGTTTCATTTTCTTCGCATCATACATGTTGGAAAGATTTAATCATTTTTTTGCAAATTCTATAATTTATAAATTTAATTAATAAGAAAAATGAAATCATATGACATAATTTATAAATTACTCGTCCGAATTTTGATTTTAATGTATCGAAATACTTGCAAAATAATTTGCTTCAATATATAATAAAAAAAATGTATGTTGTTTTTAAAAAAGTAAAAATCATGCAAATATTTATAGATAAAAATTATTTGAAAATAAATATTATTAAAAAATATGTTGTTTTATTAACTGGAAATCATGAAAATATATTTTCTAAAACAAAATTATACATACAAATAAAATTTGAAAATACTAATAATATTTACGTACCAGGTAAAATGGCTAAAAAAAGTAATTACAATTGTTACTATCAAGTTATAAATAATAACTATTAAGATTTATGAATTATCTAAAATTTAAATTATTCAGTAATTTGGACTAATTCTCTAGTAGAATTAAATTCAAAATGAATGCAGAGAATATGCTTAAATTCTAATCCCATCAATGAATGTATTGATATTTAGTAACGATATGTACGTTTGTTATTTATTATATTGTTTTTCTGTCTCTTAAATCACTTTTATATTACGAAAAATGGTGGAACATACAAGATTATGGCTAATTTCTAGTATAAGATTGGGTCAAGTTGGTAATAGGTACATTATTAGGTGTTAAGAGTAATTAATTTTCAATAAGTCTCTTAGTTAATGGAAAAATGTTATGAAAAGACAAGAATCGAATTTCTTATTTTTTTGTAGCTTTATAACGAAAAACCATACTTTTTTCTCAATACTTATATTAAAATATTCTATAATTGATACAAATTTCAATAAAAAAAATTCTTTTAAACGTATTAATAAACAAATAAACTGCTATAATTTAGTTAAAAAAATAATTTTTTTAAACATTTACATCCATAAAAAATTATTCTATAAGTCAACAATTTGAAAATGTATAAAAGATTCTTTATAATATTTTTATACTGCAATTAAAAAACCAATGCGATCATAAATGTAAAATAACTGTATTTGAATTTTATAACCTGTAGTTAAAAACCTAATAGTTCTGTTTAAAAATAATTTGATGTTTAATGACAAAAATATCAGCTTTATCGAGAGTAAATATTACCATTTATTCACTGTTATTTCATGAATTTTGACTACAAACTTTATCAGCTATATAACTGCATATTAAATAATATTGGAGACAACAAATTGTTCAAAGGTGAACGATATAACGCAAATCCATATAAAATTTAAAAAATACATGTTAATTTAAATCATAATATTAAATGTTTATAGTAAATAATAAAGTTAGAAAACACTAAATTATGATATATTATATCGTCCTTGTTGGGTTTAAACATGTATAATTAATATCTCAATTATTGCTTACGATTTGGCATTTAAATGATCACGACTGTATTTTAAATTTAAATAGAACATCGACATGTGTTTACTCCGCCTTTGAACATATCTAATTTAAGTTCTAATAACTGACTTTGTATTGTTAGCATTCATATCATGATGAATTTACCAATAAATACATTTATAGGCAAGAACATAACATTAGTTATCTTTTATCGCTTTTTAGGATTATGCTTTTTTTATGTGAGTTATCAGTATTTATTTATTTTAATATTTTAAGTATTATACCTCACTTAAAAATCTAAATATCGATAAAAACCTGTGAGAAATAAAAGCTAAAGAAGCTATACCATAAATTTTAAAGTTTCATTGGTCAATTACCTCTTATATTTAAGCTAACAACTCAAAATCAGTTCACCTGAATATAAATAATCTATTTTGTGCGTTTGTATAACACGCATATTGGTAATTCAATTTGAAATTTCATAAAAATAAAATAAAAAACATTAATAGTATCTACGTACTTGGTATTAATACTAAACAATAATTTTAATCGTTAATAATTAGTTATAACAATATTTATAATATAATTAGTTATAATTTATTTAGAATTATCAATTATCAACATTTCAAAATATTCATTATTTCGGTATTCAAAATATTATGATATCTTTTTTTAAAGAAAAAAAATACATCAGATTTTAATCAATAAATTCTACGTTAGGGTTATTTGGTTGTAAATATTTGCATAATTAGACATTTTTTAACTGTATAGTTCTTGAGTTATAAAATTAGGTATTTAATTTAAGCATTAAATTATTAACATGACGAAAATAAGAAATTATTATTTGATAATCTCTTATTTATTTTTCCATTTAGATAAAACCTATAGCATTTAATACAGTAGTTTAAAACCAAACAATTCTATTTAGATCACAATTAAATAATAGCTGAATAAAATACAAATTTAAAAAATACTATAAATACATACATATTTCCACTATAAGAACAAGTTATTATAATATTGTTAGTGATAAAGCAATAAATAAAAAAACAAACAATAACTTAAATTGTACATAATATATAATAAAATGTATGTTTTAAATAATCTACCTAACCTTAATTTTGCATATCGATTATATAATTTATATTTATTTCTAAATATTGATAATTATCGACATGTTCAAAGGTGTACGATTCGATTATCAAATTGTTGTTGATGGTTGTGTCTCGTGTTACGTGCTATATAAAATATAAAGCACATATAACTACCTAAAAATAGTTATAAGTTATAAGTCCCATGTTTCTACTGGATGCAATTCATTTTTTCACAGTTGTATTATGTATTCGAATATAAATCCTAATTAATATGAAGTGTCTATTTCTTCATAGTCATGTCTACCATTATAGGAAAATGTGAAATACTCAGATTTTACATTGTTTTTGCCAGACTACCGTAATGGTAATTAGTAATTACGGTATTTTGTACTTTTGTATTTGGTCTGTATCCGCTTTCATAGCACTCGCCGTAAATAGATGTCTCGTGCTCCATATACATTTTAATAAATTAATAATTTTGCACCAGAAAAATTAGTATTATATTATTTACTCAATAAATATTAGATATTACTATTTGGTGTCCTCTAATTCATTTTAACACATAGATAGAATTTATTTGAATTTAAAATGAAGATTAGAACCAAATGGAATTATTTAGATCAGATGATTTATTGTTTGTTTAAATCAATAATCATTTTTGTGTAATATTCGCATTTATTCACCGTTGTAACGTTAATTTTTCCCCAAATTATCCTGGCTAACTTCAATGAACTGAACTTCAGCAATTTTATACAAAAAAAAAACTGAAAATTTTGCAGTTAGAATCATTTTTCTGTTCCAAAAAACGAAATATAAAACACACATTCCTTAAAATGCTCCACTTAGAATTTAAAACTGTAGTTGCTTCACACGCATAGCGTATCTAGAATTTCAATCAGGGGGAAAGTGGCATAGCCTATTTTAAATCATTAAAACTCAATTTATAAGGTATAAGAAATATAGTTTAGTTTGAAATGAAATAGAAGGGTACTTTCCCCCCTGCCACACCCTCGCTACGCCAACGTTTAAACGTAATGCTTTAATTATATATAAAATAAAGAAATAATACGTACATGATCTATCTACGAACAATAATAGTTTAGTTTATTAGTTAATGAAGGTTACTATGGAATATGTTGTCACGACGGACAGATTAGTCAAGATTCTATAAAATAGAGATATCTTGTCAGATTCTCATTTATTTTACATAAAATTTATGATACAACTTTAAGTAGTAATAACTGTAATTTATCAATTTATAATTTTGCGAATTATTTTGTAAGTAAACTTCTCTGATTTTTTTTGATTTTTTAACTTTAAAGCTCTTCTATATTTTAATTCTTAAAAATATCTTCATTGTAAAAATCACGCAACTATATACATCAAGAGAAACAAAAAATATAAAAACAATAAACAAATATTTACCAAGAAGTTCTACAAAAATAATGTATATAATTTTGTAGTATTAATAAAATTGTAATAATATCGTAGTGTTAATAAAATTGTAATATTATACAAAAGTAAATTTGCAATAGCGTACAAAGTGGAGACCTAAATTCTGAACGGTAAAAAAAGTATACATACCAAATATTTCTGAAAAAAAATGTTAATAGATAAATAAAAATGATTTAAGTAATTTGAAAAGTGAAATTAATATTTTGGACTTGATACATAATAATGACACAAGAGTAGCATATTATTTTTTTTTCATTTATATTGTTTCCTGTTTCTGTTATGTGTTGAAAATGTATAAAATAAATTACGAAAAACGTATCACATAAAATATAAAATAATATTGTAAAATGAGCAATACAATTAAATTAACAAACAAATTACGTACCATAGAGTTGGCCTAAATAAAATAAACACATAATATTGGTATGAGTAATGAATTTTTAAAGTTAGTTTAATTATTTTAAATAAACCTTATACAATTTAGCTTACATACCGAGTATAACTATTTAAATAAAGTTAAAATAATATATTGTTAATAACATAATAACATAATAAAAATATATTTTATCAAGAGATTTTCTCAAGATTTTTAACTGTCGCATAACAAAATCAAATGACGATAACCTTATTTGAAATTTCTATTTCAATTTTCATTACGGAATGCAAGAGCGAACATATACAACAGCAGCAATTAATGCCTTCAAATTATAATTTACTTTAATACATCAAAGTATAAAAATATTTAATATTTACCTGGTCCGTTTTGACCATCTATAAAAACAAATATATAATTTCTTATTAATATAATAATTCTAATACACCAGTAATTTTTTACGATTTAATTTATTTTCTTCTTTAAACTAAAGCGACGCACCAACATTTTAGCATATAAACTTATAAGAGTTATTATTTATTTAACTATCTCAATCTCATGTAAATTGAAATATTTTGTTCGTACTCAACAGTCAACAGTAGTAATCATAATTGGCGTTTACACTAGATTTCAATTTTCATTGAAAATCTATATTTTACGTTTACTAAAGTCGTAAACCAATACTTAAAAACATTTTCAGTCTATAATTGTATAATACAGCTATACTAAACAACTTTAAATTCAATAAATTTTAACTAATAATTAGACATGTCGTTATAAAATTTATCAGAAAAACAAATACTCACTTAATACTGCAGCTATAAAATAAAATAGTTATGTATTAGTATATGGTTAAAAATTATTAATAATGGTGAAAAAAAATTAATGTTATACCGTTATAAAAGTATACAATTATAAAATGTGGGTAGAAATCAAATATATTATAGTATATAACCGAACTCTAAAGGAACTCTTTGATTATATGTATATCGAAGCCTTCACGGAACAAGTACCTATTTTTAATATTTTTGAATTACAAAAGCTCAAAAGTATTATTTTGCCTATTCGAAAGATTTTTTATTTTATATTTCTTGTTAAACTTAAATAAACAGAATTTTTCTTGTAATGCTATTTACACAAATATAATTTGTATTATTCCAAATTTTACAATTTCTTTTTAAATTTATAATTTTAAATGTATATTATAAGAATAGTGTGACTGTAATAATCATTGTATAATAGGAATAAAGCAAAAACAATGAATTTAAAAATAATAAACTAGCATAAGATAACACGGTATTTATGAACAATGTAAAGGCAATAGAATACACTGCAGAAAACATTTATTGTGTTTTATTTTTTCCGTGTTAGAAATGTTCATTGAATTTGAACTAATTTGATTTCAATTCAGTTCTTTTTATTTAATATCAGATGCAACTGTCAAACTCGAACTAAACGATTTAATTTCAGACTGTATTTTGACTTCAAAGAGTTCTACTCACTTTTAATGACTATCAAGTATATATAAGTTCATAACCAATTTTCAAATAATAAGGTTATATTGATTAAAAATCAAAAATTAATTTATGGTTAAGAACATTCTTTTTACTAACCATAAAAAATACACACATTATATTAATATTTGATTAAAAATGTAATGAAATCTGAAACGGTTTATAGATTACTGGTTCGTTATTAATTTGTCACCGATGATGAATTTAATTTTTAGTAGTTTAGATATTAAAGTTCAGATTAAAAACAGTTAACTCTAAATTTATAAAATATATTACCAAAAATTTGGTAATCTACTTAATCGATAAAATTTTATACCTACAGTCTATAAACCGGGACAGAATTATAAAAATCCTATTAAACTCTTTTAATAAATAAAACTATTAAAAAAAAAATCACAGACAATACATACCCACACGGTCTAAAATAACTATAGATAATTAATGATTAATGATTATTTACAACAATAAAATTGGTTTTTATATTTATGGAAATATACATATAGTATATTGGAATAATAAATATATTCTGAAACTGATTCTTGCCGGTGATTGTAATATCACAATCCAACTCTGGCAATATAATCTGTCCCGTGTCCCCCTTCAACACTTTTTACTTGTCCAGTTATATACGTAAGTGAACAAATTTTTTATTAATAGAATTCATTGTAAAACATTTAAATTTTTAATTTAAAAAAAATTGTTTAAAAGTTGTTTCTTAGAACTTATTATTTTTAAAAATTTTCTATAATGTATAAAAATAGTTGCTTTGTTTTTTAAAGAAATATGGAACGAAGAAAACATGGCGACTAATTTCATAATGTGTTTAACATTAATTAAATAAATGTATACATCCACCATAGGTCGTACTAAAAATTGTATTTAGTTATTTTCAAATCATTACCATTATTTTCTTGGGTTGCATCGTATTCATCATTATCTATAAATGTATTATATTAATGTAAAACAAAATAATAGTCAATTTAAAGTTCATATTTTATTTTAACTGTTCCCTATTATAATTTTCGACTAGCAACCTATACATTTAGTACATTTTGATACGCACTATTGATTTTTGACAGAGGTACTTAAATTTTGTATAAAAACAATTTAGATAGCATGATGATGCTTTTATAACCTGACTCGGACTTGTCTCTTAACGAAACTCTATTGAAATCGATTCTTACAAAATTAAACTACAATATAGGAAGAGAGATATATTATGTGAATTTCTCCATCATGTGTTTATCATAATTCGGAGTCTTCGAACAATACCTAGATGGTTCGTTTTGATGCGTTTCACACGCCACAAGGAGGGGAGTCAATTGGAATGCTCAACATTACTAGCTTCATAAGTACGGTGAATGGTGATACATGACTGTGTGGACGGTTCTTATCGGGTCGAACTTTTTAATAACACGGTTGAGGAAGATTATAGTTTAACAATGCACCTACGAAAATGTTACAACTGTGAACGTATGTAGCCAAATTTATAAATTATGCTTTGATAATGTAGGAATTCTGAGCATGTTAAATGGTTACAATAGGTTATAAGTGATTTCTGCAGTATGGTGTTAACAGTTGTTATGGTAAAGTTTTATTTTTATAAATTATGGAAAACTGTCAAATTATTATACTAATTATAGTATGTAAATACAATTATGTAGTTGTCATTATATATGGAAAAATATGTAAATTTAAATGTATATTCCTATTTGGCGCTTCTTTATGTTCTTTTTTTTAATTTTTTAACTTTATTACGTACTTATATAATTGTATTAATATTGTGGATTTTTTTTTTATAAATGCTTACTCTAAGCACTTATACTATTTAATTAACTTTTTTTAAACTTATTTTTATAACCATAATATTGTAGATTATCGCGTCATTAGCACTTATTACCAATTGGATTTTTAATTATTATTATTAGGGCAGGATTTATATGTAATAAAAAATGAAAAATGTGTACATATATATATATAATTAAAATGGCAAAAACATTTAGTATAAAATAAAAAATATGTAATAAGAAAAATTTAAAATTATGTTAATGTGTAAAATTAAAATTAAATTCTAAATAATTTTTGAATAATATACAATTTCTAAACAATTTAATTTTAAAAATATGAAGAAAATTTTCACAACCGCGCCAATGCAAGTACTGATAATACTGTTGAAAATTCGTTAATATATTTTGTCTAATAATTGTTAAATATAAAGTAAAATCTAAGATCATTAATGTACTTGTATAGTTATCGAACATAAACAAGACATCCAAACGATTTTTTAAAGTTTTTAAGATCATTAACTTTTGAGCCCTAATTATTATTATATTATACAAATATAGTCTCTAATATAGACTAATGGCCTTCAAAAATGGTTATAAATACAATATAATAACTATCCCGTCTTTTTTAACTACTTACTCGTAAATCCAGCAATATTTATTAGTATATCTGTTAAATATATAAATAATTTTAATTCAATAATTATATTAAACTATGCTTGAGTTGCATGAACAATTGATTAATTTACCGCTTCAAAAATATTATATGATCTATAGTAATATTTTAACGATAATTACAAAGTTCCGAGGTTACTTTTGAACTATTAATCAACTAATTCAACTAGATTCTATTTGCTATCAGAATCCAATCATAAAGTTAAAGATTCTATCATATTTTCCATTATTTAATGTTAAAGGAAACACACGCGAACAAACAAAAAATACGTTATGCATTTAACTGTTTTAGATACATAGTTTAAATTCTGTTATTAAAAATATTAATTTTATTCTGTTCAAACAGTTAATGTGATATAATGTAATTAGAAGAGTGA
Organism: Rhopalosiphum padi; assembly: GCF_020882245.1. Classification (NCBI taxonomy): domain Eukaryota; kingdom Metazoa; phylum Arthropoda; class Insecta; order Hemiptera; family Aphididae; genus Rhopalosiphum; species Rhopalosiphum padi. The sequence continues at coordinate 87,747,992 of NC_083597.1, forward strand.
CAAATAAATTCCACGCCTACACACATTTCAACATATTTTTCTACAAATAATTATAAAGAATTATGAATACGACAAGTCAACATCAATAAAAATAAAACGTCAATGAACAACAGGATTAATCCGAGAACTACAATGTTATGTGGACGTTTCGTTTATGATATTGATCAGAAGCCTCGACCATCATTTAAGGATACACAATTTAATATATGGACATTTTAATACTTAATATTAAGACTATTTTAATTTAGGTACCATATTTGTACTAATAATAAATTAAAATATATTACATTTACAATCGGCTGAAAATATATTATAATATGTAGTATTAATAATAATTATGATATGCATTTTTTCACATAAGAATAGAAATAATTCCACCGTCTCTCCGATTATTTTCGATACACTTTTCAAATTTTAAACAATTATATTAATTTTATTCTAAACTGATGTAGAAAGAACAATATTAAAATAATTGTATGTAAATATTGTATCACCATATCAGGTGTATAATATTGCTTGACTAACACCAGATAAAATTTCGATGTCAATTAAATGTTGTATGTTATATAATTTGAAATAACATAATTATAAACAACAGCTATATTATTTGAGTTCTGAGTTTAAACAAATTTAATGAAGGGAAGATTTAAGCAAACGAATTTTAAGTAATCAATGCCGTATCTAGGAGGGGGGTGGGCTTTTGGACTTAATTCCACCCCAAATTCTTTTAATTTAAATAATATGTGTAAATATATATTTTTAAATAATTTCCTATTTTCCTATAAATTTAAGTATAAACGTTTACCCCCCCCCCTCTAAAACAAATCCTGGTTACAGCATTGAAAGTAACAATCAATTAATCAATATGATTTATTTTTTTCTCTAGTTAATAGTAAATCTTCAATAACTGGTTTCATTTAATAAATAATATGTGAACGATTCTTCAGTTCTAGACACCATTGTATAATACACCATTTACATATCAATAAAATAAAAATTGAAAAAAAAAGTACTTATTACACATAAATAAATTTTACCATACCAGCATAATTCACTAAAAAGTGAAAATTCTGTGTCCGTGCATAGTCTAAAATTGTAAGAAATGGTAAGATATTTACAAATAATAATATATAAATCATAATTTTTATACAAAAAAAATTTATTTATATCCATAAATATGAACATACCAACATACTGCTGCCAATAATCTTGGAATGCAATTGTTGGAATAATCAAAATTTCAAGAACCACAAATGTAATAGTTATCAAAAAGTGCTTAGAAAAATACATTTTAATTATTTGATACGCAGATAGAATATAAATTATGTGAAAAACTTAAAATTGAATTAATAATAAAAATAATTCTCAAGTTCTTTTATAGGTGATTCTTTCATATCCCACCATGCAATGCAAAATAAATAACTAATTTACAAATATTTAACATCAAATATACTATGACGACAACAACTATTCTTTATTTCTTACTAATTGTTGATATTTTATTACGATATTGTTATACTAACCTAGTTTGGACGAATTTAACATTTTTATTTCGTTACAAAACTTACAACAATCGTTTGTTTGTATAATTATTACAATAAGGTTTTCTTAATATAGTTTTTAAATAATACTATTTTGGATTGATAGTTTATTTTATTTTATTAATTGGAACAAATTGTAATATTATATCTATTCATAATCTGTATTCACATGTTATACAATATGTAAATTTGATGAGATTTATTTGACAGAAGGGGGAATTCACCAAATGAATAGGTGTCCTATGGAGAGCCCGTGGAAAGTGCAGTTAACGAGTTAGTTATGTCCCAATGATAAAAGTGGGGTAAATGAATTGTGTCCCAATTGTTTTATGAAATTTTACACAAGTTGTGTGTGTTGACTAATTAAAATCAATATTTTACACAACAATAATATACGTTTAAAATTATATTAACGGTATCATTTAAATTTTTAACTAGTTTGTCATAATTAAAGCAAGAGACTTTGTGCCCTAAAAAACCTTGAAATATGCATGCATGTATGCACTAATGATCTACTAAATATGCTATTAAAATTGGCTAATTTTTAAATATGTATTTTATATGTATAAAATTATCATACTTATATCTAAAGTCCAGAAAATCTATTTAAAATTAAATTTTTCTTTATAAAACTATAAGACTTACACCTTTATATAAATTATTTATTTTTTAATAATTTATTTTCATACCTAAAGTATTGAATCTTGGTGTTAATGAACACATTAAAATATGCGATGATACATGTCGAGAGATGTAAATATAATGGTTACTAGTATTTAGCTTCGATAAATATTAAGGTATGCCCAGAACTACAATAAACGCATCACTCAGGACAAACTCTAAGAAAACTTTTCATACATATGCGGATATACTTTATATTACTTATGATATATTGAATTAGGAGAAACCTCATGCAATAGAATTAGGTACAATGAAATTTGTTTTTTTTTATAAATTTGAGAGTGTCACCCGATTTAGGTGTATCCATGTACCACTTAAGGGGAGGTAATTTTTTGGAAATTTCATTTTCGGATTTCCTTTGTATAATTTTGAGTTCTCATCGAGTAAATCGTAAGTCAATCAGTTTGCTACCTAACCTATATATTTTAACACATGTGTAAACAATGACATGATTATATTTAGCAAAAAAATACTGCAAATTGGGTTATCACGTTTAGTGTGTAATGACGCAAGTTTATTTATACTCTTAATAACGTCATAATGCAATGTTTTAAAATTAAAATATACACCATTTTCATTAGCTAAATAAAAGATTATTATTTGAGAAATCTCAAGCAAAAGAAATAATAACAAACCTGTATTTTTATAAATTTGAAACTGTTAGCTTCAACCATAATTTTTCTACACGTCAAAAAATTTACAATGTACACAGACAAAAGAAATATAATACCGATTTTAGGAAAAAAGATAGTTAGTGGTCGAGCAAACATTGTTACGATATTATAGTTATCCAGAGAAGTTTTTCCATTTCTTATTGAAAGATTTCCCGTAGCTCGGGTTTATCCGTTAAATTTCCAATGAGGTTTTTTTTTTAATATATTCTTTTTCAAAAATATTTTCCGAGTATATTTATAAGACTTTTCTTATTGAATTATTCACATGATTTATAGACATTGTATACATTTTTTATGAATTATATTAAAAAAATGGATTAAAAAAATTAACAAAATAACAAACAAATACGTGAGGATGGCGTGAAACAAAATTAACACGTTGACGGACATTCGATCAATTTTACTGATTTTACAGTAATCGTCTACGTGTGTCTATTATAGCAGTTGAAAATATTACTGCTATAGCAGTACTTTAAAAACCTTCTTAAATGTGGCATTACTGTAACAGATGTAATAATTACAATGGTTTCTGATGAAAGAGGAAGTTGTGTTGCCCACATTAAGCATATTGCGTAGTTGGGTATTGTCAAATTAAAGCGAATTTTTATAGGTAATTATTTCAATTTTAGCAGTAATGAAAAGGTGCCATTTTAAAGCACGGCTTTAGAATAAAATGGTATTTCTGATTGTCCGTCAACGTGTTAATTAAACATCAAAGGCGAATTGATGTCTGCACGCCTGTCATCAGATTATTACCTCCGTCGCCGTCTAAGTCTTAGTTATAATACTCGTATTACAATAATTTAATCTATCAATGCTATTAATTTGTCGTCTTATTTTTTGGGTTTTGCATTGATAACGAAAAATTTATATATTTTAATAAATGATTTGTAGTATAAATATTGAATTTGATTCAATGAAGCATAATGAACGGGGAAATGACTTACGGTAAAATTAATTGGACGAGAAAATTATTAAATATTATACATACTGATTTAAGTTTATAAGCAAATAGACAGTCTTCTATCAGATTTAAAATTTAAAATTTAACATATTCAACAATCGACTAGAAATCTATTATACCACACAGTGATATTCATTTGCCCTCTTTTTAAATTCAAAGCGAATTAATAAATGTATCGATTTTAAAATTATGTGTATGCGTGTTTTTTTATCACGAATGAGTACGTTCATTTGTTGATAAAATTTTAAACTTTAGAGCAGTTTTTGAAAGCAAATTCTATCTAGTTCATACTTTGGAGTGTTTACAATTAAATGTTCCCAATATTTTAACAAAATAATCGGGGGAAAATATTGTAATCAAGTGGGTTTTACTCTGACATGCATTAGGTGACAAATAAATCACTATGATGGGTGTATTCGTGTACTTTGGAGTTTTGATTTTTTTTTTTAATTTTAAATCTACAAATAAGAAAAAAATTATTTGTAAAATTGAGGATATTTAGGTTTTATAAAATGTGAGCCATTAAATAAAATACTAGTCAATTACATATTCATTTTTTTTTAATTTTTTGAAAAATAAAATGTTTTTTAGATAATTCGATAAAAAAATTTGTGTCACCCTTTACAATTGAATTAAAATGTAACGCATATATATAACATATATATATAATACTTTTTAACTTGTATAGATTATTTAATTGATTAAAAAGCCAGAAATTAGTTTACTTAATAAAAAGAATATTTTCTGTATCGCCAATAACACTACGATCCTAATTCATGATTTCAACTAATTTAATGCGTAAAGCAATAACAATTTTGTCATTTAATTAAGATTGGTGTAATTCAAACTCTTGAAATACATTTTTAAAAACATGACTTATCCTTTTTTTCATACCTAAAGTATTGAATCTTGGTGTTAATGAACATATTACAATATGCGATGATACATGTCGAGAGATGTAAATATAATGGTTACTAGTATTTAGCTTCGATAAATATTAAGGTATGCCCAGAACTACAATAAACGCATCACTCAGGACAAACTCTAAGAAAACTTTTCATACATATGCGGATATACTTTATATTACTTATGATATATTGAATTAGGAGAAACCTCATGCAATAGAATTAGGTACAATGAAATTTGTTTTTTTTTATAAATTTGAGAGTGTCACCCGATTTAGGTGTATCCATGTACCACTTAAGGGGAGGTAATTTTTTGGAAATTTCATTTTCGGATTTCCTTTGTATAATTTTGAGTTCTCATCGAGTAAATCGTAAGTCAATCAGTTTGCTACCTAACCTATATATTTTAACACATGTGTAAACAATGACATGATTATATTTAGCAAAAAAATACTGCAAATTGGGTTATCACGTTTAGTGTGTAATGACGCAAGTTTATTTATACTCTTAATAACGTCATAATGCAATGTTTTAAAATTAAAATATACACCATTTTCATTAGCTAAATAAAAGATTATTATTTGAGAAATCTCAAGCAAAAGAAATAATAACAAACCTGTATTTTTATAAATTTGAAACTGTTAGCTTCAACCATAATTTTTCTACACATCAAAAAATTTACAATGTACACAGACAAAAGAAATAAATATATTTAATAATTTTTCTTTACGTAAAAAATTGTACAATGTTTATAGATAGAAATATTACTGATTTTGAGAAAAAAGACCCTTTTAGAATAGTGGTTGGGCAAACATTATTACGATATTAGTTATCCAGAGAAGGTTTTCCATTTCTTATTGATAGATTTTCCGTAGCTCGGGTTTATCCGTTAAATTTCGGATGGAGTTTTTCTTTTTTCATATATTCCTTTATCAAAAATATATTCCGAGTACACTCATAAGACTTTTCCTATTGAACTATTCACGTGATTTATAGATATTCTATAAAAGTTTTATGAATTATATTAAAATAATCCATTAAAAAAATAAACAAAATAACAATCAAATCCACGAGAACGGCGTAAAACAAAATTAATTAAACATCAAAGGCGACTTGGTGACTGCACGCCCCTTATCAGATGATTATCTCCGTCGCTATCTAAACATTAGTTATAATACTCGTATTACAATAATTGAATCTATCAATGCTATTAATTTGTGGGCCTATTTTTTGGGTTTTACACTGATAAAGAAAAATATATATTATAATAAATGATTTATAGCAAAAATATTGAATTCGATCCAATGAAGCATAATGAACGGGGAAATGTCTTACGATAAGAGATATTGGACGAGAAAATTATTAAATATAATACATACTGATTTAAATTTATAAGACTATTAGACAGTCTTCTATCAGTATTTCCCGTTCTCCGTCTTTCATCGAAAAGCTAATCTCTATGACTTACGACTAATATCTTCTTACCTTATTCTTGATTAAATAGTACAATATTTTTGTTTTTTGCATATTTTGAACATAATGCATATAATTACATATATATAAATTGTTGTGTATCTTGTTAATTTTAACTGGTATTTATTTAATAAACGTCTATAATTGATGATTTATTTGTCGAATTGTCGGAAATATACTACCTATTTCAACCAAAATGAACTTAATGCTAAAGAAGAATAAGGGACTCAAAACATTTCTAAAAATGTGTAACATATTATAAACGGTGATTATAAAACGGATGAAAGCTATGTTAATATTAGGTACTTGTACTTTAAATCCGGGACAAATCACATCATTTAAATAAGCTCCAACAACATCGTGTGATGTGGAAAACAGTTTCAGCCAATATAAATCTTCGATATAATCGCCAGTTGTTCACATTTGAAAATTTAAAAAATATGATTTAATAATAGCATTTAATATATTAACTAATATTTAAAAAAAATTGTTTTTGCATATTTTTGCATATTTTGGTAAATAAAATACATATTTTACAATTTTTTACTGCATAGAAATCAATCCCTATTTATTAGTAATAACTTATTATATAAATATTATTATAATATTGTTAATAAAAAAATATACCCAATATATTGGTCACGATATTCCAAAAGCTTAGTTTCTTTTAACCCGAGTGTGAACAAAAGTATGTTTATCTAGAAAAAAATATGATTAATTTTCTAAATCGTCAGGTTCATACTCTATGAATTTAAAATTCTATACTAAGAAAAACTTACATAATTTATATTATGGTGTTCTTCTAGGTAAAGTTTTAAGATTTATATTGTTTATTTTATACATAAATGTCCTTTGGATCTTAAATGCTCTATTTTCTGTACCTATCAATAACACCACGATCTTAAATCATGATTTAAATTAATTTAATGCGTTATGCAACAACAACATTATCATTTAATTAAGATTGGTTTAATGCAAACTCCTCTGGAAATACATTTTTAAAAATATGTTATATCCCTCTTTTCACATCAAAAATTAAAAGTCTTGATATTAATGAACACATTAAAATACGTGATGATACATGTTAAGAGATATTCATATAATGGTTACTTGTATTTAGCTTCGGTAAATATTTAGGTATGCTTAGAACTACAATAAACGCATCACTCAGTATAACCTTTAAGAAAACTTTTCATACAAATACGGATATACTTTATATTATTTATGGATCTATTGAATTTGAAGAAATATCATTCAAAAGAAATCTGTATTTTTATAAATATGATAGTGTTAGCCGATTTAGGCGTATCCATATACTCAGGGTCGGCCTGGCCAGGGCCGGAGGGCCGGGATTCCTGCCTGGGCCCTTGCCGTATTATAGTTCCTGGGCCCCTGTACTGGCTGTACCGTGTTACCCCCAAAATACAGTACAAAATTCTCGTTCATTTGTCGATAACATTATTTTTGTGTCATCCTTTACAATTGAATTAAAATGTAACGCACATATATAACATATATATGTATTTAATACTTTTTAACTTGCATAGATTATTTTATTGATTAAAAAGCCAAAAATTAATTTACTTCATAAAATAATATTTTATCATCTAACAATATGAAAATGTTTTTATATGCTATTTTAACAGTAACTATACGGAATTTGTGTTTGGGGTGGTATCTTCGATAAACATTTAGGTATGCTCAATACTACAATAAACGCATCACTCATGATATTCTTTAAGAAAACTTATCATACAAATACGGATATACTTCACATTACTTATGATCTATTGAATTTGGAGAAATCTCATGCAAAAGAAATAGGTACTAAGAAATCTGTATTTTTATAAATTTGAGAGTGTCAGTCGACTTAGGCGTATCTGTGTATGATTTCGCTGCCATATCGAATGGAGGTGTATGGACCGCCTGTCTTAAATCACTTCGGATCGACGAATGGTTGAGTTCCGTTGGTTTAGGGAGGACATAACCTAACCTTTAGAGGTAGATAAATATTGAACATTTTGTTGACGGATTTCTGTTATATAATTTTAATTCCTTAGCGATAAACTCGTAAGTTAATCGGTGAGCTACCTAACTTATATTTTTTAGCATATGTGTAAATAATCACATCGTTATATTTAGCAATAAAATAATGCAAACTGGGTCATATCTCAATATATTTAAAAATTATATATCTTTTTATTAGGTAAATAAAAAGTTATTATTGGAGATACCTCATGCAAAAAAAGTATTAACAAATCTGTATTTTTATAAACTTGAATGTGTTAGCTTCAACCATAATTATTCTACACGTCAAAAAATGTGCAAGAAAAATATATATAAATTATAGGATCAATTATAAGAAATATAATACCGAGTTTGGGAAAAAAGACTCCTTTAATATAGTGGAATATTGTTACGATATTAGTTATCCAGAGAAGGTTTTCCATTTTTTGTTGATGGGTTTTCGTTAGTGGAGATTTAGAGCACTATTTATAAGGTTTTTACCAATAATAAGACACGATTGGTTTATATATCTTTAATATTATATTATTTAAAATAATACTTTACAGTTTAACAAATGACTGTTAATAATAAAATAAAACACACAACTCGTTAATATTTTATAAAAGATACCATTTCTACCTACCCGGGAATAGTAAATTACATTTCATTAAATCAATTTGGTAAAATAAAATAATAACTATGAAAACCCAATGTTAAATTTTGTTATTTACGCAATTGTTTTGTGCACTGATAGAATTTTAACACTTTTGCCACTTATCACTATACTATCAATAACCTTACCAGAGTATCATTATTAATATTATTTTTTAATTAAGTACTTAATAAGTACTTAATATATAAGTCTATATTTGATTTATACCACTATAGAATTAAAATTAACTTGAATATAATTAGCAGTGTTTAATGAACATATTAAACAATAATATAAAAACATATATTGAGTACAATTTCAATGAGTGTTACTTTATATTTTTTATTATGGTATGGATTACCTAGCATTAAAGTTACTAAAACTATAGAATTTTACCATAATATTACTCTGTAATTTTTTGAAATAGAATTTTCTTTTGTTCGTTTAGAAGTAACTAACCGTTTTCAAAATTGTTTTTAGTCCACATTACAAAAATATAACTCTAAAGAATGGCTGTATTTAAATTTTCAAAAACATTTTTTAGAAAACAATTTAAGCGGTTATTATTTTATTTTATTTTTTTAGATCATTTTAGAAATGTAGGTTATTAGTCATATATTACATTAAAAAAAAAGCAATATAACATCTGAATTATTTTTTGAATTACAGCTACTGCAGCTATTTTCCAATTTATTTATATACTGTATACATTTAAAACATAAAATGAAAGGGTGTAATCAAAATAATTCTACAACAATACAAGAAGTATACCTAAAATACCATACGATATAATAAGTGCTATTTCAGATTTTATGGAAATATAAATAAATTTTATTACTCATATTAATAATGAATTTTAATCTACATCATAGTAGGGATTCATGTAGGTATATAATTTGCAATATTATATGATCATTCGTTTTTGTGCTATCACAATTTATGTCAACAAAATTCAAAAAAGAAAAAAAGAAAAAGCTATAGAAGTATACTGTTGTCTGTTAGTAATTTGAATGAGTAAAACAATTATTATAAATGTTAAACAAGTGTTTAAAACTTTCCAACTCTTGCCAGCTGATCTACACAGAATGTATATAATATAATAATATATTATTATATTATTATTTATAACATATAATTATATATTATAATAATATAAACCTCTGATTAACATATTAATATATAAGTAATATTTTATGATTGTGGCGCGAAATTCAAACGGACCAATAGTAGCGCTGGAATAAAACATGGCGCTAGGACTCTATAGTGTTTGGTAATACGCTGCCGCAGGGGGCAACCCTTTAAAAATTAATATTAGTTATTTTAAACACTTGAATTATATATTGTTTTTTATCTAATATGTTGTATCATATTTATACTTGACCTATTAATTATGATTTATACCAATGTTTTAATGTATTTATTTGTTATCATTAGTTGACAATGGTGAGGCATTATAATATTAGGAAAACTTTTAAAGGGGATAATTATAACAAGAATGACCTGCAATATTTGCTTGTTATAATCAATATTTCTAAGTTTGAAATGTTGTTAAGTTTTTAACTCTTATCATAAATATAAATTCTTCAATAAAGTATTTTGAAATATGTTTGTTGTTTTATTAATAAAATAAAAAATAAAAAATTTCTAATAGGAGAGTGAAGTGAAATTTATTAATATAAGTAAGGTGATGTTTAAAATATTTTTTACGATATGATTTGTAGTATGCTCCAAATATATAACAAAAAAAATTGATATTTGAAATTGCTGTTACTTTTAAACTATTTGGAAAAATACAGCTTTGAAAACGTAGTATTTTAGCTACAATTATTAAGTTTTAGTCACTTGCCCCACGTTTAAATAACAGTGGTATTAGTATTTTTAAACAGCCGATTTTTCACTTACCCCGTGCCAAGGTACAAGTGCGACATTTATTTTTTTTTTTACATTTTTAATCGTAAAATTTGTTTAAGAATATACGTGGTAAAATGTGGTCAGGGAAACATTATTACGATAATATAAGTTATCCAGAGAAGGTTTTCTATTTCTTATTGATAGATTTTCCATAACTGGGAGTTAAAGCACTATGTTTAAGGTTTTATCAATAATATGACACGTTTACTTTTTATATCATTAATATCATAATATTTAAAATACTAAAATAGTACTGCAATTTAAAGCTAAGAATATTATTTAAATAATGTCATAATATGCAATATGCTTTTATTGATATTATTGCGCGTACAGTGTATTTTATATTACAATTATACTTGAAATATTTTATTTGTTATTTTATTTTTAATTTAACATTCTGACAACGAAGACGATTTTATTATTTTATTTATTGGAGGAAAACGGTATCTTGTTTTTGGAGGGAAATGGACCCGATCCCATATACATATCTACACTTAAATATGCAGATTAACACACTCACAATCATAAAATACCTCATCAGTATCGGACTGTGCTATTATATTTTGTGTTTGTATTATTAAGTTATATATAAAAAACAACAAAAAACCAAATTGTATTTAAAAAAAAAAATAGATTTTGTTGAGAAAAAAAAATATCTCTCGTTTCTTATTTTCTATTACATTTAATTAAAGAAAATACAAATTATAATATAAATCTAAATGTACATAAATATATTTTATTGTTTATTGCATTATTATTACAAAAATAATTCTTAACTAGGTAATGTATTTGAATGGATCACTTAATTTCACTTGATTGTAAACATGTACTATTTAAAGTCCTTATACTGAATAATATGAACATATTATAATAAATAGAACATAAATTAAAATTAAAAATTAAAAAAAAAATAACAGAAATCTTGACTATTACGTTGAATAAAACATTTTTTTTTTTAAGAAAGTTTCATTGAAATAGTTATCATCACAGATCACTAATAACCAAACTAAAAAGGGTAGTATAAAATGATAGAGCTTCATGATCTATCCTACTGTTAATAGCACAGTATGTGGTCAACGGGCCATAATGCATGTTTATATAATCTAGAAAATTAATTTGAATTAGATTAGTTGAATGTTTACCAACATAATATCTTAAGAATCGTTTATAAGTATACAAATAATATGAAAGTGAGGTTTTGCCTCACACCAAACCCTGTAACATTTTATTCAATACTTTATTTAATCAATGATTCCGGGATCGCAAGTAATGTCGATAGCTACAATAATCCGAGGCCAATATACTGATTCGAATTATTTGTTTAACTACACCTTATTATTATCACTTGAAATACAAAATTATCACAGAATCCAGTTATTATTTTGCAACAAGTAACATGATCAAAATATATACTATATATAGCCTCATATGTAATATTTTGGTATTTATAGTTAATATTGATATAGAATAATTCATACCATATTTATCCACTGGATGAGTTATAGCCTCTTTGTATTGGACTGCCATAGCTGTTAAAAATAAACTACATTATGATAAATATCTTATCTTAAATGATATAATTATTTTATACAATTATAGTATGGATAACAGTAACAAATTATTACCTAGATAAAAATTAGATGAAATTTAATAAATGTAATTTATCCATATAAAGATAACAAAATCATCACCCATTTCACAATTATACCACAATACAAAACTATATAGTTATGGTGACCAGACGTACTATATTTTTCGTAGGACGGTACTCTTTTTTTTATGCATGTCCTAGTGTCCTTTACTATAGTATGAAGTACATAAAATTGTAATTTTTTTTTGAAAATATTATGGGCTAATATAGGATTATAATTTTTATAATTTGGTATTCATTTATATAGCATATTTTATGGCTCGAGCTAGTGCAATCTAATTGGTTGGTAGCATAGTCAATTTAATTTGTTATTTATTAATATGTTTCCTAAATATTAACAAAGTTATGTATTTACTTATTTAAATTTTATAAATTTTTTTAAATTTCTATATTTAGTCACCATATAAATAGTTGAATGAGTTTTTAGATTTTATTAATACAATTTTACACAATTACACCGTTAAATACCTACTTAATTGTATACGTAGGTACATACAACAATTCATACATTTTAATACATAATTATTATAATATCATCTCATAGAAAGAAAACCTATCCTTCTACATTAATCTTGCTTATGTATGTACGTGCAATCAATGACAATATGCCAATTACTAATGAAAATCTAAATACTCCATCATCAATATTTAAAAGACATAAATAACTTGAATTGTTAGTAAAATAATTATAATAACGATTCTTATATACAGTACACATAGCATAATTTTCTAAATTATTTCTAAACACTTATTGAGATTAAAATTGTTCAATTTATTTTTAAAAATATCGATTAAAATGTAATTCAATATTCGACAAATGTTATTCTATATCTGTATCAAAATATACTTAAAATAAATAGGTACAATATATTTTTATAAGTACGAGTATACGAAGTTAAAATTTGGTCAAAAACACAAAAATTTGAAAATTTATAAAATGTGCAATCTTTACAGCTGGAGTTTGATTGTAAATGTAATAAAAAGTTTAACAAAATAAATAAGCCTTATGTATTTTAAGTTTACATTATGATAAAATAACATATTTTTACGACGAATAGCAATATTAATTTTGTTTTGTTATAATTTAAAATCTTTTTTCACGGTGAGTTGAATAATAATAATATTAATTTAAATTATAATATAAATAAACCTAACCTATTGGCTATTGGCTATTATACTAGAATACGTTTTGAATAGCAATAATAAACAGTTTAATTAGTGATTAGACTGACAAATCAACTTAAAACAATTAAATTCAAAACATACGTACTTCCTATTGCCCGCTCTAAAAAAAAATTTATAAACTTTCAATTTAATGTGATATTTTTTGTGCATGACTCTAACGTAAATCAAATGTAAAATATAAACAAAATACACGCACGCACTTTTAAAATTTTCCGTTATAATACTACTTGTAAAGAGTCGACATGTTTGATTAATGTGAATAATTCTGCTAGGTTAATAATAAAAGGCCATGGTCGTTTGGGTATAGGTAATATTTTTAACCAAAAAATTATTAGTCAGGTTTAGTGACTATCATTTGTACCGTTAGGGTTAATGATAATAATAGTCATACACAATTATGTTTTTTGAAAGATTTTTACCCATGGTTATTAGTAATGTTTTTTAATTTAAAGGGATAGTGATCATTATAAAAATTATGTTACACATATTTCATAAATTGAGGTACAAAGCTCTACATATTAAATTTAAGAAAATATATTTAAATATAATACACTTACTCGCAAATACTAGAAATGAAATCATAAACACACTTATTAATATATAATTAAATGGTATACTTTATGATAGTATTCTCAATATTATAAGTAAGGCGAATACTTAATATTGTTGTTATACAAATATATCAATAAAACGAAATTTTCCACAATTAATATTAATTAATGTTATTTAATTAATATTTATTTATTAATATATTATACAATATTAAAAGGAAGAGTTAAATGATTAAACATTAGCAATCCTCATCATTCTTTCATCTGGTTCATGAGTATAGTATAATTTATGTTATATATTGAAACTTAAAATGGATAATTATCATGAGAAGAAAAATAAGGAACTTTAAAGTGTATATAGCAAAAGAAATTTGGAGAGTCCGTTTTACTCGAGAATAAAATACTAAAAAATCTAAATTTGCGTTTGAACTCAAAGAAACTAAAATTTTAACAGGATGATTCACTCTAGAGGTGTAACTATGTCGCAATTATAAATGGTAAAAATTATGATAGATTCCAATATGATTTTTTTTATTCGTATCGCCATGTCTGGCAGTATTATTTGGCAGAATTCCTAGTTGGGCATACATAGCCACATAGGTTTCTGCCACGCCTGGTGAAGGGACTCGCCACTTAAACAGCCGCCAGCTCAGGGCCAGATGCCATCCATGTATGGAAATTTGAACCGACGACGTAGCCCACTCGGCCACTTCGTCGCATTTTATATTATGTCACATCCATAAGTTTAAAATCAAAGTTGCAATCTTAATTTTTATTGTTTATTAATAGATAAAACTTATTACGTACGCAATGGATCTGAAAGAATATAAAAAAAAGTAATAACATTTGTTACAAAATATTGCCCTAATATATTATATCGTAGATTATTGTGTTTAAAATAATTAACGTATACAAATCGAAGTCAATCAACAATAATACTGAAACTTATGAGTCATCAAAACTTTGTAATGTTCAGAAATTCCGTAGGAAAGCTTTTAAAGTAAATACAAATATATCAATTAGTAATCAAAAATTTCTGGAGTAGAAATCTTTGGTTGTTAAATTATTTTTTTCAATCAGTTAGAACATTTTTAACCAGCATTAAATGTATGTTTCAAGAGAAACGTGTCAAATTTTGTATTAATAAAATTAATCAATATTGAACCATTAAATAAGAACTAATTTATTACACCTTGTAATTTGTATGTAAGGTATTATTTATTGATAATTTCTGATTTATCTAACCATGTATAGTGTAGGTATATAGAACCTATTGTTCTTAATATTGTAAACCGAATATCTATTTAGACAAAAATAAAAATAAGCTCAACTAAAATTATCTATTTATTAGATAAAAGATAATCGAAATTTTTCTAGATAAAAAGCAGATAAATTTTTAAAAAACAATTTTTTTAAATTAAAATTGTATTAGATCAAAAATATGTATGAGGCTTATCACATGTACAACATTTTGTAATTATTTAAGCTATTTTAAATGTATTTCAATCTTAATGTTGCTTGTATAATTAAAAAGCTGTTATTTTTTAGAATAAAAAAGACATATACATTTTGAAAATCAAACGTATTTATTTTTGCTTTGGATTAAAGCTATTAATATAAAAATTATTGGCTGTGCGTAATCAAGGGATTTATTTTTAATAAAATAATTATTTTTTAGTTACATCTAGAGAGTTCGGACTTCCCACGTTTCGACCTAACATAATTGAATTTATTTTAATTACCCACATATCTGCCAGCAGTTGAAATTTCGTGGTACGAATGTGACAATAGAGTTAGGTTATTGACTATAGTGATTAATGACTAAAGAGTAATAACACTAATAACTAATAATAATAGAAATTGTTATTGGCAGATCATCATCGTCGACGACACGAACGAAAATAGTATACATATATATATTGCCAGAAACATAATAATAATAATAAATAATAGATAACAGTTAGATTTTTATCTAGATAAGATAATAGATAGTTAATATATTTATACAGCTGATTATCGAGATAAGTCTCAACACTTTATATAGAACCTATTGGTCTTAATATTGTAGCTTTAAACCAAACAATCCTAGTTAGATCACAATTAAAAATAACGGTATTTATCAACCATAAATTATTGGTGAACTAAATAAATATTGATTTAAAAATATAATAATTACCACGTTGTTCGGTTCCTGAAAAAAAGTTATTATAATTTTTAGTAATAAATTTCAATTAAACATATTATATGATAAAATAAGGTATTTTATTAATTACTGTAATTTAAAAAAAAATTAGTATGAGATCATTTTTAAATTTTAGCGACTTATTAATTTTGATTAAACTGTACGTTTGAATTTATAAATTATAGCTACATTTATCGGTATTAGTGGTGAACGATAAAAGAGTAAAACTGATGATTCTGTTTACTGTAATATAGATATTAGAATATTGAGAAAGAAAAATTTTTACTATTCCAATCAATGAAATAAAAACACATAATTTTTCATATCAAATAAAAAATTGTAAGCGATGTGTCAAGCAAAATACCATAAATATAAACAAAATATAAAAAAAATAACACGTACCTTCGACCTCTGTAGGCAATAATTTTTAATATGTACAAAATATATTCTTTATACTGTCTGGGTGATTATTTTATTGAAAAACACTCATTATATATATTATAGTTTTTGAAAATATTTTTTTTAATATAATTTTCTGTTGAAATAACTTATCTAACAATTATATTTTTTGAACAACGATATACATTTTTAATCTTATATTATGAAGCAGAATTTTTTTCGGAATATTTCGATGCATCAAAATTGATAATCGGACGAGTATTCGGTGAGTAAAGTGAAGTGATACATGATAGCCAGTAAAATTTTAGTTTACTACTCTGCAGATTTTAACTTAAAATATGGATTATTACCAGAACTCAAAACTTAATTTATTTGCATATTTTATCAGGATATAGGTAGGAGAAATAGTATTCGATACATGTTTATTTTTTGATAAATAAGATTTCAAATTACAAAATTTTCATCACATATTATTAGGTTTTATTTTCTTCGCATCCTGCATATTAAAAAGATTTATTCATTTTCTTGCATATTCTATGATTCATAAATTTAATTAATAAGAAAAATAAAATCATATGACATAAATTATAAATTATTCGTCCGAATTTTGATTTTAATGTATCGAAATACTTGCAAAATAATTTGCTTCAAAATATAAAATTAAAATTGTATGTAAAAGTAAAAAACATGCAAATGTCCATAGATAAAAATTATTTAAAAATTATTCTTGTTAAAAAATATGTTGTTTTATTTACTGGAAATTATGAAAAAATATTTTCTAAAACGAATTTATACATACAAATATAATTTGAAAATACTAATAATATTTACGTACTTTTGAAATTTGCTAAAAAAAGTAATTATAATTGTTACAAATACATAAGTCATAAATAATAAATATTAAGATTTATTAAGAATTATGAATTATGAATTATATAAAATTTAAATTATTCAGCAATATCTTAGTAGAGCTACATTCACTCAAACTGAGTGGAGAAAATATGCTTAAATTCTAATCCCAGCAATGAATGTATTAATAAATATATGATCGTTTAATTAACATTAAAATGAATTTAATTGATTATATAAAAATATTAGGGTGTAAATGTATTTCAATTTAAGTATATATTAAATTATTTTTAATAAATACTAAATTATTTTTTTAATAACCATAAAATCTGTTTAATAACTAATTACCAATTAAATATGTATAGTTTTTAACTAGGTATCGACCTTTCAAATTCTATTTTTTAACAATAGAATAAAGTGTGTAGTATAAAATTTGCGGATATGAACGGTAAGTGAACGATTATTACGACCGTCGAAATAATTTTAGATATAACACTTATCAAATTGTATTAAAATTATTTCTTATTTCAATATTCTTTTCCTAATTTCAGTTCTAAATTATAAACATTGAAGATGCAGTAAGTTGATGGCGACGATTTTCTTCCGTAATAAGAAACAATACTAAGAGAGCATGATGAAGGTCGATGGTGACAAAGCCACGAAGGGTGCACAATAGGGAAACGTTCTAAAATTACAATCAGCTACAGCATCCTAGCGAAATTATCAGAATAATATACAATAATATATACAGCGTTTATTGATAAATGTAAAAATCGTAAAGACAAACAAATACATAGTGTCCGAGAAGTACAATTCGGCGATATGCGATAGCCAAATAAAGGAAAGTATTGTTACCAGAAACAAAATTATAACACGCAACAAACCGGTATTGCAATTGCAATGATAATAATTACAACAATACTATCGAACAGTTCAATTAAAGAAAATATAAATTGGTTCTGTGTTTAGCATTTAGAAAAAAAATTGATTTAAAAAAAAAATCAAATTAAGAATTTTTCTTTTAGAGCACACGCATTTTGGTAATTCAATTTGAAATTTCATAAAAATAAAGTAAAAAACACTAATAGTATCTACGTACTTGATATTATAACTAAACAATAATTTTAATCGTTAATAATTAGTTATAACAATATTTATAATATAATTAGTTATAATGTATTTAGAATTATCAATTATCAACATTTCAAAATATTCATTATTTTGAATCAATAAGTTCTACGTTAGGGTTATTTGGTTGTAAATATTTGCATAATTAGACATTTTTTATGTGTATATTTCTAAAGTAATAAAATTAAGTATTTAATTTAAGCATTAAATTATAAACATAACGAAAATAAGATATTAATATTTGGTAATCTCTAATTAATTGTTCCATGTAGATAAAACCTATAGCATTTAATACTGTAGTTTAAAACCAAACAATTCTATTTAGATCACAATTAAATAATAGCTGAATAAAATACAAATTTAAAAAATATTATAAATACATACATAGTCTAACTACAAGAACAAGTTATTATAAAATTGTTAGTGATAAAGCATTAAATAAAAAAAAAACAATAACTTAAAATGTACATAATATAAAATAAAATGTGTGCAGTGGCGTAATTTTGGGGAGACAAGAGGGGGCACTTGCCCCCACTGACAATTTTTTGAAAGCTAAAGGTATATATTTTAACCGGGGGGGAGGGGTGTCAGGGTTTTGATAATAATAAATATATTACATTCATTATACATTGCCCCCCCTAGATTTTTTCCCAGTTACGCCACTGAATGTGTGTTTTAAATAATCTACCTAACCTTAATTTTGCATATCGGTTATATAATTTGGGCGGCCCCCTATTCGGCCAAAATGTACCCTTCCCTTTTCAACCAGTGTCACTTTTCGGCCAACACTTACAGTTCCCTTTTCGGCCACTGTCACTTTTCGGCCAGCACTGTTATAACAACTTATGAGTTATGATTGTATCCAAAACTATGATTTTTTTTAAAAAAAATTATTACCTACCTAATACTTTATGAAAAAATAATAAAATAAAAAAATGTAAAATAACAAAATATTACAATAAAATGTTATAATATAATACATTAGTCGAATACAAATATAATGATAATAAAATATGCATTCAGAAGTTTTATTTTTTATAATTATATGATATTTGTTTGACAAATTTTATTATTTTTATAGTCTTCAATGTAAGCTTCATTTCGTTGATTTTAGGTTAATACCTATATAGTTAATAGTTATATCAATGAATAAAGAATTATAATTAATACTTTATTAATTTTTATTCGAATAATGTATTATATTATTATTACAACATTTTATTGTAACATTTTTTTATTTTATATTATTTTATTTTATAATGTTTTCATAAAGTATTAGGTAGGTAATAAGTTAAAAAAAAAAATCACATTTTTGGATATAATCATAACTTATAATTTGTTAAAAGAAAACTGTGCTGGCCGAAAAGGAACAGTAGCCGAAAAGTAAACGGTAAGTTTTGGCCGAAAAGGGAACTGTAAGTGTTGGCCGAAAAGTGACACTGGCTGAAAAGGGAAGGGTACATTTTGGCCGAAAACGGTGACGCCCTATAATTTATATTTATTTCTAAATATTAATAATTATCGACATGTTCAAAGGTGTACGATTCGATTATCAAATTGTTGTTGATGGTTGTGTCTCGTGTTACGTGCTATATAAAATATAAAGCACATATAACTACCTATAAATAGTTATAAGTTATAAGTCCCATATTTCTACTGGATGCAATTCATTTTTTCACAGTTGTATTATGTATTCGAATATAAATCCTAATTAATATGAAATGTCTATTTCTTCATACTCATGTCTACCATTATAGGAAAATGTGAAATACTCAGATTTTACATTGTTTTTGCCAGACTACCGTAATGGTAATTAGTAATTACGGTATTTTGTACTTTTGTATTTGATCTGTATCCGCTTTCATAGCACCCGCCGTAAATAGATGTCTCGTGCTCCATATACATTTTAATAAATTAATAATTTTGCACCAGAAAAATTAATATTATATTATTTACTCAATAAATATTAGATATTACTATTTGGTGTCCTCTAATTCATTTTAACACATAGATAGAACTTATTTAAATTTAAAATGTAGATTAGAACCAAATGGTATTATTTAGATCAGATGATTTATTGTTTGTTTAAATCAATAATCATTTTTGTCGAAAACTAGCGTTGGGTAAATAGCCCCATTTATTCGCCGTTGTAACGTTAACTTTCACCCCAAATTATGCTAGCGAACTCCAGCAATTGTATACAAAAAAAAAAACCGAGAATGTTGCAATTAGAATCATTTTTCTTTTCCAAAACATAAAATATAAAATACACATTCCTTAAAATGCTCCACTTAGAATCTAAAATTGTAGGTCCTTCACACGAAATGCTTTAATTATATACAAAATAAAGAAATAATACGTACGTTCCGAATCTGCGAACAATAATAGTTTAGTTAATGAAGGTACAAATTATAATACACAATAGACATTTTACAAGCAATATGTTCCTGCCCAGCCACGTGGCCCATATCTTATACATAAAAAACCCGATTGGGACTATAGAATATGTTGTGCCAATGATTCCCACTTATGTTGTCACGACGGAAAGATTAGTCAAGATTCTAGAAGGTAGAGATATCTAGTCAGATTCTCATTTATTTTGCATAAAATCTAGAATTTTTAGCAGCATTAACTGTTATTTATTAATTTATAATTTTTCGCATTATACTGTAAGTAAAATTCTCTTATTTATTTTTTAACTTAAAAGCTCTTCTATGTTTTAATTCTTAAAAACATATCTTTATTGTAAAAATCACAAAACGATATACATCAAGAGAAACAAAAAATATAAAAACAATAAAAAAATATTTACCAATATTTTCTACAAAAATAATGTATATAATATTGTAGTATTAATAAAATTGTAATAATATCGTAGTGTTAATAACATTGAAATATTATACAAAAGTAAATTTGCAATAGCGTACAAAGTGGAGACCTAAATTCAAAACAGTAAAAAAAGTTTACATACCAAATATTGCTGAAAAAAAATATCAATAGATAAGTAAAAATGATTTAAGTAATTTGAAAAGTGAAATTAATATTTTGAACTTGATACAGAATAATGACACAAGAGCAGCATATTATGTTTTTTTCATTTATGTTGTTTCCTGTTTCTGTTATGTGTTGAAAATTTATAAAATATATTACGAAAAACGTATCACATAAAATATAAAATAATATTGTAAAATGAGCAATACAATTAAATTAACAAACAAATTACGTACTAAAGACTTGGCCTAAATAAAATAAACACATAATATTGGTATGAGTAATGAATTTTTAAAGTTAGTTTAATTATTTTAAATAAACCTTATACAATTGAGCTTACATACCGAGTAGAACTATTTAAATAAAGTTAAAATAATATATTGTTAATAACATAATAACATAATAAAAATATATTTTATCAAGAGATTTTCTCAAGATTTTTAACTGTCGCATAACAAAATCAAATGACGATAACCTTATTTGAAATTTCTATTTCAATTTTCATTACGGAATGCAAGAGCGAACATATACAACAGCAGCAATTAATGCCTTCAAATTATAATTTACTTTAATACTTCAAAGTATAAAAATATTTAATATTTACCTTCCCCACCTTCACCATCTATAAAAACAAATATATAATTTCTTATTAATATAATAATTCTAATACACCAGTAATTTTTTACGATTTAATTTATTTTCTTCTTTAAACTAAAGCGATGCACCAACATTTTAGCATATAAACTTATAAGAGTTATTATTTATTTAACTATCTCTATCTCTTGTAAATTGAAATAGTTTGTTCGTACTCAACAGTCAACAGTAGTAATCATAATTGGCGTTTACACTAGATTTCAATTTTCATTGAAAATCTATATTTTACGATTACTAAAGTCGTAAACCAATACTTAAAAACATTTTCAGTCTATAATAGTATAATACAGCTATACTAAACAACTTTAAATTCAATAAATTTTAACTAATAATTAGACATGTCGTTATAATATTTATCAGAAAAACAAATACTCACTAAATACTGCAGCTATAAAATAAAATAGTTATGTATTAGTATATGGTTAAAAATTATTAATAATGGTGAAAAAAAATTAATGTTATACCGTTATAAAAGTATACAATTATAAAATGTGGGTAGAAATCAAATATATTATAGTATATAACCGAATTCTAATGGAACTCTTTGATTATATGTATATCGAAGCCTTCACGGAACAAGTACCTATTTTTAATATTTTTGAATTACAAAAGCTCAAAAGTATTATTTTGCCTATTCGATAGATTTTTTATTTTATATTTCTTGTTAAACTTATATAAACAGAATTTTTCTTGTAATGCTATTTACACAAATATAATTTGTATTATTCCAAATTTTACAATTTCTTTTTAAATTTATAATTTAAAATGTATATTATAAGAATAGTGTGACTGTAATAATCATTGTATAATAGGAATAAAGCAAAAACAATGAATTTAAAAATAATAAACTAGCATAAGATAACAGGGTATTTATGGACAATGTAAAGGCAATAGAATACACTGCAGAAAACATTTATTGTGTTTTATTTTTTCCGTGTTAGAAATGTTCATTGAATTTGAACTAATTTGATTTCAATTCAGTTCTTTTTATTTAATATCAGATGCAACTGTCAAACTCGAACTAAACGACTTAATTTCAGACTGTATTTTGACTTCGAAGAGTTCTACTCACTTTTAATGACTATCAAGTATATATAAGTTCATAACCAATTTTCAAATAATAAGGTTATATTGATTAAAAATCAAAAATTAATTTATGGTTAAAAACATTCTTTTTACTAACCATAAAAAATACACACATTATATTAATATTTGATTAAAAATGTAATGAAATCTGAAACGGTTTATAGATTACTGGTTCGTTATTAATTTGTCACCGATGATGAATTTAATTTTTAGTAGTTTAGATATTAAAGTTCAGATTAAAAGCAGTTAACTCTAAATTTATAAAATATATTACCAAAAATTCGGTAATCTACTTAATCGATAAAATTTTATACCTACAGTCTATAAACCGGGACAGAATTATAAAAATCCTATTAAACTCTTTTAATAAATAAAACTATTAAAAAAAAAAATCACAGACAATACATACCCGCACGGTCTAAAATAACTATAGATAATTAATGATTAATGATTATTTACAACAATAAAATTGGTTTTTATATTTATGGAAATATACATATAGTATATTGGAATAATAAATATATTCTGAAACTGATTCTTGCCGGTGATTGTAATATCACAATCCAACTCTGGCAATATAATATGTCCTGTGTCCACCTTTAACACTCGGACGTGAGCGTCATCGAAATTACAGTCGTAGGTCGATCTTCGAAACGCTTGCTCGTTGTGTTGTCATCGATTTACGTTACGCGTAGTTAATGTTATCGGGGTGAAAAAATGTGACTTTATTTACACATGGAGAGAGATGCGTATTACGGCAATAATACAAATTAATACAATATAAAATAATAAGGACGAAAACAATATAAAAAAGATATTATTTGTTTTCTAAAAAATAGTAACTGCGTCGGTCGGTGAGACCAGTAAATTATTGTAAAGACCTGTATCGCCATTGAATAATAAAATATATAAACAGTGACAACACAATGAACTAAAATGCAGTGCTCCAGTCTCTTACTGCTGTTAGCACGGCCACTAATTAACCTAATTAAGCTCAAATTATTAGAACAAGAAAATAGTTAAAGTATTCAGTCAATTATAGTCTATGCAGAAAAATGTTATATAAAAATTTAAAATAAATAAAATATAAATCATCTAGGTAAGCAGTATATAAAAGTGAACAAATTTTAGATTAATAGAATTCATTGTAAAACATTAAACATTTTTAATTTAAAATAAATTATTTAAATGTTGTTTTTAGAACCTATTATATTTAAGAGTTTTCTAAAATGTATAGAAAATAGTTCATATGTTTTTTAAAGAAGTGTACAACGAATAAATTATGACAACTATAATTTCATAATGTGTTCTACATTAATTTAATAAATGTATACATCCACCATAGGGGGTAGTAAAAATTGCATTTAGTTATTCTCAAATCATTACCATTATTATCTTGTACGGCTGAATCGTGTGCCAGATTATCTATAAATATATTATATTAATGTAATACAAAATATTAGTCAATTTAAATTTCATATTTTATTTTAACTGTTCCCTTTTGTAATTTTCGACCAGCAATCTATGCATATTTAGTATAATATAATAATTATTTTTAAATATTGTGTTGATGCTCACCAGACATCTAAACGATAAGCTCGTCATTAAATTAATAATTGGTGGACTCAAAAACTGCGTTCCACAACTTGGCAAAGTTTTACTAACTTTTTAAATACTTCAATTTTTAGTTTTTAAAAATTTTTTAGACGATGCTCTCCTGGCCACAAATGTGTTTCCTCAGCATTGAACAACTAATTTTTATTTTTTATTTTTTAGTGTTTATTGGTTTTAAGTAATTTTTCACATTTTTCGTTATTTTTACTGATATCACATTAGTTCACTTCTTATCGTTTCTTGTCGACCATTATTCCGATTACTTACTTAAAACTTTGAAATTACTACAGACTAAGATTAGTACCTATCCGATTTTATCTCACCGATTACCTACAGTTGTTATTGTCATGTAGTGGTGAATATTATTAGGTATACCTAAATTAGGTTAGGTTAATAATATTTTCGAAATGGTGAAAAATGTTTTATTTAATTTTTAAGGATATTTTTTGTTAAAAATATTAAATAATTAATTAAATATTTGTAATTATTTTAGTCATTTTTTATATTTTTATGTTATATTTGCATTTTTTTTTTTAGTTAATTTTTTAATGTTTTTAAGATCATCAACTTTTGAGCCCTAATTATTATTATTTTATAAAATAGTCTCAAATAAAGACTAATATCCTTCAAAAATGGTTATAAATACAATATAATAACTATCCCGTCATTTATAACTACTTACCCGTAAATCCAGCAATATTTATTAGTATATCTGTTAAATATATAAATAATTTTAATTCAATAATTATATTAAACTATGCTTGAGTTGCATGAACAATTGATTAATTTACCGCTTCAAAAATATTAAATGATCTATAATAATATTTTAACGATAATTACAAAGTTCCGAGGTTACTTTTGAACTATTAATCAACTAATTCAACTAGATTCAATTTGCTATCAGAAACCAATCTTAAAGTTAAAGATTCTATCATATTTTCCATTATTTAATGTTAAAGGAAACACACGCGCACAAACAGAAAAACACATACATCAATGTAAAATCGATACATTAATCTCTCTTCTAAAAATCTAATAAAGCCTACATTATTGTATACGTTATGCATTTAACTGCAAGATACATAGTTTAAATTCTTTTATTAAAAATATTAATTTTATTCTGTTCAAACAGTTAATGTGATATAATTTAATTAGAAGAGTGACAAATAAATTCCACGCCTACACACATTTCCACATATTTTTCTACAAATAATTATAAAGAATTATGAATACGACAAGTCAACATCAATAAAAATAAAACGTCAATGAACAACAGGATTAATCCGAGAACTACAATGTTATGTGGACGTTTCATTTATGATATGGATCAGAAGCCTCGACAATCATTTAAGGATAAACAATATAATATATGGACATTTTAATACTTAATATTAAGACTATTTTAAGTTAGGTACCATATGTGTACTAATAATAAATTAAAATATATTACATTTACAATCGGCTGAAAATATAATATAATATGTAGTATTAATAATAATTATGATATACATTTTTTCACATAAAAATAGAAATCATTCAACTATCTCTATAACTATTTACACGTTTAAAGTTTTAAACAATTATATTAATTTTATTCTAAACTGATGTAGAAAAAACAATATAAATAATATGTAAACGATTCTTCAGTTCTAGACAACATTGTATAATACTCCATTTACATAACAATAAAATTAAAATTAAAAAAAAAAAAAAATACTTATTACACATAAATAAATTTGACCATACCAGCATATTGCGCATCAATGTCACCAGTATTTTGTAAATCAATTCCTAAAATTTTAAGAAATGGTATAAGTTACTTACAAATATTTATATATAAATAATAATTAATATAAAATAAATATATAATAAAATATGAACATACCAACATACTCATGCAGATAATTTTGGAATGCAATTGTTGGAATAATCAAAATTTCAAGAACCACAAATGTAATAGTTATCAAAAAGTGCTTAGAAAAATACATTTTAATTATTTGATACGCAGATAGAATATAAATTATGTGAAAAACTTAAAAATGAATTAATAATAAAAATAATTCTCAAGTTCTTTTATAGGTGATTCTTTCATATTCCACCATGCAATGCAAAATAAATAACTAATTTACAAATATTTAACATCAAATATACTATGACGACAACAACTATACTTGATTTCTTACTAATTGTTGATATTTTATTACGATATTGTTATACTAACCTAGTTTGGACGAATTTAACATTTTTATTTCGTTACAAAACTTACAACAATTGTTTGTTTGAATAATTATTACAATATGGTTTTCTTAATATAGTTTTTAAATAATACTATTTTGGATTGATAGTTTATTTTATTTTATTAATTGGAACAAATTGTAATATTATATCTATTCATAATCTGTATTCACATGTTATACAATAAGTAAATTTGATGAGATTTATTTGACAGAAGGGGGAATTCACCAAATGAATAGGTGCCCGTGGAAAGTGCAGTTAACGAGTTAGTTATGTCCCAATGATAAAAGTGGGGTAAATGAATTGTGTCCCAATTTTTTTATGAAATTTTACACAAGTTGTGTGTGTTGACTAATTAAAATCAATATTTTACACAACAATAATATACGTTTAAAATTATATTAACGGTATCATTTAAATTTTTAACTAGTTTGTCATAATTAAAGCAAGAGACTTTATGCCCTAAAAAACCTTGAAATATGCATGCATGTATGCACTAATGATCTACTAAATATGCTATTAAAATTGGCTAATTTTTAAATATGTATTTTATATGTATAAAATTATCATACTTATATCTAAAGTCCAGAAAATCTATTTAAAATTAAATTTTTCTTTATAAAACTATAAGACTTACACCTTTATATAAATTATTTGCAAATATACACTTTTTAATGAAAATTGATCAAATATGCAAAACATACACATACACAGTATGTTTTTAATGGTTATTAAATAATATACGAACTCCTAGGGTTAGGTTAGGTTAGGTTAACCTTTTATTGTTCGTGTAAAATATAATACATATTTTTATATATCATATAACATACCTTTACTATTGTAATAGACAACATTTTCAATGTGAATTTATAAAAATTGTTTTACTTAAATTATTATTGTGTAGTTATTTATAATTTCAATTTATATTAGTTAGATCAAACTTGTATGTAATAGGGAAAAAACTGAGAGAGACAATTCAGTATTTGGGACAAAACTCGTTTGCAGCCATTTTAAGCTTTATACAACAGATTATTTAGAATAAATCTAAAATATCCTGCAGATATCGGACGTCTAAATCGTTGGCAAAAGACCTAGCGTAACACTTAGGAGCTCCATACTTTTGAAAATCTCGTTCTCTACCCTTCATCAAAAACCTAATCTCTATACGACCCACGACTAATATCTCCTTAGTTATTAGTAATAACTTATTACGGTCTCCGCGTCTCCTGCTGTAGGTAATAGATTATAATATAGTTAATAAAACATATTCCAAACTCGTTGGTCACGATATCCCAAAAAGCTTAATTTCTTTTAACAGTAGAGTAAACAATATTATCTTTATCTAGAAAAAAAATAACTAATTTTTCTAAATCGTCAGGTTCGTACTCAATGAATTGTAAATTCTATACTAAAAAACTTAAATAATTTATATTATGGTGTTCTTCTAGGTAAAGTTTTAGGACTTTTATTGTTTTTATTATACACAAACGACCTTTGGATCTTGAAAGCTCTATTTTCGGTATCACCAATAACACTACGATCCTATAATTATAAAGATTTCAATTAATTTAATACGTAAAGCAACAACAATTTTGTCATTTATTAAAGATTGGTTTAATTCAAACTCTTGAAATACATTTTTAAAAACATGACTTATCCTTTTTTTCATACCTAAAGTATTGAATCTTGGTGTTAATGAACACATTAAAATATGCGATGATACATGTCGAGAGATGTAAATATAATGGTTACTAGTATTTAGCTTCGATAAATATTAAGGTATGCTCAGAACTACAATAAACGCATCACTCAGGACAACCTCTAAGAAAACTTTTCATACATATGCGGATATACTTTATATTACTTATGATTTATTGAATTAGGAGAAACCTCATGCAATAGAATTAGGTACAATGAAATTTGTTTTTTTACGAATTTGAGATTGTCACCCGATTTAGGTGTATCCATGTACCACTTTAGGGGAGGTAATTTTTTGGAAATTTCATTTTCGGATTTCCTTTGTATAATTTTGAGTTCTCATCGAGTAAATCGTAAGTCAATCGGTTTGCTACCTAACCTATATATTTTAACACATGTGTAAACAATGACATGATTATATTTAGCAAAAAAATACTGCAAACATTGTTATCACGTTTAGTGTGCAATGAGACAAGTTTATTTATACTCTTAATAACGTCATAATTCAATGTTTTAAAAAATATATAAATCATTTTCATTAGCTAAATAAAAGTTTATTATTTGAGAAATTTCAAGCAAAAGAAATTATAACAAACCTGTATTTTTATAAATTTGAAAGTGTTAGCCTCAACAATAATTTTTCTACACGTCAAAAATTGTACAATGTTTATAGATAGAAATATTACCGATTTTTGGAAAAAAGACCCCTTTAGAATAGTGGTTGGGCAAACATTATTACGATATTAGTTATCCAGAGAAGGTTTATCTGTTAAATTTCCGATGAATTTTTTCTTTTTTTATATAATCTTTTTCAAAAATATATCACCTTACACTAATAAGTCTTTTCTTTGTGAAATTTTCACGTGATTTATATAGACATTGTATAAATTGTTTATGAATTATATATTAAAAAAGGTGTAACGTCCCCCTTCGCCGGTCCTACGTCTTTCGGCCTACTGGTTCAAATTTTGTTTATATTAACGAAGTTTCGGAGACTCTACCTCGGTGTGTAATATTAATACTTAGATCAGGGTTTCCTTATTGAAGTAAAGCACATAAGTATAATGTATAAATTACGAGTATTTATAACCCCCGAAAGCGGCAAACAGGAGCAGAACAGAACAAATCGTTTTCGAAATATTATTATACCTCACTATAATCAGTGTAATCTATTATAATATAGGTAATTAAGCGTAAACAATATTATCTTTATCTAGAAAAAAAATAACTAATTTTTCTAAATCGTCAGGTTCGTACTCAATGAATTGTAAATTCTATACTAAAAAACTTAAATAATTTATATTATGGTGTTCTTCTAGGTAAAGTTTTAGGACTTTTATTGTTTTTATTATACACAAACGACCTTTGGATCTTGAAAGCTCTATTTTCGGTATCACCAATAACACTACGATCCTATAATTATCAAGATTTCAATTAATTTAATACGTAAAGCAACAACAATTTTGTCATTTATTAAAGATTGGATTAATTCAAACTCTTGAAATACATTTTTAAAAACATGACTTATCCTTTTTTTCATACCTAAAGTATTGAATCTTGGTGTTAATGAACACATTAAAATATGCGATGATACATGTCGAGAGATGTAAATATAATGGTTACTAGTATTTAGCTTCGATAAATATTAAGGTATGCTCAGAACTACAATAAACGCATCACTCAGGACAACCTCTAAGAAAACTTTGCATACATATGCGGATATACTTTATATTACTTATGATATATTGAATTAGGAGAAACCTCATGCAATAGAATTAGGTACAATGAAATTTGTTTTTTTACGAATTTGAGATTGTCACCCGATTTAGGTGTATCCATGTACCACTTTAGGGGAGGTAATTTTTTGGAAATTTCATTTTCGGATTTCCTTTGTTTATTTTTGAGTTCTCATCGAGTAAATCGTAAGTCAATCGGTTTGCTACCTAACCTATATATTTTAACACATGTGTAAACAATGACATGATTATATTTAGCAAAAAAATACTGCAAACATAGGTGGTTCTATATAGTCTATACGGGCGTAACACGTTTCCACCAAAAGTGTATTTTTCCCTTTTCCACCAATATTCGTTTCCACTAAATGAGATCCACCTAACTTAGCAACGTTTTCACCAAAACAATTTTTATATTACGCTTATATTAAAACCTTTAATACAGTAATAAGTTTATTTAACATACTAATACTTAGTTAAAAAAAATGATATATTATGGTATATATATATACTTTAGCAGTTTAGTTGTTGTGTATAATATATATATATATATATGTGTATTGTATATATATATATATATATATATATAATTGGATGATATATATTTTTTTTAATTATAGAATATACTTTTCGCGAGTTTGATTGAGGATTGATGTAAAATGTATAAATACACATATCATCAATATACCTATATTGTATATTGTACGTTTATGGTATTTGATTGTATGTTATTATGTTAAACCGTTGTCGTATTTATTACTTTTTATGTTGACGGGATATAACGGGACAATATTTTATGAACAAGTGAAAAAGTTGCACAATTTAAATTGTGCATTACAACTGTGTGTTAAAATAAAATGTGTTATAGCTTTTTATATAAGCGTACATAGGTAGTATATACAATTGTTTTAGTGAAAACGTGGTATGTTATCTTATTTGGTGGAAACGGATATTGATGAAAAAGGGAAAGATACACTTTTGGTGGAAACGGGTATCGCCGTCAATACAATAATTATTAAAATAATAGGTTTATGCAACGTCATAAATATATATTATACTAAATGCCTAGGAAATACTTATACCTATATAAACTACCTATACCTTGGCATGTTACGCTTGTATACCAAATTAAACAAATAAAACAATTAAACATTTAAATGTACATTTAGATCGATGTTTTTCATGCTGTATAATGTATATAACGTTTATAAGGTATACACGTCTATGTGCGATCACTGTTTTTTTTAACAGCAACAGTTCGCTAACCAAAATATGTTGTCGATTTTAAAGTTTTTCAATAAAATTATTTTATTTTTGTATTTCATTTTCATATTATGTTATTAGTTATTGCTTAATACTTATTATCTATAATAAGTATTGCTAATTAAGAAGCTATACTTATCTACATATTATTATGATTTTTCTTGGGTTGAGGACTTCTAGTTTTTTTCTCTAGTTTTAGTTTGTTTAGAAAGGTCGCAGAACTCGCAGAACAATGTAAATGATGTATTTATTTTGTATAACACTGAATTAGAAGGTTATATTTAAAAAATATGTTTGTATGTTATTTTATCATTATTGCATACAAATTAGACAAATTAAGAGCATAATAGAGGTACCTACACATCATTTAGAACGTTTTGGTATTTTATATAATGGTATTACATAATATAACGAGCTGTATAAGTATAATTTGTTGGTATAATGAAAATTTTAACTATTTGATGACCCACAAAAGTACTTATAATAAGTAATCTATAGTTAGATGTTGCTCTAAATTTGACATTGTGAGGTTTCCTATCTCGTTTTTAATTCATTATTTTAGTAGCATTATTTTTTAATATTTTAATTAAAATGTACTTCTGATATAAAAACATTAAAAACTATAAGCATGTATTTCTAGGTGCTAATATCGATAATTATAATATTTATAATGTTGAAACACCTACATAATAATAATATTATTTATTTCGGTCGCACGGTTTATTGTTACAGTGTTATTGTTACAAAGTATACACTATACATACGTCCAATAACTTATTATTCTGTTCTGAATGTATATTGTTATAATGTAAATTTATCGTAAAATATATTAACGTATATCATAAACTATATACCTATAATCATTAATAAAGCAAAATAATATTAAGCCCGACGTCGAAAACCGATCGCCGTCTGCTGCGGCCTGCCCAGCGATGCTGTCGAATTCAGCCAAATCTCTTGATTCCCTTGCAAATGGCGAGCCGCAAAAAGTATGCCGTGATTTCTTCGATTCGATGTTAGAACAATATGGATCGGTTCCCAATATTGCACTGATGTCTGGTGCAGGCGATGCGTTGAAGATCCGATCATCGTCATCATCGGTATCGACGCAGCTGGTATCTGCGGACTCGACCAAACCGGACGCCGCGAAGGGTGACTTCACTCGTCTATTACCGAGGAAACCATAGAGTTCGATGCCGAACATTCGCATAACGTTTATTGGTGAAACCGAAACAACCGAAATTGAGTGCATTCCTATGAAAGTTATAGTAGCCGAAGTTGAAAATGGAACAAAACCGGCCTATGATGTGCACGTTTATTCAGATCCAATAACCGGCACCAAACATGGAACCACCACCACACTGAACGTAGACGCCGTTCGTGGTGGAAACGTTCAAAAAAATTCGTACGTCGAATGTTTTGTTGTGCGTAATATAGCCTATAGTTTAAAATATAATACATTGTGGTTATTTTAACTTGTACAGTTGTACGCAGTTATAAGTTAAGTATATATATTATATATATTTGAACCTAGAAAAGTTCCTTATGGCTTAACGGTTTAGGTTAGGTAAAAATATTTTTATATTGTGTAATTAAAAAATTTAAAAAAAAACTTGACAGACAAAAATATCTTAATATTTTTTTAAGTTAAAATTGGAAATACATATTGAAATTTATCAAAATAGAGAATGCCAACGGCACGTAGTGTTCCCAAGCGGTCACCCATCCAAGTACTAACTACGCCCGACGTTGCTTAACTTCAGTGATCGGACGAGAACTGGTGTATTCAACGTGGTATGGTCGTTGGCGATAGTTACTTAGAAAATAATAGTATTTAAATACCGTAATCAAATGTTTAAATTTTTTGGTGTTGATATTAGACAAATACTGAATTCAGTTAATTTTCAATTTTTTTTAAAAGATACTAAAAAGCAAACACGTTACTACACATGGATGTATAAATTGAGTTTTGATTTTACAGTAAAACATACTTACCTACTTATTTAGTTGTATATACTAATTTAATACTATCCGTAAGTATTTCCGGTATTGGTAAAATATTTTGTAAAAGTACCTAAGCCTTAGGAGCAGTAGCGTATCTAGGAATTTTTCACGGGGGGGGGATATAAAGATTTTAAGACATATTTAGTATATTATACACATTTATTCATATTAATATATTGCATATAGGTACATGTTGTAATATGTAAAAAAATTTGTTTTTTAATTATAAAACAAAGTCTAATTTTCTTGAGGACAATGAAAGTACATTGAGTACCTCATCAGGTGTGACAGTTATATTTTTGTGCACTGAGAGCATGCAAAGTCCATTAAGTCGATTCTAAAGACAAATTTTAGCACTTTTTAACCAACCAGTAAGTGTAAAATTTATTTAATAATGGATTTCTCTTTTTTTTTTCTAATACATTTATAAAATGCTCAGCATCTAATGTGGCATTTATATGGTATTCCAACTTACAATGATTTTGAAACACCTGAAAAACAATAAAGTACAATTTTAAATGGTATTTCAACATACTTACTTTTGATAAAATTATAAGATTTAACAACCACCCTTTTAGCTTTTTTCCAATTGGTATATTCTACTAATACAAGTTGCCCAAGTGGCTGATTTAGAGCTCCACCAGTTTTTGAAAAAATAGCACAAAATTTACAAAAAGCTCCCCTTTTTATTTCAGAATATACAAGCCAAGAAAATTCGTCAAACCATTTGGACTGAAATCTAAGCCCTCTTTTTTTGTTTTGTTCCAATAAAGGATATTTATACATTTTTGGCGGTTTCCAAACATTCTTAAGCATCTATAAATAAATGTGTGCAATTATAAACATGCAGCTTAATATTTCATAGTCCTAGTTAGGTATGTAGTTACTAGAGGTGTTCCGAATACCCGGCCAACGAGTCCAGTCAAGTTAGGAGAGCCGATTGAACTGAGAGTCATACCTCATAAGGGTATTTACGGTTATAAATAAAATCGAATGGAATAAAAACAATTACTGAAAATACTACGAAAATAAATATATATTTATACGGTACTGATACACATGCCACATTATCAATAAGTTAATCAATCAATTAACAGTATTTACACATCTTTAACAATACAGTGAAACATATTATTAATTTCCATGTTACTACCTCATGTCCTCATAATAATAATATACGAAATATTTCTCCGTGTTGATCCATTTTATGTAAATAATTTTCTTTTTTGTGTTGGTCGGGGCCTCGAGGGCCCCATATAAATACCGATGATATATCATGGAATATGACTATTTGCTAAATTAGCAGAAGAGTATGTTCAATCAAAAGGCAGAGGAGGTGGTAGAAAAAACGTTTACATAAGATTTGTCAGTTGTGATACCAAGAAGAAAAAAGGTAGGCTAATAGGTACAGTTAAGCTGTATATTAGGTATAGAGTGGGTTACTTTAATAGGTTCATAAAATTTGGTTTCAATGATAATATAATGATTATATTATGAATTATGATATATAATAATTGTATATGGAAAACAATTCGTCATTCAATAATACCTATCCCTAGTTATATTTCATGATTTTTTTTTTCATATAGTTCTGAGTCATTCATTTTACTTTTAGTAATACGGTAGGTTGATATATATTTAATAATATTGTATTAAATTATTATAATAATCTATAATATAAAAATGAATCGCAATATGTGTTGGTAAGCGCATAACTCAAAAAGTACCCAACGGATTTTAGTACAGTTTTCACTAATCAATAGGTCTAGATTCAGGGAAGGTTTTAATATACAATTTATTTTTTTTTTTCCCACCCGGCGTTGCCTGGGCAAAAGTCACTTCAGGTGAAAACCGAGATTTTAAAATGTAAAAAGATGTTTGTATTTCTTCTAAGTGGTTGCTAGGATACCATAAATATGTCTAATTTTGTTTTATTTTAATATTTAATTTATATTTGATATGCCTCCTATAAGACGAAGCAATTTAGGTAGAAGAACCAGAAATGCTAAAAACCAAGCTAATTACCGATCTAATCGTACTGCACAAGAACGTGACGACGGAAATGAACGTGAAAGAATTCGGGTATCACAAACGCGTGAAGCGCGAGCGCGACATTCAACTAATAATCGCGCAAGTTTGAATCGAGCTGCTTTCAGTTACGATGTGTCAATGGACTACAGTAACTACCAATGTGTTGTTATTGGTTCTATGAACTCGGTTTGCTCACACTGTAAGGCATTAAAATACAAAAACGAAGCCAATGGATTGTGTTGCGCAAATGGTAAAGTGAAATTGATACCATTGGATCCACCACCAGAACCATTGTACTCATTGGTTTCAGGAATAGGAACAGATTCAATACACTTTTTGACACATATCCAACAATATAACAATTGCTTTCAAATGACTTCATTTGGGGCAACAAATGTAGTTCGGTAAAATCTGCCACATTACAAATCTTACCCCCTTAGAACCCCCTTTTTTGTATGTACGCGCATAACTTAAAAAGTACCCAACGGATTTTAGTACAGTTTTCACTAATAAAAAATACTACATATCATAATCCGAAGACAAAATAAACAACCAATCACGGGCGGAGCTGTGACAGGTCGGCTATAATTTAATATAAGATGAATAACATGTAAATTCAGAAAATATATATGTTGGTTTGTGCTTAATTTCAACATTTAGATACTTTACCTATTACTTTTGAATTTTCTCATACATAATAACACTAATACATGGCCTACGAAAATGCCAAAAAACCCAACTACTACACGGGCAACGCCGTGCCGGGACAGCTAGTAATAATATAAATGTATACTAAAATATTATACAAATATATATTATTCGAAATTTTATTTTATTTTTTATCTATTCCTATTAATAATTAATAGTATTAATACCGTAATAAAGTAAAAATATTGAACTCTTTAAAATACAAATTAGATCCAAGAAAGCGGGTTATTAACGTAAATGGGGCAAAATCGTATCGCAGTATTCGTATAGTAATGTCAGGATTATCTAAAGTAGAAAAAATTAAAACATATTAGGTATAAAGTATGAAACAGTGTATTTCAGCCTCTCCCCCAAATCTCAAACGCCATTTGCGCCTATGAAAATGACAATATATTTGAATGTTTTTTAAAAAATGTTAAATCATATTTTTAATTTTCAATACAATATATTGATATAATATATTGTACCTATAGCTATAATACCTATGCATATAATGAATTAATACATATATTTTATATATTTATTTATGTATAGGATTAGATTGTGACTTGTATATTAGTGAATTATTACTATTATTAATATATTATAATCTTATATTTGTATTAATTTATGATTTTTTTTACCTATGTGGTAGTGGTATAGACATATTCATATATAGAAACATGCGTGGTAGACCGCTTATGACGTATGTAGGAACGGGTGGTAGACCGCATACGACAAGAATACCTAATTATTTAATATTTAGGTCATACATTTTATATGGAATTTTTTATTGGGTGATACCTACCTTATATTTAGTCTTAATTTTTAATATGAGACGTATTAATATGAAATTTCATAAATTTCAGTAAAAGCTCAATTATACTCAGAGTAATAATTGCAATGTCAGGATTATCTAAAGTAGAAAAAATAAAAACATATTAGGTATAAAGTATGAAACAATGTATTTTACAATATAACAGGTTAAACAAAACTAGGTGCAACAATTTTCTTATGTGGTGCAACGGCTAGACAATAATATGATCGAGCTGACACACGTGTTGTATGCTATCATCGTATCAATCACAGAATAGTGACGGCGGTTGTCCGGCCGCTTCCGGTGGGTGTGTGGGCGGATCAGTGGCTGTCGTAGACAGTTTCCGGAGGGGGGTATTCCGGCTGGGTGTAGCTGTCGCGCTCCGGACTGTCTACCCATGTCGGGGTGGCGTCGTGGGGTCGGGACTGGTGATTTGGAACACCGTGTCCACGTCGTCTGGGGGACCAACATCCATCATGTCACACAGCAGCTCCTTCTCCTCATCCGGTGATGTCTTCATATCGACCGGTATTGAAGTGGCGGTGGCCGGTTGTTCCGTGGCCTCGGTTTGACCAGTAGGCATTGCTACCTCCGGTGTCTTGGCCTCGGGGACTGGCGTGTCGGTTGACTCCAGCGACATTGGGCCTGGTGCCGGTTGGGTGGTTGAAGATGCCGGTTTTTCCAGGCGGTACTGTTGGGAGGTGGTGGGATTGGCGGCCTTTTTCTGTCCCCGGTATTCCCGCATCCGAGACTGGTTCCAGCGTTGCCTCGAATTTTGTGGTGGCGCTGTTGTCGTCTGTTCTGCCGGTGTTGTTATTTGAGCACTTTTCTGGTCCACTTTCCTCGACGCGGGCGGTGCTGGCAGTTTGAACGATTTTGGTCGTGGGACCAGTACTGCCATGAGCGGTTGGGGGGGTGGTCGGAGCAACCGTGTGGACTGCGGCATCTGGGGTGGTCGCGGTGTGCCAGCTGGCTGTACGGGCCGTCTTGGGCTCTGGGACCTGTCGGTTACCGCGGTTTTCGGACCCACGTTGGTCGACTTGCTGAAGACCAACGCGCGGTCGTCCCACCCGCGGGTGTAGGCTACCCACAGTACCGGGTCCCGGCGTAGCTCTGCCGTGGGCATCCGGCGCACCCGTGCCGCCGTAGTCGCGTGAGCGGCTGCCTCCGTAGTCGCGTGAGCGGCTGCCTCCGTAGTCGCGTGAGCGTTTGCCTCCGTAGTCGCGTGAGCATTTGCCTCCGTAGTCGCGGGAGAGGCTGCCTCTGTAGTCGCGGGAGTGGCTGCCTCCGCGTTCGCGGCCTGCAGTAACTGCTGACAGCGAACCAGCAGTTCCGCAGCTTGCTGTAGGGGGGGTGGCGGCCGTTGATCGCTTGTCCACTATGTTGCTGTTGTTGGCTGTGTGCGGGCAATGATAAAAAAAAAATAACCAATAATTATTGTTACCTGCCGTTATCTGTTTGTGGTGGTGTCGGGGTGTGGGTGTGCTGTGGGTGTCGCGCGTTTAAGACATGACACGTGAAGTTTGCGCGGTGGTTGTTGATCCGTGAGGAACACGTCTTTTCCTACGCGTTTATGTAGTCTTACCGGTCCCCACCATTTTGGTGCGAAACCGGCATGAAATTTGTTTCCCTATATATCTGTCTGGTAAATATCATCATACATAATGTACAGAAGAGCGTCGATATTCTGCATTAATTGTGACCGAGGGGGAGGGGGTACGGATAATTTATTTATACAGATAATTAACTAAGCATTAAAAATAAAGTAAACTAATTTATTCTGTGTATAACGTACCTATAATATGATATATAAAGCCATTAAAGATAATAAAATAATCTTACATTTCATAATATATATACGATAAAATGAACATAAAAAATGATAAAACTGAATTAAATTAAACGAAAAATAAAATTGTACAAACATTTTTTGAGGTGGATAATTGACGGGCCGGATAATTGATGTGCGGTTAATCGATTCGATTTTTTTATAAAATATTCGAATTAAACTCCGATATTACTAATATACTTTAATATATATTATTTACCAGATATTTTTTCATTATCTTTTCTTTCTGGTTCTTTCATCTTGCGATCGGAAAACAA
This sequence comes from Rhopalosiphum padi, assembly GCF_020882245.1. Lineage (NCBI taxonomy): Eukaryota > Metazoa > Arthropoda > Insecta > Hemiptera > Aphididae > Rhopalosiphum > Rhopalosiphum padi. Next base: position 87,787,664 of record NC_083597.1, read on the forward strand.
TTTCTTTTTTGCAGCCATTAGATATGGCCATGCCAGATAACCTAATGTTAGCATGATTTACGATTTCAGAAAATATAAGGAAATATTTACCAATAATAATTCCGTTACCAATAATAATTATGCACTATACTTTTTTCATCTGTTTAAACTGTTTACCAGGCTATTTATAGGCAACGCGCACATTATTTAATTTCAATTATCGAATGGCCAGTATAAGTGATAATAGCCAGAAATTATTACTACAATTAAAAAAAAATATAAAAAACTATTATAGTTTTTATGAATTATTATAATCATTAAAAAATAAATAATGGATTGGACGGACGAAGAATTTCTACTTCTTATTGAAATGTTTAAAGCCAGACCAATTCTATGGGATCCGACCAATAATCAATACAAGATGGCAAAATAAAAAATTGATCATTGCATGGAAATAAGTAAAGAGATGAAGAAAAGTGTTGGCCACAGTTGAGCTAATTGCTCATTTTTTATAAATAAAAAAATATATTCATAACTAGGCAGTAGGCACTTATAAACAAACCTAATTAAATTAACGTGGATAAATATGAAAATGTATTACCAAAAAAAAAAATATATAATATAATAAAGAATCATTATAAATTACAATCACTCAAAAAAATTAACGTTTTTGTAATGTGTACAACGTTTCGAACAGATTCGTATGTCATTCAACGACGTCGCAGCCACCGAATAATCGGATCAGAATCGAATCGCACGCGTTGTCAGATCATTACAGTGGCACACGAGACGGGCAGCTCAAACGAGAGCGATACACCCGTAACGCGGAACTCTGACGAGTCACTGGAACTTTGCCATCTGCTCACTAGATCTGACGTACGCGCGAATCGTCATTTCTGCGGAACGCAACCAGCCGTAGCCCTGCGCATGTCGTCAATGACGATATGCACAGGGAAACAAGGTTTTACAAATATAAGTCCTGTTTGGAAAACATACTTGAACACTTACGAATAACGTATTCCTAAGAGTGACTGTTTATCGCATAATACGGGAACAAAAAAAAAAAATGAAATATGAAAAATATGTACTAACGCAAATATTTAATACAGATGTAACGATCAGTGTTCGCGCAAACGCAATACACCAAACACTGCTCAAAAGGTGTCAGACTTATATAAGCCGCGGAACAGGGCCGAGGTCGAATGCTGTTTGTGCATACCAGAACTTGAACTTAGAAAATGTTAGAGCTGCGAATAATAGATATGAATAAAATCACTATTTAATAATGCAAGTAAAGGCGGCAGTATAATGTGCTGGCAACATAATATACTAAAAGTCAAAAAATAAAGACACTAAATGCCTTTCCTAGTCGCGCAAGTCTGCCCGGGGTGGGTCTTGCTACGACGGAGGAAAGACAGTGACTGTGAATGCTGGTCTTTTGCAGGGCCTTTTATACCCGGTTCATTAGCGATTACATAAGACCGGTCTCTTGTTTTGTAACAGATAACGAGAAACCGTCGAAACCCCAATAGTGCAATCGCCGATAAACGCACAATTTAAATAAAAGTTATTATAAGAATAATATAATTATAATAATAAAAAAATAGTAATAACAACAATAAGATTAGAAATAAGAAACATGACAATTAAAACAATAGTCCGTGACCTTCTCCTTTTTTTTTATTTACATTAATTCATAATTATTCAAATATAATAACATTCATATTCCATAAAAACAGCCAAATATCATATTTTTTTAACACTGAAATATATAATTAGTTTTTCTCTTTAGAATAAAACCATCAAGCTCTCTCACATATTATTATTTATTATTAGTGATTGATTCATTTTTCTATCACTAATTACAATATTGTTCAAATTTCTCTAAAACACTTCCTAATTCACTTACAAAATAAAATCGTACAATGCAAATTTTATTAAAACAACACAAGTAAAAAAGTATACTATTGTCATTTATGGAATCCACCTATGTGTATACTTAAACAAATACAATACTTTAAACAATAGTAGAATGTAGGAAATATAAATACCAATCACTATTAGAGCTTATTATTTTTTTAATTTTTAATTTTTATACATACAGTGGTCGCCGCTTATAATGTAATCACTTTGGTAAGGAAGATAATTGATAATATAATCCGATTGATAACACTAAACGAAAGTTGATAAAAAATAAAACATACTTTAAATAAAAAAAAAAATTATGTAATGTATCAAATTTAATACACACATAGTTACTAACAAAAATTATTATTTACAAATAATTATAATTTATTACTATTTAAATTGTAAAGTTTATAGGTAAATGTACAAAATTTAAAATTGTTAAAAAATGTTTTTTGAAGAAAATGCATAGATGTCTATTTTTTTCGTTTCGTTAAAAGCTCATTAATAAAATGTTCATGTATATAATTTAATTCAAAATTTGACGAGTGGTGTTGCATGCCTCTTCGTAATACTCTTGGGGTCTCTCATTTTTCAAAAGAACTTGGACGTTTTTCATTAGGTATACGTTATTGTTGCTAGCTCAATTTCTTCAAGTTTATATGTTTGTAAAAAAGCATGTAAAATATCTTCTTCGATAAAATTTGATGTGATAGGTATATTTTCTCCATTTTCAACCAATTTTTAAAATCTAAGTCTATTTCTTCATATTCTTCTTCTTTCTCTTACTCGATACTTTCTGCAACACTTCCATATTTAAAACAATTTCTCGTACATAATGTTGATTTTATGACCTCAAACTGATAATATTATGTGGCGTATTGATTATAATAACCGACATAATTTACACATATAAGTATACATCCGGCCCGTACTTATAGTTTTAGATAACAATAAACGATTGGTAACATTAACCGTGATTAGGTACAATAAGCGGCGACCACTGTATTTGTATAACTTATTTCTAGTAAAAACATTAAATAGCCCAGAGCCCTAAAAATTATTTTGATTATTATTGATGATTTTCATTTGAGAGTAAAAAGAAAAATCTATCACAATTTATTTTCGTTTCTAAGCTTAGTAAATTGAAATAGATAATAGACAAATAGACAGTTCAACATTCCACAATACATTTTGATAGTTTAATTTCATAGATCATCGCTCACGATCACTTCGATGTCCTATATTAACGTTATTAACTAAAATATTTAGTGAATTGGCTTTAATTTATCAACACTAATAAGTAATAATATGTTTTAAAATGTAAATATGATTTTAAAATAATAAAAAAAGGATCAAATGACGTGACACCCAAATTATGCAAAGTCAAATCAGTCAAAATGATAATTAAATAATTTAAATGTTAATTATAATATATAAACCTATGTGTACAAAATCCAAATAATGCTCTAAAAATATTTCGCTTCGTATATGTATGATTAAAATTAAATATTATGAATAAATAACTATTTTAAAAAATTAAAAAAAAAAATTAACTAAAATTACATTATAATAATATCAATGATTATTATCTGTATACAGTTCTTATGACCAATACATTCGAATCAGTGGTGTTATTAAAATGCATATCTTGAGCGCCGTGAGGAAATAACAATGGACCACCCGTTTTATGAACGGTTTCACCTTGCACTAGTAGAATTAGAGTACTCACAAAATATATTATGACGTGTAAGGGCTGTGGTTTTTAAGAGACGGAATCAAGTCAAATCTCAAAATGCATAGATACTTATCATATTTAAACGCATATCGTCTTGTTCAAATATATCTGACAGTTTCTGTATATACTTTGAAAAACCGTTTCCGATCGGTGACTTCATTGGTATTAAAATTTACAAACGGCGTTTGTTGCCGACGACAGACTATAACACAGTTGTATTTGTATCGAGTAAACGGAAAATGACGAGATTTTTATTTATTAAAAAAACGTGCCGAATCGCGGTGAACAGGGGGAGAGGAGTGATATTGTGTATCTATAGCGCGTTCGTCGCGCGAACATTAATTATTTAATTTCGAACAAAAAACGAGACCGTACAATTTTACCTGTCCGTGTAAAATATTATAGTTAATAATATAATGTTTAAACGTCGTCATAAATATTGGAATACCTACACGATTACAGTGTATAATCAACGTGCAGTTCTCGATCTGCAAATTGCCCGAAGACGCGCGACGATATACGCGAATAATTTACGCATAATACACATCGTGTGTACACGCACAGATCACGTTACGTGTACATACTGAGACGCTTCTCTATTTGTGGAGCCCCCAATGGCCGACACTTGATATTTTAAAAAGGTCACCAACCACGAACCGAGGCCTTATTGAGCCGGAGTATCGTGGATTTATATATATAAAGATGAGAAAATGGGAGGAAATAATTTAAATAATTTTGTGGAGATATTATATAAAAGTTTAATTTTGTGCCGAGAAAACCAAACGGCATAAAACTCGGACTAAATAATTTGGATAATATTAGCGACATATACTGTTAATTTAATAATAATAATAATAATAATTTTATAATATCTAAAAAACCTCATGAGGGGGCCCCGACGCTCGTAGACGTCAAGGGTACACATTACAACCATAACTCATCATTATGTATAATTTTTTATATAATATAGAAAAATGTTGTACTCACATACTGGCCGGATATAAAAATACATATATTACAAACAAAAACACAAACACCACGTCACTCGTCGTTGTTGCCCACACAGAATCATTATTTTTTTGTTTTTGAGTACCTACCTAATCTTAGTGTAAAATCACCTATTACAAAAACGATAGAAAATAATATTTTTGAGGGTATGACATATCGATTTGTCTAAATATTGTCTCAAACAATTTAAACATTATTGAAAATTTCCTTTTTTTTTTGAAAGTCGAATATTAAATCAAATAATAATGAAATATAAAACCGATATATCATTCACTCAAAAATATTGTCCTCTATAAATTTGTAATAAGCCATTTAATTCTAAGACAGCGTTTCTCAACCTGGGACCTCGGGGTCGTGATTGCCTTGGCTGGGGGTCGCGATGGTCAAAAATAATAAAACGACGATTTAAAAAATGAACCTTTCGTTCAAAATTTGGATTTCCTAACGATATGATACAAATTTATACTTAATATAGATAGGGAGGGGGGGTCGCAAAGTGATTGAGCATATTTTATACCTTTTTTGGGTCGCGAGACTAAAAAGGTTGAGAAACGCTGCTCTAAGACTACTTAAATCATAATAATTTTAGATGAAAGTATTTATCTATATTGCGGGTGGGTATTATATATTTATATGTATTGAGTGATGGGTACTTATGTTCCCTATTGTTATATTTGCGGTAGAGCATTAAATGTTTTTTTTATTGTGCATGTGTACAATATCATTTTTCGATAAAATGCTTAAATTTTAAAATGAAAGCGATTTTTGATAACAAATTGAATCTAGTTTGAACTTTTAGAGAGTTCACAATATTTTTTCAAAATAACTGTGGAAAAAATAGATAGTCTAGTATTGTATATTACTCTGAAGTACATTAGATGTCGAGTAGATCACTATTATTTGTGTACTCGTGTAATTTGGCGTACTTGAATTTTTTAATTTTAAATCCCGGAATTAGAAATGAAATGTTGATTTGAATTGAGAAAATTGATTGTTCCATGATATATGTGCTCGGGAAATAAATTCAGTCACACTGTTACCGCTCTCCTGAACGATAGGTATCAAGTGGGCTACTGGAATAAATTTATAAAATTTTATCTCAATGGTATATATCGAAGTGTAAGAAAAACGTTATGATCGCGTTAGCGCCGAGCACGATTTGAATCTATAATAAATATTAAATACTCGTGTTTTGATTGTTTTTCAATATTGGTTAATATGAATTTAATTTGAATTAAGTCATTATAAATTATTTTCATTGATAAAACACTAGTTAAATGTATTCCCAATTAGCATAATTGTACTATGTACTGATAACTAAAACGGACGGATACAATATAACATGGGTATTAAGGTGTTCTTAATTTATGTTTAAAAACCTATAAAACAACTACAATATCGTATTCCTTTTAAATCCAGTGAATTAATTTTAGACTAAATAAAATTAACATAGAATTTAATAATTTATAAAAATATATATTATACTATAATTTTAATACGAGTATAATGTATATACAATAAATATAATGAAGTTTCAATTTTTTTTTTTTTTTTTTAATCTTTTTAATAATTGTTAGTGGAATTTGGAACTCTTTTTTGTTGTTGTTTAAATGAAATACTGTTTTATATTTGCTTGCAATTCCAAAAAGTAAAAAATTTTGTTGGAGACGGATAGGGTTAAACGACGGCGACCGTTCGAAACTGCATCCCCCGCAGGCCTAACCACCACAAGCACGACATGATACGATAGATCGGAAACACGTGTGTGTGTGTTGAACCTCATTTGTGTGTTTTCTTATGTGTGTGCGTGTGTACGCGTTTGACTCGTCGCATGCAATCATTGAACGGGAGTTGCCATGTAGGATAAGGGTGCGTCGTTGTGGAAGGGGGGGGGCATTGCGACATCGAGATATGTGTCACACTTTTATGAGAATGCAACACCACACTGACCAGAGAGGACACAAGTCACCCCACGCCCACACCCACACCCCGACCATGGATCCGTCCAAGATCGCGTTTGCGCCGAGGTAGCCATACGGCCGATTTGTCGTTCGGCGCCGTGCCCAGTCCCCGACGACGAAGGGTAGATCGCGATTATATATACGTGTTGTTTATAGAGAAACATCACACATCAGCGCCGTCGATAGTCATTCTGCAAAGACCGTTGCACTGATTCCGTTTACTCAGCACGCACTCTACCGGTTTAAACATCACATTTCGTCGTTGGGTTAGTAATTTTTTAACTTTAACAATATGAAAAACAGTATTTTATTATTAACCGTGTTGTACTAAACTAAAATTATGTATATTATTTAAGGTTCACATCAAGCAACCATTTTGGTAAAAAACGTGAAATCAGCTCAATCTAGGTCGAGTCTTTATTATATTTATATATCACATTTTTAAATGGTGGTAAACTCTCAATTACTGCAGTCTGCAATGCTCTTTTCAAATATAATAATTTGCAATAGTTCCAAAATTATAAAATAACAATAGGTATATTTTTATTTTTGGAAAAATGTACAATCTTTATTTGATCACAATAAGTAAATAATAAAACTATTTGCACTAAATCTATGTTACAACTAGCAACTCGCTTAGGTATTGGTTATTATACATATATTATATTATATGAGATCATTCCTTAATGTACCTGTTGTTTGATTACAATGAAAATAGTTGCAAGGTTTTATTGTTTCATGTGACATAAAATATAAATGAAAGCATTTTAAGCATTTAAAATTTAGGTAAATAGCTGCAATAAAAGAAAATTTAGTGTTGTAATCGTAGTAACCTTCAATAATAGTTATTTCCTATTTCACCCCATAATTAGTTCAGAACTATGTATATACCTATATTGAATTTTTTTGTGTTAATTAAGTGATCTGTATTTTATATAGGTACCTCCTAATTATGGATGAAATATTTAAATGTCAATATTTATGTCATTAAAAAAAATGAATATCATATGTGTATAAGTAATTCACAGAATGACACATTTACTGATTTTGAAGATTGTGGTTCAAATATTTTTAGAAATCAACGATTATAAAATAGCATTTAAGTCTTAATTTTAAGTTATAATAATTAAAATTCCACGGAAACAAATATTAGAATTACTTTTATCTCCTGTGGTCCGGTGTTGCTATACTAGATGATTGTCTAAAGTAAATTGTGATGTAAACTACCTATTCAAATATAATTTGATTTGCTTCTAAAAGTCATAATTTGTGACCCAAATAATACAAAGATGAAAAAATTGTTTTTACCATTGCACCTACCTACTGACCATAGAAAAACTATATATCTACATTATATTATTCATAACAATGTCCTTTCCATGAGTCTGTTTGGTATAATTAAAAAAAAACACTTTTACCTATAGCTTTACTGTGATATTAGAAAAATATTGACTGGTGTACTATGCCAATTAGATATCAGAACTTTTCCTGGTGTCCTAGAACTGCAAGTTGTTCATACAAATGATAGTTGAATGTTCCGGCTTAAAGCTGTAAAACAAAATAAAAATATTGAACAGTATTAATGTTGAAAACATAATATTAACATTGATTTTAGACTTTAATATTTTTAACCAACGGTTATATTATGTTATATCCATCTGGAAGCTGTGATCAACTTGTGATTATAGGCATACTGATTTATTTATGTTAAATGAGTTTAAACGTTTAAAGTTTTTTTTCCATTCAATCATAGACATGAGGTAAGTCACATTCGACACTTAGTTTTAATTTTTCCCAATATTGTCTTTGTCATATCGACATTAATCATAGCGAAATATCATCAGCAAACATGAATAATCTACCTTTTAATAATGATGCCGGTATTGAGTTAATATAAATTTAAACATACTTAACTTAGGGACTAATGCAGTAGGTAACCTAACTTTGTGCGACTCCATAATCTTTGATTTAACAATAATTACGTAGGCGCTATACCCAATGGTTATTAATTATTGTTTATTATTTAGATTACTAATAAACCTAATTTAATGTAATAAATAGGTATTAAAGCCTAATTATTTTAACTTGTGTAGTAATAATTGTCTACTTAATAAGCCTCTTCGTTCAAATTATAGATGTACATTTTTACAGCTTATATTATTATTTTTTTTTTTTTTCATAAATAGTTTTGGTTAATAATACGATAGTAAGTTAACATTTGATGAAATTTCACCAAAATACTACATTATTTTCATATAAATAGCTTTTATTCTACATTCATAATTTTACAAATAATTTCAATAATTTGCCTCAGCTTAAAGAATTAAATAAACTATAAACCAGTGGTAAATCTTTTTGTAATAAACTAACTTATGTTTTTTTTTTCATTAAAACAATTTTATTCTGTTAATCTGTTTAAATTAATATTAGATCTGATGATAGATATTTTACAATGAAACAGTTTGAAAGCGAACCATTTTTAAGGGGTTGTATTTAGGCAATATTCCATATACTTCGTGAGTTATGTGTAACTGTGTGTATTGTGACTGATCATTAGTGTGCGTGAGTTCCCCGAACACTTTATGTAAATGTAATTAATGATGAACTACGGTTAAGATTCTTGGAAATCAGTAACGTACGCGCAGTCAAAAGTCACTAAATTTTGTGATAAAAAATGTTTTTACATGAAAATCCCAAAAAGAGAAAGAAAAATTCACCCAGTACCAAAAGTTCAATTTTAATTTTAAAAACATATTTGAATTCCTTATTCTCTTTTCTAGGTTATGTAGGAAATGGATTTTCAATTGTTTGTATTGTTTAATTAGTATAGTAACAAATTAATATAAAATATATAATTTTTTTTTTCAAAATTCAGCTTACTTTAGTGTTACTAAAAAGAAAAAAAAATTAAAATCCATTTCCTACATAACCTAGAAAAGAGAATAAGGAATTCAAATATGTTTCAAAATTAATATCGGACTTTTGCTTATGGTAAATGTAAATTTGTTTTCCGCTTATTTGTCTAAATGCACGAAAAACGACTAAAAACGACCCGCTTTCAACAGCCTTAATAATTTTAAACAGTACATTTGAAATTTAGTAATTTACATTTATAAAACCCAACATTTATATTTTTAATACAATAACAGAGATTATCACCCACTATAAATTATAGTAACAAATGCAATAGAAAAATATTACTTTGATACTATATAGGTAAGTATAGAATGTATGTTATAAGGAGTAATATTTAGGCAACTCATATTACATATACATTTGGACTGTGTCAATAATAATTGTACATTAATGCGTGTAATACTATTATACATTATCGCTTATACTCTTACTTACAATTCATCGCGGAAATTTTAATACATTTTTGTTTACATAATTATAAAAACTACTAAAAATGGTAGTAAATTAAACATACTTCCTGAAGTTTGATTTAAAAAGAATGATTTAATTTATATTTCTAGAAAACTATATCACTTAATTTTATACAATTTATATTAATTCATAACATATTGCATATTAGTATATTAATATAGTATTTTAGCGAGTTTATCTTTTTTTTTTATTATGGTTCGATTCTCCTTTTTTTAGTATAACTCAAAAATGAATAAACGTAGATACTTGAAATTTTCACAAAATATTTATGTTAACATTTACAACATATGAAATAATTTTCTATAAATTATAGTGGTAACCAAAATGTTTTTTTGTTAACTATGAATAATATTTCCGTTGACTCCAAAAACCGCACACTTTTGGTAGGTTAAAAGTTAAAACCACACACTTAATAGGTTAAAACCGCACAATTTTAAAAATTGTCGTATCTAAAAAATGTTAGGGTAAAAAATGTCATTTGGGCGAAAACCAAAAGATTTTGGGCAAAAACATGTACAGCCACCAGTACACTTGACACTTGCCCACCTTTTTTATCTTTTGATTTCTTTAAAAGGAAACTGGACATTTTATTGTATTTTAAATGTTAACAATAATAATCGTTTATATTTTATTTAAATAATTTTTCAATTGTTAAACCATTTTAATTAAATTTAACATAGTGCATATTTTTTCCTTTAAAACATTTTACTTTTTATGAATTTCAAAAATTCACCTCCTCTAAATAGCGAACAAAATTTTGGTGACCGAGAATGTTCGTTATTCAAAGGTTTTACTGTAATAAGATTTGGCTGATAAGTATTTTTAATTACTGTTTAAAGAAATTATAATTTTTATTACATATTTATTTTTGTTAATAATATTTAGGTAGGTACTATAGAGAATGGGCCATAACGTATACACTATAGGACTCGATATTTATTAAATATTATTTAAGAGGTAATAAGAAATAAAATAAATATGTGATTTTAAAGAATTTAAGAATAATTTTAATTTTTCAACTAAAATACATTTTATTAAACTATTTTAATAAGTTTATAAGTTTTCCCACGTAATATGATTGTTGAAGGTTTGATTAGTTACGTTGCGTAACAACACATACAATTTAATATAATGTAAAAATCTATTTTATGATAATCAAGACATTTAACTGCAGTAATCTCGACAACACCGAACCTAATTTTTTAGAAAACTAAATTCAATAAAATTGTATTTACTTAACTATAGTGAAAAAATGTAAAACATGTATACCTAGCTGCTTAAGACCAACTAATTTTTAAAAATTAATAAGAGCCCCTATTATAGTATAATAGACAATAGTTGGTAGATATAACTATAAGCATAGGAGGACCGCGTTCGATAGAATGACAATATGTAACCCTACATAATATATACATATAGACATATAGTATTTACTTATATGTAGTTATCTACTATAGTTACTAAATAATATATTTTACTACTAATTTTAAATATTATAATGTCTGCTGCGTTCACACACATATTTGATTTATGTCATGTTTGCTGAGAGCTGAGATCTTTATTATAATAAATATTTTTAGGATGATACCTACGACCTACCTATCTATAGTGTACAGGATACAAGAATATACAAAAATAAAATACTAGCTATAAGTACAACACCGGTACAAATGAACTATATTTTTTTCACCTATACAATTACATTTTTTTGTTAATTAAGATGTAAGTTGAGTAAATTCTGAGTTAGAGATTTCATGAATTGAAAAATTTTGCCATAATAACAAACGGATCTAGACGCCTCAGATTGATATTGGGACCCTTGAGTATAATATCAATATGTCGGTGTATCTAAACTACTCATCAGAACAGTCAGACCTGGTATAAATTCTCATTAGAATGGTTGTCAGGGTATCGATGACGCGAGACTAATTTGTCGGCATATCGAGTGATATAGTAGTGTATAGGGTATTTAAGTATTTTATAAAAAAAAAAAAATAAATTCAATTGTCTGACGTTCAGACTGGACCGGTGTACGAGATTCCCGCCAAAAGCGTTGGGCACAACAAGTGAACGCCGGAAACGCACGCACGCGCATCCGTGTGGCGGCCGACAGTCAATGGTGCGCATGCGCGTCCGGCAAGCCGTGTAATAGGCTACGCGAAATCCCGGCGATCGGTTTTCGTCGGCCATCTTTCGAAAACCGTTTTTTCCCCTTTTTTCGGTTTATTTTTTTTTAATTCTTTATTCCATTACAATGCCCGTCTCGTAACGAAGCGCGGCCCGCCGCCACTGTGCATTTACCCGCTTCTTTTACCGGTGATCCGTTCGCTCGTCTACGATACTTGCGCTCGCAGTTTTTGTGACACGGACTACTATCCGCTGTGGAAGTCAGTCTCAGCACAGAAGAATATTTGCATCGGTCCACCGTTTTGGAGGGAGGAGAGGTAAAAAACTTAAAAGAATAAAACCGACATCCCGTCCGCCGGGTAACGCGTAGGTACTCTGCTGAATATCGCGATTCGCGTTTTTCGCGTATAATTCTCAATCGTTTTTTATTCTATCCGTTCTCTATTGTTTTGTGGTGTTTGTGGATTGCCCGTCTACGCTCTACAGACTTAATCAACCATAGCCACTGGTCTAGTATCATCAGACCATAATTACTCAGACCACTGGAACGATACGCCGATAGGTAAATGTGAATAAACAATTTTAATTACAACAGTAATGATAATTGCGATAACCATCACACACTTGCATAGTTAATCACGCGTCGGTGGCATCTCGTTGACGACGGACTGTCATTTAGACCGTTATTATAGCGTCTCGGTTTGGCGCACCGCCGATCCGAATCCGCGACGCACATTCTCATCGCCGTCGTCTTATCCGTTTTTTAAACGATTCATGTCCGCGTCTTCATTAATACGTCTGTCAGTCGTGTATGTACATTTTCATAGATTTTTCCGATTTTTCTCATCAGTCGTTCTTTACCTCATACTTTTAAATCGAGGCTTTTTTTTTAGGTGTTAAATAATATTAGGTAGGTATTAAAGTTTTATAAATCATCATCGGTGAAAGCATGTATTTACATTTCAACAGGATTGCATTCACTGATAATATAGAAAACATCTGAGTCCTTATGTCCATTTACCTATTAGTTTATGATTTTTTTACAAAGTATAAGTACCTTATTTATTACATCTTATTTCCTTAGAATATTCAAATTCGTTTAAAAACAACTTCACTGTCGCCAGTATGGCGTCTGTAGAAAATGGAACGCCTCCTGCGGCTTCCAAGTCAAAGAAGACCGCAGTTGAAGAAATCTATCAGAAGAAATCACAACTTGAACATATATTACTTAGACCCGATACATATATTGGTAAGAAATTTTAATTTCAATTTTTTTATATTATGTTACTTAATTTTAAATTAACCAAATGTTTTTTGTTGTTTAGGGTCTGTTGAACCTGTTACAGAGTCTATGTGGGTCTATGATAGTGAAGAAGATTCTATGGTTCAAAGGGAAATTACATATGTACCTGGTCTTTACAAAATTTTTGATGAAATTTTGGTGAATGCTGCTGATAATAAACAAAGAGATCCCACTATGGATACGATTAAAGTTGATATTAACAAGTAAGTGAACTCTCACTTATAATTATTTTGTAATGTCATATTATTAGTAAATATTATATTATAGATGAAAAATATATGTAACTAATTACATTATATTTAGTTCAGTGGTGTAACCATGGTGGGGGGGAGCAGTTGGCTATGCCCCCCCCCCCCATCGGCTGTATATAAAAAAAACTTCATATAAAAATGAACTGTTATTGTTTATTATGTTTTTTTAGTATTTTGAATAGATAAATCTAATAATATGTAATAGATATTTGAAATGTTGATTAGTGTTATTCAGTAATTACTAATTAGTATAAATATAAATAATTTCTTATTAAATTTAATATTAACATTGAATCAATTTTTTTCAGAGATGAAAATATCATATCAGTTTGGAACAATGGTAAAGGTATTCCTGTTGTTGAACACAAGGATGAAAAAATGTATGTCCCCACAATGATTTTTGGACATCTATTAACTAGTTCTAATTATAATGACGAGGAAGCGAAAGTTACTGGAGGTAGAAATGGATTTGGTGCTAAGCTCTGTAATATATTCAGTAACAAATTTACTGTTGAGACAGCTAGCCGAGAATATCGCAAAGCATTTAAACAAGTAATATTTTTATTTTTACATTTTAAGTAAGTTAATATTAATTTTATTTTACAAAATTAAGACTTGGGCAGATAATATGGCTAAATCTTCAGATCCATCCATAAAAGAAGTGAAAACAAATGATTATACAAAAGTGTCTTTTAGTCCAGATTTAGCAAAATTCCGTATGACATGTCTCGATAAAGATATTGTTGACCTAATGTCTCGACGTGCTTATGATGTTGCAGCATCATCTCGTGGTGTAAAAGTATATTTAAATGGCAAGCTTCTTCCTGTGAGTATTTTTTATTTTATTTTTTAGTATTCAATTTATCGTTATTACTAAATTCCTTAATTATTGTTGTCAGGTTAAAACCTTTCAAGATTACGTAAATTTGTATATCAAAGGAAAAGAAGATGAAATAGGAAATCCTTTAAAACTAGTTTATGAAAATGCTGGACAACGTTGGGAAGTTGCAGTTACTATGTCAGATACTGGTTTTAAACAAGTGTCATTTGTCAATAGTATTGCTACAACCAAAGTAAATTCTAAAAAGTTCAAATATAATATTTATATATATTTAAATTGTATTCATAATGTATAATTATTTTATAGGGTGGTAGACATGTAGATTATATTACTGATATGATTGTTAAACAACTAGTGGACATAGTAAAAAAACGTAATAAAGGTGGTATGGATTTAAAGAATCATCAAGTTAAAAATCATTTGTGGGTATTTGTCAATTGTCTTATTGTTAATCCTACATTTGATTCTCAAACCAAAGAGCATATGACTTTGCAAGTGAAGAATTTTGGTTCAAAATGCACATTAAGTGAAAAGTTTGTTACTGGTGTAAGTTTCTTTGTTAAATATTGAATTTTAAGTGTTATTTTAAATGAAAGATTTTTATATTTGATACCTGATATAAGAATTAAAATTATTCATTTCATATTTTAGGTATCCAAATGTGGCATTGTTGAAGCAGTATTGAGTTGGGCCAAATTTAAAGCTCAAACTCAGTTACAGAAACAAAGTGGTAAAAAACAAAGTAAACTCAAAGGAGTGCCTAAACTTGAAGATGCTAATGATGCTGGCACTAGAAATTCAATAGACTGTACATTAATATTAACAGAGGGAGATTCAGCTAAATCATTAGCAGTTTCTGGTTTAGGTGTCGTTGGTCGTGATAAATATGGAGTTTTCCCACTTAGAGGTAAATTGTTAAACGTCCGTGAAGCATCTCATAAACAAGTAAGTTTTAACCTTTAACTTACATTTTATTGCCATTTACTAAATATCTAAAAAATTATTTAGATTATGGACAATGCAGAAATAAGCAACATTGTTAAAATTGTTGGATTACAATACAAAAAAAAATATGAAACAATGGAAGATTTAAAGTCGTTGAGATATGGAAGATTAATGATAATGACTGATCAAGATCAGGTGAAAATCATTTGATTTTTTATAAGACATTAATAGTAATATAGCAATATTACCAATTATTAATTGTATCAGTAATAAATTAGTGCGTAATAAAATAATTACTAACAATTTTGATTTTTTAGGACGGGTCTCATATTAAAGGATTGATAATTAACTTTATTCATCATAATTGGCCATCATTATTAAAATTACCATTTTTAGAAGAGTTTATTACACCTATTGTAAAAGCCACTAAAGGCAAAGAAGAAGTATCATTTTATTCATTACCTGAATTTGAAGAGTGGAAAGATGCTACAAGAAACTGGAATAAATACAAGATTAAGTACTACAAAGGTTTGGGTACCTCAACATCAAAAGAGGCTAAAGAATATTTTCAAAATATGAAACGGCATAGAATATTGTTTAAATACGAGGATCCTACTGATGGCGAACATATTGAAATGGTAATAGTTAATAATAAATTTAAATATTGTCTATAGTTTTTTATCACAAAAATTATTTTTAGGCATTTAGTAAAAAAATGGTTGATTCACGTAAAGAATGGTTAACCAATTGGATGGTTGAAAGTAAAAGACGCAAAGAAGCAGGGTTATCTGAAGAATATTTATACGAAAAGAACACCAGGGCTGTTACTTATAAAGATTTTATAAATAAAGAATTAGTTTTATTCAGCAACATGGATAATGAACGATCTATAGCATCAGTTGTTGATGGACTAAAACCTGGATCTAGAAAAGTAATAAATAGTTTTTTAAATTATTAAATTAATAATACATAATTTCTCAATAGTAATAGATTTAATTTTTGAATTTTTATAGGTCTTGTTTACTTGTATTAAAAGAAATGATAAACGTGAAATAAAAGTTGCTCAATTAGCTGGTTCTGTAGCTGAGCATTCCGCATATCATCATGGTGAAGTATCTTTGATGTCAACAATTGTAAATTTAGCGCAAAATTATGTTGGAAGTAACAACATAAATCTGTTACAACCCATTGGTCAGTTTGGTACTAGACTTCAAGGTGGCAAAGATGCAGCTAGTCCTAGATATATTTTCACAATGCTCAGGTAATTTTTTTCTTCTGATTATTGTAAATATTTGAAGGTATTAAAAATATATATATATAACATTTTAGTCCCTTGGCTCGACTGATCTTTCATCCTCATGATGATCCATTGTTACATTATCTTCGAGATGACAACCAAAAAATAGAACCTGTGTGGTACATGCCAATTATTCCTATGGTTTTGGTTAATGGTGCAGAAGGTATTGGAACAGGATGGATGACCAAAATACCCAATCATAATCCAAGAGAAGTTATTGATAACCTTAAACGAATGTTAAGGGGCGAAGATCCATTACCAATGGTAATTTAAAACTAAATATAATTATTTTATTTTATTTTGAAGACATTAAATTTAATTTACTGCAGAAACCTTGGTACAAAAACTTTGCTGGCCATATTGAAAAACTTTCTGAGCAAAAATTTATCAGTAGCGGTGAAGTGGGTATAATTGGACATAATAAAGTAGAAATTACAGAACTTCCTGTTGGAGTTTGGACTCAAAATTATAAGGAGAGTGTGTTGGAACCTATGCTAACTGATACTGAAAAATCTCCAGCTGTTATAACGTGAGTATAAAAATTGTTTGACATATGTTTAATTGATTTCATAATTGTTTTATTATTTTGTACTAAAAGTGATTATAAAGAATACAATACCGATACTACAATCAAATTTGTTGTAACCATGAATCCAGAAAAACTTCAAAAAGCAGAAAATGAGGGTATTCACAAGTTTTTCAAGTTACATGCATCAATTGGTTTAACTTCTATGGTAAAATTTTAAAATATCTATGACAATAATTTTTAATTAATATTCAATATTTTGAATTTCAGTGTGCATTTGATAAAGATTGTGTCTTAAAAAAATATGAAGCTACTCAGCAAATATTACGTGAATTTTATGCTGTTCGATTAGATTTTTATGGTAAACGTAAATCTTATTTGGAGGGTATGTTGGGTGCTGAAGCTGCTAAATTAACAAACCAAGCTAGGTAAGTAAAATCACAAAATATTTTATTGAAATTGTATTTTCCATAGCTAATAAGTAATATGTTACATTTACCAAATCTAAACTTTTAACTTTGACCTTAAACGGTTTTTCTTGTGTTTTGTTATGATTAAATTCTTGGTAGAAGTTGTTTTAGAGCAATTTCAATAATTAGTAATTTTTGCACAAAAATATTTCTTTCTGGGTTGTAGAATCTACTTAAACACCATGTTTTTGACAAAATTAGCTCAACATAACCATATTTATAAAAATTAATTACTTGGTATAAAATATCCTTAAAATTAAAAATGTATATTGTTTCTACTCAGAACCAATTTTATATGTAATTACTTATAAATTAATTCAATTTTAGCATATTAATTTTACAGTGTCTACTCACTCAATCACACTTGACACCTATTATACAACAGAATGAGTTTCCTGATTATTTTTTTTAATTTTCCACATTCGCTAAAATTTCAAATTATATTTTAATGGGTTTAATGATTTTTTTATAAATCCAATTCAGTGCAATTTTGATTTGATTTTTGCTTTGAAATAAGATAACAAGACCAAACTTTTGAATACCTATACTTAATTGTCTACTTCTTATTAGTTCATTTTTGTAAGTACTTGATATGTATTTTAGATTTTATAATTTTTTTTAAGATTTATTGTTGAAAAATGTGATGGAGATTTACGAATTGAGAATCGTAAGAAATCAGAAATGGTTAAAGAATTGGTAAGGCGAGGTTATAACAGTGACCCTGTCAAGGCTTGGAAATTAATTCAAGATAGAGAATCAGTATTGGTAATTTATTTATTTTATTTGTAGTAAAAAAATGATAAAATCATATATTATGTATTTTTATTCTTGTTTTTACTTCTCTGCAGTTAGATGAAGCTCAAAGACTTGCAGAAGAAACAGAAGAAGATGAATCAGCTCCATCAACTAGTGCCGCATCTAAAGATGATGACAATTTAGACTATGATTATTTGCTTGGCATGTCCTTCTGGCATTTAACATTGGAGAAAAAGAATGAACTATTAAGAAAGAAAGATGAAAAATGTACGGAATTAGATATTTTAAAGAAAAAGTCGCCTGCTGATTTATGGACTGAAGATTTAGATGCATTATTGTCAAAAGTATGTACAAATTATATGCATAAGATTATTAAGTTTATGTGTTGCACTTTAAAATCTTAACAAACTAATAAACTATTCAAACACATTTGTCACACTCACTATATTATTGTTTTTTAAATAATTACATTTTTCAATAGCAAAATAGGTTTAAAACAATTAAATTGAATATTATTAAAATGCTATGTTAACACGTTGACTGCCACATGGCCGCTGGCGGTCATCTGTAATTCTCAAATTTTATGCATTTGTGACCGCCGGCGCCCATAGTTCATCATTACTACCACGCCATATGACTGCCGGCGACCATAAATGCATTTGGTTTTATATTATTAACTTTTCTATGGCGCTACAATAATGCAGTTCGTCCCAGTTATAACGACTTAATAGCGTGTCTTAAATAACTTTAATATTATATTGTTTAATCCTATGTATAAAAACTCATTGTTGCCTAATTGGTGTTAGTTTGATTTTTCAACTTTTATAATGAACAATTAACATTAATTAATAAAAAAGAATAAGTTAAAATCAAGTCCTGTAAAATATGAAACTGGCTGGATAACTGGTTATAGTAATAACTCATCAACTGACAACATACCATTAAAAATAAAACCTAAAATATCTTGTCTTTGTTTGATAATTATTATCAATTATAATTGAACTCATCAGCATTTTAAATTATGTTTATATAATTTGTGTTTTTAAATAAATTGGTTCAACAAATTATAATTCTATCTTGTATTAGTCCCAAGACTTATTATAATAAATATATTCTTATATTTTAGTTGGATGAAGTTGAAGAAAAAGAAAGACTTGATGAATTAGGTGAAGAATCTGGAAAATCAAAAGCTGCTAAAGGTGGTAAATTAGCACTTGGTAAAAAAAAAAACACTTATGGCTGCTGATTCCTTGCCATCACCTGCTGCAAGACGTGTCATTCCTAAAATCGATGCTGAAATGTTAAAAAAAGAAGAAAAATTATTAGCCGCTAAAGAAAATAAAGGAAAACGTGCTGAGAAAAAGGTATTGATTTTACTTTCCTTTTTTTTTTTTAGTCAATAAATCACAATGTATGTTATTAGAAAAAAGGCGAAGGTGAAGAAGGAGGTGAAGACGAAGTAAAAGAAAAGAAAGCTCCTAAAAAGAAAGCAGATGGTTTGAAACAGACCAAATTGAAGTTTAGTAGTAAGATTTTTGACGACGATGATGATGCTGGCCACTTGTCTGATTCTCCTCCGCCACCTCCTAGAACTGTTTTAAAACGACAATCTGGTATTTAAATATAATAATATTATATCCTATTTATTTTTATAATTTATTAATTATTGTAATGTTTGTTTTTTTTTCATTTATCTAGCTGCCAACATATCATTTAAACTTGATAGTGGTGATGATGAAGACGATCCTGGAGATAAATCTGACCAAAGTTTTAAAACTTCACCAATACGTGATGCATTTTCTGATGGGTAAGTTATTATTTTAAATAACTATATTAAATTTAAAATCAGATTATTATGTGGACCAATTGACTTGATGATTTTAATTTTGTTCCTCATATTATACCTAAAAATGTTGATTATGCCCAACAATCATTACTTCTTTTTTTATTAACTTATAACAAATAATATAGTAGTATTTGGATTCATTTTTTGTGGCAAACTTTAATCAACTAATAAACTATTTAACTCATCTTATATTTTTTATGTGTATATATATATATATTTATTATAGGTGTTTTTTTTTTCTACTAATGTTGATAAACAATTTAATAGAAGGTCCCTTGCAAGTAGTTAGTATTCTAAAACTGGAAAATTTAAAAAATACTAATTTAAATCTATTGTTTATTTACACAATGAATCTATTCAGTAAAGTAAATAATAATAAATTATATAAAAATATATATACACCAAAGGTTGTGATTGTGAACGGGTATTAAAATGCACGGGTAAAAAATATATTAAAGCCCATGTATATTGTAATTTAGAATTCAAATATACTTAAAATATAAATATTTATAATATAATTTTCATATCGATTTGTCTCAACTAATTTAAACATCATTGAAATGTACACTTTTTTTTTTTTTTTAACTCGATTACAAAATCAAATAACAATAAAATATAATTATTATTATTATATTTACTTTTAATTATTTAAATATATGAGTATTCAAGCTCATGGGTATTTTATTACACGAGCTTTAACCCGTCATAGGTAAAAACACGAATACCAGTGTAGTTCATTACACATGTA
The DNA here is from genome assembly GCF_020882245.1 of Rhopalosiphum padi. NCBI lineage: Eukaryota > Metazoa > Arthropoda > Insecta > Hemiptera > Aphididae > Rhopalosiphum > Rhopalosiphum padi. Next base: position 87,808,752 of record NC_083597.1, read on the forward strand.
ATTGCGACCTCTAATATAAACTATTAAAATATTAAAATTTTAATAAATGCAGTTTTTGGCAAAAATTAAATCAATCTTCTTTATTCTAATAGTATATTAAATTACTTTGAAAGAAATATCCATAACCATATCATTAAATACTATACTCAATAGTGTAGGCTCCTGGCTCATAGACTGTCTCACTTAGAATCAATTTTCGTATGCAGTAATGATTAAAATATATGCTCTATACCTACTGTTTAAGTATACAGTTTACCAACTTTTTCTCTTGTTTTTAACCTTCAATTATACATTCGGTATTTCAAACTAATAATTTTTATTTATTTTATCTTTAGGGCTTCATCAGATGATGAGTTTGTACCGACAAAGAAAAAAGAATCTCCTAAGAAAACTGCCAAAAAAGCGCCTGCTAAAAAGAATAATGGTACAGCTAACACCAAAGGAGCAACCGATGATGGATCTTTAGCCAAAAAACCTCCTGCAAAAAGAGCCCCAGCTAAAAAAGCACCAGCTAAAAAGAATACTGTGACCAATGTTAGTGATGATGATGGTGATTCACCTGTACCAAAACCTGTTAGGAAACCAAGAGCAGCTGCTTCTAAACCAAAACGTAAATACAACAGCTCTTCAGATTCAGATGATGTATTCAAATCTCCATCTACTAGTAGTAAGTTGTTAATACTCTAATTTTTTTCAAACTATTGAAATGTCTTATGTTCTTCCTATTTTATTTAGGTAAACCTCAAAAATCTTTCGACGATCTATTTGGAGAAAACACAAAGAAGCATGCTTTGTCCGATGACGACGATAGTTTTAAAATGTCTGAATCATCAGATGACGATTTTATTCCAAAATCAGGTATTCATTTTAGTGATTAAAATTATATTTTCTCTTTTAACATAAATATATTTTTGGGATGGATAAAATTTTTTTTTCTGATCTTAACCGATTTCACATAAGGCTATTCATTGTAATCAGTTACTATATTGACTAAATACCCATCAGCTTAAGCAGCAATGTAAAGATAATAATAGTAATATAATTACTAATTAGATATTTGAGGCCAAGAATTTATACGGCTTATAATTTATACCCAAAAACATATCTATTCTTAATTTAAAAAAGAAAGACAGTGATGGTGACTAATTATTGTCAGTCAAAAATCAGGTTACACTCGATTGTTCTCCCAACCGAGTCAACCAATTTGTATGTTTACTTTATAGTTTAGCTATACTTCTATGCATTAATAGGGTACCGACTATGTTTTCTTAACTTGAACAGAGTGTAGTAGCATACTACTTCTACTATTGTTTTAAAATTGTATTGAAACATTAGATTTTGCCTAACCTAGTAACTAACTTGTCTTATTCTTTTATATATTACTGAAAGAAAAATTTTAATTTTAAAATGTTAATCATATTATTAAACAGTCCATCCATATTATAATAGATGTTGATTTTGTTTGTTTTATAAACCATTGTGTTTGTTTAAGTCGTTTTCTATTAAATTATTTATCCATGGTATAAAATTAAACAATTATTAGATTTATAAAGTGAATTTCTCTGATAAAAATATTAATTATTCGTTTTATAAATTATTGAAGTATTTTAGTTTTATATTTTATTCTATTATATTATTACAGATAATCCGCCAAAAAATGCATGTTAGTTATTTCATTATTCTGTTCCCATGTTAATCTCATCAGTTTCTTCTATCTTGGATTTGCTCAGTTCTTCCCCATAGTTTTCTAACTCTTTAATTGTCTTTGCTAGTTTCATATTTTCTTCTTCCATTTCTTGAATTTGACTGACCATACTTTCATAGTTAGCCTTCAATATTTTCAGTTCTTCTCTTTCCTTAACAGTTTCAGTCATATGAGTACGAATATAATCCAACGGATCTGTTGGTCTTATTTCCAAACTATAAAGATCTGCTAATACATTGGTCAAAGCATCAACAACTCCAAAATCATTTAAATATTTTCTGAAATCTTCACGTTTGTTGTTAACTAAATGATTCCCTTGGTTGGTCATTTTTGAAAAATGTGTAACATTAAATACTTGTCCAAATGTGAAATATTTTTGTTTATTAAATATTACTGTAACCAAGCATTTTTATTTATTGTGTATATTATCTATTTTAATTTAATTTATATAACTAATAAACATTTGTTTTTTAGGAACTAAAAAGAAGACTTCGAGTAGAAAACCTCCTGCAAAGAAGGTTAAAGCAAAATCGCCTTTTGATTCAAATTCCGAATAAAACCATTAATGTACTTAGATTATGCATGTTTAATTATGAATTCTCGTTATAACGTAATTTTACTCTTTTCTGTTGTTTACTTGAAGAACTTACTTAATTTATGTCTCTTGATAGAAGATAAATTTAAGTACCTAATTTATGTTTAGTTTAAACTATTGTTAAGGAATTTTAAGGAGCACTTGAAAATTTTCAGAAAAATGTACAATTATTTTTTTTTTTTTGTATAATTATAAATTGTATTTTTATTTTAATTTTATTTTTTTATATTTATTTCTGTAAAATTTTATCCTCTCACTTCTGAATAGTGTAGAAAATACTAATTTAAACGAGTTTTATTTTATTTTTATTCATTTTAATATCTTCAACAGACATTACTTGTACTTTGTAGTATTTAATTATTTGTTAGGTGTGATTGATGTGTACATTTATAATTAACATAACGTTGTATTATTATAGAATAATAATGAACAATACATTTTTTTTATACGTTTATTTATACTTAAATAAAGTATTTACACATTTGTATAAATGGTTTATAAATATTTAATACTATAATATATTATTACGTCTTAGAAATTCTGAAATTTTAAAGTATCAGTTTTTCTAGAATTTATAACAAATCAAATATCGATGCATATTACATGTTAGGAATGTTTGGTGTTATTTTTTTTTTATTATTATTAATATTACTGAATTTTAGTTTGATAACACAAATGACATAAATAAATAATTTCAAACATAATGTTTTTAGACAATTATTGATTGTACAACTCGTGGACAGAAATAGTAGTGTTTTATGTAAATCGAGGTAATAAACGGCTTATTTATTCCAATGATTGAAATAAATTACTGTTATACTTGTGTGATTAGTAATAATTATTGAAATATTACCTATTTTTATATTATACATTATTTTGATATTAAAAACATGGGTGTCAGATTAAAATTGACCACTATATATTGTGTTAAATTGGTCGGACAAAATTAACCGTATTAAAATATTTACAGCAGTTTACTAGGTATAAAGAAAAAAAAAACATTACAAAATTTATGTACACTTATTATGTGGTCGATAAAGCGATTAGTATCTGTGTCCGTGCATGTGCCTGTCGGATTGTTTGCCGATTGAAAATCGATCGCTGTACTCGTCGTGGTCCGAGTGGTGCACGGCTTGCGGCGGATACTTCTCCGTCTTGTAATGTATTTCGGGCGTGGCGCCGAAGCTCTTCTGCCAGTGATGCGTCCAATAGTGATTTTGCATGGCCACCTCCTTGGGCGTCTTGGCGTCCCTGCACACCGTCACGCAGTAGATCAGACTGCCCATGAGCGTCAAGAAGCCGAAAATGAGGAATATTATGCCCAATACCCTGTAGGGAAAATAACAAAACCAAACGTCGTACAAACATTGCAACACACAAAATCAATATGTACAGTGTACACTCGGTGGCAAAACTCGATGAAACAAAATCAAAAACCATAACCTGATCCCGATGGGCTGATTGTTAGTTTTTACAAGAGTCTTAAAACTATTTTTATGTCTCGGAAAGACGTCGTAGTGAGTAGGTGCCCGCATGGTTGAATAATATTAAGTACATAATATATAAGAGTTAATAAAAAAGTGCTATACAAATTTTACGAAAATAAAATAATTTGATGATAATCCTTTATTCTGTGCCTAACCATAATTAATGAAAAATAATATATTATTCATTTTGTAGACCAGATAATGCGATGACGTTGAGAATACATGAACGAAATATACAACACCAGGAAAACCTTTATGCTCTATCCATAACAACCTCGAGGAAACAAAACCTTTGCGTTTTCAAACATGTAATAGGTACATACTAACTTGTATTTATATTTAATTATATAGGCAGGATAAAATAAACAAGTTTCTTTTCAAGTCTTAAAGTTAGATTTGATTATATTCATCGTAACAAAATATTGAAATGACACCATTGCCATATTTACGCACTCGTAAAGGTACTCGTCGTGTTTTAAAAATCTTAATTGTGACCCGCCAGTTTAAACAGTCGTACCTAGAATTTTTCTGACGAATAATTAGGGCCTATGTAAATTAATTTCTTACATAAAAAATTAGTTGGCAAGATTTGTGGTAAACTTTTTATTTTTACTTAAAAGCACGAGTAAGACTAGTTCTAAATTAATTTAGATATATTATATATCGGCGAAAACCGATCGTGATGAACTCAAATTTTTCATCTCCACCACAAGCATTACCGCTTTCAGAAGAGTTTGTATCTATTTATTCTAATTTATATCAAGTTTTTTATTATGTATATTTATATTTGTGCACGGAATATTATATTATTATTATGTTATGACTTCTAACTTTTATATTTACGAGTATCCGAACTCGAACAAGTGAGCAGGAAGTAATAGGTACTTATTAGTTATCATGTTAGTTGTTACTCACCACACGAACATGGGCTCAAAAAATTGTATGACGATGACGAAACCCAACGTGACCAATATGAGTCCCAGGTTGAGCAGCAGCATAAGGCAGCACATACCCTTGGTGTTTGGACAAAACGGATTTGGCGCCGACATGGTCTCAATGGTGACGCCCGGTTTGCGCGTGATTTTGGACTTGACTGTCGACACTTCCGAGGGGGCGAGACCGTTGCTCCGGTACGAGTAATGGCTAGGAGCCGGCCCTCTGCTCCGGTTGCTCCTGCTGGTGTAATGAGATCCTCGACTGGAAAAAAGCATACAAAAGTCAATATATTACATAAGCTCGCAATCGCCACATATTATACTATTTAGGAAGGTACAGGCTCGGATATTATAAGGAGGAGATGAAGGAATTGTCCCCCCCCAAAAAAAAGAGGCTTGAAAATTATTATTATTAGTATTAAAATATCATATATAGTAATAATACTAATTAAACTATGTTTAACTTTATCTTCAATAGGAATAGTATTTTTTTTATTAGGTATAATTTTTTGATATTTGTTTTTGATCAATTTTATTTAAAGTTCTGTAATTTGTAATCACGCCGGCTAACGACGACGTAGATCTTCCACGTTATTGTCGTAATCGCACATACTTTCATACATTGACATAATGACATTTATTTCTGTTGTTACAATAGAATATAGTTATATATTATCATTTTTCTATGGACTACGGAAAACCTTCCTCGTTCAACGAGGAAACGAACGTTATTAAAAATGGTAAGTAAGTAAAATATGTCAAAAATGTGTGAAACACGTTTGACTGGACTTGCACTATCGTCTATCAATCAATAATCATTCACACAGGGACATACACATAGTCGTTGACATTGAAGAAGCGATTCAACGTTTCTCCAAAAGTAAAAGAAAACTATAATTTGAGAACCATAAGTAATAAATAATAAATTGACCTAACTTTTGATTGGAATTTATCATAAATTATTAAATGGAATCCAATTTAGCTCTCAGGTAAATAATAAATATACAAAAAGTAATGTAATTCAATATTTTATAAGGAATAAAATAAAATCTTGAGTTACCTAAATATTGTTAAAAAAAAAATGTTTTTGTTTATTTATTACAACAAAAATTTAAATTATTTAATTACGTTTAAGAACTAAAAAAATAATTATAATTTAGGGCATAAATAGTCTGTACATAATATTTTCAATTTTGCTCTACTAAATAATTTCAACGTGAACTTCGACTCAATCGTCATATAACGTATGATAAATACGGCAGGGTGACTTGGGCGTGGTTTACCATCCTTGATTTATATACCTATATAGCTATACTTGTGCAGTATATCTACTTTTGATTTTCGCGGGTAATACGATACAGTCATTTGTTGCGGAAAAACATCTATGATAAATATCAACTAATATAGACAAAAACAGCACTTATATATCAGTGGCGAACTCAAAGAGGGTCCGAGCCTCCTTAACACTCATGTTATGTATGCATATTATTGTGTTTACAAAATAATATGATATGAATATAATAATATGAAAAATTATGCCCCCCCCCTCCTAAAAAAAATCCTAGATCCGCCACTACTGTAATATATGCGATTATTGAAATATTCACAGCGGAATTTTTTAGCGTATCGACACTTGATAAAAAAAGATAAAATACACCCTCTGCAATATATATAATTGAACAATTACTACCAAAGACGATATGTGAAAAACATTTATTTTTTAGTCAAAAAATTAAATGCATAATATAAGAATGGATTAATTTCATGATTTGAATTTATAAAAACTGTAACATTTTATTTTTGCCTATTAATTATTATTATTTCAATTATTTGTGTTAGCTATTTTTACTTTTTATTTATTTTAGACGAAACTCGTGAAATCTGAAAAAACCGAGGGAGAGGAACTCCACAATTCAGTATTATTTGGGAAACAACTCGTTTACTGCCATAATTATATTATATGATATTATTACTATGATGATGTCTAAAGACTGTACCGGGAGTCGGGACACCAAGTCCACCCAATAACTATAGGCTGCGAATTTGCGATCTAATTACACTCACCTCATTTCTGACGGTGGCCTGTACGCGGCGCTGGTCACGTAAACGTCTGAATCATGGTGGCTGGCCGCCGACCTGGCTCGCGAGCTGCTGGACGGCCTCTCCAGACTTCTGGACCGCTTCGACCTGGGCGGCGTCCGGTGACCGCGAGATGACGGCCTGTCCGTAGCGATCGTGTACTCGGACAGAGTTCTTTGGCTGTCTTCGCCTGTAAGTGTGCATGTCCTGATTAGTCCTTAGGAAGGCGTATATATACTTATGTATACAGTGCTGCAGGAATTGAAAAGTGCTCTTCAACTATTTTTTTTTACATTACGAGAGAACCCCGATACTAACTATGTTCATTAGGGTCAATAGAAGAAAATAATATTTTTGTCGTTTTTTCTAAAAATAAATTAGTATTTTTTTCTTATATGATTCAAAAAATATTCCATAGATAACTCCTTAAGTCCTAAAATGTGAACATAAAACCTTTTCTTTTTAAACTATCTTAACTCTCTTAATCATTTCCGTTAAATTACATACCTACTCAATACTCAATGAAGATAAAACGAAAAAAACATAAAAATCCGGCCTTTATAATTACAATTATTATATGACTTAATATTATCAAAAAATAAATAAATAAATAACTATTTTATATTTTCACATTTATAAGTCCGTAGTTATGGTACACAAATAATAATTTATTCTGAGCACATAGGGCTATGATCATGTTTGAGAAAGTTTCAAGTAGTATTATAAGATCCAATAATACATCCGGTCGTGTCGACTTTCAGCATTTAGATTTTATTATCTTGGTATATAATGTATATGTATAATGTATAAATAATGTTTAATATAATAATCCTAATTAGACTTTGTATAGGTTTGTTTTTTTAAATGATTATTAATATTTTATCATATTAACGTCCTTACCATCGGTAGAATATCCTCTGTGCACGTACGGTAACGTTTCCGATGATCTGTGGTGGTGTTTGCTGCTACCGGGTGTAGCCACGTAGTGATGTTTACTGATACGTTTCACCATTTTGTCAAGCTAAAAATAATGGGCTGTTCAAGATGACGCGTTGGACCTTTAAAAAACAAAAAAATCAGGAACATTAAAAATAAAAGTAAATATATGATTTATCAATGTTGTGTATTATAAAAGATATAGTTAGAAATTTGGTATAATTTGTGATGGGTGGGAGAAGGGCTAACAACATAAAATTATAAATACGACCAAAAAGTATTTTCCTATTTTTAATATTTTGTTTTCAAAATAATTATTGTAGGTGGTTGCTTTTGATGTAAATAGTTCATTGAATATTAGTAAAAATTGAAAATATCACCAATTTTACTTTGAAAATATTCTATACTAATAATAATTACTTATTTAAATGAGACTTTTGGACTAATATTTTTAAATTAAAATACAACAACTATTTTTTGATTCATTTTTGGGGGGATGTATTGAAAGACTTTTGAGGGACCAAGCCTGTTCATCTTATATCAGCCAAAGTTGTGTGTGTATTTTATATAGATCTATTTTAAACATTGTTGTTATAGCCATATACAAAATAAATGTATTATAATTTATAACAATATAATGCGTTCAGAGCTTTTGTAAAATGCGCCATTGAATATACATTATTTTTATTAAAATGTCCTATACGTCAAATCGCTTAAAAATTTCAGGAGTTTGGTTATGCATTTAATATTTATTTAATTCATATCAACCAACAATATATGTATATAAAATGAGGTCCATTTAGTTGCATGATCTATATATTTTATAAATTTAAGAAATCAAGAAACAAAAAAAAATATTAAACATTGCAATAAAAAAAAAAAAAAAATGTAACTATATAATTGTAAAAGTAATAGATAAAAAATCTACCTCGACACGAGCGAATAAATGATTTTCAATACGAAAACAAGTTGTAAAATAACAGTTATAACTCATAATTAAAGAAGTTCACAAACATTCTTTGCGTCAAGAAAGAATTAATATAACTTTAAAACAATGGCTAATTGTATAATAGTCGTATACATTAGCGAGTGTCACGTATATAATATGAGTGACGTGAACTGAATAATTATATGCTCGTAATTCGTCATAATTATAAAAACGGTAAATTTCATCAAGAGGAATTTATTATAAGTACAAACGAACAGTTAGGACTATGGAGCATTTAGTTTTATCCAAATATACTACATATCCTAAATGGATTCCGTGCTGTTACAATTGAAACGTAATCGTTCAAAATTATTAAGCTACACGAGATCAATAGCGTTTAGATATCTATAGTAAATATATTATGTCACCGCGATGTTACTGTCGGATACACAAAAATATTATTGTAGGAATTGCACAGTAAAAGTTGGTCCAAAAATGAAATCTAAGTATTTGACTACAAGCAGTGACTACAATAATTTACGGCCGAGAATATACTCGTAGTTTTGGCGTTATAATGAAAGAAATGAAAAAATGGATTTCGCAGTATCCTATGCCAAACCTCATCTATATATATAAAAAAAAAAAAAAAACACCTAAAAAATACCTTAAATATGGCTGAATTTTTTTTTATTTGCATAACAGTAAGTACCTACTATTATTTTTTATTGCTGTTATTATTGTTATTAAAACCTTAAACGCCGCTCACAGACTTTTACAGTCGTTCCGCAGTGTAATATCGTAATATTTTATGAACCTATTCGTCGTTGTCACGTATATATCATTGTAATAATTTCTTCTGGAAGTAAAACCAAGTTGCGCCGCTGTACATGTTTTTTTTAATTTAAAACATTCGACATCGCGCGCCTTAGGAGTAAAATCTAAGCGTGACGGCACGATAACCAGCCGTTACCCACTGCCGTTGTACCTACGTTATATAGTATAGTTGTTAATTGTTATGCGGCGGTGGCGCTCAATGCTTATCAGTAAATGTAGCCCAAAATAACCGCAGTTTTGTTTTCGTAAGTATGTAACGTTTTCATAGTCGTGTGTTGTTCTTATTTAGTACCAGTTGTACGATCGCCGCTTGTATACGCAATAATTACTATTCATCTTGTATTTGTTTTTTGTACACTATTATCATAAAAAAAATAACAATTACTAACAAAATTCTGTTTCATTTATTTTACTCCATGTTATATTAATATAATATTTTCATTTATCGGTTTTCATTAATTATTAATTCTTTTAACAACTATCGATTTTGATGTTTCATATCTGCCTGGCGTCCCGTGTCCTGTCACGGCTTTCATTTTGAACGTTTTGAAAAACTATATTCATACCCACAGATTACTGTAGACTGACTATTCGAATATTTTTTCACGATTGCGGTATAGGGGTATAGCTGATGTGATACACCCTCATCGTAGTAATCGACACTGTACATTTAATTTCTAAATAAAACATTTCGAATAACGCAGGATCTGCAGAGCGTCGCAAATATTAATAATATTATTGTCACAATAATCTATCGTGAATCGTTCTGTATAGTACACTGAAAGACACGCGTGCTGATGGCAACAATAGATAGGTATAGATATTATACATAACAACACTGCCTATATGGCTATAACAAGTAAAATAATTTTTAAAAAAACAGGGTGATTCATCAATTATGCTGACCCCCTTTATTTCGTCTTCATTAATGCATTTATTAAAAATTTGATTTCAGTAGTTAATAAAATATATACCTTAAAGACCCCATATTTTTTGAGATTTTCATACTACATGAGAAATTTTTGACGTATAAAAATAAAAATTCAAATCAGTAATTATTGTTTTTTTTAATTCAATGCAATAAGGATAATAGATTTATGTTTAGAAGATATAGGAACTATGATAATTTTAAATTCATATTAATTTATGAAATGTATTATAATGTATTAAACATTATTGAAATACCTGAAAAATCACGAATTTTTAATTGAAAACCACAACATTTTCAAAAAATGTTCGACTAAATAGTTTCTAGTAAAAAGGGCAGGGGTTCTTATTAAAAAAACAGAAATTTGTATCTGCACAGAATACTCATAGTGAAAAATATTTTAAAAGCTTAAAAAGATGGTCTTTATTATTAATAATGTATATAAAAATATAATTTAAAAATTTTAAGTAAGAATTGAAATAAATTCATTATTAAACGAAAAATGGGAGTGAGCATGATTGGTGAATCACCGTGTATATAATTATAAATAATATTATATACCATAACAACAACTCAAATCTCCAATTCTTTTCTACTTTGCAGACCGGTTATTCACACCTGTTGACGCGGTGATTCCGTTATGTAAATGTCATGGAGTTAGTATACTGGTACGTAGTAAACTATAAGTAGTTTATGAACAATGCATAAAGTGGTGTCTATGCTACATCAGTGGCAGAACGGGGAAAAATGATCGGCGGAACAGGAATCCAAACTGTTGAATAATATTATAATACAGGAACGACTATAATATTATTATTGTACACTGTAGCACCGAAATCGATGTGTACACGACATTATTTTATGATAATATGTTATTGATGAATCCATAACGCTTGAAACTTTGAAAGTGTTAACAACAGAATCAACAATTGCAGCTTTAAAAGCTTAAATCAATGAGTCACATAATATACTATACTAAAATCTTTGTTAGTTACAGTCATGGGCATCATAACTATAGGATTTAATAGTCACAAGGGCTAGAGTCCTAGAAAAACAAAGTTAAAAATAATATGAAGGCTAATTTAGGCTTAAAAGTAAGACCTTAAAGAGGGGCTAAGCCCCACTAGACCCCCCCTAGTTACGCCGATGGTTAGAGTAGGTATAACTACTTATTTTCCACACAAATTCCACTATATTTTCAGATGGTTTCTCAAATGAATAAAAAGGTATCTATTACTTGAATTAATATTATATACGATCAATTATATAAAATTCTATACTAAAAATATTCTACACATTCGCTTTTCAAGGGGTTTTACATAGGCAACTTTTAGTAAAATTTAAATTCTATAATATATTATATTATTATTATATTTAATGCTAATTCAAGTAATTTAAAGTGGTCCTCCATCAGTATACCACTGTTAGTTGTGTAATTACAAGTATATATAGAAAACCGGTTACGAGCAGAAAAAAACCAAGAACCAATTATAGTGATAGTAAAAAACAAATTTTCACAACAAAAATAAAAGAATTTTTATTGTGTAATATCGTTTTTATTTTTTATATAACATTTGCGAAAAATTTTTATTCAAGTTTTATTTAATATAAAATAACGTATTTTAAATTTTTAATAGTTTTTTTTCTTATTATTGATATTGAAAAATAAAACGTAATTACTAATTAGTAATTAGTATAATTACACAGTTAAGGTGCTTGAAAATGCATTATTTGCAGAGATGACAAGGCAGCCGGCAGATGAGTATAAACATAATATTATAATACACTGCCAATATTAAAATAATCATATCTTTAACTTCAAATGACGATCGGTATATACGAAATACGAATGTGAATAATAATGAAGCTCTGAAATTGCAATTATATGACTTTTAAACGCAAATATTGACATAATATTCACGCCAATTATAAGTTTAAACTATATATCGGCATATCATAGATGTTTGAATCAGATTAAAAAATAATATAGTTTATAAAACCTTAGGTTACAAAAAAAAAACCTTAAAAATTGTAATATATTATATTATTATACAAACAAAATGATTAGGTATGTTATCTACAAATAATATTGACAGTTTACTATTAGCGTATGATGAAGCTCAACTAACCGTCGATGTTGGGAAAGCGGAGCTATGATGTCAACGCCCTACAATCATCAACTTTTGAATTTATGGATTACTTTTTTTATGGAGTAATAAATAAGTCGATCATACAGTAAACAAAATTGATTATTTATTATTAAAAAAAAAATATATTTTAAAAATAATCATTATTAAAACAATATTAAAAAAAAATTAGATTGTTATGTTAATTTAGTCATGTTTTATGAAGACGACTATTCGTCAATGTAACTTTAACGTATAAACAACCATAAATTATGTAATTTAGAAGATAAATATACACATAATATTAAAAAAGGTCACAGAGTAAAATTAAAATAAATTTGCACGAAGGTATGATATTATATTATTTTAAAATATTACTAACGATACCCACTAAAAAAATATCGAAATATAGTATACAATTCAATATTTATGAAGGCAATTAGGCACCTATTAAAAATATATAATGTAATGTTAAAGAGACAATAATTACTTATTATAATTATTAATTTCTAACATGAAAATCAAATTTCATTAAGAATATTAAAAAAACGTTATACATTTATAACGTTTCTTTTTCTTTTTTAAATTTCATTATCGCACGACGTTTAAGTTTTAATTAATGGTATTTCGTAATAATTAAAATAACGAAAAACCGTCGATTTTGAGGTAGTCATGGATAACTCATAGTATTATAAAATTTCTAGTTCTAAGACGATACGATTCAACATGTTTGTATAATGTATACGTGTGTGTGACCTATGATCGCTGTAACTGAGTTATTTGATTTATTGAAATACCTGCTCGCACTATATTGGTTAATAAATCTTTGTATCCCAACTAAGTATCAGTGTGGTTAGGTTATAAGAACCGGTACAAAATGTTACATTGGAAATAAACACGTGCCAAACAACAATATTGCTAGAAATCCAAACACGTACACGTCAACGCCTCTCATTACATCTGAATACTATAGCTAATAACAATCATCGTATAAACTCATCCGTTCGACTAACTTAACCGGACCCTAGTTAGACCATCGCCTCACAATCAAAGTGGTTACATTCATCATACATTTTCATAATATAGTACCTAGGTACCTATCGACGCTTTTTCCGATATCCGTTAATACCGAATACATTTAAGATGATCGAGAAATTCGTTATTCTCCTATATTTACATATATACAGATGAACTGAGCTGTAGTGAGCACTGAACAGCTAACACGTCGGGTTACAGACCATAGTTGAAAATCTCAACGGAAATATGAGGTAGATATAGTATGTTGTATAGTACCACGAAGATGATCATTACACCAACAAATGATCTAAATAATCCTTGACTATACGGCCTGCGGCCGAGATTATTTTATAGGGTTAAAAACCCATCAGCGGTGCTTGACGGTCGTGTTTAAACGCGCAACACGGATGGCTAATCATAGAGAGAATAAAGAACGAGTGAGAAAAACAGACAGACACAGCAGATTGCGGCGGTGGGTTTTCAAACGAGCTTCTAAAAAGGATTATTCGTCTGGAGAAAACTACTGTACCGAACATCGTGAAATAATAATAAAAACGGCGTGCGTTATCAAGGATAACAAATCATACATTAGTGTTGTTTATTGTATTTATTATTTATTGTACTATTTAAACTACCATACTACATACTTTCACTAGCATCGTCACCGGCTATATTACAGAGTACAGCCAGTACACGGGGTAAACAATAGATTCGAACAAGAAAGCGTTACTCGTACACCGCGCGATGACGGATGCAGTGGCCGCGGGTTGAAACGAAGGAGGAGCGAGAACGAAAAATTACTGTTATTATATTATATTATTATTCGTACGCAATGGTTTTCGTAAATTACAGGTAGTTGTATGCTTCCGGAAGGAAATTGCGGTTGCACTTTTGTTTTACATTTTATAGTCGGCTGTAATTATAATTATTATTGTTACGCGTAGTTCATCTCTCGATGACAACAATAGATAGGTACGTCGCATAATCACAATAATATACTTTTCTCGATCGATTGCCGTTCGGCGATGACAGGCCACGTTATCAGTAGGTATTAGCTACAGCAGTAGAATATTGTTTCCACGACACGCGACACGGCCAATTAATGTCGCTGCCGCCGCCACTTGCATCGGTCGTCGCACACGATCGCTGCACGTTTTTCACGAGAACAAAAAAATAAAAATTACATCGGCAAAAGACGATTATTTTTATCGCGCGCGTGTTACATGCGAGGCGTTTCACGGTCACGGGACGTCTGTTCTCCGCGTGAACACAGTTGGGCGGTGAATATTTTAAACTGCAGAGGGTGCGATACGCGATTGGGACGACGGCGGCGCGGAATTAATAGGTACGGACCTGAGGCATCGCTCGTATAGTTCTGTACGATTGGCGCAGACTAAAAATGTATTTTATGTTATGCGGTTCTAGAGGAGCAGATCGACTGCGCCCAAAAAATTATCAGACAGTCATGTAATGATATCATTAAAAAAGAAAAATTCAACCAGTTATAAAAACAAGTAGCATATCTATGTCTTTAACGGGAGCTCTGAATTCCAGACGAAAGTAAAACCTGCACCGAGTACAATGCGCGAGACGACGGTATATTCACATAATATTATACTCAAATATGTAACTACCAACCGGTGCACATAAAACTACTAAACTACGCACATACACAATAATAATTATACATGTCATCGTTTGCTCGAGACTTTTCCCGAAAAGCGCACGCACCCGACAGAAATACGTGTACGCACACACAAGTAGGTATACAAAATATATGTCAATATAACGTAGTATACACGTATTAATACCCATGTATGTATATATGTATATATATTATGTGCACCGCGATGAGGAGACTATTGTACGCGCGGGATGAATGCATAACGGGAAATTACAAAATCTTTTTATCGCGGACCGTATTCACAATAACATATATATACATAATATATACACACACACGTGCATTATAAATTATAATATTATTGTGTACGTGCTGTCTGTTGGCTGACGACAATAACGAGTGAAAGTAGGTGTGCTCCGTGGGCCACATAACCGCCTACAACCGGTCATACAGCTGTGGGTAGCCGGCGCGGATGATGTCATTGCACATGCCGGCTTGACGTGTACGCGGGTGTAACGTGTGTGTAGGTAATGTGCAGCGTATACAAGTGTGCGACTTGTACACACACAACACACACAAAGTTCTCTCGCCTAGGAAACGGCAAGGTCGTCGTCGACGTCGCATCCGGACCCGAAGGTCCTTCGTCGCCGTCGTGTGTATACACAATGATATAAAATATTATACATATTATATATATATAAATGCATAAATATATTTAAATCATTTTTTTTCCACTTCACGTAGGAATTTACAAACGTCACAGACCACGCGAACGTTTTCCTCAAGAGCTTGTCGACGGCGGGAAATCGTGAGATCGAAAATACGAAAATCATATACGCTACTGCAGACTATAAGCGACATCACTGGACCGACTCGTATCTATATAGTGCAGCAGATACCGATGCAATAATAAATAATAATAAATTTAAAAACGCGACGCGCGTTACAACTGTTTTTGTCGAAACCGCCTATAACTAATGCGATTCGTAAATATACGAGTGTGCTGTTACAAATTTTCAAATGGAAGCTTTGGCCGTGGGTTTGTTTTCGACTCTTGGATGCAACACTATTATAATTACCATCAAACATAATATATCACGCACAGCTGGTGCATATCGCATGACGTGTCATACGATACTTTATATAGGCCCGCGCGTAGTCGGCAGTGATCGTGTTTCTGTTTATATACGTATAAAGTGTACAGTGTACACGATAGTGCTCGATCAAAGTGTAATATTGACTGCGGAGTACACGTGTATGTGCCGCACAGAGAGCAGTTAAAGTCGACGAGTCAATATGTAAACATGTATTATGATATATATTCGCCGTACAGGTATATTAATGGTGTTTATACGATTGACTCGTTGAATTCCGGTGCGGCGAAAGCGAATTTTCACGGTACAGGCATTCAAGAAAACGTGTCTATCTCGTTGCGAGAATTTCGAGTGCGGGACAACTATATAACATGTACAATTAAGGAACATATAATCTATAAAAATATATTTATATACGTATGATAGTAATTATATAGAAGCGCGATGAATAATGGCAATGAAAGCCGCAATGCTATTTTGTGTATATATAGTTATAGATTATGCTGTTTATTATTTACGAGTCAATATTATCGGCATAACACACACGATAGCTATGAAATATAGCCTATATTACATTTACAACACATGGGTAATAATATAATTGTAGAGAGTCGATAAAGCGATTTGTTGTCTTCCGCAGGCGCGTTCGTTAAAGTCAAACGTGCGGCAATGTGTAGTGTGTCACATTATTCACGACACACCGCAGGAAACCAACACCCGCCCAATGAACCGATAACAGCGCCAGTGACTTAACGGTAACGAATCGAGTTCCGGGTTCTATATATAATATACATATACGCGTATACTACATACGTATACGTATACACATACATTACTGTATTAGAAATAATATGCATTATTATTATTATTATATTCGTCGCGTTGATAGGTTACCGCGGTTTTAACTTCCCTGCAAGTCTGCAACAGCGAGCGTTAACTCATCTTATTGCGTGAGCAAACAGAAGAAGATTGTTTACAGAGGCATGTACCGGTGCATGGTTATTATTATTATTTTTTGTGGCATGCTCAGCGATTTTAAACAGCCATAAATCACGACGGCGTTTACAATAGAAACGCCGTCATTATAATATTGTTATTATTAAACACCGATTTGTCCTGTACATCATCTATATATTTACCACGGGTCTATGCACCGTATACCGGCGACGGAGTGTTTTGCATTTGAGGACGTTATTGTCAAAAACTCCAAAACGGTCAGTGAACTCCTATTTACTATGGTAATAACACGCCAAACAAATACACACACACACACACACATATACACCCATTTAATGAGAGATAGTACTGGCGACTGGTTTAAAATAAGAACATATTCATATAAGAAAAAATTAATAAGACAATATCCCGTGGCCGCTATTGCCTGCAATCGCATACGGGTATTTCTATATTATGCGATACATCTAAATCGTATATTCTGCTCGTTCTATATGCAAAACGTTTGTAGGGTGCGCGCACGTGTATGTGTGTGTGTGTGTTTGCTACGTATCGGACTAATGCGATTTAGCGGTGCGCACAGAGGATATAATAAAATATAATACACCTATGCGGCTACACGCCAACTATATATATAGTTATTGTGCGGCGAGTCCAATTAAGGATTAAAATAAAAATGATACTATATGCATAATAATAATATATTATACGTATATTATTTGTATTACGCATTGGGACGACGACGGAATACTATTATATAGTTCAACAACCGCAAATCGATCCGGGCGCTGAGAGTTTTAAACGTTCGCTCTGTAACGCGTAGGTACTACTTAGGTACCTATAGGCGATATGCATATTATGTGATATTTTATTTAAATACGTATATATAAATTATGTATTGATATGGATACAATATTATGTATACTTAACGACACTGGGGTTCCTATTATCTCTCCGTTCGAATTCGAGCGCGTAGGTCGAAACACGTAATACGCGTGTCGATAAGAATAATAATATAATATATCATTACGGCCCACGACTGTAGACGTGTTTGCGTGCTAGTTTGCAACACGTTGATCGTCGCATCGCAGGAAGTTGCAGGGATCACGCTAAAAACTATAAGGGTTAAAAAAACTGTATGAAAATGATGTCTCACAAGATACGACGCAATAAGGTGGAGCTTGGGGGGCTTAACCCCCCTAGAATTGCTATAGCCCCCCCAAAACTAATGATTTAACTACATATAATATATCGGAAATTCAGTTTAGAACTGAGCTAAAGCTCCCCCCCCCCAACTCCTCACACTATTTGCGGCTATGCGTTCATATAGTAAAATACAATATAATATGTATACCTGCAATGAGCTTTTATCTTAATAACGATTAATAAAATTAATTTCATTAATTTTTGTAGCTTAGCCCTTGATAATATTTAAGATGTTTTTAATAAACGTATTACGTAATATTTGTATTATGATCCATCATAATCGTAATGAATTACAGATTAAATCAGCTAATGTCACTTACAATATTTCTAGCAAAAAATTTTTCAGGAGGTAAAATATTTTTAAAATAAATGTAATACTATAATTTTTATGATTTATGTATAATTTACGTCAAAATACAATTACAGCAATAGGTTAAGGGTGTAGTACATAAAACTTAATTTTAATGAAGTTAACCCTCTTAATTAAACAATTTACCACAAGTACCCATTTCGATATCTAATAAGGACATAGGATATTCTATAATAACGACGACGTCACGTTCGTATTGCTTCGATCGATTAGTAGTATTATAAAAAAGACATCGTATCTGCAAGTGTCGTCTCCGTCTTACTAACGCATAACTTACCAACATTTACGTTAAAAAGTTGGGATTTTGCGTGGTTAGCTTAAATATCAGAATGTAATAAGTATACTAAAATATTCAAACTTAAAGTTAAGAACAATATCTGTGTTCTCTCTTCGGTTTTTACGATTTTTAATTTTAATTTCTAAATGAGTTATATAATGAGTTTGTAAAATATTTAAAAATGTTCATAACTCTTTTAAACGTTAAAATATCAACAAAAAAAACGAAAAGAGAATGTTTTTACCTTTAAATTGAACAGTTGATCATTTCTTGCTATTATAAAATTTAACCCCATAAAATAGGAATTGTTTTATACTTGTATCCACGTACATTTTGGTATGTAATATGTATGTTATGCACTGTAGTAAGACTGAGACAACACATGCGGATATAACAAATGAACGTCATCCTCTTAAAATAAAAGGTCGGTCGTCGTCGTGTAAACGTCATTATTCATTATTTATTAATAATACACGTTTAACCGGGTCAAATACTGTAAATCGTAATAATTTATGATCATTATACACTGTCTACAAGATGACATACGGCTAGGCTGGAGGAAACGCTGCGATGACTTCAATATATTATTATTATATTTTTGTCTCGACGGAGCGTGTCTCCTTTTTATACATTTATGTTTGTTATTATAGGATGTAGTCATCGCGAGTCTAGGTAGGCGTTGCTATATGATAATAATAATAATAATAATAATAATATATAGTACTACCATAACTCGGTGGTGACGGCGGCGGCTGCGATCTGCGGGCGCTGGGAAAAACGAGTTTAGCGCCCTCGGACCGCCAAAGTCTTTTGATGTTTCCCGCGAACGGTTGACAAACGGACGGACATTACGCGCGGCGACGACTACCACGACCACGCCATTAATATAATTTGCCACTCTTTCGTGTGTGTATTCGCGCAGGTGTGTCGCATTATATTAAGAGACGGCATTCTCGTCGTCGGCAATAATCATACGCGTAGTATAACGTCAGTATTCGTTGTTTTTTCAGTAATCCTTTGTGCGTCATCGCTCATCAAAAGCGAGAAACGTGCTGACATGGCGACTGCTTGTACGTCGTTACGATTAGAATACCGAAGCTGCTGCCGGTTTTTGTGTTTCGGTCTGGTCCGCGCTTTTCATCGTGCGTCTACTTGATACGCGTGACGATGAATAATACTTAAAACGAGTTACGATATTTCGAAAGAGTACCTATGTATTAATACGTAATCGATTACCTGCAAATCGTCCTTTATGCACAAATGATCAAAGAGACAACATCACAATATCGTAGAGATCGCGAATACCTATATTACAGTAGGTCAATATAATAATTATTATAGACAAACGAAAAGCACTCGCACGAAATAATAAATACAATTTTATGTTTTTTTCCGATCATTTTGAAAAGTAATGAGAATTCACTTCCCAAAAGTACCAACTAAATCGCTCCGTTCTAAAATATACATTATCGAATAACCATGGAAGAACAAATAAGCACGTCATGCAATATGCAAAAATGATCGCATTTATTTTGCATTTATTTGACATATTCATTTGTTATTGATTATTCAATCGACTAATTAGGTGCATAATATCGTAGTTTGCGTTGGTGTGACGAACTTCGTGAATCGCGTGCAGTACATATTATATACGAATTTCAGAAATCGAAAATATCTCCTATTTATAATACTACGTGTATTATGCCAAAGTTTTCAAGAGGTGTAACATTATTTTGGGTAAGTGTAAACAAAAGATTAGAAAACGTTCACTATCTCTTTTTCTCAAACGCGCAATGCCCATACGATTAATTCGATTTTTTTCCTATATCAAGTATAGGTTTTTTTCGCCATTCTGCTTTGAGTTCTTTTTTTTGCGTCATCGGATGGAAAAAAAACTAAGCCACAGCCGTCACGTTGCAACGTACCTATATAAACGCGTCGATAATGATCAACACACGTTTCTGCTTGATAGGTTTTCGTTGGCTGCTGCTGCTAATTATTATTATTATTATTATTATTATTGTCTTATTATAGTGCGTCGTTTATACAAACGAGATCGTTCACGCGTGCCCCATAACGTTTTTCGCGATATGGACGGAGCCACCGTGCCCGGAGTTGGTGAAAAGCCATAAATTACGAAATGTACCTATATTATTTTTCAATGGCGCTCTGGTTAGGATTTGTTTCTCTTAACGATTGATGCAAATCGCGAGGTGGTTTAACTTTGTCGTTGTCGTTGATCGCGTGTGGTTTGTTGTATTACCAAAGAAAATCGGTAATACACAGTGCATGCGACGACCACGTTTTGTATAAGTACTATAATATTACATAAATAGTTATGCGCACTATAACGATTTCTCGTGGAAAAAGTCGTCCGTTCGGAATAGGATTTTCAAACCTCAAGTTTTCGATTTTAAATCCATTAACTTATAAATTATAATATTATTATCGATATAATATATATAGGTATTCGATTTTGAGCATGTATGAATAATGCGACGTATAAGCTTCAAAATTGAAATTAATGTGTAATACAGTCGTACAATTTTTATGTATGTAATCACTTTTAATTGTTATTGGATTTTTATAGATACCTATTTAAAAACACCGTGAAGTTTCTAGGATATTTCAATAAATACTTTTATGATCAATTTAATTTAGTTAATATTTTCACCGAGCACATTATAATACGTTTATGGTCGTTTCAATAAAAATATTTCGGCGCACATGAATATCTGTAGTTTTACTTATTGGAAATCAAATTAAACTTGTTTTTTAAAAGCAATTAAATAACAAGCCTCAATATAATTCTACACGTTAATTATTGAACGCAGTCGCGGTCCACATGATTTTTTTTTTTACTCATATAACTCAATATCATTATATTATATAATTTGTATACGTGAATGTGAATTGCATAATTTAATGTGCAATGGAATAAATAATGTCTTAAAATGGTTTTGTCGTCTAAATCGTTGTAAATGCTTTATATAAATATAATTATTTATAACAGTCTAACACTGAATCGAAAAACGAACATAACCACAACCTTGACGAGGTGATCTCAACCGAACGGTGATAGATATACTCAGGTGTGACAATTTATAATTCAGAGTGGCGAGTAGGTAGCAAAGACATATCAGCTGAAGTTCAATCAATGCATAAGTCAAATCATAAATATAAGTAAATTTAATATAATTTTATTTAAAATCAAAAAATGTATTATTTATAAACAAAATATAGGGGGAAAGGTGATTCATCCATCGTCCCTCCATTGGATCTATCATATACATATTTCATTAATAGTCTGAGGTAGCCGGTAGGTACGCTTAATTTGTATAGCTGGTACGAATAGTACAATATACGTATAGGTACTATAATATATTTTATAATTGCTATTATCTCAAAACGTTTCCCATTTTGGTTAATATATTTTATACGATGATAATAAAAATAATGCATTGTGATTTGTGATTTATTTTAATATACAATTAATAAGTATAATAGCCTTCTAAGCACGTTCAGGTGTGTACGCAATCACTATTGTTTCTACCATTTATGTATGCACTGTCGCTTTGGCGTACCAAGAAATTTATTAAGAATGAGGGAGGGGGTCTTATAATTAATTACATTTTTTATTTGGTCTTTATAGTTGAACTATTTTTAAATTTAAATGTTATTATAACTTAAATGTAAAAGGGTAATACCCGTTAAATTAAATAAATAAATAAATAAATTATAGTTTACTTCATAACTAACAGATGATTTATATGATTCATTAGTTATGTATCCAAAAAGTTAAATAATATATATAATAAATACCGTCACTTAGAACATATGTATAATATTAAATTATGAAGTACTTACTTATTCAAAAATATTAAAATAATTGTTAAATATATTACCTATTTATCTACAACACCGATGTCTGATATTAGGATCTAGATAAGTATTAAAAAACATGTGTAATGTGTTATCTTCGTATTAATTATTACATATTATTATTATATACCAAATTTGACGTTCAAAACAATCGTTTTTACTCTGTTATAAATATTAGAGTGAATTCATCATAAAATGTGTTAATAAAAATATTATCAAGGGCTTAACATGGATTTTGTTAGTATTTTAATTTTAAGCAAGTTATAACTTCTAAAAGAATTTTAAAATTTAAAATTTATTTTTTTATGTTGTTTAATTAGTGTAGTTACATTTTTTATTAGACTGTTTTTTAATGATATGAAAACATTTTTAAAGTTGAAGTTCTAAAGTGGTGTTCGGAGGTTTACCGAACCCGGAAATTCCTGATTGTATATATGCTACCTATATAATATATTAATATATCACCGAATTCATTGATATACTCGTATTATATTATATGTACCTAGCATCATGATAAAATGCGATGCTCGGTAGTGATATAATATACAGTCATTAATTTGTGTTCGTGTTATTATGATTAAGCGGAACTATCCACTGGACTATTCAAACGGTCATTATTCACAAAAATACATTATATACATTATACTGTTAGACGTATATACACTACACAAATATACCATGTACCAACTGTAAAGCTGAGCAAGGTATCTGATTTTGATGACCGAGCTAATCTGCAGCAGTATAAATTACACCTTAATTTGATAATTGAGTTACATTAAATGTCTGCAGATGACAAAACATTATTAATATAATATTATATCTCATAGTTTTAAGCAGGTAATTGGTAATTACTCATTTTTATTCATATCGTGATTTACGGGGTGATAATTTTTTTAATTTAAAAATACGATATTAGAGTAAGGTACAAGGTTATTTTGATTTTAAATAGAGTATATTATATGAGTTATTATACGTACCTATATATAATGAAATATTTTTCAAATACATGCTATGATTTAATTTTATCCGAACACTCTCCGGTAATCGGTTATGTACTTACAAAGAGACTTCGTTTATCTATATAGTTACAGAATTTTGGTTATAAAGATAATATACGTATACGTATTATGTACGAATCAGTAAACGGGGCTTATTAGATTTCGTTCGTGAATTCGTGATAGATTGGATAATTGGAATGTGCACAGGTATATAATATAGGGTAGGTATTCTTATTATATCGGTATATATACCGTGCGTGTAGTAAAATGTGTATAATATATATATATATATATATATATATTATATATAGTATATACATAATACATGTATAACATATAAATATTTGGTATACGCGTACACACCTAATACCTATATCGTGCGATTAACGAAAATTTATCGCCGTAAACGTTTAGAAATGAGATTCGTGACTACGGCTACGCATTAGGGTTTAGAGTGCACATTATGTTATCCGCGCGCGGATATCTAATGTAAAAATATTATATTATCATTATTTTTATTATTACCATTATTACACGTTTCGTCGCGCGGGATCGAATCGCTATAGCCACGGCTGCGTGTGTGTCCTGCGTCCTCCGAGGCTTGTGACTAGGCGAAAAATAAAGGAATAAAACGATTTTCGGATCCATTAAGGTCCTGCCCGTCGATTATTTTTAGTCGGAGACGCGGTAAATTACCCGCTGCAGCGTCCAAAGCAATATAATATTTTTCTCATGACCGTTTCGAGTTTGTCGATCGTGAGAGTGTCGTCACGTAGGTATATAAGTATTATCTATCTGTGTTTTCTCTCTTTCGCTATACACCGATATACAATATATGAACCATTATTAATACGACGAAGTTTTTCCACACCGAGTCGAATCGCTCTTCGCGTGTGGCTATGCAGCTATTGAGTATTGGTATCAGCTTCTTCTGTTGTAGGTACATGACTTTTGTGGTCGGCCAAAACGATCACGTCCGCGCGCGATCAGACGAACTATACAACTATACATCGCATTTTTCTATTGCGATACGCACATTTTTCTCGTCCCGTTGGCTCCAACAACGGTATAATACATTTGTAGTCTTTAGATGTAATGCACTATAATGCTATTATGTAATGGTGGCGACTGTAAACTGTAAAGAACGTTGAAAGCGGCATCATCTCGTTGGGTATTTATTACATACAATACATAGAAACAATAAGGAACAACATTTTCCCGCTCGTCGTGGGAGGTGCTATACCGCTAAAGATGATAGAAACGAAGAATTTCAAAGTTTCCAAGAGCGGTCAATACGAATTATCTCATCTATAATTATAGATAGATATATAATATAATGTAGTGTATATTTAGTATACAAAGAAAACGAGACTATGTATGGATAAATTATTAGACTATGAAGACAAAGAAAAAAAAATCACGGTTCGATGAGAAAACTTATAGACAACCAGTGTTTTGAGGGTATGAATATTATTATTTTATTATAAACGTGCCTATATGGAGGTTTAATTAATTTACATAATTTAATGGGTTTTTATTTATAAATTTAAGTACATTCTTAATTATATCTGCGGAAGATTTAAACTATTTTCATAAATTAAAATTCTATAATCATTACATACTTTCGTCCAATTACATTAATAAGCGTTTTAGTTTCTTTTTATTATATTATAAATTTAAATTACATACGATAAAATTAAAAATATTCTAAAATCTGTCATGCGGTATTTTGATTTCATAAAGATTGTGTAATTAAGCAACCGCAATATAACTGTAAAAGCACTGTATAATAGTCTATAAGAGAAATGCATTTTTTTATTACAAAATAATTTTTTTGATGTGCAACATAATTTTTATAGATGCAACAACAATAACAACAAATTTGCATACTTAATAAGTAAGTACCTATACATAATTATATAATTTGTATATGTATGAATTATTAAAATATTTCTATATTTATGTTGTATGATTTAGAGTAATCATACTAAAGAACACTTTTGTTGACGACAATGTATACAATTAATATCCAGCGAAATTTATTATTCTATAAATAAAATAAATTACGATTTTTTTTTCGGAAAATATTAGTTAGCAGTTAGCACACATAAATATCATTATACCATATCGATATTTGTGTACGGTAAATGAATTGTACAACGTGTTTAACATGATAATCTATATGAGTTTAAACAGTCGTTTATAATCATAAGAAAAAACATAATGCCGAACGGATCGTAGGTAAACCTATGCTAATGTATCTATTGACTATTTGCAACATGTCGTATACACAACATATTTCGTTACACGTTTCGGAGGACGCATCGTAGCGAATCGTTGTCATTCCAGTGTGCAAGCTGCACAGCTGGGTGCATATACACTATATATATTATATATATATTAATATATACTATATACATATACGCACACTAAACATACATACGTTCACGATGTTACGACATTTATAACGATGACCAGTCTTTCGGAAGGTGTATAATGTAGAAGTTAAGTCACGTGAAAGCATGCGGCCCCTCGGGCTATATACGTGAATACTATATAGAATGTTGGAGAAAAAAAAATTGTTATTATGTAAACGGTCGATCGAGAAATGACTTACGTTATTTGCAAGTGCAGCGTGGAAGACATACGCGGTGGTATTAAAAAAAAATAAAATAATAATAATAATAAATCTACACGGTATATGCTAAAATAATACTATACCTATAGATATAAATATTATTATTTCGTATTGCTGCGTACGGCGAAAATTTCACCATTGAAAACGAATTAAAAACTAAATAACAACAATAATACGAACTAGAGTGACTGAAATAGTACGCGCGTTAACGATGTTCCTATATATGTATAATACAAATATTTTGTTTATTATTACAGTGTATATATAATACAATATATTATACATAATATACCTATGTGGCTATGTAGTAGGTTCGGAAACCTGGTGGTTTTAATTCTCTCGGCCGTTCTATATCACAAAATATACACACGCGTGGTGTCCTTGGACTACCATAATCGGTATGCAACTGTCTGTATAATATGCCATAGGTATGTATAAATAATATGTACAATATTTAGCCTTAATTCGGCCTTCTTTTTAAAACGTATTCAAATATAGCTAGTGATTTGTTTTTCAATTCGTAAATTGTCCGGCTTATTTTTTACAATCAAACCGACTGATGTGTATTATAATATGTTATTGTTATGGATATTATTTCGTTTCAAACTTACGTCATTTTGTTTTTATTTATCAAAACTACGATTTTTCAATGATTGCAACTATACGAGCGGCACGGACACGAATCGAACGAATTTATTGTAACGTAGTATCATCATTTTCGAACTCGCGTCGTCGTCGATTTATTTCGTGTTGTGTTTTTGTTTAAAAACAAAAATGTAAAATTAAAAATAAATAAATAAATAAATAACAATAACAATGTTAATTGGTAAACGCAACCGGAGAGACTATTGAACAGGTCGACCGGCGATATTAGCGCGAAGCTCGTTACTGCGGCTGTTCGGCATAAACCGGTCCGCGGTCTCGTGAACGGAGGAGCGCCCTACCTGTTCGTCCTTCCTGGTCCATTACTTCATTCACCATGTTTACGACGCCTACGTTATGACGTTAAGTCTCCGAGCGACGTTTACTACAGAATACACATTCTAGAGTTGTATGTATTATAATTATAACTTATTTCTAACTCCGTTATTCAAATACGTCTAAATTATAGGTATGTGTACACTGTGCACAATATAATATAAAATATACCCTTTACAGAAAATTATTGATGTAAATTAAATACCCGTGTTTATCGCCGTGATAATTTGTTATAATTTAAATTTTTCTCCGCTTCTGGTGATACTTCCTATTTGTTTTTTTGTTTTAGATTCAGCGGAGAACGATAGATATATTGATTTTAGAATGATACCTGTGTAGTACGTGTTTTTTGTGTGTGAAGATAAGAATTAAAAGATGATTTAATGTTGAGGACGTTTCTGGTAGAAACTAGAAAATTGGATACATAATAACTTGTTTGTATACTTTGGGAGGTTTTTTTTTAGTGTTGCAACATGTGATTTATTAGCAATTCATAACCGTAGAAACTTAAATATTAAAAAAATATTTATATTTTAATTTTAATTTTCTTAACCCACCTTCTAAAATATTCAAAATAGTTAAACTCTTTTCGATCTGTTTATAATTTGAAATATTCTAATGATTTAAGGTTATTTATTATGATTTAAGTTAATAAAATTATTGTTTCAAGGAAAAAAGCATGAAATCGTAATAAAAAGTTCTTCATAAGTAGTTCTTACATCAGTTATAAAATAATATTGAAAATACAGTAGAAATTGCTTTCAACGAGTTTCAAAAGTCGCAACATTTTCTCGTTGTAACCGGTAACTTGTATATTGTCACAATTTTTTTTTTTTTTATTATTTACGTTGTAACTTGTAAGTTTAAATTGTTGTACACAATTTTTTAAAACACAAAAAAATGTGCAAATTATTACCTAATTTAAAATACATAAATACTCAAAAAATGTAATACACAAACATAATTTGTCACGAGTTTTTCTTACAACAATTTAAAAAAATTTAAGTACGCACAATATGCAAAAATATTCTGTCGTCGAAATTTTTTAAGTTTAAGTGTTGATGATATTGAGTTTTTATCAAAAATTAACGATTTCTTTTGTAATTTTTTATTAAACGTAAAAACAAGAACATTCCACTGCAATTACTTAATTTATAATTTTCTATTCAACATTTTAAAATATTTTGATTAATTTTAAATTATATTAATCCTATATGATTCATGAAAATATTCATGCTAATACAAAATTTCACATAGAATGTCGATGTTGATTTATAACTTATAAGTTAATAGCAATAATATTAACATACTCATAATTATTAATCTAAAAAAATATACTATGTATATTACATTATCACCGTATTTCTAAGAAAAACATAAACAACTAACAGTTAGGTATATGAATAAATTATAAAATAGAGAAATAGAGAATAGAAATATAGGCTTGATACAATCGTTTCGTAATCGACGATTTATTATTATTACATTAAATATTGTAATTATTCAAATCAACACATTCATATATACATTGACTTATTCAATGATTTGGCATATTTATTAATTAATTTTTTATTTTACATAGAGACAAATAATTTCTGAATATTTGGTCACACTGAGATACATATATTCTACTATACCTACTATACAGTAGCGAACAACTACTTTACTTATATATATTTTTTTTAAACTAAATAAAACAGCGTCCGAAAGTCACATTACACCGTTCATAATGTATTATACGTACGTATTATTATGAAACTTTCCTGTATTTCTGGTAATCAATTCACGTACGTGCGGCCAACAAACGTATTCTGCAATATAGTTAATAATTATAATTTGATATTGTATAAGCACCAACATGCTTGCCTAAAAATCCATTGGAATTAAGGATATCATACCTAATACGGCATTAGATAGTGAAATATGTAGGTAGTTAGTTGTATGCCTATATTATTATTACAAGATTGATATTTCCCATTGCAAAACACCATACATATTATTGTGTGAAAATTAAAATTACTATCATCACATTGTTTTTTTTTTTATATATATTTAATGGATTTCTATTTTATACAAAGCACATGATCGTCGTTTTCTCAAAGTGTGACTAGTTTGAGTAATAATAATGTATAATGTATGTATAAAAACACTAAAAATTAAAAATACATGACTTATACTATACCATACTTCTTAATAGACAATAAAATATGAAGAAATAGGCGCACTTATCGCGTACTGCATAAATACCGTAAACAATAGATAATACTTTATTATACTAGAATTTCGTGTTATATCGGGATATTTATCAATACGATTTCGATTTTGACTTTAAACTACGACTGCACAGACGACTTGACGCTAATGCATATTTTCGTGGTGCGTATACCACCAGAAGTGACTTGTACATTAATAATCGTCTTGGTTTAAAATTTAAATGTCTTGATTTTACGCTCGAACAAGCGCGGCTGTGACATGTCGGTCGGTTTCCGTTTTCATCGCATTAAGTTTTAACACGATATATATAATATGTTATGTGAAACACTCGTGCAGCTGTCCAAAGGTAACAAAAATTTGAAATGACATTTGGTATATAAGCATATTATATTATAAATACGTAGCGCGCACGTATACAAGGGCAGACACAGGATATAGACAAACGATGAACATCGATATTGTGAGGCGCGTGTTTAATCGGAACGGAAAGCAGTCAAAAGTAATGCAATATGTTATAATATTATAATTACCATTAACCTCAAGTCCTCAAATATATATATATATATATATATATTGTAATAATGATAATATAAGAAATGAAGGAAAAAATGGTAGGTAACGAAATATCTTTACGTTTACCTGAAAATAACATATTATTATCGTATAGTATTATACTCTAGATCGGATATATAATATATGTTTGATGTTTAATTTTTTTGTAGTTCTTCTGTTACACGGTCTGAAAATTCCATTGCTTTCGTGTGTGTGTAGTGTAATAATTTTTATAAAATACGATCTCGACCGATACGATATAATGTGGATAATAATAATGCACAATAGTCGACGGCTCAACCATGCAGTGATGATAATATTATTTTAACGTGCGTTTATATGTCCGTCCGCGCACGGTGCGTGTGCAGTATCATGAATACCTACTGAAATACTGACCTTTCTGTCACGGTCGTTTGATCTAGATTTTTTCGTTTCCCTGCGTCTTCCGTCTTCACATCGTTTTCGTTTTGTGGATATTCAACGGTCTGTAGAGCAACTGCATGCAGGCACGTCAGCACGTGAATGGTTTTGTTATTTCCTAAATCGTGCAATTTTGTATTATATAGGTAGGTACATATTATATGAATCTGGATCAAAAATAATCAACGAGACCGCTCGCATTAGACTCTTCGCAACTCTTGTAATAAAATATAAACGCTTTCGATATTGATTATTTATTGAGCAATGAGCAGTTGCATGTTTCTGTTCCTTTCAAATCAAATACACATAAAGAAGATGTTCCTGTATGGAATATATTATAAATAAATATAGTATGTACCTATAAGGCTATAATCAGTTAGTTCTATCTTTAAAACTTTAAAATAATTTAATATTTTAAATTTGATATTATTTATACATTTTTTTCTAACTCAGAAAATCTATCAATAATATCATAAAAATTGACAGATAAGTTGCATTGAGTTTAAAATATCATAATAGACTATAATTCGTTATCGATTGACAAGATAAATAAATTAAAATTAAATTCTTAAGTATTCATAATAATCCCAGCAAGTGACAACTTTATCTTATGATTCTATTATATTATCATATTGTTAGTTAGTTTAAGCTGTGATGTTTATCTGCAGAAAAAAGTATAGTAACTGATATAATTAAAAATTTGCTTAACCCTAAAGTATATATAGTTGACACATTTGGAAAAGCGTGTCGTATTTGAATATCTTTTATTATATCTAAAATTCTTGGAGTGTACATTTTTAGTCGATAAAATTATAAAATAAGCTTACAAAATTAAAACATTTCTTATACTCTGTATAATAAAACTATATTGTTTGAAATTAATTTTTATGTACTGATGATCAGCTGCAGCAGAATAAAAGTGTTATAAACTTATAAATTTATCATGTAAAGCAAAAAAAAAATGTATATCGAATCGTTCAGAGACGATGATTCGGTTCGAAACTCCGGAAATGTGTTAAACCACTTTTGTTCTTTTCTTTTTCGTACCTACGTCTATAACTATTTTTATTATTAGTAGTAGTATTAGTATTATTATTATTGTTATTATTGTTATTATTTTTTTTGTCTTTTCTTTACAGCATGTTAAGCGTGCGGTCGGATGAACATGTCAGTGGATCCATCTAAAAAAAATCTTATAAAACAGCTACAGCTGTCTCGCGGTCATCGCTGATTTATATTTGACGGGAAGTTATAATAATAATTTACACAATATTATAATATACCTGCCCATGACTATTTCAGTAATATTTACCTATGATACGATATTATCATATTATACTGTTTAGAAGTTGTGTGTGTGCTAATAAGGATCTACCGCCTAGCTAGGACGTTTTCCATGTACAGTGTGCGTTAACGTGACGATTTTAAACAGAGCTCATAACAGTTATTATAATTATTCCTATATCCGTGGTATAGTTACACGCAATAAATTTAGATCCGAATGGCAGTCACACGGCCGAGTTCTGGTACCTGTGCAATTCGTGATTCGTGTTATACTAACATGCTATGAAAGGGGACAGGGTACCGTTTGTTTACTGTGCCTACCATAATTTTATAGTATTAGCCATTAGGTATATATGTTCTGTGATGAACAGTCGTTATGATTGACGGAGAAGTCATAACGAATTGTAATTGACCGGTAACGAGTACAAATTATGTGTTTTGAGGTTAACACTAAAAACTAAAAATCACTAAAAGCGTTTCAGTGAACAATTTCTCACGATGGCAAAGAGTGAATTTTTTCGTAATTATAATTATATTTTTTTTGTGGAAGTGGTTCGATAAATTATATGCCTACCATCAATACGTAGGCAAACAATTTTTTAAATATTTCTGAATTTTCAGGATATTTAGCGTAACAACTGACAAGAATAAGAATCCTATGACAACTAACAATTATATATATAGTGTCTTTTATTGTTTTATTCTAAGTATGTTAAACAAAATTAAGTCCATGTATGAAAAATTATAATATTATAATATACGTATTCGGATATACTGCAGGAAAAAACATATTTAAGTTTAAACCGTTTCTATTATTATAATAATAATAATCATTGTTATAGTCGTTATAGGTTTTAACATATCGTCTAATCACGCCTGTTTTTTATTTTTTAAATTTATTACCTATGGAAAACTAAAATAATTATTATTTATTTAATACATAATTTAAATATATTCAATTCAATCTTAAGTTGTAAATTATTTCACTGTATTTATTTACTTTGCGGGTATTCAATTTTTTTAAGCTTAATGTTCTGTGACACATACGATTAACGACTATTGTAAAAGTGTAGAACACCTGCTATTATTATATAGGATCAGTGTCTCGGTAGATTATAATGTGTAAGTATATATTATATATATATAGTGCCAGTAAATTACATTCAGGTTTCCATTCAACATTGTTCGATTTATATTTCATTCAAAAAAAAAAAAATAAGATAGAATTTAGTTTCCCGTATAGATAACTATAATGTTTTATTTTTAATGAATCAAGTACTGCATTGCACGAATAAATAATAGTTATTGCAGACAGGCTATTTTAAATATTTTTAAATTGAGTAATTGATAAGTGCGTTTTTTGGTAACATGATATAATTTTTGACGAAGTATAAAAAAAAACTATAATAATATACAGTTTTGTATGGTATATAGACACATATATTAGTATATTATAATATATTATTGCCATTGGGTTTTGTTACTCTGACATTTTTTCGAGGTTTGTTAAAATTGTATTTTCTGTTCAGTGTGTTTTATTATTGTTTTGAATAGATTCTTGTAAAATGATTTGGTTTTAAAAAATTTGATTAAAATAATATACCTACAAGACGAATAATAATTTAAAATGTCTATGTTAGGCGATGTTTAAATTCAAACCGGTAAAAAATATTGTCAAATGTCTTTGGTTCATCAGCCATATTCACAAATCAAAATTATAGCTAGCCAGATAGGTACCATAGTTAAAAATTCCTGTGTATATAAATGAGTAAGACTGAAATAAATTACTATTATAATTTAAAACATATAATTAAGTACTTTATACTATTATATAACTATAATTTAAGATATATTATTTTAAATAATCCATCACATTGTCAGGTATGATTACAAAATGTATTTTAAACGTATCTTCAAAGGATATTAATTATTTTTCGAACTATCGTTAACAGTTATACGTACAAGATATATGATTATTAAATATTTAAACGGCGAATGATGATAATTAGATAAATTGAACAATGGTTTAATCTCAAACAATGCGTATAGTGTCGAGGACCAAGATTTATTTATCTCAATCACCAAACAAAGGTTAAAAGTCAAATAAAAAATAAAAATAAGTTAACAGAGATAAAATTATCATTAACAATATTTCAATAAAAAATTATTGATTAAAAACATAATAATTGAACGTAAAAATGTAAAATAATAATAGCTGATTATAGTATTATAATATTAGGAATATTAAAGCCACTTGAATAGTTTTCTTCATGATTATAGTATAAGTTTCCTCATTGATATTTTCTTAAAAAAGGAATACGTTTACTTTTCCTTGATATTTTAACGATGTATGCAATATTATACGTTTTAATATATGTATTTAAGTCTGAAGATCATTGTTTTGCTCTTACGTATAAACAAAGAAAATAGAATTTATATTAAGTGCATAACATGCTGTCTTTTTTAACAATATTTCCTCTCCTCCAATATTTTCCTATTATAATTTCATTTTAGATTCCGAGTGAAGTATTGATTTTGCATTGATAATATATGATGTGTATCTGTGATCTGTCATTGCTTTTTAGGGTGGGTAAAATTCTTAGATTAAAAGTAAAAAAAATTCATTTACCATAAAATAAATAAATAACTAAAATAATTAAAATAAAATAAATTATTTTTAAAGTAGTATCAACAAACATATGAAATATATTTAATATGATGTAAGCTGGCAGACCTTCTCTGCTAGAAATTGTTTTTTGTATATTACAACAATATATCATCATTGGATTCAAATTTAACAATCCATTACAGTGACCCACTCGACTCCTACTGTATGTATGAGAACAGTACCCACTCGTCCACTTTTTTAAATTTAAAAATGTTTATTTTATAGTATAAGCTCAATTTTGTGCCATTATATAATTATCGATTATTCATATTCCTTTGTTCATTTTTCCGATTAATAGTGGTGTAAGGCATTTTATATAAATATATAATCTTATATACTTATGTAATATGTATAAGTATAAACGTATACCTAGTGTATATTATAATATTATAAAAGACGGCATTTGTTACATTTCAATAAAAATAATTATCGGCGCTCACTGCTCAGTAAAGTATAATTTCTGTTTATTCGCGAGTATTAACAATAAATTACACTATTTTCCAATACATCTGGATAACTATCTGCATCACAATAATTTACTTACGTTCAATTGGTCGAATTACTATTATTACTACTACTTAAATTTGTTGACATATTTTTTGGAGACCATATTCAATGCTCAAAAAAGTGTTTTGAAAATAAAACAAACAAATAAATCAATAGCCCAATTATCCGTTGTTGCTCCATTAAGCATCTAAAATCGTAAATAATTCTATTTAAATTTTAAACATGTTTTCCGTAGTTCTGCTGTATTGCACAACGTGCGTACTTATAAACTGTATACATAGATTATATTATATACTATACTTACTATATTCAATCTACGATATTGTGTGTACACCACCCCCACCCAACAACATCACCAGGCACTCAACTCGCACATCCAACTCATCATAAGTGCCGAATTCACACTACGTTCATGATGTGTGTATTCAAATGTAATGATGTTTATTGTATTGTTTATAATATTATTAAAACAGAAATAAATAGACAATATTATGCAACGACGGCGGTCGGATCGGTGGGAAACGAGATCGCGCCTAAGACGTTCCTCTCGTATTATAATAATATATAATAATAGGTACATTTCTGACCAAAAAATATTACAGTGGCGGCGTTATTTCAGTCAAGGCGAACGTGTTTCCCGCGTATTGCACACAATTTGGCCGCCGCGTACTTGTAATAACTTATTATTATGTACTATAATATATTATATACCTGTACTATAGTACCTATATATAATATATATACCTATACGTCTGGAGACCTCTCGCGACTCTTATAAAACGTTTAATTTGTGCGTGGGACAGGACAATGCATTTCATTTGTTTTTCATATAATATTTCGCTTACTTGCATTATAACTTCAAATTAAATTCCAAAATCATTTTAACACTTGTCAGCCGCCGCGGAGCAGTGACTATGATTTGGGTACACGTGCTGCTGTACGCACGCATTGTGCGTGTTCGCGTGTATGTGTGTGCGTGCTGGCGCGTATTTCGGAGGAAAAATCAAGCAGGTTTGCGTGTGGGCTGCCATCGTAGGGTCAAATGGCAATTGGCCCGAAACGAAATAAATAACAAAACAAAACCGTTGTACGGTTTTTTGTTTTTATCTTTTACGCAATTTTGCCGGACATACCGCAAGCGCGCATGTATGAGAAAATCGACGTAAAAAAAAACTTCCACAATTGCTCCAGTTTACGTGTTTCACGTCTGATTTCGTCAAAAAAAAAATAAATAATAATAATAGCACCGTGTAGTCCGAAGTGTATAACGTGTGTATTATATTATAAATAGTACCAGATCGTGCGAAGAACGAAACAGCTGGGTGTGGTCGGATATCTTGCGACTCTCGAGCCTCTCGTTTTTACGATTTGTAGTTTTTACTAATAATAAACTCGTGTAAAAGTAGAATGTATAATATATCTCAACTTTTGAAATTTCTTAAAATGAATAAAATAATAAAACATTTTTTTTTTGAGTTAAGGTAAACCAAGATGTTGTAATTTATTATTACTGTGACTGTCTATAATATAGACATTATAGTGATATATTTTTAAATGATATTTTAAAAATATTTGTTTAAGAAATAATGTTATTAATATAAAACAAAATACAAACAAAATGAGACGTCTAATATCTATAAACTATGGAAGTATAAAACTTCAACTATTTAGGTTTTGTTTTTATTAGTTGTTTTTATTTCTTCCTCTTTTAGTTGACATCATAGTAACAATATCACTGTGAATATTGAGTACACAATTTATCTACTCTTAAGTTCAATTCTTTATGATTCACGATGTGAGAATAATTCCAATATTGAAAAATTAAATTGAGTATGTATTATG
Source organism: Rhopalosiphum padi (assembly GCF_020882245.1). Lineage (NCBI taxonomy): Eukaryota > Metazoa > Arthropoda > Insecta > Hemiptera > Aphididae > Rhopalosiphum > Rhopalosiphum padi. The sequence goes on from NC_083597.1 coordinate 87,845,830, forward strand.
TTTATTCGGCATGTCTCCCCATCCGTAAAAACCTAAATAAAACAATATCCTGCTTTAGTTCATTAGTTGCCGTTATAGCAAAATATAGTTAACGTTTTCTTGCAATGTATACTCAAGACGAACAAACAAGACTATTACGGCAACAACATTGATTGGAATTAAAATGATTTAGAGGCTATAATGGAATAAATTTCAAACATTTTGAAGTATTCGACTTCGCTATAAGTATTAAGTATATATGTATATTTATTAACATAATATCATGGATACATATTATAGTAGAACCCCATCACCATTCGCTTCTTTTCATGACTCTACTGTATATTATTGTTTTATTTAACAAACAATAATGAAATCTTTTGAAACAATTTTTTTCTATACGATCAACATGCCTTATAAGACGTGGAATCAGTCAAATTATGTTTTCCTACGTACAAATTGTAGATTACTATTCTGTATTAAAGAATCGTCTTCGTGTTCACCTTGGATTGCATAACGCAAATGCAAAACCCAGCGTTATTGGTTCATAATCAACCCACAAATTTTATACCTATTTATTACTTATTAGTTATTACGAGTATAGTGGCACACCCAAAGGTATACAGTCCGTGTTTCTGGGTCGACCAGCTGGTTGTATCATTGTTTTAAATGTACTAATATATAGATGTGTATGTGTGTAAATATATTTTCCAAAAGATGGTAAAAGGAGGAAAATGTGATATTGCGTAAAACAAATTTCTTGTACAAAAAAAATGTATAACTTATGCTATAGTTATAAATATATAATAGAAACCACAGATATACCTACGTATTTTATGTGCATCAAAATATTGATCAATTTTAGAGACTTTAACGCAGTAGTATCATGTGCGATTTATATGCTAATTTTAATTTGCAATGTTAGAAGAGAAGTCGTGTTAATAAATAAAACATATTTTAAAACGGTTATAATAATTCAATAAGAATTCAACTATTCAAATTATTATATAATTTAATTGTGTAGGAAATACTTAGTGTTGCAAATTACACGTATCTATTTGGTTTATTGTGTATAATAGTACATTCGCTAGGTACACAAGACACGACGTTAAATTAGATTGCTATATATATATACACGCACACACCTAAACAGTAGACGATGACAATGAAAATGTGTACTAGTATTGACGTCACAAACATTTAAACTTATCTCCAATCAATCAACGAAGTACAGGTATAAATGTATAATAGGTATACCATATTTTGATCGTAAAACATTGACCTAATGCACTAAGATTTTCCATAAGTTTTTGTAGGTACTCTATTTTGATTTTTGACATGTCAACGAGGTTTGACAGCGCTAATTGCTATTTGTTTCGCAAGATTTCTGTTTCTGATTTCCATATTTGTATTTTGTAATCGGTCCAAGCATATTTTTTCTGGCCAGAGGACAATAATCACAATATAGTCTCTTTTTTGAACTACTCTATAAAATATAGATAGTCATCGTCTATATATAGTTAACAACTATATGTGTATAATTGTGTATATTTATAAGAATATTGAACGATGTAATTTATTTATAATAAAACATCAGCTATTTATTTTATTTTTTAAATTTATACGATGTAGGTTTTATTTTTGAATTTTTATTATTAATACAAATGATTTTGAAACAGATGATTTCATGAATGATTAAACGTTATAATGTATGACATAAGTATGCAATATTTAAATATGACTTATTAGCTATTTTATATTGTACAAACATTTTCTGTTATTGACATGCATATTATTTATGTAGACAATCGAATAAAAAAAATATATAAATCTAATACACAAAGAGGTATGTGATGTTATCTTTAATATCTATATAGTATTATATTATAGTTAATATGTTTGGACTTTCGTAACAATAAACATTTGACATTTCTAAATAGATGCAATTTTAAATTATTGATTATTTACCAGTGATTTGTTTCATATGTTTTTGTAAAATATTTTATTCAGTTTTTTTTTAATATTCATTTTTTATACATAAATTATTATTTTTTTTGATTTTAAAAGAAATCTATTAAAAATTACAATATTTTTTTTTCAATTGCATTTAGTAAATCTAAGACGAAAACCCAGTTAAGGAGTCATTGCCATGAACTACAAGACGTGAATATGAGATTTTTGTAGTAGCTTTTTATTTTGTATTATATTTTTATAATATTATAATTATTACGCTTATTAAATATTGTATATAAAAGAAAATAATTAAAATACTATTAATTATATAATTTAAACATAATTAAATTCTAGCTAATAGGTATATAATAATACCAGAAATATAAGTGTTCCATAAAATAATATTCTCGAGCATAGTTTCATAACACTTTAAATTCTAGGCGGAGCAATTGATTTTACAAAGAAAAAAAAATGAAAGATTAACGTCAAGGAAATTGAGTTAATTTGATGTATACGATGTGTGTTCTTTGAAACAGTACTGAAAACAATTTTGAATGATATCCGACAATGTAGCAAAAATAGTTGAAACCTTTTCTGAAACAATAACCCGTTGCGTCCTTCCTGTTATATTAGGAGCTTAACCAAAATAATTTTTTGGGCTACTAATACTGAAAATACTAAGTTTATTAACTAAAAGTTTGTAAACCATATAACTGTACTGTACTACTGTAACACTGTACTAGTTAGTGCTATTATTTATCATCATAACATAAATTTACTCTTATAATTTGTATTCCTTCATTACAATAAGAATTAACCAAAGTGGTTTCAAGTTAGTAGTAATATATTTAATACTTATTATAACTCTCATTATTAGATTGTCGAGATCTGAAAAAAGTTGGTAACAATTGTAGAATTATAAATTCGTTTCGCAAAATTACAAAACCGTAGGTATTAAATTATTATTTAGAGAGCATCTATGTTCAAATTATATAAGTAGTATTAAGTACTATATATATATTGATTTCAATTGTATGACCAATTTAAAAAAAACGGGTTTCATTTGATTTGTTTTTCTAACTGTGTTCACGCGATCGAGCATTTGATTGAATTAATTTTTATGACTGAAATAATAAAAATAAATTCTTCAACTAAATAGATTTCATTTTCTACAGTTATTTTATATTTATACTTGTTTTGTAAATTAATTTATTATTTAGATTTAAAAAATACGGAAGAAATTCTTAAAATGAGTTAAACTATTTAATGCAGATTGTAAAATATTGTAATAGTCCAAAAATAGATAAAAGCAATAAATTCCATAAGAATGTATTGACTGTTTCTGTGTAAACATAAAAAACCAAATACAGTGGACAATGCTAAAATGATCAGAATTCAATAGATAATAAGCGTAAAGATTACATGACCTTAGAGTTGTATTTAGGTACTATTGAATAGATACGCATATGCGTAAAATATGTCAATATTACATTATTTATCTATAATTGACAATGAGTTGTCAACTCTTAATGTCTTCATTTACGATTAACATATCCAACCTTAACACTGATAATATATTTTATTGTATTAAATGTTTGGAATTATACTACTAAGGAATAATAAAAAAACATATTACATGAATAAACTTAGAAATATTAAATTTGTTTTTAATTCGATTCCAGTCACGAATATTGATTTTTAAATACCTAAAATTTAATTGATAGTAATAAATACAACTGCAATTTGTATCTTTTTATGTACCTATATAATATAATATATAAAATGAGTCTCAAATTATTAATTTAAATCAACTTATATCGAAAACTTATTTTTGTTTTAAACTATACTATAGTCTTTGTCTATAAGTATGATTATTATAAGATGATAGTATTCTGAACATGAAAGTTCATTAAATGTTTAGTTTATAACTTAACCAGTTTATTTAACTATATTATTATAAAGCTGTTCGGTGCCTCAATGAAATCATTATGCATAATATATATTAGTGAATTTAAAGCTAATGTTTAACTTTAGATAATGTATAATGACCAAAAGATGAATTGGATATGTTTTACATGCTACATTCACCAAACAATTTAAGTCTATTGATTTAATTATAGAATTTGAATTCCTAAAATTGTATTTTTCACATTTTTTTTTTTTTGTAGAAACTAGTAGCGAAAAATGTTAATGTTTCTGAGAAATTAATTTTTCAACAAAACATGAAATATACTCGTATACTGGTTTATCAAAATATTGTATTGCATAAGTTGTTTTATTTTCAAATATTGTATTCAAAAACTGTATTTAAAAATTTTAAGATAAATTGTTTAATTGTATATTTTTTGTATGTTACTGATATTTTTTTGAAAAAATAAATAAATGCTGATTATACGTTTTTGCACGAGATTAAAGTAACCATATGAAATTGTTTAAGTGGCATTGTATTATAAATAAAAACAAAAATAATATACCCATTATTATTAATAATATAATATAATATACTTAAAAAGTTTTAAGTTCCCGTCAATAATATAGGTACTTAAATAATAACAAAGTAATTAACAACGTTATTTATCGTTTAAATAAGTAATTTTGTCCAAATTAAAACTTAAAATGTCTATACTTATATAGACTACTTATATTTTAGATGTTATACATTCAGTTTTTTTTATTTATTTATAAGATTACTTCCAAGGAAGTAACAATATGGTTTCGGTATGAACTACCACGAGAAATCTTGTATTAAATTGCCCATACTAAGATATAAAATAAAATTGTTTAAGTATAAATTTCTAGAATAATTTGTATATATTTGAGATTTTGACGATTTTTAGTTTTAAATCAACATTTATACTCGGCGAAATATTTTAAAATATTTATCCTTAATAGGAAATAATAATATATTATACATTTTGTAAAAAATTCAAGTATCTACATTTATTTGCTCCCAAGTTACATTAAACAAAAACAAAATTGATTCTAAAAAGTATTTGGAATTTTATTTTGCCCTCTTAAAATTACAAACTAGATTCAATTTTCCATCTACACCACCCACGAAAATGTAAATTGAAGTATTTTATCGATTACTTATCGTGTACTATAAAAATAAAATCAATACATTCGTCGCTGAATCTAAAATAACACGTTAGTTATTTCATAGAATTATGCGGCGCATAGTATATGCAAGACTATTACATGAATGTTATTTTGTGTTTAAAATTTTATTTTACGTGTATATTGCATGCTTATTCGGATGCAAAATTAATTATACTTCTGTTGTTTTTTATTAACCATAATTGAAAATTAATATAATTTTGAAATGTTGACGGAAAAATTGATAAAATTTCCCGATGAAACACATTTTTAGATATGAATTCCTATGTGGTAATACGTCGAACCGGGCGTATTTTTTAAGTAACTTTATTTTTACAGTCTTGGATTGGTTGTTTTATTGCCGATTTTAAAGTGAAGTACTTTTTTACTTTGTAAACAGGCACGTATACAAGGGGGGTTTTAGGGTTCAACCCCCCCCCCCCCGAAATATTTTCGATTAACGAGGAAAAAATTGTTTTATTATGTTGCGACACAATTTATATTGCTAAATTTTGTAAAACCCCGACATTTTTTTTTGTGTATACGTGCGACGTGCCTGTTTGTAACCATAATTATCAATCTACCAGAGTCCACCGATAGTAATTTTAATTTTAATTTAGAAATAGAGTATGTTAATTTTACATTTATTTACTATACAATCCGACTTCAACAATTTTTATTTGATTTAAAAATGCAAAATTTTTATTTTTTATGCAATTCAATTTTCTGAGAAATCAGTAAGTAGGTAGAATTTTAGTAGTAAATTAATTTCTAAGAAATAGTAAAGTTTTTAATAATGGGTTATATCGATCAAATAACATAATATTTTTGAAAACTCGTAAAAATACTGATTGCTATAACAAATAAACAAAAATGCCAGAAACACTACTTATTTTTAGAAATTTGATAATATTAAAAACTATATTTAAATTATTATTCGGTAAATAAATAAAATATTTCCAATTCACCTTTTGGTCGTTACTCGTTAGTCATTAATCATTATCTAAAGTAAAAAATTAACTATGAATTCACCAATTTATAAATAATTATAATGACTCCATTATAAGACATTGAGCAATTATATAATAATGTAGAACTGGTTATGTTATTGATAAAAAAATTAATAAACTTTCATGTTTCACAGTACCTATTATAGCTACTATTCTCTTGTCATGAATGACGAAATTATATAAATATTGTGTATTTTAAATCTTGTTTAGTGTTTACTAAGCATAAGAATTTTTATTAAGATGTATAGAAAGTAAAAACCGACAATAGTAGCATTAATTAAGTATAATTAATCAATGATAGAAGATTTAAAGTTCACCTCTTCATTGAGTATTTGAGCAGATCACTAATATAAAATATATAATTTTGTATTTACAATAATCTATGGTGAATGGCTTTCGTCTGAGAAAACAAACAATTCTAAACTATCAATTAGCATTTACCTCTAAGTAATTAATTCAACGGGTGTCTGAAAACGACAAACGGGCTGTCCTCAGTAGATTTGTTTATTAATTGCACAATCTACGGTATTACAAATAGAATTATAAATAATATATAATAAAATACCTATAGAAATATAGTCTGACCGACCGACCGAGACTGTTAAACTGTTTACGGACCGACCTCTGAATCGTTTATCATATAGCCATATAGGTATTAAACGATCTACAAAACAAAAAAAATGGGATGACGTTATACGCGCGTATTGTGTTGTATCCGTCTTATAACGAACGCACCACATACATTGTAAATTTCACGTTAAGTAGAATCCTTTTTACTCTAACTTTCACTCTGTTTTACAATTTATAACGTTAGAATTAATTTATCCATCATATAAAATTCACTTCAATAAAATAACAGATTAAAATACATTCTTCTGAACGTTAAATTGTCCATGTTTAAATGTTTTACGGAGCTAAACAACACAACGTGTATGGGACATGGGTATAACCAGGGCTTGAAACCGACTGGAAATCGATCGTGATATTGAATATCGATTTTGAATACCATTAAAAACCGAAATCAAAATTGGAAAACAATGAATACCGATATTCGAAATTAAAAACGGAATCGCGGGAATCGAAAAACATTAATACCATATAACCGTGTCCGTCCTCTTGACATCGAATTTAACGACTCTATTACTACGACCTATACGGCTATACCCATGATTAACTAAGTTAGTTAATCATGGCTATACCTACCTACTCCATAGGTACTCGACGCGCGACGTCGAGATATACTTCGCACCTACTAAACCATAATATAAGCTACCACTATAAAAGGGACTTTTCCGCTTTTTTTATTTAATTTAATAATAATAGTTTCCATATGTAATTACTTCCTGGATTACTATTTTATGAACATTTTATCAAATCGAAAATACTTTTAAAATTAATAAAATTATAGTTGTCTTATGCGTATATTATTAAAAATAGTAAAAGTGTGTAATTATGTTGTAATAAATAATAATACATGTACCCCGCAGTCCGCGTTCCGAGAAAGCGCAACTCCGCTGTTCGCCTGCTCATTTATAATAATAAATTGTAATAATATAGATATTTTAATAATGCACACAGAATGTCAGAATACAGTAAAGAAATAGAATATAACGATATTATTTTTATAATACCGAGTCAAATACTTAAATGAGTTAAATAGTCATTATAGATTTATACATTCTTCAGGTTATCAGGGTTATTTTTGTATCACGATATTATAACAGTTTTGGTAACCATTGCCTGCCGGCCGCCTGATTCACGTCTTATCAGCACGAATTCCTGCTTATCAGTCACTAATTTAATTATCTGCACGGGTATGTACCACGGTTTCAAAAGTGAGAAGAGTATCTATTGTGTTATCACTTATCATGACACGTCTGGATTTTCAGTTTTTTGCTATTTTGATGTTTCATATTACCTAATATTCAGTATTTAGCCAGAAGTTTTTATTTAATTAATTTGTATAATAAATAATAATGAATTTAAGTGGCCACGTATAAAATGTGTTTTAGCGCAAATTATTGTTATGCTATTTTAAATAATTTGACTAGAATCGAATGAAAACTACTACATTATTTCTACCTAATATTCTTTAGCTATTCCACACGTAAATAAATAACAACAATGGATGTAAGTTTTTTTTAAATCTAATTAGATTAAACTAGACATGCATTTGTTTACTTTTAAGTTCTTCACAATTTAATTATTTATTTATATATATTTATATATACATTTTGAGTAGAGGGGATTTATTTATGAGCATTTTAATAATTATATCATTCATTGGTATTTAATATAAAACGATGATTTACATGTAGTTTAATTAGTTCATAGTTTTTGCCATAATATTTTTTAGTTATTTCTTGTACGGATTTGCTGTACAAATTAAAAGGAGGTTTTTAATTACTAAATAAACAAAATATAATTGGTTATATGTATTTCATATTTTTATATGAGCGTATACAGGGACAGTTTTTATAAAGTAGTCATAATATTATTATAAATTATTTATTATTTGTTTCTAAAGCCTAGTTTTGACATATCTTGTTGAAAATAGTGTCTGTATTATTTTTTTAGAGGTAAATAGTCTAGTTTGAGTTAACTTTTCAAATCATTAATGGAGGTAACAAATTTCAACGTTTTTTATATGGGAAGACGAGTATAATTTAATAGGCATCAAAAAGCCCGATTTCTATTAATTTGCTTGATAAATTAAATAAATCAAGTTAAACTTTTAATAAATTGTTATTATTATCAATGTTACCAAATAAATTCCAAAATTTGGATTATAGTTATTAACATTATTAAAATAGCCTAAATCACTATTATGTTAACTTCATGAAAATCTTAGTATTTTTTCATATGAAACTGAGCTAATATTTATTTATTTTGTGTTGTAATGTGTAATTCATGAAATTTGACATTATTTACATAAACTGGTCACCCATTTTATTATATAATACTATGATACTTCTAAAATCTAAATAAGTACCTAAGTATTTTATTATTATATCTAGATTATTTAATTCATAAATAAGTTGTGTTATTTTTAAATGTTTAATGAACTTTAAATAATAAATTATTATTTAACATTATTTTTAATATAATTAATTTTTTTTTTTTTTAGTTTTTGAATACTAATACCGGACAAAATAACTTTAATAATCCAAATGGTGGTCATACTGCAATTGTAAGTAAATACTATATAAATTATTCAATTTAATATTAATTAATTAATTTTGCTCAATTAAAACATACCAAGTAAAATTTAGTTTTAGGAAGCAACATATTATGTTTTAAAATTAAATTTCTTATTTCCACAAATGAAAATTATTATTTAAAATAATATTAAACTAATAAGTGTATTTACCTACTCTAACTATATAAGTATACTTAATTGCAAAATGTATAATTTTGAAAATGCATGAACGAGGGGGTAAGTCGAGGAGCTGTCCCGTCTACCCCCCACGTATGTACAAATATTTGATATTGTCTATAAATGATGGCGGCGCCGCAGAAGCAATGCGAAAGCAGATCCCGCGGCGTCGTCAGTTATAACGGAAAAAAAAAGTATACATTTTACTTATATTACTATTAGGTTATGTACAACCCACAGTTATCTACTAGAGTAGATGACTGTGGTCCAGCCTCACTAGGAACTCTGCATAATATCATCTATAACAATTATATGGACAAAATATACATGAGGTAAATTGTATAAATAGTATAAAAAATAAAAACGTCATCAAATTTTCTCCAATTCTTTTTATAATGTATTATAATTGTTTACTTAGTATAAATATTGGCTATTAACTACCTATAATGTAAAAATAACATATTATATATTATATAAGCAAGTAGCCAAGTATACGCAGCAAAATAATAATTATTAATTTAGTAATTAATAGTTATCAACATTTTTAATAATTAGCAATTATATAATTTAATTAGCATGTATTGTAAAATTGAATAATGTAATTAAAATCCCTGCTAAAATCACTATTGTTTTTCAATATTAGATGTTTAGTTAATAATACAAGTTTATGACCACAAAATTATTATTATTTTTTACTTGCTTAACTAAGTCTTCCATTAATGTATTATAATTATTTTTAATTTTAGTATATCGATGACCGGCCAATGAATAATGTAGAAGGACGGATGACTGTGTCTGGATCATTAATGCAAAATATTGGTGACCCTGGATTCAATACATTAGATGAACCTATTAAAACTACTATTGTAATTATGTTATTTATTACACATAGTTATTATTTATATAAAATGTTTTGTATTTATTAATTTTAGATGAGAGACTTAAAAGCAGTTGGGATGAAATTTAAACATGTCTTGTATTTAAAAGAAAAAAATACACTTCTCAAAGAATGTAAGTTTTAATTAATGGTTGAAATTGTTTTTAGTTTTATATTTTCCAGTATAAATTATTATATTATATATTTTTAGGGGACTTGTGGGGCCCTTTGATGCTTTGCACATTCATGGCTATGTAAGTTCTTTAATTATTTCTATTATTGAGTTATAACTTTTATTATTTATTTAAGGGTTCTACAAGCGTCCCCAGATTCCATACAAATGGGTGATGGAGGTCCTGAGTTTGCTGAGGTTTTTGTTATTATTTGGATAGGGTCTGTGATTATTACATTAAATTCAAAATTACTCGGGGGCACAATGTAAGTATTCACTTTATATTTATTGTTTTTATTCCTATTTTATAATATTAACTTTTTTTTTTCATATAGATTAAGTTGTATAAAATATTTGTTGAAGCCCAAGGGTTAATATCTGGTTGTAGGCTCCTATCAATTTAAAACAATTCAGTTATATCATTAATTATAAATAGTATTTAAATACTATTTATAATCAATGGTTATATTCTTATCCTTGTTTAAAAATTTTAATAAATTATATTAATATACACAATATAACTTTTTAATTATTAAGAAAATGTATTGTTTCTTTTTTATTAACACATAACATATTGAAACAACGGTTTCAGTTTTAATAGCTTAAATACTAGATTGAATTTAGCTATTATCAAACTTAAAGGTAAAAACATCTATAATAATTTTATAATAATTTAATTTTTAAGTGAGTTATAAGTATAAAAATATTAATATTTATAAGTCTTTGTTATTCGCTTAAAAATTCAAATATTGTAAAAACGAGAAAATACAGATAATGTTCTTATCTTTAAGTTTGATAATAGGTCAATTCATTCTAATATTCATGCTAACCACACTATAGATTGAAACAGCTGAATCTACATTTTAGTATGCTATGCAATTAGACAGTGACAACACATTCGTGCACAATGTTCTCTTCAGCGTTTAGCTGTTAAGAAATAATATCATCATTATCGCCAATTACCAATGATTTGTTAATAATTCAAAATATTATGTATATTTAATCAATAGTATAATTTAATAGTTTGAAATCATTGTTATTATTTAAATATTTTCACAGTATATTACTTATATTAAGTTTTTATATCATAGAATTAATACTTTTTAAAATAATATACTTATTTTTTTATAATACCTACTACTTGCATTATATTACTCTTTTCAATAAATAATATATAAATATATAATTTAAGACAAATAAAAAATAAATAAATAATATTAAGTATTAACACATTTATAATATATAAATTAATATTTTTTTTTGTTTAGATTACCATTTACATATTAAACATTATTTGTGTTACTTAAATGATTGTTTTTTTTCCAGATCATTTTTCCAGAGTGTATGTGTTTTAGGTTACTGTCTATTACCAATTGTTATAGCTTTGATAGTATGCAGATTTATTTTAATATTTGAGCAAACCAATTTCTTATTTTTTATTCGATTTGCCATATCAATTGGTTCATTTTTATGGGCCACATATGGTAAGTAATAAAATATTATTACAATATTATTAACATATGAATTTCTAAATTGTATCTTTTTTTATTTTAGCTTCTGTTGTATTCCTTGGAGATAGTCAACCACAAGGCAAAAAAGCTCTAGCTGTATATCCAATATTTTTATTTTACTTTATCATGTCATGGCTTGTTTTATCACATACAGTATAGCGTTGTTGATCAAAATTACATTTTGAGAGGTTACGTGAGTTTTGTTTATGACTTGTAATTATTTATATTATTTTAAAATATTAACTATTAAGTAATTATTTGGTACTTGATGCCTCAATGTAAAAAAGCATCCTGTCATGTGTATAAAAATACTATATTAATGAAATTTTTTTCTGAATTGTTTCTGTGAAATAAATTTTTCATAATATTATTATTTATTGTATTTTTATAACTTTTTTTTCAAGTACATCAATCTTTATCTTTTTTTCTTATACTTATGTTACTTAATTTCATCGTTAATATTTATATGAATGTTAAAGAATAAGAATAGAAAATGTAATCACAATAAGTTATTTGTTTAACTCAAATAACCGTGTTTATTCACATACCAATAAATACATTATTTTCAACTTAGTACTCAGTACACATGTGATCATAATTCATTGTATATTTGTCACAATTTAAAAAAATATGTTACCATAAAGTTTATAATTAATATTTTGAATTAGAAATTATGTTTTTAGAATATACTTCATAAGTTAAATATAATTTAAAACAAATATGAAAATCTATAAGCATTTTTTTAAAATAGCCTCTCAAAAGTAACCCTTACAATTTGTCTTTCTAGCTTTTATTGTAGGAAGAAAAGTTTAAATGTTAACATTAAACAATGTGTTAAAAAACTAATTAAGTAGGGTTAGATTCTTATATTGTACAATAATTTATATTAGTTATTTTTTTAATAAATTTGATTAGTTGACCACATTGTCAATCAATTGTTATATATTTTTCTATAGCTATAATCATTAATAAACTCAAATTTTCTTGTTTTACGACTAAACATAAATTTGTTGTAATAATCTTTATGTTTGAAAATACTCTTACATAACACTTGTATAATGTCAATATTAATATATATTTGTCAATTATGAATTCATTACAAACAAATTTTATTAAAAAGATAGATATCGAATTAAAACAAAAGCAAAATTAATATTAATAAATTATTTTAATTATTCTATAATTATACACTTTATGGTAGTATTGTGTATAGACTAAACTACTGCCATGAAATATTATTTAATTTTTAAATGTTTAAAAAATAAAATTAGGTCATCAAAAGTTAAAATTTACTGGTGGGTGGGCCTCTGTGGTACATACATATTTATTTTTGTAAAAATTGAATAATAAGGTTTTTATTATCTCAGGTCTTGCTGAGATCTCATAGCATTTTTGACTTAATATCAAAATAAGTATACCAACTATTACTAAGTAGATATGTATTATAATATTTTATTTTCATACATGATTACATTTAATCTCATTATATCATATTATATAGTATATATCTATTGGCTATTATTAGAGCAGCAGTTAAAGCTATATTGGCTGGCAGTGTATTGAAGCAGGACTGAAAAATAAGCTCAATGTTATTTTTTGGGTTATATTTTCGATTTGTTATAATGTGTAAACACAGGTGCCATGAACTCATTATTTTTAATATTGATTTTAGGCTTGTTAGTTTCAGTCGTGTAATTTTACTAGCAATACATAATTAAATTTAATCAAAGTATCAAAGAGATATCATGTAATTTGTTATGATATAGAATTATAAATTCTACATTCTACAGCAATCATATTCAACCTGTAGTCTATAACTATTTTTAAGGCCTGAAATATCATAACAATTTAAAAATTATTTTTTATCATTTGTAACCCTCTCTCCCACCCTCATAATAAAAAATTTGTGGATTTTATAACATAAAAAAACTATGAATGTAGCCTAAGCTAAAAAGAAGGTAGCTGCTCTAATACAGTTTACAAATATATACAGTGTCTCACGAGGATATACCCATTGCAATATCTCCTGAAATAATGGAGATATTATAATTCTGGATTTTTTTAATAAGATTCACAGGGACAAGAACTAAAAATATTTCATGTTTTAATTTCATTAATCTCTTGATTTTTAATATTTTTTTTAATTTGCTGAAAAAAAACTGAGAATTATTTAATACGATGTGGAGTCATTGTATCAAACATGTGGTCTGCTTGCTTGTACGGTCTGCAAACCTTTCAGTATTTTTCTCAAAACTAGTAAAAGTATTAAAATTTAGGATATTAATAAAATTAAAATGTTGAAACGTCGATATTTTCAGAAAAATAAACTCTACAAAATGGCTATCTTCAATTTTCTTGAAAATAATTAAATTAAAAAAAAATATTTTTTACTGAAACATTAAAATAAATTAAAACATGAAATATTTGTAGTTCTTGTCTTCGTGAATTAAAAAACTAGAATTATAATATCTCCATTATTTCAAGAGATATCACAATGGGTAAATCCTCACAGGACACACTGTATAGCAGATAATCGATGAATAAGTTAATACTAAATTAGTATTTATTGTATTGTTTGTAAAACCTTGTTTTTAACTTTTAATTTATATGTCTTAAATAATTTTGGATTTTTGTTTAAAACACTATTACTAGTAAATTCTAGTTTTAGATTATTTTAAATATTTTCTGAAATATTTTTGTGTATATTAAATCTTTGTATTCATAGTTTACTAAAATAAAAAAATTATTTAACATTTTTTTTAAATGTTTCAATGTATTGCTTTCGATATGATTTTTATTATCCTTAATTGTTTCTAAAATTACAATTGTTAAGTGCAATATTATAATTTAGGAATTTAATTAAAATTCTAATTCCTTATCCAATTGTAAATTTTAGGAGAAGACAAATTTTAACCATCATTTAGCATTATTTTTAATACCTATGTTATTATCAAAGCCTAATCACTAGGTAAAGCTAGATACTCATCAGACTTACTAAAAGCTGAAAAGCATAATATTATAGTTAGATTTTTTACTAAAAGCATATGTATATATCTTTGTAGTATATAAAAATCATATTATACACCAGGGGCTGATGGCTCAAGTAAAAACGCAGCAATGTCTAGCTGGGCCGGTTCACCATAAAAAAATATATTAAATTATACTCTTATTTTTGTTAATGGGCTATTAAACTTCAGTCAACTACATAATTTATGCATTGTGTATGAATTATTTTAATGATTGTAACCATGGGCGTAGCTAGGATTTCATTCAGGGGAGGGGGCAGTGGCGTAATCATCTTTAAATCATTAAAACCCAATATTTATAAGGTATAAGAAATATAATTTAGTTTGAAGTGCCCCCCCTGCCCTATCCTCGCTATGCCCATGATTGTAACTGATGTTAACTATAAAGAGAATATTTAGCAGACTAAAAATTATAAAATCACGCCTTTGTTCTAGTTTATGTCATGAAAAATGTAGAATTATTAATAATTATATAATTAGAGATAAAAAAATCTTTAAAACATCTTAAGTTTATTGTATTTAGATATAATTTCAAGTTTATTCATTTATTCACAAAGTTAAAGCTTTCTTTTCTCAACACATTTATGCTGACTAAAGTTTGTTAATTTTCTCTTAAAAAGATCTCTGAACGCGCCAAAACTTTTTGAAAGTTTATTTTATAAATACTGTTATTCTTCTGCAATTAGCTTCCTTTATCTGTCCCAAACAAATCGCTTTGTTAGGCCATAACCCTTTTATTGTATGCTCCAAACTTATACTGCTCGTACAATCTGATACCTATTAACTGTAGCAAAACTGCATGCTATATTTTTATATTATATTCTTTTATGGTTGTTATCGCAGTTTTTAACTCTGTTATATTTATTTACTATATT
This sequence comes from Rhopalosiphum padi, assembly GCF_020882245.1. NCBI lineage: Eukaryota > Metazoa > Arthropoda > Insecta > Hemiptera > Aphididae > Rhopalosiphum > Rhopalosiphum padi. The sequence continues at coordinate 87,861,705 of NC_083597.1, forward strand.
GTAACTGCCATTTGGCAATTATATTTCATTAAATAAATAAATCTGTTTTCACTTTTATGTTATGACAATTTTCATAACATATTACCATACTACTTAATAATACTATGTTAAAAAATCTAGATTAAAGTACTCAGATTTACTCATAAATTATTTTAAAAACTTAGTAAAACACTTTATTATTGCATTATTTCTTTAATGTATGTAATATTTATGTAGTTTTCACAAAAAATTATATTAAGGAATATTTAACAAAAATAATAATAATAATAATAAATTAAAGATACGATTATGTACATACAAAAAAAAAAACAAAAACAAAAGAAATTGATCTACAATGTTTGGGGTAAAAAAAAAATAAGTAAGTTAATGCTAATAGGTTAGGTAAAACTATTATATTTTATTACATTGAAAATAGAAATAGGGGTGACATGACAGGTAACCAAAAATAAAAAAATGAACAAGGACTTTCAGTTAATCTTTGTTTTATTATCTTAATATTTTACACATACTAATAAGACTAAAATGAATTTCTCCTTAACATTTAGTTACCTGACACTTTTTGACGTATACAAAACCGATAGCACGGCCCCTAGTATTTATAATATAATAATAATAAAAAACACAAATACACTTATTAACTATTTAATTTAACTTAAATTTATAAAATTATATTATATATAATGTGTGTGCGCATGCGTGTATAACATATATATATATATATATTCATATACACACATTTATATATTAATTAATTTACGTTAACACACCTCTCTATTCTAATGATATGAACAATGGAACGGTATACATTGAATTTTTTGATGTTAAATTTGTTACTGAACTTGATAGTGCTGCTAACCTTTTTAGCACAATTAAAAACATAAGCATAGTTTAAAATAATGTTAAAAGCAAACATGTTCAATGGCCGGTTATTTGATCCGTTCACATTTTGGAGTTAAATGTATCAACAGTGAACATCCACAATATACTGTCACTGTTCTGTGCCAGAAGACAATACATCCAAGTACAACTTTAAATCCACAAAAAAACATTTATAGTATAAGATATTAAACTACTATGAAAGACTACTTTGAATTTTATTTCAGGGTTATGGGATATGTTGTAATTGGCTCTGTAAGCTATGTCAAAGAAAAAGGCTGAACACATAATTGTAGGAACAACATTTAGAAAAAAAAACATTAGAATAAAAATTAAAAATATTAATTTCTAGTTTTTTTTTTTTTAATAATAAGATTAAAAGAACCTAAATTATTAAACAAAATAAATACCTAATGTAGAGAGGCTGATAACACTAATGCATATAATATTATTCCCTACGACTATAAGACTATATTTTCATTGTATGGGATTGATAATGTTACCAACAATTTGTTGAAACCAAACAAAAATTGATTTGTTCTTTATAATATTCCTGGTGATGTTTTTAATCCCTGGTTATCGTTTAGGTTATGGTAAAACACTCAATGGAATCATTTCAAAATAATAACTGGCAAATAATCACTAGGACTTAAATTATGATAAGAATTGATTAATGACTACACAATTGCCTTACAGGCAAGACTTTAGGAACTTTTGTGAAATGAATAAAAAGGTGGATTTTAATGATATGTGAATTTAAAAAAAAGTTTCATATGCTGTGAATGGACCCAAAAACCGATAGTTATTGATTTTGAATTTAGTTTATTTAATTTGAACAGATTAAAAAAAAAAATGAAAATGTATTAAATCAATAGGTTCAAGTTATAAAGTCACGCTAATAAAACACAGCAAACAATGAATTATGAAAATTGTTATTGTCTCCTTAAATGTTTTATATTTTAAATTCTTCTTCTTCAAAAAAATTGTACTTTTTTTCAAGTCTCCAGGTTATGTATTTGTATAATTTTAACATCATTGACACTATCAGAGTGTACTTGATCCCAAAAAAATCCACCACCTGCAATGGTGTAACAATGAAAAACGATAACAAATTTAACATACATAGTGTTCTGCAAGACATTGATTGGTGGTTTTTCAAGACTAATAACTCTGAATATTTTAATACTATAGTTCAATACAATTTTTAGATTAATATAATAATCACTTACACGTATGAACTATCACTAAACAGTTTTATCGAAAACACATAAGAAAAAAAAAATACTTACATATAAATTAATTAACAAAAGAAAGAGCGCTTGTTAGCATAAAAATAAAACTTAAAAAGTTTGATTTTCAGATCGACAATGACATTATTTTGATTAATCCCCAAATTTAATTTTACTATTTACAATGTGAAAAGAAATTAAACATTTCACTAACATTGTTACAACAGATCAAAAAAAAAAATATATACTTATCTAAATTAAAGTTACTAAGTATTATTAATTATTAAAATACTAAACACTATTACTTTGTTTGTTGCAAAATAATAATTGTATGTACATACTAGTTATAAACAGTATAAACAGATATAGGTATACATATATTATAATATAAACATTATATTGTTATAAATTAAATCATTATTGATTTACTTAATTAAGTATTGCGAGGATAGATCTTTTAATTGTTTTTATTTTTATTTTTAATTATTTGTTTCAAATAGGAATTTGTGCCGATTTTCAATATGAAAGTCAATACAAAATTTTATGTGACTAACAGAGTGATAATTTGCCATCAATAGGAGCCCTGAAATATCTACGTTGGCCGAGCTCATCAAATCCATTGTTTAGGGACGATGAGATTGACCAATGTCACTCACTGTTACTTTGGTGGTGGTGATGGTGATGATGACCTCCAATCGACGGAGAAGATACAAGTGCCAATGGATGTCCTGGAGAAGTTAGCATAGGAAACATGTCACTCTGGTTTTGTACTGACATCGAAGCGGTAAACATATCTGTGTTGGTAGATGTAGTTTGACCAGCCATTGTTGTTGTTGGCGGATTAATGCGTTTCTCTTTTTGCCTGCGGTTGCAGAACCATACACGAACCACTTCTTTTTCCATGGATAGGTTATCGGCCAATATAGATATTTCTTCAGATGTAGGCTTAGGATTTGCTCTAAATGCTTTTTCTAGAGAATATCTTATAGACGTTTCAATGGACGTGCGTTTTTTGCGACGTCTTCCGATTGCTTCTGGTGTTGTCAGAGGATTACACAAAGCACTAGGATTGGTCATTGTACTATCAGCATCTACAAGCCACTTTTGCAACAGTGGTTTTAACTTGCACATGTTTTTAAAAGACAAATTCAACGCTTCAAACCTAGAAATTGTTGTTTGAGAGAAATCATTGCCATACAGTTTTCCCATTGCAAGGCCTACATCACCTTGAGTAAAACCTAAATAGAGAATTTGTGAAATTAATAAAATGTATACAATTTTTATTTTTTTATGTGCTAAATATAATATTCTTACCTAATTTAATGCGTCTTTGCTTAAAGAGTTTTGCAAACTGTTCTAATTCTTCGAGATCAGTGGTATCATCAGTGCTGGTCTTGGTTTCTGCCAGTCGGCTTAGAGCGGCTGCTGCTGATGGATCCAAGTCATTATTAGATGATTGGGTCTGAGCAGAGTGTTTAGAATGATGGGATGGTGTAGATGAACCAGCTGGACGTGTCGATTGATTTGGACCATTGCCAACTGGAGAATGCTGATGGTTGTTAGTCATATTTTGAGCCTGTTGGATCTGCTGTAGTTGAAGTGATGCTTGAGTCAATGCTTGGTGGACCTAATTTTTACATGGTTTTATTATTAATAAACAGTCAATAAATACAAATATAACAATATGTAAAATAATTTTAAATTAAATTACTTGATTTTGAAAAAAAAATGGAGTCTGGCTCTGATGTGTTGCTGTGGACTGTCTCATTAATAAATATTGAATTTGTTGCTGGAAAAGTGCTTGGAGTTCTTGAGGTGTAAGAGAAGATTGACCTCCGGGAGGACTTCCGATCAATGGATTACTTTGCGGTGATAACACTCCCAATCCAGGAATCTATAAAATATTCAAAACATATTAGATATACGTTTTGTATGTTTAATTAATATAATATATATTAATTATTATACCTGTGCGAATTGCTGACTTTGTAGTGCAGCTAATGGATCACTGCCACTTGTTACGTTTGCTGAACAATTTCCCGATGGTCCGGTACTGCTAACGCCTGAGCTCGAAGAGCTACCAGAATGTCTGTGCGAAACCTGAAAAAATAAATAAAACTGTTCAAATATTGAAACATTCATTGCTTCCTAAGAAACATATTTTTTTTTCTATGAAAATATACAAATCTTTGTCTATAAAATAAATTGATATTTCAATATTATTAATATGATATAGTGCTTTGAAAATTAAGTTGAAAAACAAAGAGAGAATCATACTGGGATTTCTGAAAAACTATATTAGTAAAAATTATGAAAATATTACAGAAGCGCAACAAGTGCACTACAATATCGTGTAAGAAATCGTGTACAACGTGTGAGTAAACATACATAATTTATAACGATTCATTTGAGAAATAAAACATAAGTAATGCATTACGAAACGAACTTAAAGGATTAATAAACTATTATAGAATTACTCGAATGTCGGACTTACTCAAACAGAAATAAAAAAAAAAAAAAAACAAACCAAATCTCCATATTATATTATAATAGTTAATGTACCGATCACGTTTATTTTGAAAATAATAAACGCTAACTCGTGGTTTTAAACAAATACCTAATTGTGTGAAAATATTTATCGCGAGTAACGCGAACCGATTAACGGAAACGCAATCTGAAGAAATAAACTAAACAAAATAATAATGTTTTATTATTATTTTTTTAAAAACAAAAAAAGAGTTTGGTGATTTCTGGGTGGGGGGCACTGTTATTTCTCGGAAAATTTAAATCTAATACGCCAAACGACAAGTGGAAAACGTTTTGCTGGAGAGTCACACGTCATTATAGTCGGTCGGTCGTCGCGGTTACGCGAGTATTGGCGCGAAAAACGAAAAAAAGACATCGAAAGTTGGCCGCCCGTGTGCTATGTCGTCTCGCTCGTTACGCACAAAAGTTTCATCGTCGTCAGTGTGCGTCGTGCCGTCGTCGTGCGGTAGGTACACATGTGTGTATACATTTAATGTCACGGCGATTTGTCGAACGATTTTTCGATCGTTTCGTCTACAAACGTTTCTGTCGTCGTTCGCATTATAATAAGTGTAATTGTGTATATATTATAATAATAATTGTATATGATGATAACGTGCGGGCGACCGACGACGACGCGCGGAAAAACGAAACTGGAAAATAACGACAAACGCGACGGCGGAGGATACGTGACATTAGACGAGGTCAGCGACGGCGGTAAGTAAGCGATCTAATAATAATAATAATAATAATAATAATAATAGTATACAAAATGATACACATTACATATAATAATATGTGTATAATGTACGAAATTGTAACACAATATACACAATAATGTCGTATCCGATAGACAATTCGGATGGATAGGCAAAAGCGCAATACGAGAAAAAAAATAACGAAATTATTGTTATCGTGCGTAATAAACACACACACACACATATTAGTTATTTACACCGAAAAAACTATGAGTTGTTTTTTGTAACCGAACACCGGCTGCCAGGTTTTTATCGAGTTTTTTTTCATTATTTCGTTATATAGGTGTATGGAGAATAGGTGGTACACGCGTCGCGTCGGTGGCACGCGATCGTCGTTATTATTATTATTTTTATCTCGACGGTTTCACACTTTTCCCGTTATCTTTTTGCGTGTTAATTGCAAAAAAAGATACCGCGAGCGCATTAATATCTTGAAAAAAAAATAAAACCCTATGACGCGAATACATCTCGACTACTGATCATCGATACGGATGGAAAAACAGTGCACGCACGCACGTTAGGGTGCTCAGATTTTAAAAATAAGAATACGGTACAAATTTCAATTATGTTTTATGAATTCCAATTTAACCTCCAGCATCAGGTAATAGGTATATCCGTCTTGTTACAACGCTATTCTTAAATAACCAAAGCTATTTTTCTACAATTAAAATTAAATGCTGCTATTATTGACTTGTTCCAAAGTCCAAGTTAATCGATTGCTTCGGTTGCAAACTATAATTATTACTATTGTGTTCAGCGAAGTACTCAAGTTAATAAATCCTAACCTACCACGATTTTATTTTATGATAATAATTGGGTGTTTGTAATAATTGATGAACAAATTTTCCCGAAGCAACGTAAATCTAACATAAATAACAATTTACCAATTTTTTTTTATAAAAGAAATAATTACAGGACAATAATTATGAATTATATACGTTATATTATAATTGAAAGAAAATGTTAACCTTTTTTTTTACTACGGTCTGAACACTCTAAAAACACACATATACACAATACGCGTATAATATATACGTGAGTATAGATTCTGGTAGGAAGTGTAGTGTATTCTATACTGGTGTGTATATATAATAATAATTGACACGTCCGACGGCGACGAGAGAGAAAACCTTTTCGACGAAAATAATAATTTGCCATCGCCGCCATCTTTACCGACGACTTTTACCGAGACCAGGAAAAGCCATTAGGAAGAACGTTCGGGCCTTATTACGGCAGGCGTTGACAACGTGGCGGGGGAGGCGCAGAGGAGTCTATATAGGTACCTACGCGTTTCGCCAAAGTTATTAATCAATTCCTATCAACCGGTAGGTATATACGGCGGGTGTGTGAGTGTGTGTCATTGTTTTCGTTGCCTCGCCGAACGAACGATGTCTTTATACGAGTGTGCGCGAGCGCGAATATATATGACGGCTGTCAAAATTCCTTTTATTTAATTATAACTTATTTCCCTCGTCGATGCGCGGTGTTGTTTTTGGGATGGGCGGCCACGTGCGCTCTAGGAGGTAAGGCATTCGACGGCGCGGTGGTTAACACCAAACTTTCGACGAGATCTAATGAAAAAAAAATAATCATTCCCCTAATATACCCACTCACCCCGCAGTCACCACCCACAAATATCGATTTTTCCAAAATTCGTATAATCGTATAATATAGTGTGGAGATGCGCGAGTATATACGTAAGCGGAACACACCTCTTGTCTGCGACAAGCATAATATAATACAGGACAACGATAATATTATGCATAATACATATATAGTTTGGTCGTATAAAAACATACAGAAGGAGTAGTAAACATATATTTAATTCGACCGGACAGACGTAGTCTTTTTGAATTATCGTGTTGGCGTGTCTATATAATATAGGTATACATTTGTATTTCGTTCCGATTAATTTTAATATTACTGTTACGTTCTTATTTATTTTATCGGCCAAAATTCTGTCGTTTTTCTACTCATGAGATTTCTAAAACAAATGATAATACGGTGTCACGACAAAATCGTAGGTATATGTTTCAAATGGAAATTCAAGATGGTAAATTTCGAATTTGAATTTTAAATTCGTATGCGGCATATAATCTTGGATGTTGAGTAAAAAAAAATAAAATTGTATATAAATTGCGGATAATATAATATAATATGGGATTCGATAAGTTATATTATGTGTGTAACTGTGCAAGACAGTTCATATGTGTGTTTTATTGTGGATACATATTCGATGAGTTCCCATATATTATATATAACACACACAGCATGTTTGCTGAAATCGAAAGGGGCTATTTTTTGTGCCTTTTATGAGTTTTTTATTTATTTAAATAGCATACGTCGGGCCCTTATTTTGACCGCAGTTCGCACTCTTTTTGAGCTAGACTATATTAAAGAAGGGTCGAATATTAGATAGCCTCGAGCCACACATATTATGTATAATATATATAGGAAACCTATCGATGTATAATCTTCAATAGACTGTAAATGTTTAAATATTCGGACGGAAGTAGTCTGACGCGTATATCAAAGGCATGTTGACCGGACACTCGGAATACATTACAGCGCTATAAGACATCGTATTATTATACAATGAAAACAGATCAGACTATACGCGTATAATAATATGTATACACCGTCTAACTTATATATTTAATATTAGGAGTGTGGAAAATTACCATTCGCGTATATATCATATCATATATTATATTATATAATATACATTATACATAAGTGCTTTGTGCGTATAATGTTATAGGTCCGAAAATTATTAATACATCACATTAGAAATAAATATAGACTGTGGAGCCGAATATAACGCAAGAGAAAAATGTACGTTCACAGGATAATTTTTTCCAAACGACTTTAATAATTATCGAGCCTGTGGGTTAACGCCCCCTGCACATGAGCGCAGTAATGCAGTATACATATCATATATGGGATATGATATTATAATATATTATACATGAAAATATATGTGTATATGTGTGCGCACACGTCAGTGTGTGTTTACTATAACACAATATATAGAAAACGTCAAACATATTGTGCGCGCGTCGTTATTACAACCGCCGTCGTGATTTCTCTGCACGAGCGTTATTGTACGAGAAATTATAAACGGATACCTATGCGTAATTAGTGGCGAGCGTGGAATTTATTAAATCGTCGGGTAGCAGCAGTTTGTGCGCCTCTAATCACGCACGTCCCCCGGGGCTCCGGTAAAACACCTAACGACAAGGCGTAAAACAAACACCACCCGACACTTTATGGCCGACTACGCTTTATATACATAACACGTGATATTAAACCGCGAGCAAAGCCCGTTTTTTGTTCTTGTGACGTTTTAATATTACAATCATTATTATCCACATTTTGTTGGCGAGTGCGTGCGCGCGGTTATTATAGGTACACGTACACACGCGGGATCGATGGTTATGTTGCATAGGTAGGTACATAATATGATATTATATTATAGGTAGGTACGCCGTAATATTCGCAGCGACCGAGCGACCTGTTATGATATCGTGTGCTCAAGTGTTGAGAAACATAATAAACGTACAATCCATCGTACCTTGTGTGCCTATACAACACAATGTGGGCGTAATCTGTAAGCGCATTTCACGAACAATCATTGCGATTTGTGATAAATACGATTAGTTTTAAATATCGAAAATATTTTAATATCGTGTAAAGATATTTCGATCGACGATATTATAATAACTAATAACTATTGAGTTTTGCAAGATTTGTCTAACTAAATCCAAATTTTTGTTTTTACTTTAAGTACAGCTGACGAATTAAATTATATAGATAACCTGCTAGCGTAATGCCGTTATGCACAATGTGTGCAGTTTTAAATACAAATAGTGAAATATATTCAAATGTGCTATTTCCTATATATTTGAATACACAGCTGTTATTAAATGTATGAGTAATAAAATGAAATAGGTATATCATATTATTTAAAAAAAATATGTTTCCAACTATATAGGCGCTTCATAAAAAATGTCATTAGTGGGAGTTGTGAAGTGAATATTTTTATTTGTTATATCTATAACATGTACTTCATTAAAATTTACCAAGTTTAATGCTCCAATTCTATCTGGTGATCCATCTGAGTTGAGCAACAAATCACTTCCAGTACTGTCCTCGCTGTGATCAACGATATCTTCCACCCTTTCCTCTTCACCATTATCATCTATAACACAAAAGATAATATTAATCATAGTTTTATAATGAAAAAAAAAATCGTTCCATAACCGATTTTAAAGTTTTAACAAGCTTCATACTAGACATTAGTATATTCAATTTATATATAAATCATTTGATGTACAATACTTTTTTTGTAGCTTGGCTCGTGCACGAAAGGGGTGTCGTTTGCCACGAGCTTCACCCTTTTTTACAAAAGGGTTTAAAAAAATGATTATCGAATAATTTACGCTTCTATAATACAGCATCATGATTGGGCCGATGATGAATCGTGTGCAGGGATAAAAGACGATTATAAAAAACTAACCCCGCATCTAAGCCATGTACTTTTGCAATTGGTTAGTTATGCAAACGAGGGTTCGCTTTGAACATGGCTTCCAACTACCCTTTTTTAACCCGTTGAATGCGTGTACACACGCCCAATTTATAAAGCCAACACAATTTTTCTAGATTTACTGACGTTTCAATTTTACTCGGTTGTAATCTTTAAATTATAGTTTCATTAACAAAACAGATTATATTATACATTATGTTAACATTTTATTTTTATATTAAACATGATTTATAATGATTATACAGATGTAATTTTTTTATACTATAAATATTATATCTACATGACTAGGTACATCCTATTATAATTAGGGCTGAATTGTGATGACCATTGATATTGAGGGTTGCACCAGATTTTATAACCAATCAGTAATATCAGATCCTCTCTTAATTATGCTGGTGCCCGTATGTCTAGTTTTGTTGAATATAAATAAAATAAATATAGTTTTAAGTGTACTCACTAATGTTAAAATTAGGACAAGTTTTGAACATTTTTAAAACTAGTAAGTATTATTATCTTTACACACAAATGAAAATCTTGCTGAATCACTTTTACCCCTATATGCGGGCTAAATTGTACTTTTTACTCCGAAAAATAAATTTTGTTCAATGTCAATCACGAAAGAAATATTTTCCCATAAACGATTAGGGGTTGATTTTAAAGCCAAAAATATAGTTTTACGGGTTCACGAGCACACAAATTGAGCCTATGCTATGTGCAGTTTTTATATTATATGCAGAAATATAGGGAGCGAATCTTTTTTACCCCATTTTCACCCTCTTATATGGTTTTACATTACTTGAATTTGACCCCTGATGTTATGATCGAGGTTAAACCAGATGAGCTGTATAATATTCACTATACGACATTGTTATTTATCAAATTCATTATTTTATAAGTATGTAAAATATACATGGTAACTACGTATAATATTGTATAAAGTAAACATGTTACAAAATATTCAGAATATTCTTACCTAAGTAGTGTATACTACTTACCAAACACAATCTACATAATCTATAGATAAAAGTAATTCTAAACTTACCTTCTTCTGGAGTTGGTGATTGAGACTTGGCACTTTTAATACTCTCGGCATCAGTACCTGTAAAAAAGAAAAAGAAAATTATTATCATTACACTATTAAATTTCATGCTATAAAGAGGGGTCTGTCTCAAAGGGTTGTGAGCTCGTGCTATGTGTTGTGTTGTGATCATGTTCTTCGCGCGTACACTGCCTAAAGGGAATCGGTCGAGATTTTTTGAATAGAGCCGGCACGAGATATTATACAAGGACCTGATTTATACACACATTTCCTATTGTTACGGGACGTGACCAAAGCGGTTATAAACGAAGGGTAATCTATTGACAAAATACAGCACGTGATATCAGAAGCTATACTTTTTTTTTTAATATTTCTAACAATTTCCAATTATATATCTATATCACTTATTTTTATATATATATAACAATATGTATATAATATAATATATAAATATTCTTAAGGAAAAATTCGAGATATATTTTCCCATGGGTAAATTCAAGTTCGTTAATGATCAAAGTTAATAAATAAGATCGTTTAATTTCTAAAACTAAATTCTACTTTTAATTTCCCGATGGACTTGAAATATCAAACCTATATAAAATAAAATGTATAGTAAAGAAAAACTTTTATTTATACATTTTTTCATATCTGACAATAACTCTGATCACGTTTTCACAATATTAATACAAATGGAAACTCGTTGAAAATAAAACATGAAAAATCTAATAGCAGTTCCTATACCTAAAAATGACCACAACGAACGTATGAACATTCACGAGTTTCATAAGAAAGACTTAGGGATTCGCAAAACACATTGAACTATTATACAAGACGAGTGAAAAAAGATAAAGGCCATAAGTAGTATGTATTCCCCAGGGTGACATTTCGTGTTCGAAAGTGCGATTTAGTCAGAAGTGATGTGTCTTATTTATACGAACGTATAACGCGCCAAAAAAGACAACCCGAACACCCTATGGCCATTTATTACGTTTAACCTCAGTGGACTATATTTTTTTTTTATAGGGGACTTCTTATTTGAGGGGAAACAAACACGAAAGGTGATGGAAAATTTAAATTTATACACCAAAGCGTCTGTCGAACGAGTCCAATAAGTCAGTTAAATATAAATAACGGTCAGTCGTTATAGTTGGTCAATTTATCTCTGAAATTCCATTTTTGAATTTTATACCAAGGCCATATGAATTAATAATTTCCTTGCGGTCAGTATGTATGTACATTTGACAACAGGGTGGAGCTGTCTATCAAGTCTGTCTTTAAATTTGACGAATCGTATACGCAACTTTAACCCAATAAAAAATTCAAGACCACGTCTATTACACATATTACTGAATTACTGACAGTGGATATTCAACGTCAAATCAAATGTTGTTTTTAAAAGAATATACTTTTTAAAGTAATAAAAATAAAACCTATTTATAAGTTATTAATATGAAAAATGTTAGGTTTTATTGGATACTTCTATAAAAATTAAAAAAATGTTTACACATTTATAATTTTAAAGGTATAACATAATATGATACGAAATACACAAAATAATATAAAATAATAGAATAATATACCTATAACTATAAGCATACTTTGTAGGTCATAATAATTAAAATATACTGACCCAACAACAAAAAAAAATGTAAAATATTGTCATATTGCAATATTTTACAAACACAAATAATGTTATTGAAATTTTGCTTTTTTGGTATTTTATATACTACTGATGTTGTAATTAATCACTAATCATATTATTGCAGAATGTCTAAGGTAGCTTTATAGGTTTATAAATGTATGTACTGATCATAGACATATTTGTAAGGTACCTATAAATAATTTTAGGTTTGAGCTTGTCTACAGCGAACAACAATTATTCTACTCATATACAAAAGGACCTTTTGATTTCACTAACTCGCAGAATGACTCATTTAGATATTGATCGTTGTTTGTGTGTGACATATTCTAATACCCTCGCAAATAAGAGCGACCGTGCATGCGTAATCCATATACATATAGGCGAAAAATCCCCAAAAATGAGGGTAGTTTTTGTCTCGAAACTGGATATATGTACACGGAATACATTATAGTAATACAGCTCTGTGAATGTTTGCCGCACGTATATTCATTATATTCCCCAATACATCGCAGATGTTGGCTCGGGGGCGGGCTATAATATAGGGGTCAGCAAATCTTGCATATACGAGTGAGCTGTAGTCTGAATCATTCACTGAAGGGAGAATAATTTGAATTGGTTTTTTTTTATGAAAAAACAAATATGAATAAATAAATAGACATCAGCAGTAAACTGGCCAAAATACAAAAAATATAATTTGAATTTCCATCAAAAAAGAATATAAAATTTAGTATTTGCGAATACTATTTTAATAATTTAAGTATGGTTCAGTGGTTCACCCTAAACAAATAAATAGTATATGTTAAAAATGAAAGGCTAAAATAATACCACCTTCTTATCTATACGGCTGGCCAAAAACGTAGGAATACATATTTGATTTATTCTGGTCACTACTTCCATAACTAGGCTGTGTATAACAATATGTAAATTAAACAAAATATTTCAAACACACGGATTATCACGATATTCGGCGGTATACATATTCCACGCGCGTGTGGCTTATAATATTTAGTAGGGTATTAAAATTGGAAGGATGTATTATGGTTTGTGTGTGTGTGTATATATTTTTGCATTATATATTTCCAATAACACCAGGCTACCATTCATTGTTAAAATATACATCATACAAAATACCACCAGCAGTTTTGAAAATGCCGATTCAGGGTCGATACGGACATTTAAAATGTATATTTTATTATTGTACATATTATAATCTTCCGACACATGTGCAGCGCGTACTATTTATGTATTATAATATGCTAATCCAGCGCTGACCACTTCGTCTGTATCCCAGGTAGAAAGAGCGATTTCTTTGAAAATAGTTTGAATACACCTTAGCACCTGACAAAAGACTGCCCTTACGCTATACACGTTGACCTGCAGATATTCCTGTATTATAATAATTTCTGTGGAAAAACGTGACCATAACTATATTCTTAAAATAAAAATAAATTTTATTTTTCCTTGTAATAAATTTAAAAATCATAATAATATAATAATTATATGTAAAAACAGGTAAGATCCTAACCTGTATAATATATTAAATCCAAGTATATTTTATACTTCAGTTTTCTTCAGTAAGTTGACAAAAACTATAGTTCTTTTCCCTCTTCAAAACTCCCTTTTCAATTATTTCCCATTAACTATTTCATTATGGTGTCCACTACTACACGCGTACAAGTTATCAGCCCCTTCCAAACACCCCAAACGGCAAACTCTAAAGGCCGTTAATAATAAATATCTATCCTCCCCTACCTCAGACATTAGTTGAAAGTTCTTCATTCCCTAAACTGAGAACCAACATGTGCACAACAGTTCCGTCATCTTGAAATCGAGTAGGTATATATTAAACGATGATAAAGTTACTCTTATTGTGACAAAATTGTAAGTACTATATAACATATTATATAATAAGTAAAACGATAAAATTTTTCTAAATGGAAATTAGAAACTCAAAGACCTACGGACAAGTTCGTATTACATTTTATTAAATTCAATAATCAAAAATACAAAATAAAACAACATATTATATTATAATACGATACAAACAATGTAGAGTTATCATAATCGTACAAGCAATAAGTATCGACTTCGTGTCTATGATTGGTCACGTAATATAGAAGAAAATAAAACGTATTAGGAAAGAATAATTTATATTCCTTATAATAAAACTTTCTCCAAGTTAAATATTTTATTTTAAAGTAACTTAGAAAGCGAACTATCATAGTTTTAAATTATAAGCGATTTAAAAATTGGAAATACAGTTATTATACCTAACACATAATCATATACCTAACAAAAATATTATGCTAAACAGCGTGTAATTGGATACTTGCCATTGATTGAACGGTACACATGATTGTATGAGTCAATAACGTTTATGTTTACATATTTGACAATAGATAGTTAAATTTTTAAATTTTGTTTGTTATTCGTATACGCAAAATACTAAAATGTAAGCATTTTATTGAATAATATTTACTATTTAGGTTATCCTAGTCATAATAAAGAATAAAAACTTACTCGGATAAGAAAAATATTTAGTGATTTCAATAAAAGGTTCCATCGTTTCTATTTCGATTAATACTAGTCATTAACATAAAACACGCGTGTATTACAGGAACAATATTTACGGATCGGACGGTTCATAAACACTTAACTTGCTATACTATTCAAAAATATATTTGGGCCTAATTTCGATGTAATGTTATCCCCTCCTACGATCAAAATTTTTGGTTTTTATTTGTGTATGTATACAACGTTACACATTTTTATTACCTACCTAAAATGTAGTTTCTCTACCTACTCGATGCATTCAATTGTATCTCAAAATTCTCGTTGAACAAAATAATATACAAAAACCATCACAAAATATTTAACGTGAAACACAGTTTGGGTGTTTGACACACGTAACATACGTCAGTGATTCATATTTCAAAAACACTTAATGTTTTATTCAAAGAGGATATTGAAAGAAGTAAAATATAAATACTGAGTATTGATAGTAATTTATACAATGATTATTGTTATAATTATTTTTTTTACGTATTTTTTATAAACAAATACGCTAACTAGACAAATTTAATAATAGAATCAAATCATACTTAATAAAAAATATAAAAATGGAACATTTTAATAATTGTATTAACAATTTGAGAAACCCTGTAAATCCGCACGCAATCCTTCAATTCATACGGCTTTACACGTTCGAAAAATTCTTGGTATCCTGCTGATTATTTTTGAATAAACATTTTACAATTGAATTTATATGATATTATTACGTGATGCTTTTTCCTTTGATGTCGGTACCTATTTTACTTATCAATAGTACCATAATATAGCTTATATATAGTAAGTTATCTTCCGGTTTTTATCAAAATCGTTTTTATTTTTTTATAGCAATCATTCTTTACTACTAAAAAAATAAAATAAATTGACCCCCACGTCACAATATGGCGACGTTACTCATTTCACGCCTTTTAAACACGATCATTCGCCCTTGGCAAAATACAGCTTATTTATGATATCCGCACGCTTGCTTATAGTACTTATTTAACGAACAGTCTACTTTAAAAACATTAGAATGGCTTAATCCTAATCATAAAAATGTAGTCACTAGAAAGTACAGAATATTTTAATTAGATCTTATGAATATTAGGGAATGTACAATAAAACACACGAAATTATCGATAAAAATAATATTTCCTAAAAATTATTTAGTTATACGAAAAATTATTCTCAAACAGAATAATAATACTTGTTGAACTTGGGTTTATCGTTCAGTCCATTTAACTACTACACATCGTTATGTAGAGGGGCTAAAAACGGTGGAGAAAATCTGAACAACTAGAGACCTAAAACGAAAAAAAATGACCGAATATAAAAAGGGGTGAATGATACACAAGCACGAGTTTATGATGGCATGTTTTCATCGTATTACAAGATGTGCCACCCTCGCATACTCGTTTGTTTTTTTATGCGCTTTTCGCATGTCTGCACATATAAATCAGAGATTCGTAACACCTGCTGTTGAAATGCAATAGTCCCTTAACATAAATATATAAAAAAAATTATACTACCGATATCCTTGCAATGTCTACATTTACAAGGCCCACCTCTTGTGTATTCCATGCAATTCAAGATATTTTCATTGTTTTTTTTTTTTTATTCTAGCTCTCGATTACTTATAGACCGTTCTTTTCAATAGCAGGTGTGTTAAAGTGTGCATAACTAATTTATAAAATTCAACTAGTTATAATAATTCACCATTTTTATTTTTGCAATAAAATTTTAATTTATTTTCACTCGAATAATTGTTGTTAAGTTTTCAACACCATTTATTTCATTATTTATGTGTATATCAAAATTATTAAAAAGGATGTCAAATAACAAAATGGTAGATCACGTTTAGTTTCAATATTTTATTATGCTCGTGTCACGTGACAAAATTTCCCTTTTTATTATTACCTGTATATTTAACAGAAGGGTTGAATGTAAGTAACGCATGCCGACATAGCTTGTGCCAGCAGTAAACCCTTTTGCAGTATTTTCAATCAATGAATAGCGAAATTGTTTATATTATATGGTACGTGTAACATTACCTACTCTCTTTTTAACATGTTGAATTTAATGCGCAGTAGTTGTTTTTCTATTCAAAAGGGGGTGAAAAAAGCACCCTATTGGCTCGAGCTATTTATTCAGCTCTTTTATTCATTTTCATATACCTGCGTTAAAAAGGGTAAAAAACGGTTGGTTTTACCACCTGCGTCACGTGCTTGTGTCGAAATGCACACCCTTTTTTGTCATCGAAAAATGTATTTGTAAAAAAATTATGTATTATAAACTTAAGATCCCGGGGTGTTAGAATGCTAAGGAGGAAGTGAAAAATTAAAGGGAGGTTCATTAATTCAACAACATTTTTCTCGTAACGGATTTTTCAAAGTACACAATGCAACAATGGTATCCCTTTGCAAAAGTAGCCTATAAAAACCGTTATGCAAAAAGGGGTGTTGTAAGGGTTGACGATATGGTAATTCGTTACCTGATTGGTTTATGTAGTTCAAAGAAAAAAAACAAAATGGTGATTAACAAATAAAGTTGACAACAAGTTTATAAAAATAATTTCTGTTATAATAATGTTACTTATTTTTTATTTGCTGAAAGTTAGTATATAATAAGTATTAACGAAATAAAGTTCACTGATGGAGTCAACAAATTCGTGTTAAGTGAACTTTTCAACGTTAAGACGAAAATAATTCAATCTTTCGCTTAAAAAACGTAATTTAAATGCCATTGACCAACCCTAAAATGCGTTCTATACACAGACTTATAGGTTTTTTATATTGTCCACCGTAATCGAATTTTGGCCGGACCCTTTCGCACGTTTCTTTAGAGTTTTACTTTAAGTGCCTTTCAATTTCGCACCCATTTACCCAAGTAGGAGTTTATTTTCTAGCTAAAAAAGTATAAAAAAACAACCACTTGGCCTTAACAGCTGTTGGCGAGTACAGGGTAAATAAATAATAGGAAGTGAATTTATTTCTTTTGTTTTGTTCGATTTCGAAATGATAAAAAAAAATCATTCAGAATTCCGAACACAGCCTTTGACGTTTTTCAAAGGGCTGAGGTCAACTACTCAACTATATATATATGCGTGTGTTTAAAAAAACCAGTCACATAATTTGAACTAAATCCGATTGAAATGTAAATAGAAATAATTCGGCGGCCAAACATTGGGCATAGAGCGAAAACGATGAATTCGTGCTTGTGTGTTCAGTGTTCCCTCAATAATCTAAAGCAGCCAAGGGAGTAAAGATGGAAAATAGGAATTTCAAAAGGTCAGTGAGGAACAATAATACGAGATAAGAAGAGACATGGCAAAGGGCAGATAGCGTGGATACAAAGGCCAGTGAATTGGAAAAAGGGGTATGTTAAAAAAACCGTCCGATGATTGAATACACATATATATGATATATACATATATATATTCTTCGTGTCCTCCCCCAATTTACTTACGAGTACATATTGTGAGATTATAGGAGTAGAAGAGGGATGTCATATGTTTTTTTTCTCTTTGACCATAGCTTTTCTGAATTTAATTCTATTAAAATACCAGTCTAACGCTTCGTACTACAGTGTTTGAAGTTTTAAATAATACCAAATTGAAAATACATTAAGCAAACATATTTATACATGAATATTTTATATATTATAATATATATTTAAATAAACGATATCTTTTAATACAATAATACAAATAATATAAACTGTAAAAATTTACCTTGGTATAAAAAGATTTAATTGAAATATGTAAGATTAACAGAGAGGTTTACCTGTTATTTATTGATTACTGTTAAGTTATTTTGAAATCGTATGTATTCAGAATACAAAACACTATAAAATGGAAAGTCAAAGTAATTTTCGTATTTTTAATATGTTTTTATATTCTTAGTTCTTGTCTTAACCGTGGGACAAAGCGTATGGGTTTTCGCAATAAGTACCGATTGTTCGTGTGCCGACGGCACGGCGCTTTCTTAATTGTTTCGCTGATCAACTTATACGCATAGGCTTCATTAGAATAATAATAACATTATAGGTATTATTATTATTATGGTTATTTGAATAGCTAGACCGCTATTTTTCTTGGGCGCTGTTTTGACAACACAGGTTTTATTGCGTAATCCTTGTGCACAACGTGTGTATCACACGTATCACATTCATATTCATTCCTCGCTAATATATATATTGATCGACAAATTGCTAACACATTCTTTTCATTTTACTTACAATTCACTAATAAGCCAACGTGTAAAATAATTAACACGTAATAGGAATATAGATAGAAATAATTAGACCGCACAGTATGACGTATTTCATAAAATATACGCATAACACATAATATGTTAAATACAAAACAACCGTACTTTTTTTTTTATCGAATTTTAAGATTGAAAATGATTTTAATTATAATATTAATTTATTAGTTATTACATAGAGGTACCTATTTATTATTTAAATTATAATACGTAACAATATTTTGAAGAAATGACGCATTATCATATCGTAAATACTGTTTCGTAAAAATTATTATTAATTAATTTTTTTTTTCATCACGTACCAATAAACAGGATTGTAAGAATTATATACCTACCTAATAATTTATTGTCACGATTACGTATTTTGTTTTGAT
The DNA here is from genome assembly GCF_020882245.1 of Rhopalosiphum padi. Lineage (NCBI taxonomy): Eukaryota > Metazoa > Arthropoda > Insecta > Hemiptera > Aphididae > Rhopalosiphum > Rhopalosiphum padi. The sequence continues at coordinate 87,881,507 of NC_083597.1, forward strand.
TTTTTTCTTACATTGTACATCATGATAGTTTATAAGCATGCACCCGTGCTATCTTGCTATTATAATCGTGAAAAACGCTGTCTTGATTTACACGCAGGATTTTTTTTTATTCAAGTTCTACACGGATATATGCGTTTTTAGGATGGACCCATTGTGCTGAGTTATACCTACTGGTCTTTTTTATATGCACGCAATATCGAATGTATTCTTTCTAAATCAACACAGCTGCATTATTTTTTTTCGCATTTTTTTTTGTGCTTGGTAAAAATCATACTACCCCCCACATAACACGCACACACACACAAACAGTGTACGCAGAGCAATCACAATCGGCATGACATGTGTGTCTGACATTAAAGATACATTGGCGCAGATATATACAATATGTATAAACGGTAGAATGAAACCTAAGAAATGTTACGTGAGCATAACCTGGTTTACCGCGAAAGATAAGTAGGTTTAAGAAAAGGGGGTAAAAAACGTTATTAAAAAAAATCGATTGTTGAATGTTTAACGGAAAATACACAACGAATACATCGAATACATTTTACTAAAACGGTTAACCCGATTGGTCTTGCATGGTTTTTTGTATATGGGGTCTATATATTGAGTACAAAAAAATAGGGATCGAATAAAATGGCTGTTTTAGTCGGGAAGGGTTACACATTATGTTAATAGGGTAACCGTCTATCATTGGTAATTTTTATTAACGGAATCGAACAAATGGCGTTTGGGTACAAAATTTCCGTTAGTGTGTATGTATAAATGATTTTTATTTTTAAAATAAATTTTTTATAACTATTTATGCCTATACGTATTTAATATCCGTTAGCGTTTAATTTTAATTTTAAAGTATAATTTATAATTTACAATTAAATAAATTATATATTATACATTATAACATTTCAGTATAGTTAATGCAGTCGTTGGTTGTCTATCAATGGATAGATGATTATAATTCATAATATAATATAAGGTTACTTGTATTATGATACAAGAAAAACGAAAAATTTATAAATCTGTATAAGGTTAAAAAAAAAGTCTCACGCATAAATAATGATAAACAGCTGATCTTGAATGTATTTAATGATATTTCATATTTTCCTGTTATTCGAAATACTATCCCGAACAATACCTTCCGATTTTTTGGTTTTTATAAAAAAAATTAGGGGACTTCACAAAAAAAAAAAATCCGGAACCACTTATCTTTTTAACCCTAAAATCAAGTTATTTCCGTACCTACGTATACTACGGTAGGGGGTCAATCTCCCTCAGAAACGAAAAAAAACGGCGGCATATTTTTATAGCGTAAAAAATATCCAGTATTACGCAAAAAACAGTAATTCCCACGAAAAAATGTCCCTATTTAATAGTGTACAGATTTTTTTAAAGGGGGAATCGTTTAATTCAGGTTAAAAATATTTTTTTTTTAGTATTATTAATTCAACGGTACCTATAATATACATTATACACGTATATATATTATATATATAGAGATTTTTTTACTCAAGTTAGGAATATATTTTGGGGTTGGTTTTTTAGTAAAAAAAACGAGTTCTCACGGTTTTATTTTTATATCACGCAAAGGTAGTGTTAATTTTTTCTACGGTTATTGTTTGCAATAGATTTTTTTTATAAAAAAAGAAATGTTCCCGTATGGATGATCGGTTTCCAAAAGAGAAATTGCCGGTGTTATCCAAGGGTATGTTTGGTTATGTATATATGACGACGAAATACTCGTGGGTATTGGATTCGCCAACACCTGACAATTTTAACGAAAAAAAGAATGAATAAACTCAAACGTGTTTTCGTATTTATATAATCCAGAAAAAAAATACAACCCAGATAACATCATCTTATATTTTTTTTCCATATTATATTATTTATTTTTTCCATTACTTCTGTCTCATAGTATTGAATTAACAACATTTGAAACTGTCAAATAAATGACAAACGAATATTTTTTATGACAATAAGTACTGATCCTAATACTTTTTCTGATATAAACTAAAATCATTTATTTTAATAAATTATTAATTTTTAATAGTTTCTCAATAGTATATAAATATGCACAAATACATTCACAAAAAGTTTTTTTACTTTATACGCAATTTAACTTAAAAACAATAATGCATATATAATAGGTATATAATTTGTATCTTATCAAAATATTTACAATGATCGACGTAATTTTAATCGAAATTGTAACTCACAATATAATTGTATCAACTCAATTTTCGTCTCCACCGTACATTTCATTCGTTTGTGATATCATCATTAGTTAGAAAGACCGATTATAATTTCTCATGTGAGGTAATTCGATACATTGTCACAGGCAACGGTTCGTTTAATCGGCCGCGTCTTGGTCGATTACGCGACGACGGCACATTCGTCACCGGACACGGGGGTGTGCTCTTCCGACACGAAAGCGCGCATAGGTGTTTTTTAACGCAAGCTTTACGGTTCGAAAAATTCCAAGTGAAAAATACAGATAGAGAGATAAAGAAAAACCGTGTAATCGCAGTGACCTGTAAAAAAGTCTGTACGTTTTTTTCTCGACAATTTTTTCCGCGTTTTTCACCGTCGAATAAGCACATACAGCGGCAAAGGCATTGAAGATATTGGTGTTTACACAAAGGCAAAGGCCTCGAGCGGGGGTGGTAGTAAAAACAAACAGAATTCCCAGAACTCCTCCCGAATACAATTTCTGCACCGTGTTTGACTTATTTTTATTATTAAATTTTCTGTTCCGGAGTCGCTCCGGGGCGTTTCTATCCCGACCCGCCGGCTGTATGCACTACAAATCCTGACTGTTTTCTAATAAAATGATACACACACGGGCGCTGTGTAGTTTTTAGCTCTTGCGTATACGTTATTCGATTTTCAGAGGTCGTCTAGTTCATTCTTACTGCGGCGTTTTTCTTTCTTTCGAGACCGAATATTATTCGTACTGTATATAATAATAATAATAGTAATAATGATAATAATGTATACACACATAGACCGGCAAGGACATTGAAATGTGCAGCAACATCAATCAAACGAGATCGTTAGCTTGTACCGCGGCGCATATTCGGCAATTAGTCGGTGGCCGACGCAGGAGTCTCACGTTCCTCTTTTCAACCATATACATATAAGTTTGTTTCTTACCATCACATTATGCGTTTAATATTTACACTATTTATTTGGGTATTTTTTTTTTCTAAATCATTATTCAAAACGTTTAGCATAGTGTATAAAGATATGCTTCTCACGTAAGAATACACTTTCCAAGCAAGCACATAACCGAGGCAAACATTAATTAGTATCGTTAAATTTAGGTATTTTTGCTGGAGGGAATGCATAAAAAACTTAACTGCGCATCATTACACCCTGTATAAATTTGCTAGATTATAATGAACATTATACCTTCTTGTACAATCCTCCCACTGTAGTCACTACTGCATTGCAAGATACAAAAAAAATTAGACACGTTGCAAACGCTGTCATGTATAAATGAAACCCTACCTGTCAGTAGGTGGATAATACAATACGCGTCAGTATTATGATTGGCAAATGAATATGTCAGACGGTTTTTTTTAAGGTTTTCATAAGCTCATTTATATCCGGTACGGGGGTGAAGGATTTATAATAAAAATTCAATTAAAAAAAAAAAATTAATAGGATTAGATTAAAGGGTATCGAAATTATATTAAAGGTTTACTCACCGCCTTCAAAAGGAATTCGATATTTTCTACTATACTGCAGGAAATGGTAATAAAGAAAAAAAGTTTTTTGGTGTCTGAAAACACGTATACACGTTTAAAATGAATGCAATGAGTCATTAAAGGAAATAATTATAATAGATTATTATTTATTCGTGATGTTATTATTATAGTTTAATACTTAATCTAAATAAGAATTAAGTAAAAATAATAATTAAATATACATTCAAACAGACGCTGTTTTAAAAATTTACTTATTATAAACCGTTAATTTAGAATATACGTCCCAATGTTAGTTTGTAATTTGTATTATACAATAAAATAAAAATATGTTTTAGGAGTTACGGTACAATAAAACATTATTTAATTCTGTTCTGCCTAAATACATTTAAAACCTAACAAGATGCATTTTTCCTATAAAAAGTGTGCCATGACTCATGTGTGAATAACATTTGCAATTTTATAATATTTATATTTTGACTGAGGCGGAAGTTTACAATTATAATATATTAAGGTCATGTAAGTTGTAAGTAAAAAAAAGTATAAAATACTGGATGCGTCTTTATAATACAATGAAGATGTTTTAATTTTTAGTAAAAATGAACGTTTAATATAAGTAATAAACTATAGTTTAGTTACACATACATGTATAATGCATATTATTATAATTAGTACAATTTCAATGTCAATAGGCAAATAATTATATGTGTAATATGCATATATTATTAGAACATTGTAATACTATAATCATTGTGTGCGATAATTTAATTTACTAATAAATTGAATTATTTCTTATTTTTTCTTTATAGTATTTATAGGTATATCAACGTTGATTGAATATTATAATACAATTTTAATCGATGAACGTTATAGGGCAAAAAAAATATATATGAAAAAAAAAACAACCCAAAATACCTCTAACGTAGCTGAACCATTTTCTCAGTAGCAATAATAACAATAACATGGCAACTCGTGAGCCGTTATAGACGAAAAGTAGCTGGTACCTATAGCTAACCGAAAGCGTTTTATAAACGTCCATCGGGTCTCTAGCGATCGTTTTAATAATAAATATAAAACAGACCCGAAAAAGAGAAATACGAAACCTATACGCAGGACGGCAACGGTCTAATAGATTTAAGGTGAAAAAAAACGACTTTGATATATAACTAGGAGCCAAATACTGCACACACGCACTGACATAATAATACATATATATAAATATATTGAGTGTAAAGGAGGAAAAACGAAAAGGAAATTGAAGCGATATATTTTCGCGTGAGGGGTTAGCCGCCGGTCGTTTCGTTAATATGGAAATGGACGAGCAGCTATTATTGGGTTTCTCGTTCCACGCCGCCCTTTTTGGATTTTTGAACGCGCGTGCGTTATGATGGATGCGACGCGAATTATTACAGCTGGCGCGGGCGCACTCGCTCATTTGATGCAGACGATATCCAGGTGAAAGCACACATATGGAAACGCCACCTTCGGAGTCGAACGTAACAACGAGCGAGGGCAACCCGTCACGTAATTTTAATTTTTTAAGTCCTGTTGGCCGTTTCTGTGTAAGCGTACCGCATCCCGAACACAGTTTGATTAATTATTTTATCAAAACAACTTTAAATAAATATTAGGGAACATATTATAATATTGTTGTAGAGAGTAGAGCACATGTTTTTTTTTGGGGGGGGGGAGGGGCGATCCCAATAAGACGTGTTTAAAATGTCGTTCAGGGTAAAGTAGAAATTTTTTTCTGAACATAGGTATACTTCTTTTAATTCGTTTGTACGTGGAAACAATCGTTTAAAATAAAAATAAAATCCCACAGAAATTTGATTGCACTGCGTCTGACAGATAATATTATAATAATATGTAATATAAGTATACGTGATTGTGCTTATTAAAATATACCTACATTTTGTTAAGTAAATTATAATAAACAAATAAATAACACATTAACAGAAATTATTATCATTTGTATATTTGTTTATCTAATAATATTAATTTTAATGTTTGGATTCATTTATTATATTATCATGTTTATGAGCACGTAACTTTATGGTATAAGTAGTAACTGCAAAAAATTTTCACAATTGTAAATTGACAAAACAATTTGCATTATTCTAGATTTTTCATACTAATTGTAGGTTAATAGTTGTACATTAATCATCTTTGTATACCTACTGCCTATATCGTAACGTATTTATGTGATTCAATGTCATCATCAGTAATATTGTTATATAAATAGAGTAAATGAAAGTAATAAGTAATAAAATGTAATATATTTATAGTACTTTTCAATTAAGTCTGTATAATCTTGAATATTCAAACTATTTTATATTTAACTAACGCCCACCAAAATAAGTATTCCAAATTCTAATCAAGTATATAATATGTTTTCTAATGTTTTATTCGATAAAATACTACCGGATTGCTCATGATAAATAACCTAATTATAATTATACAATTATTTTTAAAATAACACAACAACTGATTTACATTAATATTGTTACTACTTATTAATGTGGTTTTTTTTATGCTTTCCGTTTATTTACATAACTATTTTATATTTAATTACATGTTGTTCACATCATGAATTATAAAACATACATATGTATTATCGCGTATTCGACCGATATGTGCAACTTGACATTATCGAAATAGTCTGTTGTACAATAGCAGTTGCAGTACGTGCAATAGTTCTTTGAATCGGTGTGCTCGGATTGAAGATGAGTGTACAAAACTATAAAATAAGGTAGGGAAAATAAAATACCCGTCTAGGACCAGTCTGGGGGGTACCGGCTTTAATGCAGTTGTGTAAAAAAACGTGACCAGACTGCAAGAACGTGTAGGAAATTGTCAACAAAATGCGCATACATGAATGGGAATTATATTGTTGCAGGGAGGAAAAAAAGAAAGAATTGTCCGTTTACAAGAATTTATTGTAGAATTTCCTAGTCCGGTTGAGAAACTGTGTTTGTTCGATGTGGTCCAGTAACGATTTTTTTTTTACATAATAGTACCTGTTAATTATTATATTTCTCGTACGTATTATTATAATTTATCATCGTTTCCCTTCCCCTTTCTGTATTTCCGACCCGAAGAAAGACATTAAAAATGAAATTAGTTTTTTTCTACGAATAGTTCTACTCCCACTATCTTCATAACATTAATTATGCTTTCGCTGTTACACGCAATATAATACCATGCATTTGCATAACTGATAATCAAGAGCAACATTCATGTTCTTAGTAGGTACACACTCGTTTCCGATATTGAATTTCTGCGTGCAAAAAAACTACACTATCTGAATCGTAATCTTATTCGGAATAAAAACAACGTGTGCATTTACGCGTTTTTATGTGCAGTATACTACCATACACATTTATTACTAGGAATAAAATCGCATAGAACTTTATATCCATATAAAAAGAAGTAATTTAAAATTAAATTAGATTTACGCTTGTCTGTATAAGACATGATTAATGAGAACGAGCCAGTTGTTCAGGTTTCAGTTATTTAAACAGTAGTGCAAGTCATTTTACATTTTTATCTTATTGGATTTATATGATGCAAAGATACATAACAAAAACACTAATTTTCTAATTTTTGTTTTTACATACCTATTTGTAGCCTGAGACATTTGGTTGCATTAAGATATTTCGTATTACACATTTTGGGTGATTTAAATTAACGGGAGTACAATAAAATCACTAGTATTCACGTTTCGGTTCATTACATTACTACGGGGAAGCCGGAAAGAAAGCAGACGAACAACCACCTCCCGAGAAGTTCGTGACATACCGAAACCATTAACTCGTGCTCAATACTGGATCGTTTCGGTTTAATAACGCAATTTGTCTTATACGGAAGATCACGATAATCTAATTAGATCAACATAAATATAGGTATGTTTTTACTGTTTGGAGAACTAGAAATTACTGATTGTTAAAATTTCGAAAGACAACAAAAATATCGACTATGGATTCTTAACGAGAGCAGAAAATATATTGTTTTTTTATTGAACCGAATTATTGGCACGGGAGTGAAAGTAACATATATAACATTATAATACACAACCGTTTATTGCTAATAATGAGCGTGAAATTCGGAGCCTAAAAATGTTTCAATTTTTTGTTTTGTTTTTATTTTTAATTTTGTATTACAATGCCAAATTCCATTGTCAAATATCATTCGGTCGTCTATCACGATTCGTCGTCTGCGGTCCAGTCGAAAACAATACACGAAGCTACTACTTCATTATTTCATTATTTTTTATTTTTCTTTTTTTTTTTTGTTCCATAGACCTCTAATAGACTCTCATTAATCTGTGCCGTGTTTCCCACGGAGTTAATCCTTTTACTTGTACCGATTCTCTAGTAAAAAAAAAAGAAAAAAAATCGGCACCAAACACTCATAATATAATATTCTTACACAATGCTTACGCCAACGTATATTATATTAAATATATACATGTATACTTATATATATATACATAATATAACATAATACACCTAAACACAATAAACTAACCTGGGCCAACGTTTTACAGGTAGTCGCTCGTTTAGGGTTGTGGTGACCGGTGGTAGTGGCGGTAGTGGTGGTGGCGGTTGTGCGTTGGCGCCAGTTTTCTGCACCCGAGAGCTATCATTTTTACCTCGAGCAAACACGTTTTAGAAGGAGTACTTATTCTAAGATGAGGCCTAATAGCCATAAAAATATCGTCGATATTTTTCGACCGCAACGGTAATAAAAATGCCAAGGTCACTGCCGATACAAGAACGCGAACATAATTATGTTTGGCGAAATGAAAAAAAAAAGAGGGAATTATACACTGCAGTGATGCACGGTGTACATTCTACACGTATTGTTGTATAATATGTATGTTTGTGTATAATAAATGATAAAATAGAATTTTAAAACTCACCATCTCGGCAGTAGAATTTGTGTTCGAGGTGCATCAGTCGGTCTGAAGTATCTAAAAAAAAAAAAAGAAAAGAAATGAAACACATATTATAATATTAAAGAAATAAAAAATATATATACGCTATATTGAGTATTTGAGTGTTATACACGCAGACCAGATTTCACACACTATTTTAAAGTGAAACTATGCAAACAAGAAAACAAGGTGAACGACAGTTTCGCAGAATAAAATATAATATTCCTACTAATATCGTATGTGATGATAGATAGACCGATTAAATGTTTCAATTCTGTCTCGTATAATATATTATAATTTTTCGGTAGATATTTGAGTCATTCGTACACAGGTAATAGTCATCCGGTATTTACGAGATGAATCAAATGTGTTGACGTCACCATATATTATATGTTTAACCCATTAAATCATGTACCTACACGTTATCATGTTTAACATAAACATGAACAATTATTCAATATTGTTACCAATAGAATTTTGTTCAATTAAAATATTCTCAATTGTTTTAAATATTTATATTTTCATAAACAGTTATCGGAATCATATTTTTAAAGTTGTAGTATATAGAAGCAAAAAGATTAAACCGCAACAAATGACCATTGCGGCATTAGACTTTTACTTATCTAGTTTATACCAAGAGTGGGGAAGATTAATAATCATACACAGAGTCGTGTGTGTGTCATTAGCGGGGTCCTAAAGTTTGAGGGGAGGTGGGGAGAGAATCGAAAGGCACACACTCGTTCGGACTAATGATATTTTAATGAGAAACAGAATGGGTTTGAGGCATATATATGTAAAGAATATTTCGTCGTTAAGCAATACGATATTATTTCTTTACCTCTCTTTCTTTCGGGTTCTTTTTTTTTTTTTTTTAATAACGCATGATTCAGCCCCGCGTGTCAGCCATGAATAACTAATGGCCTTCTCTCTAAACACTTTTTCATTCTTCCGGGGCTACCGCGGTTGTTATTATTATTATCAACTATTATTATTAAAATACAATTTTCGTCTATTCTAATTACGCGCCGGTTTCCATATATTATATCCACAGACGCTTTTATACACAATTAAGACCAAGGATTTCTTTCGGACCCTTTCTATCTCGCCGCTAATGAATTCCTAACGCTCGGTATATAGTGTGTGTTTTTTTTTTGTCCATCTTAATGCTTTTTTTTTACATATCAGACCGCCACCGTCGTCAACGCACATGAATAAATATATTATAATATACAATACACTATATTATACATGTATGAGAGCTACCGGGTGGCACCGAAATTCGCAGCAATAAATTCCACTATAGAGACCTTGACTTCATTTCAAGACTCCCTAGACATATCCATACAATAATCGCTTTTGTCTATATCCCGGGCCCGGTAATACTTCTCTCGGTAGGATCTCGTTTATTGTTGTGGTTTTCGTTACTATGTGTGTCAAGCACTCGAACTCGAATTCACTTTTCGAACGCTTAAAGTGTCCCGCTGGCCCTATAAATCCTATAGTCACGTTCAAGGAAATACACATATGTAATATTATATGAATATAATAAGGTGCACTATCTATGCCGAATAAGTTACAGGTAAATACAATAGAAAAGTATAGAGGTTATACAAACATCACAAATATTTGATAAAATAATGATATCATCGAATCGCGTGTAGTAACTATTTAATATAATATATATAGTTGAATTTTAAGGAAAAAACCATCGAAGTAACACATTTCGCACGTTTATAATAATATAAAAAGCGTATTGTGATATAGTTAGTTTGCAGGCGTATCTGTTCGGGTATGATAATACGTAATATAAGTGTTCTATTCGCGATAGAGATAATACACAATATATACATAGTGGCCGTCTAAATATATATCTACGACTAATTTTACTCGCGTCGAGCATATATAATATGAAGAAAAAAAATTACACTGATGGTCAACAGTGGCGGCGGGAAAGTAATAGCGTTTGATGTCGGTACCTATATATTATTTATACATATAACCACCGACACTTAATTTCGTTTTCAGGCCGCGTATATTACCTACATATATACACATATACACAAAACCGTTTAGCAGTCGGTCGTATACCGACTATTATTGTACGAAATAGGCGTAGTACAGATTTTGAAATTTGTAAAAGTGAAGAACTCGACGCGCGCGCGGAGAAGAGGCGTTTATAATATATTATTTTCCTCTTTCGTTTTGATTGAGCGCACCTGTCTCGGCGGGCGCGCGTTTATGCGTATATACGCGTACGATACATATATTATATACACATAATACACCAATGTATAATAATAACAGTATTACAGGCACTATACGTACAGCGCTGCAACCGCGACCGGCTCAAGTCTAGTCGTCGTCGGTATATCATATTATTATTATTATATATTATATCGAGTGCGCGCGCGTTCAGTAATGAAGACGTCGTCGTCGTCGTCGTCGGGCCGCGAACCGATTTACATGCAACGCGCGGCGGCATCATCATCATCATCGGTCGTCGAAACACTCGTAACATATCATATAGTATATATACTATATTATATACGTACTGTGTAAAATAAAAATAAAAAACATTCCTAGGTGCCGGTCGCCGGCCTCGGGGGCACAACCAATCCTCCTGCCACCGCCACCGCTAGATCGTGTGGTTTTATTTTTTAAATATATGTACCTACGACGTACGTGTGTGTAATATATGTATATTTTTTTTCCTTTCCACTCTTTACACGCGTTTGACAAACGACCACCGCGCGTATCTATGACGATGATGCGGCGGCGGTGATTAATCCCTTGCGCGATAATTGGACAAATTGAAACGGTGCGCCGCCGCGGGTAACTTGTTCACACCGTGTCGTCTCGTTGTACATGCGTGTTGCCGCCCGAGGAAGTATACTTTTTATTATTATTATTATTATTATTATTAAGCGCGGTAGTTGGGCGCACATATACATTATTATTATTATAATATATTACTTACCTATATCCCACCATACTATATATACATCGTGTGTGTGTGTGTGTGTGTTTAGTGGCAGGACGGACGGGCACGTTGGCAATTATTATTATTATTATTAACCGAAGACGACCGGTGCGAGGTGGGACAGGTGCGGAAACGACGGGGGCGACGGGTCCACGCGAGACCACTGTCGTCGTATGTATAGGTATAATATAATATTATTATATAACATTATATGGATAGTAGTCGATAGTAGGCGCGTGAACATATACATATTATTCAGAGTGGCGGCGGTCACCCGCCGATGCGCCGCGCGATTGTAGGTAGAGGTACACCCGCATCTCCTACAAGAGAGTAGAAACGTTTTTATTCTTTTATATACTTAATTTTTTTTTCGCTCAACTCGGATCGCCTTTCGAGTTTCGACCCCAGTGTTCGAATCCTATATAAATATAATATTAAACCCATGTGCGTTGTTTGTATTTCGAAATTGTCGGACGATACTCTAGAGAAAAACGCCAAGCTAACCAAAAACTATCGTACAAGTATCTCAACATTTTATACGTCTTATATGATTGACATTGATTACGCTAATTACAAGGACTTTCTAAATAATGTCTTATTCACGAATAATTATTATTATTTTGCAACAATGAAATTTGAAACAACAAGATTCTTTTCAATGGATGGTATTTTATTAATAATTTATGATTAAAAATCATCACTTTTTTATACTCATAGAACATGACTAAAAATATTAAATTACAAGACATTAAAAAAGGTAAATATTCTTCTAAGCAGTCATTTTAATATCAAAGTGAACGTTTTCAAGTTATAAATTATGATCAACCAACCAAATTTAAAAGATTTAAATACCAAATTTGATTTTTTTCTTTGTACAGATTTCTCTCCTTAGTTTTCTTTTGTGTCACGACATCAATCTGAATACATACATTATAATATAATAATAATGGAATTGAGAAAAAACCGCATGTGGAATGATATTATTGTCCATGTCGTCCATTGGTCGAGACACCAATAAAGAACGCATTTTACTAACAAAAGAATAATTACCCGAAACGGATTACATATATCGCCGGCATTCTTGCACGAGTCACACAATCGATGACAAATAATATTCTTAATGCATTTTTATTTTTTCTGTCTTGCTCTTTCTAAGACGTTCGTCTTCTTATATACTGTATTCATTATTGATAACTACGAAGGCCTTACACACGTGTAGTATGATACGTGTGTGTGTGTGTGTGTATGTATGAAAGGAGAAGCTAATTCCGAACCAACAAATTGTGCCGAGTCATTACCGGAGTAGAAATAATACGTTTTAGCTTCTGGGCTTTTAACCGGGCACTTCTTTTTTTCTTATATATAATAATAACGTATTCATAAGGCGGTCGCCGCGCCGGCCGTCTCTCTATGTTTCTTAGTACATTTAATTTATTTCTTTTTATTTCCCATTATTTTACTAGGTTTTTTCCCATTCTTATATACACATACCACCCTTCTGTCTCTTGTACTACCGAGTGGCGAGTTCAATTTAAATTTTTCGGAAAAGTGACTTTAACGCCCTAGGCTTTGTCGTGAGAACGAAACAATACCGACACAGTCATTCGGCGAAACCGTATATTGTATATTTATGTAGTGATATTTATCTCTGAATACGATTGTATAATGTTGTATTAAAATACACATAATATATTTTAACATCTTCTGACTAAAATCTGATAGCAAACCTGTTAAATTGACGTATCAACAGGTGGTATACAAATATGAATGCATTTAAACGTCGTGGCCCCGGGTGCAATCTACAGGGATCTTTGGAGAAAAGGCGCCACTGATTTTTAGTTATTATTGGCACTTGTCCGGGTTCACTGGGAGCGTGAGATAATGCACTTATAATTATTGTACTTGAAGGAGAGGTCAATTAAAAACCGATTTGATACATTTAGACATTAACATAAAATGTTGGATACGATATTATATGGTAATTTTACTAGTCCTTGTTCTAATGCGTTACGATGGAAACCAGGCTATACATTGCCTTTACAAAATAATCATTTCTTTGAGGTTTGATGGATATATACGTCATTACACCGTAAATGCAATTGTTCACAATATGTTCGGATAACAAAATATTATACAACCAAGGACGAAACCTATTTTATTCCTCCTTAGCACTTTTTATCTTTTGTTTTACATAATTAACTACACGGCTGTTCAATGAAAATATATATCGTCCATCGACTGAAAGACACGCATATTATTTTATTAATGCCTATAAAATGTGTGAACTCATTGTTTCTGTAGATGATTACTTTAGACATTATTCAATTTTTCATTTTTATAACCATGATATCTCATTATGTCTTATGCAAGTATAAAACGGAAATTCCTTGAGATCGCCGGTACAGATAAGACGGGATATCACCGAAATTAACGGCACTAGGTCATAATATTATTATACTAACGTGTTATTTGCATAAAATTAAAAGACTACTGTGTTACAGAGGTTGTACGTTATTGTTCCCTTTTGTTTCGAGTAATTTTTATTTAACTACACGGCGGTGCCTATATCCAATTATGGAATTAATGACATGGCAATAAAAAAAAACAGAATTTAAATTTTAAATTTTTGAGTAATAAACACGGTTTACTAATGATATAATATAAAATAAATAATATAATTTATAGGTTTGGAAATACCGAGTAGATGATCTTGTGTAAAACAAATTATAACATCAATACAGCTAAGTCGCCGATATGTACTTAGTAGTATACAATTAGTCATACGCCACTGCGAGAACGATACAAATTACTAATTAGTAATTATTGACGTTTCTTCTAATTTTATTGGTATACATGATATTTTGCAATAGGTTTTTTCCAGTAAAATAATAATAATAACAATGGCTTAATGACAATTATCTTCAAATAATAAAATGCTTTGAATAGAACGCCAACAAGACGTTTTCTCGATACGGTTACTTTATATGATATGCCTATTGCCTGCATAATAATATAATAATATCGTCAAAGGGAAAATATAAATAACACAATATTAAATAAGTACGTTATTATACGCGTGATATAATTTACGGGAAAATCATGTAATCATAACACTTATTATACAGAAAATAGCGATAATCGTGATGGGCGTGGCATACGAAAACGGTTGATATCGAACACGGTATCGTGAAGCGACATCGTACACGTGTATAGGTATAATGTACGATATTATGCTTCTCGAGCCTGCAGTCGCACGCGATTCCGAAATCCACAAAACCACAAAGTTTAACATAACGACGACGACCACTGGTTAATATACTAGATTATATAATATACCATATACCGAATACACGTCATTTTTGTTAACCCACGAACGGTCAGATACGTAGTTTCATGAAATTCAACGGCCGCCTATATACGTTTTCGGGTACAGTGCCTATATAGATGGATCAAACCCGCGCGTTTGTACGACGGGACGCGAATTCCTCGTTAGAGTCTTTAGAAAAACGCGGACACGCGCTGTTTTATATTTTTTAATCGTTATTGTTTTTTAGTACGATATTGTATTATTATATGGTTTTTGGCTCGAGCGGGGGAATTTACGAGTCTCGCGCCGAGGCAGACACTGCACGATGGTGTGTGTATTATTATATTATATACCATTATTATAAACATCTGTCCGGGGGACGCGGCGGCGGCGCACGGGCACGACCGCCGGCCCGAGAGTCACCGTGTAAATATTATAACGGCGCGCGCGAGCGATACGTAGTAACAATAGTAATGGGTACTACACATATGGGCGGGCGGGGGACGAGGAAGTGTGCCCTCCGAACAAAGTAGCCCTCGTGCCCAACCCGTTACACCGTTCAATCCGCACGGGATTCGGACCCGCAGACCTAACCGACGACGACGATGATGATGATGGGGGGTGGATGTGCCGGATGGGGTTACGCGTACGCGAGCCGTCGGAAAACAAAACGGGAAAAAAAACCGGGAGGCGCGACCCTTCCGGATAACGACTTGTGTTACCTACCTCTTTTCTTTTTTTCCGTTCTCCGTTCGCGGTATGATCGCATAGGTATACATAAAAAAGGGGTTTACCAACGCGGAAAGGACGCGTGCGATGTATCAACGATATTAGCTCGTGCAGGACAGAGACACAATCGGTAAATACAGCAATAGGATTATATAGTTAAATGGCTTCTTCGCGTCAATCGCTGGTTGTTTTAGTATTGTGTTTTATAATTTCATGATGATTTCACAATAAAAACCAACGATAACACCGTACAGGGTGATCGGGTCGTTCATCGAGGCTTAGCCCCTCTAACAATGTACTCAAAGTCGTGTCCCCCGATAATATTCACCTCCCTTTAAATTGATCATTGCCTCAGCTTGGTACTTTTTAAAAATTGGACTAAAAACAGTAAATTTGCTTAATGTTTATTATTTGATCGTAACTCCAAGAATAAAGATTTAGATACCATAATTTTAACATTTATTAAATAAACTATAAAATCTTTAAAAATATTAAAAATACAAACAATAAACGCACATGAAAAAAAGTTATAGAGAAAACCATGTGGTAAATATTTTTGGTGAAAGAACGTTA
This sequence comes from Rhopalosiphum padi, assembly GCF_020882245.1. NCBI lineage: Eukaryota > Metazoa > Arthropoda > Insecta > Hemiptera > Aphididae > Rhopalosiphum > Rhopalosiphum padi. The sequence goes on from NC_083597.1 coordinate 87,897,739, forward strand.
TTTTTTTAAAAATTTAAAATTAATATTTAAAATTTTGAACTAAATTACTACATTTAGTTCGGTTCTAAAATCTTATAATACGGATAGTTTTCTAACTTTATGATTAGTACGCCTACAGTTTAAAATTACAAATTATAGTTAATTTTAATACACGAACTGGGTATTATACTATTAAGTATAAGGTAAACGGTAGTTAAAAATTGTAATGTTCTTGTTCTGTAAAATATTTTATCTATTCTGTTCAGTTGGGTTTGTTAACAGAAAAAAGTTCTATAAAAAAACGAGAAAAAAATAAAACAATGTAACGATCAGGCAGAGGGCAAGCCTCCACAGATCTGTTTACTACTAAATATTTTACAGGTCTCTACAAATGCGATACATGGATCATGTAACATGGTACAAAACATAAATAGCATCAAACATATAATATTAGTATAGAAACGATGTACTGGCTTTTCGGCTTGACAAATCATATATATTCACAACAGGCATATTTACATAATTTTATGATAAAATTATTTGTATAACAATTCGGGCTGTAAGAAATCCGATACATAATATAATTTGGATTCATGGCACTTAAATTTCGTTTTTATGGTATAACACCGACGCGCGCCGTGGACCGTGGCTTGAAATAATGTCATAGCGTTATTTTCATTACAAAACAAATCCCGGAAAAACTATTGGAAAGTCCACATTGATCTGGAGTTAACTATCAACAGCGGTTAACTTGTGTTAAATGCCATTGTATAGTGTATACATTCATTGTATACTTCACACCCGCGTAGTATAATATAATATTTTATTATACAAGAATATAATGAATATATTAAAATTCTGTCGTTGACGGAAATCATAATTACTTTAATATGAGTATAATAACCGAGTGCTAATAAACTTAATGTAAACTATATAAAATGTTAGTATAATGATATGTTTCAATAATTTGTAAATTATAGAAGACGTTGCCCGATGAAACGAAATAAAAAAAAACGGAGTGAAACTGAAACATTACGATAAACGGACTACGATATTGCACGCGTGTGTGTTGTTCGTTTCGCAATTAAATAATAATTTTTAGTTTTTACCGAGAATCGCGTTAAAGAACATGAGCAAAAAATAAACATTTTTTTTCTTATTGTTTTGTAGTACAACTATCCGTTTCTATTGTAATAAGTATACATTTTATGGATTTAAATACGATATGTGCATTATATATTATGATGGATGTTTATAATTCACACAATCTGCACACGAGATAAAAATGCATACAATTACTTATTTTCCTGTGTGTATCTACATAAGAATTTATAATGATAAAATGAAAACAGGTGAACTGTAAAGTAATAACTCATATATGAAATGCAAATAAACATGGTATAACATAAAGAAACATTGTAATTAATGAGATTTCTAACTGCCTTGGTTAAAATTTGATAAATAATTATAATAAAGAAATGTTTTAGCATAAACAAAACTGTTTAAAATGAAATAATACTGACTGATTATTGTATAGATTATAAATTATAATGATTAAACTAATTATATTAAATAAGTATGGAAACAAGACAGATTCCTATATTTTTTTTTGTGAAGATATTAAAAATACATGAATATATTTTTACAACGATACAGTATCATTATGCATATATGCTTCATAAATTATGTTTGAATTCTTTAAGCAATATTTTATATTAAGGTTTAACTAATTTAAAAAAATTAAATACACATTAAAAATGTAATAATAATATTAAAATAGTTACTATAAAGTTAACAAATTATCAATTAGTCAAATGCAATTATAATAATTATTGTACACATATTATTATATAAAAAAATTATGTTCAGATTTTTTTATTGTTCAACATACTGGTTACTTCATAGTTTAAAGTTAGAAAATTCTTTAAAATTCTTTTTGTAAATTAAATATGCATAACAAGCAAATTTTACATTTCTCTCGAAAAATGTTATTTATAAATTACACATTATTATTAATTTATCGTTGTATAAAAATTAAATTGTACATTATTAATTTAATTGGATCTTATTGTTCCTGATCTTATAAGAAGTTTTAAAAATAACTCTATTAGTTAGTTTTAATTTAAGGTCACGAGGAAATTAATTTTCAAACGTCATATCAAATCTAATCGTAATTTCACGGTTTACGTACACGTGCCGTCTCAAATAATCTATCAATCTCGTTTAGGTATATTCTAATTTTATATCTTGAATTTGGGAAATGTAAACGATCTTACAATGGTTACATTCAAACCCGTATCCCGTAAAAATAGAATTTCCGCGAAATGATATATTTTTTTTAATCTTAAGTACCTATTTAATTTTATTTCTATGAGGATCAAATGGTTTGCGCATTCTTTATCGTTTATTATTCAACAGAACTTAATGTAATAATATTATGTATATCTCAAATTCCCATTCAATCTAATTCCAAAATTAAGTCGTTTGACCAACCACATATCATACAATATTAATAAATAACAATCATTGCATAATGTCGAGTCACAGAGATAAATAGGTTGTGGGAATATTATATGGAATGTCAGCCGATTCCAAATAGGCATATTGTGATTCCAAAACGATTTCCAACAATAATCATGAAATAACACGTCTTTGCAGGTGCGTATACAACAGTAGGAATACCATGTTACGATTGTTTAATTAAAAAGCATACAATAATACAATATTATACTCGTAGACAATTAATATATAAGGAACCGTCTCGTCGCACCTCTTTACTTTAACCGTATAAACATGTGTATTATCTCACGCCACAATATTTATATATTTATAGTTATATTGTACTCGGATCATTATAATATTGCAACAGTGACGTAAACCGCGATTGACGAATTCGGGAAAACATGAATATTCTTTCACCGGAAATAACTCTCTCGACAGAGACACGCAGCGAGTGCAGGATTTTCGATAACCATGACTAATTGTCATGTCGTTAGTCGTAACTATATATCGATCGCTAATTATAACTGACGTCCTTGTTCTAAATATTGTACCAGACGTGTTCAATCGTTCCGAATATAACCCATCGGCTACGGTGTAAAAAGGGGACGTCGTGTGGACGTGTCGCAATCGCGAGAAACAATTAACAGGTGCCGCGGGATGGGTAGTGAGCGGCACGACGAAAGGGTCGAGGAGAAAATCGGGAAAAAAGTGTTGTTTCGCGAGAAAGATATAATACAGTTCGACCGCGATACGCGGAATCGAACAGGACACAACAATCGGCTTACCGTTTTCGTTGGGCGTGGGCGGCGGTAGCGGCGAAGACTGATCGCCGCGACTCCTCCTGCCGCCAATGCTGCCGCGTTCGTCTTCGTCGTCTTCGTCGTCGTCGTCCTCATCGTCGTCGTCGGACGACGAACCGACGGCCGCGTGGACCGCGCGCATCAGGGCCGGCGGCGGTGGCGGCGACGACACCGTCGACTTGGCGGACGACTGCTGGTGGCCGGCCGCCACCCGGCTGTGATGATGGTTGTTGTGGTGATGGTGCGCAAAGTACGGGTGCGCCCGGCCACCGTTGTTGTACTTGGGCACGGACAGCGAGCTGAGGTCGAGCGGCTGTTGGTCGGTGGCCGCGGCGGCGGCGGTGGCGTCGCACGACGACGGCCGCCGGCCGGCCAGCAGACCGCCGATCCGGTGGTGCTGTTGCAGGATCATGGCCGCGGCTGCGGCCGCCGCGACGGCTGCCTTGTCCGAAGGCGGCGAGTCGTTGTTGTTGTTGTTCTTGCTGCTGTGGTTGTTGTTGTTGTTCAGGTTGTGGAACTTGTGCAGGTTCCGGTAGAACTCGAACCCGGCCGGGTGGAACTTGTGCGCGAGCTTCGACTCGTCGTCGACCCGGCGGTACTGGGCGCCGGTGGCCGCGGCCAGCCTTAGCCCCTCTCCGCCGGCCACCGCGGGTAAGCCCTCCAGCTTAACGGACGGACGGTAACACGGACGAACGCGCGCGCGCGACGAATGATCGCACGGAAAACGTAGTGTCTCGACGACGGCACAATCGCGCGTACACAATTTTTATGAAAATTAATAATATTTACCGCAGCAGCAGCGCGTTTATTGTAATAATATTATCGTAATAATTATATTATAAAATATATAATATGCGCGCGTGTGACAACGACGACTCCGATATATTATTATAATATCGTATATCTCGACGACATGGGCACTGTGTCTCGCGACGACGATTTTTAATAATTTTTTTGTTTTTTTTTGGGTTTCCACTGTCGGGTGCGAGGAAGAATTTTTAAAAAACGTAAAATAAAAAACGGAAAAAACCCAAAAAAAAAACGGACGACAACCGCACGCGGGACGACCGTGTACGTTTGACCGGTGCGTATGACTATATGAAGGCGGCGCGCGGTGTTGTCTCATTCAGTCGTCGCCGTCGCGCCGCCGTCGGCCGCCGCCGCCGCCGCGCCACCTCCACCACCACCGCCACGCTTGTTCCAACGGGTGGGGGGGACCGTTTACACACACAGGTACTGGTGGGGCCGTCCGAGGGGGCATGACGGGCGGCGGGACCAATCGGAACACGCCCCGCGTGCGTGTGCGCGCCGGTGTTCGGCGAGCGCGCGCGCCGAGCGCCGAGCGCTGTTCGCGGGCATTTCCGTCGGAGGCGACGACGATTTTCCTCTCCGTCCCCGTCGGACGTGGCGCGTACGGATTTGCAAAACTTTCGACCCCCTCCCCCCTGCCCGCCACCCTATCGCCGTCAAAAGTCCGCCCGGCAGCTCTTGTAACTTTTCGCGGGTACGGATTTTTTTCTTGCATCTCCGGTCCCCGAAAGGACACGCCTAGTTCTTTAAATCGGACTTCCGTTTGGCCGCGCGGCTTTTTAAGGTTTTCTTCTACGGTTTTTTTTTTTTTTTATTTGTACGCTCGGCGTTTTTTCTTTTTTTTATACATAATATAATAATATAATACAATATATTTATTATACGTGCGCGTTGCTGCAGCAGGTATTTCGCGTACAAATATTATTCCTTTTTATTATTATATTTTTTTCCTAACTACGTTTTTCGAGCAAAGAGAGAGAGAGAGAGAGAGAGAGATGTTGAACATCCGTTTAAAGTTTTATATCGCCTATTTTAAATTCTACACTGATAAACGCCCTTTTCGTCCATGGTATGCAGTAAACTATTTAACATCGACTATACGTCGTTATAAAAGTATAGGTTTGACTTTACTTGTAGATATACATCAAACCGCACAATATATCATTTGTAGGTTTAATTTGATATAAGTACTTATACAATTATCCTTTATGTACCAATAAATAGTACAATTATATACGTTTATAAACAAAATAGTCCAAAATTTGTTTCCAATGTCGGAAATAGATTTTAATCATTATATTTATATACACTAATACATTATGTAAAAATACATCAATCATCGTTAAAATGTTAACGTTTCAATATAATACACACCCCCCAATAAATGTCAAACCTACATTCTATTAAAGGAATTAATTTTGAAACATACAAATAGCCAACTGGCAATACCTACTAAATAATGTTAAAAATCTTAACTAAATTAAAATCTTCATATAACTATATACAATTTAATATTTATATAAATGTGTATAATGGTGCAAAATATTTTAATTTGGCACGTAAAAGTCAGTAAATATCTATATCACTTTATTCGTCTAACACACTATAAGACGTATATATAGTTTATTATATATAGTATCTTTATATTAAATACGTAGGTAATTTATATAAACGTATAATTTTGTAATATTAATTTAAACATTTAGTAATGTTCCTACATATATTATATATATATGATTGTAGTCTGTAGAACGATAAAAACTATCGACAACTAATCCAACGGATTCGCGAACGTGTCGCTTTAGAAACTATTATACTATTATATAAAAACAACGATAAAATCCCTTTTTTGAAGTCCCCGCGGTAGTGCAAAAGTAGCCCTGCTGCACATCGCGCTAATAATATATAGCTGGTCGAGTTCGCGTATGTTACAGTTTTATATATATATACAATATACATTATATGATACTTTTATTGTAGTCATATAAGTCTACATCGGTGCAGCAACGACACACGGAGTAAACGTGTATACCTACGCGTAAAGCAGACTTGCTTAAGAATTTTATAGAATAAATAGACAATCGATCGTATGTAGTAGTATTATATGAGTGAAAACCTCTATTTTCACAGGTATCATTAAAATAAAAAGTTTTTGGCTAATCTGTTTACCTGCCGTACGGCGTACACTGCAATTTAATATAGGCAATATGATTTTAAAGCCAATAATTAATATAATATTATTCTTTATATGATATACACATCACATACCAAACCGAGACCACCAGTAACAATATAACTACAGCGGGACAAGGCGGGCGAACTGTACAATGTCCTAATGTTTTTTTTTTCTCGGCAAGGAGGAGGGTCGAGAACCCAACACGTAAACCGTAAAACGGCTGTATAATAATATAAATAACGATGAGAATATCGTTGTTTATTAATTTTTTTGCGAAAGATGGTTTTTGTAATCAGAGAGTACAATAAAGGCCGACACTATATAAAATATTATGCTTTCTAGTGAAAATTCTGTCAACACGGCACTATTATACAATACGATACGAGACGGACGCGCACATAATAGTATACTATCGCGACTCTATTTACTATCGTATTGTTATTTTTTTCGTCATCGGAGATGCGATTTCTTCTCCGTCGAGACGACAACAACACACTCGTAATCGTAATTTCCCGTCCGAGTGCCGGCCGTTTCCGTTCTCATATATGCACTGCGCATAGCATAGTACAATAATTTATGTTTCATAAAATGTAGAGATGCAGGCATATAGTAGGTACCGGCTATACCCGAGCCATATCGGAGCGCGAGACTCGGCTTTTTCGAGAACACTGTATCACCACATCCCTCCTAGGCTAGGCAGCGTTTCTTCGCTAACGCGCAGCGGCCTCGTATATAATATAGACACACACGCGGGAAATTTGTCTCGCCCACACAGTACACACACACATAACGTCGTCGTATTATAATAATAATAATATTATAGCCGGCCCTTCATCAGTGCCTTTTGTGTTTTACGGCCGAGGGTCCTCTCGCCGTACGCATATAACATATATAATATGTATGAGATGCACGCAGTATACATATGTGTGCACGGCCGACCCATCGTCGTATTCTAATTGCACTCGTAGCGTACATACATTATATTACCATGATGCTATATGGGTACGACTCGACAATACAACGGTCATTTCGCCGCGATGGACTACAATATAATAATATATAATATAATATATATTATACACGCGCGCGCACACCACCTCTGTTGTGCATAATATAATATAATAATATAACGTCGACGACGACGACGGTCGTTATACGTATATATATATATATATTATATACGAAATGGTTTTTATTTTTTCCATCATTTTATTGCTATTCGCGCCTCCGCCCCCGCGTAACTCCGGATACGGGAAGCGCTGATATTTTATGCAGCGTATATATATACATATATATATATATATATATATACGACGACACAACTGGGTCATTTCAACAGATGTTGACGTTATACACATAATAATAATAATACATACGCGTACCTATAATATTAATATATATAATGTATACCGTATCGTGCGTCGAGTGTGTATGAGTGTGTGTGTGTATGTGTGTGTATAATAGGTATATATACGCAGCCTCCACCGAATGGTCATCTCGTCGCGGCTCAAAGGTGCGGCGCGGGGGCGGTATTGATTTTTCGCATTCACACACGGGCGCCGCGCCCGCACGCACACACTTACGCACAATGGGGCCCGCGGTGTTGACCGGTGCACGACGCGCAGAGGGGACGTATTATATTATTATTTTAACCAGACGGACGCGCGTTACACTATATATGTTTTGTATAATATTATTGTATGTATATCGTTATAATAACGGATTTCTAACGCGCCAAGTATTTTTGTAATAATAGGTAATGCCACGGAGGTATACCTATAACATAATAATAATTCATACCTACGTACTCTACATATTATACGGGTTGTGTTTGACCGACTTCACTGGTCGCCGTCAACGGACGTCGCGTACCCACAACGCTTATTGTTGTAGGTACACTGTCATACGACGATCTGTAATATTATGTAGACACCGGAATTGTATTACGTACTAAATATAGATGCTAAATATTATTATGATACGTGCGGAATAAAAATAACAAAATATGCACCGATTGCCCTGGCATACGAGATGTACCGTATGTGCTATATGCGTGCATTAAAAACCCACAACCCTTTAAAAATACATCCATATGCAAAATAAAATTTGGTCTATGAAATCTGCAGTTTGGTTTGAAACGCCCGCGTGATCGTGCAAGACATGCGTATTATATAATATACTGTCAGTTTGAACAATACGCAAATATATTTAATTTCGGTCTCTATGATGTATAGTATAATAAATTAATAACCATACATATTATATAGTGATCGAACCGTGTTGAGATTTTTGGATTATTGGATCAATATTATTTCAAAAAGCAAGCGATAAATTCATTTGAAAACTTTACAAACGCAATAGGTATCACAAGTTTCAGTGCGTGTTATGTGTTAAAGATATTTTGATTTGACTCCACGCAGTCACGCGGACTTGTTTAAAGGGGAGGGGGTACTCATAATACTTTTAAGAAAAATAAATAGAAATAAAATAAAAATATCGTGATTTTTCATTGCTTTGGTACACATATATAGATTATTTTCAGATGTTCTATGCTATAGCCTAATTTACCCGACCATTAATATACAAAAAAATTTAACGAGAGTCTTGAAACTCATGATATTTTAAGGCTCGCAATCATTTTACCACGTATTTGTTATAAAATGGTTGTGTAAATATTTCGAAGTGAACAACATTAATATTTTATTTTCAATTAACTTACTATAAATTCTCAATGTCAAAACATACAGAACCAATAAAAAGAAAACAAATGAAAAGTGAATATTTTTACTTTTTAAGCGTATATTTTTAGTTTTTAAATCATAATTGCATGCGTAGGTACTATGAAAAACATGTTTAGATCATTAAAGTCTGTTTTAATGATGACCGTTTTTTACTTTAGTCATTGTCGTAATTTTAGTCGTGCTATTTCTAAAAAAATAATTGTAATATTTTCGATATATATGTAGTTTATTTTGTACCCAAAACCAATGTCTGTGCATGTATATTAATATGCCAAAAATAATAAAAATAAACAATGATATATAATATAGTATACGATGTTTTAAAACAATTCTACGCGCGATGCAAATGCACAGCATACCATAATTGCTGCTCACAAACGTCTTGTCTAGGTTATAAAATTACACTTAGTTACAGATATTAACATGTTCTAATGTTATTTTAACTACCTATATAATGATTGATAATCATAATACTTTTACAAATATATATAAAATATAAATTACTAATGTATGAATACTGCAAGCTATGTAGGTATATGTTTTCAATCAACATTTTTTCGAACGCTGGAGAGAAATCAACGTGTAATTGTATCTATACATATTATGAGTCGACTAAAACTTTATGTTGTCAAACAATATTTCTATACTCTATATATGGATAGGTAACAATGTAATATGTGTATCTAGTATGTGTGTCGTATTGCCGTATGACGATTCCGATCAGAATATCATTGATAAATAAAATAATAATATCATAGGTCTATATTAAACAAAAGACTAAAGTACTTATATTTATTTATGCATTTTATAACATGCAGTAGGTAGTTAGATGTATAGCGCTATTTGCTTTTACACTACGGTAGTGCACTGCCTTATTTTGGAGTGATTCATGCAATGCCGCAATGGTATTGGTAGCATACTGATTTGTTTCGGCATAGCAGCAGCACACTGTTTTAGCACGCTTGCTCTAGCAACAGCGATAATAGTGATAATACTATATTACGTTTGGATGTACCATTGTAAACAGCATTGCCCTATACTTTGAACGCTAGTTCAACACAATAAGTTAAAGTTTAACAAGCATTTACAACAACACTAACTAATAAAATATTTATTTTTATTCAGCAATAAAATAAATAAGATTTGTTTATAAACTGTATACATGAATCATACTTAAAAAAAATAAATTAATTTCGTATTTTTAGACACCGATGGGTTAAAAGCTATGCTTAATATTTCCTTTTCAATGCTGCAAGAGACATGTATAGATATTATTTAATTTATATATAACTAATAAAATAACGACATTTATTACGAATCGAATTTATTTACTTTTGCATATAGATACATTTACTATTTAGTAATTATTGTAGTCAATTTTATTTTGTTATTAGGTCGCGGTAGTAGTACATAGCTAGCGCATTAAATCAAACATAATTATAGTGACTATTCCAATCGACAACCACTGATAATATTATGAACCTGTGCCAAATTGCGTGCCAAACATACAATTTATAGGCAAAACATAATATTTTACTGTACAGTTACTTACACAATTGTGGCGTGATAAAGAAGCTGTTAAATATTATATCAGTTCGCATGTCACCTATAAATAATAATACCTAAGAGACATAAGAACGTGACGCATATTTCCCTCCCCCCAAAAAAAGAGAAATTTTCGAAAATATTTTGAATATAATCTGATGAGTATTTAGTGTAAAAATATTTATTTGATATTATAGTATCTTGTAGTAATTTTCAAGACGCAAAAAGGGATCAGAGACATATGTTTCTAACTCAGTGTAGTGTAATAAATTAAGAATCTATTCATATATTTTATATTTCTGGATTTAAGTGCACGTTCGTGACTTCGAGGGTTATGGAAAATCAATATCTTATAATAATTTAACATGTCTGTTTTTGTAACTTTACATGGAAGATAAAAAAAATCAATGCCTAAGTGAAGTTGATATATTGTCTTTATTATTAGAAGTTAAATACGATTTTGATAAAACTGTAACGTAATGCACAAAAGGTGTTGCTGCTGCGTCAATGTATGGTGTTCAAAGTGTCGCCTCTTATATGCGACGATATATTATTCGGAGCATTGTTGTATACACGTATTGATACTTATTTATAAATCCAATAGGTATAAGTTATATACTGCATTTGAACAAATATTATGATCAGAGCCTAACGAAGAAACAATAACAATAATATGTGAGGATAATCCTGCGCAGTAGAACAAGTAACGACTTATAGATATAACAATTAAACCGCAGACAAATGGCAGTATACAGCATTATAAACATTATATGACGTTTTAAAGGTCACGTCACTGCTGCTATTAAACTTTCACGTACATCGCACACGGTTTTATTCGCCCATATAACACACCTAAGACCTAACATTATCTAGTATGCAAATCATTATTATTATTATTGTATTAGTACACAAAAATTTTGAATTTTTATTATATTTTTATTTTTAAACTTCCTTCTTTATTGCTGGAAGTCGGAAGTCTACAATATAATATTGTTTTAACTCACCCAACGGTGCATACATAAAATCAAATTATATTAAATATATGCTTATTAATATGTACGATGATAATCATTGATAGTCATACGCATCAATCATTTCAACTGAATTCAGTATCAAATGTATGTCAATGTTCGATAAGAAATATTGTAAGTAACTTAGCAGTTGGCAGCAATTTATAGTACTTGTATGCGTTTAATAAATTCAGCCATTATTTTATAATAGATATAATAATTAAAAATGTTATGTAGGTAGCTATGATACTAAGTTGTTTAATAAAATATTAATAAGAATTTGCTTTATATACATTTTTACGTGATATTTACAATTTTCTATTACAATGATAATATACTAGGTGTTTAGGTAACCTCATACTCCTAGGCAAAAAAAGAAAAATGTTAAAAAAGAGTTATCTGACATAACTAGATAAAACTATTATTAAATATAATATTATATCTGTTTAGTATACAATATGTACTGTCTAGTGTCTGTATAGTTTGCAGATAGCCAATAATATACCGCCCGTATTATATTATTTGTTTTATTTTAATTTTTATTCTTTATTGCTACTATGTCGTTAGATTAAAGTATATTATACTACATAGTACATAGTACATTCTTACTGATAATTTATAATAAATTTAAATTTAAATTAAACGTTTCCAAACCAACAATTTTTTAATCGAATACATTTTTAAGATTTCACTGTGTAAGAACTATACAACATTATCACGTTATATATAGGGTTTTTTTCTGGTATAAACAAATAAACAAATAAATCATTTGGATTTTACAGATTTCACTTTCTACAATGCTATAAATAAAATGTTACGCACTTATTTGTCTATAGTATTATTTACATGCTACCAAATCAATGGAACAGTCTATGTCTTGATTTGGTCTTTACATTAATTGTCACAGTAAAACAAACTCTTACAGGAAATTGAACCCTTCGAAATTTTACTTGAAAATCCTTAAAGCGCACATTTATTAATATGTAGGCGTAAATAAGGTAATAATTTAAAAGTAAAGTACTATACCTATATAGGTATAGTACTTTATAGGTATAGTACTAGCTACTAGCTAGTACTCAAACCTGTATATTCTTTGCGTGTTGAATTTAACTTTTTAATACTTAAAACTACATGGGTCGTGGACACTTGAATGTAATTTAAAATATTGGTACGCATATTTTATGTAGCCAACATTTTATTTGTACATGAATAGATGAAGGGCGTGTACAACTACGTCTATTCACTTTTTTACTATAATATTAATTCATAATGTATTATTGAAATAGTTAATTACATAATAACTAAAATAATTAAAATTATGAATAGTAATACATGATTAAAATATTCTGACATGTTATAATCATTTTATTAAGTACAAAACAATCTTTTTTTTTTCAATTCACATTTAAGTTAAAAATTAATTTCATATATTTAGCCTACATTTTTCGGTATACAAATTAACATGATAATATGTTATAATTAAATTCGCATGTATTATTTATTTTTCGTTTCATATTTATAATTCTTGAAATTTGAAAATAATCAAGTAAACTATCTGTGGTTTGATATTATGAAAAAATAACATATTGGGAACGGGTTATATGTATTACTTGCAGCACTATTAATGAATGCCGCATAATATATAAATATGTATGTACATATTTATGGTTGCCGATTAATGTCAACGCGTGGACGGATAATACAACCCTGCTGTGAGGAAAAATATTCAGGAAGGGTCCAGCCCATAGGATAGGAAAATACAATAATAATCGTATTTTAAAAGTATATATTATTATATACCGTGCAGACGTGCAGTATTTTTAATACAATATGGAATAGTCTAATTACATTAAATGATACGCACAGAAAAGGTATAAATTTCCATTACCATTTTATATATGTGGGTACCGCATGTTGTTCGATCCCTCTCAACTTATTAGCTGTTTTTAATAGCGCATTAATCTTCGCCCATTTTTCATTAGCTACATGTATATTTTTGGGGTGAAATAGTTCAAAAATAATATATAATACCAGCCCTGATACAAATTGAAATATATTATTAATTCAATGTTTAGGCCTTTCTAGTGTAGCGCTTATTACAAAATATTACGACTTACTAGTATAGGTGTGTACGGAATATTATATTTACAAGCAATTATGTGTTTTTACAATAATATGCTATTGCTATATGGCCTATAGTTGGTACCACTCAAATATATTGTGCAGTTAACGTAAAAATAAATATTTTATAGTGCCTAATGCCTATACTGACGGATCGTGTTGCTTAATCGCAATAATTTGCGTCTTGAATAAAACACTTCACGCATCACCTGCACTCTTCACTCATGCTACAACAAGATATAGTTAGGTACCTACATAAAAATGATAGGCAAAATTCGTTTCCTTTCGATTCTCTCCCCCCATCTTTTGCCGTTAAATCATTCAATTTGTCGATCATCGCAGGATAAGCACAAAAATACAATGTTATAACAAACCTGACCTGAGGTTTTATCTTTTCTTTGCCATACATTGTTAAAATATAATTACATTCCGGTTCCCTGCGTGGGAGTTTCGTATATATACCTCAATAATATACCTGTTATTTTACCATCCATATTTTGCATGGACTATGTAAAAAAAAAAAAAAAAAAAGTACACACCCGAAGACTATAAAAAGAGTTTCGACCGGATTTTGATTAAATGAAAAAAAATCGCTCCCCAATCGAAGTTGACCTAGATTTCTTTATACATAATCTTGTAATTATTCTCGCAGTATCCGTCGAAATTCGCACCCATCTGTTAAAAAAACACCCCAATAACGGAATAAAAAGAGGTTGTATTTAGGAATATTTTTTCCCATGAATATCCACCTTTATGTAAGTTTTTTTCAACAAAAAAACGATGGGGATTCGTATAATAAATATACGTGTATATTTTTTTTTAGTGTGAGACCAAGATTTTTAGGTCAACGGCTGCTGGGGATTTTTACTGTTTTTTAGAAACGATACATAATACGTTGTAGTGACAACCCTCTTTGGTTTGTCTAACGTCTCCGGGGTGTATTGTGTCGATTTTTTTTTTTTACGTTTCACGGAAAAAAAACATACAAAACGTATAATATGCGTATATTCAAAGTAAATACCGATAAATTGGAAAGGGTTTACCGAAAACCAGGAAATATCAAAATGCCCATCACGGACGTTTGTATATGATGTATATAATATATAGGTACAAACGTACAATGATTCGGTTGTATGGTTGTATCATTGTGTTTAAAAGGTTATTTTTCAAACCCTTTTTTTGGGGGGTAAATCTTTGTCACAAAAATTTAAATTCATAAAATGTTATACCTCACTTTATCTTTACATGTTATTTTTCGAGTACCGTTAGAATATAACTGAAATCTGAATTCAAAGTTGATAAACACGAATTTAAATTTGGGACTGTTAGAGAAGAATGATGTATATTATGTTTAATGACTAATGGGTAATATGGTGAGTGATGACTATGTATACTTATTACTTATATATATATATATAATATATGTGTGTGTGTGTGTGTGTGTGTTTGTTGATTCAAAAAGGTGACTATGCTAATTAATGAGTATTGTGTATATCCGTTCAGTGTATAGTAGTGTTATAGTTTATATGTAGTAACTATTGTAGTAACATCAATTATTTATACATTTTACAATAATATAATAAATTTAAATTTAAATATACGTCTTATGAGAGAAATAACACATACAACGATACAACTACATAAAAGTAACAATGTTTTTATTATAATAATAAAATTACAATACAATATTATGCGTAATTAAGGATTAGTTTGGAAACGAAAATGTAAAGATTATACATTTAAATTATTTTATTTACTTATATGTATATACATAAATATTTTATAAATACCAAAGAGCACTTCAAGAATCAAGAATGCTTTCCAACTTCGAGCACGGGTTATTTTAATTAAATTATAAAGATATATAGGTATCGAACATTTTTGTCTTCTAACCATGTTTTTGTTGCAATGACATCATTTGATGTTGTTTAACAATTAGTGAAATGCTTCATTTATTTTTTTATTTACCGATTTGATTTATACATGTCTAATTCTATGATTACATTTCACATCTTTGATGTAGAACATCGAAGTCTCAATTGAACTATTGCGTTTTTAATTTTGGATCGGTTTTTTTGTTATTTTGTCCTAGACATGATTTATTATATGGTTGTTTTATGGTGACAAATTGCAATATTGTAACATATTATCACGCTTGGAATGAATAGCCTATTTAATATTGCATTGGTCAACTATTATAATATATATATGATAAATGTCAAAACTTTTATTTCAAACGTTTTTTTAAAAATAATTGAGCCAAATGCATATGTCTGGGGGTGGGAACAGATGTGTATTGTGCACATCTGTAAAAAACGCTATATCACGACATCATTTTTACTGGCGTCTGGCAGGCTTGTTTCGCTCAACAACAGTGATTTGAATACGCATAATATATATATATTTCGTTTCACGCATCACAATAGGAGGCGTATGTTTCACGGGTAAAAAGATATTGAACGACGGACCATTAATAACGCGAAACTGAGACCGTTGTGCAGCGGGGTATTATGCGCATACATGTAAGGTTAAGAAAAAGAAAAAACAGTGTTTTTTTTTTTGGTCCCTGCAGCAGTGTGTTGGCCCCCAAACGAATTTACATAATATAAAACGACTGCGTGTCAAAAGAATTTCGCATAACTATATAGTCTCTTGTTAGCTCCAGTCAATCGTAACACCCTATATAAACTACAGGTATATAATAATATATTATCATATGTGCGTGTGCAGTGAGCATATAATATAGTAGTATACATACACATATATACGTACGTATATAATGTAATATATGCGACGGAAAACACTGTGCTTTGCATCTATAGGAGGGGTGGGTTACTGCAGGGACATCCCTGAAAGTTTGTTGATCCATCAACAGGTGAAGGAGGTATTATTTATGTATACCGTAATGTATGCGCGACTGCGTACGCAAATCAGAAAAAAGGGGTGTGCCGTTTTTTAACCCACGCTAAAAAATGATCCTTCAAAATACGCATGCACAATATACTACACTATAGTACAATATATTATAACGACCAAATGTAATAGCAAAATGGCGATAATCTAATTGCCAAAAGAGAATATTTTAATATTGCTATTGATATATATCTATACAGTTATTAGTTATTATTGTTTTATTAGCATAATATGAGTTACATTTGTAGCTCTCTCTCTTTCTATAGCTAGTCTATACTATCATTCATGCGTTACCTACATTCATATGTTAATTAAATATTTAATTTTTAAATTGTAAATGGTTAATTAAACTTAACATTTTTACATAATATTATTAAGATGACTATATTATAGGTGCATGTTAATTATTTAACGAATAATTTAAATTAATGAGATAATTAAAGCTTATAAAAATGTTTTAAGTGTTGTAGATGTATTCATTTATTCATTATGTTAAACTCATCATTGATATTATTAAAGATTATGTATTGATTAAAACATTTAAGACAATAGACAAGTATAATACTTGGAGTATTATGATCTTGGTAGAAATATTGAAATAAAATTCATGAAAATCATAAATATAATAAATGTATAGACTTCCATAACATTCATCGTTAATGATCCCAATTCACTATTCAGTTACATATTGCTAAACTGCCGTTCTGGGGTAAAAACAAAATACATTTTTCCGTTTTATAAATATCTATAAATAATTTGATAGACGTTACACGACATGTTTATTCTACCTGGCTACCCTCGAATATATTAATAAAAAATATTATTTTCTTGTTTAGAACCAACTTCTGCTCATATGCAATATCGGTTATTTTAAATCAATCAAATGTGTGTTTGTACAAATTTATGATTAAAAAAATAATAATAACTATGCCACCCTTACAATTAAATGATCTTCGTTCTCGAGCGACCGCTAAGTTTTCACGGGCTGATTGGAGTCAGGTCTTGGGTAACTTATTGTCTAAGTCCTCTTCGCGGGCTAGCCTATGCTCACCGCTCTATTAATTCACATATTGGATCTGTCTCTCAAATATTTTGGTGATTTATAGCTCCAGACATTTTATGCTCAAGCCGCTCCTGTACAGTACTTTATTAATTATATTATAATATTAGGTGTATATTGATTATTGAGTACATGACGAAATTACTAATGTGGAGTTTAAGATCATTTTATGCATGGGCGCCCGCAGAACATTTATCAGGGAGGGGCATAATGAAATCAAACACCAAAAAATACATTAAAAACAATTATACATCATATAATATATATATTATATATAACAATTATATTCCTCGTAAATTACAAAATGTGTTAGAATTATATGAAATCAAATACCAACCCCACACACTAAAGTAAAAATATCGATGAAATGTATATAAATCAAAATAAAAGTTAAAATTTTCAACATTCTATTTGAATTCCGGGGGGGGGGGAAATTCCCTGTCTTGTCCCCCCCCCTTCCGGGCGTTCACAATTTTATGTTGTGTATAATATAGTGTTGAATGCTGCTAACAAACATTTCATTTTTGTAAAAGCTTCGTGTTTACATAATTAAATTTATTAAGGATTTAACGAAAGTACCTAAATAATATTTAATATTCGTGATAAAATGGTCTAGACATAACATACCTACTATTAACAAACGTAGTGATTAATACAGAAGTACCTATTCATAATTCATGATAAGACACAGCTAGATAATAGTTAATGAGTACTTATACATTTAACATTTAGTTTTCTTTCGCTTCATTACGTATATTATTTATATTTTAGTCGCAGTAGAATAAAGTCATGTTACATTAATTCATAAAGTACACTAGTAAGTAAAGTTAAACCAATAAATAAATAAATAAATTTGAAATGATTATGATAATATTATTGTATTTAAAATTTAAATTAACTTTCATTCAAAAAATAAGCATAATATGTAACACAAAAATACAGTGACCACAATGGGAATGTGGTCGACTTTACTTTACGTATACATATACTATACAGTATATACAAGTGACCTTATATTAGAGAAAGAAATATATGATCGCGTGATATACATTTACAATAACAGTATCATGCAACGTTTATGCAATATGTTGTAATCTTAAATAATATACTAATATTGTATTTTTAACAATTTTCATGAAG
The DNA here is from genome assembly GCF_020882245.1 of Rhopalosiphum padi. Taxonomy (NCBI): domain Eukaryota; kingdom Metazoa; phylum Arthropoda; class Insecta; order Hemiptera; family Aphididae; genus Rhopalosiphum; species Rhopalosiphum padi. The sequence continues at coordinate 87,916,536 of NC_083597.1, forward strand.
TTTCTATTTAGTATTTTATGCTTTGAAATGAATACGATGTAAAAAGTTAAAACGTTAAGTAAAATGTATTGATTGAACTAAATAATAATTGTGATGTTGTTACATATTTATAATCATATATATGTATATATAATATATTGTATTATTAACTATAATATTTATTATTGATTTTATTTTATAGAATAGCCCCAATAGTAGAAAACATACATAAATATTCACAACAGCCATGTTATTATGTGCATTAAATCATGTATGTACAATATATATATATATATTATATATATGTATATGTAAGTATAAACTTCCGTTGAATCGTTTACTAAATATTAAATACTAATATTTGAAAATATTACTATAACTATGCAAATAAACTGCACAAATTAACTATTACAGCTACACTGGGTAGTGAAACAAAAATAACTACGTTCCATCACGAAAAAAACAAGTGGTTTATAAACCTTCAAATGTATTTAAATATAATTTCTTGACTTCTGACCTATGTAAAAGTCATTTTGTGGTTTATAGCAATAACTGGCTATAGATTTTACAGACTACAAATACAATAGCAAAGTGTTAAGTGTTTAGTTGAGTTTGCAATTGGTGATAATTAGCCACCCAAGTCGGTCACGATATTATCTATTGTATATTTTTACCAGGACTGTATTACATTCGATTTCCATAACTCTTTCTCTCTATCCCCCCTCTCTTAGTCAATATTACTATTTTTCCTATTAATAATTATAACATTATCGTCGCCCAATGATATATTTATGGTAAAGTAATAGTGTAATACTTCAAAAATTAAACATTCGAAAAAATATAATCATTATAACAATATACGCAGCTATATAACGGAATTTTGTTCGTATAAGCACAGATTATAAATATTAAATATCATATGATTAAAATAGAATGTGGCGTCACCAATTGTCAAATTCTATGTCAATACCTACCTATAATGCAGTTATAGGAATAGGAACATACGAATAATTTATCATATTAAAATCACGTTTCGTACATAATAAAACTATAATATGAGTTCCGGATAAATTTTAAGCTTGTATGCATTATAATAACTTATTATGAAATCTAATGAATGAATTAATATCTACAGCACGTTATAATCCTCCGATGTTACATAGTATTGAGTATTGAATATAATATGTCATCGACACTCTTAATGTAAATTAATAGTAATCCTAAATAATTTCGTTTGCTATTTAGTCATAACTCATAATGTAATTCAAATTCAATTCAATTGACAAATAAGCAAAAACGTGATTTTTATATTTAATTTTATGCATTTAGAGGCATTAAATATATAGATATTTCTAACTATTTATACACACATCTATAGTAAATAAATTATGACGTATTAATTATTAAATTAAACAACTATTTAGACTGAGTCTAAGTATTATTTTAACCTAATACTGAACAGTTATATAGTCTAGCTAATTTTTAATAACATATTTTACCACACATCACTAATTGCTTTATCATATTAATAAATACCTAATAATTAACGTATGATAATATCTATTGATGAGCTATAATGAAGAACACTAATTTTGATAATTAATAATGTGATCATGTTGTAGACTTGACAAGATATTAAAATAATAATGAGTAATGACTATTAATCACTCTTATCCTCCGTGTAAATGGGGTAAATTATAACGGGTAAACACTGTTGCAGTGCATGTAGCCTGTAGGTATATGCCGGTAATACATCCTGTTTATACGCGCATGTAATAGCGTATCTTTTGAAAAACTTGTAAGAAAATGATTTGCTGTTGCCTGTTATATTATCGTATATATTAATAGTTTAAAATTAAAATTGATAATTTGTTCAACGCACATTCAAATCAGTATAAATTCTCCTTTGATTACAAGTTAATCTGATTAGGATATAATAAAATAGACGATAGTAAGTATAGTAGGTACTTACGTATAATGCCCGCGATAGGAATCCTATTGCAGACTATATTTTATAACGTTTATGTGCATTTTGTGAGTTAATGAATGTTATAATCAATTGAACTGGGATTCAACTAGTTAAATTAATATTGAAATGTTATGTCAATTTGAAATGAATTAGTATACTATTGTCTATAATTATATACCAAGTCACTAATTCATTAGGTATATTATTATTTATCAATTAGATACCATTTTTAAACAAATTATTCTCATGTTGATTACCATTTATTATTTAAACATATACCTATTATGTATAATATATATAATAATAGGTATACAGTGCGCCAGTGGTGTATTGAGAAGTATATACGGCGTGTATTCACCTATATAGGTAGATAATATAGGTTTTTTTAACATACCTACACTCGCTAAATGTACGATGATACTCAGATATTCTGTCGTATTACATGGCGTAAACTATTAGAATTTTCAGTGACTGTAACAAAATACTCTATAATTATTTAAAATTTTCAACTTTCGAATAATACTTAGTATAAGGGGTGATTAATTTAACGTAGAACACTTATTATATCCGAAAACACATAATATTTTTTTAAAACTTATATATTTAAATAATTATTTTAAGTCATTACAAAACAATATTTTTGTACAAAATAAAATATATTATATCGTTATAATTATTTAAGTTTTTACTTTTTCAAATAACATCATACATTTTTAATTTTATATTCTGGAGTAAAATATTATTCGGAGTATTTCGATATATTAAAATCAAATTTCGGACAAGTACTTTATTAGTAGTTATAACTGTTATAATATTATTAAAAGTTTAATAATTGAACTTTAGTAAAGTGGTTAGCAGACTAAAATTTTACGGAGTGCCCTTGTACCACTTCACTTCGCTCATCTAAACTTAAAATACTTATAAGACTTGTAAACTACTCGTCCAAAATTCGATTCTTATCTATTAAAGTATTCCAAAAAATATTTTGGTTTGGAATTAGGAATTAAAAATGAATTTTGTCATTAAAAAAGTAAATATTTTAAAAATATTATAAATATATTTTTTTAGAAAACTATTGTTTTCAACAACTTGAAAATTGAAATAATATAACAAATATATATTTAAAAACGTTAATAATTGCTGAAATAATGCATATATTACATCAAATGAATCATCCGGTAGATATCATATGATTATAAAATAAAACCTTTGGAAAATAAATCAATGACCAAACCAAGATGAGAATCTATAACTTCAATAATTACTAACTATTAATGTTTACCCATTTAAAAAAAAAACTATAACGTTATGTTTATGATCTTTCAAAAATAATATGTGAATATTTTAAAGTATATTTTTTTTGTATCAAATAATTTATAAATTGGTCTTGTATAAATTCATGTATAACACATACAAATAATTTTCATGACTTTTTTTAAAAAACAAGGTTTTAGGTAATATCCAAAAATGACCTTCTTATAATGAGTATAATAACTGTATTTGATCTAAATTTTCATCATAGAGCTTGAGGAAAATATCTATTATCGAGCGATACCATAATTTTTTTTTTTAACTTTAATGATAAGTTTTATACCATTGTTACCTTTCTATACGTGTATTGCCCACACATTTTTTTAGCAATACATCACTGATAACATAATTTACTATGTATCTATCTTATTTACTATCTACTTACTTATTTTTAGGGTTAGAATTATTTTAAATAATTTATTATAACCATTTCAAAATATTTTATTTACAATACATAAATTAACTCTATAATATAATGTTGAATTTCTGAGTTTTTCTATTCGCTAGATTTTCTTATTACCTCGTGGATCTTGTATTTCAGATGATGGTTACAGATAAACAATAAAAAATATTTTTCAATAAAATAAAAGTCTTTAGTATATAAAAGTACTTTTAGCTGGTATTTGTTGAAAATAATAAGACCTGTGTTCCTATGTATGTCGGTTTTAAAGGATACAACTAAGTTTATTTAATACATTTTCGAATTTCGAATAAAAGTTTACCTTATAAATTATTGAAAATAAAGTATAAATAGATATAGATCTATTGCAGCATATAAGTTATAAAAACGCTCTACATTTTGCTTTTAATTGATTAATTAATAGTACCTACCTAGTTTGAAAACTTTTGTAAACTATTTATAAAAATATTAATTTTCTACTATTTAAGTATATATATTTAAAAGCCGCTTTTGTCGTCCAAATTATTATTATTTATATTTTAGATGTTCATCATAACATTAATACATTATCAATGTATCATTATATCATGTTTATTCTAAAGTTTACATACACTATGCGTTAAGTTAATGTATTTAAGCTGCAAGGAGCGTGATGAAAGGGTAGCTGAGGCCGAACGAAGAGCGAATCCAGTGGCAGCCGCTCCAACTGACTGACTTTATTATTGTATCGCATTGTATTACATTGTATTGTACCTATTGTATTAATGTTATTTTTAAGGTGAAGCAACCATAATTAGTTATATGTTAAGAATGTGCATGTATTAATGTTTTTATTAAATATTAATAAACGATGGCAGCAGAGGAGTAGTAGTGTTCACACAGATCCTCCTCTGCTGTCGGTTCAAACGGAAAAAAAAAAAAAAAAAAAAAAAAAAAAAAAAAAGTTAATGTATTTAATAAAATATTTAAAAATTTTTTAATTTATCAGGAATTGTCAACTTATCATAATTTTTGCTTTATTTTTTTTATCATTTTTCAGATACATTAACCTGATGCAAGTCATACTCTTGATATTATATTATCCAAGGACTAAATGCGAATATGGACTTTTATTTAAATTTTAAATATACTCTTGTTTATCAATAAAACCATAATATAAATATAATAATAATAACAATAACTCGATATTTATAAAAGTAATCTGTTATTGACTGCAATCATAAATATAGTTATATACCGTGTACTATATTGTATAAAAAAAAAACGTTGAATTGTAAATAATTCAAACTAATCGTGTTTTTCAGAAACAGTAAAATTTATTTGGAAAATTAGTTTAGTCTGCCTACTCCAGTAAATGGATCGCCGCGTACTTAATACGATACATTATTATGTGATATTTTATATACCTATATTATATGTCCGCGCGCGATAAGCCAATCGACGAAAACACCGTATACACACGTACACCTACATTATATGATATTATATGTACAATAATATTATAGTTTCCAATATAATGATATACTGCTATATAAGATAATAACGATATTATGTAAAAAACGACAATATTCGTTGTGATATATAAATACGGTACTCGGCGTGCACGAAAAAAAAAATCTAAAAAAAAAAAACAAAAATTAATAACATAATAATATACGGCGTATCACGTGACGGTCTTAATAGCAAACACACACACACACACACACACACACACATACTGCGCGTATAATAGTATAGGTACATAGTACGTTGTCGTCATCACACGCCATACGGACGAGCGTGTATAACACTGTGTCTGTGTGCGTGCGTGTGTCTGCACAATGGCTTTTTACGGCGATTTCAGCGGCGGCAGCGGAGCAGCAGCAGTCCCCCATAGTGCGTATTGTTTGGCGCGCGCCCGAAGAATATTATATTATTATATACGCGCGGAATAGGTATAATATATTATTATCATAATGCATACGTATATATGTATGTATAAATAGGTGTCGGCGGCAGAGTTTAAAAATCCGTCTTCATATTTATTGCCGCACTACTCGCTGTGGCGAGGTTCACGCGTACGCGCATACACAATATATAATATAATATAATATTATTTACCTGTACGTTACAATAATATAATATAATATCGCGTACCTATATCTCGGCGACAACGGCGACGACGACGACCGCGACCGCGGTTATTACGGTCACGTTGCAGTGTATGTGATATGCAAATACGCGTTTTACGCTTAGGTATCTCTATATACATATATAATAATAATATGATATATCCTATATAACTCCTGCCCGTCCTGTGCACGGCTATTATATATATATATGTATACATGTGTGCGTTGTACGACCTGCATATTATATCCCATTTATTTTACCTATACTGCAGTCGAGATCGGAATCGTCCTGCGTGCGTCAGCTATATACACGCAGAAGAGGATACCGGTTAGAGGCGCGCGGGAGTCTCGTTTATTCAATAACGCTTTTTTTTCTCTCACTCTTCCATCGCGATTTTCATACAATACTAATACCAATAATAATAATAATAATAAATAATAATATTATTATTGCTGTTCCTATCGCGTCGGGAGGGATATTTCACGGATATCGCGAAAACGTGCATCGGAAACAATAAAATCGACCAGTCACTCTTGTTTTTAGACCCTTTTTACTATTATTTTTTTGTTCCTCGTTTGACGTCTGCCATTCCGCGTCATTATGTTCTCTTGGGCGGATTTTCGAACAATCATTTAGGGTTTTGTGTTAGAAATAATGCGAAATGTTCGTAATTAACCGGAATCGACTTCCCCCTCCCCGCGGAACACCCGGTGTGCGCACACATTTAGTGACGAGTGGTTACCAAAAATATTTAATATTTATGAACTTCGCATAACATCTATCCGTTTATATTTTATTCTGAACAGTTTTTTTTTCTGCTTACGTTTATGTTTGTTATTTAATGTAAGACCTTAAATTACAATAATGTATGTTGAAATGCTTATGTGTTAGTTTAGTCCTTTGTTTATGATGTGAAAAGTGAAAGAGGTACCAATTCATTTGAAATAATTGTCCATAAAAACAGTTTTATTACTTTACTATCTTTAGTATCTATAGGTAGTGGGTGTACACGGCAACGGACATATTATACAAAATACTCTATATATGGATACTTAAAACCTTTCTAACATTTCATTTATTTCTAAAACCTATACGTCTACACCTAATATTTTTGTCAAAAATGTTCATATTTTGATAACGATTAAATTTGGAGTTAATAATTTTAACGATTCATGATATATGTAAAAAAAATTGAATAAAATAATAAATGTATATATAGTTTAAACTTGATTATTAATAAATTGTATTCGCCATAATTGCAATTTTGTGATAATGTATACTAGGGTGATGTAATGTAACATACTCGTAAGTATTTATATGATTTAAATTGAATAGAATATATTATTATTCATTACCGCGCGACCAAATATTATCAATTTGTAATTCTTAACTATTAATTTAACACTTGTGTACAAAAAATATACCAATAAAAGCAATTTAGTACAGTTGTCGGTAATTAGTAAAGTTTATCACAAATTCATTCAAAATATTTGTTTTTCGTCGAAGTGGGTGACTTTCATTACATATAATATGTACAGACACTACAATTAAATAATTTCGTTGCACTATATTTTATAATTGAGTTAGTTAGTATAAAAAAAAGGGCGTATGACATACTCGATACTCGTATTCTATTACGCCCTTCGAATACCGAACTTCTCGTTTATTAAATATTGGACATAGTTTTTCTTATTAACGACATCTAATCGAATTAATTTTTTTTATTGACATTAATATAAATTAAGCCATTTCAAGATAAATAATAATGATAATATAATAAAACCATACATTTTCAGCACACGAATTATTATTCCGTTATTGGTTTTATTTTTTATTTCTGTTTGTACCAAAATTTAAGTAACGATTCGAGGGTATTTAATTTTTTTTTTTTTTATTCGTTTCTTAACAAAAAACCACAAAACGTGAGGTTTCACCGGTCGTTTTTATTGTCTTATTTTTTTGCAAATATATATTATTGTAATATTACATGGTTTCGGCGGGTATACTGCCGTGTATACACACGGACGATAATAATAATGATGATAATATTATATTATTATTGTGCGGACATAATTATGGGGGTGTGTTGGCGCACGCGTGTATATGTTCACTACCTGCGTATTGCTCGGGACTTGTGTATTACCTGTGGCAACTGTCAATATTTAAAATGGATATTTCGTACCAAAAGTCTGGCGCCTCTTGTTTGGCATTCTGCGGCAACAGTTGGCCGCCGACAAAAAAAGAAAGGAATAATAATAATAATAAAAAAAAAGAATAAATATAATACGGAGAGACAAGAAACCGCACAGACACCGAAACGGCGCCGGTGGATTTTTAATTTGGACCCTGCCCCCGTCCTTTTTACCCTATTCCTGTTATTTAATTTTTTCCAATTTTTGCACAGTACACACACAAGCCGCCGTACGATGATGCCGTTGCATTTTTAATGGCTCGAACACAATACATATTATTATTTTGATTTTATACATCCATTGGTTCTTAAAGTGATGGTCTTTGAAATTCATAAATCAAACATTTCTATGCTTTAATTTTATTATTTTATATAAATCCTATTTAAAGTAAAAAAAGTAAAATGTAAAAATACAAATGTATATGTTGATGGATATTATATAAAATAATGTCAACAGTGTTCAAAGTTTTTAATAAAAAATAAAATTCTTTTATTTTAATATGCCATAATTTCTCATTACTGATTAGTATAATCAATAATATATTCATTAGGAAACCATTTCACTGAAATATTCTTTGGTTAAAATGTATAAATAATAATAATAGAAAATATATTACAATTGTATTTTTAATCAAGGTTTATACATATATGCATATATAATGGGGATAATAAAAAAATTAACAGGAAAAAAATATAATTTGTTAAAAATTCTACATATTTTTTGGTTATTTGTTGCAATGCCGTAAAAGTAACGGAAATAAGATGTATGAACTCAAGCATTCCTTTACGAGTATTTTCGTTCATTCGTACAGAATTCTGCGAATTTAGATAACCCGAATTATAATTAGTCAAGTTATGGAAACATTTTAGTCGTTACGTTAATCCAATACTTTTGATTTGAAAAAATATCCATATAATTATTATTACAATATTACTAATTAGTGTAATTAGCTTCAACATTTAATGTAGTCTAAAAATGATTTTATCGCGAGTGTTCGCATTTTTGTATACAACTCGATAATTAATAATTATTATATAATATGATGTTATTACTATCGGTAACCAACAACCGTGGAAACGTTAAATATCTCGTTAATTTAAATTCGATCGATGATATTATTTTGTGGCTTTGGAAAAATTCGATAAGCTTATCTTTATGCACTTCATGAATTTGTGTTGTGCCCGTATTCGATATGACTGATATTAGTAGTTATGGTCTGTTGATTACATTTAACTATAAAAAGACGTACGTGAATTGGTCGGATATCGATGATAGTCTTCGCGGATCATTAATCAATAGAAAATTAAAATTTATTGGTTATAAGTATAATAATTATAATTTAAGTACAAAATAATATGATATGCGTTCTAAAATTCTGCAGTTGCCTTTATTTTATAATTTCGTTAAAAAATGACCAACTCGCGTTTGTTACAAAATATACATACCCGTCGTATAATCGTGCGTCAAATGTTTTTATCAGATAAATATTATAATATTTTGATAATTATAATACACATGGTTGGTGGTTAGTATATAGTATGATACATATTATGTTTATCCTGTGACGTTGCCGTACTAATGTTACCTATACTTTATATATTATTATTATAAGCTTACTACGAAAGATAATACGATTTTAGCCAACTGATTTGTATATTGTACGTTATATATAATATTTAAATAGCATTTAAACGTTTTGTCCTCAATGACGTACGATTCACACGAAAAAAATTAAGTCTACAAGTGACGTATAAAGCAATTATACTATTACACGTTTATAGAGTTTGAAATAATTTTACGCGGAAAGAAAGTTTTACCCACACGTATACACGCGTGGAATGTCCAATGCTAATGAAGTAAAAATGATTACTCGTAATATAATATTCACACTCCAGTCATGATAATAATATTATGCGTGTGTTATTGTATAGTGCGTTTTAATAGTTTTATCCGCAATATATCGAATTAGGTATATATATAGTCATCATCATAATATTATGATCCAGTAATTTTCTCGTCGACCGCAACCGGTTGCCGCAACATCGCGCCGTACAGTGGCGATTGTTACGTGACGTTTTATTTCCTCCGCGAGTGATGTGTACGCCCGGCGGGCTAAACCGTAAAGACTCGCGTTCACGTCGGGTCGTCGTAGGTCGTATTCGGCGAGGCGTAATGACGTATAGGTAGTATGTATAGTGGTATACTGTCTAGCGCGGACGGGAAGAAATGTCCGATGACGAATTTTTCGCGATCGTCCCATATGTACAGTCTGTGAACGATAGTGGTGAGTAATGAATTATATCGCACTCAAACGAAACGAAAATCGAAATCGCAATAGACGCGACGCCGCTCGACATGATGGCGAATTTCCGAGTGGCGTACGAGACACAAAACCCAGTCGAGTGTGATATTATTGTAGTCGGTAAATAGTGTAGGTATTATAATATCGTGTGTGTGTTGTCGAACAACATCGTTTGCGCAGAGTAAATGGAATATTTTCGTCCTGCACCTCATCGTCGGCGGGCACAGCAGTTCCGCCAAATTATATATATATATATTTATATTATGCTATTATAATATACACACGAGTTTTAAATAATAACGACGACGGTCTTATTATAAACGGGGCGTGTTTCACTTATATGCGGATAGCCGGCCCGCGTCCCGCCGGTGGGACGTTTAACGAGAAATTTAAGACGACGGCGTCGACACTCGACAATAGTGTCCTGCAGGAACCCACCCGCCGCGCGGAGAGTGTTTGTGTTTCTCTTTTTCTTCTTTTTTTTGGGTGGCCGATTATGTATCGGGGAATCATCACACAGTCTGACGCCGCCAAGTCGGAGACTTCAACAAGAAAGACCGAACGGTTTTATTATGTTTCGAAAAAAAAAAAATAATAATAATATGAACAATGATAATAATAAATAAATACTTTGAATTTTACATTAGAATGCATTTCAATAAAGATTGTAAACGTTTATAAAATAATGCCGATCTCTTCAATACGATAAGGAATTATATTCTCAAGTCAGAACGACAGTACCTGTACGGCCAAACCAACTGAAAACTGTTACTATTACCTATCTTATCTTTTATTCGCTTGTCTGTAATAATATTCACTCGACGGATAGTGCCAAATCAGTACTATTAATACAGTATATATAATATATACTCATTGCAGGTTATCGTTATAGTATACTGCAGTGTGCAAGTTATTTCCTTATCAGTTCCTATATACATTATAATATAGGAAATGTTTATGGTATAGAAAGGTTATTAGTTAGATACCAATCACATTATCATAGTTCATTGATATATTTTTAATTTTTAAAATTTAATTTTTATTGAAAATTTAATTAAAATGACTGTTGAACTCGTACAATAATTATGAAAACAATACCGGGTGACGCTTACGAACGGATAATAATTTTGATTTTGTTAATATAATATTGTTGTTCTTCCATCACGGTACATAATAAATTGAGTACTTATTTATATGTTACAGTCATCTGTGCGCAATTTAAATTGAATGCAAAGGAAACGAAGAAATAAACATAATAACATAATAGCGCACCATCGCCGTATATTAATTATATTAAAACAAATGTGTATTGTAATATTGTGACATGTGTCCTATAAACTATAATGGGATAACAAGTCTCGTGTAATACTTTTCCGCGTAACTGATGACTGGATTGAATGTTTAATAGTTAGGTGAATCGTTTGTTGGCTAGCCGACGGAACACGTGCCGCCGTCCCGCAAGTGCCTTGGGGTTTCGTGATGTGCCAGTTTCACTTATCGCGCGTTGAAGACATGTAAATTCGAAGCGGCGGCGTTTATAGTATTATAATGCGGATATACCCAGCCCATAGGATTTCGGATTTTTATACGGATGTTTTGAACTATAATGATATTATGAAGTAGGTTTACCGGTTTAAAGTATTGCATGTTATTGCACGAGATGTTTCAATTTTTTCATATCGATTTTTTAAATACAGGTGTATCGTCTATGGGTTCTATATATTTTAGTAAAATAATATTATAATACATTGTACAATTTAAATATCATTTAAGACGTAATCGCATCGATGGTTCATAAGCATTATCCTTGTGCTGTCCATGACACGCGTACATTTATAGAGCAGTTTAGTGATGAATTTAATTCATATATATTTTCTTGTATACATAATTTTATTATTTGTTATCCATTATTTCTCGTAAAATTTAAATATAATTTTAAAAATTTGAAATGACTACGGTAAAACAAATCTACATAAAAATATATAGATATCCAAATATTTCAAATAGTCTATATTATATAGATGGTCGAATTTTTTGCGGTTATATATGCTTTCTACTTAGTAAAATATATGTTATATCTGTATATAGGTACTTGATACGACGACGGCACCGGAGCTCGCGACCCGCGGGTATTATCGTCGGCGAAAAACAATAATATCGTCGCGTTCCGGAGGCACGCATATATTATGTACATCTATATAATAATGATATTATACATATATTATACGTATAAATACGTATAATAAAATACGTGTAGAAGAATACTTACAATTAAAACACCCACGCGGCTGACCCCGTCGCACTACCGGTCTTAATCGGGTTCTTCGTGTATATATATAATATACACACATTATAATATCATATAATCAACATCTATAAAGCCATTGTATACGAATAATAATAATAATAATTGTACATCGGTTGTAGAACAAGCATCGCCCAACTGTATCACTACTATTATTATCATTATATGACCCATACGACGACGGTCGTGCGTAATTATTTCATTACCTACACGCGTGTATATGCACACAATAATAATATAATATACCTGGTTGGGTATAATATAGCTGGTATAGTCGTGACGTGTCAATTTGGACTCGGTGGCGGCCGGGATGGGCGTTTCGCGCGTAAACGTATGCAAGGGAAAAACGTTTATTTACTTTTTTTCCCCGTAAAAAACCGACACGATTCGCAAAAAAAGAAGTATACCCGCGACCACGGAGTACTATACTACGTATATAATATTATGAGCACCGCACAGATATACGGACGGACCGGACTGGGAGAGATGTGAGAGAGCGAGAGAGAGAGTGAGAGAGAGTGAGACGGAGCCATAAAAAGCCGAACAAAAGTCGTTCATCGTGACCTCGTTATCGGCCCCCCCGATCACCTGCTGCACTATCTGTCCGGGATCTCATCTACATTTTTATTATTCCGCCAGAGCGGTATATTTACGCGGGCGGAAAAACGCCGCGTATATAGGTACCTCCACTATATTATTACTATAACAATATATACGCGTGTATAATACCATTGTACGTTATAAACACTGAACGCGGTGCGATCGGTTAGGTTATAAGCTATTATATTATATAGGTATAGGTAAAGCGATAATAGTAATATACTATACGTAGGTACCTATATAGTATATATACATATATGTATGTATTCCGCAGTCGTCTTCTTTTACTTCTCGTTTGTGGACCATCGTCCGGCACGGTCGCCGGCGGATTTCCAACGCATATAATGATATTATATACCTATATTTAACGAACACCGCCGTCCGCGTAATTAAATTAAAAATATTTAGATAACGCGTATAGATATTGGACGTAGATTGTCAACCGGGTAGTTCCGATCGATGGTCAGTTCCAATCTATATATATACTTATATAGTGCAGAGTGTTTTAATGACTGTTTTTGTCTATTAAATCTGTATTAAAGATATGGCGAGATTATGGCGATTTCAAATGCAGCAGTATACATATTGTAACGATATCCGATCAATCTGCACAGTATATAGCTGACTCAGTTCAACGCGACTATAATATATCGTCGGTGATGCAAATATATGTGGAAAAAAAAACACCGTGAAATCTAACCGTCCACCGAACTCGAAGAACAAAAAATCGTTTTCTCGCCGTTCTCCACTTGAGGTCATACGAATAATTTACCTTACACACATGATGTAGATATATAATTTGATTGTCGGTGGTGGCGGCACGGCGGGAGGTTCGAGACGTATACCGATATAATATAATATTCTCTGTTTTCGGAGTCTATACGACATATTTTCCTAAACGTTTTGGGGTTGTCCAACACCCTACACGACGGTTTATACACCTACAACGGAGCCTTTGTAAAAAGTCGTTCGCCGTTCGGAACCGCGTCGTGTCTCCTGTAGCGACCGGCGTTCAGTGCGCACCCTCCTATCGCTCATATTTGTTATCGTCGTCGTCGTCGTCGTCGTCGTCGTCACTGCAGTTATTAATAATCGTAAAAACTTCGGGTTACCATGTATACGATATATATATATGTAAACACAGTCTCCGCCGCACGCTGCCGTTTTTGGCGAAAATACTAATGTTTTGACGTTTATTACACTTTTGTATGTACACGAACGGGGCCCCGACGTCGTGTAATAAAAGAATTATTATATTATATTATTTCACCCGAAACTTAACTATATAATAATATTCGCGCGTGTACGTGTACGCACGTCATATAATAATAAACGTTTTTTACGATTATAATTTTCAATGCTGCACCTGTGTCCAAAAGCGTATCAAATGTTGCGATAATAATGACTATATTTCGACGTGAAAAAGGGTAAACTGCCATAAACTCGTATATGGGCGTATTTGGTATACTATTGTACCAATATGTTTATAAGTAGGTATGAACTATGTAGTGTATTTTTGTCCAAATTCTAACGCGCGCCACATTGCACTACCTATTACATAATAAATTATTAAAAATTATGCAAATGTTTTCTGTTACTGTATAATAACGAGAAAAACTAATACTTACCGTGTTTTAAATGATCTAAATTTATATAAATAACAGTTTGATTGTATTTCTGTAAGTACACGACAATACGGTATATTATGTTTTATGTACTGTTTTTTAGATAAGTACCTTTTAAATTCATGATAAATCATTGTGTGTTTAATTTAAATGAATGTTTTAAGGATACTGCGACTATTACAAGTTAGAGTTTTTATACATGGATATTTAATTTTTTTAATGTTGTATTTTATTATATTATATACTTTTATTCGGCTTGAATGTACTTATACCAAATAGGAAAGAAAGGATAATGATGTATTTACGAAGAAATCCTGAGTAATTTACTCATCTAAAAAAATATTTTATAAAGTAAATAATAATATAATAGGAAAGTATAATTATTTTAATGACAACACGCATGTAGGAGTTATACTAGAAAATCCATTATAAAATTTTAGTTTTCTACAAGATTAAACAAAACGTCAATTTATATTTAATGGTTTTTACTTAAGCTTTAAAAATATGTTTATTTAATACGAAGCAAAATTACTTAACAAATAATTATTTTATTTTATTTACATTATAAATCTCATAAAGGTATATATAATATAAAGTGTATAACTATTATAACAAAAATACAATAGCACTATCATTTGAATAAGTACCTAATACTAACCTTAAACAAATATAAATTTAATTTCATTATAAACCCGTGTTTTTAAACCATTTGTAGATTGTTCATTTATATTTTATTTTAAAATAATCGTCTATATTATTATGTTTAAGTAAGAATAGTTTTGTGTAGATTTGACCGGTCAGTAAAAAACAATACTACCTACCACTTTAATACTAATTTTTTTTAAATTACGCATTTCCTCGAGTTAAATATCAAACCTATTATTGTTATCGCATATAAAACAAAAATCATAATATGCATTAATAAATCATGTTTTTGAAGACTTGCGCATATCGTGCGTCATCTTTGTATAGTCTTGCTTTTTAATGACCTACGGGATTTGCACTGGACCGTGACGTTCAAATGAACAATATCAGATTGGTCAACTATTTAAGTATACCTGTAGATCACACCGTTTAGCAACAACATATTATAATATATTTGGATTCTAGGTGGGTTTCACACAGATATTTTACGAATTTCAACGTATCATTATCGTACATTATATCGACGTGTAACTATTTATCATATTATAGGTATACAATATTGTGTTTATTGTTTAGTACACCAAAGTGCAATTCAGTACACTATTTTCACAATTAAAAAATGTTTGTGGGTTAATGCAAAAGTATCAAGTTTTTGTAAGTGTACGGTGTTGTTATTATTAATGTGGTACATTTTAAGTTTTTAATGAATGTCTATTTGTACGAAATAGAATAGTATAATATATTGTACTACTATAATTATATATACTATTTTTGTAGAAATAAATGTTATTGACATTTTGAAATTATATAGCGAATGGTAGGCATAATCATGCATTTTCTATGCACTCAAAATATGATATAAATTATTTTTGCACAACAGTATTTCTATATCCATCTATTTTTATGTATTTATTATTATAGTTAAGTAATTCGATTATTTGCAAAGTGGTTTACATAAAAGGAATATCAATAGCTAATTATTTGTAAAGAAGTTATTTATTTTCACTTTCAAATGCTTAGGTACCAACAGGCTATACCTGCAATAGTATAACATTTTTTTTAAAATAACCATTTTATCAGATTTTATTTTTTCAACTAGGTTAGGTTAGGTTACTATAAAATTATTATCATACACTGCCATAAATGACAGATGTAAAATTGATGTCGATCACGACATAACAATAACGCTTTATACTATACCGCAAATCCGCATGTATAATGGTATATTATGCGTATATATAATATATATATATATATCGAATTGTATCAAATTATTTTTAAATCATTTTCTTTTTATAATTAATCAGGTATGGATGATCAATCGGATTAGATAGATTTCCACGAAAACATTTCATCCAAATCGGCGTGTCTCTTGGTTAAGATTACAGACGATTATTTCCGATCCACCCGAATTGAGTTCATATAGTTCCGCAATCGCGCGCGCGTTTCATTGTCAATTCGTCAACCGTTTTCAGCGCAAATTCTTGTAAAAAAAAAAAAAAACCACGACGCGCGATTCGTTCATCCGGAGCAAAAGGATTATTGTGTGCTCCGTGCCGATGAGTTGACAGTCCCCCGACAGCTGTTTAGTAGTAAAAAAAAAAAAAAAAAACCCCGACCCGAGAAAAGAGAGACGTAGGAGTTTGTCGCGCGCGCCCGAATGCGAATAATGCATTTTTTTCCTTCCATAAAGAGGCACATTATTATGTAATAATATTTTCATCTGAGCGGGACAGATGGTCGGTGTGCGGTGCTTTAAAAAGGCGTTAAACGACACCGATAATCGTCGGGCCCACAGACGCACAAGTCTATTTGCTCTCCCCCTCTCGCTCTTACTGTACAGGTATGTATATATTCGTAGGTTGGTTGGGTTGGACGGTATACATACCTATTATAATATTATATGTGAGTATATGAATGTGTATAATATGTAAAGGTACGCGCACAACACGGGTGGTGTATCCTATACCAAAGACTCAGCCGCCACTGCTGCAATGCCGACCGTTCAATCGCCACTTTACTTCTTACATAATGCCTATAAACGTCATTTTCGACATTCAATAAATGTCCGTCTTGGATTCCACAGTGTACTATATCTACAACTGTGCCAAAAAGTGACCGAAAAGAGGCAAAAAAAAATAATAATACTCAATAAAATATGTATCAAAATTCACGGTGCCGTGTACAATAATGGCTTGTAACGTATATTTTAGGTACCTACTTATATTTTGAATTGTGTGTATTCCTCAGAATTATTGGAATCTTTAGAATAGGTACTACCTACCAGAATATAGCATTATAAGATTACCAGTACCTAAACATTGTTACACATGTTATTATTATAGTATTCCTTTTAAACTATTATGAGTTTTTAAAATAGTTAATAAAGAAGTGATGGATCAGAAAAAAAAATACTCGGTAATTTGGGTATAATTTATCATTTATTTTCTTGGGCATTTTATTATTCTGTTAAAGTATTGAATTTGATAATATAAAGTATATTTGTTGCACAATTATAAAATGTCATGTACTATTATGTGACAAATTAAAAACGTTTATTGAAGTTTTTTTAATTAATTCATCTATCTATTCAATTCAATAAAATAAATAAGAAAAATATTATTACTTATTTTTTTTTTTTAAAAAACATTGATTTATTTAATGAATAAAGTGTGAATGTGGACCATGTGTATACTGGTGTTAATATTATATATATATTATACTATAATATATAAATAAAAAGATATGAGCTGTATATTATAATATATATATATATTGACATTATGTTTTGTCAAAGCAAAATGAATTGTAATATTTATAATCTATAGATGCAATTATAAAAAAAATTGAAGTACACTGTTGGTCGTATTTACTAATAATGACCAATGCGAATTGGTTATTAAATATTTGATCTACCGGAAGCCGGAAAATATGGAGTTAAATAAATCGCTATGTGTATAAAATGAGCATCTTTATGACTTATATATTGTTATATTGAATTTGTGTAGTGTAATGAAATACCCAATAAACTATATTTTATTCAACTTCTTGTACCTAACTTACTTTACTTAAATTTAATTTTGATAAAATACGACCATAAATCGTTTATTGCATTCTATGTTTGACGTAGAAAATTAATTAAATGGCCCATAAAATATTTCATTCTATATCATTGCAATTTATGATTATGACTGAAACATACCTATATTATAGCTGCTATTTTAGTGAGGTTAAATTAACGATTTCATTTCCGTTTTTTATCAGACATCGAATTCCCTTGTACACTTACAATTATATTCATTATACAAAGTCGTGATACGTTTTCTTTGAACTTATTATTCATATTTAAAAATATTCCGATTAACATAGGTTATACTTAAATTTTGATGTAAGCATACAATTAAATATAAACGTGTACCGATATATACATATATATTATATTGCTATTGACTTATCATCGTAATCCTCCTCCCGGCTATATCTTTCGGAGTCATCATCATGCATATGGGTGGATAATGGGTCTCACAAATTACTTGTAAGCCGGCCGCACACGATTTAATTTGCACCGGGCAACATAAAAACCAATATTAATCACGGGAAGGTATAATGAGAGTCTGTCGGCATATTCAAAGTACACGCAAAACCTGTAGACCGTCTCCCATACGAAAACGTGTTAACTTGTGTTTTACAATGTTAAAGGTCGGTTATATAAGACTGAATGTTTTTTTTTTTTTTTTTTACATAATTTTTTAATTGCTTGCTGCTCGAAGGACAAATGAACCGCCGCCGAGGTTCAAAGAGTGCCCTATGGGTATGTGATATTGGTCGGATTTAAACAGTAATAATTTCCCTACATATTGTGTTTAATTGTTTAAGACGTTGAAAGAAAAAAAACAATATCTTTACTGTTTGTCTGTTTCTTATTTGCGGTGTATAAACAAAATATATTATAATATGTAATTATCGCTGTTAGAAAAATGATTGAGAGAAATTTGTGGAATATCGTGAGTTTAGAAAATACAATTTATACTAATTGTAATTTTGCCCATAGTTTTTTAATTTAATTTTATTGTGCAATCAAGCTATGGCAACAATTAATAAGGCACTAATCATAAGTCAACTTATTGTTCGCTTAATACAGATTGTGTGATATAATAAAAAAATGTTAAAAAAGTTTATGATACACTTGTTCTTATATTTAACTATCATATAAGTAAATTTCGTTATACATACCACGAAAACCGAAGATTAATGATTTATTAATAAATTAATATTATATACCTATCCAAGCAAAGACAGAAAGTGGAATAATATATTATATAATATAACTGTTTATTTTATTATACGCGCGAATAGGTGTAGCCCATATATGCCATACAAAACAAATTTATCATTTTCGTTAAAAGTAACATTTTATTTTAATTATTTTAAATGCTATAAATAAACCCGGAAACATGTATAATAGAACGTTGAAGTACAACGCACAATACTATAAACTTGCAGTATAAAGGTGTGTATGCTGCAGCATATTATATACCTGCAGTACTGCAGTAAAACGCATATTATGCATATTATTTCTAGGTTTACACAACTATGCGTTTTATATTATAAACGGATAGATATGCATAAAATATTATTTTCGCCTTTGTCTTTCAAACGGTCTGATAAACATTTCGGAAAAATTATTTAAACCGACGACTGCAGCTAGGTATAATATATAATTGTGACCACTGTTCGGTATATACGTCGAACGCGCGTTTTAAGTGCTGCACGTCCTTCCACACACACACACACACACACACACACACACACACACAAATATTATACATAATATTATTATTATAATATGTATAATACGATACGATATAGCCAATATAGTAGCCGCAGGAGCGCCATTTCCTGCCAAAGAACAACGGTACCCCGGACAGTACGTGTACGTATGCGCAATGTTTATAAGAGACACATTTATCCCGCCGTGCATAATTTGCGATTGTACATAAATATATATATATATATATATAAAGTATGGCATTATAATAATGTGTACAGTATATATTATATATTGTGCGCGCGTGTATATATATAAGCGTTTTGGAGTTTAGGCACCGTCTCATCATCGTACTTATATATATATATATAATAATATAATATATTTTTCGCTATATAATGCCACTGTATGGTAATTTTTTTTTTTTTTAAATATCATTATTATTGTCACCGTCGCCTTACCTACATTTTATGCTTCGGACTGCGAATGCATAATTAAACAATATAAATAACACAACGTGTGCCGAAATCGAATGACCGCATTATTGTTTTTTTTTTATATATACGTATAAACATACCATATACAATACAATATATTACTACATAGGTAGGTATTATAATATAATACTACTACGCACAGTAATACAAGACTGGTATGCAATCGGGATTGTAAATGTATATATGTATACAATTATAAACAAAACCTTATACAGGGCGATTTTGATTCACAAAGCATGCTCACCCTCATTTTTTAATTTAATAATGAATTTATTCGAATTATGATTTTTGGAATCTTTAAATTTTTACTTAAAATCCATCATATTTTCAAATACCTACTCGAGTTTTTTTTATACTACTTATAATGAATGTCACATGGGGTGAACAAACTTATGTTTTTTTTCCAATGAAAATTCCTCTTTAATATATTGTCAAAATTTAACGAGTATTTTTTTTAAAATATTTCGATGTGCCAAATTCAAAATACAAAAGATTAGTTTTTCAGTCATTAAAAGTTTTTACTCACGGTTAAAGTCCTTAAAAATTGTACACACATTTAGATTGTAAATTCAATGAATGTCTTTATTGAAAATAAATCTATATTATTTAATACAATATCTGCTACTTATATTTAAAATTCATTTAATTTTTATCTTAAATCGTTACTTCACTACTGCATGACGTTAATATTTTGTACACGATTTAAAAATTTGAATTTTTTGTTTTGTTTTAATCACAAACACTAAACATTTTAAATAAGCAATGCCGCGAGTCCATAGGAATCAAGATGTTTCAACTTTACGGACGGAAAGTTCGATAAACTCGTGTGTATAGTCATTAAATATCGTCGGGGTAATTAAGACGAGGATATGAAGATTGTTAAGTTCAAAGGTTGTAAAAAAAGATTGTAAAACTCGCAAGGAAAGAAAAAAAAACACTAGCGTGATAATACACGGCGTTTTTGCCATTAGACCGTGAGAGAGTACAACGTTGTTACAGTTTATAACGGCCATAAAGTCCACGTTGTGCATAAATTAAATTGGTACAGCGAAATCCGATGATTGGGATTAGCTAGGTACGCAAAACTAAATTAGATGGAAACCCGCAAGAACGGACGTACATTATATGCATAAATTACGTTATTATTATTATTATTATTATTGTTCATATGGGAGCAAACTGGTTTGGTCACGACTTCTGGACATTAAAATAAAATAAAATAATATGTTTTACAAGTTATAAAATAATACGCGTAATACCTATACGCGCATACTCTATAGTAAGTAAAATATCTCCTATATAAGTCCTTTAAACCTATACACGTGTATGCAATACATATAATAATATGTAATATGTGCTCCGTACTTGTCGACGTTACATGCTAATACCGTGTTTTAATAATGAGTATTGAGATGTAAAACGAGACGGTCACTTGTCCGATTAAAATCGCCAACAATTACTGTCGTGGTCGGCAATGTATATAAGCCTCGGTGGCTGGACGGGCACGACATACGATACGCAGTATTATAGACGTATTGCGTATAAACGTATATACGTGTACAACTGGACTATAATACTATTATAACAAATTAGCCAAGGTCGCGTGAAACTTATAAGTCAAAGTCAATGTCGTCTGGAAAGATTCACCGATAGCGCATAATATCTCTATAGTGGTGTGCAGATCGAATTCAGTAAAATATTGTTACAATATAAAGTCCGTCATTATCATATTGTAATAGTCTTTCAATTAAACATTGTACTATGCGTGCAGGATGTGTACAGTTAGTATTATATTGTCGGTACCTAATGTGCATTAGGATTCAGGAATTCAGGAATAGCCGAATAGGTGTAAGACTACATAGAGATATGGAGTGTAAAACATATTTTTTCGCGGCTATAAGTACTTAATTTATACTTCTTTCATTTTTATACGTATAATAATATAATATAATATAATTTACGATTTTTATGTCGAGCACACTTCTCATCTCGTTTATATCGACAAAAACAGTGGCGTATTAAGAGTCGTATTTTTTAGCTATTTTTTTTTTATTTTTCTAAAAATTTTTACCACCGAAAAATATTAGCATACTATTATACTTATTACTGTATATAATATTAATATAGTTCTGAATGGAATCCAAAATCAAATCATATATGATTTAAACTGAAATTATTTGCCTGATAGTTTTACATACCTATAAATTAACTTAAAATGAGTTTTTTAGCAGCAAAATTATAAGGAAATATTGAAAGAATTTAATCTGTCTTAACAGTGGTCTACTGCTCTGCTAATTGTCTATTGTCTTTATTGCTCGTGGTATTTTAGAGCTGACAATACATTTTCCGTGCATTCATAAATGAATTATGTGATGTATTTTAAACTGAATGAAATTAGGAACTGAAAAGAATACAAAAAATGAATAATGTTTAAATATAAAAATATAACATAATATATTATTTGTAAGTTAAATCGAAATGACATATTATTATGATTATGTACAAAGATTCATGTGTAAATAAATTGATTTAACGGGTGTTTCTCTACAAATTGACGTATAATAATGAATGGTCGTTATCAGTTTAAATATTAACCCCGTTTTTCTTTCGTCAAAAATGATTAAAGTTGTATTATAAAAACAATAGAACGGTATGATAACACTCGACCTTTATTCTAGAAACGCCATAATGCCATACTATAACACTCAACGATTTTCAAACGCAGAACCCTTACGGCAGCTTTTCATTAGTACTTACTATACTTAAGTACATACATTGTATATTTTTCGATATATTAGCGCAAACTATGATGAATTATAATACCTTTCGTTAAATAAAGTTAATAACAACTGAATTGTAATAAATAGTTATCGTAGTGGTAAGATACATTATAGAATTTGATCTTAACAGTTATTACGTGTTTAAAAATGGTTTTTTTAGTTATCATTTTGCGTTTTTTTTTTTCAATACAGATTAAAATTTACAGTAGAAAATATACAAAATTATAGCAATGTGGAAACAATTAATCACCGGAGTATTAAAAGTTTAAATTTAATAATAATTAGTAGGGACAGTCGTATACATGTAGAAAAAAATATTTCGATTTTTGATCAAACGGAAATTATGAATAAAACAAAAAATAAATTAATATTCATATCTGTTAAAATATTATTTGAAAAATACGTCCGGTGTGCATGCATGTTGAACACGTAATGAGCAGTGACCTGTATAGTCTATGCCAACCAAATAGTTCTGCGTACTCAATTAATTATACCTAGTCAAAATACCACCAATCCTTTCTAATCTGATCGGACAGTGCGTTTAAATGTACACTGTCCGACGGTCACGCGCGCTACCGCCTGCAGACCAAAATCGTATATACAATGATATATATTATTATTATATTATGATGATGAATATTCATCGCGCTCACGGATGACACAAGTATTTTGCATGCACTAACAAAATATAATGAATCGAGCAATATTGTCGAACTCGGGTTTGCTCACGAATAACGACTCCTATATTATAATATATAGGTAGTATAGTGTTGTGCCGGAATCGTCATCCGGTGTGAGCTTACACGCGTAAAATACGTAATATAATTGTATATACTTTTTATACCGCACGGGATCGAACGATAAACGGATCGAGTGAAATAGATACGACTGCGAATAAATAATTATAAATTTCGCTCTATTGACATCGCGAAGACAGCATCGGAGTATTATTTTATGTAACAAAAAAAAAAAAAAAAAAGATGTGCGAGACGTAGTCGCGCGGAAAAGGTCAGTGGCGACGCGCGAAGTGGCGCCGCTGTGCCGCAACAAAGAAAAATTAATGAAACGATATAACCTAAATAACCAGCGTTATGAGTTTATTTAAAAGAAAATTATATTATATTTTATAATTATGGCGCAACACAAAACTAAACTCAAACGCAATTCGTACCGATATTTCTATTACGAATATCAGCATGTGTATTATACGAGTAATAATGGCTAAAGGTTTTAAGCAACGCGTCTCTGACGTGTGCACCCGCGATAGGCCGCCTTATGTCGAGCGATAAAACGAATTAAAATATTATTTTGACGTTAAACAAAATACAGCCGACTCTGTGGTGTGAGTCACTCGGTGGGAGACGCATGCGGCACGGCGTTAAAATATAATATATGAAAACTGTTTATTTCAAGAGCGTATATTATATAATATTTGTATGCAAACGTCGACTTATCCTTGCCGGTGCGGCGCATAATGTCGTACTGCCACGGGTCGAAAACGGTTTCGACTCGCGGAGTACAATTGACGGACGTGAAGAATACAGGGTGGTCCAGGAAATTATGTGACCGGTTGTGTTAATAGGTATCGGTGTTATTACTCGTGATGAATGTACGTAATCGTTAAAGATCGAAACCTAATCGAAATCAAAATACCCTTTTAAAAATCGTGAAATATTATAATTCACTGGTGGTTACCTGCATGATATACGCATACTCGCGGACAAAGCCTTCAATCGACTTTTTGTGGTTTTCGCGTGAAAAATGTCACTTCGCGTTTTATGAGAAAATGCTAATTGGATGTAAACAAATAAAAGTCAATCATTTTTAATGGGCGACTATAGTTCTGCTGGCTGGCGAATACACAGCGTGGCTGAGTTTATTATTGCGATAGAATTCGATAGTTTTTATTTGCTAGTTTTTGTTCCTGAGATATATATATACAATGTGTATACTTTTGATACCTGGTGTTCTGGTTCTTATTCGACACGAGCGTAAGACTATATATATATAATACGAGACATAATAGCTATTATTATAATAATACAATATGTATGAATGCATTTTTGTTTCGCCGAGTTTTATTAAACCACTACGGTTTGCAGATTACAGTATCGGATAAAAGGGTTGGCGCTTTCATTATTGTGTGCGGCGGGACAAATATGTTGCAGTGTATATAATAATAATATGTATAGTGTGTGTGTATATATATATATAAATATAGCGTGAGTCCGTGAGTGTATCTAGGTATATCGTGTGCGCATACGAGGCACGAGCGACAGATGTTCGACAAAAATGTGTACGTCTGCACAACCCTTTTTCTCCCCTGTTTTTCTTTTTGGCACACGTCGTAAACAGGTCTCTCCGTCGGCGGTCGTTGTTATCGGTATACGACCGAATATTATACGGCCCAACAAACCTCCTCCGCGCACACGTCAACCGTATATTATACGCCACAGCTATTATACACGTAAGTATATTATATATTATATACCTATATGCACATGCCCATATAGTCGTTAGCCGGCGATCACGGTCACCTAGGGCAACCCAGCTACTTATACCGTGGTTCTTAGATGTGTATTCTTTTTGGACGGTATATACTATATACGAAATAATGATAATATCTAACTTACCCCATTTGGTACACCTATCGACAACAACATCTATGTGGTGGCGGTGGGTGGGAGGGACTTTACCCCAAACCAACAAAATGTATATATATAATTATTATATTAAAACGGAGACGACAAAAACAATGTATTTCGGGTGAGAAGCATAAGTACTTCGAGTGGTTGGCACTCTAACGTTTATAAACGGGGGAGGGAATTATTGGCTTGCTGTGTGAACTTTTGGGGAATGTCCTGGGAAATTATGAATATTTGAACCCGGGGGGAAATCCACACACACGACGCGCTGACGGTCTTTAGAGATTGCAACAACAATTATCGTTTTTATTATTTCTCTATTGTTCAGTAATAATATACATATACTTATACATATACATATATAGGTACATACGTTTTAAACTATACAAATTAATTTGTAATTTTTCAATTGAATTACCTATTATCTACTTATGCCTAGGTGTTTACTAATAGTTTTCAATAGTCATGAAATATCCATCATATCAATTATGACTCATTATACACTCAAATTACATTATAACTGTCAATCGTAATTTGTAATAGTACCTTATTTACAATATATGTATATACTTATTATTAATCAGAAAAATATTAAAATTTGTAGATTATTACTATTATCTTATTTTCATAAAAGTGTATGACGAAAATATAATGTAAATAATATTTCTACTAGTGGACTTCTGCAACAGTCAGATAAATAAAATATTCAAATGTTGAATTATTTTGACATCACATTTATTGCTAAAATTATTTTAGGCTATTAAAAATACAATTATTATTTTAGTACCTTATTATTAGTATAACAACATACTTCAGTGACCGCCTTTCTGCAGAGCAGAAAAATATTTTAAGACAATAATAACTGACGTCAGTTGTGTTTCGTTAAGCCATTTGTTTTGCTTACATTATTTGGTGGATTGTAGATGTGTAATGTGTTATAAATTAAATTTAAAAGCGTTTCTTCAATGTATTCTTAAATTGATTCTGGACAGAGTTGTTTTTGCAGTTTATTTTGTTTTTCAATTTTCTCAAAGCCTACAGGGAATTTCGCAATTCTGACATACCCGAAGAACAATCTATACACAATTTCAATACAAAGTATAAAATATGTCTTATATTTGAAACTTCAGTAGCATTTGTTGCTATATACCCGCGTAATCTAAAAAATACTCTAAAAAAAAAATACAAACAACTATAAAACCAATAGTTTTCTGGCTCTGCCCAAAATAATACCTATAATAGTCACTACAAAACATCAAGTCTGTTTTTCTTGGTTATAATAATAATTAAAATGCAAAAACTAACCTTTTTAAATTATCATACCATCGACTTGAGAGTTCTTTTCTATTAAACATTTTTGACCACTTTTCAAAATCCCTCTTCAAAATATATTAAGTAGTTTTCGAAGTCTTACCTTATTTTTTCTTTCCGCACTTGAGATGTATTCTTTAGGAACGTACATTATTGATTATTCACAGTATTCATTGAGTTTATTACTTATTCTATATTGTGCGCTAGGTATTTAACTTAATAACCAATTTTATTTTTTTAAGTATCAATTTAGACGAAGTTGTAGTAAAGTACCAAAGTATATAAAGTATACATGAGTATTACACATAGCAGTAAAAACATTTAGTTTAAAATAATATTAGTAGCTAAATAAATGTCATGAAATTATATTATCTGAAAATATTATTGAATGTAGTAAACATTTCAGGGTAATTATGCTTTTAGGAATATGTCTAGACGTAAAACTTAATAAGTATATATTACCAAAGTACAACACAATTCAAAATATTCAGTTTACAGATAAATTAAGCTAATGTACATGGTTTCAGACACTTAAAAGTCTAGACTTACAATAATTATTCATCTAAATTGCTTTCGTTATATTGTCACAAACATAATAACTGCAAATGGATATTTTAAAATAAAAATAATAGAAAATCAATCTGGATACCTAATAAAAATCCTCACAAACCATAAAATATTAAGATAATATTCGGCCGTACGTTTTGATTGTATCATAATATGACATATGAATACAAAAATATAATAATATCATATAAAACAGTACAAAAAGTTAAAAATATTTAAAAAAACATAACAACAATTATTATTTAAACATTTATTAATTTTAAGACTTTTTACTATGGAGTATGGTATTAAAGAAAACAATTATATTTTGTTTCCTAAATCAGGTTAAATATAGCTTTGTTTAAAATATAGAAGCCGATGGTACATAATATTTTGTTTAAAGAAGTGTAGCAGTATTTTAGTAAATAATTTAAAAAATTTCATAACCACTGTCTATAATTATATCTTTTATATTATTATTGTTAAGATTATGAGTCCTATTACTTATACAGATTATATAATTAAAATCAAAATGTTTTTAATGCCATAATTTGAGTGTATATAATATTTAATAAATAAAAAGCAGTTAACGTGATATATTTTTTTAAAGTGAGATATAAATAAAAATAAAAATTGTTATATATTTTTCGTAATCAAATACCTACTGTAAATATTAAAGTCAACAAGATCATATTGTTCCTGTTGAGTAAATAATCGCCATATTATCTTGTGGAATATTTCATAAAATACTACAGCAATAATATAAAATAAAAATACATAATATTATCGAGTATCATCGTTCATCATACATTTATACTGTGTATAGTGTGCATTAGAGGTAAAACGAATTTATAATAACGACGATTATCGTCTAAAGCATGTAAAGCATAAAATTATTGTAGATACCAAGAGGCCCATGAATGACGACTATGTTCAATGCTTTTTGTCTGTATAAATACATATTACATATCATTATTATTATTATTATTATTATAAACGTAACAACAGAAATATAGTATCAAATAAGAAAACGCATTAGTGTAGTGTATAATCATTGTAGGATTACTCACATTGCTCATTAAGTAGAGTAAAAATTCATTTTTGTTAAGATTTTTTTAACCGCATATGTTGTGTACGTATATTAGTATAATACTATTAAATATTTTATAATAACAATTAAAAACGCATTAAAATAATTCTCGACTAAAATATTTACTCACGGGTAATGCACAATAAATTATGATTCAAGAAAATTTTGTTTTTAATATTGTATTGTAAAAGTTAAGGTTTATAATTCTGCATATCGTCTTTCATCTTGAAATTTTGTTTTATATTTGTTCTCTGCGCAGTTTTATATTTTGTTTTTATAATTATGAGAAGGTCGGATGCACACGAGTCTCCTGACTTGATTGAATCCGTTAGCACAGCGTTTCGTAAATTATTACGATTCTGTGAGGTCTCCGGGTAAAATATATTATTATACGAATATTATGGCATGATTATAGCAATCACCATATTTACTAAAAACTATCGTAAGCCGTTATTAGCAAAATTGATCTGTTTATTATGCTCATTTCGCCTTTCAACTAAATTCAAGTGCACAATATTATGATATAAGTACTATATTTTTGAAATTAATACAACTTTTAATACTTAAACATAAGCTCTTTGTTATACTATAGATTGAATAGTACAATTTTTTTTTTTGGTAAACTATATTTATTTTGGTATAATACATTAATTTCGACCATGCCATTGATTGGTTGACATCATCTCCATAACTATCCATATATTAGATATCTAATGTATTTATTATACATGTATTATTATTCATTACATCATACACTATATATTACATACTGTCACTTTATACCTATATTAATTACATGGGACATGAGTACATTATATGATGGATATTGGGTAACTGTCATGGTATTCATTTTATTAGATAGACTCGTGTCAAATTAAATATAGTATCATATTAATGATTACAATACTATAATAGATAGGCAGTAAAACAGCGGTAAAATTATGTTTAGAAATTTGACTAAAATCAATTAAATTATTTGTGTAGGTACCTATATAGAAAAGTGTAAAAGTGTACGTTTATGCAGTTTTACTGCCGAAGAGTTCAATGACAAATGCTTTTTCCGCTACTGTGCAGTACCTGTACCTATAACACTACGACCATTATAAAAACGGTAAATTTAAAATAAACAGATAGGCAATTTTTAAAAAGAACTATAATAACGTTGTACTCTTGAATAAACTAATGTTTTAAAGTCAAACATAACGTGATAAATGTCTAGCCCGACTTCATTGGATCGTAAAACGTATATACCTATATTGCAACAACGTCTGAGGGACATTATTATATGTACACACAAGCCATAAAATCAAAACACATTCATTGTGGCTCATAATGAACGTTTAGAAGTTTTTTTTGTTATTATAAATTATTACACGAGTCATTCGTTTATTGTTAATTTATCTTATAGGCGTTATGCAGGTAGACATTAGAGGTTTTTTATGTCCATCGTAATCGTTTTGATCGCGTTAGAATTTAGCAATATATGGGAACATGTATAATACATTGTGGATATTAGTTGATTCGTAGAATTACAAATATTGTTATTATATATATATATATATATATGTTTATAATTTATTAACATTACACTATATTGAGGTAAAAAATATAATTTTTTTTTTTTATTTACGAAAAGAAAAACAATCTATACACACACGTGTACAATAAGTTATTATAATATCAAAATACATTCGTAACGTGAATCGATTATTGACGAGTCTCCTTATGTCACCGATTGGTAATACCCCACGTATATAATAGTTTAATATTGTGAAGTTGGATGCCAACTTGTAAACTTTTTAGCTACATACCTATAAATTGTCTATATAATGTATAAATTGATTTTTAGTATAAAAGTAGTTTTTAGCTTTTTGCTTATGGTACCTAGTTGAATTCACGTGTCTGCAGTAAATTTATTTCATGTGAATCCATGAATTTATTTCACGTGCATTTTTTTTTATTAATACACGTGGAATTTTATTTTCAATGCATTTAATATATTCTAGTGATTTCTAGTTTCTACGCAGCGGCGATCGGTAATCAGTTATTTATTTTGAACCCGAAGTTTTTGCTTCACTCATTCTATTT
Organism: Rhopalosiphum padi; assembly: GCF_020882245.1. Lineage (NCBI taxonomy): Eukaryota > Metazoa > Arthropoda > Insecta > Hemiptera > Aphididae > Rhopalosiphum > Rhopalosiphum padi. Next base: position 87,947,701 of record NC_083597.1, read on the forward strand.
TTTTACGATATAACACTACTTATGAAACATTTATTTCTGGAATAGTAAGTATAGATATTTTTAATTTTTAACCCGTGATTTACCATTTAATTATCAAGTGAATTAAATTCGTAGATTTTTAAATTTAAATATGATCACAATGTGATCACGTGAATCTTATCTTGTGATAAAATCCAAAGGTTCTAGACTACAATTATTTAATCTTTAACTTTATGGAAATATAAAATATAATGTATTGGATTAATATAATAATGTACAGTTGTTTGTTAAAAATCTATTTTGATGTAAGAATTATATCGAATCAAAAATTAATTTTTTATCGTACAATTTAAATATATAAAATATGTTTTGCATATAATAATCATTTAATATACTCGTAATATTGTACACGCGCGGGTTCTTAATTTTGAAATAATAGATATAATGTTTTAGTTAAATTTAACTTTGAATTTTTATGGTTTAAATAATGAAAACATGCTAATGTATTTCTTATGGCCTGCTCTGCAGTTAATAATACTCATTTAAAATTTGTAAAAAACTCCTTTCGAAGTATTTTTTAACATATACTATCGTTATATTGTACATTTACTAAATTTATTTACATACTTTATTTTTGCACTATTGATTTGAAACAGCTTATATATTTTACATTTTAGGCTTTGATGGCGTAGATAAAATCTAACAATAAGGTAATAATATTATAATAAAAGTCAGTCGTTAAATAAAACAATAAAAATTAGCTTGAATTATTATTGACTTACGTATCCATTTTATACAAATCATATTACATATTATTGTTTTGCTATAACTACGGTATACGGTTGCGACAAGATTAGTCGGTATAATAATAACAATAATATAGTATAATGTTATACTAACAATGTATAACGCCACTGCAATTATTATCTCGTACCTCTATGTATATTGACTTTTGTTCGTTTTTAGCATTACATAATATAAATTTACGCGTGTACTATATATTATGTACGTGGATAAAAATCGTAGCGGCATCGACGGCGACGCGGACCAGAGAGGTCGTTCATCAATCACGGTAGCTGCCAAAACTACACCCTGTAATTTATCCCTCGGCGATAAGGCTCATCCCTGGGCCCGGGCGGCTCCTTTAAGCCGTTGCAAACAAATTACGTTTTACATTAGGGACCCGAAAAAAAGATGGAAAAAAACCAGAGACCGGTTATATAGTTTATGGAAATATATATAAGAAAAGAGGGTGGTGGAAATAAAATATGAAGAAAGAAAGAGACCAACGTATATTATAATATGATATTTCGGAAGATTAATGAAACTCAGGTCATTTTTGAAGTGGCCGCCTTGACGCCACTGCAGTAATTATAGAAACGATTTCTGTTGATGACGTAGACGTATACACCTAAATTGTATTTTTTTCCCCTCCGAGATTTTTATACACCTACAACCGAGTTGGTCGCCAGTGTGGTTTTTATTTATTATATTATATAATATAATGTTGGTGGATTTATTATTTTATTATTATTATTATTATTATTATTATTGTTATTATATTATTATTTATTTATTGTTGTTGTAAAATATAATTTTGATTTTCACGTAGGCATTATAAGCATAATATCGTTCGTGTTCTATACACAGTCTGCATAATAGGTACAGGTAATACGGAAACTATTAAAAATGTATTTTCGACGGGATTCGGATATATAATGTTCGTATAATATTAATTGTGGTCAATATAATATAAAATGTTTCAATTCTGGATTTCGTTTAGATCTATCGTCGTATCGTGGACGCGCGCAGAGGAGTTAAGTCGTATATTTTATTTTCAATTAGTAACGTAAAGACATCATCAAGTGTATAAAATAATAAAATTCACGAACCGTTTTAGTTTTACGCGTTGTACCCACTCTAAGTCGACGACGACAACAACCACATCTATCATTTACGCTGAAGCGGTCCATTACGGTCCAGATCAAAAATCGACCGGTATACAATCGAATTACGAAATCAGTTCAATATCGGTTCGCCTCGGCGTTCCACGTACATAACATTATATAATACGACGACTATCTACTTCAATCGTATGCGTATATATATATATACATGACAATGGATTTCTTTCCTGTACGGAGGCGCACTGCACACACACACACACACACACACACACAATAATATATATATATATATATATATATTTTACTTTTTATTGTTGCCATTCGCGTCGAACCCGTCTCGGTCATTGTTTTGCGCCTCTCGGAGCAGGAAAAAAAAACACACACAGACAACAGCGCAACCGCAATTTAAACAGGTGTGAGCGCGCACCTGTCAATTAAACCAGACCTCAGATATGATCTGCACGCGATATTTTACAGCTTCGCGCACAGTATTTATACACATTGTCGCCTCATAACAGGCGCAGATATCGCGGCGGGTCCTTATCGATTAGCTTATTAAAATGAGCTACACACGGTAGTCGGGACACCAGCGGATTATTATTATTATTATTATTAGTATATATTATATATTATATTATAATATGGTATGCGCGTAAACGACGTGCTGCAACGAGTCCCGTATATAGATATAGGCGATACACAACACCAATACGACATACATACCTATATCGTATACTTGTATAGTCTATGGGTGCCTACTGCGTATTACGAGATTACAATATTATTATATCTGTGCGTTATTTAAATATTTGTTCACGATATACGCGTATCTACATGATATCCGTTTAAATATGCAGATATCATCGTATCGCAATTAGTTCTGAAGCTGTGTTTTACTTGGTATAAATATAATTATAATTATCAGTATACACGACAATACGTATAAGAATACCTATATGTGATATTGTGATTGTATTGATATCGAACGATCGATTTATTCGGTTTTTAGATTTGGTAGGTGTACTATAATACGAGCAGTAGGTATACAATAATATAATATATTCGGAGCGCTTTAGTTGCGTTTCGATTTTCGAATTACTTTTGTACACGAATCGCATCCCGTATCTATTGACGCGACAAGCGACTCGTTTATTTTGATCAGGTGTTTTTAAATAATAACTATTCGTGTTTATATTGTATATTGTAAACTCATAGTAATAATATTAAGACTTGTGAGTTATATCTACGAGTATCATGTATATTATAGGTATAAAATAAATCTAAATATCTAAAAATTTACCTTTAATCTTTATACGATAAATTCATTCATATAACTTAATACCTATTCAACTTTTAATATCATCGATAATTTGCAATGGGTTTTGGTTTTCGCTTAAAGTTGTAAACCACCCACGCACAAAATTCAAAACGACTAGGTTCAGAACGAAGACTAAATATTTAAATAAATATCAAACACTATTACACTTTGGCATATCGCAATAAGATAATTTATAACCGTTTGGTAAACCTTTCAGTTTAGGACATAAACCATTAAAAAGATAATATTTTAATCGTTTATCTAGAACAGACAATTTCATAAGACATTTGATTAATTTTTTAAGAATTAGAATTTTTCGAGTATTAAAAAAAGACTGTCTGTCTGATATGATAAGACGTAATTCATCTAGGCACATTTTTTTTTTTTTTTTGGTACCTACGCAACTCGTGTGAACCCAACATACTATTATTATTACTGTCTTTTTTATATATACGAGTTTATATATATATATATATATATATGGTAAGCCGTTCTTGTATATTTTACGCTCTTTCATATATTTCTTGTTATATTTTCAAATATATTATTTATTATACTACATTGTCATACATATTATACCTATATATATATATTATATATAATATACTATGTTGTGTACTCGAACTGATTTTCAATTAATGGTCACATGTAAACACGTTTCCCGTACTTATAGGTAAATCTAAAAATCAGTCAATAATTTCACGACGTATCGGGGTTAAGGAACTGCTGAATGGATGAGAAAAATATATATAAATAAGGGCAAATAGATTAAATACAATTCTTTCATTGTAATTATTTTTTTTTTTCAGTATAATTTGCAACGTGTATTTGTATACGCACCGGCAGCAGTTATCTATCAGTATTAATTACGATATCTTATAAATTAAAAAAATATATATATAAAAAAAAATGAATTGCAGAATAATTCCGTTGTGCGCATACGAAGGTACATAATACGCATACACATTATAATTCGCGCCATTCCTCCTGGACATTCTTGGATATGTACAATAATTATAAACGTTTCCCCACATCATATATATATGCCGTCTATACTAGTTAACGCAAATGTCATCTGGCCCATAAAAAATAAGTAAACGAGGACATGTTTAAGAGGAAAAAAAATTAAACCCGGTTTACTTCGACGTTCCACGAATCCGACATGATTGCTAATTAGCGTTTAATTAGCTACTGTGCATTCATTCCATTTATACATAAGAGAATAACGAATGTGTTTAGTATAATATATAATAATATGCTTATACATAATATCTGCAAAGGGGGAAAAACAAGTATTGGCGAATGACTATACAGACCATTTTTGTGACCGTGAACTCTTTTTTTTTCTTAAATATATATTTTCTGTCTGCGTTAATATATTATTTAAATGTATATGACTCGAATATCGTATAAACATTTGTGTTATCAAAATAATGCTTATTCATTACATTTCTCACGAAATAATTTTGTTTTACATTCACAGATATATTTATATCGACGTATATTTATGAATTTATGATGTAATGAAAATTAAATTTGTCTTTAAGTCTATCCGATTTTAATACTTGTTTCTCATACTCTAGATTTTATAATTAATTGTTGTAACTTATAAGTATCAAATATCAAATACTAGTCACTATAACTAGAGTTTTTAATCAATATAATTATTTTTATATCTATAATAATGTAACACTGACACTAGACAGTATACTTATATACTATTAAGTGATTTCAAGTTTTAACAGATGTTAATAATTTAGGAACGTTTTATTTAATTTATATTTTTTTTGTCGTAAAACGTATTTAGAATAGAGTGTTATATTATTCTCTTTAATACTAAGTCATTAAACAGTAATGAATATATAAATGGACATAGATATATAAATGTAAGTAAATATATTAAATATAAAGTAATATAAATATGTTTTTAATAATTTAATATAAATAAAACCATTATTTTAAGAATATTATTCTTAAGTCCTGAATAAAACAAATATCCTTTAGAAAAAATAAATAGGTTTTAGTAGATTATTTTTTATTTAATTAGGTATTGATTAGATTTTTAAATTATATTATTATAGTTTTTATTGTAAATAAATTTACAGATTTCATATATTTTATAATACTTATATGTTAAAAAAATATATTTTGATTATGAATTATACAAATTTATATTGTAAAATGTTTTAAATAATTTATAATATAGATTAGATGTATATTAAAAAACAATTAATTTTAAAATGCATCATACATTATTAAATTTGTTGATTCATAAGATAGTATAATTTAGTTATTATGTAGTTATATGGGATATTTACGGTACATTTTAAATTATTATCTCAATAATAAGAATCCAATATATATGAATAAAATGTAGTATGTTGATTATAATAAATATTTTATATTTCGAAGTATCATAAGTATCACCAATGATCAACATTAAAATTTACATTGAATTTAGAAGGTAGTTAAAAGTCGGAAAATGAGAATTAGCCTTAAATATAATTAAAATAATTATAAGTAATTTCTCGTTAAACTGTTATTCATGCATTCTCATGTGAACATAATATTTTTCTTAATTTAATTTTAATATCCCAAAAGTAATAAATTATTCATTTTACTATGAGAATATATTTTATTTAATCACTGTACAACATCTAGGTGTAATTATTTTAATCAATAAACATTTGAGGAAATTGGTATACATTTTGTCTTTACTGAATAAGAAAATATATTTGAACAATTTAATACACACATTAAGAACATTAAAATAGGTGATAACCAAAATAATTATTATAAAATCAGCATTTTACAAATTTTGAAACTATAACTTACTATCAATATAATAATATAAATACTTACCAAAATAATATATTATAACTAATTGTATATCATGATTCTATATTTTAATAATACAATTTTAGAAAATCAATAAAATACGTTTCTTTAAAAATGAAGATTATCATACTCATTCATATATAGATTATTGTATTAAACCCAGATAATTATTAATTATTATTGAAGATCAAAAAGTAAAATTATTCCCTTTGATATAGTGATTTCATGAGCATTATAAATGTAAAGAAAATAATTTTCTATTACCAAAAACAAAACAAATCGATATTTAATTTTAAAATCCTTCTATAAAAATATATAATATATATATATATAATATATCATATTAGGTATAAAAAATAAAGGTACCTACTATGATCAGAAAAAATTTGAAAAACAATACTATGATATTGAAGTTAACAAAGCAAAAATACTGAAAACGATTTTTTTTCAAGTGCATCCCAACAATATATGTATAATAATGTTTGTACATACGAAAATATTCGTTAGGGTAAGGTCCAAAAGTCCTTTATCTTTACGGTTTGATTATTTTCTAAATAATTACAGAATGTCGGAGATTAAAAAAATTTGAATATAACAATGTGTATAATATGTAAATTCTTATTAAAAATATACATTTTCATTAAATACACTTCAATTTTGTACCTATTGTACCACGTTTGTATAATAATTATGATTAACAAACTAAAAGTATATACTTTGCGCTGTAAACATTCGATGCTCCAAAAGATAAGTAATTTAACAAAACATAAGAGACGTTTTAATAATAATATGATGATAATAATATAATATTATACTCTGTATAATAGACATATTACGCGTATGTCGGTTATTGTAATAAATTCTTTGGTTATTATAGTTACATTATTTTATAACCTGTTTTTAGTTCAGCAAACCAAAACTCATAACTGAATATTTTTTGTTGGTGGCCCCTAACAATAATGCTTATATAATTTAGAAATAACAGTGTCGTCTTAATGTGTTTGAATATTTTTATGTTTCACATAATTTTAAATATTAAAAATACAAAATAGATAATAGTGGTATAATTGTGTTATTTTTATTGAAGTACATTATTTGACGACGAAAATGTTTTTCATACAAAAAATATACAATTCAATTAAATTATAATTTAGGTCATTTGACCTAGATTTCATTACTATTTAATTATTCTGGGTTTAAAAATATATTATTAAAGTTAGGTAAAGCCTGATAATGATAATTTTTGTGAAAAACTTATTATTTTTATTATTTTATTCTTTTAAAAATAATGTTATTGGATGTTAGATATTTTATTGGTAAAGTCGTATTTGTCACAGTAATATAATAATAGGTCTTGTCGTGTTATACGTACGATATATAATGGAAGTATTAATTATAAAATATTAAATGTAAAATCGTCAAGTTCAATGCTTATAAGTTTATGTAATATGCATACGAAATTAATGTTATTTGTATGTTTTTAAATGGAACAAAAGGAAAGCCGTTTTTTGCAATTTAATTATAAAAGATGGGGCTATAAATTGTTTGAAATTTATCTTGTTTAACTCATTTCAGATATATTATAAAATAATACACATAACATTTTTATCCAGTTACAGATAAATACAAAAAGTAGCTAAACTAAATAATTTAAATAATTGTTTTTTGAAGTTTATAGGATTTTATTCGTGATGTCCTTATATATAATGAATATAGTATTATTGAAAAGAAAAAAAATTAGAAAACTATATGAAGGTAACCCTGTCTGATTATACTTAATATTATAAATGTCTCAACACACTATATTAGTCACTAAGTTAAAATTATGATAAAATAATAGTATATTACTGAAAATAATTTTGAGTGTAGGAAGTGTAGCTTAGTTTACCATATAAAATACATAAAGCACCTAGAGAGTAAGTTTAAAGTTCATTATTAGATATACAATTTGTGTAACGATTTTTAAAATTGTATTGTAGTTATAAAGTATATTTAATTAAATTATACAAATAACATTTGGGATTTCAGATATTTTAAGTTATTATTGTATATACTATATTTTATTAGTTAAAAACTACGAACAAATAATTCAATTATTGAAAAGTTTGAAATCTTCAAGTAATAATGATATGTTATAAGCTAATTTGTTTCCATAAACTAAACATTAAAATAAATAATTAATTTAAACAGCATAATTTCTTTATATTTTATTGTTGCCTGTTGATGATATTTTTAAAAATCTCTTAAAAATTCCAAACACTATTACTGACCACTATTATAGAAGTGTATAGTTGATAGTATATGGTAGTTATAACTTACTCTAAGTCATATCTATAAAATTGATAAATAAATCTTTTATATAGAACACGATTTTACTATTATAAGACTTATTGTAAAACAAATTTGGTCCTTTGCTCGACAATAGCATAGAATAAAACGTTTTATTAAGACAAGTATCATATTTCGGTGAATTGTTTTACACTAATGATTTATACTAGGTAATGTTTTTATTTAGAGTTGTATTCAGTATACTACGAATAAAGAATAATATTTTTAAGTTAATGTTATTGACCTTAGTATCTTGCTATTTTAATGATAATATTTAATACTCGGGTTATTTTATATTATGATTTTATTTTTATTATATACCAATATTTTATAAATGATTACATGTATACTTGCAACTTAATATTTAAAATTAAAGACGATCGGTTTTTAGAATTTAATTGTTTTTGAATAGCTTATGAATTAAAATTGTTCATAGATTTATTTATAGTCAAACTATTATATAATAAATGGTATAAACAATTAAAACATAATATTAGTGTTTATTAGCATTTATTCAATAATATGTAACCAGTATTTAAGTATTAAATGTGTAGGATACACTATAGGTTATTATTATTTATATATAACAGTATTATACACATATAAATAGATAATTTTTATCGTCAATCATATCAATATAAAATAATATGTTAACATAAGAATATATATAATACTCGTCATAAAATAATTTAATAAACTATTTGATAAATTAATAATAATCATTACATCATAAAAAATACATGGTGTGTAAAATTTGTCATTTTAATATAAAATTAAGAAATATTACTTGAGTTAAAGTTTTGAAAGTCTTTAGAAATTTAATATAAATTATTGCTATTTAATTTAGTTTTATTTTGATTCATATAACATTTTTGTAAAAGGCTTACAAATAAAATCCTATTAAGTTTTCTCCATTTATCAACATACTTAATCAGTTTCAATTTTGTTTGTATTAAATATCTATATATATTATATAACCTAACCTAATAGGTATATTTAAATGTATATATAATATATTCATATATTTATGTATTTTTTTTATATATATTACCGTGGCTGATTTAATTGTCATTATTATATAGTATTAATAAGCTTTTTCCTCTTCTTTATCAAATTAACTGTATATTTTACAAAAACCTATTTATTTTATTAATTTTCTTACTTATTATATTACATAATAATAAACCTAAGTTTTAGCACAACTACTATCTACAATTCATCCATTCATGGGAATTAAATTATAATATTTAAGCCAAAAATATTTTACTTTGAACAATTTTATTATTTTATTTATTTTATACTTTATTTAAATAAAGTGTTTATATTTTTAGTTACCTGCAGTTAGTTGAAAATGACGAAAATCTTCGTGAACAGTTTTCATAAACATTGGTTGTGTTGTTTTTATGATTATTAGAAAACAAGAAGTAATGGCTAGAGATATCATTAAATAAATAGTGAAATAACGGTGATAAACAATAAGTGCATGTTTTGATTTTAAGTATTTCACTTTAAAGTTCTAATAGTGGGCAGAGATATCTATATTTTAGTTGAAAATTATAGTTGTAGAAAAATAAGTGTTCTGCAAAGAACGTCAAAAAATATTTATCTCTTATACCGTTTTACTGTTTTATAAAATCTAGTGAAATATATATATTATCTAGGATTTACTATTATATTGATGAGTTAATAGTCAATCGTCTACCCATTAGTTATTAATATTGAATTCTGGCATATTATGAATGAAAAATTAAAGAAAATTTATTATTTATGTTATAAAAAGTTGAAAACTGTTATCGATTGCAAAGTGTTAATAAGGGGATAGTTAAAGGAATTTTAAAATAATTATATGATTATTTTTTGGTCTAAGTATCTATAGTTTCTATCAGGTGTAGGTATACAAACTTTGATATACCTATACAATTTACAGTAATCATACCGGACCGGACAAATATATTAATAAAGCACACACACACACACAGTATAGTTTCTTAATCCATTTGCAAGCCGTATATATATATATATATACGTACATAGAACAGCGGCTTTATAATGCGCAGCTAAATATATGTATATAATACAACACGGGTCGATGTGTGGTTGGAGGGTCGGACAGGGGTGGGTGGGTTAAATGTACGGCATAAAAATACCGAGACGCCTATCAAAGGTTCAAAGAGTGTGCCGTTTAAAATTTATGGCGATATTCATTTGGCGAACGCAAGAGGAATATTATACGTTAAGGTATATAATACATATATATATATATATACACCTATTTTCACTTGAAATAAAACAAAACAAAAAAAAACCGCAATTTTTTCCCTCCGCCCACGTTTATCGCTGTTATTATCATTATATTATTATATACATTGTATTGTCATCGTTATGTGTATTATTTATATTTATAAATTATTATTATTATTATTTTTTTTTCATTTTTATATCATTCGTTCTTCTCATAATATATTATTATACTTTTGCAGGAAGAATTCAATTAACATCGAAAAGTCCGGCACTCACGATTTCATCTATATATAGGTACATTACGCACACACACACACACGCACACACACACACACACACACACACATATATATATATTAATAAATATGTCAATATGTGTATATTATATATATATATGTATATGTTTAATGTTTATATATATATATATATTGTGTGTGCATAATATACCTTGGCCGGAGTCACGTGACGGCCGGTAGGCGTGCCCGCTCGCGCTCTCCGATTGGCCGGCCGGCGCGGAATACATTATATCGTTATTACATATACAAAAAGACTTACGGCATAAAATAATTATTTATACATGAGCCGCCGCCTCTGCAGTCGTTGCTCGGTGCGTACACGACGGGTAGGGGAAAAAAGTTGCTCGTCTGTGAATTTTTTTTTTTGTGCCCCTTTGTCCACCGCAAGTATAGTGCATATATATACAGTATACTTACCTTATATATTATATATTATATATTATAGTTATTCCCATTGTGTGTGTGAGTTTTTTAACAGCAGCCGATAGAGTATATTGAATATTATATCATATACACATGTGTGTGTGTGTGTGTGTGTGTGTGTGTATTCAGTAGCACTTGTAGACGGTCATGAGTATGCATGAGAATCTCTCTCTCTCTATATATAATATATATGTATTGTAAAACTACTGATTTTAGTCGACGGGTGAGGATAAATTGTAGTTATTTTGGATCTCAACGGAAGATATAATGTAACGATACACCAATCCTGAGTATATAGTATTTGTTCGCATTACTATATAAATATATGATATATTATGATATCATATTCAGAATCACAACCACAGCTTGATGGACCTCAAACTAAGGCCTTAAACCGATTGGTTTGTATCATATATATTTCGTGAAAAATATAATATAAAACGTAAAAATATTTAATCACGAAGTTTAAAAATTGTGTATTTTAAAAATAAATACTTACCTGTCACTTTATGATGATTCCTATAACATTTGTATTGTTCGAATATACAGTAGGTAGTCCGATAAAAGTCAATTATTTGTACACGAATTCATAACAGAAGAACTACTGCATGCCCTTCACACCCGATATTAGACAAGACAAATATAAAATAGTTTTAACGCAATTACATATGATGACGTGTTTGATGTCTTATACGCGTGTAGTTTATTTTAGTTTACTCATCGTATGCCATCTCAGAGGGATTAAAGCGTTTTAATAAAAAATTAATATTTCACACGGTACGTCGATGTTGCTATTTATGTTATATTGTAATTTATAAAATAATATACAAAAATAACTATATGTATAATATACGTTATTATACATATAGTACATAATAGGTACTGGACATCGATTTTAAACGATGCTGTTTCGTCCCCAACAACGGACGTGTACAATATAACCACAAATTTACTGATGAAGTTAGGCGGCACTGTTGCCCACGCGAGTATTGCTAATTTCGTACAGTCCACTTGTGGTTTCTACAGTTTTTGTGTTTGGTAGTTTGGTACATCGCATTTATAAATGTACTCGTATAATATACATCAATCATGACGAATTTTAAATAATTGTCTCAGAAACTTTATAGAAGAGACCTATTAATTTATAGGTATTTTTAAATAGCATTTTAGCATATTTTACATTATACATACAACAGTGACTTTATGGTGTGCGTGGTGCAATTATTATATTGACGTGCTTCCTACGTTAAATTCTTTGATAACAGGTAACACGTTTTATTGGACCGGAAGTAATGGGGCATGCGAAAAGTCACTCATACACAGCAAATATACAAGTCTTGTTTGCCAAAATGTCTTTGTACTGCACAACACTTAAATAATATACCTGCTAACGGCTTGATTGAGAATATGAATGATACAACGAACACAACGAAAAAGGTGATAGTATGAACTGTGATTTTCTTTAAGCTGTATTGACGATAGTCCAAGTAACCGTGGTAATGTGGTATACAGTGTGCTACATCTAACGTGGTATAAAATAGATGGTTGTGGTTTATGTTGTATTTATTATATGGTGTACTCGCGATCGGGTAACCGCGATATTTTCCGCGCGTCATCGGTCTGTTGAGACTTGAGAAAACAGAATTGTAGTGTTAGGTAAACGCGATTGTTGTTGGACTTAATCTTCTCATCCGGGTTAGTGCGGTGCGACGAAATTCTATATCGGAACAATTCTTGTTTACCATAATACTTTTGTAGTATTTGCATGTCATGTAATTTTCGATCTATTTTCGCATTATCTATTTTTGGATGGTTTAATATTGGTATGTGTTTGTTTAATTTAATTATAAAAATATCGCTGTTTCGTTGTATATAGACACTCCTGACTTCGATACAACTAACAAGTGATGTGGTATGTCGTAAAATAATTAAATGTGTAAACGTGCGTATGTCAGGCTCATAATTTTTGGCGACTCTGGTTTTTTGCCGTCTACCTCCTTCAAAATATAAATTATATACATGTTATATGATTATTAATAAAAAGTAAAGTAAAAGTTGAAGTATAGGGAAAAAAAACCAAAATAAAAAGTAGGTACCACATAATTACTTTAAATTTCAAGAAGTTTTATAGCAAACAGACAAGCGAACTAGCTAAAACTACGTACATAATATACAAGAATATTAAATTATTTGGATTGTCAAGAAATGCCGTCAATGAAAGAAATCACAAATTTTATTTTTATTGCAAATTATAATGGCACATAGGTAATTCATATTGTTTCTGAGGCAACGCGGCACTGCGGCGGTATGCATTATTGTATTTCTTTCGACTTATTGCCACGAGCTGTCATATCAATGGCTAGACTTAACAGCAATTCAATATTTTCAGTTAAGTTTCAATTAACCGTCGTTGGTTCATTTTTATGATTGGAACAAGTCAAGGTTACTAAGTTTCACTTACTCCCAACTACTAACGAATCCGTAGCTCTTTGTAACAACCATATGGTACCGCGGTTAATGTATTTACACCATATCGGCCGTTGTGAATTCGACAGTGCAACGTTTTACCAAGAAACAATCCAATCCGAAGAAATATAGAAATATTTTCGTTAAATTTTTGAACAACTTTAAATATTTGTCTGTTCCGCAACTAAATGTTTCGCTGGAAAGTTGACGCTAACAGCGCGAAAGTTCAAGTTGGCTCTTTGGCGAAAACAAAGTCTAACAAATTTCGAAAGTTTTCATTGTCTAACAAGTTATCGATAAGTTTGTTGTTCTGTTTGAACCGATGTTTGCTAATATTGCGCTGCCAAATTTTCAAAGGTACCACTTCGTTACGCTTAATATATCGTCATTTTTATTTTGTACAGCCGCTTAATCAACGGTGCATCGTTTGAAATTGATTACAGGAACAACCCATACGCGAGTCCTATCTCACCTCATGAAAATTCATATAACGATTGTAAATGTACAATAATAATCGTGTATTTACGTTTCTTAAACGAATTTATCACAAATACGTTTACCTTTGCTATAAAGCTTACGAAGTAGCACCTAAATGATTATATGTACAGTGATTTTTAAATATATTAATTAATAATTGATAACAGCTAGTGTTTCTCAACCAGTGTATCGCCGAATAAGTCCAAACGTGTCACGAAAAATATTAAATGACACAAAATATGCAAACATTTTATTTGATACGAATTTACAAAAACTTATTTAGGTATTTGATATAATCTCTACGACGATTAAAAATAAGTTATATGTTATTGACATATTTTACATATTTTTCATACTTTATATTATACCGATTAAAATTAAATATTACCTATTATTATCATTTTTTTTTATTGTGTGACACGGAATATGAAATATTTTAATAATGTGTTGCCACAACACTAAAGTTGAGAAACACTGATTTATAGATATTATTATTATACTATTTTAGGTATTTGGCTGTTAGAAAATAAAATAAGATAAGAAAAGTATTAACTCAGGATAACTATAAACATTTTTCCTATACGAGAGTAAATACTTTTATAGATTGTATATATCAATGTATGATTATATATAAAAACCATCTATTAAATTAGATTAAAAATATATATATTATTGTGTTACATTTAATATCTATATGCCATTTCATTAGAATAATATATATTTTAAATTCTATGAACAAATTTTTTTATTTCATACTATTTTTTACTCTATTCCAAAATCATTTGGCTATGATTGTTTTCGATTGATCGAATCAGTAACCTACGTACATACAAAAAATAAAACCCGTCAAAAACTATAGGTATATATTTGCAACGACCGCCTTGAAGTTGTTAAGAATTTTTTTGGAAACGGACACATTCGATCTCTTTGAGTGCTGAATGTGACCATGAATAACACATGAAAAAAAAACAGAATAAAATATTGCCGTTGGTTTTTATTTAGCAATGCACACGAAAACGTATGCTATCTCATTACGTCGAATTCGACAAGGACATAAAAAAAATTATCTCTAACGCGTCGGAATAAAAAAAACGTATATTTCAACCAATCGTATAAGTGTGTAATACATATATTAATATATATATAGTAGATACAAAGTAAAAGCTGGACATAAAAAGTTTCAATCAATAGTCCGAGTAAAAAAAAAAAAAATTGTAGTATAATATTATATTATTAGTTATTAGTTTATTACTGCATAATCACATATCCTATACAGAGACAATCCAAACTAACATTAATCAATTCAGCACAGAATACATTCTAATCAGGATAAACATAATGAATTTAGCCACCTAATGAAAATTAATTACATTTAATATACATGAATAAAATAATAAGTAGTAACTAATACACACACACATAGTTATATATAACTATTTGATAGGTACGTGGTATTTTCAATACTCAATGATATTATATACATCATACTCGTATTAAATACAGAATGTTTATTTTTACCACTTTTTATTTGTATACTAAGTTAACCATTTATTCATAGTTAAAAAATATAATTTAAGACACTGTTTTGTTTAAAATAAAAAGCAACTTTTTTATGTACTTATAGGTAGTATATTGATACATTTATAATATATTTATTTTATACGTAACTATAATATTTATGTTTAAATCCTTAAATTTGTTACTATACGATTTACCTATTATTCATTAAAATATATATTGTTTGTATGTGGTATTACACGTTACCTTAATAACTAAGTTAGTAAGCTACATAATATTGAGCTGGGTTATTATATTTATAATTAAATATTTTACGCATTGCAGCATACAATTATTAATGATACTTGTTTTCAATTTTATATGTATAAAATATTATTTATCGTACAATAATTCTTTAAAAATATTTTATATTCTATCATAAACTCATAACTAATAAATAATAATCACGAATAAAGGATTTTGTAAATAAATAAGTTACTAAAAGATATAGATTACTATGAAATAAATTAGTGTAATAAATTGTGTTTAGAATTAAATACATTTTTGCAATATCAAAAAACGTAGTAATTTGTTTTATTTCTATATTATGCTTTATGCGTAGTTTTTTAAGAAAAATGTTATCGTAATTTGTTACGACGCGCGACGTTCAAATTATACAACACAACGTGTTCTAGTTTAATTACTGATATCAGCAGACAGCAGTTACAGATTTCATGAATTATTTAAGGTACCTAGTTTATTTTTTAGAAAAATATAATTCTTAATTTCACGCTAATGTCACTGCTTAATAATTTTATTATTATTATTCTGGTATTTTATCTTTACAGAATACAATACTAAAATTAAAAAAAAAATCAATAAGTAAAATGTGATTTAAAAAATACAAAGTTAACATGTGAAAGTGAAAAGGTAATACTATTATTATTGAGTAATCTTTCAAACGAAAATTATGTGTGTTCTGATTTACCTCTATAAGTAAAAATGAATTAAACAAGAATATTAAATATTAGTTTAATTATAGGTATTATATGTTCATTTTATATGTAAACCTATAAGTACTGATCGTTTATTTTACAAAATATAATTATAGGATAATAAAGTACTGCTTTTTTAGGTTTTGCATTTTAAAAATAAATTTCATTTTTTGTAACTTTCGAACAATATTAATATATGTATAAGCACATCAATGATGTGTAATAATAATAACAACATAATATAATGCATGTATTAGAAAGTCCACGACACTGTTTTTTTCTTTGAAAAGAATCCATTAAAATAATTCTGCAACAATTGACTCGTGGATAAAATTCTCGGGTTGTTTGTGTTAGCATCTATCATAAGGGAGTGATATTGCAAGGACATCAAAGGACCATTATCAATCGAAATTCTTGTGTACACTATTCACTTTACTTGTCTGTAAAGTCCGAATGGAATACACGACATTACAGTGACAAATGATAATTCTGTTTGATCTTTTTGTAATGTTTTTAAACCATAATCGAATTTGTCAACCGCACAATTGTTTGTGTATATATGTTTTAAATGTTTTAATTTTTTCAGTCACTGTTTGTTACTAATTAATGTGCGCTCTTTAATTTGAAATTGGCAATCTCCGAGCGGATACAAATCAATAATTGGTAATTAAAGGCGAATTGGTTGATTTTCACATTTGATTGGTATAATATTTCAAGAAATTGTATTTTCTATATTTTAAGCGTTGTCTCTTCATAGGATACATTCCGATAGCTGTCTAGGATAATGTATACTACGAGTATATACTGAAATATGTATCAGTAATTTTATTTTTATATATAGAATGGTTATTTACGGTAGATTTATTACAGCTTTTCCTTAATTATTATCAACCTAGAATAGTAGAAGTTTTATATCTAAGTATAAAATAAAATTATAAATTTAAAAGTAATTTTTATTATACATAAATGCTTATTTATGATGTATTAAATATATATACGTATTAAATAATTATATTATAGGTAAAATATATTTCTGCGATTAACATAAAAAAATTACTAAATTCAATTAATATTGTATCAATCTTTAATTATTCAATTGTTAACCTTAAATTGATTTCATAAATATGAAAAAATAATTATGTATAATATAATGCATATATTTTTTTATGATTACTTTTTAGGAATAACAAGAAACAATATCATCAAATTAGTTGACACACAAGGAAAATAAAATTCAACCAAATTTTTTATTTGACACGTGGGTATAGAAAGTTTCTCCATCCCTGTTTATACAAATATTGAAATATATGTGTGATGTTATATTTCTGTTGAAATAATTCTATTTCTAATCATATACCTATTATTAAACTAAGTAATATGCATGGTTTCAGACATTTGAATGGTCTAACGTATTCCTAATTAATTTGTTTAGTAGCTGAATAGCTGCTGGTTGTGGCGCCTGAGTATTAAACAAAATATTATGACATCGTGCATCCAGGGGTTACAATCTTCCTGATTTTTTTAATTTCAGTTTAAGAGCAGCTACTGGGTTTGTATAATAATTATTTGCTATTCTATATTCATTGTCATTAATACAAATTTGTATATCATATTTATTTATTTTCATATAGTTAAAATTATACTCGAAATCTTGGATCCATAGGCTGGTCCCAGTACACCACGAAAGACCCTATCACCCACAAAATCTACTATGATACCTGTCGTAGATCAATTAGACAATCGGCGCCACTGACTTCTGAATTGATGTTTAGTCCCATTGTCACCTCATATGAATAATATTTGGTGGCAAACACGTTAATTTTTTCTGTAAAAGTAAGCAGTACTGTATGTATTATAGTCGTTTTTTTAAAACCGATATGCAGTGGTAATGTTAAGAAGGTCAATGTTTTAGCACGTTATTGTATGATTACAACATTGGACTTACGGTCCAGCCATAATATAAGTTCAAATTTGTTTGATAATAGCGACGTATAGCAGACTTTTTTTTCCATAGAGTTATAGCTAGCCTAAAAAATTTGCGAATTTTGTCTTTGACTTTTTTTTTTGAAGGACGTAGTATTTTTAATTTAGCCTTGATGCACCCCCCCCCCCAGTATCTTGCTAAATATTGTTGTAGGATAACCATTTGATTCAGTACCACTGAGATGAATTCATAAAAATGTTATTATTATTATATAACAGATACGGTATCTTATTAACTTTGTTGAGTATATTTATAAAATATTTATTAATAGTGAAATATTAGTGTTTACTTATAGTATTTATTTATTTTTTATTATTTCATAATAGTAAAATAGAAACATCGAAATAAATATAACATTCGATTTTTTGAAAAGCTCTTATAATATTGGATCAAGAAATATTATGAATTTAGTTTTTGTATAGCCGTTGTACATCAATGTCATATTTTTTTGATATATTTTTATTTTTTGATTAATAATTAATATTAAGGCTTCAATGGCAATGATTATTAGCCTAGGTATCATATATCTTATGTTTGTATTTGTCTGTAATTGTATCATACAATTTTTAAAAGGAATCATTTTAAGATTTAAAATTTTTAAAGTTTCACGTATAAAAAATTTAGATGGATATGGTTGTGGTTTTGAATAAAATGCCGTTATGTTCTTGATAAATAAATATAACAAACAAGGTGGATATATTGCACCTTGATAACAAACTTAAGTTGTATATTCGTTACCATAGTACTCAGAGCTAATTAGTTTACATTACGCTATGAAAAAACAATGTACCTACCACACAAGTTATACCAATATAATAATATTCGTTATAATATTAATCTATTACGATGTATATATAATCCATATAATATAATATTAATGCATTGATCTACTTTACTAATTAGGTATATATTACAAATGGCATACAAATAATATAAATTTATAATATTTTAATACATATTATGGATTTTAGATTTAATTCATTATTATTTACTTTGAAATATGTCTAAAATTTGAATTTTTGACATTTGTTATATGAATGTATAAATTAAATATTATTTAAAACTGATTTTTTATCACTTATTATGGTATTTTTTTTCATTGTGTTATCACCTCATGGGTATGAACCGTTTGCAAAATACTTACCCCCACTTATTATGGTATAAATTAACAAATATGTATAATTTGTTGTATCTTATAGTTTATCTAGTCATTTTTTACAAATTGAATACATTTATTTATCTATAATGTTATAAAATAATTAAAAAATATATTTAAAAAATTATTAATTAATTAATTAATGGTTTCTCAACTTTTTTTCGTTAACGGCTTCTGAAAGTCAGAAATATAAGCACAATTATTTTTAAATTATTAGAAATCTTATTGATTTCATACACCAAACTTGAATTAGAAAAATAATTTAAGTAGGACGTAATATAATCTATGATAGAAGCTTTATAAGAAAATAATTTTAGCTTATTCTACGTATCATGGGGTGGAGTTATTTTTATAATCTAATGATATATATTGTTCTTAAGTTCAATTGTTATAACAATATTATGTTATATTAACAATAATTTGATTAGATTTAAATTAATTAATGTATTGGTTCTTTGAATATGTTTCAGTTTTTTGAAAGAATATACAATTAATAGTTCGAAGTACATCAAATTAAATCCTTAGGTAATAGATATTTAATAACGATTACATATTATATAGCTATGTATACAATTGTACATGTAGTTATAAATTGTAGTTTCTATTAATGTATGTCGATACTAGGTGTACTTATCATACAACAATAATAATATATAATATTATAAAGAAATTGATAGAATAATATTATTATTTTTATTGACCACCTGTAGAATTATGAACAGTTAAATTTTTTTTAGATCAGTAACGCTGCCAATATAAATTAAATAAATATAATATAATATTATTCTGAAGTAGGTACTTAGAAGTTATAATAGCCCAGCATGACGTTTAATCGGGCTTTTGTTAGATTCAGCGTTGAACGTCAGTAAGATAGGAATTTAGAAATTACCAACAATATTTCTAACAATGTTCCAATTTTTATTTGAGTGTACCACAAAAAAATAGGATAAAATTCGCCTGATGGTTGATACATAATATATTATAACATTGTCTTATGAGATGAACGTCAATTAAATATTTTAAAATGTATTTCTATGGTCTATATTATAATTACGAATATGTACCAAAGGCATATTAACAATATTAATTGTAGGCAGTTAAGTGTAAAAATACAATTTGGGCTAAAGTCGAACCCACGAGGTATATACACAAACTGCATAAGATTTTCATCGAAAGTCTAAGAACAACATTAGAACGATGTAATTACGAACCTATAATAATATATTAATATGGTACCACGTCAAATTTATCAAAAAATAAAACAATATTAACCAATAAGTAATCAAATAACAGTTATATGTTCGTTTTTATGCAAAACTGAATTGGCAATATTTTACGCGGCTCCGATATCCAAACTGGGCCAGTATATTAACTATAAGTATACAACAATAATATTTGATGTTGTACTATCATCGATTGATTTGAACAGTGTATGTTGTTATAGTCCTCCCGAAATATATCAACACAATACCGATCTACCTATATCATATAATATATATAAACATACAGACATAGTACATAATATATCAAACGTCAGTGAAACAATTGTGTTTACTGCAGTAGAACCATTACCATTTAATAATATAGCATTATATTATGTGACACCCGCGTTTGTCTACTTAACATCCACGTTCTCAATATTAATAATAATAATAATAATAATATCAAATATCAATAAAATGAATTGTCGTTTACAAATCCACACACACACACACACACACACACGGGCGGACGGACGTACAACACACCCATGTAATAAACAGCAGGCGTTGCTGTGGGGCTCGATGGAGGTGCCGGCGGTGCAGGTCGCGATGATAGGATTAACGAACCGAAATATTATCGACAATTTACACTGTCCCAAGGCTGCTGCGGTGTAATAAATTAATTTAAAACTCGGCTATAACAACACGATATATATACACACGTGCACGCACGTACCACATATCGACAGATCACAACTGCTGCTGCGGTGTCTACAGCTGGGTAATTCGTTAGTTTACGATCGACCCCGTGTAATTGGACGCGGACGGCAATATATTGTATGATATTAGGTATATCATGACGGTATGCACGAAGCTGCCTGCTAAAGTATACAGTCATATCGCCGCGGCGATTCTCCAATCACAGTGTAGATTTAAGCCGTGCTAATGACGACAATATACTAACGCGTGCGTTGGAATTTTAATAATTTGCGCTAAAATTTCATAAACCTGAGCGGAGTCGTTACACTGCAGACGATAATAATATATAGGTAGGTGGCACCTATACGCGCTCTTCGTTTATTCTATCATCACTCCAACAACGTTACGACATTTTAATAATCATTTTTGTTTTTCTTAAAACAAATAGAACTTTGTCGATTTACGAAATTAAAATTAGTTTTTAAAACGTACGTTTTGTAATTACTATATAATATTATAGTACTATAATTCAAGCGAGGTATTATACCACTAATTCTAAGCTATGTCTTAATATTATTTCGGTTCGTGTAAGAGTAATTGAGGTTGTAACTAGATTATATTTATGTTTTATTATAAAATAAAATAAAATGTAAAACAAAAATGAACAGAGGTATTTTGAAAAAAAAATGATTTATTTCGGATTAATATTTGAACAAAGCGATCAATTTTCCTGTACTATTTTATATTATTGGTTTGAAAAAAAACTATAAAATTATTTTTTTCTTATTTTGTTTCATATTTTTCTGAACATACTTTTCCTGGTATTATACGCTGAAAAGAAAACCTACTCAAAAAGTTTCACGCCCCACTTTAAAATATCAGAAATCGAGACTAAACGGTACTGTGGTGAAATCGTTTTTTGATATTTCCATACCGTCATATCGACAGCAGTAAGAAAACATTGAATAAATGTGAACCAAATGACGTTTTTAAATGTGCTCCGCTAAAAATGATTCCCTTGAACACGACTATTTTATACTAAATATAACAACACATTACAATACTACACGTACTACTATCCTTCGTCGGAATGAACGAAGCGAGACGAGTGCATAATCACATTATATCCTCGAGGTTTCTGTATCTTTTATTACTGTCATGTCTTGTATAAATTATTAATAATAATTCAATTTTGATAATTTTAGTATATATATATGGTATCTCAAGCGATTCCTTATTACATCTATATTTACATATTTTGGTTTTTAATACACATAAATTAGGTATTATAAACAACGCTTGCGCGGGGAATATGTCTGTATGTATTTTACAATGACGTTTTTATTTTTACATTTCATCGTCTTATCACATTAGTCTGTGAATGCTTTTAAGAGATAGACAATGTGCTTGGAAAATTGTATGTATAGCGAGAATTTAAAGACAACGGAAGCCTAATATAATAATATATTTCCTCATATATGTGTATTTATTATAGGTTTGCTGTAAATCATCAACAGCGACGTTGCGACGTGTGTGTGCGTATATACAATGTACACCGTGTTAACACTAATTGCGGGTCATGGCCGTTTGCCGTCTATAGTTGTTTTATTTTTTTTTTACTTTATTCGTTTAGGAAGGTATATAGGAGGGAAGCACCAAAAAATTTAAAATAAGTGCCGACAAAATTCCTACTCCAATTATGTAATGTATATAATACAATTTTATTCTCAAATTTTATTCTCCACACGTTGTCTCCATGATAACTACACTTCATTATCTTAAGGATTCAGAAGTCGTCTACAAAATCACTCGAAGTTCCTGTCGTAAAAAAAGCAATAATTTTCCATTTGTGTATAGATAGTCACAGCCAAAACCGGAAACAGATTACGGACGACCTTTTAATACAGAAAAAATAATGAAATTATAAAAACAATCCACTCACACGAAACTTGTAAAAATTGAAAAAAATTACATACTTATCATAATATGATAAATTATTGTGCAAAATTCATATGCATATTATGTGTTCGTCAGAGGTCAGACTGTTGCATATATTATGTAAAATATATAATATATCGTTGGCGCCACGAGTTCGTGACAGCAATAGTATACGTACATATTATATTACTGTACGTCATGTCTACACCAAACTCTTGCATATCGATGCGCCGGTGAATGATGCATTGGCGTAAAATATATGGTTAGAAGTCTGAGGCGGTTTGAAGTATTAATTAACACGGCAGATAGAAATAACGTATCATATACTAACGAGACTGACGAGGTTAATTAAGACAAGATTTGAGGAGAAGGTCTTCGGTAGGAATTTTTTAGGGGATGGGGGTGGGCTAAGCGACCGTAAGCCCCAATTTACGCCTATCGTACGACGGGCATGATTTCATATAAATTATGAATTCATACCACTGTAACGATATAATATATTCGTGTATACTCATATATTGTATATTATATTATGTAATAATATGTCTTGCATTCTAGGTGGAACATTACAAATTTTATCATGATTTCATTACAATAATACGCGCATTACAGCGTACCTATCTATAGTTAAGTCAGATGCAACAATCAGCTGCAATAATTAGAAGTCAGACACAATATTATATATTATATTATCGTTATTGCTCGTATAATAATAATTATTATAGCTGCGTCGTACGTACACAAATAGCACTAATAATACTCGGTAAGCGGTAATAATGAATTTTCAAACGTTTCTTTGGAATTTTATTTTTTTTAAATTACATACGCGCACACCTATATCATCCTCATTGTGCACGTTCGAAAGGACGGGTGTATAATGTATTATACGTGTATAGATGTAGATATAGTAGATACGTAATACGTATAATATCTGGTATTCTTTACTATTAGTATGAGTTTATTAAGTAAATTACTGGGCGTCGGCGTGTGTTTAATAAAGAACATAAGACGGTAGGTTAAGACTACAACAGGTGCACGTTTTTCAACAATATATATATACACGAACGACAACAAGCTCTGTACAGCACATATTCTCAAATTATTAAGAATAAATTATGCTAACATTACGGTGCATTAATTTTCGAATGTATTGTATTGCAAAATAATATGTACACGAAAATTATAAATAGCAGCAGTGAGGAATGAGGATAATGAACTCTGATGTTTGAATGAAAAATTGGTCAATAATAGGTACTTATGGAATTATAAACCATGATAATAGTAGTTACACTCAACCCTAAACAAATGTAATGCGTATTTGGTTAGTTTAAAATAATTACGAATAACTGTATTGATTTAACACAATAATAATATGATAAATGGATAATGATCGTTGATTTAATTACAAATTATTAAATTGTTATGTTTTATGTACTATGATAACAATATAATGTTATAACGACTAAAAAGTATATAATACACTTAAAGTGGGCAAGTACACTTGTTGTTTTTAGCCAAAACTTACACAAATTTCAGACTTCACCCAGCATACTTAAATTATGTAACAGTTTAATGAATAATAATGATAACATGCATAATCTGTATTATTATTTCTCCGACATTTATAATCTCTCTCTCTCTCTCTCTCTCTCTCAAAAAAAAAACCATTAATAAATAATAGTATATATTTAAAAATGCGTTTAATTGCGTGGAAACGCGATCACTTCCCGTACTATTATATTATAGCTGTGTGAAAATTAAATTTTAAACTAATTTATCAACAGGTTATTTAACTCATCATTATAAGATTACATTATAATATTTTCTACGTTAGATATTCAGTAAAGCACGTTTTTAATTAACTAAAATATTCATTCAAGTACTCGAATGCAAGAGATAATAATGTATATAGGCATGCAAGCGCGCGTAGGTATATAATTATACTTGTCTGTAAAATAATTGTGCTGCGCGCGGACCAAGTTCCGTGTCCTAGATATTTTGCTGAATACGTTTTACTGATTTTCAAAACAATAGAATATTATTGTTATTCTTTTTATTTTCTACATTCATCACATACACGACAATGGAAAGTTAATATTGATTATTTACTCGCTCCTCTCATTGTGGGTCATATAATAATAAAATATTGTCATATCGATCAATTTAGAAATTCTTGTAGGATGATAATATTATTATTACGTTATATGCGCGCAGTACAGAACATTTGAAATCGGAACGAGTCAGTCTGTTTACACCGATTTCATATTGAATTAGTTTAGTGCGGCAACGGTAGGGAACAGCGAACACACTATATTATATACAGTAGGTATCTAATCAAATAAGGTGATTAATAATAAACGAGTGAATAATAAATGATAGAATACAGGTATAATAGGTATACGAGATGGAGGTACGATGACTACGATGTTAGTACGATACTCATACACGCAAGTATGAAATTAATTATGTATTTTACCTACCTCAGTACGTGCAGTTTTGGAATATGTTATGCGTCATGGGCATATTTTGTATATTATGAAATATGATTGGTGATGCCAATTAAATTGACTAAAAATCGATAAAAATTCTATACAAATAATATAAAATGTCTTATTCTTACCACAGATGTATTATACATAAAACTTATTTTTTAAGAAATAATTATACAAATTAATTTATTATTACATATTATATGTATACACACACACATATATTATGCATTATATTAAAGTATTAAGCGATACCAAGTAATACAAAAGTAAACATATGCGATACAGTAAAACAAATACAACACATTATAACATTCAGAAAATAAATTTCAGGCACAGGCATGTACATAAAAATACATATAGGTACTTATATGGAGTGGTCGTCGTTGGCTCTCCTTCAGTATTGCGTCTTTGGTGGCTTCGCTTAAATCATGATCATGTGCGAGATCTCCATTTTGTTTAAAGGCTGATTTTATTTATTTATTTTATTTATTCATTTACTTATTTGATACACTAAGACAACAGAGTGTGCTCAGATTTATTTATGATATAGATTAACAATATAATATAAAAAAACGTTAATAAGAAATAAAGTAGTAAATATAATGAAAAAATAGCAGTTATTCAATACAAAAATAATATAACAAAAAATAATACGATAGCATATACGATTAGTTATATTTCAAAAGATAATATAATTCAATGATAAATGCTCTAGTTTAGATTCACAATTATAATTTAAATCTTAAATAAAGATCATCGAAGTTATTTTAAGACCGAAACATTCGACTCATATAGGTTTATTCTAACTAAAAGATTTAGTGTAG
Organism: Rhopalosiphum padi; assembly: GCF_020882245.1. Classification (NCBI taxonomy): domain Eukaryota; kingdom Metazoa; phylum Arthropoda; class Insecta; order Hemiptera; family Aphididae; genus Rhopalosiphum; species Rhopalosiphum padi. The sequence continues at coordinate 87,974,761 of NC_083597.1, forward strand.
AATGACTCTTAAAAGTGATTCTTGACCTGGTATAAAAAATGGAAATTGGGTATTATTTGGACTTAACATTATAGTTATTATTTATAATATTTGTTAATAAAATAACTATAAAAAAAACTAATAAGATACATTAGATACACTGAGAATTAAATTTTTGTTTTGTAATATTAATATGCTAGCTTAAATAATATAAATACAGACGATAGGTACTTAGTCGGAATGTAAAATTATACTTTACTATGATATTGTGTTAATCGTTCTTAATGTTCGTATTTCTTAATATTAGTGGTTTATTAGATTTAAATCGATTCAATTTAATATAATTAACAATCAATTACAGACTTGTTAATGAATTATCTTCAGATGGATAATAATATAATATTATATTTTATAAAATCAAATTTTTTTTATTGTCAATTTTACTACAGAAATATGGTTGTACAAGTCTTTTTATAATAAATAATCATATTATAAAGCAAAGGGTAGATATCTATATTATATTGAGTATTTGAGTTATTGCTTATGAATTCAGAATTAGGTTTTGTTATGGAGTGGTTTAAAAATATATTTTTGCAATACAACTACGAGACAGTATAACTAGCTATAGTTATATACTATGATAGTACAGTATAATGTGACCTAAAGCTATACTATCATGTTTTCAACGAGGTTATTTCCTTAAAAAATATGTTATTTATTTGGATAACTGAAGTAAGTATCATAGGAGACTCCTTAACTGGTTTAAAAAAAAAATCAAAGTATTTTAAAACCTCGTTTTTAAATATATCTTCAAAATTTCCAAAAATTGGAATTAAAATAAATGTATTATTTAAGGAAAATTAGAATAAACATGTTTATCATCCTGTACTTATAATAATTATTTATCGATTTCAGGAAAGTTTAAATAGTCTGTTACAGAATGCGGATCAGCTGGATTTTTAATTTTTCAGAGATGACGCCTTTAGTTTTTTTTAAAGTGTTATATATCTGTACCACTACTGCAGGTGCACGGATTTAATATGAAAATCTTAAAACAGATGTATAATATGTAAGTAGATAGGTACCTACAATAACATTACGTGAGACTGAACGTCTCGGACGTCTTGAACGTCGAGAAATTTGAACTTAAAACCGTATTATTTTTTCCGCGAAAACGAGCCAATGAAATACTATATTGTTGTTAAATATAATTATGTTCTCGAGTTATAAAACTAAGCCGAAGCAGAATAGAAAATTCGTCATTAAGCGAGTATAACGATATATTTATAAATTATACAGTTGTATTACGTTCGTCATGTTCTATTGTCCACGTAAGTAAGTATATATATATTATACAGAGTACAGTATACAGGTATTCGGTCCTTCTAGCAGAAATCAGGTGAATAGTAGTCGCATATACTGCCGTGTTGTTTACTCGTTTTTAATTTATTTTTATTTTCAGTTTTTAGTTTTTTACGTGTATATTATGTGTTTTGTAAGTTAACACTATAATAATAATAATAATAATAATAGCCATTGCGGCGCATTTTATATACAATGTGCGCGTTCGTAATTACAAATCATGAAAATGGCGCCACTGAGGGTACCTCTTTGCAGTACCCGTTGCATATAGACATATAAATTATATACACTCGCACATAATATTTTATGTATACCCATAGGCTCAAGGCTTTTATTCATTTTATTTTCCAGCGCCTTTCACCACCACCGTCGATGGTACCGCCACCATCGACTATAACTGTGTGAGGTTTAATATATGATAAATAAAGTAACACGTATATAAATCATATAATAATACAATTTTGTTTAACGTATTCATATACCTATGTTGCGACCTATATTCGGATTTTTAAAGTATTCGGATAGTCCGAATAATTCAAATGGAAAAATCCGAATATTCTCAAATATCCGTAATATTTCGGATACCTAATCGAATATTCGAATGTTTATAGTATTTAGATTTCTGTATTTTCAATGTTTTTCAAGTAGTCAGATATTTATTTTTACTGTGACTCATATGAGATAAATTTTATGATACTCCGGGATTTATGCATTGTAATATTTGAACAGCAGTTATATAATATCCGAGTATATCCAAATAGTATTCGGATATCCGGATTTTAAAATATTCGTGTATCCGGATAACCTCAACACTAGTATATTATACGTTCATAGTGATATGCGCGTAAACCCATTTAGGTAGGAGATTGTTTGTGTGTAGAACGGGCGCGTACACCTGGCCGCTGTATGACAGTTATTTGATTTACAAAAAAAAAAATTGTGAAACGAAAAAATATCAACAATTGACATATTATGGACACGTACATAAAAATAAGTACCCATCTACTTACAATGGTCAACTGGTATGAGAAACGGAAAAAAAATAAATAATAATAATAAAACACCTGTACTACTGCTGCAGGTCGACCGCAAAACGTGGGTTTTTATTATTATATTTTTTAGTCGTTATTCCCGTGGAAAAAACCGCAGCTCGCTATATACGTACATACACCGTTCCCCGCAGGTACACTTATGTATTACAAACAATATATACGATACAATATATATATATATATGTACGTTTACTATATAGGTACGTCGCTGTAATAATATTATACACGCGATCGCGCGCGTCAAAAAAGGGGTGACTTTAATCAATTAGGCATAAACGCGGTACATGCGTTCTGAAACCCTTTCATTATATCGCACGCGCGTGAGTGTGTGTAGTCTTTTAGAGCGATCACACGTGCATATATAATTACGTATTATTATTATTATAGCGCCGCCGACGCTCTCATGCTGGCGCGCGCCCGCGCACAGGTGGAACGAGTTTTTTTCCACCACAATAATACTATACCTAATATATCATAATAATAAAATATTATAATACGTCATGTCTGTTAATCGTCAGGCGTGCGTGTACCCGCGGTCGAGAGTAAAACGACAATGCGTATTGTGTTTATGTAAAAAAGTGGTAGATATAAAATATATTAACTGTCAATTATTATACCTACATGTTATACATATTGTAATATACATGATATTCGGAATAAATTAATTATTTTATATAGAAATCAGCTTCAGATGCACATAGACAGTCTAATTTTGACGATCTATGGCAGCGTTTCCCAAAAAGGTGTTCCGCCGCAGATGTATGTGATTATTGAGAAAATTATTTTATGGTATAATTAAATTATTTATATTATTTACGAAAAGTGGGTTCCACAAAACACAAACTATTTCTCAAGGGTTCTATGGTCGAAAAAGTTTGGGAACCGCTGATCTACAGTGTTTGTCGTTAACTTCATATTTTAGGAAAAGTCAATTTTGTTATGTTATAGTTGAATAGTTCTATTTTTTTCTCCGAGGACTTTTTCGATGGTGTTCCGGGAGTTTATGTCCTAATAATAGAAGTAGATGGTTGCGCGGGGACATTATTCATAGCAGACATATTATATAACGCAATAATTATTATTATAAATATTATATTGAGACAACCAACAACGTTTTTATACATTTTTCTAGAGTATTTTTTTGTTACTTTAGTTTTTTAATATTTTATGTTTGCGATTTTTTTTTATTTGAGAAATAATACCCTTGATATCATGGCCATTTGGGAGTTACATTTTTTTGTTTTAAAAATATTTTTACTTTATTATCGTGGGCGCAATATTTTTTATACACAAGTAGTATAATACAAAAAAGATAAAATTAAAAAAAAAATATTATTTATAGAAAATATATTTATGACAAATTCACATAGATTATACATTTTATTAATTTATCTAATTCTATAAGCTGGAGGAAGGATGAGATGTTCTGCGGTCTTAAGTTTTCGAATATGTCTTCAGATAATTGGTTTCAGTTCCTTGCTTCACGGTATGTGTCACATTCGGTTAAAATATATTTGACATTGCATGACATAAGGTAACCGTAATTGAGTCTGGTATCAATATGAATATTATTAATTGGATGCCAGTTTAGTTACTTATTTTTATTTACAATTTCAAATATTGTAGTCTACAAATGATAAAATATTGTTATTAGATCAACAATTTATTTTTAGTCTTATAACAATAACTATTGTAGTATCTTAATAAAAGTATATTATTTTAAAATATAATGTTACAGCTAACGGAATATTTTTATAATATAATAAATTGTTTAAACGTAAATATTTAAAATAATTTAACATTATATAATCCGAGTATTAGATAATGTCATAATATTTGGTATATTATAAATTATATAACAATTATTCATGTCAAACAACAAATAATGATAAATTCATCGCTATTATTTTTTGAACTTTGTTGCTCTATAATTTTAGAACACTACAAATCAATTTAATACAGAGGGGCTTGGTAATTAAAGACTGATGATGTACATAATGATAAAAACTTTGTAATTTAAAATCCCCTTACAGTTAGATCTGATGACTCAACTCATGGACACTGTTGCAACTGTTCAATAAATATTGTTAGAATTGATACCAATATATTTAGCACTTATTTCTTTGATACATGTATAACATATTTTATTGTAATTGTTCTCAATAATTAACATATTATCTTCCCAATCGATTTTTTTTTAAATATTATAGATTAAAAAATAAATATTATAATTTTAATTTTCCACAAATATAATATAATAATGTATAATATTAAGAAGGGTTAAATTTATTTACATGTATGTGAAAAATACAAAAATACTCTAATAGCAATTTTAATAATTTTAAAGTGAATTTTTTAGATTTCTCAGCTTAACATTTATCTATATCTATAAAAAATACAAAACATATTTATAAATACATATAATAAATATGTAGTTTCAATCTTATGAATATATGTACCATAGTAAGTCTTATAGGCACCTAAGTCATACATTTTTTTTAAAATCTTTATCTCTAAATTCATGAAAATGCCTATTTTCCTGAATAAATACTATATTGTTATGACGAATTTAAAAATAAATTTTTTTTTTTATTTTTCTAACTTCTAAATGCCATTAGTAATATATAATAATTATGATTATGGCCATTATGGGGTTGTGTCTTAGTCTCTTACATATAACGGTGATATAGTTGTTGTGCTTTTACTGTTTTTTAGTATATAATATAGTAAATGCGTATAACAAAATCTGGTTAAAAAAATTCACATGCCACGTATACTGTAGCTTAAAGTAATTATTACCCACGAATTTTTAGCGATTCCGAGAGCAGCTGTTGCAGCGGTGGCGAACACGTATACTATAATATTATATATATATATATAATATTTAGGTATAATACGACGAGGGTGAAAAGTCGATTCAACAGACCGTAAACCGTTAATTGACGTAAAAAACGCGGTTTATACCATACTTATTATATTAGCCATATACGATAAAAAATAATAATAATAATAAAAACCCTTGAAAATTGGTCGCTTTTTAATCCTTCCGTATAATTGACTTTAATATAATGTGGGCGTACCGGAAGCATGAAAGGTATATTATATGCTTGCGCCACGACGGCGTGCACACTATATGTATAATATTATCCATCATCGTCGAAATTATTGTTATTAAACTGAACACCCCGTTAGGCTAGGCTAATCCCGTACGCGCACCCTGTATACGCATCGTTGACGATTTATCACCCTGTTTAAGTATATAACATACATTATACCTGTATATACATACATTTATCCAAAATCTCTTTGTTTCAATGTGGAAGTCGAGTAGATTATCTATTTTTTAAACGACCACTCGTTAACAATTATAAAACAATATCATTCTATTTTGGTATTATAATTATGATGAATTTTACATGTTTACATTAAAAGTGGTATAAGTTATACACAAAGCATTGTAATATATTAGTAATATCATTATAATCACGAAAAATACTAATGTATAAGTATTATTACACAAGCATCTTTGAATTTGTAAATTAGTTTCAATATAATAAAAAACGTCGTGTTTCAACATAATCTAATAAAAAATATTTTAATCTTACAATAGTTCCAAATTTCCGATCCACGGTAATAACGAATAATAATAAATAATAGAAAATAATTTCATTACATAACATAATACATGTGTACATGAAATAATATTTGTATCTATTGATCTCTGAATATATTATTTTTTCGACATTCATTATTATATAATAATTAGTATATATTAATAAAGATGAAATAAAAATACAATCAAGAATATGTCACATGCTTAATTATTATGTGTAATAATATGGTAAATTATCGGCGAGAGAAAGGGTTTGCATAATGGCGGCCGATCGTGAGTGTTTTTATTATTATTTTTTTTTTTGCATCTAATCACAAAACCTGTTGCCTCCATTGGTCCATTCTGCCGCACGAGCCTGTGCCTTCGTCGTCGTTGGTGTTCTCCCGTCGTCCGTCATCTCTCTCATTATACATCACGTCCGCTAGATGATTTTCGTCTATGCACACTGTCGCGCATCCACTAAAGTACTATACCTACAAAATAGGTTGGACGTAATAATAATGTATTAATGTTAAGTAACGGAAAAATGTCAAATTATTTTTTGATCGAGTCATATATATATAGCATAGTAGTGTAATATTTTTTGATAAATCATAACATAAATATATTATTATTGTACTAAAAAAATTGTGTGTACAGAACTGGTCGAATTTTCAATAAAACTGTATGGTATCCTTCCCACCAATATTTTATGGATTTTACATTATTGTATAGCTATACATATTATATACACTTAATACACATGGTAAATACATAATATTATGTCATTGATTGCGATATAAATTCGTGTTTTATTTTAATTTAATCAATTCGTATACCATCCACTTATATTATTTAAACATATTATATAGTGTACATCAGGTTGTCGTTAGATAGACAATAATCTTAAGTAGGATGGTATACGAATTGGTTTAATTTAAAAGAAACATACATTTCCACCGTAATCAAAAATGCAAAATAATTAAAATGTATTACTAAATTATTCCTAATTTGTGATAATAATAATAATAAGTTGTATTTTTTTTATGTAATATTCAAAGACGTTAAGTTTAAGAGATGATGTGGCGATTATGTTTTTTTCTAGACCTTTTTATTTTAACACTTTATATTTTTATTTACTACAAATTTGTCTGATAGATTAAAATTTATGAAATTGAAAACTTTCACTTCCGAGACCAGAAATGAACGCCGTATTATTCAATCCGTGTTATTGTGGTACCTACTAAATACCGCATTCCTATTAAGAATTTATATAAATAACTAAAGTTAGCTGCAGTCCTAAATATTAATTTATACCTATACCATGTAGGTACCTACGTCATCGTGATCATTTTGTACACCAACTGCAATGGTGCAGACGTTACGAATATAAACCGTGGCGGACAGAAAATGAATAATTATACTGAGGTAGGTAAAATATGTGTATTTTTTTCTACAGAAAGACGGGAAATGTCGGCGGCACGTCTACATTGTGTCGATTATACGTAGACGGCATAACAAATAAAAGTGTTAACATAAATAGGGAGAAAAATCCAATCGGGCTGTCATTCTTCTTTGTGTTGTAGGTAGATAAGCAAAATATACTTTAATCCAAAACAATTACAAGTAAACACACCTTCTTCGGGGTAGAGACCAAAATGCATAAAAAAAAATTGTTACCTATTGGGTTTATACCGCTGCCAGTACGTATCAAATCTCGTATAGGACGTTCTTAAAATATGAACAATAAATAAAAATTAGTAAGTATAGTGGATTCTCTAAATTAAGTATGCATACACACGAATAGACTATACTCAACGATAAATAAAATAATAAAAAACGAATGAATAATATTGAAATTAATTAATTTTTTAATTAAAAACCACGTATCCAATTATAATATTGTTATTTGTCAATGGGTATACACATATATGGCGGCGAAATGAAAACGATACAAAGTGTCCCGTATTTGACATTCACAAAACGTTTTCGATGTCTCGAGTGTTGAAGATGTACATATCGCCCAAAACTATATACCTATATGTATAATAATATGTTCGGTAGTTTTTTTATATTTTCTTATTCAGCACCGCCGACGCCGCCGCCGCCGCCACTGCCATACAACGAATCTCGCGTTAGTTGCAAAAGAATGTCATGCGTCCATAAATAATGAAATACCAACACTGAAATCCCAAGAATATACAGTATTTATATACAATACTCCAGGTGTTCGTATAATGTCTTAGGTTTGCTAGTAGGACCTTGTTGCACATCGTATACATATATAATATCATAGCATTATAATATATTCGTAAATCGTGCATATTTTTTTATAACATAAAAAATGTTCACTCGTGCAAACTAGAGTTTTGTATAATACTATATATATATATTAACAATATACAATGCTTATATATATATTACCTATATATATATATTATGTTTATTCTTTCGGAGCGATATTGTATAGTAGTATATTATGATGTTTTTTACCTAAACGAAAATACAATCAAATCACTATAATATAAATGACCGGTTTGTGTGGTCACAGGTTATAGATATCATTTATTTAACAGCTGATTTCGTCGTTGGTTTTTAGAGTGAATTTTTTTTCTGTTATCACAAAATTAATAACAATCCATGCTACACGCATATTTAGGAAAATATGATGACAGATATAACAGAATTTTTATTTGCAGAATAATATGAGGTGGGAGAGCATCCGGTGATGGCAACAACAAATAAGAGTAACTTCAAATCTGTGTAATCAATATAGTTATTTTGGTGTACCTACTATATTTTCAAATTGAGTCATGTGTGAAGTACATCTCATAATATAATGTATAATGGAGTTTTTTCTGTTTATTTTGCATTTTATTGTTCCGAGAACGTCAAAATATTAATTTATTACTTTGTGTGAAAACGGAATATTAATAACAATTGTTATAGAAAAGACATTATTTAAGTGTTATAATACCTTATACATTATTTATTTCATTCGAAAAACACGTTATTTAACGCATGTCTATTTAAATTAATTGCAGACATAAGTGGATATTTGTGTACTTACCTATATGTTCCGTTCCTTTAAAAATATACCATAGTTATATCTTATATTATACACTTACATTAGTATACACGGTGAACCTCTATGTTGATTTTTGTGCTTATAAAATTATATTAATTAGTAATGGTCCACTGATTTTTCCAAATATTTAGAGTTGTAAAAAAAAAAAAAAACTCCAACGGCTCTATAAGTATATGTTTTCAAAAACACAAACATTGACTTATTATTATGAGCTACAATATCGTAGTAACATCACAGCGCCAGTCCCGCGCCCGTTTCGTCGCTATTATACACGTAGCAGTTTCGCTGAATTACTGTTTATCATTGAAATCCGTCATCGGGTTTGGCTTGGTCACATTACCTGCAACATCGTTGATCGTACCTTCAGCTTACAGTTCATTAATAGAATCCTATAATGACACATCAACGACACGAACGTTGTCCTTATACCGTTAATACAATTACCAAAAAGGATACGTGCGTATGGAAGTATTATGAGGTACGCGGAACTATACGGACCAGTCGTGTAATTAAGACTTGCAGATGTTGGGGTCGGAGGATTTATGTAAAAAAATATTTTTTCTTCACAAAAATAAATGCTACAAATACAATAATATGTATGTAGAAATGATACATTATAATAAATTAATAGGTATCTAACGATATGCTTCACATCTTAACTTGATAAATTATTTATATTCATAACTTATGAATCATAAGTAATTTTCATAGTATAAAATAAAATAAAAATATTATGAGAAGAGTTATACAACATTAAATTGTCAATCTGTTATTTGTTATCTTACCTTAGAACTCTATTATAATATACCTATACTATTTTCAGTTTTTTCAATAGAACAATTTTTTTCTTTTAAATAATTTAATATTGTTGATCTTTCTTTTAATTTGAAGTTTGTGATATTAAAATTTTAATTTTTAGAAGTAATAAGTTTATTAAACAAAATAAAAAATGTTATCCAACGGTAGAAGGACTTATTAATGAGAAGTAATTAATGATTATTAATTCACATGAAACAAGAATCACAGCAATACAGCATAAACAGATTGTACGAAATCGCAAATATACAGTCTATATTATTTTGTTCACTGCGAAATTTCGAGATCGAATTGACAGTTTTCGAGCATCGTTCACATGTCACATTCAAAACCAAAGGTAGTTTTTATTGATAGGTTATTACATTACTATAATACTTTAATAATATTTATTAAAAGAAATATAGCTATCTCAAATTCCAAATTTGATCAACTAATCTTAAATTAATTTATTCTATTAATAATAATATATGTATATCATGCCAGTATTATTTTTCGTAGAATATTGTATTTATCATAACTTTTTACAGTAGTCATAGTATTAAGAGGCCAACGGTTATATTTATATTAAATTAGATTATGAACATTGAATATACAGAGAGATGGGACACCCATATTTCCCCAATCATAATTACGCCATTGGTACAGACCACCAAAAGTTATAATTTGGTCGATGAGTTAACGAGTAACAATGGTTTGTACTACAAAGTCCAATTCGTTATGTATCGATAAAATAATGTTCACAGCAAATATATATGTATACAAATATACCTTGTTGATTTTGTTAATAGTCTTTTTTTGAGCTACTGGATAATATCGTATCCAAAGACTTGTATAATATTAATTATTACCCTAAAAAAATACATTTCTCCGCATAAATCATTAAATTATAATAAACAATGAGTCGGTAGCCGCGTTGCCATAAGTATAAGTGTCTTATTATGTAATTGCATGAAGGCTATTGTAAAAAATTCAAAGATCATCTATAGCAGTAACGTAGGTATAAAATAGACAATAATATAAATATAAATCTTTTGTTTACCGAGCAGAACTGGTTCAAATATTTTTACAAAAAAATTACATTTTCCGATGGTTAGTTTTTGTGTTCTTTGTACAAATATCAATTATTAAGTCAAATAATCATATTCATTATATAATATACATAATACCTCCAATATTTTAACAAAATTAACCATTGATTTTAATCGATACGGCATAACTGGAGTGGAAATTAAACCGTTTTATAAAGAGAATAGGATTTTAATTTTTATAATTAACATAATATTATTATAATATAGTAACTATACAGGTATATAGTATATATTATTTATGTAAGTATATATCATAATTTATTATTTAAATTGATATTGTCATATTGATAATATATTTTGTACATTATCTATTTTCCATGCGCTATCTAAAAATTGAAAATAAGGATAGAATTAGTTCCATTGGCCAATGTCCAATGGGAGTGGTAAGAGTTGGTGAATACAAGGGAATCTGTTTAGTATAATTTATAAGCAAATCTAACGCAAATGCGTGTGAGATTTCAGTTTTGTGCCAAAACGTTCCAGCATCACCATTTGAAATATTACGGTATTTAAATAGTAAATCATTCCGAACGTATTATATAGGAATACAAACGATGCCGTGTATATCGTTATACCTACTCATCTAACCAGTGCTTATTTTTTACGAAATTAAGTTTTTTTTATATTAATTGTATTTTTGTATATTCAAGGTGTAAAGAGTTTATTTTTTGATACTACAGCCACTCGCAAGAGACACACCATTTTTTTGGGTTCTCAAGACTAGCTATAAATTACTAATTAGCCCTTTATCTAGATTACCAACGTACTGCAACCGTGTCCGTGTGCGAAATGAAAATCGTTATTATAGTTGTGGTTCTATATATATTATTGTATATATTGTACGTATGCACAAACTGAATAGACATTTTAATAATTATTTAACTAATTTACGTCACACAGTTTATAAGTAATAAGTTTACATGATATACTATCGTGACATCGCAGTGTACTCGATATACATGTACCTATTACAGACTGCGTTTCGAGTGATATCTATGTAATAATAATATATAATATTACTATGCACACAATATTTTATCATTCATACAACGAAGCTGACTATTTACATATATATCTCTTGAGTCCGCCCTGGCACGGGCCGAGCAGCCTGTTCTATCGTGTGCTGTTGGCGTTCTCCCGGTTGAAAACATGACCCGAAGTAAATTTTTCTGTATGCCAGGAAGATCGGCGGCGGCCACAGCACAGTCGTTTAGATGTGGAATAAGATGGAATTGTTCGTACTTAGATTTTTATTTTTAGTATTGTAAAATAAAGATTGAAAATAATCTCATCGAAAAGTGCTATGACAATGCCATATTAGAATATAATTCTAACAAGACCAGGGACGTACGCAGAAAAAAGTTTTGGGGATGTTTTTGAAAATCAGTGTTATTGAAAAGTAGAACTTTTTTTAATAAATATACAAAAAATTCTTACGAAAATTAGGTATACTTAAAAAAATACTTTTTTTGAAATACAAACATTGATATAACAAAATTAACATTAAAATCGAATAAGTAAATAACCGTGCACAACCCGAGTATTTCGTGGGGTGTTTGAACACCCAAAACACCTCCCTGCAGTGTACGTTCCCGAACAAGACTCTTATATTATTGTAGGTACTGCGTGGTACCTACTATTCGACGCGATATTGAAATCGACGAGTGCGCGTTATACTGTAATATTATTATACTCGGCTATCGCGAGGCGCCGCCACTCGATAACATAAAAGTCCGGAGTAAACTTTCGCGGGACAGCGGCGCGAGAGTGTCGAGGGGGGGAGGGGGTGGCGAGAGGAGGGTGTATAGAGTCGGCGTAGGTACCTTATAATAAATCGATGCAAGCGATTAAAAACAAAAAGGTGGTATCGGTGTGGCGCTATACGCAATATATTATATGAAAGGGAGTACGGACGTACAGAGGTATATAATATGTATAATATACACACGGCGAGGCGTCGGGCGAAACGCTCTGGGCGAGTCTGCGTTCGTGCAGTACACGGGGCACTGGCGCTATCGTATAGGTATGTGTGTGTGTGTGTGTGTGTGTGTGTGTGTGTGTGTGATGTGAACGTATACGCTTATATACAATACACAAATGCACACACACACATGCATACGATATATATATATATTCAGCAAAACGTACCTCGCCCGGCACGTATGCGTATTATGTGTGTATAATATGCACGTATATATATATTTATATACGAGTACAGCATATATGTACTATATTATATATAATATATGAGAAATCGATAGTGGCTCGATGTAAATGGGCGGCATAGGTGTATATATTCATATATATATATATATATGTACGTGTTCCTATGAACGTCGACTACTTGCTATAGGACGACGGGGGCGGGTATAAAAAGAATATATTTATATACACATATCGTATATATATATATATAGCAGGCGAGCGTGTGAGTGCGTGTGTGTATAGGGGAAAGGGTTGTAAGACGGATTTTCAATAATAATGTATACATATATAATACTATATATATATATATATTTCGCGGCGGCGCTCGCGTATATACATATAATAATATATCGAACGGGTCGTTTGCGCGTGCGTGTGCGCGACGCGAATGCGCGGGCGCTCCGGAGAGCGAGAAAAAGACGGCGCGAGCGAGAGACGAGATCGAATTATTGTATCGCCGGCGTTGCCGCGTCCTGCGCACGACGGTAGGGTTATACGCCGCCGCCGCCGCCGCCGTATGGAAATCACGAGCGGCCGAGGCAGGTCGATTTGAATAATCCTCGGCCGGGTGTAAGCGCCTCCCCCGCGAGGTACTACACGCATATATGTATTATGTATAGTGTAATGTAGTGGTTTTTTTCCCCCGTCCTCGTCGGCATATACATTTTCCTTCCTCTAGACGGGCGTGGCCTGGAGGAAAAAAACCGATAAAAAACTCCTGTTCGTCTGTTCCATTCGACGATATATAAATATAATAATATAATATATATTGTATAATGTACGTGCACCATATAATATTGTGTATGTACGCGTAGACGAAGACGCGCCAAAAAAAAAAAATGCATATAATATTATACATATTTTCGATAAACTACAATAACAATATTATAAACCTTATGTATATGTTATGTAATTTGTTGTATCGTTATAAATTTAATAATATGTTCTGATAGTTTTTATAATATAATCATATTCTCAAAAGCTTTGGTGAAAAGGGGTAGTGGAAATTGCCTTTGCTCGTTTGTGAGTCCTCGAGTCGATTAATAAGAAGATATCATAATATATTATACCACGTTATTATAAGTATACATTATACAGGACTTTGAAATCAATGCAAGCTTTTGCGCAAATAGTTCGGTTCAACTAAAATCCAGTCATAATCAATACTTTGATATTTGAATAAAAATAACATTACAATGGAAATATAAAACAGTGAATACCTAAGTATAAAAAAAAAAAACGATATTTCTTCTTCATCGATTTATAAAAATATATATATATATATTTTTGATAAACTACAAAACTTTTTACAAGTCACAATAACATACGTGAAAAATATTCAAATATAATAAATTAGACTATTGACCAGTGAGTAAAAACGATCGAAATGTACGATTTAATTAAGGCAATACCGTACGCTATAACATACACTAAAATATGTCCACAATGTACGTTTTTAGCAATAAAGATTTTTAGCATAAATTAAAAATACGTGTTTTTAAAAATGCCGTAGTTGTCAATGTTATCAAATATATAGATTTTGTAAACTTCTTTTATTGCTTACACATTGCTTACATCAATTCGCATTAAACGCAGAGATATTATATAGAAATTACAATTTATACATTGAAGATATTCAGAATTCAGATGCATTAAAGTATATTGTACTCTTTTATACAGCCCAGTACAGATATTGTGTACTTCTATTGTCGATAGGTTGTTGTACTATTACATACACTAATACACATAACATAACACATGTAATTATGATAATAATAATAATAATAATAATAGTAATAGGCGAGGAATGCGTGTCGAAAACATCGCGCGTTCCTATATATCGTGTATAGTTACGGTTACATTACAGTCCTATATCATATTCTTGTCTAACGAGGCTTGGTCATAATTTTTTTTTATTTTTTTTTGTAAATTTGTGCAAATTGACACTGACGGATACGTGAGCGAGAAATTGCCGTAATAATATAACACACGCATTAAACGCGTGGAGTGCAGATAATAATATCTTCTTATCATTATATATAATATATTATATTATACTCGGTTTTGCCACACACACACCGATTTATATATGTATATTGTATATATATATATATATATATATATATATATATATATATAATATATATATATACCAAATATAATATAATACGCTAAGTGTGTTACTCATTGTACTATTTATACGATATAATAATAATAATAAATAATAATTCGCCATTAAAATAAATTATTATTATATATAATATAAAGGTATAGATGGGTAAGTGTATACGTAGGTGGTCGTCGCTCGTTCCGGTCGATCGTAAAAAACACGAAATTATCGATTTGTATTCATTATATGCACACCGATTTTGTGATCGAACGAAAAAATTTCAAAGTTTTCATTCAAATCGTACGATCGTTCGGAAATTAGATACATGCGGAAAATATCATTGGTATATAAGTACAGGTATACCGCGCGTGATACACGCGACCATCGTCACATAGACATGTCGTTACGCATGTCCACTGCCAAGTGTCCATTGGTCCGAAACGAAAATAATATAATATTATAGCAGAAATTCATATTTTTTCAATTCTCATATTATTCTCCGATATTGAAACTGTTTGTTGTCTGTTCGTTAAAAATAAATTACAATCATTATATATGATTTATACGTCGTAGCGGCTATAAATATAATCGAAAAGTCGATCTAAGAAATATTACATCACAATTTTTTATTAAACAAAATGTTCAAACACTTCAAACCGATAAAAATGCTCGACGTTTATTTAGGTAAATAGGTATCATATACGAGGCGGTTAATCATAATAATTCACTAACATTCAAAACGACGTTTTAATCGTATACAACGAAATTGGCATTTTAAATCTATAATACCGACCAATAACTATAAATATATGTCTGATATACGAAGCCGTTCAGTGATTGAAAACAATGAAAACTATAAAACTGGAGTGTATAGAGAATGGCAACTAAGAAATATGTCATACCAATAGTTTTACAGTGAATTTTGATTAAAAACGATGTACATAATTTCTTATGTAGTAATAAATTAAATACAAGTATATTATACGTTTATTTGTTTATTTTAAATACTTAACACTCAATAAATCTTTGTTCTGATATCTTAAAAAGTAATTACCTCACCCACAATGTAAACTTGAGTTCACGCGTTTGTGATATT
Organism: Rhopalosiphum padi; assembly: GCF_020882245.1. Taxonomy (NCBI): domain Eukaryota; kingdom Metazoa; phylum Arthropoda; class Insecta; order Hemiptera; family Aphididae; genus Rhopalosiphum; species Rhopalosiphum padi. The sequence continues at coordinate 87,991,149 of NC_083597.1, forward strand.
ATACAAATAACAAAAAGTAGGCATAGTATACTACTGATTTATTATGATAAGTATTGATCAAACATATAAGTCGTTTCCGAATGAAAAAAACCCGCTCAGGTACAGTATAAAGTCTTTATATTATCAATGATGAACATAAGTACTATAATATTCCAAAACTACATATTTTTATAATATTAAAACTCAAAACATATCATATATATATATTGTATTATTAGATTACTACGACTGTGAATTTGTAGAAATTACATTATATTAGTTTATTGTAAAACTTATGGTTGAAATTTGAATTCTATGTATGCTATAACAAATCCAATTTTGAAACTTGAGTTTTGCATTTTTAACTTTGTTATTACATTTTAGATTCTGGGTAGAGCGATAAATGTATAAATGCAGTAATAATGTTTCGAGTTTCAACATTTTTCAGTGGTTTCTAGTAGTAGAAAATTGGATAATTTAAAGCTCCATTAAAATGTATTGTTAAAATATATCCGAGTATATGATATTTCATGTAATTAAAAAACTTAAATTATTTCTTAAAATCTTTATTTTAGTCACGAATAAATGAGGAATATAGGTACCCTAAATTAAATATATTTGTATTGAAAATATGAACCACGCTTCGTTATTATTATTATTATTATTATTACACCATTCTACTATAATCAGAGTAGACGCACAATTTGTTTTTATTTTATGACTCAAATCAACACGACAGCAAATTTACTTTCAGCAGAACTAACCTTGATTATTAGCTTAAGACGTATATCATAGTTAATTCAGTTAAATGACATATAATCAAACTTAAATTAATGACCCTAATCTATGTCAGTGAGTTACATTTTTACGATGTTTAAATTTTATGCAAGTAACATGGTATATGTAAAATATTACAATTTACTCAATGCTTGCTTTAAACTTTAAATATTGTAAATAAAACCAACGTATAAACACAGATAATATTATTTATTTTAATAGTTGCTTTTCAATATTCTGTATTTGTTGAAGACACCCACGAATCTCCTCATACATTACTGCGTACCTACATAGATAGCATAATTACTTTTTCTTCAAATAATAACGCCTATAGCTAGATAGTGTCTCAACGATTACAAAATCATTTTTAACACCACTCGCTTATTGTCCAACCGCTGAAAGGTTGAATTATTTATCACTTTATTCTTATTAAGACCAAGGGATTGATTCTTAATCACACTTAATAATAATTTAATACTTTATATCCGAAAGTAAAATACCTAAGTTTGACGTTCGGTAGACGTCTTACTTGGGCTCAGCATATTATGAATAAAGGAAACCAGTCAACTCCAGACTACACTTGCTTCGTCCACTTTTAAGATATTCGTTCTATAGCAATAAACTATAAATGTATAAAGCTATTATCAGACCAGTTTAATCTTGTGAAATTCAGATATGTGGTTCTGCCAGACCTTCTAACTTAAGAATAATTCAAATCTTCTAAAAAATTTAACTTCGTAAAATAATCTCTGCTCATCCTTGATTCATAAAAAATAATAATTTCAACAATGGCTTAAATATTTCCACGCTTATTCAAAAAACCAAATTTTATTATCTTTTATTTCAATTAACCTATCATCAAAACCAATTTATTAATCGGCTATTTTACATCACAATCCCTGATATCTCAATCGGAGACATTTCAAGGCCTAGAAATTTACTAATTTAATCTGTCAGGTGGCAGTACTACTCGGTACTTTCTCAACTCAGTTATAACAATCACTATAACATGTATTCAAAATTGCATATTAGACAGTTTGATAATACCTAAGTCAATTCGTTCTAATTTTTAATACTTAAGCTAATAACACAAGGTTGATTCTGCTTAGATAAAATTGCTATTTTCACGTAGGTTAGGTTAAATAGTGCAATTAAATGAATACTTACTAAATATTTAATAAAATATTTTAAGTTTATGAACTGTAAGTGACTGAATTTATATATTATATAGAAAAAAAAAATAGAAAAAATTATTGAAATGTAACCTTAAGACTAACAATATAACTAAGTAATAATCTTTGCCGTTTAAGCCTTAATTTTTTAAATAATAAAGAAAAATATTATATAGGTTCGTCAACTAGATTATTTGACTAGCTCTAAAGATAAATTCTGAGTACTAATAATTATTTATTATAGCTAACAGCTATGGTACCTATATAATCCATTGTTGTACGAATTTAAAATATAAGTACACCTTATATAAGTTATAACATTGCCTAAAACGAGAAGAGCAGTAAAATTTTAATTTTAATCAAATTAGATGTAGCCCATAAATTATTAATAATTGATTATTATTTCCATACCTTTATTAAGTACGAGATAATAATATATTAAGATATTATAACGTCGTCGCCGGCGACGGGAACAAGGATGTACAGGCGATTAATTTTAATATTCTCTCGAAGCTTTCGTCCACGTCTCGTTTTCTGGGGATTGGCCAAATTATATAATATGCATAGATATATGTATGCCATGTATGTATAGTTTTCAATTTTAATTAAAATAGTGAAATCTAATACGCACGAAAATTGGCTGTAGAATTTTTAAATGCATATACGCTATATTATATACGCCGTATTCTAATTTAATTGTTAATAATAATATACTTTAATAGTCACTCAGTTCGTATGAACAAACACTATAATACGTACCTACCTGTTTGCTGTGCGTATATATAAATATGGTAACATTCGTTTATGTATTTTTTTTAGGGTGTTTAATGGTCTCGAATAGATTGTACTGGTGCTGCCGTGCCGGTATGACCAAACTCACCGTATACAACTGTACAACTTAATTTGTTTAATTATACTATTATAAGGAGGTCCGTCTGCGTAGTATATTATAATATGCAAACATACTGTAAATGTTAATATTGTTATACGGACTAGCTCGTAATATAATACTTTAATATTATTTAATTGTCGTTTTAATCAACGCGCGCGCGCAAATAGTATAAACATATAATACTATTATTATACTCCCGAAAAGATCGAGTACGCCCTTTTCGAGTAAAATCCCAATTTTTGTTTACGCTAAGTATATATAGCAACCATTAGTTATGGGTTGTTAATTTTTATACTAATATGATTTGTATGTACAGCCGTACAGGTATATATTCGGTAAACCTATTAGCTGGTACCTACATTATATGATATTATATAAAATACAAAATGCGTATTCGAATCCGTTAGTGCAGTGTGTTTGTCTTCTATTTCTTCTGAAGTTCTAAACATTTAAGAGTACAGTGTTTATCGTCACCACTACACCAGCATCGTCGCCTGTCGTCAAACAGATTCTAAACCATTCGAATTTGTTCTTTGACAAATTAAAATTCAATAAACTCGTACATGACGAATTGACGCATACGAACGCCCAAGTAGTACGATTAAATATACGTCATGTCGGGTTGATATTATTCATTATTGCATAAACTATAATATATTATTATAATGTTGAAATAAGTAGTTTGCTGTATAATACATCAGATGAATCGAAGTCAAAGACTGCGGTGAATTGGCAGAATTGGCTCTTCACCCTGAAATATCAGGAAAAAAAAGACAATAAAAGATTATACATTTTAAATAACAATTCTATGGAAATATTAGTATATTACTATTTAATTTTTTATTTTTACATAGCTTTGTTATACTATATAATATAATCTATAGACACTTAATATACTATAATAATGTGTACAAATGTAATAATGTTTGAATTTATAAACCAGCGGGCTTATTTGGTGTTAATTATAATTTTTATTTGATATAAATTAATTAATAACACTAATACAAATACACATTTTGCAGCGGGAATCGTGATCGTCACCAAAAAACACGTGTTTAAACTGAAAACAAATTGGTTAGTTTTGAATTCAATTATTACCTAGACATTTAAATGGAATTTAAGGTATTCGAACTGGTTTACAAAACTGCATTTAAAACACTCAAGTCACTATACAGAACACGCGAACATAGGCTACCAACAAAATAACCTCTATTGCATTGCATTTTGCAAGATCACAGTGTTTTAAAATATTGTGAAGCTGTTGAATAGGTTTACAAATTTACAATTATAGAAAAATATGTCGTAAATTAATACACGTATGGAATCGATTTCACAATGATTTGTGATACCTGTATATTATATATATTATTATATATTCTTGGAATTAATTGTATAATATTTAGCCAAGTGTAAGGAAAAACTATCAACGAATCGGAAAAATGTACAGCTCATAAGCGTTTCGAATAAAATAAATGTAATCTCAAATTGAATATAATTTATGTAGATACATGTATGTATTCCATATATGTCTTTTGATACATAAATAGATTTTATAGAACCCGCAGGAGGAACAACACACAACTGTGAGAAATCAATTTTTATAATGTAGATATACGCTATACAGATATTATATATATTATATAGGTTGGTATATTGAATTAAAAAAAAAAAAAAACACTTGTAAATTAAGATATAATGATATATAGGTATATATATATACACTATAAGTTATATTCGTTGGAACGTACTCACATTTACAGCTTAGTCACGGCTGAAACTATTCTCAATGGCAACTCTTCTCCACGACGTTCTGCGCTATCATCGAATTACCCGTAATCGTTGATGATTGTATTTTACTTTTTACTATATCACTATATACAATATATATATATATATATATATATTATGATATGTTATTATTTTTATATATGTATTATTATTTTTTTTTTAGTGAATGGAAAAGAGTACGATGTCGAGTCTGTCTCCGGCCACCGACTCATCATCCTCAATATTGCCGCGTGCGGCTATGAAAGAAGCCGGTTCTGCTTCGTCCATTCATGTTATGTATTATAATTGTGTACCTATAGTATACGCAGACTAGCTATAGGTTCATCCATATATTTATGATCTGAAGACGCATCGAATTGTGATTTAATAAACCCTCTTTTCCCTCTTAAATATTTAACTTTGGATTTGTATTGTCCTTCGCCAACGGAAACTGTGGTAGGTATTATTGATGTATACCTATATAACAAATAACAACATATTTTTCGTAATAGATCGATTAGGTTGAATGAAATTCCCCGTGAAGTTTTGACCGGGACACCGAAAAGTAAAATATTATACTGGTTTTAATAGATTCTTTATTATAATTGTGTCACGTTTTAAATGTTGAATCACGAGATAAAAAAATTATGATTTAATCAATGGATGTGCAATTTTTAAGGAATTATATAATACAAATATATACTTAATGCATAATGTTACAAGGTTAAAAGTCATTAAATGTTTAATATTTAATGAACTTTCAATATTGCTGTAAAATATATAACGATGATAATAATAAGTTCTTTATAACCATTGTTATTGCCTGCTTGTATTCAAAATGTACAGGACGATATATAATATTATGCTAAATCCTTTTTTTTTACATATTTTGAAAAACTCAAGTCTTCGTGGTCATAATTTTTACATCATAGTTTTTTTTCTGTTTATCTTCGCCGTTTGGGCAGTAAAATGCTTACATTTTCAACTGTGTAGATATTTTTTGGTATAAAATCAGATCTAGATGGTACTTAATTAAGGATGCAAATCAAACAATTTAAATTACTATTATAATAACTAAATATTAATAATATAATATATGTAATGTTTAAGCAAAAATTAATTACATTTACCCTATTACTGTAATAGTAAAACAAATTACTATAGTAATAGACTATAATAGCAATATAAATATATATCACAATTCACAGTATAATATATACTTCTATAATTTTATAGGTTGTTGGACCATTTTCGCTCAGAATCGTTTTTATCATCGAATTAAAATTTAACACGCACAACATTATACGACGACAGGGTACACTCGACACCTGCACTGGCTGTACTGTATAGCAGAGCATATATATACCTACACGAAAATATACAACTAAATAGGATAACGTAGAAATAGCTATATATATACGTAAAATATCATAAAAATAGTAAAAATCCTCCTCGGTACATTACAACGGGAAATCGTAGTGTCGCTATCGTCAGACTCCGTCGATGAGTAGGTACAATAAATATCGCGCTACTTGCGACCGCTGCTAATAAAATTGTAACATTAACACCATATTATAATAGTAAAACAAACACACACACAAACCCTATACAGACATGACGTTCGACAGAAGCTGACCATTATAATATAATATATAGGCAAAATATAAATCCACCCTGTGTGTGTGTGTGTATTTATAAGTGTTTTTTTCCCATCATAATAGAATCCATTGATGAAAACACACGGCCGTCCGGATTCATTCATGATCGAGCGCGCGCATATTATACGTATATGTGGTAGGTATATACCTAACCCGGTCTAACCCTACCTATATAATAATATAATAATATTATCGTGTACGTCGCGCGGGACGAGTGCCGCCGCCGCCGCAGTGGCCAGTGACCGCGCGCGCAGAGATTCGCTTCGTGTCGTCGCGGACGCAGCAGCCGTCGTCGCCGTCGCCGTCTACTTTGCAAACTCGATCTCATTACAATCGAGAAGGTCGGAGGGTATTATATTATTGTGCGTATAATATGTGTACGTACGCGGTGGCGGAGAGGCATTTTTTATGCTCTCCGCTGATAGGTACACACAACAGGTATATATTATTATATATATATAGGTAACTTGTAAGTATACGCTGTGATTTCCGGCGGGCGGATATGGTAAACGGTAAACTGGTTATACGTTATGTGATGGTGTACCGGTATACATTATTATACCTACACATGCGTTGAAACAACGATGGTAAAAAATTCCTATACAACTATATATTGTACCGTGACTTTTGAACGGAATCACCTGGGTGACTATATAGGTACTTACCACTACTTTATATTATATGATAATATGAAATATACATGGACGTGCGATATTTTACACTTATATGTATAATCAGAAGGATGTCCGATATTGCTTATTTAATTAAACATGGTTGTCGGTTATTATTTGTGAAAATAATATCATTTATAGAGCAAACGTTATAGTTGTTCGATACAAACGTTTTTAAAATAAAATTATCAAGTACACTTACAAGCATGTATGGATTAAAATATACGCAGCATAAAAAAATTAATATTAATATTCTTCTTCTTCAGTTTTTAAACACCATTGAGGTCCATTACTACAACACAAACCTGCATCCATCTGTATCTATTATGTGCTACTGTTTCCTCATCCCATAATCTAATCTCTGACAAATTATTTTTACTTTAACTATCCACTTTTGTTTTAGCTTGTCTAGTGGTCTTTTCCAATGAGGTTTCCATTGTCTTGTTTTTTTATGTAAATAATAAAAAATATCTAATTTTATGGAAGTAATAATAATAATAATAATAATAAAATGTCCATAGTAAACTAAATATTACGTTGACTAAATAGCATAAAATACAACACTCTATTATATTATTTCAGTATATTTTTTTATTACATTTACATATTTAATGTTAATATTATATAATGTCTTAACTGGCTGTGTGTTAGCCCATGCCCATCGGTTAATAAAATAGTTTTAATTTAATTTTTAGTAAAATATACAATGAAAGCATGTTACACCTTATATTATGTGTATGCAGTACCTATACACTAACATCCAAAATTTAAAATACTCAAAATACAATTTTGTTACAAATAGAATTTTACTCTAAACAATTATGATTTTAATTTAACCTGATCAGATCAGTATGCAAAATCATTATTTTGTACCCAACTTATTAAATTATACCATTTAAATTTAAATAATACAACGGATAAAAACTGAACATCATAATATAAATTAGTGATTGTAACGTATTCATAGATGAATAAATTATACTTGACGCATATTTATTGAAATTGATTATTTAAAATAATTTAATTTAAATTTACCGACAGTTCATATTGTCTACAATCTATCTCCGTAATACATATCCGTTTATCGTAAGATCATATAAATAACTTTTATTTTGTAATAGCGAAAATGCGTGGTAAAGGGATAATAGTATGGTACATACCATTGTTCAACCATTGTCAGTGAAAATTATTAAAATTCATTTTATTATTTTCCACAAGATATAAACGTCCTGTCGGATTAACAGTAAATGACGCCATCATAACGAAAAAAAAAAAAAAAAAAAACAAGAAAACGTTTCTGTGTTTCAACAACGTCACTGCAGCTGCAACAGTCTCTAAGCTCGGCTATTAGAATACAAAAGGAATTTCTATAATGATGCCTTTTTCGGGTACTTCCCAATACAATATATTATTATCAGCACTTACCTACCTACGCGCGCGTAAGTCGTCAAACATAAAACCATTTCGGCGAGAGGAACAAAAGTGTGTATATTATTATGTCGCAGTATATAACACTGCACAGGTACATAACCTAATGATATTACATTATAACCCTACCCAACCTAACCTATATACGTATATATGTACATAATGCTATATGAAATATTGTTATAATATAGTGAAACCCACGGGCGGCGGACGGGTGTACGAGATGGCCGGTACGCGGTGGGTGAGGGGTAAGAGTAAGACTGCAGCAGTGTAGTTATCAATGAAAACGCATAGTCGTGTTCTGCGTGCATCGTCGTGTGTCTGTCGGCGTGCGGGAGCGCGGAGGCGACGGGTTAATGAGTGCATCGCGTCAACGGCGGCTTCGGCGGCGGTGGCGGACGGTATATATATATATATATATATACGTATAATATAATATAGGAAATAGCGCCGAAGAACAATGACCGGCGGCCGACAAAGCGGCGGAGACGGTCCTCCGGCCTATTATATACACGTATAGGGTACCCGTCTATATATGTTATATCGCGTCAAACAGGTATTATACATTTATATAATATATAATTTTATTTTTATTTTTTATTTCATTTTCCTCGTACGAGCAGGCGACCGCGTATAGCGCGCGCGTGTGCAACAAGAGTGCTGTGTATGCGTGTGCGTGTTGCGACAATATTCTATCGCGCACACGCGCAGGCGCGGAGACTGCCGCTGCTACCGGAATGCACATCGTCACCGGGGCCCCGGCGGAACATTAGAATTCATTTCGCATTGCTTTTGCATTTCGTTTTCGCCGTATACCGGCCCATTATATATACGTATATCTGCGTAACAATATGTGTGTGTGTGTGTGTGTGTGTGTGTGTGTGCGCGCGCGTATTGTGTATGGTTTTTTTTTTCGCTTTATTTAAGTCGAAAATGCAAAACGGAAAATATTTGCCTGACAGCGTTCAATCAAAGCGCATATATATGCAGCGGTCGGCCGCCGTAATATAACCCGTTCGGGGCGAAATATTTTTCGTACATGCATAATGCGCCGCCGCGCTTTTGTTCGCGGGCTCACTCGCACCGACGACGACGGCTCTCCCACTCGCTCTCTCTCACTCGGTCTCTCTGCCGCAGCAGCAACAGCAGCAGTCCTCTCCACGCCCGATGCTGATTGTGCGCCGAGAGCATTCTTATTCCGTTCCGCGTGCCGTTTTTTTTTTTCGCAAACGAAATATTTATGTATATTATTTCGATATATATTCAAAGTGGCCAGACGTTTCCTGTTTTGCCTAATTGATTCGGCGGCCGATGCATTGATCGGACGCAGACAAAAGAATATCTTGAGGCGGCGGCACGGTGTGGGAATACACTATTAACGTGCGCGCATAGTATTATATTATTGTTATTACCGCGCGACCCGTATTTCGGCATAGTCAATAACCGCCGCCGCACCGAATTGTATAGTACACATTACTATTATGATTATTTTAAAGAGCCGATGTTTGGGTTCTTAAACGTTTAAAATATATTATATGATTCTGATGTGCGCTGACAACAAAAAAAACTTTAAATTTTTTCTCAACAATCAATATATTGCGATAAAACGTATTTTTTTCTTATTTACTTCAAATAGTTTAAGTATACGGTACACCTGCAGTTACAATAAAAAAAAAAAATCATATGTATAATAGTATATTTTTAGGTAAATTATTTACCTAAATCCGGTCTGCACATTTCAACATTTGAAACACTTGTACAACTTCCTTTGTTTTTCATTTTTAAATCAAAACACTTTTTTATTCTATTGAAACAAAAATAATTACCTACTTCTCAAATAATGAACAACAACAATAGACTGTAGGTATTCTAAAATAGAACATGTAGACTGTACATTCTTTAATTTTCAAAATACTAACATTTATATATTTAAATATTATGCAAAATACATGTTTTTCTACGAATTCCATAGTGGATAAGTCGCCGTCCACATTTTTTCCACAAGTCAATAAATATATTATGTAAAAACTTAAAAACCCGCAAAAGTAATATTCTTGGTGGTCGTACCCCTACCGTCGATGTCGTGTTCTCCGTGTTTGTCGTAGCCACATTTTTGAAGGGCGAAAAACCACCATCCCCTTTCTTCGTCATAAAGTCCTCCCTTCCCCTCGACCCACCCGGTAGCGCTTGTTTTGTGAATTTTTTTGTTAAAATTAATCACGGCCGTCTGAACACACGTCGTTCGAACAAACAACAACGAAAAAAAAAAACAAAAACATTTTCAACGTCGACCTCGATCGCGTCATTTTATTTTACTTTATTCCTTTTTTTTTTCCATCTAAGCCTCGTTGTTGTACATTTAAACGCATTCGCGTGTTGACGAATATTATTATGTAACCGTTGTATAGGTATAGGACAGGTACCTCTTACATATTATTATGAATAATACGCGGCGACGAATTCAACGTACCAGACCGGGATGTCGCGTATGTTTAAAATGATTTTTTTCTCGTGTTCGCGAAACCGTCAACGTTTTGTTCGAGGTATAATAATATAATGGATCCTTTTTTTACTCGAGACGCGTGTATATATGCACGGTTTATAGGTATAATACGCAGCTCGACGACTTGGAATTTGGATTATGTTTATGCTGGGAAGCAGCGGTCGTTCGGATGCCAGCCGTATTTATTATATATTATTTATACTTTGGTCTGATCCTAATTATACCTACACGTTGAAGCATCCACTCCCACAAGAAAAAAAAAAACATATTTTCGCATTTATTTACGTCAAAACATAATGGTAGCAGGTACCTACTTCCGAACTGGGTTTCGTAAGTATATATGCTTCTTAAGCCCCAATCATTAAACGTTTATCTTAGTATAGACGTATCGAATTATGTACAGTGCCCATAACACAGCATTTTTCCCACGTTTTTAACATTTATATATCCTCTAATACAACGCGGCTGTAAGACAACTACTCCTAATCATTTAATAATGAATGCGTTTCGAACGTACTTCAACGATCGGTTAAAACCAACGCATACCTATATTATGTATAGTTATAATAATATTATTGTCTAAGAATGTGTGGTTACATGCAATACTGCAGTGTACAATATCTTACGTTTCGATTCGCGGTCGATGTCTTCGAATCTTGATAGATGTCAGAGGTTGAAAACACGCAGATTTCAAACATTTTGCACGGTTTGATTTCGACACCTGCAGTTTAATGCGATTATCGGTTTATACACTTGTATACACGTCGTGTGAATTTTTACAACCCGTCAGTCAAGTATGATATTTTTGTCACAACAACTGATGGTTGATCACCTAAACCTGACTTACGTTTGTCATTGGCAACAGACATTTTGTAATATTATAATACATATAATATGTGTATAATATTATCTATAGTTAGTAGTTACTACTGTTACTAGTCATCATGTTTGTTATAACACGATAGTTATAACACCAAAATATAACAGTATTCGATTTGCGGTAGTTAATAAATCATTATAGTAATCAAAACATAAATTAATTTAATTTGTATTATTGTACTTATACTTAGATTCAAATCCAGATAAGGTGACAACATAATAACATTTTTAAATTGATTAATTGATTAATTGATACAACTTTCATCAAGATAATAAATATACTTACCTGCCTACCGATATTATGTAGTATCCATTGATTAGTATTAATGACAAGTATTTATATCAATGATAGTATTTGGTACCTATTTATTATTTAAAACTGAAACATTGTAAAATTAATCTTACCTTATAGTTATCAAGTTTTTTTTTCTCAATATTTCAATTGTATACCTTAGACATGACGTAATCTAGTTAGTTGGTAAATTTATTTTTCTATAATTCTTATGCATACAAATATAAAAACTATTTTTTTTTTAAATAATCTATTTACGCTCTTGAGAATATCATTTTCTGAATTCATATATATTGGTTAGGTTAGTCAAGTATTTTAGACTGGTTAAATAACATCAACACACACATGGATATATATATACTGATATGTTAGTGCTGAAAACATTGTTTTGCCTTTAGGCATCCGGCAATTTCGTTCATTATTATTTCCGCAGGGTCCTATTACGCAGTAAACAAAGTGTACGAATTTCTCCGTCGACATAAATCCACCAAAAAAAAAACTTTTAGATTAAATGTATTATAGATTTTGTTGCTGGTATAAAATTGCGGCGGTTACCCGTTATTAAATATAATATCATATAGCCAACGAGATTATATTATAACCTCAACTACGTAGGTATATACGATGTATAGTAATAATTCGACCGCGGGATGCAGCAAGTAGCTAAACATCGATTTCATTTATGGTCCATTGGGTACGTCGCATTATGATTTATTGGCTCGTAATTATGGTATCCCACACCTGAAAACAATATATAAATCTATGGAAATATTCTGCAGGGTGCCGACTCGCGTTCTCTCTTCTCGCATAGGTTTATCGCGAGGCGCCACGGAGCTATTTATTTTTACTTTGGGATTTTTTTTTCACTTTTAATGACGGGTTTTTATATTAGTTTTGAGGATTCGTTTTTTTTTTTTTTGCGGACCAATAATAATTTTGTTTTCATTAAAATATACAAGCCGAACGCACCTGTTATTGTATTGCCGTTTCGCCCGCAGTAGTGCAATTATTGTGTTCCGCCGAAATTGTACAAGATCGCCTATTACTATTACAGTGTACCTATTAGTCTATTGCTTGTCTTAGACAAATAATAGAGAGACGCATATACAGCCATACACCCATACAGGTACAGCATTGTAGTCTTGTCTATGTTTACCGGTCCGTCGTAGACGCACATCCGACGTGTATGTGTATACACGACGGCCGTCAACCCAATGTAATAGTATAGGTACACACATTTGTTGACTATCACGGTACGCAAGAGTACTATAATATGGATAGATATATATATATATAGGTATACCATTATCTGCAGACGTGTGTACCTAGCATCTATTTTAATTCGCTTTATTCGAGTAGGTATTAATTAGTGATAATTGATTACAATTTTTTGTATTTATGCGGATATATATAAAATATATCGACGTATATCTCAATTTTTACGCATGATATTACTATATGACATTCGACCAAACAGATGTACACACTATTTTCCGGCGATATTTTATAAAACCCAAACCATCGATCACACTCATCGTGATCAATGTACGTACCTATACATTAAATTCGATGTTGTAATTATCAAACACGACGACCCCTACCACAGTATCCCATTGATGCACTGCTAGTCTGTTGTCTTCATACTACAGTGTGCCTTTGAGTATTTGACGTATAAAATGTGAATTTTATTTCGAGTCGCACGCCGTTAATAATCACTTCCGTTTCGGGGCTTTGACGTGCGTCATATTATCACGTGTATACATATGCCATCATATAGACAATATATACACGCGCGATGTAAATGCTACCGGAACTATCTCCAGCTGTCGATCCATCGGTCCCTGCGGATAACCAGAATTAATGTTATCGATAAAAATCCGTGAGAAACAAGCGGAAAACAATACGAAGTATGTAGACAGTACCGGTGTATAGCCGTGCAACGAATCCACAATAATAATATTATGAAGTAGGTTTATTAAATGCATTGTTTGCATTGCGTTTTGGAAGCGGCTTCGTATCAATATCAAACGCATTAATGTCGGCTGTATGTAATTAAAATAGAAAGAAAATAAAAAAAAGAAGAAAGAGTAAAAAAAAACCGGCGGAATTACATATATTATTATATATTGTTATAATATTATTTTTTTTTCCTTCCTTCGGCTGGAACACGTTAAAACGTATAAAACGTCTAAGCGCGCATATAAATCAACCGTACGATGGTTATGTATACAATACGGCAGCGTACACAATATATAATGTATAATAATATGACGATCATATTTATTTTTCAATCATCGATCGCCGACAAAACAATAGTCTGGGACCTCGATAACGGTAGACGTCGCAACCATCGTAGCAGGAGCCATTAACCCCGCGCGCGACAACCGACTTCTTTATAAATCTCGAGCCGTTTTATTGTAGTGTCGCGTTGCGGCGAGTTCGAACTTTCTCATTATCGTGTCCGCCGAGGACACGATACCGTGTACTTTATGTTTAACTGATAAATACGCAGCTTATAGCGTACATGATATAGAGACGTATCGACCACCAGCTGTCGCCAACTCGTATACATAAGTGTATACAACACTAAACGCGATCAGTCGTTTTATGTATATGTGTATTGTATAGATTTCGTGATTTTTGAGCAGTTTTCGATTTTATTTCAATTACACTATCTGTAGTGATATTTCAGTATTTCAGTGAAGATGTTTTCGTCCTGACCGAAACAACACATTTTCTAATTATTTCAAAGCCAGTGTAATTCAATTAAATGTCCTACTTACATATATTTTATAAACAGAAAACAGCACTGATTACAATATTTCAAAACCAATACACTAGATATATTTCGTCGAGTTCAACAGAAGAGTTACAAGTATTTACTATGGAATTTATAATACTTGCAATATAAATATTGTTGTGTCATTTGAATGAAAATAATTTGTAATTTAAAAAGTAGGTATTCGATGGAAAACAGAAAATTCAAAATGGTATTAATAAGTTTCGTTGAACTCAATATTTATTTTGATTTAGTTAGCGGCGTTTCGCCATGGATGTCGATTCATTGTGAATACGTGCAAACTAGATGGCAAAGATGTTGCCAAAATTGACTAATTTATTATATCAACACCTAATGGCTACGGTAGCCGTATAATGGGGATGAGTTTTGGCAAACCGTCAAATTGGAAAATGCTCGAGACCCTAAAATCGTCTTATCTTTCGAGCTATTTTCAGTGGTTCAATTGAATCTTTCGCGGTGGCGTTCGTATTCCTAGAATTGCTCTAATATTCGATTCGCAAGTATCAAGTTGGTGTATATATCTATATACATATATATATATATATTGGAAGCAGCCAACATTATAGACGAAATTAATGAAAATAACGATGTCATATAAATCACAGGAACTCGTTCATGGACCATACACAACTTTGCTTAAGAAAAACGGGTTTAATCGCATAGTCATTTTTTTAGTTAACTCGTTTACCTACTAATATTAAACAGTAATAAGTGTATTTTGAAGAAAAAAAATATCAATTTATTTTCTTCAAAATAATAATATATAATTTTAAGATTATTTGAATTTAATCGGGATTTTAAAGATTTTATACTATTGAGATAAGTAGGTACCTACGCAGTATGAAGTAAATCTCGAATATTCTGTTATTCGTAAATCATGATTGTATTTGGAAAATTATCACTGTTAATTAACCTTCACAAACTTTATTACAATCATTTTCATTCCAAATTATTCTCTAAAACCAATAACCCTTTAAAAGAAAATATATTATTTCCATTTCTACTAAAGATTATTTTATTTTATATTTTTAATAATAAAAAAAAAAAATTAGTATTCGTATTGGTCATTATTCATTAATATTACTGTTTTTTTTCTTATATTATTATAATTTATTATTACCAGTACATTTTTTATTTATGCCTTACAAACCTATTTATTAATTTATTGCAATATGTGTATTCAATTAAAAATATTGTAAATATTTTATATTAATTATTACGTATTACATATTTATATTATTGCAGATGGTTTTAGAAATCTAGAACAGCGATTAAATTATTTATTTATATTACAGATGACCTACCAGTACTCTACTCTGGAGTAGTGCAGTTTATCGTTTCCGAGCAGTGATGGTGTAACTATGAAATGCAATATAATAAATATTACTATTATTTATTGGAGCTCAATAGAAACATATTCAAAAAACTCAACCCTTACTTACCTGTCTGCTGATTAAGTCAAGCTAGACGGCGGACAACTGCAGCTTTAGTGACCGTCAAATAAACTCACGTGCGTACGCGCCTTGAACAAACATTTACAATTGGTAGATTTATTTGGGCAACTATAGAAGTTTAATTGAATCCTGCCTTGGTTAATATTTCAAAGTATAAAAAGAACTTAAACAGAAGAGGGTAAGCGTAAGCCTTTTCCCCCATTTTTTTTTTTTTTAAAGAATTGAACCATGAAACGAACGAATACAGCGGGATTTGAATTGGGAATAAAAACTTAGTCCCGGGGGATTTGAAAGAAAAAAACACTGCTCGATAACTTTCCGGTTTACCTCTCCGGTTGTTCGCCCATTGTAAATTGGGTCATGGGTCGCGGGGGAGGTTAACATTTTAAAAATTCCTTCGAAGGGCGTTAACTGCGGATACTGAGGTTTAAAAGACCTGCTTTATTGGATTGTGATGGAATAAAGAGGGACTTTTTTATATTTTTAAAATATCATTTTCTCCACCCCTTGTTGTCAAAACTGTCCTTTGGGGTGTGTTCGCCCCCGGAATAACTAAAAAGAAATTATTCAACACCATAGGACGATATTTGTTGACCCGATAAAGTGTAAACATCCCCTGATTTTTGAAACAACTTTAAAACCCTACAGCTGGAAGCTTTAAAATCCACAGGAAACGTGTTAAAACGCGATAAATTGTTTAGAGTTCACTTTGACAGAAAAACAATGTGTTGTTTATCTGGAACACGCGCGTTTATTTTATCATTTTACAAAAATATACTCATAACGATTTTTGTATAAGTAAAAAAAAAGAAGGAAAATCGCAAGTTTGACAAGCGTGTGATCTACGATGTACTTATCGTTTCACAAAACGTATTCAAACCTACAAATCTATAAGCGGTAGAATATATATCATATATATTATACATGGTAATATATTAATATTTTTCTGTATTTTTTCTTCCCAAATTTGGTTAAAATATAATTATATATTATATAGGCATTATTTGGATCTTCGTTGCCGCGTATACGGCTCACAGACATTGTGATAATTTTATAATTATAAAAATATATTGTGTCAGAACACAAACCTTTCACTATGTATAGTATATAGTACCATCCTTCGTTTATGTAGGTATATTTATATGCACATATCATAATATACATACTTGTACGTTGCAACAGTACCTAGGTATATCGACGTATATGTATATTGGTCGAGGTCAAATTATACAAAATGGTTTACGATTTCCCTCGTTACGTTATAGATCTCGATAGTATGCCATCAAAACGAATGAGAATGAAAAAAATAAAATAACATTATCTATTAATAAATTATAAATGTGTTATATTCGAACGTTCGGAGGTTACAACTTAAAAACATAATATTATGTTATACGATACGTTTGTTTAAGCTTAAATAGCGATCTAGTGTAGCCAATTGGATGTAAAATGTAAATAGTCATTTAAGTTTAAAGTCCCATTTTAACTTTTAAAATCTTTTCTATTTTTATCCGATCATTTAGTTTGTTAGCCATGCCGATAAAAATATACTTTATAGTGATTCGAACTGTTTAAACATTATTATTTATATTTTATTGGATGGTGCAAATAAAAAAAAAACTTCTTCTAAGCCCCCTCAAAACTGAAACACCATAACTTTCTATTATTGTTGGCGGAGGCCCTATTCACATATAAAATATTATATATTAACATTCCATTACATAAAAACTATTTTATTTCATCGTTTATTAGTAAGTTATCGTCAGTATGTACGTATATATAGTAAGAAATATCAGCTGAACAACGAAATCGAGATTTATTTGTAATATCAAATTTAATGTCTATTATCGTTTTCAAACATCAGTGTGGCGCATTATTGATTTCAACGTATTTACCAACTACTTATTTTTTTTTTTACTTTTAATGTGCATTATAATAATGCAATTGATCAACAAATTCGACACAATAATAATAATAACACAGTTAATGTACAAAGATGAGGGGAAAAAAACCTTCGAGATAACGGATTGTCAATAAGACTCATACGTATTGGTGAAAAATGCATTGAAAATTAGAGCGCACGTAATAGGTTAAATGGATCACCCTGTATAGGTACATATGTATAAATACATGGATGTGTGTATGCCACTTATTCAGTGTGTGTATTTTTTCTCTCTTCTTTACCTTCGGTTAATAATACGTATAAATATGCGTAACGACGCATAACCAAGTTGGCCTATGATAATATGTTAATGTGTCACTTGCGCATGTCCGTCACGTGTGTCGTGTGTCGATAATGTTATGCGCGCGGCAAATCCCATACTACCTATATACCTATACACCGCCGACGAGTCGGCCGAGACTGTTTTTTATTATTATTATTTATTTATTATTACCTTTTTTTTTTTTTTTTACGGTCATACATGTGTAAGAAAATGTGGCATTCTAGACGGTGATTATCGTATTTTTTATTTTATATAAGGGGAAAATATCGATTCGCGCGCGCAGTCTGTGGCTACGTAGCGGGTGAATGATTTTTAAATGTGTTTTCTCTTACATTCCGCGTACATAAGTATATATGATATGCCTACACGTATAATATATAATCGAGTGCATGTATATGTACATACATATTATATATAGATTGTAATAACATTTTATTTGATTAATATTATATATTATATATATATTGTTCACTGCTGCAGCTGTAAACGTGAAAACGAGTTTTATTGCGCATTTGTGCACTTAACACTATAGGTACCTCTATACGGCTGGATTTTTGCAATAATATCGATATCAGTATACTTATTGCGTTTATTTCGAAAACATCACACGGTATCGACGAGTGTATAATACACACATATATATATTACATTGTGTGTGTGTGACGATTATTCGCGCCGATAACTATTCGCTCCAACCGTACGTATATATAATATTGGTATAATGATAATACAAATAATAATAATAATAATAATAATAGGTAGATACTAGATAGGTATATACAGCGACGATGAAAACGACGATATTGATTGCCGCATCACGTGAATCTGTTCCTATCATCCTCGCTCCTGTGTATAATTGCAATATTTTACACGGAGTCTAGCGCGTGTTTATGGTTTTTTCAATCATTACACATGGTGATTTTTTTAACTTTAAAAACTCTCCCAGCCCACAGGCTTCATTACACTCATTACATATCGACAGATTTTAGTATTTTAATACAATTTAGAGTCATAGAATGTATAAGCACTGCGTTTTCGAAACATATTAGTTTAAGATTCTGCGGCGAATGTTTTTACAATGATGTGTTTTATGTTGCATGTCTATATGATGTATACACGATTTACAGTAGAAAACTACTTTGAACTTTGAAGGTTGTTTCTGGTAGTTAATTCTCAGTAGGGACTTTTCAAAAAAATCAAGATAAAAATTGAGAAAACTGGAAAATACTACGAAAAACCAGTTTTTGACAAAATCAATTTTATTGTTTTTGTCGCTATTTAAAAAGTAGTGACATAAAGACTTAACATTTTTACTAAATATTCATACTAACTTTTATTAGACTACATGACTAAATTTTCAAAATAATGGCATTTTTAGTAATATTTGAAATTTTGAAGTATTGTAAATTTTTGTTTTCGAGTAAGAAATAAAATAATGTAATACAAGGTTTGGCGCATAAGTTATTTTAAATACATTTAAAATATCGATGATACATAGGTTATATATATATGTGTGTTTAAAAATAGCTAAAAGTTAATTTTAAATTTGAACATTTAAGACTTAACAATTATTTACATGATTCCTCATATTTTTTTTTTATTATAAATTAAAAACAAAATTATAGTGTAAAACTATAATCAATTTTATGAGCGATTGAAGTTCGAATGACAATATAAATTTAAATTTCAAAAGTTTAATAGTGATTTATCCTATTTCTCGTTGTTATTAAAAAAATATTGATTATAGAAACTTGAAACATTGCGATATTACTTAAATCATCATTTCCTATCACTAGAATTAAATTTATTAATTAAACTTTCCCCTGGTTGGTGTGTTCATTTATTTATTTTTCATACCTAATATAGGTACTTATCATATTTCCATGTTTTATGACTTTAAATACATACAAATCTAACCACTAGTGATATGTATCATACTATCATGTATACTAACGCACGAACAACAAATTGTAAATGATACGTTCAGTTCACATCATTTATTGCGTTTCCATTATTTTTAAGGTTTCGTAGTTTAAATATACGTACATATCGCAGTGCTGCTGAACGATTCCGAGTCGTTATATTAGATAATAATATTGAGACGCCTTTATCGACATAATGGCGGTCGTAATAATTTATATTTTATAGTATCTATATATATTGTCCATATTTTAGAACTATATATTATGTACCTATACACGCACGTATTGTGTGCAGAAAAGCATCATGAAATATAGTATGTTGCATAATATACTTTGTGTATCTATAGATACATTGAGTTCAAAGATAATGGTGGCAGCATATATCTGCAAATTTCAGTGGTATTTTATAGTGGATACCTATAGGTATATATGTACATATATGCGGCTGCAGTGGAAGTAATACTAACGCAACCTCCACCTCCGTCGGGATAAAGATAGCACAACAACTTATTTGACAATTTTAGTACAAAAGCGTTAATAATATTTATACAATTCGTGTACTTACCTACTGTGTTTTAGCGATTGAAATTATTGCGTCAAATGTAATTATTGCATTACGTTAAATCTATACAATGAAAAAAAAATACTAAATACTCTCGTTTATTAAGTGGTATTATTTGTTATTTTAGTGATCGTTTCACTGATCCAGAAGCTTTACGCGCATATATATATAATCGTATTTAGTGGTTTACGCTTAAATATAGGGATTGAAGGAGAATTTCGCATGTGTTATGTATTCGTGTTAACTACATTAAGCAGTAGCGCACAACATGGAAACGTACAATGCTTAAACGATGATATTATCAAAGTTCGAAAAAATACAACTTGAAATGACTAAATTTAGCATTTTTTTTTTTTTTTTATGACAAATAAGATACTATATAACTATAATAACAGCATAAGTCCTTGGCTAATGAGATATGCCGATTGATTATTTCGAGCACAAACATTATCGATGTAAATAAAGAAGGTAAACAGCTAAGTTACTATATAATTTATTATAAACAATTTATTACAACAACATAATTTTGTTTTAAGAGCAATAATGTTGACACGATATAACCGGATAAATTTAAACAAATATCAGTAAAATATGTATAGTATGCCTATTGGTTATTGCCCGTACATGCACATATCGAAATATAGCAACATTATACTATTATAGTTTCTAAAGTATTTACAAATGGATATCGGTATGAGGAAGATATTGCATAATACATAGGTATTATACGAAGGTTGTACATCAACGATTAAATGATTGTAATAATTCAATAATAACACGCGCCGAATCGAAAAATATATTATTGCGGTAGGTAAAGTTAATTTTCGTCAAAAATATCGTATACAGTATTATATAATATTAATATTATTATCATGTCAATACTCAGTATGACGGCGCATCTGTGGTTTTCAACACTCGAATTGTAGACCGCCGAAAGCAGTAAATCTAAGACTCTGAGAGTATTCGTATAACGCACGCGTTGTTCACACTGATTAAATTAAATACACGTTAATTCGTCGGATTCGCGAATTCGTTCCACACTGTTCGCAAACTATTATTTGTGTTGAAATATGAAAATAATTGTATTAATTTTTATAATGGGTAATTGAAAAAAAAGACTCTATGGTTCTCGTCACTGCTTTCGGGCCCGCGTAAATTTATACATTAATTTACACAAATTTAATATACACAAAAAAGTTATATTTATGGGTTTTACAGTAGTGGATCATAGACAGGTCATTTATACGTATACGAGCACCTATTATTAACGTTATATTATCTACATAATCGAAATCGCCAGTGGTTATAGGTTAGATGACGTGTATATATCGTACATCATTGTGGAATCAACAAGTCTATGTATCCGCTAACCGTTTACTGGGATGATACGACGGAGCTGATAAATTGAAGTTAATCACATTGTACGATGCTCCGATACTCGAAAACTTATCCGATATTCCAAACGTCCTATATTGGGACGTGTCTAGTTTAAGACTTGAAAAATAAAGTCCTTATAATATAATCGTAGTGTATTATATTGTTCGGTTTGCAACGCATAAATGCGTGTTAAAGGTATCGTATATACAATTATTCTGCAGTGTACCTATACGAGAGTATAAGATATATATATATACAAACATACACACACATTTATGGCGATAATAAAGGATAGGTATCGCGGTACACGAAGTTAGTATACTTACCTGACACAGAAGAAAAAAATAGTTGGTAATAAAAATAATCTTTGATTTACCTTCGTAAGTCTATATATTATATTATTATTATATTTGTGTGTACACAATATATAGTGCATACCCGGTACCATGTTACAGGTACTGCATCCGATGTCCTAGAACATTTACAAGTATCGTATTCCCGTTTTTGCCGCTATATCACGTACAAACATAAAGTAACATTTAAATCGGTAGAAAGTCTGAGGAATAGGTACATGTGTTAAATTAAATATAATATGCATTATGATCGTAGTTTTATAAAATAATAACATATGTAAATATATGTTATAGTGTACTAACCGCACGTATATTAATATGCGTATAGTCTTGATTATTAAAATTACACAGTCGAGGCGTTGCCCAGAATTAAGAACGCGCACGTGCATATTTTCAATCTTAAAATTGTATTTATTTTACAATATTTGCTCTGTGTTTTAATTAGACGTTGTGTGCGTATTCTATTTATATACTATTAAAACGCTCAGCGAAAATAATAATATATTATATTACATACACGGGTTCTACGGCGCCGTGGCCGCTCGCCGAACCGATTCATATTTACTTATAAATTATAATATAGCACACCTACGTTCATATTTCGTAGACTACTATTATAGTGTTATAGTATGTATAATAATATATAGTAATTATTATTATTAAATTAACCGCCGAGTCTTGACATGATATGTACAAGTCATTATATACATTATACACCCCGACACTCGAGCAGGTGTGTACCATTCGTTGAACATATGTTCTTTCTCCCCCACCCACAAGGTTAACTCGAACTTGAACACATAACGTTCGCAAAAACGACATTTGACGGTAACATGTACATTATGTACATAGGTAAACTACGCATAGTATTTATTTATTTTATTGAAAATTACATATTAGGAAAACGTTATACTACAAGTTATAAGTTATACTCAAAAACACCAATAACATACAGACATAAATAATGTTCTTACCTTAAAGTTGGATACTAATAATATTTTAATTCAAAGCAATATAGTACAATAGTACGACAATCTTCTCATTCATACATATTATTACAAGACTCGATAAAAGATGATTTTCGAAAAAAATATTTAATATTTAAGATATAATACATAAAATATTGTATTATTAACGAAACGGACAACAAACGCTAAAAGAAAAAGTTTTTTTCGCCGAATCGAGGCGAACGCGACGGACAACACATTAATTGAGCATCGTACAATATATAGCCATAAGCAAAACAATTAAACTTTTCAACAGCTGTATGTATTTATCACTCGCGGAAGGGACACGTCTGAAAAATATCATAAAAAGTGCATGCGTAGGGGAGAGAATAAAATCGCATAAACGGCGATCCGACCGCAACGCCTATTAATTCATGTAACGCGATACCCATACACACACAGCGACGCTCAAAGCACAGCTATAAATGCAAATATTTTTTTTTTATAAATATGATTCGAATACAAGTGAAGTGGTTGAGATTATATCGATTTTGTACCATATTGGACTAATTTTCTTCGTATTATTAGGTATATTTATTAGGTAATTAAACGAATTATGCCGGATTATGTCGTGTGTACCTACTCTATATCTAACTCTCTATAGGACTTGAATATTTTAATATGGTTTAATAGAGTTAAGAAAGGAGGGAGGCGATAAATGCACTTACACCTGTGCACTTTGCAGATCTAATAGAATTCAGCTGTTCGTATATTATGTTTAAACAAAAAAGAAATCCGGCGTTCAATGTCTACACGTTATATAACTATTTAAAGTCTTACACTATTTCTTTATAAACAATCTGTTACATTATAATAGAATATGCAATATGCATACAAGCAAATTATAGAAAATCAGTAAAATAAAATAAATTATAGAAATGGATATACTGTAAAAAAAAACATTTTGGACATTTGTTTATTGATAATATAAGTCTAGTTGTATAAATAATATTTACTTTAAAATGTTAAAAAATATATTTTTGAGTATACGCTACTAGACATAATAAAATAATAATATACCTACCGGTGTTTGAATTTTAACCTGGTTATTAAATGAACTATAGTAAATACGACTCATAGTTTCGTGGTTTTGGTTTTGGTTTTTATTTATTTTAATTTATGCATAATAATATAATTATCGAGGAATAGTTAAGACACTATAATAAAGTATACTAGGTTAATATTATAATATGCATGTACACGTTTCTTTAAACTCTTTGTTACACATTTACTTTACTACAAGTCACGCTTAACAGAGTAAATTATTCAAAATGCTGTATAACATAATATAATTTTTTTTTTTTTTTAATATTCATTTTTAATAAAATATATACTACCTATGTATAACATGTGAGTATATTTTTCTATCTCCAATATCAAACTTTAATATTAAAATGCTATCAATCAATTTATTGTACCAATTAAAACATGTCAGCCATACGTAATATTATAACATTTAAACGACAAGCCCACTTTTCGCTAGCTCAAACAATAACATTTCCAATCGTGAGCACCCCTATAATATTCCTAAATAATAATAATAATAATAAATAAAAAAATAATTTTAAGAAAACACACCTTTGTTAATCGTAATATTTTTGTTGGTGTTAAATTTAATGCCATTAAAATGATCATAATACATCTATACAAGCCGTCGTTTAACTACACTTTTACTATTAACTATTAAACACACATTATTAATTAAGTTCTCCTTATTTGTTAATAGTACAAAAACGGT
Source organism: Rhopalosiphum padi (assembly GCF_020882245.1). Lineage (NCBI taxonomy): Eukaryota > Metazoa > Arthropoda > Insecta > Hemiptera > Aphididae > Rhopalosiphum > Rhopalosiphum padi. The sequence continues at coordinate 88,016,605 of NC_083597.1, forward strand.
TGTAATCTTTTTTTTCCACGATTTAAAAAAAAATTCAGTTTTTCCTTTGCGCTAGGTTTGGATTATTAATTCCGGAAAACTCAATATTAACAATAACGTATAATATAATACACTGTCGTGTATGTGCGGTACATAATAAACATGACTTACAAACAAACCTCCCAATAATAGTAATTTTTTTTTTTTAACTTTTGTAGGTAAAATACCAAAAAAGTTTGTCTACTGTATCTTTATATTCAACGTGTTTATTTTCTAGTGGAGACCTTTGCTAAGATCTTACAACTGTATGTGTATAGATTAAAAGGTAGAAATACCTGTATACTACATATTATTACGAACAAATTGAAAACGTCATTATACTATAGGTGTATTCACACAGTCAGTTGTTTGTATGTTCTATCGAAAGGAATAATATCGCAGCAGGAACCCAAAGGATTGACTTGCAATATTATTCTAATATAGTACTTGTACATACATAAACGTTTCTCGTTCGAAACCGTGTAACGAATTGATTTCAAAGTACCCATCACGCGTATTCGGTCTAAGTTGATAACGTCGCAGTCGTGCGAGGAGACCTCCCACAAATATGGCCACTGCTGTATAGTATAACAGTCATCGTTTACCCGAAACGTTATTAGTAAATGATAGCTTTTACGGCCTATAGCTAGCTATATATCACGTAATCGATGACGTATAATATTATTAATATTATACATCTGTTGTTGGGTTATTAATAACAGCGTACTAAAAACTGTATATATGTATACAGCGGGATTACAATATTATATACGCATATAGGTACGCGTATTGTGCACAGTGCGTGCATAGTCCGACGATATAATATATAATAATAATAATAATAATATAATATAATATTATATATATAAGACCGACTACTATGTGTGTGTGTGTGTGTGTGTGTGTGTGTGTGTGTGCGCGCGCGAGACTGGTCTACATCGATAAATCTCCGGGCTAAACGCTTTGACGGAATACCAAAACCAGTAGTCTGGCGGCGGTAGAAATTCCGAGAATAAAAAATAAATATAGCGTATACACTTATACATGTATATATAAAAAAATAATAATAATAATAATAATAAAAACGCATGCAGCAGAGCGGCCTCCCATCCATCCGCCCGCGACCCACCTCCCCTTCCGATGCCCTCGCCACCCCCCTCGCCCGCCCGCCCACACCGTTCGACCAGGACCTTCCGCCCCGCGCGGCCGTTCGCCCGGTCAGCCGCGGCGGCGGTGGCGGCGGCGGCGGCGGCGTCGGAAACGGCTACCGGGCTTTGCTCCCTCCGACCGCCCCGCCACCCATCTACGCGCGCTCGCGTCAAAGGAGCCGACACAGACACATAAATTATGTAAATGTTTCACCGATGCTCATTTGACATTTGCTCGTCATCGTCGTCGCAGTCGTCGTCGTCGTCGTATTATTATCGTCGTCGTCGCTATACGAGAACCCGTTGTCCTTTTCATGGACATGCATGTTACAAGACGAATTTTTTTCTCTTTTCGCATTTACATCGATATTTTTTTCAGCACGTTTCTTTTTATTATTATTATTTCTGTTTATTTATTTATTATTATTATTATTATTTTTATTATTCTTATCGGTTTTTTTTCTTCTTCTCAAACCGTCGTCTCGCCGACGCGGCGACCGACCACAGTATACATTATAAATTATACTAATATAACGTGTAATACGACGGCGACGGTGTACGTGACGCTTAAGGGATGACCAAAAACCATTGGCGTTAATGTCTCTGTCCAGAACACCAGTACGGTGCAAATGGAGAACAGTACAAAAGAAATTACTGCGTGCACATTTGCATCGTCATAATGGCCCATAGACGCGACTAGGGTTAAAACTATGAGGGAGGGGGGGGGGCTACAGCCCCTTTACAAAACTCATTAACAATCTCTTATCTATAATTTTACTCGAAAACTTTTTTATAATGATTAATAAGTATTCATATTTCTTTTTTTTTCCAAGTGACAATAAATATAATTTTACGTGTATTATTTAAAACCAATAAAGGGTATTTTTTTTGGGGGGTGGAATTATAGTCAGGGGCTAAGCCCCCACTAACCCCCCTATTTGCGCCTCTGCATAATGCATTTCTCACGCCATGATACTATATATAAGTGAATGGCGATTTTCCGGATGTATATAACGATTAAGGCGACTTATAAATTGTGCGCTTCTTTTGCCGATCTTTATAGTTACACTTCAATCGTCTGCGACGAAATCTGACGTTTTGCGCCAACCCGCACGCCGCACGCCTTACCGCACTAGTCGTAGTATTTTTTCGATACCGGTGGTCAGACGTACAAATCTACACGGCGTTACGGCGTACTTACTATGTTCGTAATTCGTGTGAATTGTTATAAACCCGCACATCGTTAGATTCGTGGACTCCGCGAGGTACACGACGAGAGGGAGAAGTGTGTGGTTGGCGCAGGACTCGGTGACGTGCAATGTTATCGAATTGGTCACCGAGAAGTAAACCGTTACCGTAGAAATCGTTTAGCATATCGTCCGTTAACACGTAGTCATATCATATCGTCTAAAATCATCTTGAGTCTCAGCTGAATTTTCAACGGTGTTTTGGTCGGCCACGTGGTCCCTTATCTGATGTCGCGTTAAACAATTTCCTACGTCAAATCGAGACGCCTTAAATGTCGCACTAGCCCCTTTTGAATGTCCGACTTAAACGGCTTCACTGTCGCCAGTCATCAACAGGTATTATAAGCATGCACACCTACAATTATTATTATAGCTGTGTTTAGCTGCAACCACATCCGACCGATCGAGCGGTGCGTGGAAACGTGTTTTTTTTTTTTTTGCTCCGCCACGAACCGGAACGAAACCCGCAGTGGGCCGCGAAAAAATATTATGCCAGTAACCCTCTCACGCCGCCCACTATTGTGCAACATCAAAGTCCCATTACTCACATCACATCGCGTTTTGGACGTGCATATTTTATTTAAAATGCACAAAAAACGGTTCCTAATGCGTTTTCGTTACAAGCGTTCTTCTTTCAAATATACCTTACACGAGTTATAATAAAATTAATACATAACCATTCAACATTATTATTATTCATTCGTCTGATGGGTGCACACCACGCACAACCGCGTAATTAATTCATTATAATTCCCCGTTTTTTAAAACGTTTCGGATTCATTTAATTATAGTTCGTTGCTCGTCTTAGAACAAACTTACAAACAATATAATATTGCCATAAATAATAATTACATAACTTATAGATATGACGTTGGGTATTTATATTAGGTAGGTAGGTTGTACAATAATATGTATAATTGAATTTAATTAAAACCAACTGTAATATATTATTTTATAACGTTTCTCGAAACCTATGATTTTTATTTTTTCGTCTTAATGCGCGTTTATCGCGGTGGGAACGAATTTTGGTATTACATTTTTAGACGATTAAAATTCACAAGGAATATATTATTATTAGATTTGCGTTAAACGTTTTAATTTCAATTTAAATATCGTTTAAGTCTAAAGTGGCAATACCCAACTTTTATGTATCACTGTATCGTCTGTATCTATAAGCAATATATTAAACATCTCATTAATACTACTGTTTTATTGTTCTTTGTGATTTTATATTAATGACGAACTTGACCACTGTTCTTATATTATATTTATATTGTCACTTTTCTGGTTATTTACATCTTATGACAAGAGGAAAAACGTTGTGTGAAATAATTAAAAACTTATTACCATTTTAATAACAATTATTTAGAGTGCCAGCTTGTTCAAATTTTTAAAACTACAGTGTGTTATTTTATTTTTAACATTGGTTTCAGATTATTGGAGGTCATTATTTAGTGGTCACTATTTTTGGTAAAATGAGCTTGTACTTAAGAAGTTTCAAGTCGGCTTATATATCGATTGGAAATTGAGTCTATATAGTTGGTGATTTCAAGAGGTGATTTCCGATTTCCTTAAAAGTTTTCATATAAATGTAAGAGCAAATTAACGACTATAAGTGACAACAGTCTACAAAGTGACAAACTTCTTAGAATTTTCAGCAATCTTTACCTTAACCAAGGCGAGACTCAAGATCGTTTTCAAATACAATTCTACTTATTATTTTAAATTGTAAACCTTTATTTTTATCCTGGCTAATTCTACAGCGTGAATGTTGACCATTTTTTAATATTTATAGATCATTTAAATTTAAATATAGTGCATATCTGACTTTTTGTAGACCAATGTTCATTAATATTCAGCTGTAGATGCATGTACCAAAGACGAACGGCTGTATATAGCTGTATATACTATTATAATGTTTATCATTTGTTTATCTGTAGTATTTCAAAATAAACATTTAATTCAATTCAATGGATCAGCCTAAACTTTACTTAGCATCACAATTGAATATTTCAAAAATAAGGTCTAAAAATATTGAAAATTATCTAACACTGTTCAAAAAAATAAATAAGAAAATATTAAGAATGATATGAAAATACTCCAATAAATAGTTATATTGCTATCGTATGCTTGGCAGCGTAAAGTTGAAATCGATCCACTGACTGATGAAAATAAAGTCCAACAAATTTTAAAATTGATCCGACAGTCTCCAATAATTTTTCAATACCTTCTTTGGATTGGTTGGATCGATGTCTGCTAATATTGTACCTCCGAGTGTAAAAGGATATGAAAATGATCAAAAATTCATTAAATGGGGGTGGGCATAATTTTAGATATTAGATGAAATGTATATATATATATATATATTGGTTCACACTTCAAAAATTATATTTAATTCATTTTTGAAGTGAAGATTATCGGTTAGTTATATTATAGTATAACATTACTGTTGTATATTATTTCAAAAACGTTATATAAGGCCCAAGTTCTTCTATCTAACTGGTAAAAAAGAATTTTTGCAGTAAATAAATTACAAAATGTCATCGTAAAAATTAAATTTAGGAGAAATATCAGAAAGTGTGACTAAGACTAAGCTTCGATTATATTCATGTTTCATATTTATAAAAATAACTTTTTTGTTGTTAAATAAAGTTGGATATGTATATAACAAAATAAAATATTTAATTAACTCCATTAGCTGATAGTTTGTGGTGGGAGAAATGAGTTACTACTTCAAAAACAAACTAAAATTAATTTACACACGCGCAAAATGAATATCGCACTGTGTTTATATAGCACTGTGTTTAAAAAATTGTTTAGAAAATAGCACAAACGGGTTCTATTGTTGTATTTTATATTATAATATATGTAGGTTATTTTTAAATTAAAATTATTGAATATATTTTTTTATGACGTAATAATATTGAATCTCTAAATACGTATTATTCTCGTCGAATTGAGACGAGTGGCAGATATATAATTTCTGTAAATCCTGTTCGTATAAGCAGCTATACGTCAAATAAAAATCTAAAATTTCTCGATGACCTGCACTCCGCCAGATTGAATATATTATAATATAACGGATACATTCTTATAACACACAAATACCGACTATTTATTAAATTTCACGTGTGCGTATTTTTTTTTTTTTTTTACACATAATTACAAAACGTGTTACAGATTTCAATTTACTTCTACCGCGGTACAACAAACGTATAGGTATATATTTACCACAATACATATATACCTACTATCCAGCTGATGGCGACGAAATGGCGTTAAAACAAGTGGGCGTTTTTCGATTATAATAGAGTATTGGGTATCTCAGGTAAAAATCATTTGAGAATACGATAGCTTCTTTTATATGATATACCCACATTATACCATAATAATATTATGTATTATGTAGGTATAGGTGGTTGGCGTATACTGGTTGTTCGTACACACACACACACACACACACACACACACACACACACACACACATCAAACCTATTAAAATAACATTGTATATTGTTTATTATATACTCCGAAATTGAAATTGAATATAATATGTACGGAGGAAAAATAACCTAAAACACTATTTCACCCTTACGCGCGCGGCATTTGACATTTTACTACGGGTAGGCATCGGCGACGTGCGACGTACGACGTCGTCGCCGTCAGTGTCAACCAACTCATTATAATTATTATTGCGACGTGTCAGAATTCTCTCCCGAAGTTTTTTTTCATTATTACGGTTATTTTTTTTATTTTACTATTATTTTTTTTCTTCTCGTTCCGCGTTTCGTATGTGTGAACCCGATCAATTTTACTATAAAAATGTCATGAATCTCCGTATGACGTTTATATATATATATATTTATATATTATTATTATTATATATATTTATGCTATTATATTATTATTTTTTGTTATTGCGAAAAAAAAAAAAAACACAAAACTTTGCTACTGTGTGCAAGTCAGCGGCGGCAATGGTGGCGGTGTCCAATTACCGGAGAAAATTCCAAACTTGTATTATTATATATACGCGCGCACGCGGTATATAACCGTATCGTATCGAGGCAAAGCGTAATTGGAGATTTTGAAAGGGATCGCCGCCGTCCGCCCGTCCGTCCTCTCACCATCTATATAAATATATATATATACATTATATTATTATTATTATTATTATTATTATTATTATTATTATTATTATATAGCCGGCAGCAGGTCTTCTATATATATATACATGTGTGTGCGCGCGTGTGTGTGTGTAATATAGATACTATGATATCTAAAAGGGAACAAACATTAATAATAAACGCCCTACAGTTTTAATGGTATTTAGCCGGGAAATGTTGCTGCTGCTGCTGCTGCTGCTGTTCTTGTTGCCTGTCGCCACTCCGCCGCGTTTGCCAGCCCATCTCTGGAGATGCTCGAACGCCGTATAATATTTTATATTACATGTTATTATGTGTAGGAATCTGCCTGGAAAATCGGAAGCTCCTTCCGGACGGTTTTTCCGACCGGTTGTCGACTTTTCGCACGACACCCTCTCCCGGCGACCCTCTCGTCGCCAGCGCCACGTACGCACCAACCGACCCGCACGGGCACCGCATGCATGTACCACATATTAAAATATACCATATAGTATTGTTGTATACACAAGAAGTTTCCATGATTTATTTTTATTATTACGAAAAATAAAACGGCCCATCTATCCGTTGAACGGCTTTAGGATTATTTTTTTTTCGCATAGTTTTTTTATTTAATCGAATAATAATATAACGCAATCACTGAACGAGCGATTTGAGGAATAACATTTTCTATAGTAATCTCTTGAAGTTTAATATCACGAATAGCGAATCCAAAAACTATGTAGACGTTGGTATTCATTATTTAATAGTGGTTTTAAAATTATTGATCGTTTGGTAAATTTGTGTAACTCGAAACTATAAATATGATATTATATGTATAATCACATATTATTATTATAAATATTTACAGATTATATTATTTTTTAAATAATAATAATTAATAAGTTTATTATAAATTCTTCTTATAGCTGAATCACATTATTTTCTTTCATTTTGAACCAATCGTTTTTTCATTTAAATTTGAGTACTTGAAAGATTAAATTATACTTTTCTAAGTTAAGAAATAAAATCAAGAGTAAAATAGATAAGTACAATAGTATAAAATCGCAAATGGGTATTCTGAAAAAGCGTTGTACGTTTGTAAAAATGTTTTATTTAAAAAAACTATACAGTAAACTAATAATATTATAATATCCGTAATCATTAAAAAAACATCAAAAATCAATAACTTAAAACTTAATACAGATTTTCAATAACGAGTGATTTGTGACTTGAAATAAATATACTAATAGAAATTTAATTTACTTCAACTAACCAGTGTCTCTTCGCGATTCAGTACTTCTCGTCGTTATTATATCTAATTTATTATCTATCAATTAATAATTATATTGTGATTGTTCAACGTATATAAAAGATGACGCGATGATAAAAATAATGTTAAAAAGAAAAAATTCTAATTATTCCAAACCGGTGTGTAATAATTTTAAAAACGACATTGGAATAATTAATATGATTCTCGACTCTGCTTTAGATATTATATTAAATTGCAATTCGAAATCGTTTTTTTCTCTATTTCAGGATTTCATTTCGTTCGCCTGAGCTTCTCGCGCGCAAATAACTATTTTTCTCTTGCTGTCGTTTCAAAGAGACATTTGATAATTTTTCATAATAATATGCACATATACTACCTACTCAAAAATAGTTTTTCGAGAAGAATTTATGTTTTGTTGATACCGAGCGCCTGTACTTACTGCAGTAAGCTCGGCGTGTTTTTACCGTCAATCTCGCAACACGTCATATAATATTATATTAAACATGTATATTTTGCGAAACAGCAGTCGCGCTCGTTCCGATTTCGCTACTGCGGCGGCGTCAAATGCAACGGACTCGCGGCGTGGCGCATTATAATAGATTATTATTGTAGACATTAAGATTCACTGTTCGATCCGCGCGTAGTACCGTATAGTCTAGTTTGTATGAAACTATTATTCTTATTCTTATTTTTTATTTTTTTATTCATAAAAGGTATTGAACGCAATAAACTTGAATCGCTTATACATATATGCTTCTAAGAAGTATATACTCGTTTACGTTTACATATATATACATGTACGATAATATAATTTATAAACATATAATAATATATGGCCAGTACCAGTTTTTGTCAACCAGCGCAGCAACATGGATATCATACAAAACGCACGAATCTTATACATTATACATAATATTATAGATTCGCAACATTCAGCGTTTGGCCCATTAGACACGCGAGCGGCTCGTGATATTTGTTGTATTTATATTATATATATATACATTACGTATAATACATATATAATATAAACGAGCTTATGTGACTATATAATATATATATATATATGAGAATAGGGCCCGGAGTGAGCTTAATAGTTGCCATTATCTTATAAATAATTCGATTACTTACAAAATTACCGTCCTGTTTGTCGCGAACGCGGCCGTTTTATGGATATACACTCGAACACGGTATCGCAGTTAGTACACGATTCTTATATTTTACGCCTGGGACGACCGAGGGTATACCTATACGTTGTATATATATATAACCAGTTGAACTACGCTACAACGGCTTAGATCTGAGTTTTAAAACAAAATTAATTGTGTATATTTAAAAAAAAAAATTATATTTTTATGTTAACCGAATTAAATCCGATTATTAAAATTAATTTCAATGTTCTGATTATTTAAAGTACTTGCCATATTTAAGTTTCTTTAAATTGTTTGAAATTTCAATACATGATTTTAGATTTTTGGTACAAGAAAATGATGAAAAAAAAAAAACATTGCACAAATTACTAAGAAAGTCACAGGAATCTGCTATAAAGTAATTTCTTAAATCTCTAATTCCTATCAAATCCTTCTAATGACCTTGCTCTTTGTAAATGAACTAGCTAATGTATAAGTCGTAAAAGTATATGTTTATAGGATTTTCATATTGTTTTTAACAGAAACTGGAGAAACTGGAAACTGAAGATTTGTGTTATAACTTATATACATGGAAATGGACACCGTCGATTGTGGACGATGTGACTTTTAAGTATTTTGGTAAAATTTGTTGTATGTATACTGTTTTTATCAATTATAAATTATAACGTGCCGATGCTGTGAAAGATATATCATTGGGAACACTTTTACTTAGACGGACTTCCAAATATTATGATGCTGAACGTATCGAGGTGTTTATAAATTTAAAACACATTTTTTTTTTTTTTTTAGATAAAACACTGACAAACTTTCATCTATGATTATAACCCTAAGCTATTCGAAATAAAAAACTTGCACATAATATATTGTAAGTTGTATTAGAGAATAATAATAATTTCTCCATTCAACGCGTGAAACGAATTCGATCGTGTCTGTTCGCCTAAACGGGAATAACAGCATAGTAGGTAGATTATATACACCATAATTTGTATTATATTTTGTAGTGCTGAAGATTTTGAAGCTTTTAGTCCCTGAAGATAATTCAGGCATCGGGAATATAATGGAATAATGGAAAGTTATATAATAATATGTCGTCCAATAAGGGGATTTTTCTTTTATACCTACAGCATTAATCGCCCACTAGCTTCGATTGAGGTCTAAACAAACAATATTTTTTCACCGATTTGCCACCGGGCTGCTTTTATTTTAAGCACAAAAATAATATTAATAACACAGAATGTTGTACTTCCGATCAAATACGTAATGAAATCAATTTTATTTAATTAACGAATTTTTACTTAATATATGTATTTTAATATTATATTTATTATTATTGAATATATGTTTTTTTGCATATTTTTTACAATTTTAAAACAGATATAAATATTATATGTTTTTTATTCCTCTTAAATGTTTTTAAACCAGATAAATGTATTTATAATGTAAAAATTCCATCCAGTCAATAATCAAGGCATATTAATCATCCGTTATACGAGAAATTCATACATTCTCATTCGAAATTATTTATAATAATTGTATACAATTAACGATATAAATAAAATAAGATCAATCTACAAATTGATTATTCACATCGATATAGTCCCAAATTTACTGGTAGTGTCGACACCGTTTCTTTCATAACAATTATGTTTTCAGCGGGTTTTAAATTCTGAATGGAGCGATGGAAGCGTAATGGTTTTATAATGATGTGACTTTTTTTTATGTCTGTCATCACCTTTTAGAGCAGTAAAACGCTTTAGTCTTCAATATTGAGGGTGGTTTCTGGTGTTAACAGGATCTAGCTGATAGTTGGGGTTAAAAAATATGAAAAGTATATTTTATGTAGTATTAGTTTTAAACCAAATCAATTTAGGTATTTTTCGTTAATAAATTTAATAACTTTAAATAGGTATTTGCAGTTTACACTAAATGTTTTTATTATTATTTCCTGTGTAGGTACACAATCATTTGTTCAAAACAATTTTTTTTTCGGTCAAATGACTTGAAAATATTATAGATGGTTTTCTTATAAGTTGTATTAATAGAAATTTAAAAATATAAAAATTACTTAGGGTAAAATTTTTATAGTAATATTACGTTCTAGTTTTTACAAAATTAGATATTTCAACGAAAAATTACGATTTTTTCTCTAACGTTTCAGTTATTAATTACCTATTAAGTGTAATTAAAAAAAAAAATATTAAACGAAGTGTCTTAAAACTTTTCTTCGTTACGTATATTATTATTTTTTTTATACATATTAGCATTAACATAATTTATTAGTATTTTCAAGATATTAAAATTTTAAGGTAGTTTCACCATGAACCTATTCGCGTGATTTTATGGTATACGTGGTACTACCTTTTATATTAATAATAATAATTATTATATAATATATGCAATTGTTTTTGGTGAAAATCAGTTCAACATACTATATTAATCATAGAAAAATGAATTACCACTAAATTATTAATAGTAATATACATAAATTAAAAATTAACTTTTCAAATAGAGGTAATATTCAGAATTTCATATTTAACACATCCATTATAGTGACCTTAATGGCGAGGTATATATCTACTAAACGGCAGAGCTATTTTCCGGTTTTTTTTTTTTTAAATATCTCATTGTTGTTTAATATTACACTAGGATTATTTATGTATTTGAAACTCGTGTAATATATAGGAATTGCGTATGGCATTATTGGAATTTTTATTTTGGATAAAAATACGTATACTTATAGTATTGACATAAACTTAGGGACTTCTATACGTCCTTATTGAGAAAGCCAGAAGAGACGAAGGGACCGCATGGCCACTTGATCTTTTTATTTTATCCTTTCTCCATACAATCGTGTAGATACTATTTTGTCACACAATATAAATAATATACCTATGTTTAATGTGCGATATCATATTGATTTCAGTGCCCCTTCTAGAAACGTTTGCAGCTACAGCACTATACATATTAAAAATCATCATAAGGACACGCATGCTTCAAGCAATATTTATTGTTCATAAAGATTATAATATAATATACGAGTAAATGAATAACCGTCGTGACATTGTTGCAAGTGTGACTGCAGACGCGTAAACGATAATAATTGAAGATCAAATAGAAAATAGACTACCAAGGACCAAAGTATAGGTAATAATAATACACATTACGTATGTAGTATAATGAATTATTAATTAAATTAGAACAACGTATCATTGAGAGATTGTATAAATATGATTTGTCATAGAAATGTAAATTGAAAAATAGGTTAAAAACTAATACCGGTCGATATCAGAAAATTAATACCTCGTGTCGAAATACAGTTGCATTGCAGTAGCACACGATCATAATATAGAGAGGGTAACACCCGTTAAAACAAGTAAAACTGTTAAAGTGTAATAAAATATTACTGAGCTAACAGCTTAGAGGGCGTTAACAATGCAATACACACAATCATAATAATATGTATAATGTATATATTATTATCATACAATATATATATATATATATATATGTGTGTGTGTGTGTTAGTAATGACAACTAAATATAATTCCCATGAAAACAGTTCGAAGGTAAAATTAATTTTACTTATTTGAACCATTTTGAAACAGAACATGACCTCCGTGAGCATGTTAATTATTATTTCGACAAATGTATTGTATTACGACATACCATAATATAACTTTGTTTTATATTAAATGCAAGCAATACACAAAATTGAAAAATAATTTATAAATATATTTATATTTATTTTCAAAATTGAACGGCTTTAAACTTTCACGAATCTTATTTTTAACTATAGTCGTATAGTCATTACTTCATTATAGTCAGAACATATTATATATTTATGTTATGTTTAATAACGGTGTTTATACGTTTATATAATATATAATTAGACATTGAATATTATGAATTTATAGTTAATATACTATTAACATGAAATCGCAAAATCATATATTTTTTAAAATATATTGTACAAAATATAGATAGCTGAATTAATATTATTTTGTATTAACCCCCGGTCAATCGCGTATTTTTACGATGGTGCTTGGGTTGGGTAAATATTTACTACACTACAAAATACTACACATTTTTGTTATTTCTTTTACATATTTTTAAAAACTTGACTATAATTATGTAATAGCAAATTCAAAGTAAAATTTAAATTTTAAAAACATATAATTTATTATAATATTATACATATTTTTATAATAAGACTATGAAAACACATGGTTATTATTTTATATCGTGCGCTTAACTAAATAACAAAAACATTATTTTCAATTGAATTCAAGATTCAAATTTTCTAAATAAATTCAATACGAATTTGGCCAAACAAATTGCAATAAAAGGTATTTTATACGCTTATTGTAAAATATATTTACCAGTACTTTATTTAAACTGTACATGATTAATAACTACAAAATACTAAAAATGCATTTTTTGTATCATATAATTACTCATCTAGTCATATATCAACGAACATAGCATAAATGGTGTAAGTTAAAAACCGTTGATGACCAACATCAAGTTGATGTTGTGCTTAATTGAAAAACAAAACAACAAAAATAGACACGCACCATTCCGTAGCTTTCAAAGTACAGACGTGAAGTTTATTATGTACTTATTTCATATCTGTTTATTTTATAATATATAGTTTAATACATGGGCATTTTATCTTATACTGTATACGTAACATGTATGTATGCTTTTGGAATTTTAACTATACAGACTCAATGTCACGTAATTCGTACAGAATGATTAAGTCAAAAATAATACAGTAGGGAGAATATTTTTTTTTTTTTGATTTCTCACCGCTGGTCATTATTTTTCGACCCCTATTTTTTTTTGTAGCAAGAGTAAAATACAAAGCTCACAAGGGAAAATCATTTACATGTTACGCAGTACGTGCTTGGGTACATAAATATGTACCGTTATATAAAAAAATATACGTACTTTTCACCCGAGGGTCGAGTCGGTCAAGTTAGGTTAACCCAACAACGTTACACAAACAAATATTTTCCGAATGTTGTTAAAATAAAAACAAATGGTCGAGAGTCGAGACTTGCTGTACGATTCGACATTTCAAACCGCCGGAGAACGTGCCCAATAAAACAATATCACAATGTTATCGCAACGAAAACAAACCAGTATAGGTATAAAGTCGCGTATAGGTCTTATAACACAATGACGCTGTATATTGTACGCGTATGCTTATACCGCACGAATCATACACGATAATACATAATTAAAATAATTTACGCTGTCAATACGCATTACCGATTAATTAAGAGTTAAAATATAATTCATGAAACTCTACAGGAACTTTATTACGCGCGTATAAGTAGGTATATACGATAATCAAATATAAATATAACGATTTTGTTTTCTCTTTTACACGTCTGACTTTCCAACTTCTATATAGGCACGTAAAACTAAATTATAGAGACGACTAAACACACACACACACACACACACACACACACAAAATATCGTATATTACGTAGTAGACTATATATATATATATATATATGTGTGTACTGCTGCTGCGCAGTACTGCGGAGTTGTGATTGTCCCCGTATCGCGTGTTATATCAGCGAATAACATGATCGCAAACGGTCGGCATTCGACGTCGAGAAATTACCGTATCGCAGCGATATCAGCCCAGTTTTCCCGGTCGACAATTTCTTCAAAATGGTGATTTATAATACCAACGTTTTCCGTTTATATATATATATATATACCGCACCAGAGAAATATATTATTGATGTAGCGTGCACACATAATAATATATGATACATATGCGTATATATATAGGTATTGGCCCGCGTTTTTAAAACCGAAACATTTTCCAGGCCGGTGATTTTTCCCGCGACCTTCAGGTCTCCGCGTGCGGCCGGCGAACAGACGGGGCTGGGCGGTAGGCCACCGCAGTTTTGGATCGTTTCCAGCGCATTACAAGTCTCCGGGATAAATATTCCGCGAAGCGTCCGGCCGGTCGGCTGGCGTGTACGAGATAAGGGAGCGGGAAAATGCTTCGGGTCCGTTGAGGGGGGTGGGGGGTGGCGAGAGGGAGGGAAAAAATGGACGAAAGAATTTCAGTGTGCACACACGCGGCGCGCGTTACATGTACATATATGAACAATGTACGCATGAGCCCGCACGCACGCACGCGTATGTGTGTGTGTATAGTTGACTAGGTGGTTTTGTGATTGACAGCTTGTGCGCCGTGGAGCAAAAAAAGGCAAAAAAGGAAAGGAATTAGAAAAAAAAATCCACTGGAACCGAAAATGATTTACGACTTTGAGTGACTCGACTTCTCCGCCGTGGACACACGGGGACCAGAGGGACGGGTGGCATCGGCAGAATAAAATGGCATTTTTTTTCTTTTTTAAAACCGTATTATATATTGTGTGTGTGTGTGTGTGTGTGAGAGAGAGAGAGAGAGAGGAAATTATATGTGTCGAAAAAATAAAGCGTGAATTAGACGTCAAACATATAAGAGAAAAAAAACGACAAGTGCTTTTCCGCGAGACGAGACTGCGGCGGCCGTCTGTACGATTTGTTTAATTGCGATTTCCATCACGGAGATTTCTATTCGACTCGCGGTAACTAAAAGCTGGTATCATAAGAACGTATAATAAAAAATGATATGCGAATATCCTTGAGAATTCAACCTCACTTATGCGCTCGCGACCGTACGTGACTGATTTCACATTTTTTATAATTTTTTTTTTTTTTTTTTTTTATCATATATTTGCAACCAGCCGAGATTAATATTATTATATTATTTTTTCTACAATTCTGCGTGTATACATTACATCGTTACATTAAACGGTTTGTGCTGTGTACATTTCTGAACTAATTACTCGATACGCGTACGGGCCCAGACACAATATATGTGTGTGTACGCAAAGACGATATATTATGTTCTGCGCAGACTTAAATAATTAACGTACGAACACGCGTATAATAAGTATGACCGCGAGAGTGTTTGTATTACATTAATGGTTTCAGGCGCGTGAAACGTTGGTTAGTTGTATTATAATATAATTATTTCGAATTTATATGTACTGAAAAACACGAAATGTGTTCAAAAATATAAGCGTTTATGCGTAAAAAATGACCAAATATGCGGTAAATAATATGGTAGTAACACTCATATTAAAATAAATTATAAATTTCTTTTTAATTAATATAAAATAACAAGTTACAGCAATGTTTATTTACATTTTATTCCTTTATTATTGCATATAATAAATTATGATTTCCATAAAAATACTATAAAAATTAAAATAAAAATGCAAAATTAGAAAATAATAATATTATGTAATAAAACTATAAAATAATAATTATAGTTATTATATAGGGTAGGTGGTTTTTGATTTATTTTTTCTTCTCCTAGATTAAAATTAACAGTCTTTATTTTTATTTTCCAAAACTGTATGTCCTAATTATACTTAATTTACAAAAAACTACAAATATTCCATTAATGACCAAATATAACTTCAAAATGATTATAAAATATACTCACTCTAAAAAAAGTAAAATGTTAAAACAAGCATTTTTTTATAATAATTTGTATTTTTAAACACAATATCTTCATTAAACATATTTTGCGCTTATTTAGCATTCGATATAATGATTTACGGACTATAGCATAACAAAAAATGAGATGCTTTGACGAAAGAATCACCACTGTACGCAAAACGATTTGGTGCGTATTTTGTCATACATTAAATGCAGACTTAACATAAAACTAAAAAAACTATCAAACTATCATTATCGCAAGTAAATTATTAAATGGTTGGCGTTTCAAACCAAAATATAGTAACGCTACCGCAGTTATCTCAGTATAAATTATTTAATACAGTAAATCAATCATTGAGAGTATTATATAATAATGAATATATTTTTAGTTTTATATCTAAAAAAAAGTATAATTAAACATTCGAAGATGCATTTTCAAAGTTCGGCCACGACATTAAACTGCCTAATTAATTGCATATTAATGAAAACCCGTTACAAGCGAATCGTCAATACGAATCGATTCGCGACCATCATTGTCATCCGACTATCCATTTTAAACTATCGATCTATATAACTATAGGGCTAGGATTTCTATGCATTTGCATGTTTTTTTTCTTAAGTCAAAATTGATTGGTTGTCAGATATAAAGTCATATATGATTAAATAGTACAATTTTTTTTCTTCATATTTTGAACATAATGCATATAATTGAATGTATATAAATTGTTGAGAATCTTGTTAATTTTAAATGGTATTTATCTAATAAACGTCTATATTTATTGGTTTATTTGTCGAATTATCATATTAAATATACTACCTATTTTAATAACTAAAATGAACTTAATACTAAAGAAAAATAATGGAATCAAAACAATTCTAAAAATATTTAAAATTATAAACGGCGTTTATAAAACGGAAAAAAAAGATGTTAATATTACTATAAATCCAGGACAAATCACGTCATTTAAATATGCTCCAACAACATCGTGTGATGAGGAAAGCAGTTTCAATCGATATAAACCCTTGATTTAATCGCCGGTCGTTTACATTTGAAAATTTAAAAAACATAATTTAATAATAGCATGTAATAACATTAACTAATACTTAAAAAAATATGGTTTTTGCATATGTTTGCATATTTTGGTAAATAAAATACATATTTTACAGTTTTTACTGCATAGAAATCCTAGCCCTATAGGCTATAATATATAACATACGTTCCCTACGTAGGTACTAACCACGTGTTTAATATACAAGTATACCTATAAGATGGCCGTATTGATTTTTCAAACATAGAATTATGCAGTCGGGGCATAGTTGGAGATTGTTCTGTTCGCGCATTATACAGGCTTGAACTATTATACCGTAAAAAGTAAACTTTGCTGAGACGATGTAAATAGAAAACGCGTAATCGATAAACTAGCACTACTCGAGAGTACTTTCAGTGGCATTAATATAGTTCAACATACACCGCCGTAAATTATTTCAAAACTGCGACTTATAATAATATTGTATATAGGCACAGTCTCTTCGAAAGGTTAAAATGTATTATCCTTTAAGCTATAACATAATATATGTACAATTTTTTCCGAGCATCAAAGCTAATCAAACATATCGATGGTTTATGTATAAACGCATCGCCGCGTATATATTTACTCGATATAATAGTAGGTATTCGCTATTTTACAACATATATTGTTTTACACCACAGTAAACACACTTGCAAATTATAACGTAAAAAATGTGTAATATGTACAAATATGGTATAGTCGAGTTGAGAAGAAAAAAAAAATGTTGTTAATGTATCTATTTTATATTAACGGTATTTGCGTCTTCTTAACATTTTTCGTATACGGCAGCAGCGCGAACGTGATTTTTATTTATTTTACTGTCCTCACGTATTTATGTATTTCGTAGTCGTATTCATCATAAAGATTCTGCCGATAACATTTGCCTATATAATAGTTGAAACCATACTTTTTAGACCGTTTAACTTATAATCTATTTCGTGTTTCTATTGAATAGTACATTAGGTAATTACAAAAAATCAGTTAATAATTTAATCAAAAGGCTTTTTAATTGTTCGTGTACTCAATCGACAAGAATATTCGGTCTATAATTCGTAATTTGGATATACAATTTTTATACGAAATGTTTTAAACATCACATCGCTTAATGGCCGAAAATCTTTCAAATATTGTCTACTTTCATCCTTTTTTTTCGTTGTCGCATTATTTTCGTATCATTTCACTCCAACAGTTACATATAATACATCTAATTTTGTACAGACACTATTTTTTTTTATGATTACGACATTGGGACATGCGCCTTTTGAGAACACGTTGCAAACCCTGTGGACAATAGAATTTCTACTAATAAAATTAATATATATATATAGTGAAAGAGGGGGGGAGAGAAAGAGTCATAAGAACTAAGGCTTGGTGAGACTGACTCAGGTCCATGGTGCAGCAAAAAGGAGTGCAAAGTCAAAATAAAATAAACTTAATATGAAAATAGTATATGTTTCATTTAGAATACGTGCATAGCAGTTTTATATATTAATATAAATCATAAAAACAGGGAAATTTTAAGCAATAAAGTGATTCATCAAGTATGCTCATCCTTTCTTTTTCATTTCATAATAAATTAATTGATTAATGAAATTTTTAAATATACTTAACTAACTTAAGTATTACATTATTATATTTTTGAGATTTTTAAGGTTAAAAAAACTACTTAAGAATATGTCCCGTGGCAATGCAAACTTCTAGATTTTAAATGAAAACCTCATTTTTTTACTTTTAATTATTTAGTGGATAAGATTTTAAAAAAAAATTGTTATACCTATAATATTGTTTCTAGCATTTACTATAGGTGCTTGGACTATTTTTTATAAATATTGATAAATTTACATAAAATACTACATTTTTTTTAAGAAGAAATAGTGAACGGACATGTTTGTTGAATCGTTCTGGATATATATACTATATATATAGTAATAATATTTATACATTTATAAATACTGCGACAATTAAACAAGATATTATGAATGTTATTAAGTTTTTAATAAACTTTATATTATATTATAAACTAACGTTTTAAATATTGTCCGATTATTGTTGGTGGTTGTTAATTGTTACCCGTTATGCCTCGCAATACGACTATTGCAAAAATCCACTTTCAATCGCCACATATATAGTTTTTTAATACTGTATTAACTTACTTGTACTTATTTTCTTCGAAACGAGCACATCACTATATTCTGATTGAAATAAAAAATGTCTTATCATAATATTCATATCGATAACAAACAGCACATTCACTGCATCAAAATTACTAATAATTATAGTATACACTTCTACGAAACTTTTCGATTTACAAGTGATATGCGTTATAACACGCGTACGTTGTGTAATAATAACAAGAATAACAATATTAATATTGCTATATGGGGCTATTCATTTCTTTCCCCATACTCACACGCATAAAGTATAAACGTAGATGCCGGAAACAATTTTTAGAACGCGCGCAATGTACGCGTTTTTGAAACGCATCGATATAATATTATACAGTATAATAAACATATATATATATTTATACACATCACTACACATTGGCCTGCCGGCGGATATAGTGATAGATACGTGTGTTAGCACTTTATGTAGACAATTGTAAGACGCGCGTCGACTTCCATTCGTGTCAATAATAACAGTCGAAGGACTTTCGCGCAAACTCGACAAAATTATTTTATTTTTTTATAAAAAATAAAAATATATGCACAAGTGTGTACAAAGTACGCGCATGTAATGTGCATATGTATATAATAAATATGTAATATAATTCATTTTCAAAGGTACATCTCATCCATAGTAATAATACTGCAGTTTTAAGGTCGTCGTGTGTGTAATATAAAATATAATTGACATTGTTTATTTCTTCTTATATATTATTATGAGAAAACGCGTTATGTAGATATACCTACATAAATTTATGTGTAAGTATATTTGTAATCGTGTGACTTCCTCGGTCGATATACAGTGCACAGCTGCAGCGTAGTCGCGTAGGTTTTTTTCTTTAAAAAATTCAGAGTAAATTAATAATAAATGTTAATGTTAAAAACGAGTTATGGATAATATAGGTCATATAATATGCAACGTTTTTAGATTCAACGGTTAATACATATTGAAAGTGTAATGTCACACCTATGTAGGGAATAGTGGCATATCTGTGTATAATAATATGGAGTTATAAGGACAATATTTCATTAGGTTTTATATAGTTTTGAGATTTGCATGACGCTTCTGATCCACAGTAGACTAAAATTCCTATATTGTGTTGCATCATAAAACAGAAATTATACAATCATTAATGATGGTTATTAAATCTTCCAGTTTTTCCATTTTTTGTCAACAATTATCAACGTCATCTAGTGATGAATCCGTGAAGTCGCTCTCCCTCCTGACTTTGTCGATTTGATTCGAAAAATGTGCTAATATTTTGTGCTAAAATTGGTTATTATTTATTATTTTTAGAAAACAGGTCATTCAAATAATATCATAAGCTGAAATCCGTTTCTGGAAGGAAACAATTTGTAAAATCCGCAAAAAAATATTTGGATTATCAAATTCTAAAAACCTATTTGAAATTGATTTTCAAAATACAGGTATTAACACATTTTTCGAATCGATTGGATCACATCGTGGACTGCATGAAGTTTGTCTCCCTCTCCAAGGAATATTTTAGTTTGTAATTATATTTTAATTAGACAATCATAAAATGGACCAGACATTTTTTAAACAATCATCACTACTACCGCCACTACCACAACCACCACATTCACAGTATAGTAAGATGTATGCGTGTATACGTTAAACGAGTATGACCGGACATTTTTTTTTTTTTTTTGAAAATCGGATGGAATATGAATCTATACGCCAAATACGTCTAACATATATTAAACGATATTATTAAACTGGCGCAGCTGCAAGCCTGCAACAGTATATACAATATTACATGTTATTGTTATAGTACCTATACAATGCGCGCACTTGTTTTTATTTATCAGACTGTCGCAGCGGTGTATATAGTCGTACAAATTGGTAACCGGTCGGGTACCCATTAGATTTTATTACTATCGATTAAGTATTATTAATAAGGCGTTGTAATGGCGGAACGGGTTTCTTTTTAAAAAAATAAATAAATAAAACACGTTTGGGGGTTAGAGACGGGTAGTTTATATCAATAATTATCTTTTTATTTGACTTTCCTAGGTTCGCACACTGTATGACATTAATTCGTACAGTATTCACGTATACCTACATCGCGGCGTATTATTATAGGTAGCTTTTTATGATATAACACGTAACACGCGCCGTGCCGGCGAAAATAGCACATTAAGATTTCGCTTGAACACTTATGTATTTTACACTACACGGAATATTAATACAAATTGGACAAGATCGCCGAGATAACATATTTTATAAGTAAAACAAATACAATTTGCATAAATTCGAAATCCTCGGCCTAATAGTTTAATCTTCAAATGGGTATTGTCCTTAAGCCTTGTAAATTTGTCAAAAAAAAAAAAATATCAAACTGTAATATTGCAGTATAATATCTATGTATGTAAGACATACACTAGGCACAATATCATCACAGATGTGTTGAAGTATAATACTAATAAAATAAATATATTTATATGTAACGTGTTAGATTCAAACCCGCGGAGACATGCGAAAATAAACGGTCAGAACACGTCTTGATATTAAAAATAAGTTGAACATTTTTTTCAACACACCATGCGTCGTCATCCGTCGAGTGGATAATACCTACACTCGCATTAAAACTCTATCGGGTTCGAGATGTTTTTGAAAAATGAACGATTAGTACGCATCCGTGCAATTTGTGTTCAACACCGAGTGTCGACGTCCCGAGAACTGAGGATAACTCTTGAAGGATCATCTCGATATGATAGTATGTGACGCGTATAAGGTATCGTGAAATACGATTTCTACGATTGCATTTTATCAGTGATAATTTTGATTGCCCGCAGGTGCAGACGTATTACGCATCTCTGTGTTATGTAATATATATGTATATATTTAAAATAACTAGACTGTAGACTTTTTTTTTCGTGACAATCCGTGAAAATAAACGTAGGTATGGTAATGAAGCTTTGTATGGTGAATTTTAAAATACATTTTTTTTTCCATGAGATTCTTCTATACGTAATACCACTATGGTCATCACTTTAGTACCGCCGTACACCGATGGTCAATGGTTGGAGCCACAATTATTATGTTTTTAATATTCTTATCGACATATATTAAAATTAAATAGCCCAAAACAATTTTTTTCGTAAATCGATGCTAATTTATCTTCGAGGAAATAAAAAAAAAAACATCTCTAATCAAATATAGATATAATACGATCGATTAAGTCGACATTTTTTGACAACACTCTCTTTCAAAACTCGAGAAAAAAAAACGACGGTGGCCTAACACAATTTATTGTAAAACATTAATGTTGCAGTATAATATACAATATTCCTAACCTATACTGGCTATTATACTAAGTTCGTCCGTCCGGAATCTAAAACTCGATATTCAACAACTATTGACGGACGACGGACGGTGTACGTGTCGTATATGCATTAATCATTATCCATTATATTATATTATTAAGGTCATTTTAAACACATTGTACGACACCGTATTGCAAATATCTGAAGTTATCGCATTGCACTCGCTCGGAATAATTTCGAAACGGAGAGGCGGTATAATATATAGGCACTCGTATGCGGGACGAGACGACGCAGACGAACCTCCGGCTGTGCGGCCACCGAGAGACTCTTACGATTATTTATACGTAATAAAATTGTATTATATTATACGCGTTTATACGGTATATAGACGTGTGCGATATTGTTAAATAATGATGCGATGCTATTTTCGCACGATAGGACTTGAGTTTTTGCATAACCGACAGTGCTCGAATTGGGGGGGGGGTGACCAGGCGGACGGAGTCCGTTTTCATTTTCTCATATAGATTTCAGTTTAGTTAAGCGAGGAAAAATACTAGCTTTATAGTACCTTATACTACGAAGTCCACAACGGGTTACTTTATACAATTTATCTGCCATGAAACGGTGTTTTCTGAACTAAAACCAGCGTCCGTCCTCGATTTTTTTTCCAATTCGAGCACTGATAACCGGCGAGGTTATTATTTTAACGTGAGATCAAAAACTGTTATCGAATTTGAATATTTGATAACCAATTACGATAAATCGACTAAAATAACGTACACGTTAAATTTTACCGGCGTTATGCAAATACTCCCAAATATCGCCGCCGCACTCCGTACGCGCGGGCACGTCGATTTTCCGTATAATGTGATGCCTATACGGTGCAAGGGCGCGTTGTAACAAAAAATCAATAATTCCGTATTATTGGTCATCGGGTTAGAGCTATCGGTTTTCCGACAGAAACCGCCGCCTATATGGGTAGGTATACCTTCGGCATTATATTATATCGCATATATTTCGTTTCAAACAAATGTGTATGGAAAATAACTATAACACGCGCGCGCGTGTCACGATAATATTATATCATGTCTATATTACGCGCAGTGAGATTCAGGTCGTATCGCAGTCCTATTGATTTTTCTAAAAAGTTACACGCGTAGTCATATTATTATTATTATTATTATTATTGTTGTATCGGAAAGTACACACGGTGGCTGTCTAATTTTATATATTATTTAGTGCCCAAGTCCGGTGGTTTAGACTATTGAAACATATTGTGCACGTCCACATTTTTATTATTATTCACGTTTAATTAGGTTATTGAGATAATAGATATTATTATTTATTATTATTACTGTGCAGCGACGGCGCGGCGCGGCGAGACGTTTGACATCGATCATAATTTAGTCGGAATCGTGTGTACAAGAAGCCGGTCGACCAATCAACCGGTCTCGCGTTTTAGAAAATAAAAATATTGTATTGACAGTGTACCTATATAACTATACCACTACAATACGCTATAGCGTGCAAACGGTAAAAACCAATAAGTTATTATTATTTATTTATTTATTTTATTTTTTAACACGGAATGTTTACATGTTACAGTGTTTTTTAATGGCTTACGACGAGCGTGTTGTTTCCCATCGGACATTCAGACGTATATAATTTATGTTGTACACGATGTACACTCACATGTTTCGATTAAATATGAAATATTGTAGGTACACTACTGCAATGTTTTTATTTAAATATTTAATTGTCAACCTCGACCGAAAGAAACTACTGTTCTACAGCTTACGACAAATCCGTATCTGAGGAAATATATAAAAGTTTATATTTTCGTTAAAGCTCTAATTATAATACAATTTATATTCGTGTGATTATTTAATTTACAATTATATGCAATATCTGCACAATGATTATTACTGATAAATGATTACCATAAACACTTGATACATATTTTTATATCACTGAAATTCATATTTTTAATAATTAATTATAATTATTTGGTACTTTTTAAGTAATTTAAAAATGCAAAATACAGTTGAATTACTTATTATTATATAAAAAAAAAAAAAACAAATCGACAAAGCGAAATAACACGTTTTTTATAGCAGGAATTCCATAAAATATATCTATATTTTTCGATAATCATATATCATTATATCGCACCGTATTGTATCAAATAATATAGTAATGGAATTTCTATATTAGTTATCTATGCTTTAACAAAGAACGATAATAAGGATGATGCTTTTCTTTTATATCTCACTTAGTTTTATCGTCTGACACTGATGATATTCTATGATAAATATCGAAAAATGTTGAGTTAATTACAAAAAAAAAAAAAAGGTTTACAAATTAATAAGAACTCGTACATAGTGTAGGTGTATTACGTAGCTAAAATAGTTATTATTGAACACATCTCTACAATATGATTACAATTTAGCTGAATTTATACTCAATTTGAATATACCTACTACCTACATAATATGTGTAACTAATATGTAATATCTATATAAGTCTAGCAGGGATCAAGTTTTCTTAATGTTGAAAAACTACACTCAACAGAAGCTACGGATATAACCATTCTTGTAGACAATTCGCAATGCATAACTATAACTCCTAACCTAAATTGACCAAATCAATAGTATAGATATTCGCACCTATGGTTATTAGGTTTGGGATACGGTATATAGAGTAGACTACGTTCAAGACGAATTTATAGATACCATCGTAATCACGTGTTACAACGATTCACTACCCAAACTTATCAAACTTGATAAATGCCCGAAAACAAAATACGATGTTATCCATTTTGCAACGTTTATTTTTTATATACTTCGATGTATGGTAGTCAAGTCCTTTAGGTATACATTTTATACTTACAAAGTGCAAATTTAAGGGATTTAAAAATATAATTTTGTGTAGGACAAACTCAAATACGTATCATTGACGGTTCGTAATGCACGACATTACAATAGAATACCTTAATACCTACTGTATAATATGATATTATATTACATACATATTATTTAGGTATATTACATTCCACTATACTCTGCTATGAATTCTTGTCTCTCGTGAATTTAATAATTTTATTTTAGTCTATGATATAATATAGGGAATACAATATCCCCTATCATCCAGTTAAAAATATTGTATATTATATTATACGTAAAAAAAAAATCAATTATTTTAACGATAGATTCGTCATTTCGCTGTCTGTCATAAAATCGTCTACAGCCATACAAAGTTTGTAAGTTTGTTATGTAAGTTGCTCGGCATACACGCACAAATGATATATAATAAATGATATGACGAATGAATTACAAATTAGCAGTTTTCTAGATCCACATCCCTAGTATATTATATAAATGATTCCTTTTTGTAGTTTTTGAAGTGTTGTACCAATACCTTTATCGTGGCGGTCTATAAATCTTTATACAATGCGAAATGTTAACGTGTGTACATTAATTAAACTCGCTGTGCACAAGCCAAACCGATTGTTATTTTATTTTCCAATCTATTTTCTTTTTTTTTTATTAGGCATGATTACGTGAAACAATGAAATAGGAGGCGCTTACGCCAAAAATTTACATTTATATCATATTATTATATATTATATATATATATGAACCTTGGCTGCTGCGCTATAGGCATATCCTTAAAAACTCACTGTTGTATTTGTTTATTGATATATTTTTTTTTTTTGTATTGAATCATAATACAATTACTTATAAACAATAAAACAATTTTATAAATATGTAGAAACCAAAAAAATTAAAAATTAATTACTTTGACATTAGGTATAAGTATCAAATTTTATAATATGTATATAAACATTCAAATTGGAATAATTTAAAAAATAGACAATTATAAATAATATTTTTGACATTACTGTATTGTATGTATTTTTTTTAATTAAAGTGGTAGAGAATTAAAATACATAGGTTAAAAATAGTTGACGAATGATTAACCAAAAGATTTGAAAGCATACTTCATAGGAATATCATAAACTATATTTGATCTTTTTATTTTCGAAAAATGGCTTGCTATTACCTTTGATAGTGTTTAAATATACATGTATATAAAAGCTATTTTTTTTGTATAAATATTTTACTGGCAATACACTCAAACACCGACAATTTACCTTTTTAATCATTCTAAGGTATATTTATCCAGACAGATTCGTACTATATTATTTTGGTTAATTTGAAGCGTATTTAGTATTTACAATATTATTACCTACACCTCATCACCCTAATACTAGTTACCCATATTGAGAGATCGACTAATGTAATGCATAATATATTACACTATTAGATTTTTAAATTAAGTAAATTTATAAATTTTTGAGCGTAATTTTCCTACTAAATTATGAATAATATTTAAGTCCCACTTAAGATTTTTATCAAAAATAACACTTAAATATCGTATTTCTGACACCTCTCTTGTACTTTTACAATTATTTTGATTACGACTTTTACCCTCAATGCAGCTGTGCATTGTTTTGTATTAAAATTGATGTTCGTTTTATGTATGGAGAAAGTCATAAACACTGTTTTATCGTTATTTAGTGTTAGCTTTCTGGTTCTTAGAGGTTTATTGTATGCTTTGTTCAAACCAACCGTAGTTTTAGGAGTATGCCCTTTCCCAAAAATTTGTCAGAGAAAATTAAGCAGGTCTGCATAGTGTGGTGCTAACAGACCAACAAAATTACAACAACAAATCGAATTTACGTATAAAATAAATAAAATTGGACCCAGAACACTTCCCTGAAGTACATCGTATTCAATTCGATCTTATATTAATTTCCCATAACATCATTTATTTTAACCGTTTGGTTCTATCCGATAAGTAACTATTAAACCAAATTAAACTATTATTAATAATCCCATGACATGGGAAAATATCCGCAATGAGATTTGGCGATTTACAGTGTCAAAAGTTTTTGTTAAATCCAAGAAATCGGCTATAACTTTATTAATTTTATCTAATTCATTATACTTATATAAGAATTGAGTAGTATATTATTATATACAGGTCATCTTCTACCCGATCTAAATCCATGTTGACTCTTCGATAATAGTTTATTTCCTTCCAAATATGATATTATTCTTGACTTAATTGCTTGCTCTAGTATTTTTGAAATATTTCTATTACTTAAATATCTTTTTGAACAATATCTTTTTCAATTTTAGTTTTGACAAAAAATATCGAGCATATAAAATAGTTTTTAAAAAAAAGACATCGCTAAGCGAGTCAAATTGAATAATTTAAATAATTTAAATATTATTATTTAATTTTCATAAATAGAAAATTGAAGTTTTTAAATAACTCGTTTAGGTAAGTGAAGAAAATCATTAGCCTAGTATAGTTGAGCACTTTTTTTTTTACAAAGGTGCTATTAAATTGCATGTTTAAAATTCTGTTAAAAACTAAAGGTAGGTACGTGTATCTTACGTGCTCAAAGATAAAATTAACTTAACTTACCAATTTTTTTATACCTAATCTAGCAACAACGATATATTTTTTAATCTAATTCTTATTACTTAGATCGTAACATTTTTTAAATTGGTAAATTACTAGGTGATTGAATAGGTTAGGTACTTAGGTTATATAGCGCATTTGATGGGGAGAAAACAGTATATATATATATTAACAATAATGGTATTATATAACATCTTCTAAAATCAATTCCATCAACATCGATAATGTTCTTATCGATTCACCTCTGTTGACTAATTGTAGGTCCTAACACGTATTGTAAGAAAATATGAATGCACTCTCTTGTCGGGTACTTTATTGTTGTTGTTATTACCTAAAAATATTGGGTCCTGTATAACGCGTAAATGATTTTCTCGTGTGAGCGTTTTTTTTTTCATCTTTTTAGGGAATTCGAAAAATAATGGTACAGGATCAACAAAAACCTTTTGATGGCGCGTACTGTCGTCAACTCCTCATTCGATTACCTACAGTGAAAATGTGTACATAAGTCACGATGGGTGTATATTATTTTAAAGAAAAGAAATAACAGAGCGGATGGCCGTGTTATTTTTGTTTGTTTATTTTTTATTAAGATAAGTCTCGGCATCTGGATTATTAAAGGCTGCCCATTTTTTACTTATATGTACGTACTCACATAAACATTTCTTGATGTATATAATGAAATAATAGAAATGTTAAAAATGTGTTTGGTTTTGAATATAATATTATAATGCATATGATTACATGCATTATACCACGTAATATGCTATTATAATAGATAATTGCATCCGACTCACATATATTTTTTATCTGGACAGTGCTAAATTTTCTAATCACTCGATACAATTTTAGCATTTATATCTGCATTTTATTTTATTATAATTTTTGAACATTAAAATAATATATTGCAAATATAATAAGTAATAGTGTTTTTTGTAAACTTTAAATTTTATTTTGCTTTCTATGTACATTCTCTGTTCCGCTAGATTTTAATGTTCTATAAATTGGCCCTGTAATAAGTTACCCATCCCTGATCTATACTATTAATTATTTAATAAGGTTCATGATTGGTTTTTTGATAGTATATTGTCTTGTCTTATTCTAAGTTACCAAATGAGGAACTCTGAGATAAAAATTCTTATTGATTTATGTTTTAATAAATAATTCACATTGTATATAGAAGACGTGTGAATACAACGAGTCTCGCAAAAGTTTTGAAACCTTAATTTTGTAGTCCAAAAATGCGGGAATCGTGTAAAATAAAGTTAGTAATAATACCCATAACACTTTACACTTATTATCAATCTTTAATATCGTTGCATGTCCGGTCTCTAAAAATTGAGAGTTTTTAAAATGTCTAGACACACCAC
Source organism: Rhopalosiphum padi (assembly GCF_020882245.1). Lineage (NCBI taxonomy): Eukaryota > Metazoa > Arthropoda > Insecta > Hemiptera > Aphididae > Rhopalosiphum > Rhopalosiphum padi. Next base: position 88,046,464 of record NC_083597.1, read on the forward strand.
TGCAAGTTTTTACGTTAGCGGCATATAGATGGTTATTTGTTGGAAAACTTCGACGGGAATCCACGCTGATCGAAGATTATTACATCAGAAAGACGACAGACTATTATACCATCTTCTTTACATTTGTCGGAATTACGTACACGAGACATTTATTGAATAAATTGAATTCAGTGAGATATACAAAAAATAGTAACGCTCTTATTCATTTACCGAATTCAATCGAACGACTAGCAAAATTCTTGGGTTGTAATATGATGACGTTCTCTCGTTCTCTGTCGTTGTCCATTGTTTATATTATTCGTCCATTATATAATACAGTTATTGAAAAATATAAATGTCTTGTTATATAACAGGGGTGGCCAGCGAGAAGAGGCTTGCGAGTCACCAAATATATTGATAAATATGGAAGAGCCAAAAATCTAAAAAAAAAAAAGGTCATACATAAATTCATATTAAAAAGTTTATTTTGTACAAATCAAAAGTCTATGACGCGAGCCGCGGTTTGGCCACCCCTGTTATATAAGTTTCGATTTTAAGAATTTTTTATTTAGTTTTATTTTAATAATAATTGTTTGATGTCTGTAAACATAGATTGATTGTTTGATTATATTTGAATAATAATTTCTATATTTGATTTGTATTCTTTATCTACTTTAGCAATATTATTTTATTCATTCTCTAATTTTAAATAGCAACTATAAATTATGTTTTACGTATTAATGTGTTCTTTCACACACAATGTTAATGTTAATATTATTATGTTTTAGAACTCACGTCCGTTTATATTAAATAAATAAATATTCAATAGCGTTAGATATTATTGCTTAAACCTAATACCCGATAATTTAAAAAATAATTTTATCGCTCATAATTTAAAATTGTTCTTTACGTTCGCTGCCAATAAGAACATAAATAATAATAATACAAACACAGCTCTACTGATTAAAAAATAGTGCTTTTTAATATTATACTGGTCGTTACAGTTTTGTCAATATATTTTTAAATGTCTAATGAGTTACAGATTTAGTGTGATTTCTCACGGTCGAAAACGCAATCTATTGTAACCGCGCATAATAATAATAATAATAATAATAATAATAACATGTAATAGCAGTACGCGCGAACGTTATATTAAAAACGAACTGGAAAACAAAACCTATACCTTAGCCCGTTGTAAATCTGCTGTGAACAAAATTTACCTAATGACATTTCAAAGAGCCGCTCGGTCACGAGTTACCGATGGTTATCGTTCCGTTTCTCGCGCGCGTGCATAACAATAATATGCTGCGAACAGAAAATGTTCATAATAAAATATACTATCACCTCCGTCCACCCCCAAGCTCGCGGCTGTACAGAAACTGTAAATCACGCGTTTTGTAACTCGTACAGTGAATATCTGTATATACACGCGTAGGTATATTATAATATAGCCGATGTATATGCATATCGCGATAAGACGATCGTACGCTCTACAATAATGTTCGCATATCATATAGCTCCTTACGACATAATATTATACATGGCGATTTATATTTTTACCGTCAACCGGACAACACCTGTGTAATATACGTAATATATTGTACTCGAGTGTTGAACACGATTTTTAGACGATTAATTGTATACACGATCGCTTTAAAGCAATAAAAAAAACCACTTATAATATTATAATAATAATAATAAGAGTTGGAATAAAAAATCTATTTATGATTAATCGAAAAAAAAACTTCTTTAAGTTTAGACATAACGATTATTAATTAATATTGCATATTTTGCTTGATTTGAAATTGACGATATATAATGATATACACAGCTGGTATTCCGTTTATTGATTTGTCAATACCGAACAATTAAGATAAGGTATATTATCGATATTTAAACGATAATACAAAATGCTAGACTATTATAAAAAATAAAAACCAATTAGGTATACCTAAAGTGAAATCAATCCTACTCTGCGATCAATCATTGTCCAAGTCTATAATTGTAGGGCGTTCTATACAACTACAGTATAATTATGATGCATACATACACTTTATTAATATAATTAAATAACAAATAATATATAATATATAACAAAACGTAAAATATAAATGTTCCGAGAACGGCGTTGTGACGCGGAGACGACACGTACGCGACGGAGCGTCGGTTAATACTAATAACAAAAGAATAATAATAATAATAATAATAATATAATAATAATAGTAATAATAAAAGATGTCGCCGTTATCACTTATTACTACAGCTTCGGCCATATCTGACATCTAGATCGTCCTCGATCTGTACATTTTTTTTTTTTTTATTATATAAATTAGGAAATAAAATAAAATATTTAATTATACAAACATAATTAATATAACAACATAATTATTTAAAAAAAAAAAATATAATTAATATAGGTTATTGTTACCTTAATAACCAAGTATAATAAATATGAATTATATAAAATATATAATAAAAAGGAATATTAAAATAAAATAATATTTTTATTATATTACAAAAGTATGAATAAAAATAGCTAATCGATTTTAACCCAATGTTTAATGTCCTTTGCTGCAAAAACAGTATTTAAAGGAATGCGGGTTACCTGGTGCCCTTCGATATCAGATATGACATATCTGTCGTGAGGGAGTATTTTTTCTACTTTATAAGGGCCTTTAAATTTAGGTAAAAGTTTTTTACAAGTACCGGGTGTGGTATCAACATTTCTGACCATTATATAATCACCTACTGCATACTTAGTAGCTATTTGTTTTGTTAAATCGTGGTAAGCCTTGTTATGGAGCTGACTTATTCGAATATTTCCCTGAGCATCAGCCCTAGACTTTGTAAAATCTCGGGAGCTATCATCAACATCATCAGTTTCATTAACAGCTTGCAGATATAATCTAACATAATCATTTTGTTCACCTACTTGGTTAATACCGAATAAGAGTTTGCTAGGTGTATTTTGTATCGACCGATTAACCGTGTTATTAACAGCAAATTGAATTTTATATAAATAATCATTCCAATTATTGTTATGCTCAGACATTAACTTAGACAACATTATTGCCAGTCCTCTGTTATATCTCTCGACCTGCCCGTTTGACGACGGTGAACCTACTGCAGTTTTTATATGTTTTATATCATTAGTTTGACAAAATTCCTGAAATACCTCTGAGCGAAAACAAGATCCACGATCAGATATAATTTTAAAAGGTTTGCTATAACATTTAAAATATTGCGACAGTTTAGAACAAGTTTCTTTTGCTGCTACTGTGCGAACAGGATATAAAGTTAAGAACTTACTGAACGCATCGACAATTACTAAAATATGTTTAAATCGACCTTTGGTTTGATTAATAGGGCCGAAATGATCAATATGTATAGTTTGAAACGGCTTATTCCCCTTATCAATTAAGTTCAACAACCCTTCACCCTTACCCTCTTTCGGGGAAAATATGATACATTTTAAACAACTATTTATATATTTTTTAACGCGTTCTGTTAATTTCGGGAACCAGTATATCTGTTTGATCAATTCAATAGTTTTGTTTTCTCCTACGTGGCACATTTCATCGTGACAAGAACGAATAACTTGTTCACACATATCTGCCGGAACATAGAATAATAACCGATCATTACTCTTACGATATACAAGTCCATTACGAAGTTCAAATAACGGGTGTTCTGATTTTTCAAGATACTCAAAAATGGTTTTAATATCCGGGTCAGTTCCCTGTTTAATGGCAAGAGTTTGATTAAAGGTACAAGCCTCTAACACCATTACCTGTTTACAACGACTTAGTGCATCAACATGTTGCATACGCGATCCTGGCCGGTGTTCAATATCATAAGAATAATTTTGAAGAAACATGGCCCACCTAGCTATACGCGGGTTTATGTCTTTTCGTTGTAGTGTTAACGTTACGCTATTACAATCAGTAACTATTTTAAAATGTATACCTAATAAATATACATGAAAGCGCTTAATAGCATTAATAATAGCTAGCATTTCCAGCTCATAGCTATGATAACGTGACTCAGTTTCTGTAGTTCTATGACTATAGTAAAATATGGGGTGAAAATTGTCGTCAGCTTGCTTTTGAAGCAAAATAGCACCATACCCATGACTGCTAGCGTCGCAGTGAAGTTCTGTGCTCGCTTTTGGGTCATAAATAGCTAATAGAGGCTGTGCTCCCAACTTTTCTTTAATAGACTCGAATGATTTTAATTGCTCTTCCCCAAACTCAAAAATAATTCCCTTTTTAAGTAAGCTATAAAGAGGTTTAGCAATGATTGCAAAATTTGGGACAAAGCGTCGAAAATAAGATGCTAAGCCTATAAAACTTTGAAGTTCCCTATGATTTTTTGGAACTGGGTAATTTTGAACGACACAAATGTTTTTAGGATTTGGTTGGATTCCAAGTCGACTTACACTATATCCAAGATAGACTACCTGGTATTTGAGAAACTCACTTTTATCCAAACGTATCTCAAGTCGCCTGTTTCTCATAACACACAAAATCCTATCAAGCAGATCTAAATGCTCTTCAATAGTCTCAGTGGCGATCATTATGTCATCAAAATACACAATTATTTCTTTTTTCCGAATAAACTCACTAAAAATGTCTTGAATAAAACGACTAAAACACGAGGGACCCGTGGCTAACCCAAAAGGCATTTTTAAGAATTCAAATTGACCTAAAGGTGTTATAAATGAAGTATATTTTATTGAATCTTTAGCAATATTAACATGATGAAATCCATCCTTCAGATCCAGACAAGTAAAATATTTTTTACCCCTTAATAAATCTATGTTATCATCTATCAATGGAAGGGGAAACCTGTCCTTCACAATAAACTTATTAAGCTCGCGATAATCGACACATAATCTATAGTCACCATTTTTCTTTTTTACTAAAACTATAGGGCTGCTATATTCGGATTTACTAGGCCTAATAATTTTTTTATTCAACATATTGTCTAATAATTTTTGAAGGCACTCTTTCTCATAAAAGGATAGACGCCGCGGTCTGAAATAAAATTGTTTATCACTTTTTAATTGAATAACCATTTCTGGGTGTACATTATTATCATTACTATCAACAATACTACCAGTTAAATATGAATCTATGTAAATTTGCTTAACCTTCATTTTAATATTTATTGGTAATGTTTTTTCTATATTTAAATCAATATCTAAATTACTATTATCTTCACTTTTAAAATTGATAGATAAAATTTCTTCAAAAGAAATGTTGTCACTTTTTTTCTTAAAATTGATTAAAAATGTTCCATTCTCAACACTCAAAATTATGCGAGGGTGAGATAAAAAGTTGCGCCCTAACAAACAGTCACTCTTAATAGTATCGTTGGGCACCACATGAAAATTTATATTAATAGGAATGTCGAGATCAGTATGAAAAATGTCAGCGGAGAATTGGTCAACTACACTAAGTCTAGATTGATTAATACCAACCAAATCAGATCTAGGAGGTACAACTCCAGATACATAAGGAACTACGGTAGATTTTAAAAGACTAACGGGGCTGCCTGTATCGACGAGTGCAATTACGTCGGACGAAACACCATTTGGGTACTTAATAGTAATACTTATCATATAAGGGGGTACAATACATTGAGGTGACTTTTCTAAAAGTGATACATTCTCACCAATTCCGTCGTTCTGCTGGCTTTTCCGGAAGTCGGGGCAATTTCGTTCGGAGTGACCCAAGCTGCGACATTTTTGACAGGTACGGGTTGGGCACACATTCGCGAAGTGTCCAATTGTTTTACAATTAAAACACGTGACTTGAGACAGGTCTTTCTGCTTACGGGTGTTCGATGATTTTGCCGGTGGTTGAGCCTTGGTCGAATCTCCTGTTGCCGGCCGATGATTCGTTGTCGGATGCTGAGCTGCTTTGTTATTACTTTGGTTACCGCCGTAATTCGAGGTAGGATACTCTCCCGCTCGAAAACGAATATTTCGGGCAACATTCACGGAATCGAATGTACGTAAATCAGATAAAAGTTCGTTTTCACTCAAGTGGTCTCGTGCCAATAAATAATTACAGAGATCACGGGAGTACAGACCCTCGACGATCTGACGTTTTTCTTCACGGAACGACAATCCAATTTCGCGACAAAGTCTAGACTTGTGGTGAAAATATTCAAATACGCATTCATTTTTCACTTGCACACGGTTAGACATAATACGGACTCGATCGACGGTGTCAAGTGTATGTCCGATAAACGTATTTTCAAACTGGTCGACAAAGCTACTCCAGGACGTAAACGTACGGCCAATATACCAATTACGCGAGGGGCCAACTAATTTAGTCCGAACAATTTCCATTTTAAAACTTTCTGGCCATCCATGTAGCCTGGCAACACTTTCGACCGAATTAATCCACAGCCGAGCTTCTTGGCCTGCTTCACGTCCCGAAAACTCGGTCAGCGAGTTATTAAAATCTGGCATAACGAAATATCCATTACGATTTTCCGTGTTAACAGGCATAGCTGAGTTGATACTATTATTTGTTGATAATCTTGAATGCTTGTTTTGTTCCTGTGATAAGCGTTCTAACAGCAATTTATTTTGCAGCATTAATTCTGATAACACAGTGCGTAAATCATCGTCACTGTTACCAACTGTCGCATCGCTACCCGAATTGTGCGATCGGTCATCGTTTGATATTTGTAGGTTAGGTACATTTTCACCGCTTGCCTCACCATCATGATTTGCATTATTTGACGGAAGAACTTTCCCGTTTCGCAAAAACCGCGTAGAATCCACGTTGGAATCCGAATTCGCACTATTCATCTTGCACTAATTTATACATATGAATATATGATAATGAACTACGAACAATATACAGTTGCCTAATTGTTAATACAATTTACGGTCGTCGATCACGCGTAATAATATTATAAAAATAAAAACGAATCCACTTCTGAATCTGTAGGGCGTTCTATACAACTACAGTATAATTATGATGCATACATACACTTTATTAATATAATTAAATAACAAATAATATATAATATATAACAAAACGTAAAATATAAATGTTCCGAGAACGGCGTTGTGACGCGGAGACGACACGTACGCGACGGAGCGTCGGTTAATACTAATAACAAAAGAATAATAATAATAATAATAATAATATAATAATAATAGTAATAATAAAAGATGTCGCCGTTATCACTTATTACTACATAATCAATATCGTAATATAAGCTCATATCAGTTCGGTCAAGTAAACATATAATATATAGATATACAGTAGTCGAATATATATGTATAATATAGTTTAATGTTGAACACACACTATAACAATAACGTATTGTTTTCAATATTATCTTATTGATTATTCAATTATCGCGGTCTTTAAGAGGACGTTATACCCGCGTGTGTGTTGTCTCTGTCTTACAAATGTAGATCATAGCAAATTTGCGTTCAGCAGAACACATTTTGTGATGTTAGCTACAGTAAATTTACCTATTATCAAATTTAAAGGTAAGAACTAGAAAATGTCATAATATGCTTTTTTTGGTATTATCATTTTAAAGTGAGTTATAGCTATGTAAAATATTACAACTTTAAAATATTCATAACTCGCTTTAAAATAATTAATATCAATTATAAAAACATATGACATTTTATAGATAATATTCTTACCTTTAAATTTAATAATAGGTAAATTCACTGTAACATTAAAGCTAACATCACAAAATGTGTTTTGCTGAACGCAAATTTGCCACGATCTACATTGGTAAGACAGAGACAACACAATATGTGGTGTTAGGAACCCTTGCACACACACTTTAGATTAGTAAGCATATTATACAATAACATAGTAGTGTAAGCAATATGTGTAATTTTTTGCAAGCGACTGCGTCGCCAAGACAAGAACGTAGAATAAGCAAGAGTTAGTCGTGAATAAGTAGCCGATTCGTATAATACTGTGTTGTTAAAATATTCTTATAATAAAATATTTTCTTAAAGTTAAACAGATTTTGTGTAGTGTTTTGAATACAACCCGTAAGTGAACGAACTTTTTTACAACATATATATACCTTTTGGCCTTAACCGAAAGAGTATATAACAACTGGTGGCAGCGGTACCTTTTCGGAGTATTCTAACACAACGAAGTCTGTCTTTTACTCAGGTGACACAGTCGTCAATTTATATAAATTTTAATATTATATACGTAACAAATACGTATCTATACAATATACGTATTATTATATATACGTCTATTGTCTATACATCATTCATGCTATGGTGTCTTTATACGTAGCATAATACACCGTGTATAGTGTATTACGCAACGTCAACAACATTCCTGAGTGCGAAATTACAATCATCAACATCGATATTAAAATCGTTTCGATTGTGACGTTTACTCATCATCCGTCACGAGTCGCTGTCGTCGTCAACGCCGCCGTCGTTATCCTTGACCGTGACAGAAAATCTAAGTGGGTCAAACCAACGGAGTGGGAGCGCTGAGCGTTCAGGAACGTCACGAGAGCAGCTACGGTGTTTACATTGTGACAAGCTATCACTGATAATCAGCCGTATCAACCAATAACAACAACAAACAGCATGTATACGTTAAGCATAAGAACTATACTAGTATTACTGTAAGTTATTAATTTATTATAAAACCTTAACGTAATATTAACAAATTACTATTATAATCACGTTTTATATACATATATATACATAAGAATATTAATGCATGTCAACTCATACGAGTGATAGTGAGGGTAGCAATTCTGATTCAACTGAATTAGATCCTGATTTCGTCCCCCACCGAACGGTTGTACCTGATAATCCGTCTAATAAACCATTAACTAGGTTACAAAATAAAACAAATATAAATACAAATCTAAATCTTCTTGATAAAATATCATTAATAGACTTAAACGATAAAAACACTATTTTAAAACCAACGAACAAAATGGCGAATAATAAACAAACATTACTTTCTTTAGAAACAGCTATAAGACTCGTACCACAGTTTAATGGAGAAAATCCACAGGATGTATATCCATTCTTTAGTGCATGTGACTTTGTGATTAAGACTGTAGATGAAGAATGTCGCCCTATTCTTTTGCAGGCAATTTTAACAAAATTAGCAGGTAAAGCTTTTGCGATAACACAACATCGAGAGGTCAAATCATGGGACTCACTTAGGGAGTTATTATCAGTTACATTTTGCGCTAAACGAACTCCAGGTTACCTTCAACTAGAATTGTCCACAACCCGATTTAAATCAGGAGAAACTATTCAAGAATATTCTTCAAGAGTCGAGAAATTATTACACGAGCTGTGTAATGTCAGTACAAGCAAAAGAACAATAGCAGAAGCTACAGCAGTGCACGACTATATCAAAGAAACTACTTTAACTACTTACATTGAAGGATTACCAGATAGCATCCGAAATATCATAAAATCTAGAAACCCATCCACTTTGGAAGACGCTATGAAAGTAAGCTTAGAAGAAGAAAAAATATTTTTATCAAATAAAGAAACACGACGTTTGTTCCAAAATAAATCTAACGCTAATAGCACAAATAAATATTGCAAAAACTGCCAAAAAAGTAATCATAATACGAATGAGTGTAGATATATAAATCGTAGCATAGACACAGGGCAAAACAGCAAACAAAAAAACTCAAATACAAAGCAAGAGACATGCGCATATTGTAAAAAAGCTGGTCATTCCATAGAAAAATGCTATAAAAAAAAAGGAGCGGATGAAAGAAAAAATAATCAACAAGAAGGTGATAAAGGAAATCAACAAAATTATTCGGGAAACGGATCGGGACCGAATGCCTCGGGCAGTCGTTCGGTCAAAGATTTAAAAATAATAGCCCAAACACAATAAGAACCTTACCATTTACAATAAAATTACATAACGACCATGCAATATTCCAAGCCTCACAATGTACGTCAGGAAGTGCAAAACTCCTAATAGATACCGGCGCAAAACTAAACCTTATCCGACTTGACGTATTGCATGACGAAGTTCTAGTTTCGGATACTAATATTTATCAGTTACAAGGAATAAACGACCGCTTAGTCAACACTATGGGTGGTGTTGTACTCATGATTTCAGATAAGAACCAAACTTTTGAAACCGAATTTCATGTGGTACCATCGTCATTTCCAATTGACGGGGATGGAATTTTGGGTAAACCTTTTCTAAAGGAAAACAAAATCATCATCAACGTAGATCAGGAGGAAATAACTTATCCTGACAATGCCACAACAACCATACCAGCCAGAAGCGAAGCGATAATTCCTATACGAATATTAAACGAACCTATAACTGATTCACAAAGTATTCTTATTCATGCCCAAAACATTAATGAACATATAATCTGTGGAAATGTCTTAAACGAAATAAAACAAAATCAAATACTCATTGCTGTAATAAATCCAACAGAAAACCCACAAACTGTGAAAATTCCAAATCTAAACGAATTATCTCATGAAACTTTTGAAATAGTACCTATAAAATGTACACAAAGTAAAGAAATTCCAAAAAATGCAAATAATCGTATTCAACTATTAAAAGAAAATCTTAGATGCGATCACATGAACAATGAAGAAAAAGAATCCATTGAAAGATTATGCAGTGAATATTCAGACATTTTTTTTCTTGAAGGAGATACATTATCCTGCACAGAAACAATACAACATGAAATCAAAACGTCAGAAACAAACCAACCCATATTTCAGAGACCATATCGTCTCCCTTATTCTCAAAAAAAAAGAAATAGATAAACAAATTGAACAACTCGAACAAGATGAAATTAATTTAGCCGAAAAATACAGTTATCTACTTCATGAAATGCAAGCAGAGAAAGCTGCAATAGGTATCTTAAATTTTAAAACAGCACTAGAAGAAAGAATATCATTATTAAATATCATTTTAACACAATACGCATTTGAAACAGAAAATTTACTAAATATAATAAATATGGCCCTACAAGGTTTTGTTCACTCCAGTATATTAGATATAAATACCCTTAAAAACCAATTAAAAGATATTAAAACACAATTACCCATAGGAGAAGGCATACCAATAGATTTAGATAATTCAGGAATATCAGAATTGTTACGACTAATTACAACTAACATAGTATATATAGAAAATGTATTAATTTTTGTCATAGAAATACCTATAGTTAACAATTATGAATTTATATTATATAAAAACATACCTTTACCAGTTAACATATACGATAACGACTATGTAATGATAGCTCCAAAATCTGATTATATAGCTATAGATAAATCTAGATTATATTACTTAGAATTAAGCGAAATACAAATATCAAAATGTAAACAAATGATGAATACGTTATTATGTACTTATGATCAACAGTTACATCATTTGGATGAATCCTGTGAGCTAACAATATTTAGAAAGCCAGGTATATTACCTAATTTGTGTAACTTAAAAAATGTTAATTTTAATTTTAGTATATGGCATAGATTAGATAATACAAATTCTTGGATATATGTTACGATTAGGGATAATATTATCATTAAATGTAAAAATAATTCAAAAACAATAGTAGTAAGTATAAACGGCACAGGCATTTTAGATTTAGACAATCAATGTGAAGCCAATACTGATGACGGGACATTATTAATAGCAAAAAGAAAAATAACTACAAAAATGTATAAAGACTTTATTCCACAACTAGACGTTTCAATTAACTGGAAAACTAAATTAAACATTACAAATACAATTTTAAAAAATTCAAATATTCCAGATAAAGGTAATTCTATAGTAAAAAAAAATTTTATTCAAACTAATAGAATACTCCAAATCACTAGAAGAATTAAAATACATAAAAACAAGTAGTAATGTTATGGGCACAATAGGTGATGAATTATACATAATTATAACAATAAGTATCATCAGTATAGGTTTAGTAATAATAATAATTTTATATTTAATAATCAAAAACAAACATTGTAAAACATCTAATTCTGTAAAAAACCCAATAGAAGGTAAGATAATATATGAAACCGTAGACAATCCAAATCATGAAAATCCATTGCCTAGAATAATATAATTTGCAATAGGCAATGAACTTTCATTTAACCCCGGGGGTGTTAGGAACCCTTGCACACACACTTTAGATTAGTAAGCATATTATACAATAACATAGTAGTGTAAGCAATATGTGTAATTTTTTGCAAGCGACTGCGTCGCCAAGACAAGAACGTAGAATAAGCAAGAGTTAGTCGTGAATAAGTAGCCGATTCGTATAATACTGTGTTGTTAAAATATTCTTATAATAAAATATTTTCTTAAAGTTAAACAGATTTTGTGTAGTGTTTTGAATACAACCCGTAAGTGAACGAACTTTTTTACAACATATATATACCTTTTGGCCTTAACCGAAAGAGTATATAACAGTGGGTATAACGTCCTCTTAATGTCACCATATTATCAAATGGAATTTTACACACTGATACTGATACTTGTTTTTCGTTGTCAATATATCATGGTGGAGCTTACATGCACTACACGCAGCGGTTCGAGACAACGAAAAACCATCATATCCCCATTATTTACTGACTTACTGTACGTATATAGCCAACACTCGTTTTTCAATCGACTTACGATGCGTTTTTACATCAATTAAATGCTGTCCGGTTTTAGGTACCTATATCGTCCGCTGTTTTCATTGTTATATAACACCTAATATTAGAGATAATGCGCGCATACACCCGAACTTAATATGCGAATGTATTACTGTGCCCGGTCAACGGCCGAGATGACTTTTGAATAGGCGTTCGACCGTCATAGAAACCAATTAAAATTTCTACGGAGCAAAATATAATGTTACGTAGGATAGAAATACAAATTCACCTAGGCATGTGAAAACTGTGGTACCGTTTTGTATTCGAATTAAAGTCGTTATTTTATTGTAATTGGGTCATTATTTCTTGTTTTAGAAATCCTAACCGAACAGCCGACCGGATGGTTAGTCTAATGAGTAATGTATACACTTATACGGATTACTTTAAAAACGAAAATAATAATAATAATAATACGTCTACTAAGTGTCTTGTCAATTGCGCACAATCACAAATCCGTGACCGGAAGCACGGGAAATATATCAAATATATTATATTATTGTTATTATCATTTGTTATTACGAGTACTCGAGGTTTCCAAGTATTCGTTGATTTTTTTTTTTTTTTTTTAATTTAAAATTGGTATAATAACTAATTTAAACGAAATCATTTCACGGTACGATAAACAATCACTTACCACTTTACCTGATACCTACCTAATAAAACACACGACGAGAAGACTGCCGACCAATTATGTACGCGTAAAAAAATATTTAAAAAAAACGTATCGGTTATACCTAATAGTGAAAACCAATCGGTGGGAATATTTGAATCGGTTATTTTTGCAGAAATAAATAAATTAAAAATGTGTTCTCCTCGTCAACAACAACCATAACGATCGAACTGATAATATTGTTGGATAGAAAAAATCAAAATTAATGGGGGCTTGAGCCGGATTCGCGAATAAAATGGATTTCGTCTCGTTCGAGACTATTATAAGCATAATTATAATGTAATGAAAAAGTCTTTTCACTTATAAGTGACGTATATATCAGACTCGTACACGGGCACGACCGCTCCGGACGATAATATCGAATATAAATGGATAGGCTCGTGCACGGGTCTGCAAACAACCCTCTCGCCGATCGTCTAACGCACCCCGTCCGTTTTAGTTGATTATTTCGATTATCCGCGAGCCCGGGGTTACTTGACGACTGGTGAATGTGGGATTTAGGGAAGTGATTGGGGGCTCTTTTACTAGTCTCGTAATTTTAAAATGCGAGCACAACGTTTGTGGACATTTACTTCTATTTATTAAATCGTATATAATATTGTAACTATATCTAAAACGCGTACAAACAGTACGCCTCTTATAATATAATTATACTTCACCTCTGTCCGTTCGGTATTGATATCGTTTTTATGTGCAAAAACACGATTTTCGCTGTATAATAACGCCATCTCACCTATAATAAGACGATCAAAAAAAAAACTGTGTAGAATGATTATTATTTCTATTTTTGTTCTATCGATAAAAGACAACATTTTACCGCAGTCACATCGATGCCGCACTACAGAGTCCAAACGTAGTATGTAGTGAATCAAATGTTGTACCCACTCACCCACTTGCTCACGACGATTTAAAATAATGTATTAATTTGCCGTTTTTGGCTTAAATAGATATGCAACAAACACTTTTAAATTAAAATATACTATGTAAACAAATCATGTAATATTATGCCTATCAAAACCTATTGACTTACCCACCTAACAATTTTTTGAATAGCTTTCGCAACTGCTACATATTTTATTTGAATGTGCGCCTGCACTGAGTCACATATTAAACAGTATTTTCAGATATTTCAATTTTAAACCGCTGATAACGTCTTTAAAACGTTTTTTTTTACCACTAATTTATACCGAATTTAATAACGTAGTTTTTTGTAACCTGTATAATAATAGTCTCTTCTAGGCATAAATCTAAAAATATAAAATTGTAAAAAGTGTATAAAGTAAGCAATTAATTACCCTACAGTTATCCCAAATCCTATAAACATTAATTATTTACAATCGTAAGTAAGGTATACCGTATACATATTAACATTCATTGTTGTAGAAATTGCCTAGATTTTGTTCCTTAATATTTTATAGCCAACACCGAGCCGTTCACTCATTTGCATCAATCATTATGAGTTTATGACTCAGAGCAACTAAGTATGCATCTGTACATTTTCAAACACAATGTAGGTAATAACTAATAATGAATGCAGTGCGATCTCGCACATTTTACGATGTAATTTATATTCATATTTACACCAAAGTTCATTAAAAAATTTAAAATTATATATTTTCAATAATATACTATATAAATACTTCAAGTGTTGACTAATACATGATACCAAACTAAAATTAGTTCTACACCTATGGTATATGCTTATTATACGAACATTTTATAAACTACTTAACCCAAAAAATAATAATAAAAATGACAATTATTTTATATTTTAAATTGCCGCGCGGTGAACATGTACACGCATAATATTGAGAGACAAATTTAAAAAAGAAACCAATACTTATCAGTTATCATAAACATTACAACATTGCATAGAATTACGTTTTATTTATATCAAGTCGAAAAACAAATTATACCTACAGGTGCAGAGCACAAACACGAGACAATAGTAATAAATTCGTGTTATTATATAATATAATATACCTAATAACTATTAAAGAAGATAATATTTACAATTGAATTTTTTTTCATTCATAATTTCAAAATTAATTTAATGCAGTTTTTTTGTCCATTTTATAAATAGAGTTGTACCTACTTGAGTTTTCAACAGACAAACAAACGGTGAACGAAATAACATGAAAATCAGTGTTCATATGGTTATAGAAAACATTACATACACGTTCAATGTACATGCGAATTGCATAATATTTACATAGGTGCAATTACCATTCTAGAGAGTACTTATATATTATGCATATTTTTATATTCGTATTCTTAAATTGGTACAACAGGTACAATAGCAAACACTAAAATTAGTGAAATTTTAATTAAGCTATGCAAATTTTTACACGCATCGGCGATACGCATTTCTCGGAAAACGTGTTACACATGTTCACATGACCCGATTTTAGTAGACACTCGAGCAACACAAGTAACACTCAAAGCCGTGTCGACGCCACGCCGTATATCACCCTATTATTAAATAATGTATACAGTGCGACGCACTTACGTTATTATTCGAAATTATTCGCTCAACAGTATTGGCGTTTAGGTTGGAGTGTACTACCAATGACATTTTCGTCGGTATCGAAAAGAAAAATACGGTTTTTCAACTCGACTTTCCAGTCGGTGCATACATAATGTATGGTCGGTGTGGTATATGAAATCACTGTGGTCCGTAGACATAGCGATAAACTACTAAATATTATGTTCACGGTATAAGTCGAGTTTAAGTATTTACATTTTTTTTTTCAAATTATTATTATTATTATTATTAAATGTATCCGTTGCAGCAGCTACAGCCATTGGAGATAATAAAATATACAGTGCTCAGTATATTATAAAATATTAAGATATTATGTACCTAAATTGCAATAAAGTTTTAAATCTTATGATACGGATTAGACACTCTAAGATATTTGAACAGTTTAAATGTAGTAATATATGGAATTATATTATGTAGACGTACCTATATAATATTTATAAGTCGATAAGTACAAGTATCAAAATATAATAATATAATAAGTAAATAATATAGATTATGAGACATGTATAGTATAAACTATAAATTTATAGCTATAGACAATATTATCCGATAGTTATTTTATTACGTCCAAATTATTTACAAAACGCATAATTATATAAAGTTTTTATACAGTTAACTATTATTCAATTGTAAAAATAAAAAATAAAATACACAACAAAACACGTCAGTTTCAAAATTAAAGAAAACAAAATAATTGTAAAAAAATAAAAACATTAAAGTATATAATATAACATAAACCATTTTAAAATTTTGTTTTTGATAATTTTTATTTTTAATTTGACTTACCTTAGTGCAATGGCCCAGTCTCACATACATATACAAACACTCGTGTCATATACACAATATAAATTTAGAATTTAGTATCTGCATGAAGTTGTATCCTAATGACTTACCTCTGTAAAAGTTTTTCTAAAAGCAGTAAATGCATTATAAAGTATTGCTGTATACATTTTTAAACTATAAATTTGAGTTCTATACAATATTAAATTATGTTATCTAAATAGTAAGATATTTTGATATCGGCAACTGGGATAGATGTTTTGTCGAAAATTGGAGAAACTGCGAGTATTGACTCATTCAATATCGGTTTCGAAATTGGTGAAATGTGAGTATAACATTAAAATATGAGTACATTTTATATATTTTCGATAAATTATTAAATACTTACATTACCAACATAGTATTATCTACATCTTACTAAACTTGTATAGTGTCACAATATTTTCAACCTACATAATTTAATATTGTATAAGTACTGTATAATTCTCAAACCTATACTTACATGTAAAACGGTATACGGATGCGTCTATACCTATATATTATAATAATTAGGGATGTGAATTTAATGCATTTGCATGTTTTTTTTTTTTTTTGCTACACCGTATAATTAAATGGATTCGAGCAAAATTTGTTTTGTCTTATTTATAGTTTAAAATATAAATTTTATTTTGCATATTTTTGAATATTTTTGAGTAAGGGTGTAAAAATGCATGTTTTTATGATTTTTTCATATTAATGTTTTTTCAGTCATCCGATGAAACAGTAATCTATGTATAATTTCGCATTCATGTTATAATAGTATAACTGGAAGAAAATAAATAATTAAACAATTTAAAATTTTTTAATTTTAATTATTATTATGATTATTTTTTAATACAGACATTTTTTTGGAATTTTTAATGCGTATTTTGTCTGGTATTAGTGCACAAATGCGTACATATTTAACAGTTTTTTAAATTTTTAATGCAGTAAATTCACAGCCCCAATCATCGTTTTATTATACCACTGCGCACGAAAATACGATGTGTACGTACCTATTACCCACGGGTAGATAATTAGATCGCAGTCGCATTCGTATACTATAATAATATTATGCAGATGGACGTATCATTATTATTATTATTAACTACGCCGGTTTTGCACCCGTGTATAATACATATCATATTATTGTACTGCGCGGACACAAGCGCAACGAATATTTTATTAGATTGTGTATTTCTATATAATGATATTATTATTATTATTATCATCATAATATTCGCGCGTATATCGTAAAACGCTCGCGCCCATAGCGTAATTATCATTACGGTCGTATTATGCATATTACGTGGGTACACACCGGAGGCAATAAAAAAAAATAAAATACGTCGGTACATTATTATAATACGAAGCGTATAAGACCATCATCGGACGCGCGTGAGTTTTGCTCGTCAGTTCCAAGAATATTGTTATTCCGGTAGTCCGGTGCGGAATAACAATTTCGTAGTCATTGCGTTTGACTCCGTCGCCGTGTGCACGCTGTGCATTTTACCTATGCACAATATAATATTTTATGAATAATAACATACATCGGTATGTATACATAAAATTTCATAACTAACTACCGAGCATAATAATATTATAATAATATTTACAGGTGATGCCTTGTTAACACGTCCGCGAACCAGGCAACGTCTCGTCCGGCGCCAGGCGTCGCAGCTCACGACGTATCCCGTGGGGGGGGGGCTCGACACCCTGGACCTGATCGTTAGAAGCACAATTATTATAGGCAGTTGATTGTCATTACTACTATGTTTTGTTAGAGGTTTATCTGCAACGTAAAGCGTTCAAAGTTACATTCGAAATGATAACAGCAGTTGAAGTATTTTGATGTAGCTCAGCAGTTTGCGATTTCGTGGATTGAAATTTTTCCGTTGTACCCGACTTGAAAGTCCTCAAGGGCAATCGACGAAACATAACCGGCTTTCCGACTTGACTTTATTCTTCAAAAAATATTCAACGCTTATTCATGACGTACACTTATAATATAATTTTTATTATTTTTATTTAAAGTATAGGCATTGTTTATTTTGTATTTTTAAAATAAAATTATTATTGTAAGCCCTTAAAAAATGTTCGACATTTATTTTTATTGAGTTATGGTGAGACTGTTATTAATGGATTTCGAATAGAAATGTATGGTAATATAAATAAATTAAAAATAGTAACAATAATGTTTTTTTTTGTAATGGCCCTAAAATTTGGTTTGCCCCACCTGATGATTTGGTCTGGCTTCGGGCCTGGCCTCGACTATATTCCCCAAACACCGTATATACGTGTGCTATTCTATTTGCATACTGATTGTTTTTGGATATTTGGTCAACACATTTTCACGTAACCATAATATCACATGACTCATAGCTTATACCTTTGTCGATGCTTTAAATAACAATATGCGATGTGTTTGTTCCCTTTATCATAAATATTATTACTTATTGCGTAATATAAACGTATAAAATATCAATATCAATAATATTGAAACATAAATACGTAATATTTTTTTATAACCACGAAAATTCTCGAGAAATATATTTTACTTACCTTAAATAATAATAAATGGAGAAAAGTACGTTTTAATTTTCCAAGGAGAGACGGGAAAGTTCAAAAGTAAAAACTATTGATGCCAAAAATAGAGAAAAATATTAGTCCTATAAACGCCACATGAGAAATATTACCTCCTAAACATGCATTATTGTTGCATTTCAACCGCACTATTATTATGGTCGTTATTATATTATGCACATATGTGTGAATGAATTTCTGAACTTTTGATGGTTTACATTTCAGACTAATCGACTTATTATTGAAATGTCCGTGAACGTTTCAATTTCAATATCAACCGGCTACATAACATTTTTATATCGTCAGCTGCTCGACTCTCGCACACATATATGTAATTCGACTAGTATACGTTAGACGTCTTGTACAACCCAATTATTATCCACCGAACTGGCTAACTCTTGATGAGCATATAATGATAGTTATTACTGTTATTAGTTTTCTATAGCGTTATTTTAGTATTTTAACTCGAGGTCGTAACTTCGGTTGATTTCCATAATTTTGGAAGAACGTTTTTTTGTCTATTATTATTTCATTTGATTTTAAACAGTAACTTAATATGAGTACATGGCGTTAAATTTTTAGCATCGTAGTGTTTAAACTAATTCTGAAAATGTTAATATGCAAACATCGAATATTTTATTAATCTACAAGCATTTAAAGTCCAGCTCATAGAAGAGAAATGGTAATAGTAGCCCTCAGATGTATGGTACATTGCTTTACTTATATATAAACTATTTATAAACTCGCGAGTATAAATTAAAGATAATATTTATAACAGAAAATTATTCTACTTAAGAATATTAAATTAAAATTATAACGGATTACACAGACGCAACTACAATTTAAAATCTAACGTTTCTAATATAAAAAATATATTTTTATTACAAAAATGTTGAACTGTAGTTAATATTAATTTGTTTATTATTATTGATTAATCATACGCAACAGTAGGTTTTTTTCGTTCACAACAATGTAGTAAAAAAAAATTAATGTAGCTGATCAAACGGTGTTTCGGTTATTAAAATCAGCTTCTATTATTTAAAACGAATTATTGCACAAAACCATTGTTGAGGACATTGCAGTGAAGAGAAAGGCTTAATTATGATATAAATCATGTAAATATACGAACTATATATTATCAGGTACAGGTGCTGCTTACAGCCTACAGGACGTAATAAAATTATTAAAATCTATCCGGTAGAACGAATGTATGAAATCGCCCTGGTCGTTTTCAGTGTTTTTACATGTGATATTTTATTAAGTACACATTTTAATGATTTAAATACTCATAGAAAAACTAACGTAATTACAGAATACTTTTTTAACCAAAGTTCTTAATTATCATACTTGCACGCGTATAATATATTATATGTGTGTAATGTGTATATATCATATCACTAGGTACGCCTCATGTACCCGTCACGATAATATGAATATAAAGTGCTAATACATGTAAATCCACTACGTTTTAGTAAGCCTGCAGTATCAATGATTTCCGCTAGTTAATACATTTCAGATAATATTTATATTCTATGTCTTCATTATTAACAGAAATAATTTAAATAATATTTATAAAGTGAAAAAAAAATTAACAAGCTGTACCTAACCTATACAATATAATATGTATAGTACTATAAATATATGCACGCAATACGTATATGTCACATCACATACAATTATTACCAATTACCAACTAAATTTTATTTTGAGAATTATTCATCGAAAATCGAGTCTTAAAATATGACTTCATTATTCATTATATATAGCCATTGCGCCTCATCCAGTTGACATTTTTTGTTCATGTCTTCTCTATTAACGACCGGATAGGAAACCGCAGGTGCATTATCACTTCCGCCTTGACTGTTTCAGAATTTCGAATCGAACCAAATACGTCTAATATTGTTTATTTTATTATTATCGTCTATTGTGCTTAAGATAATAATTAACTATACAGCTAGGTGCGCTTATATTAGTATTCCCTGTGCGTATTGCAGTGTAAGTAAGTATACAAACCACAGCGAAATAATTTAAATGTTTTAATTAGTATCTTGCGTGTAATATTAAATACTAGTAAGTATAGGCAAGCTTGGATTAAAAAATTTGATATACAAAATATATGAAACACAATTTTAAAAAAAATAGTCTAAAATTACATTTTTATTTTCATTACACATCAGATATAACTCATTTAATTATTCAATTTAAAATCATTTTAAAGCAAATTGTTGTATTATATCCATACATTCCTCATTAGACTGATAACAATATATCAAATTCTTAAAAGAAAATTTAGAAATATCAAGTGTTTTTTTTTTTCAATATCTTAATTTGTTTTTAAAATAAATTTATTTATACTGATGAATAAATGTGTTATAGGTATTTTCTTACGCATACAATATTTAATTAGCTATAATAAATCACAGCATTTTAAATGTGTGGTGCAAAATGGCCTCGAATTGCCTCCCAATAAGAAAAGTATCATTCATTTGAATTATTTTCTATTTAAATAGTGATTCATTGTATTAGAATTGCCTTGGATAGATATATTAATCAATTTCTAATTTAAATCACAAACATTATTTATTTATTTTTTTTTTAATTAACTAAAAACAATTATAAGCAGACACGACAAAAGCAATACATAATTTTATAAAATGTATAATCATAAAAAATAAAAAATAATCAACTTTTCTTAAAACAATATATCATAATTTTAAATAATTATACACCTTTTAATAAAATGTATGTATCTATTAAATCTTAATGTTCAAACCTCTAGTTTGAATGTATTATGCGTCAATACTTTAGAATATTGAAATTTTGCTTTAATTTTGCTAGTCATTCTAAGTCAAGCTGTCTGTTGATCGTTTTTTCTGAGTTTCTAGTACAATACAAACATAGAACTGGATTTCATTAAGTTAATTGGTTTTCAAATAAACTGAGTATATTT
The DNA here is from genome assembly GCF_020882245.1 of Rhopalosiphum padi. Classification (NCBI taxonomy): domain Eukaryota; kingdom Metazoa; phylum Arthropoda; class Insecta; order Hemiptera; family Aphididae; genus Rhopalosiphum; species Rhopalosiphum padi. Next base: position 88,068,668 of record NC_083597.1, read on the forward strand.
TTTTGTGTATGCCCACAGTCTTTAATGTCATTATTAGCTAAGTTTTTTTTAAAAAAAAGTATACGTATTATCGATATACTAATTAATAGTCTAAGTTGGTACGCTGTGGAAGGCAATTCTAATGAAAATAAAGTTACATGCCTATACTTGGAATGCAATTCGAGAGTCACCGCGTGTAGGTGCTTACTCGTGAATCACGAAAACAGTTCATATATTTTATTAAAATATAATAAAATGCAAGATGCATGCATATATTAAATCATATAATATGCATTACAGCCATTTGCCAGCATTTGAAACCGATTTGCTAGGTATTACCTTTCGTCTATTTTCAACCATATAACCTATTATAGATGCACATAACACCTAACCATAACAATAAGTGACCTTATAGATTTTAAAATACGATATTATTGTGGTCAATAACTATATGATATAACGTTGTCCGTTGGTCTGCTCCGAGGAAGTCCTCTGCAACTGTACGTAATAATAATACGATCGACGGTGTGCCGCATGTGCTAACAACAGTCGAACGGCCGATCTCATCTGCCCGCGCGGTGAGCAACCTCTCGTCGACGATTGTCCTGCAACACAAAACAGGTAGTATAATATACAATAGTATAGCTATATAGTTATGAGACCATATCTCATTCGATATGATATGATTACCTACCTAATATTCTAATATTCCGTCCGCGATAAAACGTTGCCGAGTCGTAGTATTTCGCCGAGCACAGGAGTCACGGACCGTTCAATTCACAGATGATAAACCTATGCGATGTGTTTTGCTATTTCGGTATAATATTATGTGCGTATATGTATACGTTGCACTGCGGAGTGCGCATTTCGTTACGTCATCACAATACACAGCATACAGACGAGCTATTATATACGTATACGCAATTATTGCTAAGCCTTATAAATATTATTATATTATATTTTGTTGTTCTATTTTATTTTTTTTCCCTGTGCAGACCGCTGTAGCGCCATTGCACCACTGCAATCTGCAGTAGGTATTGTTCACATTGCCATTTATATGCGTCTGCGTATTTTCCCGCGACGGGACTACTCGGACTCGGACCGGATCCGTCGACCACGCGAACTCATCGGGACACGTCATATGTTAATGAGCCGCCGACGAACGAAAGCCGCGACCGCACTGCCGTCGGCCTCTGCGTTTTTATATTTTATTATTATTATTTTGTCATTCTGTAAAATTACTTGTTACGACGACAGACGCGCGGAAACGGTGTCTATCTAATGTGACGACCACGAAAAAAAATATAAAATAAAATAATAATAACGTAGTATATAAATATATTATACACATTTACTTGTTACATTATAAGATATATACCGCAGAAATTACGTTAGGTATACACGACGATGACAGTTGCACGTTCGGCGCAATTAAATCGTCAAAACGGATTCCACGAATCGCCGTTTGTTCCTATATTATTATACTATTATAGATACCTACAACATACATCGCGTTAACATTATATTTTACGGTTTGTGATTTTTACCTGTGCCGCACAAACGGCAGAACGTCTACGAATCGGTTTGAAATTTCAACTTTTTTTCTCTTCTTTCGACTGATGTGTGTGTGTGTGTGTGTGTGTGTGTGTGTGTGTTTTTTATTAATATAATGTTTTTACGAGGCGTTGAATTGCGTGACTAAAACCGAAAACCGTTTATTTTTAATTATCGATCGCAATGATTGAAATGTTATGAATTTATGATGTTTGATTGAAAAACAGTATACTACGATATATTATGAATTTGATTTGAATAGTTATTAATGACGACGTTCCGAAGATTTCATTAACCCTTTAGAGGTTTGGAATTCGTCGAATTCAATATACATATTTTGACATACTTTAAAGTTTAAACACAATGCCATATATATTATATTCTATACTGATATAAAGTTGTGAATTGAAAACTTATAACATATTTTAACGAAATAGGTTTATCTGTTATAGTAAAAGTCTAAACCGTCTTCTGTATATAAGACGCATTACAATTAGTTCAACAGACCATATCACACTTAGTTAAATTTTTGTCACGCGTAAAAATTCAACCACTACCGTACTTACGATAGCACGACAAAATGTATAGTAAAAAAATGATAACCACATAGGCTTTGGAAATCATATTTAATAATAGCAAAGGTACGTGTAGATCGAACACGAACAATGTTATGATAAATTACACATGATGGCTGATGAATGCGTAGGCATCCGTTAAGTGTTGACTGTTATATTAGTTAATAACCTGAATAAAACGTCCCGTTCTAATAAAAAAAATGTCTTTACTTTATGACTTGTGTATCATAATATTATATATAGTCGTGTGTGTGTGTGTGTGTGTGTGTGTGTTGACTATTGATATTACTTTATTGTCCACTCGATGAACAGAAGTGTACTCGATATCAGATTAAACGATAACTCGGTGTATAAAATCAGACATCAGTTTAATAATGTGTATAATAGTTTTTTTTTACGACCGCGGTTTTTTAGTTATTACTTTTTAAAAACGCGGAATCGTTTATGTAACTATCGAAAACAATACGCATGCATAATGTGTACCTATATGAAATAGTGAATTTCAGTTATCAAACGTTAACGTTAACGTTTTAAACTCGAGACGTTTCGACGAATAATATTTAATATCATAATATTTATAGTAATTTTGATTATTGCGAAATCAAGGTCATCGAGGGTAGTAACAGGAGATACCGTTTTTATAAAATTTAACTTTCATAATATGTTATCAAAAAAATAACTTTTTATAGTTAAACCAACCCGAGCGAAACTGGGTAAACCAGCTAATAGAATAATATAGTTCAATATTTTTAAATTTTAGAGGATAAATAGGTTCCATTTTCATTAGAAACAATTCCATAAAAATCGTATAATAAATTTAGCTCTAGGCCCTGGCCATTATATACATTATAATATTTGTTTGTCGAGAAGGAGATCTGCCATAACTCTGTAATTATTTCAATTAAAAAGTCTATGTGAATCAAATATGGAACTTAATGTACCGACTTCTGTATAATATAATATTATGTTTTCTCCATGAATAATTAAAGAAAAAAAAATGTTTTATCAATAATTCATGTTATCTTTCTTAATTGAATTCGTCATTCTAAAAATGTATCTATATGACTATAATGCGAAGTAATGTAACAAATACTGAACTATTACTTTTTTTTTTTTTTAAATTTTTGATAGATAATTAATGGTCAGAATGGTTTTATCGGTGTAGTACAATTTTACAAGGAGTCAAGGACATTACAGAATTCAGCTTCATACATTTATTTCAACTAATATTCTTGTTAACAAAAATTAAAATATTATAGTCGAGTATTCATTATTTAATATAACATTTTATTTTGTGCTTTCGTAGAATTCGTATAGTTAAAATTATTTTTAAAAAATATTTCCTTAAACGTAAATGAGTTTGAGATGATTTCAACACTTTACTGTTTAAAAAATTACCCTGAATATTACGAAATTATAAAACACAAAATCGTAATGATTATTGTACATAATAAATACGAGCATAGATATAGGCGTCAACCGAAAAATGTTTTAGACGATAATTTATACATAAAAATAAATATAAACGACAAAGGTCTGGATGGTTACATTTTATAATTTATTCTTACATTGCATAACATCTAAACGTTGGTTTTGGAAACCTTGGATAGCGAATTCGAGTAAATTATAAATTATAATCAAAAACGTTGGGTGTTTTTTTTTTTTTTTTTAGAACAATAATAAATCATTTTTTCGTAAGTCTGCGGAGTCGAGTAAACAGTTATAGTTTTTAATTATTACACTACATCTACACGAAACCTAACGCAGACCACCTCGGTGTAAACATATATATATATCTACATATATATATGTCGGTTGTACAAAAAATTACAATAAGAATACAATACATAATTAAATACTAATATTTTAAATAATTAATGCTATACGAGCCTACGCGGTGTACAACGGTTAACGATGTGTATAATATTGTATATTACGTATTACAGACGAATTGAATCGCCAGGCGCTCCATTATCATCAACATTATATTACGTGTATACGATAATTATATATACCAACAATTTGTATGTCTCGTGTATCGTTTGCAAGCATATAATATGTACATAATATAAGAAATATACATATATATATGTGTGTGTGTGTGTACCTATACAAAATATATATAATATTCGTTTGTGATGCGATATCATTATTACTTGGCCCGCGTGTCCGAACACGATCCACACTCGTACATACGAATAAATTATCGCGGGACGCAGGATATATTACGTAATAATACGCACTTACACAACGATGTAGGTATTATGGGTAGGTACGTGCGATTTCCGGAAAAAATAAATAATAGCGTACTGCGTAGCGCCGGAAAGAACAAAAATATTCGGATGTCTTAAACAACGGACGTGCGTCATCTCTCGAAAATGATTTTAAAAAACAACGGCTGTTGTAAAAATAGCGGACAAGTGGGTAACGCGCGTTCCGCCGTACGGTAGGTGTCTACGTACGGCGTTTCTCGTCATCGGGTAGGTCAGTGTATATATTAATGGACGTGTTAGATTTGAATTCGTCGTTGAATCCGTTGACTATAATATAAGAAACACGATTTTCTCAGCGCAGACTGTCCGTGCGTCATCCTATACACATTATATTATACACTAAGTGTGTTGTATTTTACTATAGTAATGTATTTCATCATCGATAGTAATACTACAGTAGGTCGAACTCATTTTTCCTCGAAAACATCGAGTTCACATCACATATTATATTGTTATATTAGATGTTAAATACATAGTAAACGATGTGAATATATATTTCTAATTTCTATATACCAGTGATGGGTCGAACTGTTCGAATCTCGAACCGAACTATCAAGCATCTTTTACTGTTCGAAATTTGAACTTGAAAATATTTGTTAAACCAGACTCAGATTCAAAGACCCGATATTGGTAAAATTCTTCAAAAGTTATTTTAAATAAAAAAAAAAATTGATAATGATTATTTAGAATTCATATTATTAGACTATTGGCGATAGAAAGTTATAAGCCGTAACGGGCGCGTTATGTATTATTTATAAATTTATAATAATAATGATAAGAAGTATTGAGTTCGAGTTCGAAAAAATAATTTAAAGTTCGGTTCAAGATCGGTTCGATTTAAAAAATCAGGGTTTGACCCATCACTACTATATACCTATAACTTATAAGTTTCTGGTATAGGCAATACTTTAAAATTAATCTAAATTTACTAAATAAAATATAATAATATATGTAAAAGCATCAAGTACTCACGAACAATACTTAAAATTACACCGCAATAACTAAAATCTTTATTTTCCAATCGATATCTAATTAGGTCAAAACTTTACCTTCAAACGGTTATAAAAAAAATAATACGCCTATGTATGTTTAAACTTCTATAAAAGTTATACGGACTTGTAATAAATTTTCAAGCTTAAAAATTGTTATCAACGCTTTGTACAATAATTGTAATAGCTTTTAAACAATCAAGTAACCTAGTTCATTTTTAAATTTCATTGCGTATAAAAAATAATTTAATTAACAGTGGTGTGACGAATTTTTCTACGAACAATACTTTTTCAATCATAACAAAATAACTAAAATCGCTAATTTATAGGTTATTGAATATACGATTTCATAAAAATTTAAATTACAAATGATGCTCTTAAAAAATATTTTCGGAATTATGATTAACATTTTTTTGTTATTTTTGTAACAAAAATATACCTATGACAAACTTTGTATAAAATTGAAAAGACTTTTTTTTTCACCATAAGTCATAAATTTAAAATGTCTATAAAATGGTCAAAATATATTTAAAATTATATTATGTATAGAAAATATTAATTCAAACAATTAGTGAAAATGTCGAATACCCGGAGTTATTTGTTTTTAAATAAATTAAAATAAAATCAATTTTTTCGATAACTGCAGCAGGTTTTGTTCCACTCAAGATCCAAATGACATAGAATATTAAATTTCAAGTTGTTAATTATAAACACTTAAAGCGCGGATTTCTATCCAATTGCATATTTTTCTCTTTTCACATTCTTTGTCAGTAATTTTTACGAATTAACGATTCATAATAGTTTGAAGTTCCAGAGTTTTTGCATATTTCTGCATACTTAATGCTTTTGCCTCTATGCATAACCTAACTAGAAATTTAAAATAATTTGGCATTACATGAAAGCATTTAGTTGATGAAATAAAAGAAAAAATTGAAGCTATTACTATTTAGTTATACATAAGTTGCTTCAAATATGCCCCAATCACTTCGGTGATGTCGAATGATCGTTTTTTGTATTTCAAAATATGTTGACAGAAAACGTCACGTTTTAATGCATAATATGGATGTATAATTATTCATTTTAATAATAAATAAAATATAAAAAAATATATTAATTTATAAGACCTTTTATACAACATTTAAATAAAAGTACCATTTTATTAATTTTGTAAAATATTTTAATGTAAATAATTAAAATTGTTTTGCATATTTTCCGCGTATTTGCATATTTAATACATATTTTTACGAATTTTATTGCATATTATATGGTATATTTTGATAGTTTTTAGTGAACAAAATTCCAAACTCTATTTATAACACACAAATTAGGCTGAAATTGGATATCGATCAGGATATCATATATACGTATAGTTGAGGGAAGAATGGTACGACATATACATAAGAGTAGGTACCGGATAGATGAGACTGATAGATACCGATAACATGGAAAATATGTGAAGATGTAATCCTAAAAAATATACGGATAAGTATAAGCTATACAAATTAAATTACAGCTAAATAAATTATTTATATGTTATAGAAAACGTAATATATATATTATATTTATTTACTAGGCATGTCATCGATGTAATTGTTGATTTAATGTGTATGACGTTCTTTTAGTAAAACTATACAAGTTTTCAAGTTATAGTTATATATTTAATGAAAAAGCTTTTAAAAAGAAAAACAGACCGAGAAATGTATGAAAGAATTCAACAAATACGTGAGATACAAGTTTGATGTTGAACTCAAATCTTTGAACTGTACTGAACAAAATATACAAAAAAGTAGCATATTTAAGTAGGGCCAAGTGTTACGAAGTGCTATCGTGTTTCTCGCTGCAAATTAATAATATTAATCCAAAAAAAAAATAATATTCAAAAGATATAATAGAATTGCGTAACCACGTTTCCGTTATATTCTCACGAAGACTGTGTTTAAACTCAATTATAGAATTTTAGCGTTACCACAAGGATATAATATCCACCACCCACTTCCCTCGTCAGCATTTACACTCCCTCGTTACTTCACACATCACTGGATATAATATTATATAATATGATTTGCATAGAATCGTTACAACTGCGGTCCGCATTGTTGTGGATAATCAGATACGTCTAGAAATTTCAATTAAATAAAAAACAAAAATGAGAAAATACAACAAAAAAGCCATTTACATTTTTATTTCACCGCTGCTAAATATTATACATCATTAGGTATTTGTATGTATTGTGCGCACCAGTGTCGTCGATCACTGCAAGCACACACTTCAATATCACGATATTGTATATTATATATAAATGGGAATCACCAATATTATCGTCACGGTGATATACGCCATGTGTGTGTTCTGGTTTTTTTTTTATTTAATCTTTCGCGTCCTACTCGTTTTCTTTCTTATTTGGGTATAATTTATAAAAAGGTTTATAATATTATTGTATTAGCACATAACTTATTCAATAATATAAACGTGTATATATGTTATGTACGTTACGCATATGTATATGTATGCGTGTATATTATATTCAGTATTCACATTCTCTTCGTTGTCCCGACAAACGAATACTAAATGCTTCATCGTTCTTATGCATCATATTCTATAATATATATATATATAACTAATATTTATATCCACGGTGCTATATTTATAACTTTTTGTGTAATTGTGGAATTTTCGATTTTAAAAATTATTTTAAGTTTTTAATTGTTTTTAAACAAAATAACATGTTTTTTTGACTCAATTATTTACACAATATATTACAAATTTACAACGTAAACCAGCTAACTATAATATAACCATAAATTTACAAAAAATATTATAACTACCATATAGTAACAGACTTTTAGACATTTTCCCGGTATAACTACATGAGTAGTAAGTACCTACTTTAACACAACACGTTTTAATTGTATATATTATTGGTTTTATTAGTATTTGCACTATATTGCACTTAAAAAAAATGGCAAAAATTGGCAAAAAAATCTGAACCAGAGAAAATATGCATATAAAATTCATTTTCTTATTACATAAAGTAATGCTTAATGTTATATAAATCAAATACAAAACAAACAATAATAAACGACTTGCAAAAATTAAATTATATAACAAGTGTGCTGTGTTAAAAAAAAAAAATCACCCTATGCATGTATGACATAACATCGACAACAGTTGAGCACATTTATATGCTCTATAACGCGCGGTTTATCCATTACGCAGACGTTCGTCTGTAATATTATAATAATATGGTCCCAATTTATAATAATTATTACGATTATCATATTATATTGCGATGGGTCGCTTTGGGCACAATCACCGCCGAGTGCAACGTACGCAATGACGCACCTACTAATAATAAATATATAATTGTATAATATTACGCACTGTTGTGGCTATATACACAGTGACATTAATTCGGATTCGTAACTCACTGTATATAGCCGAGTATAATGATTATACGGTTTTTAGAACGAACCGATTGATAAGCAAACCATCGTTGAACTGCCGGTTTTGCGAGTGAAAAAAAAAAAAACAGTGTGCGAACTCGTAAAATCTAATAATAATGTAAAACAACCGCCGCCGCATAGACGATGACGACCGGAACGACCACGCCCGCGCAGGGTCATCGCTGCAGCCACCGCGGTCCAGACGTATTATAGACATTAGTATACACTCGCGGTCGCATAATAATATCCATATAAAATATATATATATATATACGTACGGCGGTTAGGTACCTCTGTCGTACAATGTCTATAATACGCATAGAGCATAATATACCGATATGGAAACGAGTTTCATTCATGTTTTCGCGGCCGTAAACCTCGTCGGCTGACGTCTGCAGGACCGTGAGCGGTCACAGACGCGCCAAAATCGGTGGACATTATAGTATTTTATTTTGTATTCCTGCAATCGTGTAGGTGCGTGGTGTGCAATATCAAACGGAAAAACGTTGAAATACGCGCGATTTCCCGACGGTTCCGCAAAGTTTTTCCGAGAGTTTCTATCGCGCCGACGATGATAATAATTACGTCGTCGTCGTCGTCGTCTCTAGAGTTCACTCGAGCCGCGCGTTTTGCGATTACGTCGCGAACGGTAATTTTTACCCGACGGAACGACTCGGACGAAATAAATCGCCGCGGACGGCCCCTCCCCAGCGGGAGGTGCACTATTTTCAGAAATGGTCGACGTTTTCGACTTAATGACGGTTAACTGTGGCGGTCGAAATGCGGTGCTGTTGTTTAATGAGCCCGCAAGCGAATAACCCAAATCGAAATTCACGATTAGTGTGGTTATTTTACGTATATATGAATCGATGAAAAAATGTGTGCTATGCGCATTATATATATAGATAATAAAATTGTAGTTTATGTTTATTTCAACGAAAACGTGTCCCTCGTGAAGTCGTTACCGCCTATTGCATTATATAAGGATATGGATATACAATGTACATAATATAAATATATATAAAAATTTAATGTGACTTAATTCTTTTCGATTAACTTTTAATTGAACTAATTCATCTACTTCGATATTTTTTTTTTTTTTTTATTGACTCGTTTAATATAATTTTTTTTTTTTATCAACTAACTCGCCCATCCTTACTATTATTATCATTCACCAAACACACTATGCAACCACGAAATTCAATAATTCGCATTTACAACGCGCGTCGGCAAATAACGCAAAATACCATTATGAGTGTATTAAAAATAGCTAAACTATACGTATAGTTGTGACGTGTCGGAAAAAAATACTAATAATTTGATGTGTTATATATTATATTTTAACGTTTCTCGTCCACCGACGTTTTCGTTGTTAATTTGTGGCCAAATCTAATACCGCCCACATAAACACAACACATGACAATATGATAATATTACAGGCCAATGGTAGTAAAATCTTTTAGAAACGTATACGTTTGCGATGTAAGACCGCGTTAAAGTCTTCCGATCGTCATAATATATGTGCAGCGCGTGTAGAGATGCGCATAATGATTTCACGTAGAAATATTTTGTACGACATTATATTATTATACAGCATATATATGGAGATAAATGTCGATTGCCGAGACACCGATCGCGTCGCATTGGACTGCAACCGCGCGCGCATAAATACATAATATAATATTATATATAATATTATTATGCGTGTGCGCTCGTTCTTACGAAACGCGTATCGCGACGAAGGTAGTTTTGATTATTATTAATTTTATTATTATTATTTTTTTTTTTCTTAACAGTATTTGCTAATAAAATTCGTCTGTTGTCGTCGTGGCGGCGGCACACCCATTGCCGCCGCGGCCTTTACATCATCGTCTATATTATATACCGAAAGACGAGAGACGGCACCGCGCGCGCGTCGGTTTATTGCATTTAATGTACCTACCTATAATACGACGTATTGGATCGATCGGTTCGATTAGATAAATCGGTTTAATATTCATACGGCTTATGTCTGGTCTGCGGTTGTCAGAACCATTATCTCTGGGTAATCGCCAACCCGAAAAAAAAATAATACCTCCAGCGCTTTCGTATGTTATTCTCTCGAGTCCTGTTGCATTATAATATTGTAACGCGTCTATAATGGCTGGCATTGCGTTAGCCGTATGCCTATATATATAAACGATATACCTACATATATATACGTACAACGCAATCGGCAGAAATACACAAATTATTGCTATTTTTATCATCACGACGACGTCATATTATATCATATCATATATGCGTATATCGTTTATATGAAACCTTATTATATATACATATTATACAAGGTGTAACAGATAGAACTGACTTTTGGAATGAGTTTTTTTTATCCGAAATAGCCAATTCGTGAATCTGATTATAATAAGAGCAATTTCGATGGTAAAAAGATTTATCTCAGTCAAGTAGTTTATTTTTTAGAATTTTTTTAAAATATCAATATTTTTTTGAAATTAATTTGGAACGCAATAACTTTTTTAAAAATATGATTTTTGAGAATTTTCTGACATTAGTATATTTCTTAGATTATTTACTTATCATATAATATTAACAATTATTATTATACGTTTAGTAGCAAAATTTGCGTTTTTTATTATAATGACTGATATATTATACCTTTTATAAACATATAACGTTATATTATTTATTACGTGCATTCTATTATTTCGTTCGGAAACGATATCGGTCCGTCCCCGTACGCGTAAATATTTGTGCGTTCGCTTTACAATGAAACTTCTAGTATAGGTATTATTGCTACATTGACTAGCATTACAACTTTCGTCGAATAATAATTTCTATTACGTCTTGCGTTGTATATTCTATGCTTTTTATGCGGACGTACATTGTCGTATAATGTACATACAATACAGTAAGTCTCTATTGGTTATCGACTATATTGTGTTCATATTATATGTTTTTACATTATATTGTTGTTGAGAAACGCGCACGTGACATAATTTAATATGTAATATATGTTTATAAAATGATTGTTATTTCTTGGTAAGTGCATTATTTATTTCCACGAAATCCAATGATCGACGGAAAAAAAACAGATAAAAAAAAAAAAAAAAACCGATGTTTTGAATAGGTATATTTCATCAAAATACTATACGCCTGAACCGTTAAATTTAATGATTTCGGCACGTAAATATAAGCGTACAGACGACTGTAGACGAGAAGATGCTATGTACGACTGAATTCGATATAAATAAATCCAAACTCTCGAACCGGTCATCGTTCAAAAATATTTATTTTTTATTATCATTGTTCTTTTTCTCCGACGAATATAATTTGTTTGAATTAACTCTCAGAGTTATAAGTGTTATTTCTAAAAGAATAACCTTTTTTTCTGATCCAATTAAATATATATATATATAAATAGGTATACTTTTCGCATAAAGTAAAATAATATTAAAAAATATTTTATGATTAATATAGTAGTAACTTAGTAAAAATTATTTTATTTGCGATTAATCAGTAATCAGTAGGGCTGGAATTTGTATGTAAATACATATTTTTACTAAAACATGATAAATTAAGTATTGCAAGTGATACATTAATTTCACGTGATTTGCAATAAAGTAAAACATATCTTATTTTACATGTTTTTACATATTTCGTCATAGATATATATTTCAACATTATTTGTGAAATTTCTAACTAATCGCATAGTTAGTTGACTAAAACCGTAGTTAAATTTGTATAAAATATATAAATTATACATCTGCAGCAGAATAATATTTCAATATTATTTACTGAAATAATTTTACTAATTTATTGAAATTTAATTTTAAAAAAAATGTTTGTTTTTTTTTTAAGATCATTGAAATTAATTAATATAAATGTATAGACATAATATATTTATATTAATAAATATAAAAAATACATATGATTTATGTACTGTAGTTATGATAAATAGTAAGTAACAACGAAAACTTTTTTAATATTTTATTTTCATTGTTGTAAAATAGTATGATGATATCTCAAAGTTTAATCAGATTTTCAACTCTCTTGAATAGAAATTAAAAATTAAATATTACGACTGTACGCGCACAGTGCATACTGTATTCAACAAAGATTTTACATACAATTTCAAATTATTCGAAACACATCGCAGCGTGAAACTAGTTGCATACTTAACGATTATTTTATACTATTTGAGTGCCTACTTACATATTTAACAATTATCTTAACTAATTTTTGTCAGTATCATTTTTCGGCAACAAAACAAATTAATTTGTGAACGCTGGCAGAGATGAAAATTAATTTCTACGAGAGTTGTTCTTTTCCGCTGCGGAGGAATAAATTTGAATTTAAATTCGGGTTGAAACCAACTCGAAGGAGGTTATCATTGTTGTTTAATAATTGATGGAATTAATGAGAATTTCTATTTTTTTTTTTATTATTCCCCATTGAAGTAATCATAAAAATACAATATAATATATGGAATGAATGTGAAATAATTAGTTACGAAGTAAAGCCACAGCTACGAATTAAATTGTATCGCAGGCGTGTATTTAATAATCATAGAAACTATATTCGTTTTTAGTAGAAAAAAAAATGTATAAACAGAAGAATATAATTGATCTTGAATAATAATTCTCGTATAATTCACTAATTGAAAAAAGCAAATTATTATACATTATATACGCGTATTATATTGTATACCTAATTTGTATCTTACTGAGAATTTGTAAACATCAGTTCATCCTTTGTCTCGATAATAATTTGTTTACAGAGATGTTTCTTAACAATAGTTCCTGTATTGTATATCGTAATAACAATAAGTTATTCTTCGTTTTAATTGATAAATAACAAAAAAATCTCATTTATGAATTGCACAACTAAACGTTGAAGGTACCACTTTGCTATGAAAATAATGATTATGATTTTGTATATTTCACCCGAACAAATAATAATTATTGTTGTGCGTTGTACACGCACGAGGTCAAAGAAAAATAAGTAATTATAATAATATCGCGATGTTCATTAGTATTCTTCACTTGTGTTAATATGCCAAAATCAGATCAAGGGTTTTAATTGCATATATCTGAACTGAATGTTTTTTATATATACGATATATTATTATAATGTATATTATGGCTAAAAATGTAATCTGCGGAATCGCGGAAGAACAAAATAGTAATTATGATTTTTACATTTTGTTCGGAATATTTTGTTTATTATGTTTTAATTATAGTTTATGTAAAATCGACGTTTTCAACCAAATCGACGTGGTAAACAAGTATACTACTTATCCGCAACGAGATAACAAAAATGTTACGGTTATCAAATAATAATAATATATACATTACAAAATAATATGAACAATAATAGGTGCGATTTATTTTATTTGGCAATTGTGAAATATATTATGCCGAATATCGTCTCTATAGAGCGTCTAAAATATGCTTTAATATGGAAAAAATCGTTTTTTTTTCTATACAAATCGTGTAATTTGTAAGTCTCTCACATGTTCACCCCCGTTGCGCTGCATGATGAATAATAAATTGTTAATAAATACATATAATATTATGTAAAAACGTACAAATCCGCTACATAATTATAGCAATTTTTAGACCGGATTAGTGTATTAGTAAACGTGGAATTTACTAACGCGTTTAATGAAAAAAAAAGAGAAAAAAAAGCAACTCGCACATTATGCCAGTGATATGTACAGTTATTTTGTCTTCTGGAGTGTATTTTATACGATTCAATTCGAGACTGCACGCTATATTAATACGAACACCTTGTTAGGTACCTATTGAATGGGACGAAAATGAGACACGAGTCCTTCCCCCCCCCAACCATACACTATATACAATACGGAGTGCAACAATTATTTATAAGTACGCTTCAACGGCTTAATAGCCGGCAGAGCAATAAAAATTACTTTCACAACTTTGTTAAGACATTTTGACCGTCTATATATTTTTCTGCTGGTATTCGCAGTGGTGGACATTTTAATGGTCATCTATATCTGTATATTATGCTATACTCACTGAACTCGCCGATTACTCGACACCTATACCCCAATTATTCTATAATACAAAATACAATAATGGAGGAATGGCATTATTTTAAGATAAGAAAGAGCTCAACGCACTAGAGTAATATGTTATAATAACTATATAACGTATAGTGCATGCCTTTGTGTGGTTACAGAAACTAGTAAATACACAAAATTAGTGAAAATCGAGATTAGCATTGTCGTTGATTAAAAGTGTATCATGATCAAGCTGAATCCTGTTTTGACAAATTTATAAATAATTTATACAATATGTTCGTTAGACTT
The DNA here is from genome assembly GCF_020882245.1 of Rhopalosiphum padi. Taxonomy (NCBI): domain Eukaryota; kingdom Metazoa; phylum Arthropoda; class Insecta; order Hemiptera; family Aphididae; genus Rhopalosiphum; species Rhopalosiphum padi. The sequence goes on from NC_083597.1 coordinate 88,083,815, forward strand.
AGGAGTTAAGTCTTATAAACAGTATTGGCATAATTTAAAATGTCATAATTTTTTTTTTAACAATTTCCTTTTTCCGAATCTCATGTAATTATACTATTGTCTTAGTATAAATTTTATTTTTTTTTAGATTTTTATCTAAACATTTTATATTCTTATGATTTACATGATTTTTTTGGGGTGGGGATGTGTGACTTTAACTATTCATTTCTCACCTAGACGCCTAAAAACAAAAGGAAGATGACGTGTGAAAAATATAAACTATGCTACACTGTGTAGCCACCTCTAAATGTTTGGTCCAAAAGGGTTATGTTTTAATCGATTTATACTTATTGATTTGTCCGGACGTATTTTCTCATACAAATTAATGTATACATTTGACATAAACTACAACAAATTAATAATTGGAGAACATTAAAATATGTTAAGTAATATCATACCTATATTTAAATAAATAATAATTAAAACGTTAAATTATCGTGTACATTTAAAATTGTATCAATGACTAAAAAGTATTTTTTTTTTTTAAATGTTTTAATTTCCATATAATATATTGTACGTATACGTTGATAATAATAATAATGGTAAAAATACTAAATATGGGCAATATTAATCTTGTTGTTTATATTTCTTTAAAGGACAACATTATTTTTTTTTTAATGTACTCAATGGTATATTTTTCCATTAGAATATAGACATTAGACGAGCTTAAAATTAGGGTGAGGTCACTCCTTGCCCGAAAAGGAGTTGATTTATTTAATATAAGGTATACGCTCATATACATTACATGTTGAAATATTATATACAATGTCCAAAAACGAATAGAAAATAAAAAGATAATCAATAATTGTATTTAATATTAGTATAGTAGGTAAAGTATGATATATCTTAATTTTTAAGAATAATACAATTCAAGTAGAATAATGTGTTATATTATTTTATTAATGTTTGATTATCTTTTAATGTATTACATTATTTGTATATAATTATAATTTGGTTCCTGATAACAGATTATAGAGAATTATCAAATAAGTGCGATTAAAGCTTAATTTTGATGAAAGTTGTATTACGTTCATTCAGAAAAATATATAAAAAAGAAGATGGATTCTATAGTAGCCCCTTTAAGATACGACTTTTTTTTTAAAAAAAATTCACATTTATATTAGTGTATTTAGGAAAATTTAAAATATTCTTTATGGTCTTTAATGTGCCTAGAATACTTTACATTATGTTCGTAATGTATCACTTTTTAAAATTATGATTATTTAATTTTATTTATAAATGCATAGTCATATTTAGCTATGTAGAGGTCGCTGGACTCATGTTTTTATATAGTGGTCAATTTTAAATATTTTTTCTCTAACATTATCTAGTTATTAACAATTATACTTCATCATTTTTCGTATAGTTTAAAACTGTTTTAATTACCTAGCCATGACCTTTAAATGTTTCAAACTAAAATAATTATAAATATAGAGCTGATATAAATTATAATTTTTAAATAGTTATTTTTAAAAACTTCGCTGTTAAAATAAATACATTACTATTATTGAAGCTAGTGACAAAAATAAATAAAATTATTATTTTCTGGCAATTGAGGAAAAAAAATAAAGTGGTTGATTGTTGGTCAACGTTTAAATTTCTACTAAAAAGTTTTTTTTTATTATTATTATATTCATAATAATTATTCGTATTAATGTAAACAAAAATAAAGAAAATAATAACAAATTAAATTATATTTTTTTTAAATAAATCTAAATATTTCTATTTATTTATAAAGAATGAAAAAAAATAACTTTTGAAAACCCGAGACTCTGTTTAGAGGAATTATAGTAAGATGTATTATGTAACAATAGTTAAACTTTTTTTCTTTCCTTGATTCTTTTGACTTTTTTTCTCTGGATTCCCTTTTAATTAATAAAATAAATATCTCAAATCAGTATTACTATTTACTACATATAAATAGATTCGGCTAGTAAACTCAATTAAGTTATGTTTTTCCTCTTAATATATTATGATACACAAACTAGTAAATATTTTCTCTTGAAATTTATTTGTTTATACTTTTGACCAAACTTCATTAAATTTAAGTACAAATTAAATATTAACAAATTGAAGTATACAATATTATACTTATGTGTTCCAATAAAAAGCTAATTTATTAATGTATAAAACAATTAACGAATAAGTAATTAGATAAAATCAACAAAACAATACCAGAAAAATTTACTTGAATACACTGGAAATAAAATATAAAATGCATTGACCACATTGATAAAATGTTTCTTTTAATTAAAAGAAGTCTCGATGATTGAATTTAATAGAATTGTAAAGTTAAAGTAAAAATAAAGTAAGTTACAAGTTGCTAGAAACATCAGTATTAAAATCTATTATTTATTCATTATGATTATTTGTTTAAATTAATTTACTATTATACCTTTTAAAATACTTTGAAATATGAGTAATTATTTTGTTTATTATTTAAATAAATTATTAAACATTTTTTTTAAATAAAAACTGTACAATAAATAAAATGTTTGACTTACAATAAGTACATTAAAAAAAAATTGTTTCATCTTTTACGTTTAAAAACAATTAATATATGCAAACGCTGACCTTAAAATTGTACATACAACCTACTCAGCATAATAATATGTAATGGGTTTTTTTTTAATTGCTAATTGAATCAATTTGTAATTATAAACACAATGTAATATTGTAATTTATAATTTACTATAAATTATAAATATATTAAGTACAACAAAGATCTACAACTTATTATATTGATAATTATATAACATCAGTTAACCGTGCGGAGAATTTTAATTTTAGTGGAACACTAAACAATACAAATTATACATTAAACTGTTCGTCCCTCAGATTTTTAATAAAAAAAATTGTTATGTTAATGTATATTGTTAATGAAATGAGTTATTTTTATCTATAGGAATGCACACGAGATAGTTAGGGTAGACAGATTACTACTCTAATAGGTTTTTTTAATGCATATTTTAATACATATTATAAACGATAAAATATTAAATATTTTGATTGGAAAATAATCATAAAAATCACATACCCTGAGATAGATGATAAGTATCGTAAAAAATGTATTTCATATTCAAAATGTAATATTGAATGTATAATTAGCTTATTGAATGAATTATGACGTTATGTATATAGTATATTAGGTAACTGTATATATTTACTTGGATTATTAATTTACAACGATTATTAACGATGTTTTGACAAATATTTATTAAAGTACGAGTATATTGTATTTTTTTAAGCTAAAAAAAAGTAAGGATTACCCAAACCGACCTTACTAATGATAATAAGGGTTTGGTAAAAGAACAATTTCGTTGGGATAAAATGTATGTACAAATCATAAATAAATATGTGACTATACCTATAATACTCTATCTGCACACGCCTATGTGATTATGAATTAAACATTTGTATACCTTAGCGTTGTCGTAGTTTTATAGTGAAATTATGTTGACATTTTTCCAACTAAAACGGCGTAACGAAAAAATATAAAGGCATAAATTTCATTAAAAAATATAACATGGAAATGAAAATAAAAACACTCCGAAGAGAATTTTTTGAAGTTTTACGAATACAATTTAATATTTATTTGGATTTTGTTAATAGCTCCGGACCCAATTTCCGGGGAGAGCTAAGCGAATTTTATCGTCTCGGCCGGCAATCAAAAAATAAAAAAACTATATATCCACTAGCTGTTATTATTTATTTTCTGTTTTTTTGACAAAACGTCGTATTCTGTGTCTCGTTAAGTTATTAAAAAAGCTTTAAGACCCTCCCCGTTATGAGAAAGCATACGAGCTGTGTCACATAAGTGCCACTAAAGTTCGGGTACATTTATATATTATTATATTTCGTTATCTGAGAACCATAAAGTCGACGCGAAGACGTATTATTATCTGTCAACCGACGTGCCCCGCGCATGTGCGTGTATGTGCGTGCGGGGCGAATGTACATAGAAATCAAATTGTGTTTCGCCAAACAATAGTTTTATTTATTTTTTATCACGAAAACCGCGCAATATTGTTTCCCTCGTTTTCTTATACCGCACTAATAATAAAATACGATTTTACGATTTTAAATGCATAAAACAATGATAATTTTCAGTTGTTGTTCGTCGTAACGACCGCGGTAATAGGCATTAATTCAGTTTCAGTGGTTGTAAGTTTTTACACGCGACAGTGTGCGCTACCGCCACGTAATAATAAAACATCAATATTCATAAGATTCATCACTATTTTTGTACAAATATAAAATATGGAGGTGTTTCATATTTAACATGCTACTTTTTTTTTAGTTAAAAATACAATAACTATAATCCTCGATTAAAAATTTCAAGAAAGAACCGTATTTTATAGCGTCCACAAAAACGTGATAAATTTACATTTTTTACGAAAATCAGTCTTTACCAGTCTACATGTTATGTCAGTGATGTCATTTCGGTATTTCGCATTAGTATATGAAACCGTTTTTCACATTTAAAATTAATCTTATTTATTTTTGTTTAGGAAATAATAGAAATATTTTATTTATTAGAAACTGTTAACGCTTGAAAAAAAGGAGCGCTGTACGTAGCTAAATAAATTGATGATTGTTACTAAGTAAAATTAAAATGTACCCGTAAACGTTAATACCGAAATCAAGCGAAACGCTGTTTACATTGCTCTAAAAAAAAGTAGTGTTCTTGTGCTATCGAATCGTTGCTACAAATATCGTACTACTTCCAATCAACGAGTATAATAACGTTATTGTTTTTGATTCATTGAGTGTTGCCTGATTGCGACTCGAAGTGGTCTTTTTTTCCTTTTTTTATATCCCGATTGCGGCCGGTACAAAGTAGATAAAAAATACTGTTTTCGATGGTTATTAAAACTAAATAAATATCCTAATTGCGTTTTACATATTTTAATGTAAATATATTACAACGTATTCTGTATTCCCATTAGCTTATAGTATTCAACACAAATAGTGCTTTCTAATTAATTAAAACTAACACGATTTTTTACACAATTTAAAAAAAAGTCTAATGGCAAACAAACTCCTTATTTTATAATAAATTGTTAAGCAGATTAAAGTTTTAAATGTCTTCATTTTAAATTCTGAGTTATTAAAATTTACATACTAAGAAATTATTTTTATTAAGCCTTTAAAAATGATTTTACGACAATTTGAAATACAATGTGTCATACTATATAATCCAGTACCTAATTTATACAAATTAAAACACTTTAATAAATAAAATATATTGATTACTAATCAATTCCTATAATTTTCAAATAGTCGACATTTTAAGTATAATTACGAATAACGTTGAAATTTAGATATAGATAGGTACTTGTGCCATAACAAACTCATATAATTTGTTTTTTATATTGACTGATTCCAAATAATTTATCAATTTTCCTACAACCTTGTATAAGTTTCACAATAATCTACTACAAGAACGAAACATGACATTTCATTTTCAAGTTCATCTAACGTTTGTAGTTTAATTTTGACGTGTGTATGAGTGGAAGTCGTACGTGCGGAATACACTTTTACACTTTATAGAAGGTGGTTATTTTGACAAGATACATAACTACTATAATTTTCATCAACTTTCGATATTATAGTATTACAATTTTTATTATATAAATTTAACGATTTTTGCGAAAAATAACTTTTACTGGTTTTTATTAAGTATAGTGATTATTTTTAATTTCACGAATTATATTTTCCAACATACTGACATTGTAAAAAAAAAACAAAAAACAAAAATCGAACCAGAAGGTTTTTTCTTAATTATTCATATCTAAAGTTATAATATTATAAACGATTGGAGTACATTTATTTTACAGATCAATTTCACTGGACGTATAGGATTAGATTTTAAAAGCGCATGTTTTCATAAAAATATGGTCTATCTTGGTACAAAGTAAAAATTTAAAAATCTAAGAAAAATTTATCATGTAATGAATTTTTTTTCAAGAAATCAGAGTATATAGTATTTCATTACAGTAAGTGCTTTATATTACCTATGTAAATTTAAGGGAAAAAAGTTACTATATTCACTGCGGTTATAATGTTAATGTTCCGTTAAAACGAATCACCTTGTACGTATTTAAATAAAATTATAATAGGTATTATCGATCGTCGGTTATATACGTTCTTCCTTATAATATTATGTCTTCCAGTACATTATTGTTACGACAATACAATCGTAATTAAATCATTGTTATTATATTTATTGAAATTGTTCGTGTTGACGGCGGCGCGTAGTGCTCCGCACCGTTGATTTTCTTTTCTCACACACTTTACTCACTAACCGAAACGTAAAATATATATAGGTATATACACGCATTATTCCATTACAGGTATTCCGAAATAGCTCTTGACAAGACCTATCGTTTTTAAAAGCATTTTTTGTTTTTATTTTTGACATTATTTCTCGTCTCGTCGTGTCTTAATGAATCGGCACCGAGTTATTCCGATATACTATAGTCGTCTAAACGCGACGGATTCAACGGTTAAACGATCGCCTCGCGTTTTTATTTAACTTTCTTCGATTTTCTGATTTTACGGTTAAGTCCGTTAGGTTCTCTCCAGTTTCTTCTTACCGCGGACACAACATTGTCCATCAAAACCCCCCAGGGATTCAGAAACGATATTTTAATTGATAAGGTGTCTTCTAAACGTCCTGCGAAATTCCCCGCGTCTCATGTGAAACCAAAGTCTAGACACGTATATCGAACGGGAAACGCCGTATAAAAGGCTATAAAACTAAATCGTTTTGTTGAAAACACCGAGCAGTCCGTATTACGGTCATTTCGCTAATTATGCCAATCATCTATCTCAGAGAGTGCGTGTACGTCGTTGACTCGAATACAATATTGTAGTTTTGTTCAAATCAGCATGGCAAATAATATATTGATCGCGAATCACGACGTTAAAAAACGGCTAGAAAATCTTAATCACGAGTATTTCCGCGCTTAGGAGACGTATCAAATAGTCGGCCGAAACTTTTACATCGAACACTAATCTAATCTACGTAACTTCGACCTTTAGAGTTGTTGTATAAAGAGTGTTAATTTTTCTTTAAATCGATTAACTCGGCGGAACTTACGGTTTCCAAAAAAAAAAACGGCCGATTATATGCGCAATACATATAGCTATATATAATATATAACATATTAGGCATATAGTTCGAGTTCAAACAGTCCTAAATCTCAATCACAGACTGCGGTGGGGCTTTATTCCGGGAATTTTGGACTCTGATGTGTTAGAAGTTATGTATACTCGTAGACTCCAAGAAACGATATATTACGTCGTTGCGACACAATAAGGTCCCGTCGTAAAGTAATGTATACGTGAGATTTTACCGCGGTCGTGACCTTGTGGGTCTTCGATGATATATTTTGCACATATTAAAAAAAAATAGCTCCTAGTCGGGTATACATTTATTACAGTTCAAAAACACACACACACACATATAAGTCATAAGACCTTTGCATAACATATATATTTATATATAGTATCTCCGTCCGTGTCTGTATAATATCGGTCGTTCGCTCGTACCCCTTTAGTGTGGGGTGCCCAGTAAAGGACTTACGGAAATTTACCGAGGAAAACGGGCAAAGGTCGTACACCCTACGTGCGTGTAAGCGCGCACGCACGCACGTCACCGCTACGGGCACCGTATATACGCATATATGCGATATATATATATATATATATATAAACACACACGACGCGCACCACCGAGTCCGATGCCGGCTAGCTAATCGTCGGCCGAATCCTTCGAGACTTGGATAGGACGAGAGTAGTGGCGAATTCGAAACGAGGGCCCTGAACATTCATATCATGTATATATATATGTGTGTGTGTGTATACCGTCGTTTTCGGCGTGTGCGTGTGTGTCGGCTCGTACTACACACATATATACGTATGTATAATTATTGATTATTGCCTACGATTTCGCGAAAAAGGGTGCTTTTCGGGTCGCTTTTGGGAGTGGAAGTCGCTCGCGGACGGGGAGGTGCAGCGCGGGGTGGTGCAATCCGGACCGCGGAGAGCGGCGGACTGCGCTCTCGCACGCGACCGCCCGCCCGCTCGCCCGTTCGGCCGGTGGAGAGGACAGCATTATTTTTACCGCAATGAAAGTCGGTTGTATTAAAATCCCACGGCGGCGGCGGCGGCGGCGGTGGTAGTACACGCGAGTGACGGACGGGGGAGATATATCGGCGGGGAGACGATATCGGATGCTGCGGCGCGGGGACCGTTGCCGTTGGTAACCGTTCGGACGCAATCATGTGTAAAGCTCGCGCATTTACAATCCGCGCCCGACCGTATATATATATATACGGTGTGGTGGTGGTAGTGGTGGTCGTCGTCGTCGTATACATTATTTTGCGTCCGGGACGAAATCTCGGGATGGAAAACGGTCCTTTATCCTTTCCTTATATTCTTTCTATTTTCTCCCCACCTAGCGCCCGCCAGCCCACACTTTCTTTCTCCTTTTTTTCGTTTTTCGTTTTTTTTTTCCTTTCCGCCACACCCGAGAATAAAGAGGAGTTTCCTTTTTATCGGACGGCAATATAACCTCCGCTACCCTCTTCCTCGGCACCCGACAGTCAATATATATATACGCGTTTCTTTTGCCACCGAAGACGGGATTGCTTTTCGATTGGCCCACCATAGCCGGCTTTTTTTTATTTTTAAGTTTTTGCAACGTGGCTCTCCTCCCACACGACACCTAACCGGCTAACCCCATCACCGCATAATATAATATTATATCACATATCGTATTATTATACACGCAATTCTCTTCCAATCGTATCCATAAGACGGCAGTATTATACGGTATTTGTGTGAATATTATTATTATTATTATATGTCCCGAGTCGTTATATAAGTTATAAAACGGTTGCAGACGTGTACTAACAAACAGTCGTGGTTCTTACATATATTTTATTATCGCTTTTTGTCTTGGAACAATACAATATATTTATATTATATAATGTTAATTGGGTTGGATTCGCTATACATTGAACTTATCCACAAAACTACAAGACATTGTTTTATAACCACATCATATACTCCGATATTATAGGTGTTCATAATAACAAAAGTTTTAAATTTTAAACTAATATCAACGTGACAACATCGTTTTCGCCTTGACTGTATGTGTACTGTGTAGCTGCTGTTTTATACCTGAAACACTAATCAGCAATATTTTTCTTTAAATAATGATAAGATAACGGAAGGTATATTAAGAATTGAGACTACTAAAAGTATAAATACATTACTTGGTTAATGGTTTAAGACGATATATGTTTGTGATAGGAACGAGTGTGGCTCCACAGCTGAGCTGCAATAACAATAATGTGCGAAAAACAGACGGTTCTCAAAAATGTATAAAAGTGCTGAAACAAATAACTCATATTATTACAAGTATTAACAGTTAGACAAATCGTTTGTTTAACAAACACATTGAAGGCAGTTCAACATATCGCCATCTTAATGTATTGATCATATTGTGAATATCCAAAAAAGTCCAATGTGATTCCTAATGTATTACGTTTCCAATACACCTGTGAACAACAAACATAATTTTATAAGTTATAACCAACGAAACTTGGATTAAATATATCCGCAATATTATAAGTGTTTATAATGATTTTATTATAACAAAAAACTTGAAAAATGTATTTATCAAATTCGTGATGTGTTTATAGAGGTTTTTAAAAGGCCCATGCAAAGAGTTTAACTTAAGACAATAGAAACGAAACCTACATGGCCACATGCTTATGAATAAATTAGTTACATAATATCCCAAATAATAAATGAGTGAATACAATATTATGAAGTTACATAACAATTTATAATGACAGCAATTATATCTAAGAAAATAATTAAGTAAAGATAATGTATTTCAACTTTCAAAAAACAATTTTTGTATTAAAATATTATAATTTATGGTCACATTAGATCATTTTGTTAATTAACGATTCAGTCCATAGTAATTAGAATTATATACATTGTTTATGCATACCGAATCAATGAAGATATAGAATTATAGAATATAGAAAATAAAAATACTTAAAATAAATTATAATTTCTACTTCATTTACTTACAATTTATACGTTTATTAGATAGTATAAATAAAAAAATCTGAGCACTAACGTTTATATAAATTATTATTAAACGTGGAGTTTAAATACATTTTTATATAATTTAATAAGAAATATTTAAACATTAATAATATTAATTTAATATATAACCTTTTAACAAAGCGATATATATACAATATGCGTGTGTGATTGTGGTGTTATTTTGCTGAAAATATGAATAGTTCAATCACTATGCATATTTTAAGTAAATATTATGTAAATATAATAATGAATTGGTATTTATGACGCAACGTAAAAATAATATTTTATTAATATTGAAATACATAAAAAAAATATATTAATTTATTTAACTGCTAATTATTGTATGCAATTGGAATGTGTGCATGCTTGGCGTTTTTGTACATGAAAAATGTAATTAAGTGAATTCATGTATGTTATTAAGTTATCAATCACCTCAAAGTCTAGGGCGGTACTGAATTTCATAGGCAGGTGAGGCAATATTCAAATGAAATTTAACACCTGTTTGCATTTAATATGTAAACAAATCCACGACAATATATCAGACGTGCCCAGATAAGACCATTGGTGGAAATTGCTTTTATAACGTATTTAAAAAAAAAAAAAATACATATTGATTTCGTTATTAATACAATAGGACACTATAGGTACATTCTTGGTTCTCTAATTAAATGCGACGTCCACTACACGGTGGAAATTAATTCGCAAATCATATTCAAAGTCGAATAGATAATTCAAAATCATTGAAGTCTATAAAAAAAAATAAACCCTCGTGTTAGATTCGAAAACAACAGACATATAGTCTGTCCAGCGAGAGAACGCGCCGCAAATCGTCCAAAATCATTTTTCCTGCGCATTCCCCAACGATACCCTCAGCCGTAAGCGAACCAGTTTCGATAGCATGGTGACGCGGGAGGGTTGCGCAGAATCGACGCGTTCTCTCGCTGGACAAACTATATATATAGTTGATAATATCAAAGATGTCATACGTATTCACAATATCCACACATTCTATTATATTATAATATGTCGCGCACTTGTGCTTTAGTGCCTCACTCCCGGAGTATACAACTTACAAGAAATGTTAGGGAAACTACGCGTATATAATGAAATAAATACGTTTTCAACTACATACATCATATAAGGGCGTTACTATTTTTAAAGTATATATATATATATAGACGCCTTTTTTGTGTTACCGTGTTGAAACGACCACGGAATTCAATACCCAAAATGGCTTGCGAGAGGTTTTTACACAAACCAAAACTCGAAAAAATCAAACAAAAATATATAACGGGACAATATTAATTATGATCAAGACGTGCAGAGATAGATGGAAATCAAACACACCGCGACGTCGTGGGTTGATCGATATAGCGTCATCTTCGGCGGCCACGGTTAACACTTATAACAGATGATGATATGATAAATAATAATAATAATAATAATCATAATAACGATATTGTCATTTATTATTACATTGTACTTATATCGTAGACAAACGGCTCAGATATTATGATATATAACGACAAATATGAATATACCGTCGTGAACGTGTGCGATTGGACACGGGCGCGTGGACGGGAAAAAATTTGCATTCCCACGACTGTCAACGGCGACGGCGGACGAGAAAAAATCGCACACACGACGTGTATATAAAACATATATAAACTGACGTATTATAGTCATAGTAATAAATGACGACGATGATAATAATAATAATAATATGACCAACGTCTAACCATGGGCGTACCGATGTCGGTGGACTGGCGATTTTTTTCCGCAGCCTCGTCCGCCGGTCGCCGCCGTCGTTACGCACCGGTGGGTGGTCCGTCACGTTTCGTTCCGGCACACGGAAATTAACCCGAACAGATCCGATTCGTCATTATCATTACCATCATCACACCCTGTTTATTATTATTATTATTATTATTAAATTATATTATATCGACACACACACACACAGATTGTGTTCGATTGCTACGAGATATTCTATTTTTTGTTGTATTATTATTATTATTATTTTTTTTTTATCGTCCCTCCTTTGCCTCACGCGTTTCGACTGTACACCGTAGTAAAATAATAATAATAATAATAATAATAATATATCGCATTGTGTCGCCGCAACCGTCGACTTCGATGTCCGTTTATGCTGTCCGTTCGTCACAATATTATATATACTTCGTGGGTTATAAATTATTACGTTACATAATTCGCCCCTGGTTTGGGCTAATGCTGTTGTTATTACTATATTACTTATACATTTGTATACACACACACATATATATATAAGTGCTCCCTATACGTGTGTGACCAGCTGATCAGTAATGACCTTTTCCATTTCCTGTCCGGAAGGTTCTAGAGGAAATCATCAAACTGTATATATATGTATAAGCCTATTACACTATACGTATCAATCCTTCGATACGTATAACTATATTTATGTATATGAGCCGCACGTGCTTCAATGTACATTATTTTTAAGACGAAATATTGAAAAAAATCTTAAAACTAAAATATAATTATATAAATGCCGGACGAATATATATATTATATTTATTATTACCTACATATATCTTTACATTGCGTGTTTATGCGTTAAATTTCGACCTTTATACGTCATGTGCTGATTTATGTTAATAGTAATTTATAACATTGCCGTACTTGAGTAAAATGTTCAAAAAGTGATGGAAAACGTCTATACGCCCAACAGTAAACTATAAGACAGCTGTTTCTGTACATATTATGTTTAGTAACGATATGCCAATTAATCGTATTCTTGACCCACATTTAATAACTATCAAGTTTTTAACCTTAATGTAGAAAAAATTAGAGCAATGTAAATTAAAATCACTATTTGCACATTATAATATACGAGCATAAATTATTTAACTTAACGATCATAAATGGCTTTACGAGTAATAGAACGAAGACTTTTCCAATATATTCTTTCACACTTTAGGAACAAAGTATATAGATGTCATATTATTAAAAAATTCTTCACAAAATAAAGAAATTTTATGTTAGTCACTCGTATAGTTTTAGTATAGTGATATATTATTATCATACATTTTAAACTTTAGAGCAATAATAAATTATTAAAATTTAAAAATGATTATAAGCAACACACTCCAAAGCTCGTTTAAATGCGTTCTATTGGCGATTGTTGTAATATTTTATGTACGGTAATATAAGTTTTACTGAGAAAATCGAAAATTATTTTTTCCGAGTCAATAAAATTATAAACACACGATTTCAAACCAAAAAAGAATTCACAAAAAAAAGAAATATCAACATTCAAAACACTTTACACAATTACACTAAAACTAAAATTAAATATTATTATAAAATCTGACTAGATATTAAGTAAAATACTAAAATATAGAATGCGTGTCGTGTAATATAATACCGTAAAAAATCTCTTGAGGATTCTTCAACAATGTGATTCCCATTCTACTAGTGTCTTGTACGAAATACTTTAATTATTAAACATTCTGTCAACAATCGCATTAAATAGTTGTACGGAATCTATATAATTCTACAAAAAGCCTAATAAAGGCTGTATTATTATTAGTAATTCTATGATTACACTTTATATACTTTAAACCCATAATAATTTATAGTATCTAATTAAAATTTAGAACTTCGTAGTAAAATTTAGTGAAATTCAAAAAAAATGTATTGAATAGTAAATAGTAAATCAGTTAAATTTTGCAAGATAATTTAAAAACTGCACGTTTAAATTTCAAACTTTGCAAAGCTATAAAATCTGTTTTTTTTTTTTTGGTTTTTCTACTTTGATTTCTAAATTTGGTTAATAGGTTATAGCGACAAATTAAATGAAATATTTGTCAAATGAGATGGGCCGAATAATATAATAGACAGGAACGCGAGAATGTTTTCCATCATCACACCTCGTTTATTGTAACATCAGATTTGTATGTGTCTACATACGATACGTCATAATAGATATCATTATCTTTAATATATAATATAATATAACAACACTATCCCATGCGTTGCGGCAGCCCTCCGCGCGCGCGCGCGCGCGGCCGCGTCACTTCAGTATAGGTAGTCACAATCACAAGAGTTAACCAACCTTGACAATCACACCGTGCACGTACTACCCTTTTCAAATTAAGTCACATACCGTGTATAACCTCATTAAAAATTATGACAGGTAAATCAGGTGGCTGGGATAGGTTATCACACGCCGGCGGTGGCCAACACACACACACACACACACACACCGCACACACATGCACGGCATTCTGATAACAATGGATACCGAATAAGAGACGTGTATAATAATAATAATATTATTATTTTATATGTATGTGAACGAGCTATTTGTCATTATTACGACAACACTAAGACGTCTGTCTCGTCGTTCTATCTCTGTCTCCGACCCACACTCTCCCCCGTTTCGTTTGTTCCGGCAAACATCATAATATAATAATAATAATAATCGTATTGTGTATAATAATATCTACGAATACTGCCGCAGTGCCGTCATTGTTGAATATAATGATATGTATACACATATTATTATTATTCCATCATAATATATTATTATATTATATTATTATTATTATTATTATTGTTATTGGGAATGCTACTTTTTAACGGCCGTAACGCGCGTCTGGTCCGGAGAGGGTACACTCGCTATATATTTTTACTAAACGCACCCGACCGACGCGACGACGGATAGTAATAATAATGAAGTGCTGTGGAAAACGGTCCTCGCCGCACACTGCCGATGCAGCATCCGCCGCCACCGCCGTCACTATCGGATTGAGTTTTATCCCTCTACCCCCGTCGACGAAAAAAAAGCATATCGAAACGGCATAATCATAATAATATAGAGATGACGATAACCTCATTCCGACGGAATTGAAAACGTTTTTATCAATCATAGTTTCCACACGCGTATCACACACACACACAACAGATGAACGATAGGAGGGACGACGACAACAACAACAACAACGACGGCGACGACGACGACGAAGACGAAGATGAGAGATGGAAGCAAAAAGAGGAAGACCAATTAAATTATCGTCTATTTCGATTTTCTCCTTTATTCAGTCATTATTATTATTATTATTATTATTTATTAGTACTAGTATAACAGTGGTATTGTTATTTATATGTTTTCAACGGTCACGATTAGGAAACGCGAAAGAATCCAAACGAAAGCATTATAATACGATACGTTATTATTAGACACGTGTAATAAATCGGATGGGCAAAAGAAAGAAAAAATGCACTTAAATGTAGATCACGTCCGTTGTATCCGTCCGTGCGTCCATTTTACCGATATTTTTCATCTGGCAATTATCGCTGGGCACACCATTCGGGTTGTCGGCCTGGGTGACTGATCAGCATCCTTAGCCCAGGATTTCTGTGGATCGGAAATTACTATACATGTAGTAGGTACCACGTTATATATTTTTAAAAACTCGACAATAAAATTTAATGGCTGTTTCTGTTTCCTCAAATCCGCAATTACGGGGATATGCGAATCAATTTTCAATTTAATCTGTTATTTCTGTAGTGTATACTAACACAATATTACCACCATTTTCTCGATTTAAATCTAACAAGTTAATTTAATGTACAACTAAAAAAAATGTACGCCCATTTTGTAGTTTAAGTAAATTCAATGCACGTAGGTAACTAACATTCAATTACATACCTACAATTTTTTTGTTAACCCAACTCAATAAGCCTAAAACATTTAAATATAGCAATAATTTATAGCACGATATAAATAAATAATAGTAGGTTTTATGTTGTGTAATATATTTATTTTTTAATAAAATTAATAATTTAAAGTTTTAAGTGTAATTCTGCTCAGGAATACATAAATAAAATTATCTGATTGCCCATATAAAATGGTTACCTACTTTAGTTACTTGATAATAATTAAGTATATGTAGTATGCACCTATTCATCAAAGTCACAGAGTATAAATAATATATATATATATATATAGTATAATATACGAAATATAACATACAAGGTACTTTATTCGTCCTTGTTCTAGCATCATCATCATTTTCTTCCTTAAAATCGCCAAATCGAGAAAGCACATCGAGTAAACGGAAATCCGATACGGATCCACAATAACGAGTTAAGCAATAATGGCCTCCGTTATATTTGAACGCCAAAAGTTTATAAGGGGCTAAAGTTTAAAGCTTAAATGTTTCAATCGGTACTTTATTGCTTTGATAAAAATCAAAATATTAGAAAATAAACAGCAGCTAGCAAAGTTATATGACAGTATAGGTAGGTATCTAAATAACAATTTATTTTCTTGACATCAATGATCTTTATGGTTTTGTTTTTTATGACAAAAAAAATATAAAAATGTTAAATATTCTAACACACATATAGGTACATTTTATTTTTTAATTGGATCTAAATGTCAATATTATAATTTATCTTCGTAGGTTAAACAACATTTACCTACACAAATTTATATGAATATTTAATTTGTAATTATTTATTTTATACCTTACAGTTCTAGCAAAATACTCGAAATATACATAGTATTCATTATAGAATAAGTCATTAATAACATAATCTAATATTATTTAATAGTAAGAAAAGACTCTAATTGGTCTAATGACACAACGATCAAATTGTTCAAAAGATGTTTTTTTTTTATCATACAACAATAAAATATAAACGAATTACGTCAATTTATAGTGTATATTATTATATAGTGGTGAAGTATTAATTTTGTAACGAGATTGGACGATGGCATATTACAGTAATTACTCGTAAAGGAAATGTACTACACATACATTGTGCGAGCCAGCGACTATAACATATTGAATTACAAATTTCGAGTACACCCCTCATAGGTAGTTGAAGGTATATAATATATTTATATATAGAAAGACTTAAGCTATATATATATAATATATAAAGAACCTTCATTACGTTGTGATAGCATTCGACACATCCGGTCGCCTGCAGTAGTTTTTGCTAATCGGGACCCGCCAAAAAGCTCGTCGCTCGGCACGTTCCCTTATTTCGAAAAAGATTCCTTCCGGACTACTCCCTCCCCCCCATCCTCTCACTATACACACGTACACCCTTAACCTCACCCATATGAGTGTATACCCGTCTATCCTCCCCGTCTAGTCCACCCTGCTGCTAGTCCACCACCCCGGACTATTACCAATCCCAGGGTCAGTTATAATTGGAATGATATCTCCGGCCGGACAGGATATATAAGCATCTCTTTCCCTAACACGAAGCCAATCAAAGCGGTAAGACTTTTTTTCTTCATATTATATATATAAACACACACAAATGCACCATACGCGACATGACGGTGTCTTTATACCCACGCGTATCTCGTCTGCCTGGACGCATTTCCACTCTGTCCTCTCATTCAAGAAGTTTTAATAACTACACGCACACACAAACACACGGCTACGAATATCGACGAACTGGGGCTTCTAAAATGAGATAAATATAATAAAATACTAAACCCCGTAGGAGGGAGAGAAATTAAGAAAAAAACACATACTACGACGGCACATGCTAATACTTCCTGGTTTCTAAAATTAAATTCGAGTACATTACCATTCACCCGATAAATTGTAATATTTTCAAAATATATTATATTTTGACATTAAAAAAATGTCCAATTCGCTGCTCATAAAATATGTAAATAGTCGTGTGTATAGTGTACAGTGAAATCTCTTTAATTGTATTAGTTTCGGGTTTATTTATAGACCAAAAATATCGTAAAATAATGTTAGGTTTTTTTAAAATTTTCAATATAAGCATTGTATAATATTGAGCATAAAATAATAACCGTGTGACGTCGAAATTTTCGGCGGACTGATACAACAACAATATTACATGTGTATAATACATGATTATAGATTTATAATTAGCGACATAGCGTATACATATTTTATATAAGCTCCTAACCTTACCTAAACTGACGGCGGACGGCTGCTCGAAAATGAGTGATTTAGGTTTTGATTCAATTCTCGTGCACCAAAACTCATGTGTGGTGTTGCCGATTGGAAATTATAAACGAAATATCACGGTCCGTATACATATTATATTATATTTTTATTCGCGTTGACAGAACTCGTGTTACGTGTCACTCGCAGTACACACACACACACACACATACACATACATACATATATACAATATAATATATTGTGTATATATATATATATGTATAATGTATATATGCACATTTATACATTTATACGCGCAAAATCCTCGGGGAGTGGCGGACTGACGAAAGGAGTGGCTTTTGCAGCACAAAAGGGATTTGCGCCCGGCCGAGGGGAACGCGATGCTTTATTCATGCGGCGTATCTGGCCGGGACCTTTGAACTTTTTGCAACGACGACGATCTAAGAATAAATACATATTGAGCGTAAAGAAATTTGTCGGAGTGCGGACGGATAACGGTGCGGGCCACTGCACCCCCCCCCCCCTTCGGCCTGTAACTACGTAGCTACGGCGACAGCGGCAATATAGAACTTTTCTTTTATTCATGTTTTCCACCAACAAACCCCTTCCCACTTCTCGCCATATAGTACCCCGCCACTTACACGCGTTGATCGATTTTTTTTTTTTTTTTTTTTTTTGTTATCAGATTTGTCAACGAAGCGAACTCGGAACATTGTATAACCAATACGCAGCAACACTCAACAGTCATCTGCACATGATCCACCAACAATATTCTCACGACACCAAGTCGCCGGATCTGTCTATACAGGCGGATACGTTTAAGTCAAATGCTAATGTATACTGCACAATATTTCGATATGGTTATATTTATTTTATTTGTATTCGGTTGTGTTTTCAATATACGCGTGTACATAATATTATGTCAAACGTCTGCAATGTAATAATATACATATAAAATAATATTATATTCTAAATTTAGACTCTTATTGCCATTTAAAGATGCAAATAATCGATTTACAAGAACGACATATTTTATTTTTTACAATCTTTATTATCAGAAAAATAATTGTTATTTCTTACGTAAAATGTGATTGATTTGCGAAGTCATAACACTCGTTTGTTCTACGAAAGATACAAAATCGAATTCCTCCTAAACTAAAACTTGTACATTCCATAAATTCCATCTCAATTGACTATAGGTTATATCGATGATTACTATTAGTATTAGTAGGAAATTAATTGCAAACCAATTCCGTGGTCGTTCGACCCGACGACCCGGCGCATGACAGTCCACACTGTACGCATTGATGCGGTTGCAGGAGTCGGGTATTCGTGTCTTACTGTTTCAGGCATTGAGGCAACGCGATACGCGTACCGAATTTTAGCGTCACTAATATTATTATTCGTTACTATAATTAAGCATAATAATTTTATGAATACGTTTTATAATTTAATGCGATTTAGGCGTATTATATTTGTATCATAAAAATAATTTATATTGAAAGTACATGAAAATTATAGAAAAATCGTCTTTAATATTAATAGTTATTTTAAAAAAAAAACTAATCATATCATATTAATAATATGATATTATCGTGTTTTTTTCTATATAAATGATATTAAGTTATTATATTATTAAACATACAAAAAAAATGGCAAGGCAAACTCGCATAACTATAAGTAAATATGATGATTGTACATACTATGTGGTATAGTAGTATTTTTACCTATACAAATTAAAAACGTATCCAATGGAATTACCTATTACCTATTATGTTTTAATAATCTACTTTTTATTTGTTAATTTTTTTTCTTATTAAATATAAATAATATTTAATAATAAATTATAACAATTATTATAATAAATGACTTCACTTTAATGCAACAAAGAAAGAACAGTAAAATATAAAAATGTAAATTAAATTCGTCAGGATAAATATATATAGTACATATTATAATACGTTTTTATATTCTTGTTGATTGATAATTTTAAAATTTTAAAAAAAAATTTGTTTATATTGATAGAAAAAAATACTAACAGCTAATTATTTGAAAATTAAGTTTCAGAAATTGAGTATTTTGTAAAATACTTAGTTTAATAAACTATAAAAATTAACTAGTATGTTAGTGATTTTGTTTCATTTTTCTTCCCTTAATAATGTACGTCAAAATTGTATTATTAGTATAAAGTTAACAGTTAATAAAAATCATGAACAATTTTATTTGAAAAAGTTAACCAAACAAAGACTAGTTTCATCAGAAAATGGTTAAAAAAATTATTAAAATTAGATTTTTTTTTTATATTTATAATTATTATTATGTTTTATTTATTAGCAGTTTTTAGAAAAACGTACATAAAAAATGTAGTACATAAACAATTTTAACCACTTTTACTAAATATCTCAAATAGTGAAACGTGTCAATAAACTCACACACTGTAATTAATTGTAAGACTTGAAATAAATCTACTCAAAATCTAAATCTAATTAATAATTTTCATATTCGATATTAAGCTTAAAGTATTAAAATATTATTACATTTCTATATTAAGCCATTATACGAATGATTCTTTTGCTGTAAAAACTATCGTCCATCAATGTATTAATGTAAGTTTACTCTTATACAATTGTTGTTTGTGTGAGTTAAACTTAAAGGCAATAGATGTTAAGTGTTCAAAGGTGTCTGCGTACACGATCAAACGGCATTTATTCCCTCTCTCTCACCAAAGGAAAAAAACCCATATCCTTTTCCACTCGTAAACGTTCGAAATAAACCGAAAGGGCGATTATCCCTTATGTATAAAGCTCCCCGGGCTTTTAAACGCTTTGGTATTCCGATCGGTCTTGGTCCGGCTGACAGACCCCAAAAACCGACACGTCATCATATACACATGGACACTGGGTGGGGTCCAGACATTCAAATCCTCTTATTTGGACGTCTCCCTGTTCTTTTCTACATTTTCCTTTCTTCTATGTCTTCACTCGTATACACGCACATTTCTCCTAGTGACCCTTGGCAGCGGCTGGGGAGCAATTGTTACTGGCCTTGAGGGGTCATCTATTCTGAAAGTTGCAATCCCTAAAGGCTATGTCAATTCGTTTTTTCTCATACATTTTTCTTTTTTGTTTGCTTCTGCGGAGCCCTTCTGTATCCTTAGGCACCTTTGTCCACCCGCTTTATATGGCTCCCAATATTATTATCATGACTATACTATTATTATTATTATTATTATTATTATTATTGTTTCCAGCAAAAAGATTACACCTTCTGGATTTTCCCTTTGTTTTACAAGGCCATGACAGTTTTCCACCCGACGTGAATCGAATCCTAAAATTCCATTTGAACAACACTGCATTCAACCAATGAATGGCACTATCGTGAAAATAATAATCGAATATACGACCGTGAGTTAATTCCCACTATTGTGTAAGACCATCAAACGATCCAAATGGGTCCTTTGAGGGTTTACAAAAAACACATAGCTTTTGAAAAACGCATTATACCGTGTACCAACAATTTGGGTTTAAAATAATAAAAGGATATTTTAATATGGTTTTCATACATTTTACGCGATGAAAAAACAAAAAACAATTAATATTTGAGCTTAATAAAAAAAAGATTATTAATTATTTGAGTATAATATGTTCGTGTGTGTGTTTTACTATAAATTTCTATCAGCAAAACTAACTTTGTATTTTAAGTTTTAATATTTGAAAAAATTATAATATTAATAAGTATATAATAATAATAATATGCAAAGAATGACTGTTTATGGTTTGTTACAATTTAAAAACACTACGTTTCCGTTTTATATTTATGTAAAACACAAATGGTCAATCTGCGCTGATAAACATTTTAAATTTAATATTTCATTTTTTTTTTTCATTGTGGTATTATTATCGTTGTTATTGAAAATGTTAAAAAACGAAGATGAAATACTTTATGGGTGGTTAGCGTAATTCGTTGACTAATAGTATATCGCATATTCAAGTTTATACGGTGACAAATAAAAATGACATATTTTCCATTATACTTCTCTTTTGGAGCGAGTGTGGCTAACGAAGCGATTAGTTGCCGACAAAAAAAAAAGACACCACAAATTGAAATCTAAAAATCCACTTGTCCGTAATAGATATTCCGTTCTCACACAGTTTCGCTTAAATTGGTCGTGAAATATCGGCACACATACACATAACAATCACAAATCATATACAACAGTAATATAATAAGAGCGAAAAAAAAAATACAAAATATAATAATGGAACAACACGCGTTTTATTCCTATCAATCAGATGCCATTATACACGGATGTAGTGTAGTCTAATTGAATATAACTGTAACTGTCCAATATTCTGGGTCGTATATGCAGTTTAAAATATCAAATAATCACATTTTTTTTTCTTTTAATAATATAATGTTTCTATCACATCCCCTCCAAGAGTTATAACTTATAACATGTATCTGAATGTGTATAGTACTTTGATCTACCAGTACCATAAATATATATGTATAAGAAGAGCTATATAACTTTATTTTATATTTTATGTTTGATTTTAAACTTAACCGATAAAATAGTTTATAATGAGAAATATTTTTGTAGGTAATGAAAATGATTGAGCATAGATCACAGAACATCTGAAAATAATAAGTTTATAGGAGGAAAATAATTAACGCGTTTTAAAGAGTACTAAAAAGTTCAAAGTTGATACGTTTTTAGTTAAATATTATATTAATATCAATTGTATTAATATTTAATATTTTAATGTATTTTATACTTTGGAAGTACCTACCTACTATAATACAGGGTCTGGCAAAAAAAATACCCCCCATATTGGCCATATTTCAAGAGGCAGTTGCAAATAAACAAAGAAAGAAATAGAAAAAATTCTTTCAGTTTTTACTAATAAATATTATGTCATTTTTAATTATTTATTTTAAATTATTTATTTATTATTTTTTATTTTTACTTATTAAGTGGTGTCCTCCATTGTTAACACATTCACGAAGCCTTTTCCGATAGTTTTCCATAACTCTTCGTGTCATTGCTGGCGTAATGGAGGCCAATGCCTGGTGATTGGCTCCTTAAATGCTTGTTGAAGGTATACGGGGTGATGATTGTACATTGGGCCTTTAAATATCCCCAAAGATCGTAATCACAGGGTGATCACGTTAAAAAGTTTAAATTAAAAATTTTTTTTTAAAATCACGTTTTATTTTCGTTATTTTTTGTTGGATTTTATTCCCTTTTTTTTTTTTTTGTCCCTCACCATGCCATTATATTTACTTTAAATGGCACGTATACCACTATCCATCGATACCCTATCCACTGTTGTACCACCACCACAACTCACACAGCGCTATTTCTAAATAAGAGAGGTTTTTTTGCCGGACCCTGTAATATAATATTATACTAAAATTATCTAAGATATATGATTAGTAGGGAACGGATTTGAATGCAAATTGCATTTTTTCCGAAAACATTGCTTTTCAAGCTCAAAATTAATTTCATAAATCAAGGAGTTAAAAAAGTAACTTGCATTCTTTTGATATTTTTAATGCAATTTTATGTTTTTAATTCATTTTTATATAAGTATGGATCCAATTTTATAAAAAAATTTAGCTAAAATTCATTCTAAAAGAATAAAATTAAATATTGATTTTGCCTTGTCGTACTTCTATTTTTATTATTTGTTATGTTTTTACTGATCAGATAAATATGACACCGTCGCCATCTATAATACGGCTTATCAAACGAAATTATTATTGACACGTATAGACACTTCCGCAATTTGACATTTATATACGTACACACAATTAAACGATTAATTAATAAAAATAAGAACTTTTTCATTGTTGAAAATAATTAAAACAATTTAAAAATGAAAAAAAAATGCTTTTTATGGGTGCATTAAATCGTATTTTTTAAGACATTTTTCTTGTTTTTTCGAGAATTAAAATCCGTAGGAATAAATACATTAAAATGCGATTTCAGATTTAACGAAAGTGAGCCATTTATTTCAATTAACTCAAAATGTGTGTTTGATATTATTGTGAATTTTGAATAACCATCAACTCTAATGTCTACAGAGTATATTACATATAACTCTACACCTGATAGTTTTTATACCTACTATGGAATATAACTATTAGAAATTAAAAATATTTTAAGTTTATATTTATAAAATATAATTAATTTAATTCATAGTTAAATAATAATGGGTTGGTTAATTTTAAAAATATAATTTTTTTTTTAACGTTGAGAGGTTATAAAATATATAATATAATATATTATGCATAGACATAATATTTGAAGTTGAATTCTTAGACTAGAATCATAATTAATAAATTAATAATAAAATATAAAAATACAATAATTTCTCGTTATTTGTATTTCACACTGTTTTTAACATAACTTTTAAATATATTAAAAATAGTTACATAACTAATCAAGATTCTTATCCTTGATTTAGAAATATAAATCTTATAAGTCTTACAGTAATACAGTATTTATTTATTTTTGAAAACTATCTTAATATAATAATCTGTTGGGCAAAATTAGAAAAATAAGTGAATGTGAAACATAGGACCATAAATAACGAGATTGAAAAATCCTCCTAGTAAAGGAACTTTGGCAATTATACATCTTACAAAAATGTATTTAATGAAATTAAATTCATTAATATATAGTATAAAATAGTATGTATTTATCATTTTTATTTTATTAACTACGATTAGACCAAGAAAATAAACTAATATGATTTTATTGGTACAAATAAACATGGATGTCATTTATATCGTTAAATAAAGTGTCAATGCAAGTACCTATGCAATGTAATTATTGTATAGCATAGATACTTGCTATTTAGGAATGATAGATTTTTTTACTGTTAAACAATAATTATACTCTAAGAAAAAATAAATGAAATATTAAAATCTACAAAATAAATCGGATAAAAAACATCAAAATAATTGTAATAATTTAATTTAATAAAAAAATGTTATAAAACTTATAATAATGAATGACACGGTTGGATATTTTCAATTTTGCATTATTTATGTATTTTTAGTTGTCATACATCGATACAAATGCTACACAATAAATTAAAGATAAATGGTTAATTAACTGATAGGTTTTCCTATTATTTATTTTTTATCCGTTCATTAAATCGAAATTTCCTTGTATAACACTGACATTTTTCCTAACATCTATTATAAAATTATAGAATAGATATTATTTTTTCAACATATTTGATAAATATAATATTATTTTCAACAAAACGTTTTTAATGTACAACTCCAGTGACATATTTTTATTTTGTTGAAATGTACCGATGAATTCTATCTGAGTTGTCGACTGCTCGGCCTAGGGCGTCAGACACAGAGATAAAAAAAAAAAAACTTACTTACTACAGCTGTAGACATACAAGCATCAAACAGAAGATAACCCTGTTTGGCGACGAAGAAAACTCCGTCCCTCAGAGGATTGTTTATCACATTGTGGAGAATGTAACTAAATTCTTCTTCTTTTACCCCCTACCCCTACGGACAAAGCTCATTCTTTTGTGTAATAAAATCGAGACGGAAAAGCAATTTCTTTAAAGAAAAATCTGAGTTGTGTGGGTATGTGCTTTTTAACGAATTCGTATGGTTTTTCCTTCTTTTTACTTCGACAAACAGTTGTCTAACGAACAGACTTGTTTGTCTTTTGATATATACCCATTTTCTAACAGACTAGTAAAAAGAAGCGGTTACGGTTTAATTAAGCCTAAGTTTTACTTTGGGGACGAGTCGCTCGCTTGACGGAATTTCGAAAGCGCAGAATAGAAGAAAAAGTTTTTGACATTTCCGTCTTATCGTTTAATTATTTCCAATGTGCTATTGACTAATACATATATATATATTTATATATAGGGAAACAAAATAGAGTATCTTATGTGAGCGAATCACTATAACCACTAACAAAAGCATTCTCGTTTAGAAAACATCTAGGATACTTTGAAATAAAGACAGATAAAAGTGATTTTAAAAATTAAAAGTTTCAAGTTGCTTTTTATATCGAATCATTCGATTCGAATGTTTAGATTTTCAACGATATCATTACAACACTTCATTCATTAGTTTTATACGTAATAATTATTTAATTAGCTTAAACATTTAATACAAATAAACGTGTTATGTGTTAAGTTTTAATTTTGACGTGAAAAATTTCAACAAAATTCGCACTGGATATAACTAAATACAAATTCATCATTCACTAGACTTCACTCTCCTCGGTAGAATAATGAAAACAGTCTATATGTATTAAATTATTATTTAAAATTATAAATATATTATTCATCGTTACATTAAAATAATTCTAAAAGCAGCAAAATTAACTATATAGTTTTTAAAATTTAAAATTATTTTAAAATAATCGTTATGCCAAGATTTTTTAAAAATAATAACAAATAATAACATTTTTATTTAATCATCTCCCGGTCTTAAAAAAACATTCCAAAATTATAAGCTTGAATTTATTAAAAATAAATGGTAATTCATGAAATTAATAGATTAAAGTATTTTTAACAAAAACAAACTTTACTTATCATAGAAAATCTAAAGCAAAACGTCAAATTATATTTTTAGAATTAAACGTGATTAAGTTTGTATTACATTTCCTGATTTTAATTATCTTACATTTTTATTATTTTCTGAACTGTAGTAAATTAACCAAATTGTTTATTTTATTTTTTATTAAACGCAGAAAATATTAGCCGTTTTTAAATTTCTGAATATTTTTTCTGTGTAATTATTAGATGTCTAGAAATTGTTTAAAATTATTTACTTATTAGAAAAAAGGACATGGTTATATTTAAATTTTAAATCCTAAATATTATTTAGATACAATCGCAGGAATTCGAAATGTTTAAACATTAAATTTTCCTCTGTATGAGATAGTCATAGATCTTATTCATACAATTATTAAAAATGAACCAATACAATGACTTGATATAAAAATTATATACCTAAATTTTCATTTTCATTTAAATTATTTTTGTACCGATTACAATACAAATCGTCGTATCGTCGTCGTAGGTAACACGTATTATGTTGAACGAATGAACGGGGAGAGAGGAACATATAGGAGAAGCCTCCGCGAGGATTGCGATTTAACGAGTAAAAATCGGACGTTCCTTATAGATCGACGTATATATAGTTAACCATCAGCTAATTTCGCGAACCGTTCCTTCTAACACGCATATGGTGCCGGATCCGGGAGGAAGAATATCGTGAACGAATGTAACACAAGATTTGATGCTCCTCGACAAAATGTTAAAAATATAATATATGAGAAAATCGTAAGACGATTTTCGTTTCCTCGTTCGACAACATCTCGACCGTCGTCGTGGACGCATCGGTTTTCGGCCAATCAAAATTACCGATTCGAATACGAGGATATTTTGCGTGATAGTTGATGTGTATATATGTATAATATACAATAATATGCGTGTGTGCGCGCGCGTAATATAACACCTACGCCATAATATAATGCCTATAACGATATTACACACGGCGCGTAAATGTAAACCGAAGGGAAAGTCGATAAAGAATTAAAGCCCGGGCGGCCGGCTCTGGCTGATGGAAATCAGGAAGCGATCGTTTTGGCCAGTTGCCAGGCAACCAGCCCAGCTAACGGCCAATTTGCGATTAGCGCACACTAGTACAATCGTTTTGCACACTTTATCCCGACCACCCCCGCCGGCGGTGTGTGTGCACGTCATCCGTCGTCGTTTAACTCCCGAACGACCAATAATTTATTGCGCGGACTGTAGCGACCGACGAGACGGATTTCCCTGTTGCACTCGATTTTTATTGGTACATATTATTATTACATTATACACACGCTATTAATCGGTCGACAACGATTGTCGTCACGTGATCATCGATCTCTTCCTGCGTCCTTACACTCGTACAATTATTAGCATATCGTTGTATTATACACAGTGCATAGTGTATATAGGTACACATGAACACATTTGAAATTCGAACTGCGGGATGATGATATTATTATAATGACGATTTTAACTCTGATTTTGATTTGAACGAACAGCGTAATGGTCGTTTTGGTTTCACTGTTGTACTTGAGCTGTCACTATATATACAGAATATAAGCACTCTACGAATTTCAAGAGCCACCTACGCTTTTAAATTTTATCAGTAACTACATATAATATATAGGTACCCTAAGCGTAAGGAAAATCTACCGACCATTGTCATGCTATGAACACTACAGTACTGCAGAAATCTGCTAAATCGGGTTTTTTTTTTTTAATTCGGTTGGAACTGTTTTTCGAATATAACGATTTATCACTATTTTCAAATTTTTAACTATAACACGCCACTACAGTACGCCAAGATAAACGATAGGTACACGTGTATCATAATATTGCTTTTTTAAGTACTCGAAACCGTCAATATTTCTTTCTTAGTTTTTATTTTCCCACTTAACACAGCGATTTATTCCATTACAACCCACTAATAAGTACTTAATTAATATATTAATAGGGGTACGCATTCGACTTGTACTTCCCTTCCGTTTAATGAGCAGCTAATATGAAGTATCGAGTATATGTTAACACGCGTTGTTTTTATTTTTTAATATGTTTAAATAAAAATTATTGTCACACGGCGTTTTTGATAGGCTTCTTAGGTACACCACTGTCGAGATTTGGTTTTGTCGGTGTTATATAAGTATGATTATACTATAGGTAGGTACATCATAATAATATAGTACCTATGATATTAGTAAACATTTCATGTAAGTTAAAACCAAGAGGAACCCGATGCTATACATGTCCTATATTTACATATATATTATTAAAATATCAAATAGGTAAGTATAATAACGTGTTTAGTCATGCCTACAAAGTTATGACTAAGGTAAGGTAATTTAGTATATTACATTATTATGAATATACATAGATAATATTTTCAAAATATTTGTAGGTTAAAATTTGTATTTTATTACTCTCGTACCATATAATATTACCATATACTATAACAAGTTATACCTAATATCTCAATGTAGATGTTCAAATTAAACTTCCAATTAAATATAATGCCGCCGTATATAAAATTGATCTGCATAAACTGTATCTTGTTTTTTTAAAATTATTTTTAGAATTATATTATCTTATAAAAGCATCATTTAATAATAATAATTTAGAAATACTTATAATATATTTACATACATTTAAAACTATCATTCGATATGACATATTATGCATATCATATATTTTTTTAAATATAATGATTCATTCGTTGATTGTTAATAGTTTTCAAAAAATATTACCAAAAACTTTAAAGTAAGTATTTTTATTTAAATTACTTACCATAATATATTAAATCACAATCAATTCTTGATTTTCTTTTTTTTATTTGTCCTCGGTTTAAACAGGATACTTTGACCCATCTAAAAATGCATCTATAAAATATTCAAGAAATTTATTTAATCGTAAAATTATTAAATATATATGCCATTGCTTTGATAAAAAATATTTTAAATTTGAATATTAGGTATACCTATAATAATAAAATATAATTTATATGTATTACATATTATTTAACTTTATTCAGTTACATATTTTTTAGTTTCTATCTATTAGGCAACTTAAATTAGTAACTAATAAATAATAATATACATAATAACCGTGTTAGTTTATCAATTTCTAACAATTTTACTGTGAAAGATTTTAAAACAAAACTGTTATACAAATAAACTGTATTTGAGCTATATATTGCACTAAGTTACACGAGCATTAAAATATTGAAAATTAATGTTAGTGTAAACGCCCAAATATTACACAAGAGGTGTTTTTTGTGGAACTGTGCTGTGCTTAAATTAAAAACTAATTTTTTAGCGTATATATTTACTATAATATATGGTCGGTACAGAACGGCTAATCTATTCGTATTTCTAAGCCATATAATATATGTATCATTAAAAATAGATTTCGTTGCTTGCCCATTACAATATGGTTGACTTCTTATATAGGTCATATCGGTGTATTATGCATGCGATGTGCGCTGACATGCTTGAAATATAATTAGGACACGGCGAGGAATTTCAATATAATATCTTATGGTCTTTTACAAAACTACCCACGCGTGTTCGGATTATCGATCACACATTATTTTAGCGCACGAAAATGGTAATACATATTTTATAACCGCGTAAAAATAATCCAATTAAAATTCCTCGTGTACGCGTTTTTTGCCATAGCTTCCAATAATAATGTCATAATTCATAATCGACTATATACGTTATATCCGTCTATCGACTCTAATACATATACAGCAGAATGTTCCACAATTTTCCGATTATTATTTCTATTACTATCCGCATTAGTGATGCATGGCTGAAAAATCTTTGCGAATTTGTTTCCCTATCATAAAGCATTGGTCGGTTAACGGGCAGGGCGGTGGGAGGTGGAGCACATTATAGTATATGGCCCATTTATCATCACAGCAGGTGTATATTGCTGCGTGTTCGTGCTCTCATTTAAGATTCCGCTCATAACTTTTATTATTATACTTTTTCAGAATTAATACGATTTTTCATCTTATATTACTTCATTGTAACTAGAACCGTACATCTTTCCATCTCTGTTTCCGGGACCGCTGCCTCGGCTTTTCATCCATCCCACACATACACGTACATATATATTAAAAGCCCGTAGAGCTTTGGACGTTAATAAAAGCTTCGGCTCGCTGTACAATGCTAGAATTAAAACCGTCTTCATTGTTATTCTCGAAATGATTCCGGGCGGGAGACCTGTGAACCAAACAAAAAAGAAAAAGAGAATAAATAAATACGAGAGAAGAAAAACCGAGGAAAGACGTATGTTATTAAAGGCGATGGCGGTGGAGCTTGATAAAAAGAAAAAAGGTCGGGACGTATGAGAAATGAGCTTGGACTACCCACCATTTATTTTTATTTTTTTCAGTCGTATATACGTAATATGAAATACGAGGGAAATGTTCTTGCCTAGATTAATTAAACTCTCGGGAAAACGACAATATGTCACGTGCATCTATCGTTTCTTTCCGTTACAATACTAAATTCTACATACACAAATTTGAAAAAAAACTACTTTTCTTTTTAAGTCTTATTTACAACGAATCTAAAATTTGAATTAAATTTGTATTTTTAAATAAAATATGTAGATCATGAATAAATTCGCTACATGTCGAGTAGAATAAATTATATCATATAGCTGCAATAAGATCGATTACAACGTAGGTTTTATTAAAACAAATAATTTGCAAGTGGATTACATAAAATATTATGCAGATCTACAAGAAATAATTAATTACAACTATTTGATTTTGTACGTAATACGCTAATACGTCACATATGCATTAATTAATGATAAAACAACTAAAAATTAAACTATGAACTAAACTATTAAAAAAGTAATAAGTATAAATTATAAATAAATAAAATTTCATTTTTTAAAACTATAAAATAATTAAAATATTGAAAATAAATACAGTATTTTATTTTTTCTAGAAAAATACATATTATAATGCATTACTAAAATATGACTATTATTTTTATAACAGTTGGTGACGACATTCCTTTAGTTAATATATTAAAGTATAAATATATTAATAGTTTTTCTTAAAATAACTTGGAGTTAATAAATAAATATTATTAAAACTAATTTAATAAATTACCTGGTTTTTAAATATTTGTTTAAAATATAATTTAATGATAATTTTTTTAAATTAATTAAGCTTGTAAAAAATTTCCATGGACATGTACAGTATAAACTACATAGACGGTCATTTTAGACAGCATTTTATTTCATGTAAAAATTAAAAATGTTGAGCGTGTTACAATTATAAGTATGTCCAGAACGTGATCAAATTTCAATTTACTCATGCCATTTCATGAAAACAATTATTTGTTTTGCAGTCTTTAATATATAATAGATTTTCTGAATTGGTTCAAAATATGTTCCTCGTAAAAATGTTTACTTCAGTCGTTACCGTAACTCAATTTCGCCACAAGAAAAAAAAGCTTGGTCCACATACCAATGCTTATTCCTCATGTACTTGATATCTTCCACTGAAAAATACACTTAAAACCCTTGTCTACCTATTTTAGCCGTTTTTAGAAAAACGCACGTAACATTCTCCAAACTTTGTTACATAAACATACGACTTTTTTCTTTTAAATTTATTCAAAACAAATTTAGCTTAAATCGACTTATTTTTAACAGGCCAATACGATAATATTAATACAATACAATAAATTGTTATACATATTATTATATTGACTTCCTATATATTGGCTATAAAATACATTAAACGTTGACATGATTATTATATTTATAGAAAAATCTATTTTAATGGGATTTACTGTGTCTAGTGTTCTAAAAGACGACTTTCCTTGGGCTACTTTTCAAACGCAGATCCACAGGGGAGCGTTATTGGTGACCGCCCACCCACTATGGTGTTTTTAAAATAATACCATAATACCGTACAATATATATATATATGTGAGTGTGTAATATATAATACATTGCAGGTGCCCTACGTATGTAAAATTATAATATTTGAATATATATATATCTTCCAAAAAAAAAAAAAAATTACTATAAGAGTTGTTATACGAGTGCATAATAATATGCATTT
Source organism: Rhopalosiphum padi (assembly GCF_020882245.1). Lineage (NCBI taxonomy): Eukaryota > Metazoa > Arthropoda > Insecta > Hemiptera > Aphididae > Rhopalosiphum > Rhopalosiphum padi. The sequence continues at coordinate 88,116,625 of NC_083597.1, forward strand.
TTTTCACAGTGTTATACGTGTGACAAAAGCATTTATGTCGATCTATTAACCATATTCTTAAGTTAAATGTTATGTATCGTATTACCAGCAGCGTGTAGTGTCTCGAGTGCTTAAAGTTTTTTCTACTGTGTATTGACTAAAACTTAATCAAGTACTTTCTAGATGAGAAATGATTGTATTAAGAAATGTAGTAAATGTTGACGTTTTGCCTATCACACAATTTCTTAAAGTTATACTTTGACCATTATAATTAGATATAGCTAAATTTTATTTAAATATTCAGAAATCTTAATTTATAATAATTAACGAATTCCGGAATGAGAATAATGAGTAATATATAAGTAAAGAAGTTGTTTTAAAAAAATGTTTAAAGTACTTACTACATAATTAATTATATATATAGATATTAAAAATTCTTTATTGTATTTAATGAAATATATGTGACAACTGACAAGGTTCAGTAAGCAATGACAATAATATAATAATAAAACATTTTTCAAACATAATATCCCAATTCCCAGGTAGCATTTCCGTAATCATAATGTTATTAATATATTATTATTCCATGTCAATACAAATATTACTTTAAAAACATTAGAATTGCATAATAAATTATAATTATATATAACATAACATTATTGATTTTATAGTATTATTAAAAAAATATTTTTGAAACATAACTATAATATTATATTTGTAATATTATTTTCGTTCTATAATAATAATAATAATAATAATAAATAAACGTTTGTACAGAACAACAATACCTAATAATATCTTGTAAACAAAAAAATCAACAACAATAATTGTTATATTCACGCAACATCGACTATCAGACGTCACACAAATACACAATAAGCTGATCATTAACTATTTTATATGTTATTAATTTTTTCAGTAAAAACCTTTTTTTAAGTTTTATATTTTGTCACATATTATATATTATAATATATTAATATATATTGTATACTGTTCATTATTAAAATAGATACATAATATATTATCATAAATCATAAAATTAAATTGTATAATAATATACGCTTGGGGCCATGGGATTTTCTTGGCTTTTTAATCGTGGACATAAAAACAGTGGAGACTACATGTCTTTTTTCCAGGGCAGGCTAAAAGGAGGCCAACATATATTAGGACAGGCACAGTCACACGATAGTGACACAAGCTGTGGAAGAGGGAGCAACACTGGTGTCTACGGTTTGGACCCCTCCCCCTCCACAACTGCCCCAACTTTAGACCTTGACGGCGTTGACGCTGTTAGCTGTTAGCCGATAATCACGATATGTTACATGCCCATGGATGCATAGCCCATATTTTCGCGAACGGCTCAAAATATAAAACGTAATTCGTTAACAACCTACAGTTATGATAATATTATTGATTTTCGTAATAAATTATTAGGTTTTATTAAGAAGCCATAAAGTATCAAACCAATCTATTTTAAAGAAGTTAAAAACTTCCAAAACAAAATGTCCTGTTTAACGAAGAAGTTTCAGGGCGGTCAACGACTGTTGAAATTAGAACTTAAAGCTAAGAATCAAAAAAATAATTTGCATACTTTGGCGGATAAGATCATCCAATACGCCGAGCTGTAGAAAAAAATTAGTATTGAACAAGACCATAATGAGTGTTTGTAGTCATCCACGTGTGAATCAAAAACTAAGTACGATACACACGCTTGTGCGTCGCAGGCAGAGATTAATGGACTACGAGGTGAATTAAAACAAAATTTTACTAAATTGTAGACGGTGGAACATCAATTACGAGAAGCGCGAGATGAAATAGTTAAGCGAACGACCGAGTTTAAGGAGACACTTCAAGAAACAACTAAAGCCCTATGCAAAGAGAAAAATAAACTGGAGAAGAAAAACGAGTAAACTTGAGAATGAGAATATATTGTTGGTCTCAAACATAGCGTGTAATAATACGTAACTATGCAATTCCTAAATGAAATACAATACGGTCAAATGTTAGCTCACAGTTTAAACCGACCGGTTAAACTTTTAGAAGTGACTAGTACAAGTTGCAACAAGAAACGGAAACTGAAAATTTAAGAACTCTTTGTTGGCAGTAAAAATGTTCACGACAAATCGTGAACTCAATGAGTTGATTAAAAAATAAATGAAATGAATTACATAGATGTGAATTTCTGTGTTATACAAAAAAAAGTGCGTTACATTGTGTTAACTAAAATTTGACTAGACAACAATTTGGCATGTTTGAATTTATTAGATCCAAAGCTTGGACATCATATATTATATTCAATGATGATTTTATAATAAAAACATTGGCGTTTGTGTTGCATTCCTAGTTGAAGTAATAATAAGAAATAATAAAAAATTGTCTCGGGTAACGTAAATTAGCTATAAGATGCCTTGTGCAATTTATTGAGATCTTATAAAGATATTTAATTAGAAAGCATTATTTTGTACATTATTAAAAACGTAAACATATATATTTTCAATTTTCAAAAAACTATCCTTTTCGAGTTTTTAAATTTTGATTTTAAATTTCAGTATGACAATATGACTTATTACTATTTAATATTTCCAAAAATTGTGTTAAAATCTAAAATATTAACCAAACGAATCGATATTACTAATTATTATTTATATAAGTATAAAAACATAATATGAACAATATGTACTTTTTATTCCAAAAAAAAAAAAAACCAAAAATCTGCATTATTGATAAATTAATTGTAAATTTGTAATATAAATGTGGATATATGATAATATATATATATTTACAAATTATTATTTGCTTTTGCTTATTTATTGAATTTATAATTGGAATTATGCAAATAATCTTTGTAGTGTCTCTGATTTTTCATATCAGCCAATTGTATATCCAACGGTAGTTACCTACTGTACTTTTTACAACACTAGTTACATAGTTAATATTGAATACATTACATACGTATTTTATAAATATTTTTTTTTTAAATCGTTCTAATCATAATTAGTATCGCAGTTATCACTCTATTCAATCACAAAGTTTATTTTTAAAAGTTCTATATAACATGAAGTATTTTTAAAAATAAAATTTAATATTGCTCATAATATATTGTTTAAATGGGTTTTATGGTTTTTAGGGGCTAGACTTTTAGCTAAGCTTTCCAAGCTCCCCACTTGCAATAGTTAAATTTTTCTTGTAAAATAAAACAACAAATTTTATATTACTATAAAGTGATTTATATAACAGGTATAAATGGCTAACATTTCGTTATCTACTCATAGAAGTGAGACGTTAGCGCTAATTTGCTATCAAAGTATTAGACACTGTTAGAATTACTGTGGTTAGGACCGCCCTTTCACACACCCTTTATTTCCAGCAATAAAAAGAATAGGTGTTTTTCTTATTGTTCACGTTTGAAAACAAGATCATCATCAGGTGGTTTAACAAAAACATAAAATGAAGTATCTATCTATCTATTTAAAATACAAAATTTATCGAAAAAAAAGAAACTCGACAAAAACAGATTACTTTTTCATATTAATATAGAACAATCGATTTCTTCAGACGTAAAACTACATACAAGTAATAAATTGACCTTATCATTGTCTTCAACACATATTCAATCATCGTCCTATAAAAATGAATTCAAAAAAAAATTCACAATAAAAATGAAAACAAAATATACATTTTATGATTCAATTACTTACAAAATATCCAATTGAAAAACATAAAATATTTCATCACAAACGGAAAAACCAAATTGTACTTTTACATAGTTGGTTTTAAATTTCAACACTAAATTATCGACAAATGCGGTTAAAATTTTAAATTAAAACTAAGGGTTCGGGTGGGCAAATAATAATGAATTCATTTTCAATAACTGCGCCGCACACCTGCAAAAACAGACGAATTATCGATCGTGCGGGAAACCGAAAAAATCGCAACCGGCTATGCACGCGCCATATCGGTCCGACGGCCGTCTGTTTTCCGTTTCCATATATAATTACAACAAACGGCTTGCTAAGTTTTCCCGGGAAACGGTTTGGTCCTGTGCGTATATACTTAATGACCGTGCAGCAGCTGTCCTAAGGTCGTTGCAAACGTTTCACGCGCTATAAAAATTAGCATAATTTCTAATAAACGTACAGCGATAGGCGCATAACCCGGGGCAAAATACTATGGATCCGTTAGCATTTCAACTACAACCTACGCGGGTTTCGGCGAAACGGCACGAATATCGTAGTGTAAAAAAAAAAAAAAAAATAATAATATTTTATCGAACAGAAATGTTCTGTATTATTATATAGGTACCTATATTATATTATGGTCATATTATTTTACCGTATACCGTACACGCGACGACAATAACGATAATAATAATAATAATAATAATAATAATAATGAAAAATCACTGGACGAGGGCGAAAGCGTTTTTCGGCGAGTGCAGTCGTATAGGTACCTTATATTCGTATAATAGTGGTCAGCAGCAACGGTACTTAGTATTGATCTCCGGTCCGAGCGCGCGTGGGACATCGTGCGGGGCGCGAGCGAGGACGTGTGTGTGTGTGTGTGTGTGTGTGGCGCGCTCGCGGGGCGAGTGGTCGCGGAGGGTGCCGTGTTGGGTGGCGAAGTGGTGCGGCGGGCGAGGGCGAGTGGCGGTGGCGAAGACGGCGGTCGGTGATGATGCTGCGCTCTCGGTATTTACGCAATTAGCCGGCTACGGGGCGGCCGAAACGCGCGGAGGGGTGAGCCGCGCACGCGCATTACCCGATCACCTGAAACTCGGCGGACGCTCCGTATAATAATAATATATAATATTATAACGTTATATTATTATATATATACGAAACGCGCCAGAGGGGACGCGGAAAAAGCCGGAGGCGCGTAGATCGCGATCGACGATCGGAATCGCGCGGGCGTACGCGCGACTGCTGCTGCGGCGGCGGTCGGTCCCGTCGTCAGCTGGTCGTTTATCATTTCGGTTATGCGGGACTTAACGCGCATATAATATATAATATTATATATATATATACGTATACGTTGTACGAAGACCTCCGGGCCGGAAAAATATATACACATTAACGATATTAAAACCATCACGGATGCGTGCGCGCATTATATATTATGTGGTTCGCGGACGGGTGCGCAAGAGTGTGTGCGAGAAAAAATATACTTCTAGAGAAAATATAGGAGAACGAAAATTAATCAAATTACGGCCCAACTGTGTGTGTGTGTGTGTGCGGTTTTTGACGAAATGGAGCGGAAATATTGGCCGGCCGTACGCGGGTTGACGATGTCATTAATTCTTGTCCGGTTTTGTTTCTACTGCAACGCACTTCCGCGGCGGACCCGGCCTATACGCGGTGGCCGTACACGGTTCACGTGTCAGAAATTAATAAATCCGCCGCCACTGCGACCAGGAGCGCTTTTTCATTTTGATAATGGATTTGCTCCGAGCTTTATACGTATACATATTATATATATGTGTGTGTGTGTGTGTGTTTGTACGATGCAGTGTTATAATATTATATATATATATGTATACCTGCTTCTCTTCCGTCATAATATACGCAAACAAATGTACACACAACGATATTATATTGAACGGGGTGGACGGTCCTCCTCCACGTGTTTTCTCGTTTTAAATGGCGCGGGAAATCGTGATGATGGGCTTTCCTGCAAGGCTGTAAACATACACACAGGACGCCGGTCCGGACGCGCGTGTAGTACCACTCGCGAAGACTACCACCCGATCCGATGCGTCACGCGGTTTACACGTGCCGATAAGCCCTGGCGGATATAGCTCGATATAATAATAATATAATGTAATATATAAGTCTCGAACAATTTTATGTGTGATGTTTTAAACGTTTCAAAAAACAACTTCAAGTATACTCCAGTGCGTAGACTTCGGTCTAACATCCCCGTTATTCGGTTATTTCGGTTATTTTGTTCGCTGTTATTGGCGTTATTAGAGATGCGTACCCGCGAACGGCGGTGGATGGCTTACGTTTTAAATTCATATCAATACTACAATACCACTGCCAGTACGCGTACCTTCGTATAAACTATAAAGGATTAAAAAATAAATAAATAAATACATTTTCGTTTCCCGACGAATAAAATAATATATATATTCTCGATTTAACGTTTTTCTAACAATACTTTGCACAGTTGTATTAAAGTCACATTAAGCTATACATATATATAGTCGAAAACCAAAAATAAATATATTACGGCAACGCCCGCCCACGCAAATTCGTCAATACAAATGTTGTTTTTTTTTCGAAAACATTATGTATAGTTTTCGATAACGAAATTAATGTTGTATTCTCGACAGGCACTTTGTATATAAACAAATCGATAAAGCTTCCATTGCTCACGATTGCTCTTATATATTCGGACAAAGGACAACCCCCGCTAATGGACATTGGCTATTCGATTTTCGGGAATAAAAAAAAAACGCCTGGAAGCGAATTTCCAATTTTTCAAAACACGAAAACAATTTATTTAACTAGCTGTGTAGTACTTCAAAACTAAAATATACATTATTTAATTTAATTCTAAAATTTAAAACACTGTAAGAATAAATTAAACGTTAAACTACTCTGTACAGCGATTAAGTACTTAATTACATACACTGTATCTAGTGGTTAATCTATTGAACAATATGTATATCTATTTATTTAAATTAAATAAATAAATGTAAACCTAACCTATAAATAAATATAAAATAAACAGTTTAATTTTTAATACTTATCTGCAATAACAAATAAAAGTAATGTTTCTATAATCTTAAAATATAAAGGCCACGGTGATATTGATTTATTCTGTCTGATTTTATAGGTATTTCTCAATTCGATGTTACAACATAGATACAGAGTAGCATTTAATTTAAATATTATTCAAAAAGTTTTATTATAAAAATATATTACGTATATAGTTTCAGCACTATACCAAACTATACAATTTTCACTTATTAATTACAATACATTGTTATATTTCTATAATAAAATGTATACTTAAAATTAAATTTTTGATTCCTATTCTTTAAGAAAATACGACTCAATAAAATTCGCACACAAATTGAATTACATAGTTACATATATATATATTTATTTATACGTCGTACTTTGTTGTTTCCGTTGTTTCAAACTATATGGCTGATGCAATTTCTGTGCACTTGGTAGTTATGGTACTTGGAAGACACTAATATTCTACAAAAGTATACCCTAGCTACTATACTACTTAATTTTGGAAAACACTTTTAGTTGGAAAAAAGTTTGTGCTTCAAACATTTTTATGATAGAAGAAATAAATAATATTGATTTGTTTACGTAATATAATCTAATAGAAATCGTAACACAAAACTATACAGAAATATGATGGCGACAAAAAATTAAAAATATTTTGAAATCTATAAAAAGTAATTGTAAATATTAAGAATTTAAAATGTTTATAAATATTTAGATAACATAGATATAATTTTAAATATTTGATATTATAAGAATAATATTATAATGTATAGGAAATAAGTATACATTATATAGATACTGTTTCGTAATACAAATCCAATATTATAAAAACATGAAATATAAGTTGGAAATTATACAACCGTACAAGATTACTGCGTTTTATTGTTGAACATAATGGCACTGAAATAAAACGAATTGCGCACAGCGATCATTTTTGGATTGGTTCTCAAACAAACAGATTTCTTTCAAAGTTAAATATTTGTGTTGCACACGACTAAAATGTAAATTACAGACACCGACATTCGTCGTGTGTACATAATAATATGTGCAATACCAATCAGTGTTTGTATTATCCCATACGTGCTGCAGGGTGACGATGAATGCACATATAAGACTCCTTTTGTGGACAATAGATGAGAGCTAAAATGACCATGTCCCTTGTACACGGCCCCGGTACATAATGATATACGATATATCGTGTAATATATTATTATGTGTGCGCTCGTTCGATTTCGGACGAATTCGGCGATAATAAGGACGCGTAGCGTACTACGCGTATAATAATTATTGTGCTGGTGCACTGATGCAGCTACGGAGTACGAAAATAGAAAAAAAATAGATGTTACGGGGAATATATACATACTCGACTTATAAATAAACCGGACCACGAGACGATTCATTGCCGTACAAAACGCAAAAAGGATCACATTTTGAGATTGAAAAATGTAATTTGTACCTAAATTTTTTTTTTATGTTGTCACGTAACACGTGTTATGAATATTGAAATTGGAGTTTAATACTCAATCGTTATATTATTAACTATACGAGTCATCTAATAAAGATATTATACAGCGTAAATCTAAAAAAAGTAACAAACAACTATAACTAATATATTTTATAACGTAAATATAATGCAAAATCCAGGGTATTTTATTTTTTGGATACAACAAACCGGACTTCCGGAAAATCGTCGTTATTTTTATGGGTATTTCTAGAAACTAACGCACATATTTTCATCGATTACCTAGTGTGTGATGTTGCGTATATTATATGTCTTTCTCTCTCGCTCTCTCCACTCCGATACGCTAAAAGACCCCAATCCTACACTCGTACGCGGCGTATTATTATTTTTCTCTTTCTATTCGGAAACTTTTTTTTGTCCGCCCGCCCGCCCGTCCGTACATCCCGCCAACGCAGGATGGCAATAACAATAATAACGCGCTCGACGGCGGTGGCGGACTCGGTGATTTTATGGCATGGAAAAAAAAAAGGGATACGGTCAGTCCGCGGAATTGATGGCGCACGGCTTCCTTTCTCGCCCAACGGTTTTTATTTTTAATGCATAATGTAATGGCATAGGAGCACCCCATACAACTGGTAAGGATGGGACGGGAAAAAACAACGTATGAGAGAAAATTTCCTTTTTTTTTTCTTTCTTGCTTTTCCTTCTTGGTGAAAATAACAAATCGTAAAACAAACACAAGCTCGGATATTATTCACCCGTGGCCATCGCATTGGGAGTACAAGGGGGTCATAAATTATGTAACAGGCCCCACACGAATATTTCCACATGACAGATACAAACCCTTAAGGAGAGTCGGCGGGGAATTTATTTTGATTATAATATCGTATTATTATTCGGCCGCATTAAAGACGTCTGTGGTAAGAAATCTAGAACAAAGATGGGATAAGGGCAAAAGAAAACTTTGCACTGTGAAAAATAATGGGTAAAACGAAAGGGTGAATTTTCAACTTGAATTATACAGGGTGAATGAAAAATTTCAACTACATTGAAAACAAAATACCTATATGCTCACATTTGGTTTCGCACTTTTCAATTTCAATGAATTTGACTTCAAAGGTATGGAAAAATGCAAATATAACTAATTTTTCAATTTTCAGTTCTAATACTGACTCTGATAAAAGTATTCCACATATTATTATTATTTTATTCGTAAATTAAAACCGAAATTAACAATTTTACAGTTTTTCCAAATAAATACCTATAATATAGAGTTCCAGTAATTTAAAGTTTTTCTTCACTCCTGTAAATATATGTTTAAATTAGTATATGCATGGATCGTATATTTTTCTAAATAAAAAATAATAAAAAAAATGTTAAAATGTATAAAAAAAAATAAAAATTATCTTTTTAATGATTCATAAATGAATGTTATGATTTATTTACTGTGATATAACCATATTTAACACACCAGTTACAATCTTGTATAAACATAAAATAAATTAATCATTTTTTAGAATAAAATTTACAATAATTATCTGTATAATTAAATTATGCATTTGTTTTTATTTCTTGTTAATTTTTTTAATACGTGACTATTGTATCAAGTACCTGCGTAAGACTAAAATATTTACTTACATTTATTTTACTCTAATTAAATAACGGTTATTAACTTAGTACTATAAAATACCATATTAACAGATTTCATTAGATACCCAGTTACGGATTTTGGGAGACGAGACGATAGAGATTATTTTTCCGTTTTACATATCATATTTTACATTGTTTAGGTTATAAGTCATTATATTTTATAACTAGGTATAAAAATCTAACTTTTGTTTTGGGAAATTTAGTGATAAAAAAACTTCCATACAAACTAAAGTAACAAAATACAGTTCAACGATATATTTTTATTTTTGATTATTTCATTATACAATCATATATTTAAAAATCCAACAAACACTAGCTACTGAATTTCTCAGTATAAAAAACCCAACCATAAAACTGCACCATAAAATAACCGAAGGCATATAAATAAAACAGATGAACACATTCATGAAATGTAAAGCCGTAAACTTTTCGGTTATTGCCATTTCATTCCAATGTGTATGTTTTATAAACACCCACGGACCTGCCTATTTTTCCATTTTTTTTTTTACTTTTTACAATCCCCTAAACGACCGTTAAGTCACATAAGGGCAAAGGCCATTTAAAAAAACGCTCTCACCCTCCGAGGGTAGATTATACGTATTCATTTTAAAGTAAAAAAAAATAACAAACCTTGGGCATATAAATATATTATGTTTGGTCCACCAAATACGTAGAGGGTTCACTATCCAAAAGTGGAGTTTAATATTTAATAGAGTTAAACGTGTTTATGTACACAAAAAGCATCTAAAAAATCGTATACTAAACACTAACTCGGTTTTAGGCAATTGATCGCCAAAACACTTAAAAAAATTATTTATTATTCCCTTTCAAAACTTACTCAATACCTACTCCATATAAGTGAAAAAACATTTTTACTCTACTTTTATTTGATTTTACGTTTAATTCCTAAAACCGATGTTAAAACGATTAAAAAAAATAAAGTTTTTTATTAATATAATATATATAAATGTTATATTTTATTAATAATAAATATAACATGTATGGTTGAATATTAAAAAATATAATGTTATAAGTTAATATAATTACAATTCTTTTTATTTAATAAATACTTGCAATTGAGATAGAAACAGCAGCATTATAAAACTAGTATAAAATTATTGAGTTAAATTAAAATAAAACCAACTACATTTACTGATATCGGTATTTGGTATACTATTTAGTATTTAGCTATTATTACATTAATACAAAAACGTAATTTTTTTAATCATTTTAACATCGGTTTTAGGAATTATTATATTTATATTATACTACACTAATCTCATCATTGTATATGTATTATTCGTCATAATGTACGTATATTAGGTATCATAATATTATAATATAATATATATCCACTATTTTGCACCGGAAACAACTTGACATCACACATGAAACATTTTTGGTATTTTGAATTTTTGAATATTTGATAGTTTCCGTGAAACTGATAACACTTTTTAGTACTTACATTTTAATTATATAAGTACGCATAAATAATAGCTATACATACATTTATTAAACATAAGTATAAAGCTTTGTATAAATAATTCCACAAGGTAAACTTATTTCAATGTCTTGTATAATATATAAGTCCAACATTTTCTACATTAGGAAATTTAGTTAGATATATTTCTCCCTTGGGACTAAAAAGAGGGATGATGTATCACTAAATCTATTGGGACTAGTAACGTTTTTTGATTGCCGATTTTAAATAGGAATATCTACCCCGAGGATATTTTATTCCTCTCGTTTTAAATGTATTGGTATTTTATTTATAAACATCAGACGAAATCGATTTAATTTGTATTTTAATAATAAAATATATATAGATAAAAATATCTACCGTATAAAAATATATTATCGTGATAACTATTATTTATAATTAACATTTATAAAATTTACATTCCAATTAAAACACAGAAAAATAATGTTTATATTCATTTAAGGAAATTTGAAAACTACACAATTCAACTACTTTTCAAACTATTTAATTCAAATAATATTACATTCATATTTTTATATAAATACCAATAACTGTATAACCCGACTCAACTTGGGAAAAAACAAACTTAAAATACGGTGCTACATCGGTGTATCTCGGTTTTAGATTACCTACATCGACTAGAAACGACCCAATCAGCATCAGTGTATCTAGCTTTGTGAACTAATTATACTGCAAGATGGGCAATCCGCCAGTGGTGGATTGGATATAGCACTTAGTATATTTTCGAATGTGATTCTAACTACACTCTAAACTTATCTGATATATTTACAAAAATCTTCTGAAACTTTTGTCAAAATTAGTCAAGTAGCTTTAGAGTCATTATGAACATAGCCTTTTCGTAATAGGTATATTTGAATAACAAACAGTTAATTAAACATTATAAAAAAAAATTCAATTTTTATGAGCCAAAACGAAATTCTCGTGTAGACGCCCTAAAATTAGTTGAAAAATAAAGCAAAAAACACTCCAAAGTCTCAAAGAATATGTGTGCAAAATTTAGTGCCAATTTATTGGTTCAATAATTTCAAAGTCCAAAAGTTGTACAAACGTAAATTAATTTGTATATATAAGTATCTATATAGGTATACCTATATAGATGTATCTACACATGTTCAACTTCTTCTATTCGAATCTTACATTTTTTATACATAATAATGGTAATAACTTTAAAATGTTTATAGCTCAAAATCTATTTTATAATTAATAAATTTATCTAACGAAAAAGGTATTAGAAGCCTGCCAGGTTCAAGATATCTCTTCAACTACATAATTTTAGTGAAATAAAATAATATTAGTAAATTTATAAGGTTCGACAATCTTCATATTTTCCTATCGTACATATGCATAGGTCATATTATTTTATAATATAACAACTCTGTGAATCTGTGAATATTATAAAGAATAAAAAAAAAATAGAAAATTTAATATTTAATATGAAATACTCAAATTTAATCAACCGATGATTCCCAGGTGGCATGTTTGCATTAATATTTAAGTCTGAAACTATAGCTTTATCGGGCTTTCTGCTTCCTAAAAAAAATTGAGTATATTTACCACAAAAGAAAGTGAATGAATCTTTTTAGAGGGATTAACGAACCAGTGAGCTTATATCACCACACAAAGGCCACCCTTCTACACGAGCGTCTGTCAATCGTCGATATTATCGACTTATCTCCGTACACCATACGCCGAAAAAAAAAAACAAATTAATTTTCGCAACAAGCAATAGGCGTCGTGGCAGCCGTGGCAGCTGATTGTGAATTAAGAACGTGCTTGCACGGCGCATAGGGTGTGTTGTTACGTTATGTGAGTAGAGCGGTGGTGATGAAAATCCACTCTCTTCCATAACTTTTTTCACCACGCGCGCGCGCAGGTCATTAGGAGACCGGACTTTGCAGGAGGGACCTCCGCCCCTGACACCCCAATTTAATTTATGCGGCATCACACGCGGCCGACCCTCGATTTTTCGAGCACCCGAGACACGATCGTGATCTGATTCTAAAAACAACCGCCTCGTTTTTTTTTTTATACTCTTTAACCACTCCTCCCTTCAACCATCACCACCGCCACCAAACCCTAATCTTGCTCCAATCATTACCACCGTCGGTGGGTTGTTTTTTCCTGTATCTACACCCTTCCGCTCTACCCTTTGGTTTTTATTTTTTATTCCTTGTATTGTAAATGGGTTTATTAATTCGGACGCCATTTTCTTCCGAGACGGCAATGTTCAATGAGAAATTATCACCGTCTTTTTACCACGTGACTTACACACACACAGTATATACGTACATTTACTTCTCTTTCCCTACGCATCTCTGGTATATTTCAGAATTTGTAGGAGAAAAAAAACAACAACTTTTCCGGACGCACAAGGGGTTGCTGTTGCCGCCGCACGAGCGTAGGAATAAGCTTAAAGGAAGCCTTAATGCCGTTTCAGCGTAGTTTCGCCCTCTGAATAATCAAAATTTATGAGTTTCGTACGAACCCTGCGAAATGACGGTATTCTATCCCGACACCCTTCCCTGTCCATATCCCTTCAAACACCCCTTGGCCGCAATTCACGTGATCACAATATTATATGTAGCCAGGGACGACCGCCACCGTCGCCGACAGTGCGTGTGCGGACCCCACACGTATTGGTCATGTGTTACGCTGCTGGACAACAACATTTTGCCATTTACAATACAAAAAACAACGTTAGCTTGCAAAATATAATAAATATTACAAATTTGTCGAATATAATATTGGTATACTATAATAGTAATATTATAGTCTAAACTCCAACAAATTTATATATTTCATGATTTCAAAATAAACGTATATTTACGATTAGTACTAATTATTTTCTTTAAAACAATTCGGAGAGTCCTAGAGATAGCCCTTTATAGACAATAAAATATATCATCACTATTGACATTATAATATAATCAATTCATGAGTTGATAATATCTCTAAATACTTAATAGAAATAGGTAATACATCATCATCATACTTTTCAAAATATTATGATTTTATAGATTGTTCATATAAATTCTTACTTACTTATTTTAAGCATATTTGCAATCACATGCCACTGTTTACAGTTCCTAAAAAAACAATATTAATTTATTTTTGTTATACAAATATGAATTTTGTCTTTATATATTTGTTATCAACTTAACCTACGAGTTATGACCACTATTGAAAATAAAATAACTGTTGAAAACATTAGACACCCATTATTAACCTGTAAAAATTGGACATTTTATACTTTTACATAGTTTCATATAATTTATCAATATTAATATAAGTACTTTAATAAAGTAAAAATATATTTTCTAAATAATTTCCTTTAAGATCAAAAAAATTACCGAGAAATTACGGGGAAAAAACAATGCAATATGCAAATTATGGCAACCACGTAATTTAATGAAGCCGATTACTGTTAATTTGTTAAATTTAAAAAAATAGATACTTCAAAAGTTAAGTAATTGTTCATTATACAATTAATCAAATTAATTTTAAGCAAAACAATATTTAAAACTTTTATTAGGTATTGGAGTTACGATAAATTATTTTTATTTTGCAATACTATTTTTAGATTTTTTATGTACATAATTTGTAATATTAATATATCATACTTTATAATTCAATTTTTACAGTATTGATTTTAATTTTATATTAGTTTATACTGCTAATTATTGATTAAATATACATTGTATATACATTGTATATTTAATCAAAGTCACTATTACTAAAGTAATTAATTTTAAAATGTCAAGATATTTAGAATTTCCAATAATTAATATTCTATAAAATAGTTAAAAATAGTGAGAAACTCGTATATAACCCGTACGCGAGCATTCTTTTTTAACATCTTTATTTCTTACTTGTTTGTGATACAAATATTTACTATTAGTATATTAAAATGAATGTATGTATGCATGATACTTATCATAATTTCTTTCAAATATAATAACACGCCCATCCACTTAACTCTTATAGTATCAGCGCTTTTCTAAATATATTTTTATGAATCATTCGATTACCAATTTACAAATTGTATAAAAGTGTTAAATTATCCTTTAGAATATTTAACTAATTAATGCTGTTTAAATATTAAATATTATTTCAATACACAAATGTCAATCCTCAGTTATTTGGTTATTAATATACTGTATAATATTATATTAACAATTATTAATATTTTTAAATGTCTGAATAACACACCTATTTTCAATATGTTTTCATATATAACTACGTGTATTCAACGATTATTTGCAGCACAAGTTTAGGGATGAATTATTATAGTAGAGTATGCACTCCCCCATCCAAAAGCGTACGCACATAAGGGACAGTAAGGTTGGTGTTTGGACAGACACTGAAAACGGAAGTTTAATGGGCCTCGCTGACACAAGAACAAGGCGAATGCAAAGACTTTTTTCTTCTACACGTCCCCAAGACAATTTTTCTAGCTAGACTTCCCCTCTACCTCTTTATTTTCCTTTCCACCGCGCTAGTATTCCTTTTTACCGGAGGCCCCGGCGTCGATTTATTTTGATCCCGTTTTGTAACGTGTCCCCGGGGACGGGCTGAAAATCGTTTCTTGGACAAAAACTAAAGGGACTTAAAGCTCGGAAGAATGATTCAACACTGTCGTACGTGCATTATCATTTTCCCTTTTGCCCACCCTATACTAGCCCAGCACGCACAAAAGCATACCATTCCATTTCACCAGTGTGTCTGACGCTGAACCACCGACGCTATTATATATTGTTTACGCTCTGTCGTCTACTTTACCTTTTTTTTTTTTATGATACCACGCCGACGAGGTTTCGACTTTCATATTGTATACGAATATTATTCAAGCATCTAGCTAGAGCACGACGGCATTTTAAAACGATAAAATAATGAAAATATTTAAAAAATATTATTTATTCAAATTAACACTATAACAAATAGCAATCCGTTGAGTAATCTATGTGAACAATTTCAATTGATTAAAATTTTTTAATTTATACTAACTACGTAAAATTATAATTTATTCACATACGGTATAAATTTCAACATGATATTGAGATATATTTTTCTCAATTATGTGGTTTGTGTCAATGCATTATGCATCTCAGTCTCGTGAATGTATAATATTATACAATATTACATATATTACCTATTAAATACAATTGCATTTCAATTGTCTTACAATAGATTATAATAATATGCTTACATAATAATAAAAAAACAATGTATCACCCACATTACTCGTATGTACATTATATGTGTATTACAGATAAGTGTGCAACAACAATAATAATTAACCTCGATTCACAAATAAATTAACTAATTCGACTTTAGATTTTTTTTTTTTTTAATTCAATTTATAACAAATCTTATATTTAATTTTAATTATGATATTTACCATGTTGCAATAAGAACAGGCGCCTTTCCACAAATACGATTTAAAATTAAAATCATTTCATTACTGCAGATAGGTACCTAACCTACTAATTTCTATATCGCAATATTTTTAATGTTATGCTATTCACACAATAATCCATCAATAATGACAATTCGTTTCCGTCTTTCAAAATCTATTTAAATCATATATACACTTGACGTAATAATTTGTCAACTATATTGGACATCGATAATGTTAGGTATTGTTCGTTTCGCATCATATCTTATAGGCATACTCGTTTGTATCGTTTCGTGGCAAACAAAACGAATATACTAACACGGTTTACCCGAGTTGAATGCAAACTCGGCTGTTCAACGTGCTCGGAGATAAATCAACATGATTGATTCGACTTCAGAAGCAAACATTAGCCATATAATATACGCGTGTATACTGTGTGTATACAGTAGCGGGCAGCGGTCGTAGCGGAGGGGAAAATTTCAATTATCTTTAATAGACGGTAATTCTATACTTCCCCTCCGCCGGTCGCCTCCTCTGTGGTTAGCTCTGCAGGGATGTTATTATATATGGCGCAGAACAACATAATGCTCGAGTGAAACGTTAAACGGCACCCTGAATCCAACAGTAATTGCGTTTATATAAAATGGGCGTTTAGCTGACGGAAATAGTCCAAAAAGATATTGCAGGAGAGGGCATGGGGGAAACCGTGGTAGCGTTGGTAGTCGGTGGACTATTATTTCTGGAATTCGGTTCATTGAGAAATTAACCGATTTTGCCGATTACACGCATCCAATCGCGGGTAGTGCGCTGCAGCGGTGGTGCTGTAAAATGCTACAAGTATATGATGTAGGAAATCATCTCGGGGTGCCTTCGTTTGACGGAAGTTGGCAAAAGTCCTCGTCGAATGCGATTAAAAATACCGCGAGGCAAACAAAGTTTTAGAAAGCGACACGATAAGCCAATAAATCATATCAACTT
Organism: Rhopalosiphum padi; assembly: GCF_020882245.1. Lineage (NCBI taxonomy): Eukaryota > Metazoa > Arthropoda > Insecta > Hemiptera > Aphididae > Rhopalosiphum > Rhopalosiphum padi. Next base: position 88,134,336 of record NC_083597.1, read on the forward strand.
GCAGACATATATATATTGAGTCCAAATAAATTATTACGAATAATATTAAGATTTAGGATTATTGTTCAAAAATAGGTAATACCAATAAATGGAAGCTTTTAAATACCTGTATGTCATTATAATTTGCATATTCAATTTGCATAATGTAATTATAGATGTAAGAGACAGATGTAAATTAATATTATAATAATATTATTGACAAATCGCTACCGCCAAGACAATAGGTACCTCTTATCTCACGCTTGTGAAATTATTATTCACAATAAACTAAGTAAATCGCTTTTCAATCAAAAGACTTAAATTGTTCGACTTTAATTTTATTGAATAATTATGTCTAATGCATCGGGCCATGTTTATTATTTTTCAACGTTAGCTAAGTTTATTTTGTTCATAACTTATAATGAATCATAAGAGTCAAGTGTTATTATGCATGCCGTTTGTAATAGTTCGAGTATTATTAATCAATGTGATTTAATTAAAAATATTATAATTATTATGTTGTACCTAAATCGCTATATTAAAAAAAAAAAAATTAAAGATATCGATTATATATTTTAACGTACGACATTTAGATTATCGTGTATAGATATATGAAAAATCTTAATTGCCTATATGTGTTATGCGATCGATTAAAATAAATACAATATTTTTATTAAAACTAATCATTGGTCATTTTAATACATAAAACGGGTTTTCTCTTGAAACGGCTACATATTTATGGATTTTTTTTTTAGTGGTGAACACGACGGGTAAGGGGCAACGCTGGGAAAACGATTTAAACAATTTCTCAGTTCACTGAAGACGTTCAGCGCGGTGAGCATTTATAATAATAATAACATGCCCGCGAAAACGTCAGTTGCACATTATTCTACCGCCGCCGCCGTCGCCGCCTTTTCCCCCGTTTGCATCACATGCGCGCCGCCGACTTACTATACTTACATATTATACATTTATACACATATATATATATATGTGTGTTTGTGTGTGTGTGTATATATACAGTTATCCGGTCTATGTATATATGTATGTATGTATTTACGCGGTGCGCTTGCGCCTGCCGACAATTATGTTTATTCACGCTCTGTGCGCCCGCTCGCCCGCCGCCCGCCCACCGTCATCGACGCCCGCGAACCCCCGCAAAAAAGTCTGCGAGTATATATATATATATATATATAAATGCGCGTGTGCGTAAGTGTGTACGCCAAGTCGGTCGTGTCATTCCTTTCTTTTTCTCCGTCCCTTCACATCACTCTCTCTCTCTCGCCCTCTAACCCTCTCACTCTCTCTCTCTCTCTCTCGTCTTCCGCCGCCCCACATCTACCCATAACTTTCTTCCTTATCCGTTCGGCCTTTTTTCTTCTCCCACCGGATTCACCCCCTCTCGTTTTACCCTCATGTCGCTCGCTCACTCACTCTATCTCTCTCTTTCGCCCTCTCTCACTCTATCTCCGTCTATTCCTCGTATTTTGTTTCTCTTTCTTATATTCTCTCTCCCCGTTGACAGCCGTCATTCTCCCGGACACCGCGCCGCTATACACACACACACACACACACACATACAGCAATAGTCCCTCTCGCGATCAATACCCACACACCGCTGCCCGCTCCTCCTACATGTATATCGTATACACATACATAAAACCATTGTCATTGTTATTCAGTGCGTACTATAATATACGAATATATATATATCATATTATATTATGTATTGTGCACGTATATGCAGCGTATTTATATATTATGCGAGCCGCATATATGACTATATATATATATATACGTATATGTGTATACGAGCATAATGCTTGCATAAATCACACTGGTCAAACGACACCGCGGTCGTAGGTACCTGTATCCACCCCCAAACCTCTTTAAAAGCCCACACTGCGGACGGCGTGCAAAGTCATCGTGTAGCATATCGTCCGGACGTTCACGGGCGTGCAGTAAATATTATTGCATCGATGTCTAATGTCTAATATATTATTGTTTAATCGCTACAAACACTGCAAAACCGACCTCCATCGTACTGGTACCGTAAACGTTTATCGATGATTCCACAAATCTCAATACATACGCGGCAAACTACCAGAACTCGCCGTTTATTTCAATGCTATTTAAAACTCATCCGGTAGATTTATATAACTAACCTATTAGCTACCTTTTGTCGAACGTGTTCACTGGGTAGGGTTGTCACATTTGACAGAACGTGACAGACTCAACTGTTATGAGTGTTATGACATAATATTTTGGGATATACCTATGTCAATGCATCATTTGTCAATTCGCATACATCAATATAATCATCGTGAAAAAGTATTACTCGTCGCGTAAATGACAACATAATACTAAGAAATGTATTATTGGATAACATATATTTTGTCGTCTGTTCGTGCATCCTACCCTAGTGTCTTAAAAATAATTAAGTATAGTAAATTGATATAATAATATTCGTCATTACTCATTACTCATATTTCTACACAAAACAAAACTCATTCACGCCATTGTAAAATCAATCACATTCATCGGTGCTCCGATTAGAATTTATTTAAAAGCATAATTTTAATTCTGCTTCTGGAAATTCTTAATTTATCGCATTCGTATTCACCACAAATTTTCCTAAGTCAATTATTGCGTTCTTAGGACTTATCCATTGGTAGTAATTTGTTTAAACCTCGCAGTAACTACTGCATTGTTTTGTCTAGTTTAAAGTTGTGCGTTATTGGTAAAAAATTTGAATAGTAAAAAATGTAGGTACCATCAGAAAATCAATTTTTACATTCTTTCGTATAAGTTTTAATAAAACGTTGTTTTGAAAAATTAATATTCTATCGGAATTTATATCATTTTCATGTCGTAAAAACAAATTTCCATCGATGATTTTTCTCATTTTTTCATGTAGAGTAAAACGTAAATCGGTTTGATCGTTTGGTAAATTACGTTGTTGTTTACGTACACTTTGTAATACGTGATACCGGCGTTACCGCTCGAGTCAGTATATTCTATAGGGATTTGTGAAAGTACTGTACCTACTACTATTAGCTACATTTACCTAATACTATATTTTTTAAATTTATTAAGTGCTTTTTAACATAAATGCCTGTTGAACTGTTGTTTCGAAATTTTTTAGTATTATTCCGTCCACTTAAACGAACTCATCCGCGACATTTGTTTTTCTTAGTATTGGTTACCTTTTCATACAGATTTAATGCCGTAGTGTTTTAATTTAGAAAAACTGTATATTTGAAGGAAAAATTGAAAGTATAGTATATCCTTTTTTATTCAGGATTCAATAAAATATACAAATAGCTCTATTATTTTGCAGGTAATTACAAAAAATATCATAACTTAATAGATATATTTTTAATTTAAGTTAACATTATTTCTCATTTTCGTCAAATGTGACAAAGACAAGTCGACAACTGGATCCATAATTCGTGACAATAATATAATATGATAATACACGATAAATTGACGTGCAACAAATTTGAACAGCATTGAATTAACGTCGCGTTGAATTGACATGACGCCAACGATTTTATCGCCTTACTGATCGTATTATACATATAGTATAGTGTATAGACTATAATAGTGTATATATATGCAATAAGTATAATTATAAGCCTTCAAATATTATATATTCGTGGAAACAGTGAATAGCTAGTTAGAAAAACGTAAAAAAAATAACCCAAATAAGGTGAAAATATTTCTTTAACAATTTGAATAATGCTTATAGCGATTTGACTCGCATAAATATTTAATAACTTAAATCGTAAAAGAAGTGATGGATAAGTTAAAGTAATAATAATATGAAAAAATTAAACACAATTTCAAAATTGCTTGTTTACTTAGTTTATACTCGTGTATAGTATTATATCAGAAAACATCTTATTAGAGTCTAAAATCAAAATAGTTTTTAAAGTGTGTGGAATGTGGATACAAAGACCAAAAATTAAGGCGAAACAAATCGTATAAAAACGATTTGATGGAATAAGAAAAGCATATGATGGCAGGCCTCATGGATAACGACCGTTTGAAGACAGATAAAAGTATAAAACCTACACAGCATTAACTCAATAATGAAAATAAAAAAAAAAGAGAATACAACAGGAAATATACTATATCTCACAGGGAAAACGGAAACCCGAAATTAAATTCTTCGTTGAATTCTTGCTTGTTCCGGGGGCGAACAACACGCGAAATCCGCGGCAAATAGGCCAAATTATTCTTCTATATTGGTCGGAGGGAGTTGTATCTATGTGTATATGTGTGGGTTTTATCTCTTAGAATAACGACTAATTGAATCCCGCTCAACACGTGAAGAGAGCCAACCGCGTACATGTGAATAGCGGGGTAAGACACAATCTGTAGTAGTATACTAAGGGGAAATACGCGTGAATCAAAATATAATTAATGGATAACGATGGAAATGTTATCGTAAACGGCTGTAAATGTGCAGGAAAATTCCACAATAACTAATGCCTAAAGAAATAATTATTTTCGTTTTGAACACATTATATAAGATATATGTTTACTGTTTGTGTATTGTATATTACAAACAAAACATTATATTTAAATTTCCATTATAGTTTTACTTTCACAGTATAAATAATTTATCAATAATATTAGTTGATCAAAATACTACACAATATTAGCTATAACTTTAAAAAAAATATATTTATCTTAAACTAATACTCGTATAATAGTTAGTCAAACGAATATTAGTTTAGTATACTGGACAGACTAAACAGTTTATAAATTTTAATAATCCATTGTATAACACTATGATAATTCATTTTTTACACAAAAATATTAAGAAAAAACATATTTTATGATAGAAATTACCATACATCATTTTAATTCAGGTTATATTAGTAAAACAATAAAAAAAAAATGAATTTACTTACACATCTGCATTATCAATTACTTCCGTGGATTAATAAGGATGAAATACTTAGTACCAACTACTTCGATTACATTTGTTGATTATATCATTTTAATAATTATACCTACGCAATAAATTCTATTTTTACTGCAATATTTTCTATTGAATTATTTTTTAATTAAGTTTAAACAGAGCATAATTAATCCAAAACTATTAAATAATTGCATTTCTACACTTAAACGAACTAACTACGTTTAAATAAAATTAATTAATCAATCAAGAATACTAAACTATCCAGAAAATAGCTTGTATATTAAAATTAGATAAGCTTCTATGTAAGCAACAATAGTTATAAAATATAGTTTTTCTCGCTCTTTAAGAACGTTTATTTATTTATTTTTCCATTTATGAAAACCATTTATCTTATAAAAAAAACTACCCCCGAGTGTACCAGAAAATCGTTTTCGGATCATACACTCGAAAACTGTGGCTTTTGACAGATTATCATACACGCGAAAATCGTTGACAATAGTTTTCCGGTAAAAAAGGGAGGGTTAAACTTGAATGGATAATTTTGTGGAATAATCGAAAGCTAAGGAACTTATGTGGAGGTACAGAGGAAAAAAGCACGGCTTACTTAACCTCTGTGACCGCTATGCACGCCAAGGGAGAAATTTCTATTGATAAAAAAACCAACCCCGACTGGTGGCCGAACGGAGAGGGATCGCCCATTCTAATTCGTATTATTTTTTTTTTATGTATACATGTATAAAAAATAACCGAATAGGGGGGCATCATTTTTTCGAGGGGCTGAATCCCGATAACTGCAGAGGGAAACAACTGGAGGGACAAGCCCATCCCGACAATATATTTTTTATCAGCTATTGTTGTTTTGTTGCCTTAGAGGAGCCATCCAAACCATTAGGCCGAATTGAGAAAATATTTATATATATATATATATATATATATATATTTATTATATGCTTTTCTACGTTCTTATTTTTTTCTTGTTTTTGCCCTCGTTTTATATCGCTGACCGTATCTACCATGTAATTGAATTATATTCGGCAACTGTAGTGTTGCCCCTTGTCAAAGGGTGGGTTGTTGTCTTTATTTTTCTTTGCTTTTGAAATTCAGTAATATTAAATCAATCATAATATTATTACCGTTTTCTCCTTATCTCGTTCATAAGTGTATTGGACGGCGAACTGTATAGGCAACATGCCCAATATATATCAAGAAAATGTCCGTCCACTGCAACGTACTCGTATAATATACTTATTACGAAAAACAATTGTATTTGAGACCTGTAAAATAAAAACATAAACTGATGTAAAATTCATGGTACAATAACAAAAACAAAAATTGCTACTTTTTACACAGTTATTATTTCTCATATTATATAATACGAATATATTGCCATATTGCGCGTTTTATTGAATAACAATTAACAATGGCAATACGGATTAATAGTTTTTGTTTTAATTATTTCAAATATAGGTAATCAATTAATTATGTAAATACTCATTAGTTATCCAAGAGTCGGATATTAACAGTTTAATAATAATTTATTAATTTCCATAAACAATTTAAAATATTCAAACTTATAATATTGGATCAATGAACAACATTGACATGTTAATTACAATAATCATAATAATCAACAGCATTATTTTACTATATTTACTGTCTGGATCATTTAAACCTGTCTCAAAAATATAATTAATAATTTTAAAGTTACTTTTAACTTGAAACTGATGTGGAAAAAAATAATCGTATACATAAAATTCAGTTTATTGAGATCACGTACGCGGATTTTAAGGACGAATTAAAAGTTTTGTACTATTTTGTAGTTCAATCTACATATATAAAAATGCCAAATGGTATTTTAGTTTGGCATTAGAATATTATTCTTCGAAATCAATGTTCACTTTTTATAGTTTCTGATCAAAACAATCGTTTAAGATATTTTTACTATATAAGTATTCAAAGATTTCTTTGTTCAAAATATGGTCAGTTAAGTAGTTTTTAAAGACTCCCTTTAAATAAAATATTTTAATAATTACTAAAATTTAATTTTTTATTTTAATTAGGTACTCCATAATCATATTGATAGTCCCTACGACCTACATACATAGTAGTTAAAGAATAAAGATTAATATTTTTTTTTTATAGTTATAACCATATAGGTGATGTGTATACTGTATAGTGTTTTTATCACTAATAAAACCATACAACTATAATGGAAATTAAAATATAATGTGTAATATTTAATATATCTTATATATTTAACATGTATAAAGAATGAACTAATTAAGCGTACAAAAATTGAGTTTTCGAGTATATTTTTCTTAGTTAAAATAACGGAGTGCTCAAAAATTATTATTAAAAACATTAAACATCAATTTGTCAGACTTACTAGTTTCCATTAATAATAATAATAAATTATTTATTACAATAATTTTTATCACATAAATAGTATAAAATTTACTAGTTTAACATTTTTAAATGCAAATAGGTATTTTCCAAAATAGCAACTTTTGCCGGTGCTTTACTGTCATTCATCGGATAATGAAACAAAACACGAGTAACTTTTAATTTCTTATGTTTTAAATTGAAATTATTAAACATAATAAATTAATAATATAAATAGTACCTATCATATTATATTACCTATATAGTAAAATAATATTACCTACCAATGGCTAAAATGTAACTCGAATATTTGTGATATTATTTTTATATTATGTGATTTATAGAAGAGAACTTTTTTAATTAACAAATTTTTTTATTCCAAATTCTAAATACAAATTTATATTCAGTAAAAAATATTAACAGGAGTGTGCGGTGTAATAGTAATAAATTAATGTATTGATTTAATGTATTTTTATTAGCTATAGCTTACTCAAAAATCTATAAGAAGGTACGCATTAGGGTATCTCAGGTGGAGTATGAAATCAACTTTTAAAACAATAGATGAAAAAGTGGAATTTAGTAAGTTAATAAAACAGAGACTGAAATTGTTTGTTGTATTCATTAATTTATCTGTTTAGTAAAAAACAAAATATAAATTAAACAAAATGGTTCTAGCTAAATTTTAAGGAATTAAATTATGCAAATTACGTGGGTTAAATTAGTCAGGTTTTAATTTTTGTAAATTTGGTTCAAATTCTGAGATAAATTTAATTCGTAGTCTTGTTATTTAAAAAAAAATACTGCAAAAAAAGTAGCTTGCCTCCAGAGAGAATTGAACTCTCGACCCCTGGTTTACAAGACCAGTGCTCTAACCACTGAGCTATGGAGGCTCATGAACGACGTGGCACAAATAGTTTTACTTAAGGCGATAGTATATTTTATAAAAACAAACATAATTATAACTTTTTACTAGGTATACGATATTAGTATTACTTTACGACAGTAAATAGGCAAACAACACTCATATTTAAAATCCAAATACTGGCTGCTGATAGCGTATCGATCATAAACATCAAAATATCCTTATAATTACATAATGTTAACGAATTAAAAATAGGTAATGAAATTAATACATATTTTACCTAGGTACCTACTGAGGTTTAGAAGTTTAATCATCAATTTCCACTCTGAAATCATAAAATAACTACAATATTATCATTATGTTTAAACTTAATAACTTATAATATAGGTAGTATAAACTATTAGAGACTATGTAGGTATAGAATAATAAATTCAATATTCTAAGTCAAATTAAGATTATAAGAAGCAATTTCTGAAGTACTTTATAAAATAATAAAATCCCTAATAATGTAATAATTAATAGTATGCCATTTCAACATCAGTATTGCCAATCTATCTATCTAGCTATTTAAGATTTAAATTCATCAAACTAGGTAAGTGTTATGGTTTTACCAACATTGTAGGAATTATGAGTCGATATTAATGGTTTTGTCTTTTTTAACTCCTTGATGTCAAAATAATTTAAGTTAATTTAAGTAATTACCTTTATCAACTTATTGTAAACGATCCGATATTCACAATATCATTTAAATTTACAAATACCTACCTTAACATTGACTGATAGAACAATATTAGCAGATATCTAGATGTAAACAAGTAATAAAATCAATAGATATACACATTAATTTACCCTTGTAAGTTATAATATTTAAAATGTTGATTAGGTACGTATTGTGTTTGTGTATAGGTTAGAAATACATAGATGACAACATGAAATGAGTATCAAAATCTACAAAACCTTTAAGAACCACCCGGTTAGGTTAAAACTTTTATTTGAAGATCATAAAAAAATAAGAAACTCTTTGTTTGTCAACATTAAATACCTAATGTGAGACTTTGAGAGTGCATGTAATATTGATTTGAGATATTATACCTACATGTAATTTAATTATTCGTCGCCTTTTGAAGGGACAGATAAAAATTGTTTACAAGCTACAGTTCGGATCTTATATTATACAACAACTATAAAATATTATAATTATAACTATCTAATCTATTTATTTACTTACAAGTCAAGAATTAGGCAAAAATAGTGTTGTAAGTAACATATCATAATTGATGTGATCTACTTGTAAAGCACACCGGTGTCTTAAGCAATCTACCATTAAAATAAACTGATTTTTTAAACAATCTACCAAAGTATTTTTGTTATTTACCTAACCTAAACCCACAACGTGATAAATATATCAATAATATAATTGTCGTAGGTATCAATTTTGCAAAAACACGCACCTCTAACAACAATGAAGTCCATATTTAATAACAACCAATAATTTCGTACTTAGACACACCCATCATATTATTCATATTCATTCATATTTTTAACACATAAATTATTTTATTACTATATTTGTTATAACCTTAATATTTATTTTTGTAAATATTTTTATCTATACTGTCATAAAAGCCATTTAGCGTTAATTAATATACATATAAATAAAAAAAATATATGACTAGATATTAAATATCAATGATGATTTCCATTTCCTTTGGCTTAAAAGAGGTTGCAAAAGGAATAGTGGAGATCTATATATCCATTAAAGGATTTAATTTTTGATGATTTTCTAATGACATAAAAACAACCTTTTATGATTTATATAATAATAATTTTTTTTGTATAACAATCTTTTTTAAATACATTTTTATGAATATTGTACACAACATGATTTTTCATAAATTAATATTTAATTAAGTTTACTTATAAACTATTAGTGTGTAGTTTTTAGTAGATCACTTATGAAACCAGTGTGGTATACTGTATACATGTAGATAGCAAAAAATTATAATGTATTGCTTATGACACCGTTACCAAGAATTATTAATAACAACTATTAATAGTATACACATTATTTACTTAACTAAGGTGATTGAAAATTATAATTTTTGATTAAGGCAATTATTAATTAAGTAGATAGTTATTACTCATATACCTGATACCTAACTATTATACACCAATTAACACTTGCAATAATAAATAATAATATATATTTAGTGATCTAATAAACTGGGTTCAATTAAACATATGGTTATTACTTATTCTAATATAGGTAATAATTTATCCTTTTTTTAAATTAATAATGATAAATAAATAATTATTATATACCATTATTCTATTTTAAAGTTAGTAAATTAACAATTATGATTTACATTTATTTTAATATTTTTTTCTTATAAACTGAAATAAGAGGGATCTAAATACATTTTAACATAGATACATACTTTCCAGACAACCTAAATACAATACTACTCATAATTCTAAAATAACAATCCTAATTATTTACAAAATAAGTCTTAATGATTATTACTGAAGTTTTTTAATTTCTTAAAAATACCATAGGTATAATGGTATAAATAATATACATTTAGGGGAAAAAAATATGATTAAACTACTTAAACTTTTTTAGAACACTAAATTTCACTAATTCAGGTTCAACAATGATATTTTATTAACTTAAGTTATGATAACTACCTATTTATTTTAAATGTAATTTAATATATTATAGAAGGTAGACAAGAAAATACTTGATGTTTTTTAAATACTTTGTAATGAACTTATGAACAATATTTTCTGGTAGCATTAAAACACTTAACAGAGCTATAGAGCCAAATTTTGGAAAAATAGTTTGTTGTATATTTGGCATTAACATTACACACAGTTCAAAAATAATATAACTATTAAAATCATTTAAGTATTAAAATTATTTTTAAAAAAATCATTAATTTATTATTTCATGTTGAGTTAAAAAGTAATATTAATAACAACAAATTTACATAAAAGATAGTTTTTTTTTATAGTTAATATGTAGAAAAAAATTATTATTAATTATTTGTTTTTACATACATCAATTAATAATTTAAAACTTTTGGAGTAAACTGATGAACATCATTTTTAATTTAAATTAAATTGAATAAAGTACAAACTAATTAAAAATCATTTCATAATTTGAAATATTAAAATATATATATAAATACTATTAATACTAAGAAAACAAAATATTTAATATTCTAAGGGTAAATAATATAATTTTATTTCATCAAACCATTTTTATTTTATGATAATTTAAAAACTAAAAATTTCTCATAATATTGTAGCATGAATAGATAAAAGATTTTAAAATACCGAAGAACTTATTATAAAATTACAAATATCAATATTTTAAATGCCTTTAAAATATATGTTTAAGATTGAAATCTAAATAGTTAACAGAATTAAAATAATTTAGAATTTTATTTTATAGGTAATTAACTATTATAATTGTTTTATAATAACTATACATGCTTTAATATGAATACTTTTATTCACAAATCATTACAGTAAATTTTGAAAGCCTAGTAAAATAATTTTTTTTCTTTAATTAAAAAGCAAAGTAATTTTATTTAATATTATTTTTCAAAAAACAAGACTAAAATATTTACTAATATAAAAAATCTTAAATTATTTAATTTATAGTTGAGAAATAAATATAAAATGTAATAGTTAGCATGTTTTAAAGTTATAAATGTAATGATATCTATTAAACACTTTTCATACCATTACAGTCCATGTTCTTTTATACATATTCTTATTATTTAATCCTTTTTGGTAGCTTTGAAAAAAAAAAAATTTATGTTTAAATAACAAACACTGGAATAAAATTCTATTAACTTAAAAACACACGTTTTATTATAAAAAAAAAAAAATAGAATAGTAAACTGAAACCAAAACATGTACGTTTGTCGAACACACGAACACAACTGTAGCGTTACTATCGGTATTGTACGGCTATAGCGGACGGCAGGAACCCTTTGGACTCCTTTGCATGAAGCACTGTGGTTGGCTAAAAAATAAAAGGCTATTTACCCTTTTTTTTCTTTACTGCACACAGTAAGTCTGTACTCCCCAATGATATGCGATTCAGTCTGATGGTGCGCACTCTCTAACATATGCCCTGCCGACACAGATATACCAACACTATGCATAAAAAAATATATAAAAAACCATTTATACTATATGGTATAGAGGAAGGGTTAACTTACCCTTTTTTAGAGTACAGGAGCCATTTTGATTTTTTGCACCCTTTTTAATACCAAGAATGAATTAATGCAGCTGGTTAAAAGGGTTGCAACCCTTTTAACTATGAATCACTGCTTAACCCCATAGGTAGGTGTTTCCACAAATAAATACCTATTACAATAAATTATGGTATTAAAACAAATATTATTCTAATAACATTTTTTTTTTTTTTTACTGATTATTGCATTGATGAACTTTAACTAACATAAAAGTTCTTTTGCATATGATATTTGGACATATAATTTAAGTAATTTAACCATTGTAATTATTCACATAATTGTACACACTACTTTACTATCTTTACTTTTTAAAAGGTACTTTAATAGATGCATTTTCAATAATATTACTAGTAAAAGAAACAACTAATTTAATTATTCTTATTTTCATAGTAGCCAGTATAGATATATTAGTATATATTAAATATAATAACTAGTAAGTAATAACAATGCAACTTTTATAAAATAAAACCATAGTTTTTTTGAAACTACATTTTGAAAATTGATTACTAGGTATTACTAAATATAATTGATTATAAACATTATTTATATCAGATAAATTCCAAAACAATGTGTATAGCCTATGACACATTTTTAATTAAAATAAAATAGACAAAAAAATATTGTATTATTTCCTAAATAGGTACATAGTACGTATTATGATTATTTATATCTTTATCCATAGTTATTAAATTTTAAAAAGTATTTTTTTTTTTTGAAAAATAAGAAAACAAATCAGAAAATGACTAAGTATAAGTTAGTTGTATTACATTATAAAAATAAAACATTATAGTAAACTTATAAAACATTTTTTTAATTGGGTATCCTGCAGTCCCATACAAAGTCAAATTTTCACTTAATACATGAATAATTAAAGTATTAAACACAAGTGTTATGCCTACAAAAATTACAACATTTATAGTAGGTAGGTACCTAAATAAAAATTTGTATCAAGTTATTACTAATTAAGTAAAGTATTACCAATTTGCCAACAGCTATGAATTACATTAAATATTATAATAATGCTATAGTTCAAATTTGTAATTTAAAATCCTAATAAGATTTGTTACAATATTAAATTAATATCATGTTCGTACACTGAAAAAAAAAATAGGTAACTAATTAAAAAGTGTATAATTAGAATAATATTAAAAATGTATTACAATTATTTTTTCAATCTGAAAAAAATGATCTTGTCATTGTTATCACTAGGGCTCGGATTTATATCTAAATACATATTTTTACTGTGACTTGATAAATTAATTTAGGTGAGTGATAAATTCGTTTCAAGGGATTTCCAATAAAATTAACTATATTTTATTTTACATATTTTCATACATAAGTACATGTTTTTACATATTTCTCAACAATTCCATTTTTTCCTACATATTTTAACAATTTGTTTATTTAAGATTTATTAATAATTATTAATTATACAAGAATGTAATTGAAAAATGAAGTAGTGTACATTTCTGTTAATTATTTTTTTTAGCAGATGTAATTACAAAATTAGAAATCCGTGACTTAACTTTAGTTAAAAATTAATATTGTAGAAAAAACAGTAAAAAAACTTAAAAAATACAAAGAAAAATTGGTGAAATTATAAATACTAAAGTAAAAAATATTCTGGTTTTGCACAAATGAAAGCTATCAAAAGTATACATATTGGTCGTTCTTCAGAAGTTTCATTAGATGTAGAACTTACTCCTTCAGACATAGTCAAAATTCAATACTGTTCAATAACATCAGTGGAAGTCGAAATATCATTTAGTCGGTATAAGGCAATTTTACAACCAAATCGAAGATCTTTTGAATTTGAAAATTTAAAAATGCATGTTATCATAAATTGTAATCAAAATAATTAATATTTTTATTTTTTTTTAGCTTTTTTTTGTTTATATTTTATAATTTTTAATACCTTTTTTTTAATAATTTTACTATTTAAAATATAATTTGTTTCATATGTCCTCATATGGATATATTATATAATTAAATATTAATAAATAAAACATATTAGTAAAATACATGTTTTGAGTTTCTTAGCACATATTTATGTACATGTTTTGATAACATAAATACATATTTTGGTTTCATAAATACATATAAATTCGAGCCCTGGTTATCACTATATGTATATTATCATTCGTTCACTCCATGTACAATACATACATATTTTATAAATAATTATATACAGTTTTATTTATAAAATGTTGCATATAATTTTAATATTTTTTCTTTTTACATACCACAAGTTATTAAAAAATGTAAATAAAAGTATTGTTAATACCTAAGTTTGTATAATTTCAAACATTTTTATATAAGTTTAATTTTGTTTTCATTTATTTATTATTTAGTATTAATTTAAAAAACAACTGATAGTGATGACCTATGGAGGGAGTTAAGCATTTAATTGACTGAAGTTTATTTTCTATTTTATATAGTTGGCCTCCAATTGTATCAGTGAATATTTTAATAATAAAAAAAAATTGCAATATGAAAATCCTCAAGCCTTTTTGAGTAGGTACTGAGCAGAGGCACAAATTATTTCAAATTATAGGGGGGCAAAACAAAAGTATTCAATACCCACCTATTAAAAAAAAAATGTTCGGTGCTCACATATATAAATAATAATAAAATGTATCAAATAAAAATAGAAAATATAATTTACATTGTGAGATAACAGCATTCACCAATTTTTTTAAGAATAACATTTAACTATTCTAAAATACATTTTTAAAAAAGCACCTACCAAATGAAGGGGAGCAGTGTTCCCCCCTACTAAGTAGGTTTAATAAACCTATTTATTTAGTGGTTTATGTACCTTCAGTATACTTACTACTTATACTACTTATAGTTTACACATTATAATTAATAAGTATGATTAAATGTCTCAATTCTGATACCTATATATAAAAGGCTGAGAACACAAATATATTTTTTAAATAAACTACAATAATTGGAGCATAGATTTTAAATCATAAATATTTTTTCCTTTTGTTAATATAATATAATAAAAATTGAGCATATTTACAGCATGTATGATGATTTATATTCACATCAAGTCATAGATCTTAATATAATTTTAAAATTACAAATGACGGTCATCACAAACCTATACTTCATACATATTTAAGTTATTTATATTAAACTTTAAACTGGTAGTCTGCTATGTCAAAATGTCCATTTATACTGATGTAGACATTTAGTATGTACCCAATAGCCACTTATGAATAAGTTCCATCAATTTATTATATTGATTTTCTATTCAATATATTCTTATTTGAGAAAATAAGTAATAACATATTACATAATATTCTAAATAATAATTTGTTTGTAGCAGTTAGTTTATTACAGTCAATGTAACATAAGTAATTAACAATATTAATATATTACAAATTCCCATTGTACATGATTAATGAAAAAAAGGTTTACAACTCCATCCATTACATCGCTGCTTATTTTATTTAGCTTAAGTACCCAAAAAAATAAAAAATCATGAAGGTAAACTATACATATTGTGTTGGGTTTCCAAAACTGATAGCATGGGAAGTCTTTAAGTCTTTTAAGTCAGTCTTTACAAAAATGATTATGACTATGTCACAATGGAAGATTTTTTTAAAGGCAGTCATACACTTACAATATTTAGATATTCTTAATCTGCTAAAATGTTGATAAGATAGTTATAATAAATTATTGGTTATACTAAAAAACAGAGAAGATAATTTTTTAAATTATTATACTTGTTTTATATTTAATAATACTATTTAGAAAAATTGAGTCACCAAAATACTTTACATTTATCATTGTGTAAAAAAAGGAAAAAATAAAACACATTTGTAAGTCCACATAGAATTTTTTAATAAAATTAAAGCGTTAATTTGTAACAACAATGTATTAATTAAAATATAGTTATAATTAAAGTTATAATATAGTATAATTATATCAAATTACCAAAAGAAATGATAAATAATAAAATTGAATAGGTATGAGAATTTTGTTAAATTCTGAGGCCCGGTATTATATTTTCGAGGCCTGATTATAATGGGTCGCGGCCGATTATTTGGGAAACGCTGCTCTACACCAACATGTATTTCTTAGTATATAGGCTGGGCACATTTCTAAACAAAATTGGTACCAAAAAACAATACACACTAAAGCGCATTAATTTTAAGGACTAAAAAGGGTCTTCCTTTCAGAATGGAATATACAGAATACGAGTCCTTATTACCCTAACCTTAGCACTCCCCATAAAAAAATCCTAGATCCGCCACTAAATATAATATTTATTATTATTATTACTTATATTTAGTAACCTATTGTTAAAAAAATTACGATAATATTCAACAATAATTGATATTTGTTAATTGGTGTTTTAGGCATTTGATATTCAAACATAAAAATAAGACGTCCCAAATTTGAAATTTCAATGGTTTATTATTTTCAAGTAGATAGAAGGTACCTATATTTTAATGTATAAATTAAATCGGTAATATTTGATAATAGATTTTGTTTCTTTAGGACCGTGGCCTAAAAATTATAACACAAGATAATTCTTTAAAAACAGCTGCACTTCATTATCCCCAGAAATAATTACGATTTTATGAAATTTTATCAGGATGGGTCTTGAAGTTTTAGGCAAAATATAATTAATTCGATTAACATTTGTTTTATAATAATTTAGGTACCTATGGGCTATGACTTAATTAGTAATTACTATCTAATAATTAGTACCAATGTACCATTGTATCAATAGTACCATAGGCATTGTATTATATAAATAATACCTCTAGTTTACTAGTAACTAGTATATATGTACACAAAAATGCAGTAGGTACTCATAGCCCATTATGCAGAATATATATTTGTATAAATTACTAATTAGCATTCAATTTATTTCATTTTTATGACTTAAATACTATTATTATTATTATTATTATTTATATACATATATTTTATTTTTATTTTTGATGAATTGGTTTTCGTTTGTTATTGCATTGATAAATAAAAATACAGAAAAAATATTATCATCGATGTAGGTACATTGTACCTACTTAATTATATTTTTATATTTCAAGTAAAATTATATTATGTAGTTTAGTATTATTTAAAATTGTTGTCTTTAAACATTTAAGTATAAAATAATATAGGTAACTCTTGATTACAAACAATATTTGTTCACCTTAAAAATTTGAAAAAACGTAATTAAATAATGTTTATATTCACTTGTAAACTTTTTGTTGACAATAATTATTAATTTTATATTTAAAAAAATTTATATAATTTAATAGTATAGTATAGTTTATAGTAATATTGTATAATTGCTGGAAAATAATAAATATTTATAGTTTATGCTGTTTTTGTTCAAATATACATAAGCATTAGGGTGTATATTACACGTGGTTTAACGGTACCTACCTAAGAGTTATGTGAAGGAACTTAAAATGTTAAAATTATTATATCTGCCTAGGTATATATTATAGATTTTTAAGTACGAAATATTTTTGTTTATTTCATATGCCTAAAATACGGAGTCACAGAAAAATAAATATTAAATGTCTTTATCCAAACTTGAGTACCCAGTGACTACTTAACACAGCTATTGGCCATTTATTTATTATTCTAAATCACGGACAAATGTATGTTTTTAAGTACGTGCATGTTTTAGATACTATACCAGCGTACTTACTAGAGTAGAGTACCAAGGTATAATTATTTATAGAGTATAGACATATTGATATTATATAGTATATCTTTACGTAGTTACTCGTTAGTTAATATTAAAGAGAAGGTGACTAGACTTTAAAAGTATTACTCATAAGTCACGATTACCTAGATAACCGTGTTATTATAGGTACTCTACAGTTAGCTTTCCACGGGGGAAACGATATTATCAATAACCTACAGTCTACACTATAAATAGTCTCCGACGATGAACAATTTTTAAACTGTAATATTATTAAAATCTAAACACGGGCCTATAAATAAAAAACTTATTTTTATAAGTCATAAATATAATTAATCAAAGATTATTCTATAAGCAGTCATTGCCGTATCTCAAAATTGACTATAATTTATTATGTATCAAATAATAAAATTTAATTTAAATGCACAACAGTATTACCTAAATATAAATTACATTAAAATCAATAAAATTTTATTACTTTTATAATTTTTATTACTTATTTAGTTATTTTTTTATCGACGTTTATCATGATACGTCATTAATCATAATAAAATACTAATAATATATTTGCATATAATATATTTTAATTACAGTAAATTACGTTATCAAATGTATAGTTCGGTGAAAAATAAAGAGTTCTCTTTATAATTTATTTCAGACATTAAATATTTAGTACTCACTAGACTTAACTTATTGAGATAAATATTTTTAATAGTCGGATAGGCCTATATAATTAGGTTATTAGGTACCTATCTGCACAATTAGTCCACCGTCCGCAATTGGTTTTCCTTTCCCAAAATCAATTACAATTAAAAAATCTACGGGCTTACTTCAAATGTAAATTGTTTATCAATATTAAAAATATTAAATTATGTATAATTAATAGTAATTTAGAAATATTATAATAGAACATATTTATTATAATATACATTTAATATTTAAATACCATTTAATGTAATATATTTTACGTAATCAAATATCAATTGTATTTAAATATTGTATTACATATAATCTAATTTTTTTAGTTGAATACATATTTTACACTTAACACATTTTTAAATATATTATATATTAATATATTTAAATGTTATCAGCGTTTATACAAATTATAATATGGTATTTCATTTTATAGTATGGCTGTAATTACCTACTTATTTCTAAAATTACTTATAAGTTATATAGGTACTAAAATAGTTTATATAGTAGGCATTATACTATTGGATACTAAATACTAATTAGATATTTGATATACCTAGTAATTACTAAATTATAGTACTACATACTTTCAAATTTGAATTCTGACAATTTCATTTTTTTTTTAAATTACCTACCTTCAATCTTCAGAATTCAGAAATAACCACCATTAGTATTTAGTAGATATTAGGTACCTATGTCATTTTAGTCATACTCATGGAAACTAGTCGAAATTAATAATTACTAACAGAATAAAAGTATTATGTGTTACTAATTACTTATTTTTCATTTCTTTTGCAAAGATATTAGATAACCTGTTGTACATTAAAATAAAACGTTTTGAAAAATAGTAGAGTTAATCACGCAATTTGTGTTTCGTTATCAGAGATTCAGAGAAAGCTGAGAGCCTTTTAAATCAGCATGCGTATATGTATAATGTATATAGTTGGTCATCATATAATATTAAATTCCAAGGTCGGAAATAGTTGTTTCATAAACATAAAAATGTCAGTTCTCAGTTGTAGTCAATATGAAGGTAAAACATAAATAACATTCAAGGGCATAAATCTTTTATAACTAAAGTAGGTAAAAAGTCCAACACAGTGATTAATAAAATAATACATATATAGCTAATGAAGAGTGAAAATGCACCAATTAAAGAGTACTGTGTCACTATGGATTTATCAATACAATTAATGTTGGAATAAAACATTTATGGTTATGAACAAAAGCTCAATAGATATCCAGTATATTACAAATTTGTCCAATTTGTCTGAACTTCCTTATAAATTAAATAAAAACTAATTAGGTACTATAAATTATCAAACTACTACCAATATAGTTTCAACAGTTTTTGAAATTATTCAATTCATAATATATATTATTTATGTTCATGGTATCTATTTTGTATAAGGGTACCTGTGAACATTGAATAAGCCAGTATTGTGTCAAATATAGAAGATAGTTTCTTTTGTTATTTTTTTCTTGACTACCTCAAGTACTTCTTAAATTCGTGAAGTCAGTATAATATTAGTTCTTTTTATTTTTCATCACGTGATATGTAGGTACCTAAAAAAAACATAATTGTGTCTAATAAGTTTGATAAAAGTTTCAAATTTAGACTATACTATACATACCAATTTAATATTAATGTTCACCTATATTACAATACCTATCAATACATCTGAAAAATAACCTGATAATTAAATGAAATATTAAACTATTAACACATTATCCATTCTTTAGACCCTAGTTATTGTGTTGGTAAAATTCATCAATAGGCCACAGAATAAACAGTTATATATTCACACAGTCCGGTAATAATTCTATTCAAAGAAAAATAAATGTTTTATATCTAAAGAAAATGATGATAAAAAAAAGTACAAGAGTTCAATGCTCTTATCTATTATTATGTTTGCACAATAATTAACTTTTACAAAAAACATCAGGTCTAAACTCTAAAGTTCGCCAATATGATAATATAATTGAATAACTCAATCAGTCCAACTTCTAAAAATATGTAATTTGTGATATTTACTTATAAGGATGATTGTGTAAATTAGAATTTAAATAAAGTACAGCTATATGTGTAAAATGTTCTATAAATATTTGTTTATTGGTTGGTTATAATAAAAAAAATATTTGACAATATATTATACAATACAATATTTCTTTTATAATTGTTTTACTTGGTAGCCACGGGAACGTAAATCGGTATAAAAAGCTATACGTTTATTATTGCTCATAGAAATTTTAAAAAATAATTAATAAACATAAATAAAGATACCACACAGCCAATTAAATATTAAACAAATTACAAAACACTTAATTGTTAGGTACATACTATCTTTTCGTTCGTCATGGAGTTTTGAATAAATATCTAACTAGGTACTGTTTCTAAATCGAACAGTGAAAAGTGCAAATCATAACAAGTATAAAGCAAAAACATTAAAAATAAAGAAAACATGATTTTCTTTTTATTTATATTTGTATATAATAGTAGAAAAATATAAACATGAATCAAGGATTTTTTTTAAAAAACTGATGATAGTTAATTATATCATACATTTGACTAATAGCAATAGCTGATAATCAAATTGTAATATACAAATAATATTCAATAGAATTACTAAGTTTGTATAACAGTTTTTAAGTTATGAGGATAATTAATTTTTAATTTTTATTAGGTAGAAATAATATCTGAAACTTGTGTACAAAAATGATAATGTTAAACAAATCTATAGTTCCCAAGCAGCGGATCAAAATCTTATCAGAAATAAAATATAATAAAAGATAATGAAATAGTTGTTTGGTATTCCATTAAAAAATAAATAAAAAATAAAAATAAAATAATATATATATACCTAATATATTTCTCCCAAAATTATAAACATTTATTTTATTGGGTGTAATTGAGATTAGGTTAATTTAATGTAATATATTAAATGCCATAACACATAGTTTTTAGTTGTTCTTGATATTCTGAATTTTGAATTTTTTTCTTCCATTTTTGAAGCCACATTAATCAAATTTTTTTTTGCAATTCACGTTCAGTATCCATGGGCAACCAAATGATCACCAAGCTTTTCAACAACAGAGGCAGCTTGTTGTGGTTGAATGGGGTCTTCATATAATGAAACAACTACAGCCTGTTGGGTCTTCACACAGTGTGCACCTACTTTACCCAGCTTTGCTCTAATGACTTTATCAGTACCAGACAAATAAATAAACCTACTGCCAGCTAGCGTTACACCTGAAGCAGCCAGAACATTTTGGTTTTCAAAACCAGCAATTAGTCTGCTAAGTTCTTCCTTGGTAACATTAAATCCATCGGAATTTGCCCATACAGTACCATCATGACCTGAGATAGCAGCTTTGGTAACACATCTAGAAGCTATAAGGTGTTTGTCGACATAATCTTGCCAAGAAGACATATTTGATGTTGTGTTTAGTGTGCGTTAAAATTAAGTCTTGAAAAAGGGTAGGTATAACCTAGTACATTAAACTAAGTTAATGACTTGATATAAATTTCTTTGCAAGAAATTTTCCAAAACTGCTTGAAATATCTGTAAAAATAAAAATCATTTAAGTATTAGTACATCATAAGCTTATGCATAAAAAATTATAGTAAAATTAGGGCTTTAATTGATAAGAAATAATAAAAATACAATTCAATTAACAATTATTATAATAATAATGAACCAAACCTAGTATTATACCTACTAATTTTAAATAAATCCTAATACAAAAAAATTACAAATCAGTTTGATATATATTATATAGTGTTATAATTAATCAACTAAAATTAAATATACTATAGGTTAAACAAATTTTGTTACAATAAATTAGACAAATATGACTTGTAAAAATAAATACTAAATCTACTATTACCTTTAAGCATTTTAAGCTATATAGCTATATTAATAAATGAATATTTAAGTTCTAGTTGGGTTATAAATGTTATAATATTGAACTGCTTTACAAATTATTATCTCATGTTTGAGTGACTTAACAAAAATTATCAAACCGAATACCATATTTTATACACATTATGTACTTTTACAGTATAAATTGAATTAAGTCATTTTCAAAACTGAAATTTTATTATTTATTAGGAGATAAATATGCCTTAGAAAAAACAATATTATAATAAAATAAAGATAGAAGTTTATTTATATATTAAAAATGTAGTCTAATATAAGCTGCATATTTTTTTACGAGAAGTAACTATTTAAAAACTTAGAATCAAAATTTAATTGTTATTCTGATCATAAAAAAAATTTTATTATATCTTTTCTGTTATCTACCAAATACTTTTATTGGGTCCGTCCAGTTTAGCAAGAGGAGGGATCACGAGGTCTCTTGATGTATTTTTTTTAGTTTCTATAGTGGTTCAGCATTGGTAATTTAAATAAAAAACAACTATTTATTTGTTATACAAAACTATTTGGAATAAGTCACAGAGTAAAATCCATATACTATACTCATTGGGATTGAATGAATGCACTTAAAAATGTGGGTGGTAGACGGTAGACTGGTAGATAATATAAAATATCTAAATATTAATACTCAATCAAACTCTGACTCCTAATCATTTATAAACTTCCTGTATAATATATTATCTACATTTCAATACTAGTAAATATTAAATAAATAATTATAAATTATAAAAGTACTATATTCAGCAGATAACACAATTAGTTTAAATGCATAAACATATTATACCTACATAAACAAAAATAATATAATAACAAATGTTTTATCTCTGAAACTAAATTTAAATGAATTAAAATTCTATAAAGTTATGATAGGTAAGGTTAGATGTAAAAGAGGTAAATGGGATATCAATAATACAAGAAGTAGATAACCGAGATGTTTGAAAAAAAATTAGCGGAGGCAGCAAAAGCCCTAGATGATTGTAACCTCTACTTCAGGGCAGTCAAGTGGCGAAAAGTTGTGTCTCTATTAATTTTAAAATTAAAATATTTAAGTATCTTAAAACTCGCCAACAATATAATAAATTAATTTAATGTATTATTTATTAAATATTATTACTTAAACAAGTAAAAATATAACTCTTTGTAACTCCATTAAATTAAAATGTATTAATAATTTATAATTTGTCTAACAAAACGCTAGTTATATTGCATAGTGTATTTTCATATTATTAAGCCTCTAGCATTCATCAATTATTAGAAAATGGAGATAAATTGGAAATTAATGGCTTACCAGTAAAACCTGTTATTTGTTTTTTTATAAATTACTTATTATAGTTTTTTAACGGAGGTATACCAAAGATAATAATATAATGTATATGTAGGTAGTATTAAGTTTGTATTTCTGGTACAAATTGTTGATTTTAGTAATACTTGTAAAATGAGCATACATTCGTAAGTTTTCTTTGAACATAAAGTAGTGAATAATTTTATTATTCATTATAACATATTGTATAAATAATAATAATATAACATCTATTCAAATTTACAAGTTTTGTAAGCATAGGACTTTAACAGATAGAAAAATGGTTTGTTTAGATACTACTAACATAATATTTAATATTTATCTAAATACTGAGTGATTCTTTTATAAAATAACACTCATTATTTCAAAATCAATTAATGATTTTGAAAATATTTTTTCTACATAATTTACAATCGAAATATTTAATAAATATTTTACTCAAAGGAATCAAACTTACAGATACACAAGGTGACTAAGCATTAATACCAAGTAAAAAATGTATCCAGATAATGATCACCAATTGAAATTAATTTAAAAAATCTTATTTCTAATCATAACTAAAAATGTTTTAAATTACAAAATACATTAAATTAAAAGCAGTCATTTTATATCTTTACAGAGTTTTATGAACAAGTAATAATTATTAATTTATAGGAAAATAAAGTATGCCTATAAATTATACCTTACATTAAAATCACAAGATAAATACATGTTTATTTTTTTTAATTTTCGTCATAGCAAAATTACATATAAATCAGTTTTAATATTTAAATAGTATCAAATATCAAAAAACACTAGCAAGACATTTATACATTTTAATGAAAATTATAGATTAAACAAAAATGTTTTGTAATATAAAATTATGTACAAATTGTTTATTAATTAATGTAGTATAATATTAATCTTAAAATTTCAATTTTAATTTAGTTAGAATAGGTATCTACTCACATTAAAATTGATATTTCCAAAAATGTATTCATTCATGACATTTAACATACATTTTAATTCACAAATTACAGTATAAATTGAAAAACAATAAATATAATGTTTATTATTTAGATGATGTCTCATAGTCATTCAACTAATCACTACAAAGGGCACAAGGAATTTAGCATGACCAGATGCTTACAGCGTGACTTGGGGGGAAAATGACATCATAGATGAGGTCATTGAGTTGGAAAAAACACTACATAGATAAATAATTTGTATCAAAGTATTACGTATTTTAGGCAAATCAATGAAAACAAAAATATAGGGGGTCTTAAAAAACTATTTATTTATTATTTCTAACATAAAACATTTTTACTAAAATTGTATAAATGAAATAGAACACTAAGAGTCACTACTATGCAATATAATCATAATTAAACTAAAAAAATATTGTATTTTATAAAATACATACCAAAAGGATGTGACAAAAGCAGGTTGAAAGTAGGTGGTTGTAAACAAAATATTTATTGTCCTAAAATATAAATGCATTTGTTTAATAAAATGTACATAAAAATGAGAAATTAATTATGTTTATACTATTTTAGTTATTATATTTTATTGAATTATAATATATATATAGGTAATAGCAAATTAATACAATTGTTTTTTTAATTTAAGAAGAATGTTATTTTAAAATATTATTAATTCATATTAAATACAGCAAGTATAAATAATAATATTATTATTATTAATAACTAATATCCAATAAATGAAAATAATAAACTAATATAACCCAAAACTCAACTAGGTATGACAAATCTGTGAGGAATTCAATGGTTGAGATATTGTCAATTATCTCAACAGCAATAACTAATAATTAACTATTAATAACCAACATTTAATAATTAATATAAATTATAAATAAGTATTTAAAATAAATCAATTACTTAATTAAAAATTTTGGCAGATTTAAAAGATTAATATCAATAAAAAATACACAATAAATTCAATATTTTATAAAAACAGAATTTGTAGATGCCTTCCTATAATATTATAATTGATAAATAATTACAAATTAGGAATGATAAATATTTCATGATTTATAACATAAAATATTATGAATACTTAATATATTACAAATAATTTAATTAGGTCAATAACATTTTTAAATACTAACAAATAATGTTTTGCTACTTTGCCAAAAATAAAAGGAAACAGTACACTTACAAACATATACAGTTTTGGTAAATCCTATTATATTAGTAGGTGCCAAAAATGTCAATGTTTTAGACATAGGTATTTATTGTAAATATAATTTAAAGAATTCATAAGAAAAAATAGATAGATTTCAAGAATAAATTATGATGCAACTATTTAATAATTTAATCATTTAATATAGAAACTAATTATTTTGATTGAAGAAATCAAAAAATGTTGAGCGAGTCAGTAATTATTAATTAATGTAAGAGATTGGCCAATATGAAAGTCATAAATGTTATAAATGTTTTCAAAAGTAGAAATACATTTTAAAATTAAAGATGTGTATTGCATTCATCGTATTTGAAGAGAACAGTTCTAGTACAAATTCTAGAATAGTTACTCTAAATAATATTATAGTGACGGGTGAACATTTCCAATAGGGAAATCGCGAGGACGATTAAAATCGAAACTTGTCGGAGACGCTCGCCAAACACCGGGAAACAAATTTACCAGCCTTATATGGGTACAAATGTTGGTAAGTAGTCTGGTCGAGCGTATTATTATACCGGTTGACCTGAATCTAAACAAATACACGACGACGGTGGCAATAGGTATATTAGTATTTATATCGTCTGCGTATCGCGACGGAAAAAAAGCGAATAGTACCTGCACCGAGCGGGGGTAATAATAACGATACCTAATAATAGTAATAGAAGGAACAATATAGGCGATGACGAATAAATTACGTCACGGATTTTTGCGAGATGCACTACGATACGCAGCGCAATTCAAACATTTAAAAACAAACAAATAATAATAAAATAATTATAAAAACGGTACTAATTAATCGGATGACAAAAAAATTAATAGAAAAAAAAAAAAAAAAAGCAATATGACGGAAAATCGGTTTACCAGTGGTGTCGTCTGCTCGTACGCGCGAACGGTTCTTCGCTGTAGTGGTTGCCGTCGTCCGGGTGTGCGCACGATCGATTCTCGTCAGCTTTGCGGTATCTGCAGCTCACTGCTTCTGTTGCCCAGGGTGAGTAATAACGTTGCGCTGCTGTTGCGACGACGAGTGACGACGGTCGACGATTACGACGGCAAACCGTGGTGTTACTGCGTTAGCACATGGCGTGGCGGCGGGAGCTGACAGTGGTAGTGGTAGTAGTGGTCGCGAGTCGAGCTGGTAATCTGGTATGTTCCGGCGGCACGCTCGTCTCGACGTCGAGTCGCCGTCGGTTGGTCGGCGGGCGACGGCTATTAGCGTTTGCGACTTGCCGACTTTGAGTCGCTGCTCGCTTGTCGCTTCAACAGGCCGATCGATCGGAACCCGGAAAAAAGTGAAAATTTCGGCTGATAAGGAAAACGAAACGAAAAAATAATTAATACAGTGATCGCCGATCGAAATAGCCGGCAAACGACCAGGCCTGGAAATAAATGATATTATATAATGATTTATATTATATATATATAGATATATATATTTATGTGTATTGGAAATGCGACGGGAATATCAAGTGACAATTGCCCAATAATGGCGTGACTGCGTGAGACGATAATAATAATAATTATTATTATATTATTATTAATAACGACGGTATCGGCGGCGTGTGCACTGTGCTGCGCATGCGCTCGGTTACTCTCGCCAGTCGGACGTTCTCGACTCGACGGAAAGATGTTGGCAACGATTACCACCGTGGTTTGATAACCCCTGGCACCGGCGTTGTGGGAGGGCGGCGTGGAAGGCAGGCAGCTGTCTTTCTGTCCCCCGTCGCGCCCCGTCAGCCGGCCGCCGACTACTACTGAATACTAATGACTCGGCGCCGAGTGCAAAAAGCGCATCACAATTCACGATTATTTAATATATATTTATCCGATTTTATTCGTGTCTTAGGCCTTAGTTACGAGTGCTACAACCTACAAGGTCGTGACGATGGCCGGACAGCGGTTGCTGCCTATTTACGTAGTTTTCCTTTTTCCGTTTATTTTTTTAAACACTTCTTCCCAAACTTAAGAATAAGAATGAATTTAGTTTATATAATTGTATGTAATCATTGGAAGCTTAGACAGTCCGCTCCCTCCCCCCTTGGACTTATGCATTTAAATTAAGTCCTTGAACAAAAAAAAACTTTCATACGTTCAATATGTATAATAATTACAATAATTTAAAATCAGATATACCGTATACCTAAAGGTTTATTAATACAATATATCAGTACTTCGAAATTTAATGGTTATGTCCTATTGGTTATACCAGTTCTTGTAGATATATTAAAACGATGCACGACAATATAAAATATTTGATTTATTTTTTATTGTGTGATGAGAATCAAGACAAAGTAGATAGGTACATCATAAAATAGATCGGTCACGTCACCAAATCTTAATATTATTATAGTCTATAGCCTATACATGGCTACATTACACTGAACTGAAGAATATTGATCAGGACTAAAGAAAATTGATCTTCCCAATTTCAACCTACGAGCATACTGTTCATAATTGTATATTATATCAATATCATATATTTGTATGTACTTTTGATTAAAATTAAACAAAACTACAATTCCTTCTTCCCTTAAAAAAAATCTGAAATACAACGTTGCAGTATAGTATTCCCAACTCTATACAAAAGTAATAAAAAAAAAAAATCGGGCAATTAGCTCTGCTACATTGTATAGGTTTCGAGATTCCAAGCGTAGTTTGTACTTCGCAGTGAATAACTAGAAATTCATCGGTCCATATCAGTATAAAATTATCCAGCGTTGGGATAATATACCAAATGAATTATATGGTGCAAGACTGCATCCAGGTGTTTTTAAAAAAATAATAAACTAGCTTACAGGTCTATGGTAGTATGGTATATGAACTAATTTTTTGTAAAAACATCGCAATATTGCATTATTGCGTAATTTGTATATTATAATTATTATTACCATTTACAATTTACAGTAATAATTAATTATAAAATAAAATATTTTCGTAAAAAAATATCGTATGTATATTATATTAATATAACAAATATATATTTATAATATCTCATAACTCATAATCAATCCGTGAATAATAAAAAGAAATCATTCGATAGAAACCATAGTGTAGAAAACTAAAAACTAATATATATAATTATAATTTACAACAAAAGAATTCCTTCTAAATTAAAAATGAAATAGGTACCATGATTTTTAAAGCAAAATTATGTACCTATACCTGCAGGAGTTATAATTTAATAACATTTCCCCATATGTTACTCAGTACTGAAAGAAAACAAATTAAAAATATAATCATTTTAAAATCAACTACATATAAGTTCATGTATGACACACACAATTTAAACAGTATAGGTATTTGTTATAAATAATAGTAATAAAATAATAAGTAAGAAGCAAATATTTTAAATTCTCGATAAATTATACGTAACTTATAAATTAAATACAAATTATACATTTGAGGAGGTACCTACTATAGTTTATTATGTGGAGAAATTATGGACAATATAATATTGTAGTTGAGATGTGACTTAGGTATTTTTGATATTTCTAGTAAAATGAAAGTTGAAATGGAGATATAGGTTGAGGATAGGGAGGTGAAATATCTACTGAAATGTTTATAATGAGAAATCCAAAAAAGCCGGGGAAAACGAATTGTGACGTCATTCTAATGCCGCTCGATAAAAGCCGCTTCGCAGACCTGTAACCAGTACGACGCGTATATAAAACGCACTACCGACAATCCACTTAAATATATATTACCTTGTTTTTTATGTATAAATTGGTAAGAAAGTTATTATTTCATAATCATCAGTGGCGGATATAATAGGTATATATTTATCAGTACTTTTTTTTGTCTTTCCCAGTTTCCGTGTAAAAAATATATAGATTGCCCTACGTTATCTCGGGCTGGATCCGCCCTTACTAGTAGGTAATATATAAGTAAGGTACCAAATAACAATAATTATCTGCAGCTCATGTCTATATATGATCAATATTTATGATTTATCATATTATATTCTGTGTTTAACTGTACCTAATCTGTTGTAGACTATAGTATATATATCTACTTGTGTATGATAATAGTACCTATTTTATTATTTACAATATTAAAATAAAAACCCCTACTTACATTAATTTTCAAAAACAAAGTAGGTAATATTTTATTTGATGAAATACTAAAATAATACACATGAAAACAAAAAATAATTATACGAAAACAGGATAAGTCGCTCCACTGTAATGTATAGTAGCTATGGCGTCGAGTGTAGCTCATTTTCATTGAGTAGTTATTCAAATTTATTATAATATTATAGATGTTTTATTTAAATTCAAATTTCAGTGGTAAATAATTCCATACAGAAAATAATTCTGAGTAAAAACATGATCGGTCATCATATATTTATTTATAATATTATTAATAATTACTTTTTTATTAGTAATATTAGGTACGGACGGTAGATTATTGAACTAATTCTTGCCAAAAACAAATTACACATTTACACATAATATATATGTAATAATAATTATTATAATATTACTACTTACCTATAGCACTATAGCTGTTGTTAACGTATTTAGTTTATTAATCTGCAATACCTATGTATATTTTAGAACGATGTAAATAACTTAAAACTAACTTAAATATTTTTAAAATTTTATTTTATACGAAAAAAATAATATATGAACTATCGAAAAACTAAAAATATATGTCCCATTGCATAATATTTTTTAAATTGTAACAAAATAACTAAAATCGTTATCCAATTATATCAACATTTGAATTTAAAATATCAATAAAAATAATTAGTGAATATATTTTTTTAAGAATTTTTTAGGATTTTGTATAGATTTAACTATAAGAAATAAACTTGTGTATCACTAACTTTTTATTTCTAGTTTTAAACCATTTTTAATGAAATTTATAGACAAAAAAAACTAAAAAAACCTAAAACGCTCGAAGCCATACGACTTGGTTTAATTGTCTTGGACTAATAGAAATGGGGATACTTCTTTGGAGGTAATGTGTATAAGTTATACAGTATAACCCCAAACATTTCTATATATTCTTACCAATAATACCTTTTATACATATACATTTGTATATTTGTACATATGTTACTAAATAGTATTAGGTATGTATTAAGATTAACTAGGTATTAAGATAATTTATTGTGTATGCACCCATTATGTATTATATTTATAAAAGTTTTTGAATTTTGGTCATTTAAATAAAATATTATTTTAGGCCATTAATAAAAAAAATACTTATATAATTTATTTAACTGACTAGGTACTTATAATATTAGAATATTATGTTCAATGCTCACAACTATTGTTAGCTAGTAAATATATACACCGATGCCTCCTGTATTTTATCATACTAACACATTAAAAATATATGCCTATTACCTAATATATAGTACATAAGAATATTTCAACAATGAATAGTTCCTGAAAATGTCTGTAGAATTATTATTATGTATTCTGACGTATAGGTAAGTATAATTTATAAGTGTATATATTTTATTATATTGCAATGATACTATATATAGTATGAGTTACGAATAAACGTTTAACTTTAGTGTAGTCTGATAACAATCAATTTTTATGGTAATTTTAAATTTATAACAGATGAATTGCCTTATAGTTTATTGTACCATCCTATACGGCCATCGGGCGATACTCACGACTTTGTTTAGACGACAAAACAAAAAATTTTTGATAACTATACAATATTATATTCTAGGACGGTCGTAATGCTGCTCATCTTCATCTTAGAGGCGTGGCTCGCGGAGTTTTCATACAATACTGTCTACGAAACCAAAAATGCCAGGTATGATGCATTCACGTTGCCGTAAGCTATAATATGCAGCTACCGTTGGTACAATAATATACATATAGGCAACACAATACAAATTCTGAACGACATATTATATAATACCTAGTTATCTGATAAGTGATTCGACATACTGAACGTCAATTTCAAATGATGCTGTGCCGTCTCAAAAAGTGGCCGTCAATGCGTGTACAATAAGTCGCGCACTGCTCACTTCTATAGGCCAAGGGCATAGCTGAATAATATTTAGGGGAGGGGGAGTTGACTAAGTAATTGATATGATTACTAATGAAGAAAAAATGTTAATACAATTTGTTATGATTGTTTTAAAATTTCAATATCACGGTCTTCTTAACTAAAGGAGAATTTATTTTATTCATATCCATTTTTCGTATTATTTAGTTGTTAAATTTTTTTATCGAATTTATAATGCGAGTGAGGCAATCAATTGTTGTCTTGTACCTAGCCTGTACGAATTATCTACATATCATAGGTATACATATACAGCTATATATTGTTACATAATGTGTATAATTTTAATAACATAATCAATTTATAGTTTTTATTATTATATTCACAAACATGAATATATTATGATATTATATATTATTATAGGCAATTAAATGCATTGATTAAATATATAATTTAATAATTAATCAATTTCATTATAATTATGTTATCAATAATAAGGGTATAATGACGATGTATTTGTAGTAAATTTATATGCATGTCTATAATTGTTCATAATAACAGTTAAACAGTGTAATAAAATATTATTTATTTTATATATATAATATTGATATAGTCAGCAGATAGTAGAGGGCACCTTATACAATTTTCATTTTTAGTCTGTCGATCGATACTATTCAATACTTATATAGACTATAGTAGTATAGTGGACATTCTAAAATGTCGTCTCTCTCTCTATACTTTACCATTATAGTATACTTACAGTAAAAAGATCAATATAAATGATGACTTATGACTTTATGAGTCATGATGAGTAATTTGTTTCCAAAAAATATTATTATCTACTGGTAAACTATTTGCTTGCAGTATGCTCATCGTATATGGTATACCATAAACGTAGTTTTACGTGTGTACTATTTATATAGGTTAACTGCGGAATTTACATATATTTACAAATAAAAATAAGTTTTAAGTAATAAATACAAATAATGTAATACTTGATATCAGTTTGATGTAAAATGCTATAGTTCCTTTTTATTAGTTATTTGTACTTTGGTAATTATTGAGAAAAACTATATAAGTAGGTAGGTATAATAAAAATAAAAATAAATAGTTTATTCTGACGTAAACATAGCCGTGTAGCTATATAAGCACTCCAAAGCATATATTATTATTTCGTGTGTTCAACGATAAAAGTAACACGAAATATTTCGAACGCATAACCTTGAATTTGATTTATGTTCTTTTTACTGTACAAAGGATTTGTTATTACACAATTTCTTAACCTTTCTTCGTATATGGATATCAAAACAAAATGGATTTGTATTGCCTCGTCTCCCCTTTTTTGAGTTCAAAATTCGGAAATAAAGTGCATTATTTTTTTTAAACAACTATATCTAACATTTTTATCTAAAAATTGTTTAATTGCGAGTGTATTAAAGTGTCAATATATTATATATATGCACAATTTATACGTATTTATTGCATTTTTATCAGTACCTATGTACCTATGCCTATATAACGAGGACTAGGTATGCATTTAAAAATTTTCTTGATGTAATTTCAATTATTACGAATCGTTAAAACTTTAACTCACAATAAGTAATTTCAATATAGAAAATTTAGAACTCAAGAAAGGGGATGCAATTCAAAAAAATGTTTGTTTTGCTACGTTCATATACGTGATACATGGGACAAATGGTTATCAATTATAATTTTTAAATTTCGAGTCATTTGCAATTTGCATACCATATTATGTTCGAAATATTTGATTTTATAACTTTATTATTAAACACACTGTTATTGTATTATATAACTAGTTATATAGCTTCGTATTAATAATTGTTATTACTTAGGACCTATCGGCTATCTATGCTATAGCTATACACTAGTTTTATGTTAAACTGTAATCTGCAATGTCGTATAGGTACTCAACATTCAGATACCTACGTGATAATAGCAAAATTATTTAATAATAAAAGTAATATAGCGATTTAATATTTATATAATAATCCGATAATGTATATAGTTAACATTAACTTTCAAGATGTTATTTAGGTACTTATTTATTAATAATATATAAAATAGGTACCTATATAATAATATAACATGTCTGCATTCTTATTGTAGGTATCCGGCCATGTTTAACGAATTTTTTTAAAAATAATATAGGTAGATATTTCATAAAAATCAGTGCAACGGCTACTTTCTAAATTATTTCTGCATTTTTTACTTTCCTGTAATGATTTTTATAAATTCTAAGCGAAATGCAGAATACCATTTTACGACGATGTGTTCATTTTTAATTTAATTTATTTTCTGTCATCGCCTTTTTTTTTTTTAATTTTATTTTCAGAGTGGTTACTAGTAGCTTCTATCAGTCTACCACCATCAAAGTTGAAGATTGAAGAATTTTTACTGCTCTAAAAGGTAATGTTAGTCGTTAGACATAAATTAGGATCTATAAAAGGTAATAGTTGGAATTTTATTTATAACGGTGGTTATAGCTCAAAAGTAAAAATTATCAGGAAAAACAAAAAAAAATCACAGAAAATGGGAATGACCACTTAATTATAGGTATTTATTTATTTAAAACTCAAATGTTTCAAAACTTGAATACTTGAAAAATTTGAATTTGAATGAAAAATAACAATTTAAATTATTTTATAGCAACTCAAATATTATTTACAGGAACTTTTCGTGAATACGTTATATATATTATTATTTACTATTCACAATAATGACATTTCCAAATATTTAAATTAATTTTAAGCTGTTATTATACCATGAACCTATTCACACTACGGTAGGTACGTTAATATTGACTCAATATAGCTAGTAAACATTAATAGGTATTACATGAAATATAATATTACAATAATTATTATGTAATATATACGATTTTTTTTTGGAAAAAATTAGGTCAAACTACCGTTTTATTTGAATATCAAAATAAACCAATAATAGCATTATTATAAATATTTAATAAAATATCTTTAGAAATAAAGACTGTTCGCATCACTATGGTCATAATGACCGTTTATATTCTATATAGGAAGTAGATACGATCAGAATAGTTTTCGTGTACAACAATTAATCATTGAATTACAATTTAACATTTCCATGCTATCTATAGTATCTACTATGTATAATATATACATATAAAGCGAAGTGACTTTCTTGGTTTTTTTTATATATAATTACAAATAGGTATTCATAAAAAACAAGGAACAGTTCTCAGAACCACCCATTGCTCCCAGCCTCCCTTTAAATATAATATGTAACTGACTATAATATGCGTATATATTAGTGTCGTGGACCGTGGATAAAGAGAGTTACTAATCAATATTTTATAGGTGTAGTCCGCATCTACATAGTTACATATTTTATTGTTTTTATTGATACTCTATTCGTGTTGTATAATATATATTGTATACTTGTTGTACATATATAAGATACGATATTCTACACGATATGACATTATTGTGATTAGAAAATCAATTATATATACAGACGTAAGAAACGTTGGTACTTCGTACTTATTACCTAATATGGATCAATGCAATAAAATGGATATATGCTTGTACATACAATATATAATATATATTATAGGTTAGTTATGCCATTTGTAGTCTGTATACAATATAGTTCACAGAGAAAATTTAACTTATTTAATTTATACAAGAGTATACAAGACTAGGTACCTGCACGTATATTTATAATAAGTAACAAAGTACAATCAATATTCCATAATATATATTATAGATATAAATTATATATACCTAGGTATATTATTATCCATATTAAGCATATCCTATTTTATGTATTATTCATTCTATATATTTATGTACATTTTTGTAAATAATTTTATATTATCAATTGTAAATTGTTAAGAAAAAAATCTGTATCAATAAGTTAGATGACTTTGTAATGAAAACTTTAAAATATAATATATATATGTAATGTATATATAATGCCTACTGCAGGTTAGGTACACGCAACTTCAATAGCGAGTCTTGAAATCTGAATTACCTATATGTTAAATCTACATATCTAATACGTACATATATAATTTCTATAAAAATCCAATTGATGAATTAGCATTAAATATGAACTCATAAAATATAGAAAAAGAAATGCAATAGGTACAAAATTATCTTATTACAGCGTGCGCATATAACTGCATTGATAGGTAAGCAATTTTATTCTATCAATATTCTATACATTTAAGAATATTGTTGTTGAATACCTATTTAATACTTAAACGGAAATATTTTGTTTTTATTGCCAAATTCTATAACTATAAAAATCTATCAATTATTTGTAATAATGTACCATGTACCTACTACCATAGATTAAATATACTATAGTATATTTATACTATAGTATATTTAATCTATGCTACTATACCTACCTATTACTTTTAAATGAGAATAACTATAAATAAGTATTTACTAGTTATATTACTTTATAATTTCTATTTAATATAATATATGTACTAATTTAGTTATTAATAGGGCCCGGATTTTAATGCAAAGTGCATCCTTTTTTATAGTTGAGCTTTCCAAGTAGGTACAAAATTCGTTTCATGTAACAGGTGCTTTAAAGCTGACACTTTTATTTTGGATTTTTTTTTAGCATTATTGAGTTATTTTGTTGGTTTTAATACACATTTGTTCAATATACTAGGTATATACAAATTTAGCCTATTCAAATTATTATAAAAATCTTAATTCTTATTTTTGTATGTTTAGATTGTTTAGAATGAATAATACAGCCCCAAAAGATATGCGTGTCAATATTATCACCACGTCAAGTCAATTATTCAAATTTCAGTTTTTTTTTTTTATAAAATAATTGCCTATTATACCTTACTTATAAATTATCATGTATGTAAAAAAAAATATAATTATAAGACATCTTGAAGTAAAATATATTTTTAAAGGTATTTTTGGGTATTATTTATACATATTTGTATGGTTTTAAGGGCATTTAAATCTGAACTTTAGCTATTAATGAATTATGTCCGTTTTTAAAAATAGACTGCATAATAAGTATTAAGAATTAAAATACCTACCTATCTTTTGTACACACCGACATCGACTCTATAGGAATAATCCCTTTATGTCAAAAAAAATTAATTCATTTTGGGTACCTACAACAGCTACAACCTATTTGCGCCAGATTTACTTAAATAAACATTTTTTAATAACGATTTAATGTAATTCATATTTAATGATACGACATACGTTGCAACTTTAAATTAAAAAATCAAAAATTAACAAAGATATTTCATTTTACAACGCCGGTGCTCAACATTTTTAAAAGAAGTATACGCCAATATTTGTACACTTGTGACCATAATCTACAACCATTTATTTAATTCTTGTGCTTGTTGTAAAATCGATTCTTATAATTTATAATTTAAAAAAATTTACTGTAGACAAAATTACTGTTAAATTGTGTTTAATATGTAGGTAACTCCTAACTAACGAATGTCTGATAAAATCACACTACGATCATTTTTATGTGATGACAAAAACGATATCTAATAACGGAGTAGGTCCCTATATATACATTGTACAACATAATAAAACTTTGATATAAATCTTGTTTTCAATCTGTCCACGCAATAATATATAAAACTTTAAAATCTATAAGCTTATAAAAATAAAAATAACTATAAATTATAACTTTACTACAGTACAGATTGTAAATTTCTCTTTTAATAAAAAAAAAAAAACTTAAACCTTATAAGTTATATCGTAGGTATGTCGGCATGTTATTGCGTCTTACACCAAATCGTTATCGTAAAATGTTTACGCAAGTCAATTTGGCACAAATATAGGCTGTACCCAAAACAAATTAAATTTTTTTGACGCAAATGATGGGCAACGCTCGACTTTAAATAGTGACTAGGCCATTAGGGAGGACTCAGAGTCAGAGCTGAGTAGTCAATGTCTATATTGAGTTTAAGTATTTACTTACTTAGCCATTGACTGCTGTGTAAATATGTAATAATTTATTCATATTTTATTAATGCAATTTATTATAGTTAGGTACCATCAGTTAATGAGTTAACTAGTTATTTTAGAACATATCGTTATGTATATTTATTGTAGTTATATATATTTCGAATTAGTACTTAGGTATGCCTGATTATGGCCGAATAGCACTTAGGTTAAAAAATAATAATGTCGAACTGCGATGAAGTCAAAAAAGGGATTTCCACAGAAATGTTTGAAAAATAAACTTAATTTAAATGTTTTTAAAACACTCAATTCTCTATTCACTAACCCACTTACAGTCTACAGACTTAGGGCTGACAATAAATTTAATCATTGGCATAGTTAAAAATGAATTTGTAAATAAATAATTATGTAGTTACAAGATACATCATACGTCATATCCTATAAATCTGAAATAATATTTTTTTAAACGTTTTTTGAACTTATCAATTTAATTTTTTGTTGTAATTAAAAGAAACTGAATTTAAAAACATTATATATTTTTCAAATTTACCTATCTCTTTTAAATAGTGAACTCAGTACTGTTTTATAAATTACATTTTGATATTTGATTTCAATTTCTTATGATTTCTATACAAAAAAAAATAATTTCATTAAATATTATACAATATACATGTATAGGTACACATATAAAAAAAAATTAAAAAATATATGAAAATGACTATGATTTTATAATGATTAAATTGTAAGTGGAAAGGGGAAAGGAGTATTTTCAAAACGTATAAATTAAGTTTATTTAACGAAAATTGTTCTTATAACACCTTTCGTTCGATGTAAATGCAGATCGACTATTA
Organism: Rhopalosiphum padi; assembly: GCF_020882245.1. Taxonomy (NCBI): domain Eukaryota; kingdom Metazoa; phylum Arthropoda; class Insecta; order Hemiptera; family Aphididae; genus Rhopalosiphum; species Rhopalosiphum padi. The sequence goes on from NC_083597.1 coordinate 88,173,348, forward strand.
GGTATATACCTTTCTGTTTTTTACTCTAGTGCAGTTTGACCGGAGCTAGGTGAATTGGGTCCGCGATAATTTGGGTCCGTTTTGAAAGCGGTAAGTTGAGTCCCGGGTATGAAAAGGTAATAGGTAAGTTGGGTCCCGGCTATAAATCATTGCGCCAATGATGTCTAAAATATTAAAAACTTAAAACTTTAATATTTCATATTTATATAATATACTTTTGAATAATTCTGTTACAATACTACGTCATATTTCATACAGGGGTACACCGCCTGGACATCAATTAATTCTACTTTGATGTTTATGTGTGTATAGACAGGTATTCTTATCGCGGATTTTATTACACTGGCCGTAGCCACTTTTATCCAAAAATGAGATACCGAAATGTCGTATCTTTGATTAAATCTAATTAAGATATATATACGAGTATACGAAATACGAGCGTATACAAGTGTTAGTATTATTCGTCTATCTTTTTTTGTATTAGTTAGTAGTTATCATCGATTTTTATGATGATTACATACAGATATACGTACGATATCTGGGATATTTCATTATATATTTAGTAGCCTGCTGAACGTCAACTTGTGACTATATCGTGTCTTACAGCTATACAGTTACACAATTTTACAGTTATTGTTTTTTTTATACATTTTAAAAATGGAAATAATGGCTAGCGAAAAAAACAAAACTGTTATTATAAAATATGGTCATAAGTTTAGGTTTCACAAAATGTTGAAAAATGAAGTACAGAGATGGACCTGCTGTAAAAGTACATGTAAGTGTTTTTTTAAAACTTATAATGGTGTTGATACTGAGATTTTTAATGATCACAATCACAATAAACCTAGCGAACAAGACATCAACCGGCAAAAATTAAATAATAATCTCAAGAGAAAAGCGGTAGAAGAGATATCGGTGTTGCCATCGAAACTTATTTGCAGAGAGTTAAAAAACTGTGATATAAATAGTTTATCTTTAAATGATACTTCTTTAATAAAAAGAAATATAAGAAATGCACGTTTATCTGTTCATCCCAACATACCAAAAAACATAACAGAAACGCATACTGCTATGAATGAAATGACATTAGTTACTAATAAAAATGAATCATTTTTATTAGTTAATGATTTCAATAATGGTATAATTGGGTTTTCAACAAAAAGTAATTTAGAAGTGTTATGCGAAATTAGTACAATACTTGTCGATGGCACTTTTAGAAGTTGTCCAAAATATTTTTACCAATTTTTTACCATTCACGGCCTTGTTGGCGAATCATATATTCCACTAGTATTTTTTTTATTACCTAATAAAGAAACAGAAACATACGTACGTTTATTTGAACATACTGTAAATAGTTGTGCACAATATCAATTAATATTTTCTCCTGATGTAGTATTTATAGACTTTGAGATTGCTATACATACGGCTGCAAAGCTTGTTTGGCCTAAAATCAATATAAAAGGATGTCGTTTTCATTTAGGACAAAATTGGTGGAAAAAAATTCAAACTCTTGGTTTAGTAAACACATACAACTCTTTAAACACAGAAAAAAGCGATTTTTTTAAATGTTTTTTTGGTTTGCCATTTTTAAGACCTGAAGAAGTTGGCGAATGTTTTGCACAAGATTTAATGGCAATACAACCAAATGACAAACAAATAAAAACATTTTGCGATTATGTACTAGATAACTACATTTCACCTGATGCTACATTTCCCCCATATATTTGGTCTGAATTTGCAGCCACCACTGTGCGTACAACAAATAGTTGTGAATCCTATCATGCTGTACTAAACCGAAGATTTTATAGTCCCCATCCTAATATTTTCAATTTTGTGGACGAACTATTACAAATACAGTCTGAGACACATATTAAACTACGAAGTACAATACAAAAAAAGAAAATCACGCTCGGTAAAGAAAAATACTTAAGAGAACAAATGATGAAATATACTAATAATATAATAACTCGATTAGAATTTGTTAAATGTTTATCATTTAAGTTTTTACCTAAAGCATAATATGTATTTTATATCATATATTGTAAAATTTGACGTACTATAATATTTAGTGTATTAACATTTTTTCCCGAGACACAATTTTTTAATTATTTATACCATATATTGTAAAATTTTACATACTTTTATTATTTAGCTTATTAACATTTTTAAATTAATCATTTACACTATTATTTATTTAGAACATAATATTATAAAAACCACATATATTTTAATAATTTATATTTTTTTTATCCGGGACTCAACTTACCTACAACCTTTTTTTATCTGGGACTCAACTTACCTACAACCTTTTATTTTCCGGGACCCAATTTACCGAGATAAGGTCATTTGGGACCCAATTTACCAATCCCGGTTTGACCATTACCTTTTTTAAACAAATGAAATTTGACCTTTTACATGCATACCTTAGCAGTCTGTAAGACTGTACCTATAACTTAATCTATGTGTATTGTCTTACACATTAATTTTTTAAGAGAGTTATAACTTTAGTTATATACATATAGGTACAAAATACAACTATACTAGGGTATACCTATGAAAAATAATTACAATACCAATAAAAAGACTATCTTAAACTAACTTAAAAATCAAATATATTTTAAAACACCAACGTGCAAACATCTAACCTTTAAGTTTGATATATAGGTCAATAATTCACTCCAATATATTTAAGGTAACAGCATAAAATTGGTTCTGGTGAACACAAATTTGCTACGTTGTATTGTATTGTTGTATACGACGGTGATGCGAAAATGTAATATCTTCTTAATATAATAAAATAAATATACAATACCTTTATAATCTATTGTACCTATGTGACGATATATACTATCATAGAATAATATTTACTAGGCCTATAGAATATTTTACATCACGAATTCACGAATTATTTTGTTTAAAGAAACGTTAAAATTATATTTTAGGTAAGTAACTGCAGTTTTAAAAAGAGAAAAAGTAGGTAACCATTCTGTTGTATCTACCTTTATTAATAGGTATAGTTTATATAGACGTCTAGTGTGAATCGTCATTGAGTAGGTAAACTTTATATGTAATTTATGGGCATATGGTGCGTCAATTGCACCAAAAAATTGCAACTCTAAGCTATTAAGCTGTATACATAGACGAGGATAAAACTACAATTTTAAAAGAAGAAATTAATCACGAGCATCCTCCAATGAAGATCTATATAATGGGTAGTTATACATTTTTCTTATTAGTATTTTATTTTTTTAGAAAAGTAAAAATTGACACTACATTACTACAATATCATACAATTTATCTAAATGATTTAAAAATGTCTTTGTGATTGTGACATAATTGTTAATATAATAATATATTAATATACCTAAAACTTAACTACGTAAAAAATTCATGAAAAATATTTTTAAATTACTACAAAATTACTAAAATCGTTATATATCATATTTAAAAAGTATCTAATTTTGTCCAAATTTAAAATTCAAATGTCTATAAAAAAAAGTGCTTACATATTTTTTTTTTAGATATTTTGATTTCAATCTAAACTACATACTCGTATAAAAACTTGTATTGATTTTTTTAAACCTTATTAGCTATAAACATCGAACATTCTTCAGATTTTAAAGTAAAAAATAAATTTAAAATTTTTGTAATTTTGTCAAAATTTGAACTTAAATTGATAGTAAAAAAAATGGTGCATATACTGCAATAGTGCAATGTATATCTTTAATATTTTTGATACTAAATTACCTATGAGAAAACTTGCATTACATTTTTATTTTTGACATTATAGAAAAAAAACTAAAAAAATTTTCTAATATCTTTAAATAGCCCATAGTCAAAATATTTAAAAGTTATACTATAATATATAGAAAATTCTAATGTAAACATTTGTTGAACATTTTTATCTACGGTAATTTGTTTATAAATCACATACAAATAATAAAATCGATTTTGTCTAAAACTGGATTTACGTAAATATTTCCATTTTTCCTCCTCTTCCCACAGTTATTATACAAAATAATGGTGATTTTTGAATTTTGATCCCCTAAAGTTAGATTCATTTTTCTATCAGAAAATATATCGATATTAAAAATTAAATTATTTTTTCTACTAAATATAAAAATGTTTCCGACATAAAAAACACATCTTAGTTGCTATACACAACATTTAAAATATATATCTACCAACTTATTCGATATTTTTGTCACGTTTATTAATGCAGTAGGTATTGTAACAAACACGTATAACTTCCCAATACGTAAATACCAATTTAATTTAAACATTTGTATGTGTAAATGTCTGTTGGTCAAATAGCTATAAATTATTCGAAAATATTTTACAATATTCAGTGTTCACTCAAGGCCGAACAATGCTATGATGTAATATTAGAATAATATAATATAATAGCAGACTTATTTATTCCTAGTAGGTATTTTTCTGAGACCCAAATGTAGAGGTACTATCTATAATTACAGAATACAAAATACTAATGAGTAATGAATGGCCCATTGACATTTTATTTATTTTTAATTTCTTAGAAGGAAGCTAATTGAAATCCCCTTGCTGACATCAATACATCATTAGGATTTAAAGTAATCATAGGAGATAGGACATAGACCAAGACTATAAAGTTCTATGAAAGCTGCTGTTGACAAGATTTACCACTTATAATATATAATATAATTTGGAAATTTTAATTAGAACAAAATAAATAATATAACCTGTAACAAAAACATAACTATCAAAGGTATATACTAATAGGAAAAATAATTATTATCAGCCAATGACCAAGTGACCAGATTAAATTTTTTAATACATAATAAATAAATATTAGTAGGTAGCTTAATTGAATATAAAAGTTATTTGTTAATGCTTAGTTTTGATTAATGGTTTATTAACCATTCTATTGAATATTTAAAATTGCATTATAGTTCTAAATTATTGTTATTCGTCTACATGAATATTATTTATAAAGAATGAGAGCTATTAAATATAATTTAGTAAATAAGCACAACTGTCATTTTAAGCATTTAAGCAATTCAATTTCAAACTTTTTTACTTTGTTAGTCAATAGTTATCTTATTATGCCACTATGGATAAAACATAAGACCTTCAATTGTTTTTCGGTTAAAAGTGTAGAAAAATAATTATGACACAAAGCATTAACATTAAGAGGTGAAAAAATAATAACTTATGGAGTTATACATAAAGTTTTTATAATTTAATTTTAATACAAGTAATAATTTAACCTCATAATCTATGTTATATAAATTAAATTAAATTTTAAAAATAAACAAAACAAAACAAAACAAAAATTAATAATTATAGTTAATAAATTCACAAACTTAAAATACAGAAAATTCAAACAATTAAATATTTTTTTTTTATAATAAAATATTAAATTATTTAATTTAACCTATATTTAAAGATATGATCAATGCATATTATATATTATTTATTAATTGACAATCTTGTTACCCAATAGGAATAAGTTCAGATTGCTCACACCTAAGTGGTTGTATAACTTCTACAACCATCGTTCCACACAAGACATCATATGCACATCTATTTTGGTTGGCTGCTGCTGTAATAAAAGGTAGTGGAAATAAGAATGCAAAAAATAAATTTTTAGTGATTGAACGAAGTGTTGCCCGTTTCCAACCAATATCGCCACCAGGAATTAAAGCAATGACATCAGCTTGCTGACCTCTTATACAAAATAGCTTATCAGCTCGAACAACTGAAATGTCTAATAGAGCTTTACCAACTGTTGCTCCACCTTGAAATATTGCACTACCTTGTAGACAACATACCTAAAAGTCAAAAGTATTTGATTATAATATTATGAGCATTTTGATTTAAGTATACATTAATTGTGTACTGCTAGAAATAATTAAGGTTATTTTAAAAGTAATTTTAATTTGTAAAATTACCTCATATAGACAAACTATTATTCGGTGTGCTACTTCTATAAACAATAGTTCCGATGTCATTTCTACTGCTGTAGTATAATCAACTTCCTCTCGTGTAAAAATACTGTTATATTTAGTGAAATCACTAAAAAAAATAACATATTTTATGTATGAAAATCATGATCATACTAACTTAAGTACAAAGAGCATAATCTATGACTTATCAGTGTGTTATTATTTTAATAATTATTATTAAGTATACACATTAACATATTTAAAAATGAATACAACAATATTATCATATTATTATTTGCTTAAGAACAAAATTTATTTATTTTTAATTAAGTATTTACATATTTATGAACTTAACATTTCATTATTATATTATAAATTGTTATGAAATATTTTTATTTGTGAACAAAATCATGATAATATGCATTTATTAAACATAAAGTTCTGTATAATGTTCATGATATATAAATAAAAAAAAAGACATAGGTATTCATTTTGTACTATTTCTTTAACTAAATCTATAACCATCAAACATTTTTTAAGATATTTTAGTAAGCAAGGTTGTTAATGATGACTAAATTATTATCATTAATTAAAAATTGAATGTCATAAGACACCATAAATTTTTAGGTGAGAGGTGAGGTAAGTGAGTCTGGCTGTATCCGAATTGCATACTAAAAAAAAAATGTTTAAATTGCATGCCACCTCTTAAAGGGGTCTGTCCAAATTGCATGACGTGTATCCACAAGTTTATTTATCATGCACGATGCACTTAAGTATACAACTTAAACTTGATTTTTCTAATTTTTTTAAAATAAATCATGAAAAGAAACGCTTTATGATATGGTTGTAGTACAGTACTTTTTACAACTGATTAGTTTCTAGATTGAAATATTTTTTATATGAGAAAATTTTTTATCAAATTGTACTATTCTAGTGTATTAGGGTCTGTTTCACAGACATACGTATCGGTCACTTCAATGTTTGTTGCTCAAATTTATAAGAATTATTATTAGGCCATGAATTTATAAGCTATAAAAACCCTAAAAATATGCAAAAAAAAAATCTTTAATGCCATTTAAAAACTGTAAAATACATTCACTTGATTACCTAAAAACTACAATCGTTTTATTTAATATTCACAGTGTCATCATTTCAAAAATGTTTACTCGAATATAAAAATATTTAAATTTAGAAATTAATTAGTTTCTATTCATCGGTTAAAAAAAAAAAAAAAAAAAAAAAATAGAAAAATTAAAAATCAAGTTTAAGTTGTTCATGAAAAATAAAGATTAACTTGTAGGTACACGGCATGCAATTCGGACAGACCTCTCTAAGAGGTGACATGCAATTCGGACAGACCCCACGAAGGGTTGGTATGCAATTTGGACATTCAAATTTATGTTTATTTTTTTGGATTTGCAATTTGGTTAGGTGATTCTGTACCCTATCTAGATTTTTTTAAATTTGATTACAGTGTGTTAATTTTAAATGAATTTACTTTAATAATAATTTATTTAAATAACCATAAATTAAAATAAGTTCCACATCAGTTTTATTCCTTTGGGCACATAGATTTTAAATACTATGTGTGGATTATACTTTATGATATATCAGATAAAGAGTTAGATACTATTTATTTTGAAAAATATAAAAATCAAACTTAAATGTTCTAAATAGTAAAATACAAAGTATACTTACATTTCAAGAATTGAATCTACTAGAAAGTAAGCAATTAAGAATTTAACAATACTTAATATCAAAAAATCAATAAATTCAGCTCCAAAACGCTTCCACAAAGACGGTACACGGCATCTTATCCCTAGATAAATCACATTAAAGAATAAAACAATTTGTTATTTAATATAATATGAGAATGATTCATACCCACAAACTGATTAACACTTGGTGTTTCAGGTACAGCATTAGGCACAACTTTAGGAACTTCATTAGGATTTTTCAAAACTTGGCGGTAGTTTTTTTGTAAAAACTCTTGCTGTAATTTATTGTAATAACACTGATAACTGTTTACTGTACTCAACCATGAACGCAGTTGGTTAAAGTATTCTTCTCTAATTTCTTTATTTGTCAATTTGGAGTTGTTAGAATCTTTTGATGATGATTTATTTTCTGAACTTGTCATGATTCTTTAGAATATATAGGTACTAATAACTCTTGATACTTACTAGGTATAATAATCACTAGGTAATTCAACTAAAATATTAAAATAAATTTTTTCTAAATTTTTTAGTAAGTTTAATGTAATTTAAAAAATATTTTTGGTAAAAGGTAATAGCTAAAAACATATTTTATTTTGTTAGTATTTACTATTTATTATACGTATATTTTATTATTATCACATAATTTGATAACAAATGTATGATAAGAAAATAATTATATTACGTTTATAAAAAATATTGAATATCACAGAACAACAATAATCGATGTAATGTCGTATATTATTATATTTTTCAAATTTCAAACATTTTCAAAATCTGTTCTGACTTTGAACAAATAGTGAGTTCGTGTATAAGTAGTAGTTAATAATGCATAGAGATATTCATATATATTAATTATTAAATGGTTTAATGGTATGTCTATATAGTATGTAAAGTATGTTGTATACAGTATTACAATTTACAGTGTAACAGATGGACATGACCAAAAAAAAAAATATATACTCATGTCAGCAAATTCTCAAAAATCATATTTTTAAAAAAGTTATTACGTTCCAAATTAATTTAATCAAAAAAATATTGATAATTTAAAAACATTTTAAAAATAAACTATTTGGCTTAGATAAATCTTTTTACCATCAAAATTGTTCTTATAAACAGATTCACAAATTGGCAATTTTGAATTTATCCAAAAAAATTTAAATCAAATTTAAAATTTTTGTTTTCAGTATTAAAAAATTAAATTATACATGTAGCGCCAAGGGCTCTTAAATCTTAATGATAAATAATAAAAAGAAATTGAAAATATTAATTAGAACAAAAATTATTCTAAAAATCAGTTCTATCTACACATTGTATATTTAAGATTAATAATATATTAGGTATTTAGGTATATGGGCTACGAGTCTCATACACCCACTATGTATGTGCGGTTTTTATGAGGTGGTCCAATTGGATTTTAATCATTTATTTGACTTTCATATTTTCTATATTTTCATAATAAACTCCAATAATAATAAATCTTTGTTTCCAAAAATACATATACCTAAATAAAATTGACTGTTTGGCGTTTGCTAATAAAAATAACACAAAATTAAGGACATTTCGAATAAATTTGATATTTTAAATTTTATTAAAGAAAAATATTTGTATATACTTTTTTATTTTTCTGTTTAGTATACTACATTACATTGAATTTTTTGGTATAATTAAAACTATTAAAACTTATTTTTATAATTACATTACACAATACAATGATCATTAAAAATTGTTTGGTCAAAATATATTCATTTTTACAACGTTTATTAATTATATTGTTATATTAATATATTTTTAGTATATTTATTTAAATAATGGTATTTTTACATTTAGTTATAAACGTGACCTGTGATAGAGGGGTAGAGGGAATTTAATATGTTGTTGACAAAAATCCTTAGAATAGACACAATATTCTTTGTGTTAAAGTTGAATAAAACGATAAAGAGGCTATTTTTATCTTAGCACTTTTAAACTGTGTCATTCATTTTTATAAAAAAATTATTTTTTTAAAGTTTTTCATAGAATATAATGTTATTAAATTCATAAATTTTAATGCCCCAGAATGGGGCAAAAGTTATTTTTTTTAGTTCTCTCAATCAACTTTTTAAGACTATTAAATTAAAAAAAGAATCATAAGTTAGTATATATTAATGACCATATCCTAAATAATATAATATAGTATAGAAGTTTGAAAAATCAGTTTGATTTATAGTACATGGCTTTTAACTTATAACTTATAAGCCTTTAAAGGTTAGACTTTCCACTCTGCCTAATGTTCCTCTACGACCTATACGGATGTCGAAGGAAATAAACATAGGTACCGGATACTTACACCCTTTGTGGTTGATTAATAATAGGTATCTGTTTTTGATTTTTTAATAAAATTTTCCATAATATATATGTCCTTTCTCAGTGTCTAAACTATCTATGTTCCAAATTGCATTTAAATCGATCCAGTAGTTTCGGAGCCTATTCAATACAAACAATCAAATCTTTCCTCTTTATAATATTATTAATATAGATAGGTCCCACACGTATGGACCGTATGGTAATGGAATTGAATACCTACTTTCGAGTAAAATGCAATAACGTTTGATCAAATGCATTGCTGAATTAATCAGCACTCAAAGTAAAAAACGATCCTTATTGGTAGTTCATTTTCGAAGAAAAAAGAACGTTAAATGAAACGGTAGCTATGAAATGATATAAAGCGCCATAATATGCTCGTTTAAGTATAATATATACACTGTTGTACATAATATATTATATATTATTGTATAATATGTATATATTCACGTATTAGCTACCTATGATTACAGTTATCTACTATCTATAACCATTGATTACAGTTATCTACTATCTATAACCATTGATTATAGAATAGACTATTCTATAATCAATGCTATAACACTCGTGTCAACCGTAACGTTAAAATATTCGTGAAAAGTGTTTATATTGCAGTTATATCGAGTCCGTTGATCGTAAACAATACTTGGGTTTTGTTTTGAAAACTATGTACAACGCACCTATTCAGTTAATTTATGTGAAATATGAATAATTGTATTATTTAGTATAAATTTTTTACTCTCTTTGTACCTACTTACTGATTTAATATATTTATGTCTTATTAGTTATTATGTATTTATTGTTTCGTCATTTTTAAAATGTTTTTAAGTTCTGATATATAATATAAGATATAACCAATAATTTCTATTTACGTCGATTGACGAATAACGATTGTTTAGAAATTAGAGTTATCTACGAACTACCCACGTCCCACATGGGTAGTAATTAGTAGGTACTCTGCGTCTCTGCCGTAAGTTGCCTAGTGCTCTATACTATGTTTAATCTGTTCAGCGAGAGAACGCGCCGTTTCTGCGCAACCTCTTGCGTCACCCTGCTATCAAACCAGATTTGCCCACGGCAAGGTGGTGTCACTTGGTAATGCGCAGATAAAATAGTTTTGATCGATCTACGGCGCGTTCTCTCGCTGGACAGAGTTTAGTGCCAACGTTGTTTGAAAGAGATAGCTATAATACCTCATATACCACATTTTAAGATATACTATTGTCTATAATAATATCTATATCCTCTATATTATATATATTATTAAACATAAATTATATTACCTCTTAAACCGTGCCTCATACCTGAGTATATTATGATTGGACTAATTGGGCCATGAAAATACCGCGAAGGAGTGAATGCAAAACGGGAACCACATATAAACCCTTAAATCATATACTATATTACTGGTATATGATCCAAGGATATACCGATATATGATGAGAATAAAGTGTATGCTACCATTTTCTAAAAACGTTGTTATCGGTATTATTCAATTTATCCCTCTCTAGGTCCAGTCCACGTTTTTAAGTCTTTATATGTGGTAAGGGTTCTCACATTCTCTGTATCAAATTGTTTAGAAGTTATTCCTTAGTGTTTGATTGTACAATACCTCAAGGAATAAAAAAAGGGAAAAAAATTGTTTTCGATAACGAATAAGATACATTATTTTAATGTATTTCGCCTTATTTTTCCCACCCTTATATTTGTCTATGAAACTTAACTTTAACAGAAGATATTTTATTTTTAAGCAGAAACTTATATTTTTACATGTACCTACTTATAACTTAACTCTTAAGGACACAATTTCAATGAAAAACGGGTGTTTCTGAAGTTACTAATTTTTTCATCAGTTTTACCAGTAATCGGTAAAAAAGAACAATTTTTAAACATTTTAAATACGAGTATAATAATTGATTACGAAAATTAAAAAAATGATTATTTATACACATTTACACACATAGAAATGGTATAAAAATAATTATCCCCCGAAAAAATTTGTAGATATTATTAAATTATTATTAATCAATTCATGATTGGATTATATTATGATTTTACAAGTGTAATAAATATATAATATAAAAGCATTTAGCATGTTGCAATTTGCAGGTAACATTTTTTCAATTGGTCATACAAAAAACTAAAACAATTATATTGTAATGTAAGTACGTTGTTGTAATAAATATGTATTTTACTCTATAGTATCTAGTATCTATAATTATTCTATATTATACTAAGTTAATAAATTGTATTTAATATATAAAAATATACTAGGTACCTATACACAAAGATTAAGAATAAAAGATACATTTTTTTATATTTTTTCATATAATTGTATGCAATAAGAAAACAACACTTTTCTAAAGAAATATATTTTTATTATATTTCAATATTTTTAAAAATTATATTAAATATTATACATTTTTCTTGAGGAGATAAGATACCTACCGACCGTTTTTAAGGAGTTCAATGTAGACAATTTCTATGTGTGTACATACTTACGGTCGTGTAAATGTGTGCGTAGTAAGTGATCATTTTTTTAATTTTCATATTTAATTAATATATTTAATATTTTTAAAAATGTATTCTTTTTTCCGTGTCTTTTTTACCTTGGTCTTTTTTTCAAGGATTCGTATTTTTCTTCTGTTCACAGATTATACGAATACGAAGAGCAACTTCCTTGCGACTGATCATAATTTCAAAAATGGTAAGCACTCCCCTATAAATAGCGTATGTATCTTAATCTATAAATTATAGAATTATAGGTATCAATAATATTTTTTAGTAATTTTATATTAGTATGATAAAAATCAATTTGTTTTAATACAATTTCTAAATATTTAAAATTACTTATTTACTTATTAATTTATACCTCTGATACCTGTACTTTTATGAAATAAATATTAACAAAATAGGAACGACTAATGAAAAAAGTTTTACTTAAATGTAGTCTAAAAATGATTATAGGTAATATTACGCAGGCAAGGAAAAATTAATTATATAAAGAGAATATGAAAATGTAATAATAATAATAATAAAAAGACTTATTATTTTACATAATATTATGTCATTTTTTTTGTCATAACTATAAAACAACAGACAATAATTGTCTGAGTTAGGTACATTTTTTTCTTATTATTATTTTTGTTATTTAATCATTTTTGTTTTCGCTTTTCGTTCTTTCTTAATCTGTTAATTTACTCGTATTTAATTACTTCTTATTTTTACCCCATTCCTGCTTATTATTTAATATCTTTTAACAACAATAACAATAATAATATTAATTTGTATTTAAGACAATCTCGGGATAGAACAAAGATATTCAAATATAAATTGTTTTATGCTGAGATGAACTTTCTCGAAAGAAAAGACTATGTGACAATGTTAGTTTTGAAATTACGATTATGTAGACGACTATAGATGAGCCTTTATTAGTTTAGTGTCTTGTACATTTTTCTCGGCACCTTAATAGCACACTTAATAATATTGATAGAGGAATCGGATCTGTGTGTCCATCGAATACCGCGATATTTTATGGCTATATCATCATGACGCAAGTATACCTCAGTTTTAAACGGCCAAGTGGTATAATATTATAGCATAATATAGATTAATTATAGGTACCTATAACAACACCTATGGGCTGTATGATGAATTATTATTGAATCGAAAAGGTCATCGGCGACCGGCAGCGCCATCTGACGACACTACCACCGCCGTCTAGACCTGCCTTAACATCGATTCGAAAAACGGGCGCTTTGAGCGTCGTGTAAAACGCCACGACAGAAATACGACGTCGCGACAACAATATAACAGTAATAATATTATAATAGCGAGTCGCGGAGATGTGTGTCGCGCGCGCGTTGTTGCGTTAGTGTCCGTAACGCCTTGGCCGCGCATCGTTCCACCACCTCGCCCACGCAGCCGGCGCTAGGTCTACGGACGCTATTGAACTCCATATCACTACACTTTCCGGCTTTCATATCAATCCACCGGCGCCGCACGCACCACGATGATAACCCTCACCACCGTGAAGGTGCCCGCTATCCGCAACACCCTGCAGGTAAACTTTAATATTATAATAATATCGTGTTCCGAACGCGGTTGAAAAATATACGAATTTAACGCAACTCTCGTGTATTACGTGGTCAACGCGGTTTGTATTGGTTTGTTTATAGAATTTCGAAAGAGGTATATACGCCTATATATTAGATATAGCGCGCGCACGGGTGTAAAATACTCGTATATAGGTAGGTATAAATACAAACAAATAATAGTATAGATGGGGTAGTCGATGGTTACGCGTATACGGCTGTATATTGGCTGTACGAGTACGTCGTCGTATTATACTCTGTTGCAGGGGTGTTATTTCGATTTTCGACCGCAGAGACGCCAATCCGTTTTTACCGTCTGTAATATCACATTTTACACATACCCGTCCAGCTGGTGTATTTTATATATATGTTTTATTTTTTTTAGGGTGTGAGGGTTAGAATTAATTCGAGACCGCACAGAACTATATAGGAGTTTTGACACTTTGCACCTCTTTCCAAATTAAAAATAAACATTTTGAAATACCTGCATGGGTTGTGGTTTGTTTTTGTTACAATAAATTATTATTATTATTATTTTTTTTTATTGATCTAAAAAACATCGGCTTCTTTGGCCATTTAGCTTGACATTAACTTAAAATCAGTTTACAGGTATGTTTAGCTTATGTTGTTGTGTGGCTTTTAAATTAAGTTATATAGCTGAATTTCTTTTATGAATTGTAGGATACTGCGGTGATTGATCGAGGGTCTGGTCCAAGCGCTTCTCCGATTTGTTGTGATACGTGGTATTTTTTCCTCATGTCTTCGTATTTTAAATTATTATTATTATATTAACAATCATACATTATTTGATATGTTGTTATTAAACTACTTTGCTGTAGTAAAACGAATAGAATTAATTGTTCTAAAATTAAAATTTATATTGATAAATAATATTGCTGAATTTTTAAAAATTTCATAAATGTACATCCTAAAAAAGGAAAGGTACGTTTTTTTCATAGTCATACTATAATACTATACATCATTATGTATATGATATGTTTTATATTATACGTAATTTTGACTTTATTTTTATTTATATTTGGTTTAAATGTATTCGTTTTACGATTTATATGTATTTAAATTAAATTGTTTATATTTTTAGTAAGATTTGCACACATCTTTGTAGTTTTAACTTCTAAATTTACATAAAACAAAACAATCACCACCATTCGGGTGTATGACATTTACTAAAACGTATCGAACTTATAAATCGTATATAACTGCAGTAACCTATGGTATCTAATACATAAGTACTACTAAACCTAATTCACAGTAATGATATTAATTGTTGTCAATTAGATTGTAAAAAAACGGGTCTAAAAAATAAATATTAATAAACTGACTAAAACTCGAGAAATAAATATTTTAAATTACTGATAGTGATAAATTGTATTTAATAAGGCTCCAATTTTAGTCGTTACAAGTGAAACATTTATATTTATGATACTTCTCAGACTAAAGTTTACAAGTATGACAAATAATAAAAAACAATTTAGACGCTATAATTTCTATTTTTATATTGCATCAAAAACAGTTTACAACACCATTATATATCTTAATTGAATAAAAATTGGTACCTACCATAATCTATTGTCTTTTATTTTAGTAAATACTGGAAATTTTTTTGTCTTAAATATTATACATGATATTTATTAAGTTTTTATTTTCGTTGTGAAGGATCTACCTCAAGTCCACTATATAATTTCTTCTACAATTGGTTCTTTTAATTATACTCGATACCGGCCCATACAGGTTCAAATAAACAAAGTACATGTTTGTGTTATACAGACATTCAATTATACTTTGGTCTGTGAGATAGGTATATAGTTCACGGGGCTTATTAGGTGGTTGTGGCATAAAGCCATCAAGGGGATGATTTTTAGAAATGTTTAGGTTAATTTTACTCCCAGACTATGATTTAAAAACGAAATTTAAATTTCTTGCATTTATCTATAATGTAATCTATTCACATCCAACTCTGCAGCATAATATTCAATATAAATTCATAATTTATTACTCGATGAGTGATCCTGACACGCGTCATAAGTATGTACAAAATAAATGTATATAAGTAATTGAACATAATATTAGAAAAGATGTGGATTAGCTTCTTCGAAAGATACCCCACTATAAGAATACACTTCGAACGTAACGAAAATGAGCCTATATTGAGAGTCAATAGAAGCGCGCACGTTGCATAACAGACGCCGGTGTAGCGCGCAGCGTTTATTTTCGTATACGCGCGGGCGCAAAGCCAAACACTTGATTATTATGTCAACAGGCATCTTGTACTATGATATTTCACCTGCGTTATAAACGGCAATTTAAGTACACATTAAGTATTTGCGAATCGATAACTATTATTACCAAGTTGTGGATTAATAAAGTTCAGAAAGTTCAAATATCTATTGCGCACCTATATATGTAATATTATGTAATAATATGTATGATGTATCCGTACTGTGGCGAAAACTACATGAAATATTAACAATATTTAAACAACAATTTATATTTTGATTAGTTGTGTTGTACAATTGTTAAGGGACTTCATTAGTGTCTCTTGATAATAATTATTAAGAATAGATCATTATTTTTACGTAGTTTACAGTTAAACTAAAAAATTCTATAATTAGGTAGTCATTTACTGAATATAATGAGACAAATTCAAACAAGAAACCATGGCAATAAAAATATGGCTATAAATTATTCTAGATTACAAATACTTTAATATTATACTACGTAGTATAATAATATATTTATTATTTTACCATATAATAATATTATTATGTATTTATGTCGTGTTTTTTACTAAAATATAATAAAACAAATACCTAATAAATGTTTTTATATAATGTTAATTATGTACGAGTATACCAACCTTATAAGTAGGAATTTTTCCAAATATTGAACAAAATATTTTTAGTTTAATTTAAATGTGCAAATGACATTATTTAATTTTGTTTTTGCAGAAGTTAACGTCGACATGGCAATGCAGAAGCCTTGCAACTGATGCCACATTTGATATAAAAGTTTGTAACATTTTAAATACAATAAATTAGAAAACCTATGTGAAAATGTTGTATATTTTATGTTTTGAGTGAATTAATAAACGTATGTAATATATTACTTTCTAATTTAACTGCAATTATGCTGATATAGTTGATACTTGATAGTATATTCTACTTTTCAATAATCACTTCGGAAAGAAAAGTAATTTCATAGAGCCATATTTAAAATAATAAGTAGGTGCTTACCTATCTATTTTATATTGATCCAATTTAGTTTAATTTCATATAATTGTATGCAACGCAATGATTTATTGATATTCTTAGTATTCATTACTCAGTAGGTTCATTCAATTCACACCTACATTTAAAATAGTTTCTAATATAAAAATTAATATTAGAGATTTTAAGGTAGGCTGTTGAATGTTTAAATTTTTAATTAATTTGGCTAAAAATATTAGTAACATGTAAATGTTCTCCTATTCCCTCATGGCCTCATATACAGTTACCTAACACATTTTTGGTACCGAAAAGTGTCGGCACTGCTTCCTTTTAATTAAAAAACAAGCGGTGATTCATCAATTACGAAGACCATTTTAGAAACTCAATTTTTTTTTACTTTTTAAGGATAATTCTATGATGATATAAACTTCTTTTTTCAAATGAGAATAGAATTTTCTTATCGTAATATATAGTCAATCGGAAGATTTTATTTGAAAATTTTAAAAAGAAATTTTCCACTTGATAATTTACAGTAAAACTGAGATTATCATTTGGAAAATAGAAATTAATATCATCAAAGAATACTCCTTAAATGGTAAAAAATGAAGTAATTAAAAATACGATTCTAAAGTACCTATATACTGAACAAAATTTTAAAAATTTGAATTTGAATAAATTCATTATTAAATGAAATATTTGTGAACGAATATGTTTGGTAAATTATACTGTATATATTTTACATATTATACAATTTTTAATAATCATTGTTTACTGTTATTTCCACGAATGGCCGCGATTTATGAAACTCGTGTAGAATAAGTAGATAAAAAGATTAACTTATAAAATAATATAATTAAGACTTAACACTATGGCCTATGCTATATAACAAGTCTAGAATCATAATCTAAATTTTCAAATAAGTAATTACAATGTACCTTTGTCTTTAATGTTCATGAAAAAAAATAATATAAAACGGATTTAAGTAATTGTCACTCGAATATACAAAGTGCACTTGATTATTTTATTGATTATATAGTGTTAAAATGATAAGTACCTAGTAATATTTTTGGGTGTTTAGGCGTTCAAACTTCACAAATTAGAAACCGGACCCAGTACTACAGTAACCGTGAGTAAAGATGAGGCCATAAATTACTACAAGCAGATGCAGTATATCAGACGTATAGAAACGGCAGCCGGTAACTTGTACAAGGAGAAAATCGTCAGAGGATTTTGTCACTTATACTCTGGACAGGTTGGTATTCGTATATTTTCGAACGTCTATCGATTTTATTAGCAATTTTGCCGAAGTATTTCATTGGATATAAACGCAGGAAGCTTGCGCAGTGGGCATGAAATCGGCATTCCGCGAACAGGACTCAATAATATCAGCGTACCGTGTTCACGGCTGGACATACTTGATGGGTGCAACACCCGTGGAGGTGTTGAGCGAACTCACCGGTCGAGTAGGCGGAGTAGTTCGCGGAAAAGGTGGTTCAATGCACATGTATGGTAAAAACTTTTACGGCGGAAACGGCATCGTCGGCGCTCAGGTTGGTACAATGATTTTCATTTTTCTCATAATACGGTTAAGGACCTAACACGCCAAATGAAATGCTGTATTGAAAAACCATTACCGATTATGATATCGTTACATTTCGACCTCAAAGTAATTCGTATAATTACATTTTAAGACTTTAAGTTCCATATATATTATAACATACACAATATTTATTTTGGATTTTTTAGACACAAAATGTTTATTATTATATTGGTTGCGCTTGAGTGCACCTAGAAATAAAATAAATATGAAAACCCCAAGATTTCAATGTCCTATTGACAAAGATATAATTAGAAGGAGTAAACAGCATACCTATATATTTTTTTAAAGGACTCCGCCTCCTTGCGTCGTGGACGTGGTCAAGTGTACCTGGACGTCGTAGTGTTATCAGCTGTACCGTCTTACTAAAACATAAGATTTTTACATTTTTAATTTTACAACCCATTTTACTATGTTATTTTTAATACTGTATAGAGTGAATTGATTTATTTTAAAATTTAAAGAAGAGAATAATATTATTCAAGGCTTCACGCGGGCTTTTTGATATTTTAATTTTAAAGTACGTTATGGGCATTTTAAAGATCAAAAAAAAATTACAGTATTCATTTATACTGTTGATTATTTTAGAAATAAATAGTAATGCGTACCTTGAACCATCCTAGTATCTTACTGAAGTATTTAATAATTAATAACATATTGTATGAATGTATGATTTACTATTAAGTATTAGGTAGGTTGGTTGGTACCTAATAAGTAATAAGTACTGTATTATTTATAGGCACTTTATATTTATTTAACGTCGACTTAAATCACAACGGTCGCAAGTCCAAATGGCACATTTTACAGGAGAAGAAAAAAAATATTAAATAATAAATAAATTCGTATTAGTTAGATAAGACTAATTTTATTTTTCTTATAGTTTATTTGAGTACCTAATTATGTTATTGTCATGTCTTATCAGTTATTAGCTTAACTTTTTATTTTTATTTAACGGTCTTTTAAAGGACTTAAGGCTATATTTTTTTCTTATAATTTATATGAAAAAAAAAAAACAAAGATGGGATTTTGAAAAATATTAAACATTTATAAATAATAATACCATTAGTATTATTATTAATTAATACAATTAATATATTATATATTATTATATCATATAGGTCCCTACGGGAAATTATAACCTATGATCTTGAATAAGTAAAAATAAAAATATCGAATTTAATAGAACGGTACCTCCACCTACTTACTGTTTGATCGATTCATTATTTTGATCATCTTATTCTTGTTTAGGTGCCTTTAGGAGCGGGCGTTGCGTTGGCTGCAAAATACTTGGGCACCGGAGGAGTGTGCTTTGCTCTGTACGGAGATGGCGCCTCGAATCAAGGACAAGTGTTCGAAGCATACAATATGGCTAAATTGTGGAACTTGCCCTGCGTGTTTGTCTGTGAGAACAACGGGTATGCAATGGGCACGAGTTCGGAACGGTCAGCTTCAAACACGTCTTACTACACCAGGGGCGATTACATACCCGGCATTTGGGTAAAAATACTGTGACCAACCGACCCTAGTAGCTAGTGTTCGTTGACATTTGGAAACATTCGATCTAAATATTTTTTATCAAATGCTCGATGATTATTGATATCTATTGATCAGAATTCGACATTTTAATAATTATTTTAAATTTCCCATGTATATATTATTATATTCAACCTTATATTAGGTATTTAAAAGTAATATGTGAACTTCGATTTGTCCTATATATTTTTTAGTACCTACTTACGTTTTATATGTTAGGTAAATGCTTTAAAATTTCAGCTACTTCGCCATTTAAAAATGTAAACAATATTTTCTACAATCCCGGAGTCCTCAAATGCTTAGAGGATTATTCTTGCCTGACTAATTTCTACTTGTAATATTTTAGAAATTAAAAAATAATACTTATTTAAAACACTGATCCTAAAGTTGGTTGGACCACTGGTGTATTATCTATACTTGAAATTAATAACTCATCGTTACATTCAAAATGATGATGACTGCATGATTTAACACTTCTCATATAAAACATTTTTAAAACAAGTAGCGTTTCATTATTAGTTTAGTTACATTGCAACTTTACATGTATGGCTAATGGTTAACGACATAATTAGTTAAATCTATAAAAAATATAATTCTGATACTTTTCATTTTTTCAAAATTTTTCAAATTACTGACAATTTTTGAAAAGCAATCACTAACAAAGTTTACTATTATTCCTTTTTTAATTGTTCACTATGTTAAAGAATCGTTACATTTTTTTCTCGTAAAAAGTTTATAGTAAAAAGCATAAAAGTATCATTATTCTATACATACCTACCTATATATTTTAACAATACACATTCAGAAATCTGAAAAAAAACACTTTCTTAAATGTAAAATATTTTATCGACTTTTTAAAAATTTGAAATAATAATTCATCAATAACCAATAAGTAAACAGAATGTTTAGCAAGTTAAGTAGTTATAGGACATAAGATAAGATCACGAATTGAAATACGCATCTTAGATGGTTAGATTCAATTTAGTAAGATATTTTATAATTTTGCAACTCAACGATATTAATATGTAGATGAACACCGCGAACATCGTAGGTTTTAAAATAGAGAAAGCAAATATCGTAAATGGCTGAGCTATCTAGTGGTGAAAGTAAGCGATAACGCGGAAGGTTCTACGCGTAAATTCGTTAAAATATTTAAAACTATAACGACAGATAGAGCTGCCATTATTATTTGAATTTGTTAACCGTTAATCATTTTAATATTGACGTATCCACAAAATAGTGTATCATAATTATTATAATAGATAATGTCTTTAATAATTGTGATTGTACCTTAACAGGAAGGTCCTAACCTAACCTTAAGAGGGCCCGAATGTGTTTTCTTCGTCTTACGAACATAAAACATAGCAAATTTGCGTTCAGCGGAATAAATTTTATGCTGTTAGCTTTAATAATAGAGTAAATTTACCTATTATCAAATTTAAAGGTAATAATTAGGGCTTGGATATAATTGTCCTTAAAAATAACAAAAATACCCTTTCAAAAATTGCATTTATGAGATAAAAACTCTAAAAAATGCATTATTTATTAAATAAATTCATATTACTGTGTAAAAAAAATAAGGTATAAAAAAATTAGTAAAAAATTGAATTACATTTGCATTGCGGCACTGTGCAGTAAAAGCAATTTACAATTTCAGCCTTGTCTAATTTAAAACCGGATTACCTGATGTTAAGTTCAAAATGAAAATAATTTATATTACGTGGTATTATGTAGTACTAATATTTAAATGAAGTCAATTTTTTTTAGTCATAATAGGTCAAATATGTTCTAAAAAATTTAAAAATGCATTAAAAAGTCAAAAAATGTCACAAAACCATTTTGAGGTTAGAACACGAAGTACTTGAAACACATTTGTAGCTTGGAAAGTATCGTGTTCGACATTCGAAAAAAAAGATGCAAATGCATTGAAATCCGACTAATTCGAGCCCTAATAATAATATTATCTAGGGAATTTCGAAGGCTTTTATTGATATTTTAATTTTTAAATTAGCTACCTATGGTAATGTAAAAGATTAAAACTTTAAAATGCTCGTAGTTCACTTTAAAATTAATATGTTAATAAAGCCTACGAGATAACATAGATAATATTACTATTACCTTTAAGTTTGATAATAGGTAAATTTATTCTAATGTGAAAGCTAACAGCATAAAATTAATTCCGCTGAACGCAAATTTTTTATGTTTTACATTCGTAAGACGGAGACCACACATGCTGGTATGACGTCCTCTTAAATCTTAATATTATTGGTAAGCGCCTGTTGGCTGTTGTTAATTATGAGGTATAAAAGTTATAACATGCTGACATAGTTTATAACTAAAACGAGTTTTTAAAGTTTTTAGTTCCGTTTTTGACATTTTAAATTAATTTTTATAAGTCCGCCAGTGGCTTAGTTTTTATAATCTTTGTAATATGATATGACTATTAGTGTGTAAATTAAAATAACTACAGCGGAACCTCGATAACTCGAATCGGTTGGGGGCGAAAATAAAATTCGAGTTATCGAAAATTCGACATATAGAGGTTCGAGCTATCGAGGTTCCACTGTATATATAATACTATACTATACTTAGTAGGTCTGTGCATACCTCGCCATTGGGTAGGTTATTATAGTGGATGAGATTAGCATTGTTTTATGGAAAAAATTGGGGTTGAACATCAAATCATTGTATGCTGCCTGTATTAATTTTTTTATTAAAATTTAGGTAGACGGCATGGACGTATTGGCTGTTAGAGAAGCATCAAAGTTTGCGGTGGATCATTGCATTAATGGAAATGGCCCGATACTTTTAGAAACAGTTACCTATAGGTATTCCGGTCATTCAATGTCTGATCCTGGCACATCATACAGAACTCGAGCTGAAATCCAGGCTGTAAGGATGACTAGAGACCCAATTACATCGTTTAAAGAAAAAATACTCTCTACCAACCTTGCAACCGTTGACGATCTCAAGGTAATTATTTTAGTATATTCTATATTTCTATGTATGTATATGAAAATGTGTACCTACTTATTATTAGTGTATTAAATTGTAAATTCTTGTGTTTTATTTAGAAAATCGATAGTGAGATAAAAATAGAAATAGATCAAGCGGTCGTGAAATCAAAGGAAGATGCAGAAATATCACTGGATGAGTTGGCCAGTGACATATATGCCAAACCACTTGAAAACGAACATCGAGGGGTAGTACCCTGGCAAAAGTTAAAACATGTTAGAATTGGACCAGCTTTCAATATTAAATAAGTTTATTAAAATAAATGATATCAGGGTAAATGAAATTTGTAAAGATTGTACATTTTGATGTGATGGAGTCGGACCACATTAGGCAGGGTATTTGTTTTTTTGAACCCATAATGTATAGGTAATATTGATTTGTTGACTTCTGAAATATTTTTTATTAAATGTTATTTGTTCTTAGACTTGCTACTATTTTTTTTATATAAATTGTTTGTTAATTTCAACTCAAAAAAGTATAATAAAATAAATAACTCACTTTATTATTTATACTTTTTTAGTCACATTGGATTAACTCATATATAATAAAAATGATAATGGTATTGTATAGAACAAGTAATAAGTAATATCATCATAAATTATAAAATGCAACTAATAATTATAAATTAATTAAATCACGAAAATAAATTTAAGTACCGTTGTAGTTGGAATTTGTTTTTTGTTTAAAAACAGTATGTGCCTATTTAATTATATTAGAAACAATGCTTTTGGTCCAAACTCTGTTGAAGAAATATTATTAAGAATTGATGTACACTTGAACTGCTGTATTATATATTAGGTCATAATGGATTTTTAAAGTTTTTATAAAAATGTGTGTACCTATCGTCCGTATCTATATGACTGATGTCTGATAAGTGATACCTATCCTAAATAATTATCTTTTTGTAATTATATAGCATGAGGCTGATGGAATGTTGATTAAATATTTAAATATATTATGTTATGAACAATGTAAATGCATTATTCTTTTAGATAAAATAAGATAAGACAAGATTATTGTTGGGTAATTGTAAACTCTCCCAAGTCTTATCGGGAGAGTTTACCACTGTCCTTATTAGTTGTTATTGTTATTTGTTGGTACCTATATATTTTTATTTTGTGCAGTTATACCATATAAACATATTATATTGTATTATTGTTGGACATTAATTTGATTTAAAAAGATGTACACAAGAAAACAATTGCCTGCATCTCTGTTAATTTGTTTATTAATTTTGGTATATTTTAGTTTAAAGATGGATGGGCTCCATCAGTATTCAGTGAGTTCCTAAAGAACCTATAAAGAACTGATGAAACCGAAGATTATTTAAATCAATGTAGTTACCTATTTAAATTTTAAAGGTCAACGTTCTCATTTTAATACTTGAAAGACCGTCAAATTCGAAAAAATCAATAAATTATTACCATAATAAATAGAATACCGTCTACCTAGCATGATGATAGGTACAACTAAAATTCGTTTGTGACTGCCAGTTCGACGGTCACGGTAATTTTTAACATTTCGTGTGACGTCACGGATTCGTCTGCCGCTGCGGCGGTTGTATATAAATATTATACATTAATAGTTGATATAGTGTTAATAAACAGTATAATATATAATTCTTGTATTTTTGTTGAACCTTTAAAGCAAAACATGAAATAATAACTACAGATAGATTATAATGGTACATGCCAATAGGTACTATTTTATTCGTTGAATGTAAATAATTTAATGTAAGCTAATAAAGTAATAACCTTGTAGTTGATGCTTTAAAAAAATATATAATTGTCGAATTATATATATATATATATATAACTATAATATTATGTACTTTGTCCAGCGAGAGAACTACGTTCGCCGAAAATTGGAATAACCATGAACAAAAAATATTATACAATTTATATTAAATTTATTAATGTAGGTAGATTTATAATAAGAATTATAATTTATAAGTAGATGCATACATAATACTCATAATAGCATGAAGAACATTTATATTAAAATTATGTAGGTGTTGTAGGTGTTAAATCTATTTATGTTATATCTATAGTATTAATAGTTTATTACAATATCACACAATAAACAACTAATTTTTGTATTACCTATTTTTTTAATACAAAAATAATAATTAACTTAAAAGAGAAATGTGTTTTTTTTGAATATGATATAGATAGTTAATTTTTAAAGAAAATTATTAGATATATCATATATCTCAATATCGAATTACTTATTTCCCTAATTTTTTACAAGACCATTGTAGAGTGGAAATGTTGTTTTTCCTAAATATTTTAAAAATGTAGTGTTTTATCTTTTTTTATAATCTGATAATAATAAACTTTGTAAAAAATATAAAGTATAATATAGAGTCCTTGTTTTTAAGTATAATTTTTGAAAAATGTCTTAAAATTTGGCAAATGTATTTTTAGAATTCTTATAGGTGTATTTCAAAAAATCAATTTGGTTTTAAATCAGGAAAATTAGTTATAGTTACCTTAATTCAAGCCGAATCTTATATTTGAGAAAAATAATGATTATTGAAAGTTATTAGTTAATTTATTAATGACTTGAAAAAAGCTTTGACTCTGTTAATCATAAACTACTATAGTAAAAAATCTTAAATAATATAATCTTAAAATGGACGAGGTAAACAGTTATTATTTTAAACCAAGTGTTCTTCGCAAAGAACCGTACTGAGTTCTTTATATTTTTTTACTAATAATGTTTTTAAGGTAATTTCTTTTAGTTATTAGTTACCTATTACATTTTTGTCTTGGTATTAAAGGCGAGTAAATGTAAAAAGATTAGTATTATTACTTTATTAGACAGGGTTATACTTGATATTGTAATAACTCAGTAAATCATTAGTCATTACATACTTAACCGTCTTAACCAACTAAAAATATGGTTTGATAACTTTATGGAATTAAACAGTAAACACTAATAAATTGAAGTAATTAATTTTTTTTTTTAATTTTTAATAATAAATTAATAACAATAATGTTATCTTAACCTCATTAGAATAATTTAAATATTTGTAGTATTATACTAATATGACTATTAATTTGTAATTTATATGATAAATTGGAAAATGTCGATTCAATTGTGTATTTAAGTATTATTTTTGACTTTAATCGAAGTCGGGAGTTACAAATAAATAATGATATTAATGGAATTAAAAATGTATTTTATACTTTTATAGATTCGAGCTAATAAAAAAAATTGTGAGTTTCAATGGCTTACAAACTTTATGTCTAGAAAACTATAATGCTTGGCTTTAGTACAAATAGTTATTAATTACGGAGTTATTATTTGGTGTAATGCTACCAAGATAAGATACTATTTGTCTAAATTAATTTGTCTTAATAATTATTAATTCTATATTAATATGTATTTTAGATAAATCTTATTAATGTGTGTCGTGTTGACGTATACGCTATTTTAAATGTCAAATATTTAAATTCTTTAACTTTAAACTCTCTCATAATTATTATAATTGATGTAAAATTAATATTATCTAACCCAAATATGTTTATATTGCAAATAAAAACTTTTAATTAAAAAATTGTATAAATGTACGTATTAAACTATGCAAATCTGTTTAACAATAAATGTTCGTTTTCGAAGTATGCAAAATCTCTTAATTTTAATAATATTCGTCATAATATATTGTTTACCACTGTCGCATTCTAAATCATTATGATGTAATTTTATTTTTGTTTTTAAGTTAATTTTTAGATTTTTAGTTAACTACTTCTTTTATTTCTAATCAAGCATAAACTAAATAGTAGTAGATACAAATTAAATATCTATTTTACTTAATACATAGTAACCAATATAGGAGAAAATTGGACTAATTTCTTTTTAACGGGAATTAAATTCCCTATAATATTGATTAAAAAAACTTGGTATATTGCCTTTCATACTCCAACTATACTATAATTGTCGACATACAATATACAAGTATAGAATAAATTATTCACAAAATCTACATTTGAATATATTTGATATACCTACATTGTATATTTATCCAGACAGAGTAAAAATGTAAAATACTACATAGTTGATAAACACAATATTAGGAAGGTGTCTCTTGTAAAATATATTACGCGCTGTAATATTATTCTCTCGCCACATTTTCGACGAGAAACACAACAATTATTCCTATTGTTCATGTTTAATTATCTATCGTAGAGATACTGCTATACCAACATTACAAACTACAAAAAAAAAACATTTTAAATATTTTTTTTATTATAATATAATAAAATTATAATTATTTAGTACTTACTATTGTTTTAGGCAGAGCTGGTCATTTTTTTGTTTTATTTTTTGATTTGGGGAGGTATTGTAATAATATTAGACGTACAGTAAACGTTGGATTTAATAATTCGATTTTATGAAAATATTCAATAGTTAATTTTTATTAGTTTATTACTTGTTATAAAAACAGAATATATAGTATACTAGTAAAATAGTATTTAGAAGTTACTGCTGTAAATAGGTTGTGTATTTGTATTTAATTTTAATTTTATTTAGGGATCGTTCGTTGTATCTTAAGTATATCAACCACCTATCGTCATAAAGTGCCATTATTGTCCAAATGAATGATATTTTTGAATTTCTTCATTCAAAATTCTTGACTAGGTAGGTAGTAGGTACTCAATGTTGTCACACTATAGTGCTTATTGTAAAATAATTATTAATAGATTGTTCAATATGATAAAAGAAAACTAAATTTTAAGTGTTTTTTCGTGTTATTATTATTATTATAAATATATTAAAAAAATATCGATAATAAATGTACGTTTGTCCTTTTTTAGAGTGAGGAAAATATCAATTTAACGAGAAATGTTATTTTGATTTTTCCTTTACTGTTTTTTGATATAACAAGAGTAGAAATATATCTTTTTTTTATTGTTGATTTTTAATTGTTATTTTGCTACATCATATGAAATTATAATTATAAAATAAAATAGGTTATTTTTGGCTTGTTTACTTTATGATTATCCATTATTTTAATTGGTGTTATACTGTTAATATGATTTGATTGATTTGAGTTATGGCTGTCAGGAATCAAACAGTTTTAATATTTTATTAAGTTTACTCAGTGTAGTAATACTATTTTTCCTGTGTACTGCTGTGGTTCGGTTCCGCTACCATCTGCTACTCTACTAGTATGTTGACCGAAGGCGAATGAGATTGATAGATAATATTGTCTAAATGCACTTACCGGTATGTTATCTGAGTCGAGCTGTAGAGCTCCTGCTTTTAATTCCTTTCATAATGAAATATAATGTTCGTTTTATTTTTATCCTCCTTTAGTCCTTTTTCACTCCAAATATTTGCTTAGCCACTCCCATATGGCCATATCAAATTACGAAGTTGATCAATGAAGACATAACAATTATTACTCGGTACTGCTATGTACTTTGTTCCCATCTAACCTTTAGTTATAAATTATAATAGTATTAATAATTTTCCATCCCTGAGTTGAAATTATTGGATTGGTCCGTTCATTGTTGTCTATATTTCTAAATTATAAAACAATTAATAATTTAAATTACAATAAGTATTGTAACTAATAATAATATTATAAATGAGTTAATTAATTTCGCAGTCTGCTAGGTTATGAATTTCAGAGTTAAATATACTTAATTAATGGTCTAGAAATTTAACGTATTTTTTCTAAATTTACATTTAGTATAAACTATAACTTCATATCAAACTATTATATATTAAACTTCATATATGTTTTATTTGCGTTTATAGTGATGTAACATGTAAATGGACAAATGGTAGATTCCTATCAACATAATAAAGTTAACATAGGTGTTAAAATTTTCAATTATTTTCATGTAAAATTATCATCATCTATGAGGAAGAAAAAGTGTTTTTACAAAAAAATAAAATAATATAAAATTGTATTAATTAATCTGTAATTGTTTTATAACCAAAATAATTTGGTTAGTTCAGATTACGATAAAAATGTAATAGTTTTTTTTATACATTTTTCGCATATTTGCTATAAAATATAGATAAATATGATTTTACAGCTTAATATAGGGTGACCATATTTATGTATAAAAAATCGGGACAAACAATTATAGCTACACTCAATATCAAAAAATTATAATGATTTTTAATTTTTATATTTTTCATAATATTTGATTTTTATATGTGGTTAAGGTAATCCTTGTTGTGGTAGTTCATAGTATTATACGCTGAGCAATAAGCCAAAAAAGAACTTGTCTCATGCTTATTACTGACAATTACCTACTGTTTATCATCATTTGTTACACAAACATTGCGCTGTTTATAAACACAGTGAAAACTCTTTATAACAAAATTCTTTACAATGAAAAACTCTATACAACGTAATTATTACATAATAATAGTTAGTTTGCTTAAATCTTTGTTTGTTTTTTTAAATCCTCTCTACGACGAAAACTCTCTATAACGAAACTGGTCCCTTCAGATTCGTTTTTCACTGCAGTATTATAGCTATTAATTTTGGTTCAAATATAATGTAACATAAAGCGAGAAAAATATTTTTTTATTTTATGTACCAACAGATTTTTTTTTTATGCATATATCTCTAATAATAATAATGATAAACGAAATTAAAACGGGACAAAAAAAAACAGAGAGACAATTCCAATGTAAACGGGATATTAAGGTATGGTCACCCTAAGTCCTAAAATAAACTATACGAATATTATTTAAATCATTTAGGTCTTGGGCATACTTATATTAAATATAATTGATTTGTGGCAGTGTGACGTACGAGACATAAATGCATAACGATAAATTATTAACTTCATATAAATAATATTTTATTATCGAATATTAGAGATTGTATTAGCATAATAGCATTTATTACATTTGAACTTTTGATTTTATAATACAAACAATTATTTCAATAATCGAAACACTTTTTTTTATAAACTATAATAATAAATTAGTGTAAAAAATCAAAAAGAATTATTTTTTTTATTTATGATTTACTTTAAAGTTTAAATCGTTAAATTTTATTTCGCAACTATACATAACATATAGGTAGGTAACTGTGAATGATAATAATATTATTGTGATGCACAGCAGAATACGAATATACATAGTGACGTAGTTTATTTTGTTTTCATTTTAATAATTATTATTTATTACCTACTTACGAATTATTATCATATTTAAATTCATAAAAATAATATAATCATGTCTTACTATTTTAGACCATAGCAGTAGGTATCTATAATAATTATGCCGTTGTTTTCCTTTATTAAATGTATTAAGACATTACGTATTTGGTCAAATATTTTTTTTTGTAAAACGGTCTCATTGTAAAGGCATTTAGGCATCTGGTATACCATAAACATTTTAATCTAGTCATAAGTAAATTATTTTTGTATTTAATTTCGTCTTTGTACCTAAATATTATTATAATATTATAGTTCCAATTGTATAAACAATTGTAGTAGTGCTGTTAATTTCATAAGTTGTACATAGCACATTGTATTTGTATACACATATAACATTATATTAAACTCATAAACTTTTATAATATGTAATCATTATTTAAAAAAGCCAAGTCACAATAGCATTATTTATTAATCACGGATTCATATGACCTTGAATAATTAGAAATTGCTAACATTTAAACCAAATTATCGATCGAGAAAAAATGTTATGAAATTTATTGATAATTAAAAAAAATTATTAATTTATGCATATTTTCTTGGACATCCGCAAATCGTTATCTGCAATTTATCATTATTGTTTTGACTTTAACCTTTCCAATAGAATTTTCCATATATTTACATATTTACATAAATATTTTGTTATTTTAAATTGGATCTAATAAAATAATTTTACTATCCTATAATAATATAATTAATATTATAATAACTAATTATATAATTACATGCGGTCGTATCTACCGATTTGGAGACTTACACGAATGCACATTATTCGTATGTACACACAATTGTCACATCAATCTCCTATAATGTAGAACCTAAACACTTATATATATATATAATATATATAATATTTGAGAAGTGGCGGTTGTTCAAGGCAAAGATTTTATATTTCTAAGTATTCGAATTTACTTACATTGAATTGTTTTTATATAATATTGTGTGTCTGTTATAACAAAGAAGTGTTTGTTCTCTAGATTATAATTCAACAAATATTTACCATTATTCTAGTATTCTCCAAAAATAATAAACGTCAGTACGTCACTTATTAATGGTCGAATTTTAGTAAATTTTAAAATTATTATGTCAGTTTTTTTTAAAATAAACTACATTTTTTCTCTAAAACCAAATAATTTAATAAATAAACAAATTTAACTATGTGGTATGCCAACTATAACAATAAAAAAATTCAATCAAAAACATTCAGTTATTCTCATTTTGCATTTGATTTTTTAAACCTTACCCAGTGTCTACGCCGTTTTTGGAGATTTCTTTTAATTTAATCCATACATTATATAAAGTATTTAAACTTGACATTTAAATATAAGCGGTTACCCTTGTATTAAATAATACTCATAGATTATGCAATCTGTATAAATATTTAAAGCGTTATTACTTTTATACCTTAAAATAATGAAACTGTCCTCATATACAAGCAGTGAAAACTAACTCAAATATAAAAGTGTACTTAGGAAACATGGCTTCGATCAGAATTTTTCTTTCGCACGCCAAATTTATCCGGCGTCAATATCCTTTATGTCTAACTATATGTAAAAAAAAAAACATCAATCAGCTTAAAAGCTTTACTATACTACTAGGTACCATCACTGTCCACTACTTATATACTATATTTATAAGTGTAGACCTCTTTGACGAGTTCTAGCATAACTCTCACGAGTCACGACTCGTAAACTGTATATTATATAGTCGTATGTCGTCAAATTCGAACTGCAGACGCAAAGTAGCCCATTTTAATATTTCAAATTCTCGCGCGTTTATTCAATCTATTCACACATTAATTTGTCCTGCGGCGCCGGCAATACTGCGCATATTAAAAAAAAAAAAAAAAAAACGGTATTTCGCATTCCAAACTCCCCCGATCGTTAATGCGTCAACTATACCTACCTTAGGCTATAAATGTGTACCTACGTATCGTTTATGTACCACGAGCTTGTTGAACTAGTTCTACATAGACTACACTGATATGTATATAAATCGGTCGCAAACGAATATTAAACAATACAATATAGTCAATAGACCATTGTCCCTTTCGTCGACGATCGTTTTATAGATTTTTAAATCGAGAAAACGGTTTTTCCTCGTCGAACACAATAGCTAACGTAATAATAATATAATTATCAATAATAATAACAAAGCGTGTATAGGTACGTGAGTCATGCGGCGGCGCGATGTTGCGAAAACCCCGTCGGTGCCGGCGGGAGACGACGGTGGTCGGGCACACGCGAGCGCCGCCGCCGCCCCACCATCGACATCAACCCCCCACCAAGGGTCCCGCTGGTTTCACTCGTTCCGCGCTCAAGGAACGATTCACCGACCGAGTCCGAAATCATTATCCACTATCCAGCCACCAGTTGTCGTGTGTCCCTCTGCGGTGGTCGTAGTCGCTAACAACAACAACAACAAAAACAACCGTCGCACCAGCACTTGGGTGCGAACGTCTCGTATACGAATTTATAGTCGATAAAATACACACAAAAAGGGGTATAAGTCGCGCGAGTGTTAACATACCGATCTCTAACTCGAACCGGTCCACGTCTATCCGATATTTTCATCATCGCCCGAGTGTCGTCAAACCGTTTTTTTTTTTACTGGGGTAAGTCTATATTGTTGTACATGTGCACGCACGAAATTTACTATATTTATTTTAATGTTTATAATACCTAATATATTATGCGTTTACCGCGCTGCCGTGTAATACCTCTGTACATCATTGCGTTGCAATGCCATCACAACAGATTATCGATATCACGCGCGTGTCGAACAAACCTCTGCCGAGTCTGTCGGTTTGGATAAGTCCAATTCACATTCGGATAACCGGTGTGTATACCTATATACTTGCTTTCGATCTGCACACCGGCCAGGTGTAGTGGCGTGCCGAACGGGCGCGGGACATGGACCCCGCGGCATCGCGATAATCGTGCGAACGGCCACTGCACGGGAAAAACAAATAATCGATACACGTTTGAAAAGCCCTTGACACTACTACGCACTCCCCTTCGTCGTGTTTGAACCTATTCGGTGGCGCCGCGAGGTTAATGTTTTTCGAATCGGTCTCTTCTCCGGCGGTTGCTCGTAATATTATATATTCGTCATTAACCGGCACCGTTTTAAATAGAATAATTATTACCGTTCATGTACCTACGACGACTATACTGACATTATGTGCAGCAAGTCCAGCGCGCGTGGCGATTATTATATTCGAGACGATTACTATAATACCAGTCGTATGTATAACGACTACGACGGTGATAATGATAATAACAATAATAATAATCGTGTCCGCGTGCGATGTCCTCCAGCTCGCGGCTACCTAACACTAGGTCTAATAATAATAATAATAATAATATTTGTAATTTGTACGTGCGGTGCGACCTGTCCTGGTACGATCTGTTATATTAATATTTTAAAGTAAAACGTATTATACGCGCCGCTGACGGAGCACACCCACCGCTGTAGTAGAGAAAGGTCAACCGCGTCGCGGGGCGAACGAACTAAAATCCAATAGTGTATAATATATTATTTATTAATACGTATTTCGATGCACCCGAATGGGTTTCGGTTTGTTTATCGTCGTTTTTTATAATATTACGCACGTCATCCACGACGTATGTAATATATTTACGTCGTACGACAAACACGATTTTTTACGAGTTTATATAATATTTTGCCAACCGCACGCGCGCCGTCCGCGTCGTATACGAATACATCGGAACGTTATTATTATGTTTTGCTATATGCACCTACTTACTATACCTAAACACATAACATACACGACGATCGCGATGCAAGTCGATGGTGGCAGCGGCGGCGGCGGCGGCGGCGACCTCGTCCGATTTAATTAGCCATAAAACAAAAATAATAAGTACAAATGAAAAATAAAAAACAATTGTGCGCGTACGTGCCACGGCGATCTACGTGAAATCGAAAATGTTATTTTATGCACGCTGGTTTTCGGAATTCACGTATATAACCCACCTATTACTACCTATATCATATTGATATTATGCTGCCACCACCTCGCGGCTGACGTAACCCGCCGCCGCCGCCGCCATCACCTGCAGAACGCCGCTTATATGTCGTACCTATACCTAACTATAATACGACATAATAATATTATTACGTGTGCCTATATAGATAATATTATTATTATGGCTGTTATACATGTAGTGACGGTCGAGATTGTTTTTTATTTGTATTTCTTTTACCTCGGAAAAAATTGAACATCGCGATATACGACACGCCACACACACACACACGCGAATGTGACGTGTGTCGGGAAATTTATTCGCCAACTAGAAAATTTTTTTTTTATTATTATTATATAGGTATACGTATACGCGTACATAAGTTATATATATGTGTGCGTGCTTGTGTGTGTGTTTATGTGTGCATATATATATATACATAATATCGTGTATGTACATGTAGATATACTTGTTGCGCGAGTTTTTTTTTATTATTATTATTATTTCAAACGGATGTAATTTAATTTCGCCAAGGTCCACGAGATCAGACTACAATAACAAGTTTAAAAATGTGTAGGTACATATTATTATATTTGCGGACCGCGGACTTGTAGGATGCGTTTTTCTATAATACGAACGTATATTAAATATCAAAACGACTGAAACAGACTGTTTTATTTCCGCAAATGAATTAAATATATTATGATGGTATATAGGTACGCTCGCTATACCTGCAGATTTTCGGCTTAATATAGACAATTTAATATACTACGTCCATACGTGCGTGTAAACATTATATCAGCATGGTATACTCATAATTCATAAATAATATACTATAAGTTTTATTCAAATATTCATCCTTAAAATCTGTACCGACAACATTCGGGAGAGATGAATATTTTTCAACCAACCTTACTATCATCCAACATATCATCACATTAAATAAATCAGTGTTTAATTTTATTCACACAATATTTACAACTTAATATTATATGATAGGTACTACTGCTTACAAGTAAATATAGCAGCCACTAACCAATGATTGGTAATAGTAAATTATTGTAATCATATTTCCATTCCCCCATTTTAAGCCACTAATAGAATAATAGTATAATAAGATAAGGTATATGATATTATAATTTATAACTGGTCGATACATACATATATTTTTTTTAAATCGAACTTTAACAATTAGTATAGTAGACATACGTAATTTTACGTATTAATACCTTGTATAAGTATATACATAATATTATAACTAATAAATATCATTTTGTATGCCTGGAAAATAAATATTCACTCTATAGTCAACTGCCTACGTTTACGTTTATGACGATCGCGTCTGAGACAAATTGCGCGTTTTATATAGTCGAAAAACAATATCACTAAAATTATAACATTATTTATACCTATAAGCATGGGATAATTATGTTGGAATGTATTTTCGATTTAGGAATATTATATTGTAAACATAAGCTCGGAAAATTTAAACCTGAAATCCGTATAAAAATATTGTACTTTGTTTTACTCGTCTACAATTCCTATCGTCGTAATTGATTTTGTATGTATTCAACGCACGTCTTATTGTCTATTGACGGTAGACGAATGCACGCACGTCGACTCGTATAAGAATATTAACGAACTAATTAATGCGTGCGTAAATAAATTGTAACTTAAGGATGTTTAGGCATATTATACTATGACTAGTTTGAAATTTGTCAGTCTAATCTTTAGTGTTTATTCGAGTTATTAGGTTGAAGGTAGAAGGTTTTATCGAAAACACCACGTAAATTATATATATATATATAAAAAAAAAATACATTTACGGTTATTAATTTAAAATATTTTATCTTAATAAAGTAAGATAAGTATTATTTTGGATAAATAATATTGCATGCATTAGGTATTTATGACAAAGATCCAAGAATAAAAAACGTATAGCTATATATAGACATGGCGCAGTGCATGTTTAAAAATTATAACTTTTGCAGCAAACGATTTTGACGGTGTAATAATATTATATTTTCCGTACATCATAATCTCGTAAATTCTTTACCAAAATCCAATTAGATAATATTAAAATTTATCTTTTTAATATATTATATCTATATAAATACATGTTATGTTTTCATTTTAGTTGTTTTACCCATAACATTTCTTGATTAATTTTCTGAATGTTGAGAAGTTATGAAGCTTATTATAATATTATACACGATGACACGATGTGGGTTAAAAGCTATGAAAGGATAGATAGACTCATTTGCAAAAATATTTAACACCGAGTTTTTCTTTATGAATAATATAATTGTTGGAGCGGTTTAATTTCAGATCATAAGTTGAGATTTTAAAGAATTATAGGCCCCCCTTCCGGTCTGCTTACTCAAATAATATATTACCAAAATATTAGGCATCAAAAAAATTAACATGAATAATAGTTAATAATATGTATACTTAATTTAGTAAATATTATGTAATACACAAAATATTTTTAGTTTAAATTATATAATTTTTTAGATGGATAATATTTTTGATATAAATTGCTTAATCTTTTTCCATATAATAAAGTGATAACGAATAATTAAATCTGTTTTTAACATAGCCACGTACATTTATATTTTAGCTATTGTTTTCTTTAAACACCACAATTTATTTTATTTTCTACGGTTTTTGGTTGTATAATACTGTTTTTGACTATGGTCATGTACTCATGTATGATTGATTATTGATTTCAGACAGATTAATATAGTCCTAAAAGTTAATTAAGATGTATATATCACTTGATTTATATAAATATTTTAATACTGTAGTGATATGATATAATGATACCACTAAGAGGTTAATTTCATAGTAGGTATAGGTAATTATAATGTCCATAACTATATAAAAATATACATTTATTGATCAAGTATTTGAATTGTTTATATTATTCATAACAAACAAATAATTAAAATA
This sequence comes from Rhopalosiphum padi, assembly GCF_020882245.1. NCBI lineage: Eukaryota > Metazoa > Arthropoda > Insecta > Hemiptera > Aphididae > Rhopalosiphum > Rhopalosiphum padi. The sequence goes on from NC_083597.1 coordinate 88,210,930, forward strand.
ATTCATAAGAAAAAAAGTTTTTTTGTTACGCTTCGAGATCTTAGCAATTGATGTAGGTAAGATAAATATGTTTTACTGTGTATAGTGGATAGTATCCAATAATTTTGTGGGGTTAAGCCCTAAGCCCTCTAGAGCATCATTCGAACTCCTTTATGTTAAAGTTATTTATTTTGGATATTTATATCTTGGTGTATTAGAGTAATTTATTCATCATAATAGCGATAATATCATAGAATAATATTATAGTAGGATTATGACTTTTATAAAGATGCATAATTTGTTATCAACAAGTTGTAATTATTATAATACGAGAAAAGCTATAACTTTGTTTTTCATTTCAGTTTCGTATTAAATTCAATGACCACACCCTCTCAAATATTATATAAAACCGATTTACACTTCTGCCGTTACCAAAGTAATTTATATTGGAACTCTAATAATATTTGTATAATAATATAATGTTTATAGGTAAACTATACTGAGTAACTTATTGTAGGTTCTGCCAGTACTGAGTATTGATGGTTTAATTTTAATTTGGCGAGACGTTATAATATGTTTTAAATGTTTTCTATAATCTGTCAGGGACTATATTACTTTCACTTCATTACTTCAGTGGCAATTGTCTTATATATACTCGATCATAATTCATAGGTATATTTTAATTTCTCTTGTAAATCATGCAATTTACTGTTGTACACATGTCGTTAATAATTAATCAATTAGAAACGTGAGATGGAAAGGGGGGTACATCAAGGACGTTAAAGTGACTGTTATGTGGACTCGTGTTCATGTATAGGTAGGTATAGATATCCATACTATGTTACATCGATGACAATGTTTCGTCAAAGTTCAAAAACAAAAAAATATGCCATTCGTATTTCGATTTAGTCCATTTTATGATACTCCTATTGTTATTTTATGTTTTAAATACTTAACTAAAAAAAATTATAATTAAGAAGGTTATCATTTTCACCACTTTTCTTGTATAGTGATGATACATAATTCTTAGTAATTTAATACTGTTGGATGACCAGATAGTGACTACAATAATAATAACACTTAAAAATCTATATTTTCGATCTAGTCCATTATTTTACAAGCATATTATTTTAAAACCTATAAATAATATTTATTGCTATAAACAGTATAATAATGTCTTTTGTTATTATAAATAGACATTCATAAAATGATAATCGTATGGTCATTATGATTTTAATATAAGAATATATAGTATGAACATTATTTTCATTATAGTAGAGACATTTATGTGTTCCATATGACCATACAATATATTAATCTAAACCGTATTATTATAATACTAGCTAAAGATTTTAAAACTTAAATTTAAAATTCAGATAGTGTCGGACAACTGTTCAATGTTCACACGGGGCGTGCCAGATTTAATTAAATCAATATACTGATATTGTCGTTCGTATGATAGGGCGTGCCTATAGGGCCATTCAATTGCTAGTAGAATGATATTCTGTAATTATATGAAGAGCGTAATATGAATGATGAATTTTTACTCGTTTTGAGACCTGTGCCAAGTCCTTGCAGGCAATGCCTTGACACCAAACGAAAACGTTTGACGAATCGATAACATCAAACTCCATAAACTATTTTTTATAATTTGATATGGTTATTTACAATAATTGGCAAAATTTATTAGATTAGAATTTCTAATATTGCTTATATAGTTACATATTAATGTTTAATCAATTATTTAAATGTCAGGTTTTTAATTTAAACGATTCATTTTTCAGAGTTTGAATTGAGAAATCCGCCGCGACATGGCGACACGTATATCCATCATAGTGTTTGTAACACTATTGGCTTACGTATGCAATACAAGTGCCATTCTATCTGAACAACTTGACTGTCCAGAAGATTGCGATTGCCATTTCTTCAGAATTAACTGGGTGACAGACTGTTCGGAAAGTAACTTGACAGCCATGCCATATGAAGGACTCGACAGCAATGTCTATGTACTTAATATGAACGGAAATCTCCTAAAAGAAATCGAACCGTTCCCAGCCGATATCAAACTTAGGACATTGCAGTTGTCCGAAAACTTTTTAACGAAAATTCAAAAAACAACGTTTGCTGGACTTCATTACCTACTGGATATAGACTTGTCGTCTAACTTGATCAATTATATTGATCCTGAAGCATTTGTGTAAGTTTATTTAGATATATAGCCATTTATTTAATACATATATAGGTATCAAATATTTCGTGTGTATACGTTTCTATAAAAGATATTTAGTCTATAAAACGACACGAGCTCTTACTTCAGCGTTTAACTTCAATCGTATTTAAATTAAACAAATTAAGTCACAGTTTCCATGTTTGCTTATTCAAGGTCGATTCTATTGTTGGGTGACGTATACTAACATTAAACGTACATTACATTTTTAAACGGATACACTAAACAAAAAAAATATTATTATAAATGTTTTAATTATCTATTTAAATCAATCTTATCTTAAAATAGAATATTAAAAATGTTTTAATCATTTATTCTTAATGTTCATTGTATGATTATTTTTGTATTATTTAATAGTTTTTAATTAAATTAAACAAAAAGTGAAATTATTATTACCAGCTGTACGAAAACTGTTGGTTTATTTTGTAATGATACATTTAATCTTTCAATAAAGAATAAAGATATACTTGTATTTTTATTGAAAGATTAAATAGGTTTATTCCGATGCATAAATAATAAAGAATTAAAACTATATTTACTTTTATTGTTTGTTTTAAAATGAGAATGAATTTAAATATTAAAATATAAATTTAATTTTAAAACTTATTCGAAATTTGTTATATTTGTTACAGGGATAGCGCTGGATTAATTACGTTAGAATTACAAGGAAATCCATTGGAACAAGTCGAAGGTCCATTCTTATACTCCAAGTCTTTGCTATATCTATACCTGGCGAACAGTCATCTAACAAAATTATCACCGCAGTTTTTCGCCAATATCAGTGGTCTAGACAAACTTGATATTTCTGGAAACCCTCTTCATATCATTGAACCAGGCATATTTGATCCTCTTACAAGTTTAAAACATTTAATTCTAAATAACTGCAATCTTACACACATATCGAGCGTAGCTTTTAGTAGTCTCGGTCACCTGACTGTATTGGAATTGGCTGGAAACAGTCTCAAAAGTCATGTTGACTGGACTTTAATACTGGGTAATCTAGGCAGATTGGAACATCTCGACTTAAGGCAATCAGGTGTATCAAATTTACCAGAAAATGTATTTTTCAATAATACTTGGCTAAGAGGTTTAGTGTTGGCTGAAAATGAATTATCTGATCTTGACGTGGCTACTACTTTGGGTCACAATTTAGTTCATTTAGATTTTCTGGACCTCAGTTATTGTCATTTAAAAGGACCTTTATCTGAAGATGCATTCGCTAATGCGACGAAATTACGTACCCTCATATTATCTGGAAACCATTTATCTGCTGCAGATTTAGCAGTAGCTTTATCGCCTTTATTAAAACTAGTGAAACTTTCATTAAGAGACTGTGGATTGACAAGGTTGCCTGCTAACACTTTCCATAAATTTACTAGTTTACAAGAATTGGACATATCAAGAAATCCTTTAAACAATGCCTTTACAGCACTTTTATCTCCGTTGGAATCATTGGAACATTTAGATATGGGTTACAGTAATTTGCAAAGAATATCCAGAACGACTTTCTTAAAAATGTCTGCTCTAAAAACGCTTATTTTGTCTGGAAATAAACTTAAAAGCCTCGAATCAGGTTTATTCCAAAATCTTACGCGTTTGGAAGTATTAGAGTTGAATAATTGTGGTCTTAGTCGTCTAAATGATACAGTGTTCTACGATAACTTTACATATCCAGACTTGGAAGAGTTAAGACTTTCAGGAAATCCTCTTCAAGTTCCCGAAGAAGGACCAATACTGCCACCTCAATTATCAGGTTTAAAGAATTTGGACATGAGTAAATGTAATTTGAGTTATTTACCGGTTGATGCTTTCACTACAACGCCTAACATTAGTCAGTTGTTGTTGAACGATAATAAATTAAAGAGTGACGAAGAAGGGTCTATGAAGTTTTTGGAATCCCTGACTGGGCTGGAACAGTTGGACTTGAGTTTCAATAATATCACGGCAATCAAACCTGATAAATTCGGGTATAACCATCAACTTATGTCGTTACGACTGGTTGGTAACCCTTGGAAATGCGATTGTTATGTTGTGGATATGTGGGAATGGGCTGCGTCGTCCAAAGGAAACATAGGCGTGTTGGTGGGTTCTACGAAATCAATCGCTTCCAATGTAAACAATAAAAAGACCAAAGGATTGGTGTGCAATTTCGATCCCAAGAGCACGCCTATTAAGGAAGCCAAACTGAGAAGACCCGGAAGAGAACTCACAACTAGTGTACAACGTACGTGGGCCAGGTATGTGCGCGAGGCGAATTGTCCACACAGCCCAGTGGCAGCAAGACCAGCCAGGATCGTTACCAGAGAAGTTCACGAGTATCAGCCGATGTTGTCAGAAATCGAAACCGAAACGCAAAACAAATGGTTACCTCTAATAAGCTTCTGCGCTGTTTTGTTATTGGTTTCAGTAGTGATGATGAGTGTGCTAATAAAACGTAAAGAAAATCCAACAAAGAAAGACAAAGACATCTCGTGCGATTATTCGCAAGAAGACAATGATGTAGTGCAATTTAAAGGAACTAAAAATGTATCCCGTAGAACCATCAAATGACAAACTTGTATTAGATAAACTAAATTCCAGTTATTTCAGTTTGTAAGTCTTAAGCAAATATTTTCATTATTATTAAATATATTTATACATTTTTTTTTTTTTTAGTAACCCATCACATTTTACCACTTTCTACATACCAAACAAACATTATAAAAATCAATAAATGTATACTTGGAATTTTGGAACTTTATCATTCTTTGTATTATGTTTAGATTATTATCCAATATTTGTTTTCCTAGCAGAAAAGTTCCTAATGGTAGTTGGTTGTCAGTGGTGTTGGATACAGTCAATCAAAAGCAATGTTTCTCACTTTTATATTTTCATTCCTAATGCAAGGTCATTCAGTGCAGGGTAATAGTAAACTTGCACATTTTTAAACGAACAATAGACTAGGTACTAGTCGAGTTTCACTTTTTATGTTATTTTTATTATTATTCGGATTGACTGATCAAATATGTATTGTATATTCTAGTTATTAAGCTTTTTATGTATTATTTATGCACGCTCTCTGTAAAGCAAATGTCAGATCATAGATTGTGATGTTAGTCTTCGACCGTACATTATTATAATCATGGCTTAGGATTATATATACACCTATATTACTGTTTATTAAATTTAATAATTATAATATAGATTACCAACCTAATATAATTGACTAAGATTATTTAGATGTAGAAAAATAAATATTCTTTATTCTTGTTATGCTAAATGTATCTATTAAATGAAATGTATATCTTATTATAGTATAATAATTTTTAACTATATTTCATACCATGTTTTTTTGTCCTATTGTGATTTTCCTAATGATCTATATCATTTTAACAGAACAAATAAACATTTAAGTTTAAAAACAGTTAGATATTTACATTTTAATTACTGTGTACTATTATTATTTACTATACTTAATGATTATTGATCATATAAAAAAAATGTGCATCAGTTTTTAAATTTATTTTTGAACTCGTACAATTTTTTTAAAATTTTTATGATAAAATATTATTTTGAAGAAAAAACATATTTGACATACATATTACAATAATAGGAAATCATATACTTTTTTAAGTGGCATTATATGTATGACTAAAATAAACAGCATGTCAAATATGTATAAAATGTAAATATCCATTCAAGGTTCAAGAATCAAAACAAAAGAAAAAATAAATTGTTTTTATGAAATATTAAACTGTACAATGGAAATGATAAGGAATCAAATTGTGTCACATAGGTAATCATTAATTTAGATATTTAATCAAAATATAAATCAACACAACATTTTATTTTACTACAGTAATTAAAAAATAAAAAACAAGACTGTTATACTATAACATTAAATATTTAATGTTTCTAAACGTTGTTTTATCTCTTCCACTATATTCATATTAAATTTTTCATTTAATAAGTTGCTTAAACATACATTACAGGTTGTAGCAACATTTTCAATAATGCCATTTTTTACAGATAAAATAACAGATTGTTCATTACATTTAACAGTTATATTAAACTTTGGCGTTCGTCCATATCTCCATTCCCAGCTCTCCATTTCATTTTTTATTTCGTTGAAACCTGTTTCAAAAAATAAAAAAAAAGTTGTCAACAAATATAATTCAAAGTATTTATGAGTATTTTATATAACTTGTTAGATATAAACACAGTGATATTATATTCTTTTATGTTTTAATCTTTAATCAGTAAAAAATAAAAAAAAAATTACCAGGGAATGTTTGCTCATTCGGTGTTACATAATTAAATCCTTGATCTGTTGTAGTTTTATTGCCTACTGTTTTTAGGTATTGTAAACCAACAGCAGTCATTAATCTATTGATACACACTTTGTTATTAATTTGTGTCAAATTCAATACATCAGATGATACACTGACGGTGGCATTGGTTTCAATATTTTTCTAAAATACATTACAATGTTAGAAGTTACATAATATTTATTCATTTTTATTACGCAATTTACTTCATGTTTTCTCAATAGATTTGACATTAATTCTCGATTGCAATTAACTAATAAAGTACAATGGTGGTATGAATTAGGTCTTCCCAACTTTGAAGCTGTGCCAGATATCTATATATAAATTAAACACCTAAATACATTAAAGCTGTAAAACAATGTTTTCATTACGAGGAAATCATATTAATTTAAATCCTTAACTTTGTACTTATTTTCTATAACAATATCTTCTCGTTTATTAATTTCTGTTACAACATTCCATTCATTTTTTAATGTTTGGACGATTAATTCTAAATTTGTTTTCCTGTTATAAATATCCCTGCTTGTGAAAAATGTCATATTGAGATTTTCATTATCGTGAAATACTGTTCCACCGCCACTATTCCTTCTTGCTATCCGTACATCAATAGCTGAATCAAAATTTACTTCTAACCAAGGATTCTGATGTCGACCAATCACAACGCAATTACTGTTTACCCACAATAGCAACATAGATTTATTAGTGAAGTCTGAATGTCGGTAGAACCAGTGTTCCAGGGCAAGATTTTCAAATACATCTGTTGATTTGGAAATCATAACAGTCTTTTCAACAACTGATGAATAAAATCTTCGAAAAATTAAAGCCATAACAAACTTGAGTCTGAAAGTAAATTTAAGATTTTAGTTGTTGGTACATCATATAAAAATTAATTGATTGTTTGTTCAATATTATTTAATTAATAGTAAATTAACATACCTATCATGTGGGCATGATTCAATAATAATTCAATTTTTAGGATAACAAATTGTTGGTAGATAATAATTTATTTATAGTATTTTTAAATAGTTTTTAAATTTTTTTAACATAGATACTGAAGCGACAAGTGATTTATAACACGTTCAGCGTGGATTGACACCAAATGGCGTCAATTAACATTTTTTAAATAGGCTGAATGATGCATTGATGCCAAATGGCGTATGTACTAGGTATGTAGTATGTACTTTGTTATTAAATACACTATATACTACAATTTAGTCAGTGTAACAATTAAATATTGGGTTTTTTGTTAACCTTATATTGGTATTATAATTTTTAGGATTTTTTTTTTTAAAACCACAATTTTCAGTGTCACAATAAATATATTCAAATATGAAACACAGCTAACATAATTTAATTTCAGCTAAGATTACTTAATAAGTTAAATTATTAAATTATTAATATTATTTTTATTGGTAAATAGTTAAAATTTAATAAATGGAGAATTGAAAATTTTATATTAAATCACAAATAATTAAAATTATAGGTAACAATAACAATAAAATAATTTTTAGTACAAATTTCATGAATAAGATAATGTTAATAAAAAAAAAAAAAACTAAATTTATTAATTAGCTAATAAATTTTGAATTAAGCATCTGGATATAATATATGATCTATAAATCATAATAAACAAGTCAAAAACCTTGAAATATAAAAAAATAAACAAGATAAAATTGTGCAGTTTATTTATTTAATTGAGTTACCTATTTATTTATATTAACTAGCGTTAAATCTGATTCATTAAGATTTACATAGAAAATGAAAATTCCTGTATAAATGACTAATTTTATGGTATTAATAAGAATAATCACCAACTACGTTTAATTAAATGTTGAATGTCATCAGCTACAAAAATTCCATTCTAAAAAAAAATATATTGTTTATGTATACAATACATAATGAGTCATTTGATAATAATAATAATAATAAAAATAGGTATTTGATAGATTAATTGTATTTAAAATTTAAATACCCAAGTTGATAGGTACATAATGTTTAAATTAGATATGTTCATTGATTTGCAAAAGAAAAATATACTATTATAGTAAATTGTATAAAACACAGTTAATATAATTTTTTACATTAATATATCATAATTTTACAGGAAACTATAAAAAATACTATAGGTATGATCTTTTTGCTATAAGTATGATAGTTATACCTTACACATACCTATAGCACAGACTATTATATACTATTATAGTTTGACAATTGTAAGATTGGAATTTTATAATGCTATTTGACCAAATTTACAATAACATGTAGATAATAAATAATAATCATTAAATGAATGTAATTGACCTTTTTACTGAACAGTGAACATAAAAAATTGTCCCAACAAAATTATAATTATAAAAAGAATTGTATAGGTACAAAAATCTATAATCTTGAAATGATTAGTCGCAATAAAATTAAAAATAATAAAAATGTTCCAAGTTCATACAAATTATTTTGTACAACAATAACAGATGCACGGCTATAGATAATATTATGGCCAAGGTAAAAATAAAATATGTATATATAATTTAAATTAAATATAAGTATCATTGCTATACTTAAAAGTAAAAAATTTTAGTAATCAGATTAGCTTTAGTTGGATCAGTATAATGTAAAATATATTAAATATTTATTTTAATGATCATTGTTGGTAGACAAATTATTTACGCCCTAAAAAACTTTGATCATATTTTAATAAAAACATAGAGACAAGCATAGATAATATATAGACATTAAACATACCGGGTAAGCTGTGTAGTAGGTATTGAAATTTAAGTAATAGGAATTGTCGGTATCGATACTTTTGCCACGGTATTGTAAAATTTGAAAAAAATTAATCTATGCTTTTACCATGTTACAGTCGATTTTGTATACTTTCGTCCACAATGTAGATAAAATCTATATCATGATTTTGTCTAGACAAGAAATTAAATTTTACATTATTTTATAGAATTTAATCGTTATAATGGACTACATTCACACACGTATTTTCCTCTATCACATCTATAATCACGATATATATTTTATCAGTTGTCAAAGCTTATCAGATGATAAGTATTTCACAGAAAAGTACGTTATTTTAATAAATAATATTTGACTACTTCTTACAGAATAGAAATACATAAGTCAACATGGGTCACATGCTAATAGGTTGTTATAATCTCTGACAGATGAACTTCTGAGGTTAAGCATTTAAGTAAACAAGTGGTATCCAATGATCTGTGAATTGTATTAACATGAACTATTTATTTTAATGTTTAGACATTTTTTTTAAATAAAACAGTCAATAGTCATATCACTCTTTAACTCAGATTTTCAATCATATACAAATACAACACACACATAATACATCACTTGTAGCACGAATGGATAATAGTCAAATTACAAATTCTAAGTAATAAAGAATTGTACTATTGCTTTCTACAGATTTTATTTTAAAGCTGTTTCCATGTACTGGATGGTACTAGCTTTGTGAAAACTAAACATTATACATAATATTCTTCAATATATTCTAAAAAATAATTATATTAAGAATATGGTATTAAATTATATTGTTATTGTACATTATAATCAAACCAAATAATTGAAATTCATTATCTTGTTATTCACATGCTACCTTAGTTAACAAGTTTAACTAAATAAACTTTTTCATAAATACTAACAAAAAAAAAAAACTCAAATTTAATTATTCAAATACATATATTTTTTTTTATATATAATTATTTCAATAAAATTAAATGTTACTTATTCTAATCATCAGTTCCCTTGCAATACATTATATTCATTAAGAAAAACACGATGACTAGAATTTTCATTTAATACAATAGTCAGATCTGTGACAGCAATTTTGTGTCAAGGTTCTTAATTAGACAAAGGGTTAGATCATCGTTTTATATCAAAAAGAATATACATTAAATAATAATAAAAAACAACTGTGAATTATACATAAATTAAAAAAAAAAAAATTTTAAAGTTAATACAGAATAGGAAATATTAAAATTATTTATAATCTTCTCAATAATTTGAAACTACTATCCATAAGTACTTAATAATTTTTTTTAATGAATTTATTAATGGTCCATTAAGATGATATAAATTTAGTTTATACTTAAGATTTTATTGTAGACTACTTGTTTATGAATATTGAATTATAATGGGTTAAAAATATTTGATATTTTGGGTTTTTAATGGAGATGAACCAATATTTGCATTAGTTCTAGGGCGATGAGTATTTAAGTTGGCAACAGATGTTGATGATGTTGGTTGATTACGATTAATACGTTGGCTAACTATAGATATGGGAGAAGTGTGTTGTAAACGACTAGCACGTGGACTATATACAGATGTTGAAGAAGTAGACTGCAAACGATTAACATGTGAACTAAGCACATTTGTCGAAGATGGTTGAATGCGATTAGAACGTGGGCTAGCAACAGATGCTATGGATGATTGAGGAAAAGGCAATAATTGGACTGTGTTAGGATGAGGTGTATTAGGGCTAACTATTGGTTGTCTTGAATTCTCTCTAGATACAGGCGTTTGAGGAAAAGGTATTAAACGAACCATATTTGGATGTGACATAGTTGGAATAGTGTCATTTTGGCTAATAAATGTATCAACTTCAATTGATTGATCAATATTGAAATCATTAATTAGTTCATTTATTGTAACACCAACATTAGTTTCTTTCTTATCACCTGAAATTAAATATATTATAATAAAATAAATAATAAATATTATATAATATTTATTTTATACCTATACGAGCATTCATTATTGATTCTCTGCGTTCCTTAGTAAAACCACCAAATAATTGACACAGGTTTGTGATAAAATTGTCCACTGCTATAGAAGTTGAAGTATATTGAATTGGTGTACGGCAAACTGGACATGTTTTTTTTATTTTTAACCATTTTTTTATGCATGAGTCACAAAATGTATGATTGCAATTTGCAGAAGTTGCCTACAAAATAATTTAAATTATATTTTAGTTATTTACCAATTGTAAGTCACTATTTTTTTCTCTTTGACACATACGATAAAGCAAATTTGTATTTAGCAGAACCAACCTATATTGTTCACTTTAGAGTTAGAGTGAATTTGCCTATTATAAAAATAAAAATTAAGAATCTTAATTATGTTCTTAAGATGGCTTTTATACAATATTTCAATTTTAAAGCGAGATATAAGCATCTTTAAATAAAAATTTTCTAAATATTTTACATACCCATAATTTATATAAAAATTTAAGTATCACAAAAAAGCCATATTGAAAACACAGATAATATTCTTGATTTAAGCTGACTTTACTTTAATAATATAAATAATACAAGATTCTGCTAAATATGACTTTATTATGTTGTACTTGGGCCTAAGAGATAAAACAAATTGTATGCTAACATCCTCATAAAATTATTTTCTTTTTAAATTAAATTATATGGTTAAGTATTTATACACAAAAATTTATATAACAGTTAGCTATTTCATAATTTTAAAATTAAATTCCAAATTTCACCAAAACTGAATACTTCTACAGTTCTACATTATAGTATTAAATATGTTAAAAAATTGAGTTTTTAAATTATAATGAATAATCAAAACACAAAATTACTTTCAATAGCCATTCATTGCAAATTGGACATTGGAGATCACTATTCATCATCTTGATAATATCATTCTTTGGTAATAATTCTTGGTTTTCATTTTGTTGTTTTAAAGTTGGCTAAAAAATTATCTTGGTAAATTAAAATAGTTCAATATTAATTTATCAATTATATACATCACTTGGTTTAATAATGTTTTTTCCATCGGATAATGAATTAGGATGACATTGAGCAAGTAATGAGACAAATCTCATAAAACTGTCCATCAAACTTATTAGCAGATCATTATCAATAATATTACATATTGATAGAAGTGTTTGTCGTCCATTTGCTATTAATTCAGCACACCATTTAGCATGAATATTTTCATACTCTTCAAGTATGTTTAAATTATTAAAAAACTTTTGTGACATACTACCTAAAAAAAATTAAATATAAGTTTGATAAATTAATGTTAACTATATTGTGTGATTATTTTATTGAACAACACTCATAATTCTAAAATCTATTAAGGTTTTTGAAAATATTCTTTTTTAAGTTTTTTACGTTTTTGAATGACAACATATATTTTTAAATTCATATTCTGAAAAGTACTTTGAGTTATAACTATTTAAAGTTTAGGTTAGCTCAGTGGATCCCCACAAAATTAGTCTACTATTCAACAACTATGCTCACCTAAATATTAAATGATTATACATTATCATACAATCAAAAGATTTTTATGTAACTATCAAAATAATCCAAAAAATGCTGTTTCAGAATATGAGAATAAAAAATAAAATAGTCAAAATGGACACACTAAGAAATTAAATAACTACTTTTAAAATTCCTACATTGGAATTTAACTAGAATATAATATATTAGGGTGGTGTTGCCCAGCATATTGTGTTGTCGCTGTTTTACAATATATGTATAATTTTGTATTCATGTAAGATGGAAATAGTACATAATATGTGGGAGTAGTGTTCTCTTAATAGATAATTATATATTATTTAGTTACATTTTAATTACCTGTTAGTCAGTGTTGGATAATAATTTATAAGTTTTAATAAAAAATGTGATGACTGGTGTCTGCTTTGATTTATATCTGTAATTGTTGATAATTATTGCTTAATAATTGAAGCAATATTAATAATAAGTAATGTATTTAAAGCAGAGGTAAGTATTGGTAAACGGTAGTCTGAAATTTAGTAATGTGGTATTATTTTATTATTATTATTACGAAGTATAAAATATAAAATATCACATTTATCTGTGTCAGTGTGCCTTATGCAAGTAATACAAAATAATAATTTATGAATAAATTAAACGTTCATTCAACTGTGTAACATTGCAAGAACTAAGAAAGTAAGAAAGTAAGAAAAAGAAACTAAGAACGCGCCTTGTCGCCTTTAAAAGAAGATTAGATATTTTGATGTACCAATAAATTAATAACGGTCAAAAAAATCAAAACATTCATAACCATACAAGTATACAACCAATAGGAATGTTTGATTTCGTTTCTTTATTCTTATCAGTTTTACTGTGAATCATAAACAGATAACAATTTACTAGATAAAATTCAAATTTCAAATGAGAGCCATGAGATCTCAGATATACCGTAAATCGTAATGTCCATAATTAAACAATCTATTTCGTCATTTCGTGTTTATATTATGTCTTAATCGTGTTTAAATCACGATTAAGATATAATAGAAGGTGAGTGAATAAAGAAAATACTGAAAATAGAATGAGTAATAATAGTGACATAATAGATACTACTGGTTATATTATGATGGCAATCGTCAATCAATAGTAAAATACAATTAAGGCACACAATACACTAACTATACACCTATTAACCATGACAAAATAAATTTTGTCGTGCTATTAACTATAATTTTATAACTAATAGGAAAAGTAATAGATCCGAGTAGTTCAACACAAACCGATAAACATAAAATACAATTATATTAAATCTATATAGTTTTAAAGTAAAATAAATCATGACAAAAAAAAATTGTTTTATAGTGTAAAAAATACAACGTAAATAATGGAATGATACAAATAAGTCGCTTTTGGACATTTAAAATATAAAGATGATTACTTTCTCCTAGAAAAAGTTCGTCTTTATTAAACAAATAATTTTTAAATGCTGTTGAGTTAGATGGAGTCAATCACATGAAAGATTTAGTTATTTATTTTGACTCCTTTCTTTTATTCAATAACTATTAAATCTATATTCAAAATGGAACATCTTCAATGTTAGGCTTTATAAATAAAGCTATAATAATTTTGGTTATCTGCTAGCATTTAAATCACTCTACTAGTCTACTATGCCTTTGTTAGATCAATTTTAGGTTATAATTCAATAATTTATTCTTCTTACACTTCTGGTCCAATATATTTTCCTGGGGCTATACATAACCGCTTTATAAAACTTGTTAATAATAAATGTAATATTATTCAGCATTGGCCATACCTTGTATATATTTATAGTTTTTACTATTATGTTTGAAACTTAATTCACTACAAGGTAGAAGGATAAAACCTTTAATATATGTTTAATAAAAAAATTATTGAATGGTTATATTTACTATCCAGATCTGTTGACTGTCATCAAATTTAATATTTCTAGTTTTTGGTCTTATGAGTTACGGCTAGACAGATCGATACTTTGTATGTGCCATTCTAATGTATTTTATAATTAATATGGTAAAAACTTTCTTTTAATTAGATATTAGAACCATGCAACATGTAAATAATTTACTATAACACCATAATTTCTTTTAATTTATATTTTAGTAATTTAATCAGTTAAATCATATTGCACTTCTTACAACATTTTATTCTGTATATTTTTATTATGTTCCTACATACCATTAAGATTGGGCTTGCCTGTTTAATCAGAATAAATAAATAAATGGTTAAGGACATAATACTACAGAAGAAAGTTTAATAATAATTAGTGACAAAATTAGATTTACTTACTGGAATAAAAAAAACGGACAAAGTTTTAATTCATGTATCTGCCATGAGTTTAATTTTAAAAATAATCTTCATAACACTATAACAGTGATATTAGTTAATGAATACTAGAATTTACACAGTGGTATTTATTTTTCATTTATAATTACTTAGTACTTAATTAATAATAATTAATTTATAAATACATTTCAATATTCAACTGAGAAAAATACCTACATCTTGCATTTTATTCATAAAAAGTTTCTTTTATTTATTGGATAGTAATGACTTCAGGTGGCATTTTAATGCTATTGGATTATGCAAGGTATTTTCTTTCTGGTTTACCTAGAAGAAAACAAATTATTTAAAAAGGAATATTATTTTATCTAAAAATATTTTTCTTACTTTAATTACAAAAAAGTTTAACTTTGACTCGAGACGAAATTTGAGTTTCATCATACCATTTGGAATTGATGTATCATAAAGACAATTGCTATTATCCAAAACTTCTAGATGAATGATATCGCTGAAAAGTGAACATATATTAAAATTTATCATTCTAGATTTTGAACAAAGCAAAAGATGTATCGATTTTATAATGTTTTATTTCTATCATTTTTGGGGATGTAAAATTCTTTTGATTTTCAATTAAGGGGTGGTTTAGCAAATTGGATTTAATTTGTATTTCGGGAGGTCATAAGTAAAAAAGTCAAAGTACTTTTTCAAAATTACAGGAAAAAAAATTATAGAAAAACAAATTTCTAGATAAAACTAGTATTTGGTTCTAAAACAAAAAAACTTGGACACTTTAAACTTTCATCAAATATTTATACGAGCATTTTCTATACATGACAAAATTTTCAATATTGTAAAACTCAATTTTTAAGCTATTTATTTACATTTTCAATTTTTTTTCTATAAACCTATGACAACTCTATTTGATAAAAATGAACTAAAAAAAATCAAAATACAGTCATATTTTTTTTTGTTAGCCTTTGAAGTTCAAACTTAGAAAAAATTCACAAAAGTTTGTTAATTTTCTATAGCTAAGGCTTGTAATTTTAACAAACATATCATATATAAGTAAAAATTAAGGCTGATAGATTGTCTTCACTTGGAATTGTTTTCTGTATGAAATGATTTATTATTGTATTCAAATTTACCACATACATTATAAAGACTTACTTTTCAAGGACAAGGTACACTCGACACCTAATGTACAGTAGAGCAATTACCTACTTTCTTCCTTTTATTATTTTATATACAAATTGTAAATAGTGTCAGTTTTTAATTTGTGTCTTTTTATAACATTTAATTTATGATATTTGTATTTGTAGGTAAAAGTTGTTAAAAATTTTATTATGACACATTAGTACAATTATAAGAGCAGTATTACCTGTTAAAAAAAAATGTATTTAACAATTTTTCCATTTACGCTAATGTTCAAACATTGTAGATATTATTTATAAATAAAATATATATACATTAATTATAAATTATAGAGCATACAGTTACTATAATAACTTTAATAAATCTAAATAATAAGTCATGATAAAACATTTGCCTACTTACCCATTTGTTCTAATAATTTTTATTCCTAATATTCTTAAGTGAGGTATACTGAAATTATATGCCACATTCATAATATTCAATTCATGAGATAGTTTCTGCAGGGATTGATACACCGTTACCAAGAATGGACGTTCCGCTAAATGTTTGTATGGATCAGGCATGGAGTTAGTAGTTTCGTCAATTAATTGATGACATCCCATTATTAAATCGGGTTGTTCAATATGAGCACATGTTAATAAAAGATTGAGTCTATTATCTTGTTTGTGAGCATTGGGCACTTCATAAAAAATAAATAAATTAACAATATTAAATCATAAATATATATTAATACAGGTACTAGAATTGTAATTTACTTCTTAATGCTGCAACAGGTACTTCAAAAAATAAAAATTGCATTAATTGTATTGGTTTATAATTCAACATCCACATTGATAAGCACATTCCTATTAATGCTTTGGACATTTTTTGACATTTTTCTTTAGAGTTAAAAACGACATTTAAGAAACCAATAATTATTTTACAGACATTAGGATTTTTTGGCGTTAAACCTAAGTAACTGGCTGAAAAAACATAATTAGAAACATCTTTAACTCGATAATTTTTTAAACGATCATTAATCTGAAAACAAAAATAATTTCTAAGATGAGTAAATAAAAAAAAATAATGCTTAAATAAGTCTAGCTTACCATAGTATCCCCAATAGAATCAATTAAATATTGCAAAAAGTTTACATCACCACAATTTGCATCTGCAAAGTATGTAAGAAGATGAATGCTGCTAGTCACATCTTCTAAAACTTTGTTATTTTTATTACTATTTAAAGTATTAATTAGATGAGCTAATAGTATAGGGTCATGATACTTTGCTCTTTTTAGTGGTTTAATCATAGATACAAAATTCAAAGGGTTTTGTATAAGATTGTCTAAGTTTTTTTCAAGCCTGTAGGCAAATATTCTCAGCATTTTATCATAAACTTTTGCACTACTTTTGTATGTTGCCACAGCTAAAACGCTTAATTCTTCATCAGTTAATTTTTTCAAATAATTGAATTCATTCATTAATTTCTGCAATCCAAATTCGACCACTTGTTTCGACTTATTTTTGTATATACTAACATAATAAATCAACTGTATTGTTTGCGAAGTAGTTAAGTCAGGTCTTCGAAACCATAATTCATCCATTAATTCAATGCATTTTTTAAATGATCTTGAACTTTTGTGAAACTGAGTTTTTCCAGATAAACAGGCATCCATTAAGGCAAGTATCTGATTGATTGACATATCATTTACTCGATTTTCTAGTTCTTTATCAATTTCATAGTGGGAAACATTTGTCAATGAAAAATATTTCATAAGTAATTCGTCAGTAGAAGTTGTATTTAAATTTATAGGATTTATAGATTTGTTGTCTTCAGTTATAGATTGTTTTAATACAAACTTATTGTACTGTGGTTGGTTTCTGAAATAATCTAATGTCCATTTATGAAATGTCGAATGGTTTTTAACTTGATTTAATGTTTTAAAATAACAATTTGTATTGACTGAACTTAATGACTTAATAAAAACATTGGTGAAAAAATATTTTCTAGAAAACATTTTTGATTGACTTCCTAATAAAACAAAGTAGATGCAAGATATTATTGAGTGTAGATTTTGAAACTTGATACCTAATAAGTTAAGTTAAGTAGTTATTTTTGATGGACATAATAATTAAACTAGCCCATAGTATATTAATTTATATTTTATAACTTTAGTACTTTACTCTTTAGTTAGTTTAGGCCCGGTTTTTAAATGAATTATTATAATCAGTTGTTCCTGGGTTAATAGTTATATCACGGACTAAATTCTGGGGGTTATATCACTTTTAGCACTATGATAAGAAAATTGTAATCAGTTATGAATGAAATTACTCTTTCCACTAAATATTGTTCCAGATGTTGACAAATGTATTATGTATTGAGTAGTTGTAGGTAGTAACTTGTTATAGTGACTAGTGAGTACTTTAATAAAAATTTTCGTAAGAAAAATTACATACATTATACATTAGTTTCTTTGTTCGACAAAAAATGTGTGCATTTCATTTTTAAAAAGTTATTGCTGTGATTGTTGAAGTCTTTATTGTGATTATGGAAAACAATTGGTACCCAAGCTTTGTTGAGTAAATATTTCTTTAATAGGTAATTGTATTTAAACATATTATTGATTAAAATAGTATAAAAATGATTACTAACATTTATATCTTATTAATAAACAATTTCAGAAGTACGTTATTAGGTTATTAGTTAAAATGCCAGATTCGTGGGGAAGTTTCATGAATAAACCAGCTAGAGGTTGGTTACATCCAGACAATGTTATTACGAGAAGTAGCGTTTGCTACGAAGTTCGAGTAAATATTAATAATTATTGAGTTTATTTAATTATGATTGATTATTGATTGGATTTATTATTAAAATATTGTTTTTTAAATTTTAGTACATTGGCTGTTTGGAAGTACTGACATCTATGAAAAGTTTAGATTTTGATACACGATTTTTAGTAGCCAAGTAAATTAAAATATTATTTAAATCTTAAAATAATTAATTTTTATTAATAATGTATTTTTCTTAGGGAATGTATAAATAAAGTTTGTGAAGCAGCTGGACTAAAAACTGCTGATAAAAAACGAAAAGTAAATCAAATTATTTTATTCCTTAGCATATGAAAGTACAGTCGAAATTGGTTATCTCGAACTTCTTTAACTCAAAATCGTCGATACCTTAAACTTTTACTCCGGTCCTTTCAACTTCGAGTTAACCAAGTTCGACAATAATTAAAAATTGAAAAAAATGATTCAATTTAATTAACAATACCTTTATTTTTATATTTTATAGGTGGATAAAAAAATTTTAAGACTTATTGGTGATCATTCAATTATGGATCATGCTGGATCCAATGTTACTTTGTCCATATCTAGCACATGTTTGACTTTAAAACTTAGGGATTCACATGCAGTAATTTCTACACATGATATGCCTAGGATATCTTTTGCATCTGGGGGCGATGCTGTAAGAACAATTTAATTTTAAATGATCTTCTATTTATTAAATATCCCTTTGGTATGGTTTATTTTAGGACACAATAGACTTTGTTGCATTTGTAGCAAAAGACATAAAAGACTGGCGTGCGTGTTATGTGCTGGAGTGTGGAGAAGGCGAGTTAGCACAAGATGTTATTACAACTATTGGCCAAGCCTTTGATTTACGTTTTAAACAATTTTTAACAAAACCTGCACCAGTTTTAAGCTCAAGCACACGCGATGAACGAGAATACTATAATGATTTACCAGGAAAATCTCCTCCAGAAACTGGTCCACCACCTGTACCACCTCTTCCCTCGTATCATGATCATCGTAATAGAGGTTAATAAATTAAATAAATTAATATTTTAAATTTTAAATTATTTTTTTTATAGTAACTAATGACAATAAATAAATTATAATTTTAGAAAGACTAGTTTCAAATAATCTAATAGATTTGAATTGTGAAGCACCTCCACCACCTGTACCACATCCTGCTCATAACTATGTTAATGATTTTGTAGTTGGAAATAAAAACCACAATTCACAACCTCGTGATGTATTTGATATGCGTATGTTATCATTATAATCTTTTAAAAACAAATAATGTGTGTAATATAATCAATGTACCAGTTTATATTTGAATAAAATATTTTAGAACCTTTTGTGGATCATGAACCTCTTCCAGTAATGGCACCAAAATTACAAGATGAAATTTGGTTTCATGGTAGCATTACAAGACAGCATGCTGAAGCATTACTAAAACATGTAAGTGGAATATTATATAATGATTAGGACTCAGAAGTATAATGTTAACAAATGTGTTATCAATAAATACTCCTTTAAGAAATGCTCTGGATATGATTTAATCACAGCTGAGTTAGATAGATGCTTACCTAAAAAAGCAATTGTTCACCTATATGATTTTTAATTCTATTTTAAGATTATCATATTTTCTTATTCTTTAGAAAATTTCTACCATTATCCTAGTCACCAAATCTAATAAATCAACTGATTTGATATCCTCCTTTTCAGTGGCGTAATTTCATTTAACTTTTTTATTAATAATAGTAATAATTAAGTAATTTTAATTAATCATAGCTTAATATAATAATAATAATAATTTCATTATTATGTTTCATTGTCTCAATAATAAATATTATGTAAAAAAGCTAATTTTATGACATAAAAATTATCATTTGCTCTTTTATATTAAAATAATGACTTCATAATAATTAATTTACTGTAATTATTGAAATGAAGACCAAATATAAATTTTTTTATATCTATATATTTTTACATTAAAATAAAAATAAAATATATATGCACAGGGTGTTCTGTGAGGATTTACCCATTGTGATATCTCCTGAAATAATAAAGATATCATAATTTTAGTTTTTTAATAAGATTCACAGAGAAAAGAACTACAAATATTTCATGTTCTAATTTCTTTTAATGTTTTGCTAAAAAGTTAAACAATATTGGCGTTTCAACATAATTTCATTTATCTCTTGATTTTTTATATTTTTTCTAGTTATGAAAAAAATTATTTAATACAATGTGGTATTATTGTATCAATCATGGCCCGCGTGATTGTACGGCAAACACTTACAGTGTTTTTCTTGAAAACTAGAAAATATATTAAACTCAAGAGAATAATTAATTTAAAATGTTGAAACGTTAATATTTTTATAAAAATGAACTCTAAAAAATAGCTCTTCAATTTTTTTGAAAATGATTAAATAAAAAAAAATATATTTTTAATTTTTTTACATAAACATTAAAATAAATTAAAACATGAAATATTTGTAGTTCTTGTCCCTATGAATTTTATTAAAAAACCAGAATTGTGATATCTCCATTATTTTAGGAGATATTACAATGGGTAAATTCTCACAGGACACCTGTATAGTTACAAATAGTTTATTAAGAGCCAAGAGGTATCAATTATTGAAAAGAGATGCATGAAAAATATTTATAGAAAAAATGTATAAAATGTTTTTATGTTTATAGGATGGTGATTTTCTAGTAAGAGAATCACAAGGATCTCCTGGACAATATGTATTAACAGGTCTTCAAGGGGATGTGAAGAAACACTTACTTTTAATTGATCCAGAAGGCGCAGTTAGAACTAAAGACCGTATGTTTGAAAGTGTCAGTCATTTGGTGAACTATCATAGTGAAAACAAATTGCCTATTATGTCAGCTGAAAGTGCTCTCATTTTAAGATATCCAGTGCCGCGAACTAGATTTTAATAGCTTTATTTTACCTAACTCATTCCAACTACCAAACATTCATTTATATATTTGGATGTTTAATTACTAAAAAATATATATATTTATAAATTGAATAATACAATGATGCAGATAATAGCGTTTGTTGTCATTAATTTGTATGCATTAACCAGTGGTTTTTCAGTTTTTATTTACTTATTTAAATTATTAATTATTAAATATCATAAAATTCAGTTTTATAATAATATAATGTTCACCAATTCACACCTCCCATAAGCATATAAAATATAAATACTATATATTATATTAAGTCATGTCTATGTTATAAAAATATGTATGATATGTCAATGGTATTATACATTTAGATTTTTCTACAAACCACTGGTATAATATATTCATTATTTTAATTTTTAATTAGACTTTAATATGTGTATTAATTTTTTCTCAATTGAATATATTTCTATGCATACAAATTTATAATTTATATAATTTTTTAAGGAGTAATGGCTCAGGAATGATATTTATACATATACACCTTGCCTAATAGACCATTGTTAATATATTAGTCATACATTACAATGTTATTTTTGAAGATAGTGAGTTTAATCTTTTCTGTGGATATAAGTATATTTTAATACATTTATATGATTGTAGATTCATTCATTTAAATTGAATTAAGAAAAATTAAATATTTTGTTTTGTTACCAATTAGTTATAATTTTATAGATGTAACTTTTTTTTTGTATTTTAATATCTATAAATAGATAATCAGAATAAAATAAACAAATGAAAAGAGTTTATCTTTTTCATTTTTATAAACAGTTAGATAAAAAAGAATATAAATACTCAATTTGATTAGAAACAATACCTAATATAGCAGTAGGTATGAATTGTTACGTAAATATAAACAATTAACCAGGTATGCAAATTTAACCCTACTTTTTTGTATCATTTTACTAAGTATGATAAAGTCGTACAAATGTAGATATAAAATTTTCTTTTTCAAATAAGACTAATTAAAACAATATTCAAAATTTGTTCGAACACAGTTAAAAAAATAATTTAATAATATATTCTGAACAGTAAATATTAAATACCTAAATTATTATAATATTAAAAAAAAATTATGAGTTTTAATACAAACATGAGCTATGTATATTTATTTAAACTTATTCACTATCATTATTAATTTATTATATATTCATCATATATTTAACATTTTTGTGTTATCATATTATCATTTTGTAATTAACATATTATAGAAATTAATCAAAGTATGTACATTATTATTTATGAAAATATACAGGACAAATTCAATGAATAATATAATATATATTATGTTTGTTGTAAATAATATTATAATTTATACTCACATTAATTTTTATATAAGGTACCAATATTTTGTTTGAAAAAAATCAACAATTATTCCTGTTAATAATTTATCATTTGTTTTATTTTTTTTTTTTTAGTTATAGTTTTCATAGTGTCATAATTTCTACTACACATTTTGTTATAATCATTTTGTAATTTTTCTTTAACCTAAACTATAATATATCTATATTATATTCATGCTACTTATTTTGAATTATTAAATGTCTTATAATTGTTTAATGTTGGTCGCTAAATACAAGGTGTTTACATACAACTTTAGAACCATCTTAATATCTGTCAATGTTATTAAGTGGTATTAAATACATTTTTATCTAAACAGATACTATAAAAATGTAAAAATTTCCATTTAGAGAATATGTTAAAAAATATCATCCATATTTTATACATGATCTGTGAATATTTATGTCAAAATAAAATTAAAATGCAAACAAATTAAAATGCATGTCAATAAGAACTAAGACATTTATATTGTATGACCATAGAAGAGTAAATATTCTATAACCGGTAGTATCACAGAACAGTTCAATAAAAGTATTTGAGTTATGGTTTTGCCGTTATTACGATAACTAGGGCTCGGCACTTAAAGCATTTGATTATTTTTATGGTTTGACTTAAAATGTAGCAGAGTGCTATGAAAGTGTATGTCATGTTAAAACACGTTCAATTAGTGCTTTTTTTTTAAATTATTTAATATAAATACATTTTTTACATGGATATTTTATCATTTTTTAGTGCATATTTTGCCTTTTTAGCTTCTATAACTTTTGAGCTCAAGTGAACGCCTTCACACAAGTTTGAATTTTAAACATGTACATTTTATTGTTTTAGAATTTTATTTTTTAATAAAAATAAATAAAAAAGGTAGGCAAGTGGATACCGTTTTGCTGTGCTTTAGGTGTCGAGTGAGTCACTATTATGGATAGGTATGTTAAATTTGAATGCAATGATAGATATTATCATTGCATACGAAAAACGATTGTGAACAGAGATGACTTGTCAGTCTAAGATATATTATATTACCTATATTATTTTTTTTTGATACAAGTATTTTATTTTTAAAGTAGGATCTAGGATGGGTTGCGTACTTTCATACAGCAATGTTAAAAAAATTGAATATTTCAAAAGCCTATAACAGTGCATAGACATTAGTGAAATATTTTGCAAAAGAAAATTATGTAAAGAAAATGCCAATCTTAACTACTGGTGAAAATTTCAAGTTTCTACGACTTATACTTTTTGAATAACAACAAATATCTTCAATCGTTTTAGGATATATCATTATTTGTGTAAAAAATTAAATTTCATACGCTCATAAAAACGCCAAGAAAAAAGATTAAAAATTGGGAGATTTGGATGTTTTATAATGTTAAGAATGAAATTTTTTATAGTGATTGGAAGCAGGTGAGAGAATAAGATATGTTAATATGTTAACTTTAACTGATTGGAAGGATTGAACGAACACAGGTTTGAAAATAGTATATATCCAAATTTGGATACCATAACTAATCATAAAATTAAAGTGTTATTTGTAGAGAATTATTTTATAGATGAATTAAACAGATATGTTTTAACACGGAATGTGTTATGAAATTTTCATTTTTAGCGATATTTTTTTCATCAAGATGAATATCTATATATTTAATTGAGTTATTTATGGGGATTATTTTATTATTAAATGTTATTGGAGGACTGACTTTTGGACTTACAGCAAAACTTAAGTGTGTAGATTTATTTTTATTCTCCATTATTTGGATTAAATTTATAAGTTAATTTAAGTGAGTTTTAATATTATTAATACGCCAATTTTATAGGTGGCAAAGTTTAGTGTTTTCAGGATGGTCTTAAGGGCCGTAACTAAAGAAGAAGAATACGGCAATTTTAATATATAGACTAGAAAAACTCATACAGGCGTTATTTGAATAAATTACTATATTGGTAAGACTGAAGAATGGGGTATGTCAATAGTAAAAAGATACTGTGTTGGAATGATAATGATATATTGTTAAGACTTTTTAAAATATATATAACATACAACTTTAACCCTTTGATTAGTATAGATATATATAACGTTATTCATAGGATATGATAGTTTGATATATATATAGTGATTACTGATTTTACATTGATATAATATATAAAGATTATAAATATGTGTGGTAATCTGTGAATTGAAGTCCTCCCTCTCAAATATAAAATAAATGTGATGTTATTGTTTTAAATAAATTAAAAACAAATTATTTAATTTCTTTAAAATAAATTCACTCTGTGAAAGTTATAGTTAAAAATAATTAACTCATTAAAGAGTTAATAATAAACATTAGACCAAAAACAATGTCCTAGTAATTAAAAGTTTAATATCTTAAATTATACAATATTATAAACATATAAAATAAATTTGACGTGATTAAAAAATATAAATTACTTAAGACTAGTAAAATAACACTACTTTGGGAAATTTAAATTAAGTCCACAAGTATTACCAACTTGTTCAGCAATGCTCATGAAAGAGTTTCTCCTTTAGTAACCTAAAAGATAAAATATTTTTATTTTAATAACTTGATACACATTAATACAAATATAAAATTTTTTACCCGTGCTTCTAAATATTCAATTCTTCTTTCTAGTGTAGTTAATTTTTCATTTAAAATAGCTAATCTGGATCGACATGACATATCTGTAAAAAAAAAATAAATTAATCAATAGATTTCACAATAAAAACTTCCTAGTTAACATTTATGAAATAAGTATAATTTTATGAATCACTAATTTACAAACAAATTACAAATTAGGTAGGTAAACTAGGTATCTTAATACTTAATAAACTTATCAAATCCTGATAAATATTAATATATTGAGTACAATTATTGTTATATTTATAAAAAAGATTTTTAATGTTTAAATTAATTACACATTATTTATCTCACGCACTAATTAATTTTCCAATGTCTAGGTCTTTCGCTTTAATCTATCTTTTAGATCAATTTTATTTGAAGGTCCAGGTTTATCTTTTGCTGCTAACTCTTCATCAATTAATAGCTCAAAATTTCCCATTGCCTCTCGAGATGGACATTTATTCCAACGTACATCAGGAATTCCACTGGGTGGTAAAACTACACTTAACATATTGTCAATCAATTGATACTTTAATATACGGTCATTTGCTGTAGTAGATGTTAGTGAAGGAGATGCATTTACCTCGATTAGCCAAGGTTTTAAATTATCATCAATTATAATATCATAACCATAACATTCAAAACAATGTCTATCATTAGCCATTATATAACTCACTGACTTTAAAGAATGAACTATCAACCAAACAATATTATCAAAAAGTTCTTCAGTTACAGTTTTTCCTCTTGTGCTTTCTAAAAATAATCTCAAATTTTGAATGCTTAATTTACCGCCATGTATACCGTTGTATTCATCCCCTTGTTTTTGTATGGAGACATTAGTCAAATGGATTAATACATTTTCTATATCAGCAACACTTGTATTATATTTGACAGTACAGAATCGACAAAAGCCTGACTTAAATAGGTATGCTTTTAATGGACGAAAAGATGTGACTAAAACATACAAACGAAGATCAAACTTTTTACCACCAATAAGTAATGGATTATCAATATATTTAGAAATAACATATGATTCCTTTATGGTAGATGTATTGAAATTATTATTTTTGGCTTCTCTAGACCATTTCTTCAATTTTGATAATTTATTAATAAGGAATATTCCTGTTCCTTGAGATTTTCCGACTGGTTTCATAATCCATGTACTTGGGCCAACCTTGCGGTATTCTTCTACAAACAAATTATAGTCTGCTGGTAACACAAATGTTACTGGAATAAAATCTAAATATAAGTATTTTCCATCCAAACGCTTGGCTAATGGACTTCCCTCTCTTTCGAGTTCACGTCTATAACGTTTAATATTTTTAATCAACATATCTTTACGACTGAGTTCATAATGATTAGGAAAATGATTGATCATTTGGTTGTCATGCATTCTATAGCCACTGTCAATACTAAATAGACTACGACATGTTTGTATACCAGCCCAGTAAAAGTTCCAATCATCATCGGGGCCAACATGTACCCAGCCTCTTTTCTCAAAATTACTTAATACAACTGACCTGTCCACATCTGTACAATATGTTATTTTCATTATGATAAAAAACAAGTGTTGAAGAAAGGGTTTAATTAAAAACTATAAGATTACAGGTTAAAAACTTAAATGTAGATTGATCAAACAATGTTATAAATAGATGTGTCCATGGTAACAAAAATTATACTTAAGTATTTTAGTCGTTTTAGAGCTTACTTAAGTATGATTAAAATATGGAATAAAGAGTGTATGTTAAGATGAATACATACCACGATTTATCATGGGACTACAATCAAAATAATGTTATGTGCTTACCAAATGAATTGAGAAAATCTGTAATTTTTTTTATGCTGCCAGTGATCACCTCAATGTATTCGCGGTTCGCCCAGTCTTGTTGTATTTGTTTTTGAACGCCTTCTTTAGGTCCTCCCATGGCTACGGAATATACGTGAACGACAAAATGTATAAGATAAACACTAGTCGCTAGTCAGTCACTGATGAGTAACAACAGTAATAATAATTATTCACCGACTGTGGAGTGTGGTTCAAGAAAACTGGACTAGACACAAGTAACAACTGACGGCGATGATACTATTGTAGTGAACTAGACACTAATTAATAATAATGTCGAACTAATAAGGGTAACGCCAAATGGATCCGGAATGTGATCTAATCTCTAATCTATGATTCCGATTTCCAGTAGTTAGTTAGTATTTAGTAGTCAGTGCTCAATGTTCATAGAATAAAGATAGTGTTGGCCGGTAAGTCCTGGTGGTGAGTGGGCGGGCTTACTCGTAGTGCATAGATAAAGGATATTTTCTTTATCAATAGTGGCAAAGACGTAATATAGATATCTATATTATGTCTGTGTATGGTGCAGTGTGCAATATGAAAAAAATACTGTAGTTGTTTATCACATTCCACGGACTAAGATATTATATATAGAGATATGTGATATTGTTCTGTGGTGTACTGGTGTCACATTCTAAGATCACAATGATCACATTATTATTTATCAACGACCAAGGCCATAGGAATATAGGATTATTAGGATTATATGGCGTAGTGTAAATCACACATAGGATCTATAGTCGTACAGTAAATTATGACGTAATAGATTGATTCTATGAAATCTATTTTGTCACCGTTTACTTGTGTAAATATATATTTGTTTCACATGAGTAATGAGTTGTATTTCAAATTGAATTTATTCTAACGCCCTTAATTCCATAAAAACATCATTCTATTATTACTCGTTTTAAAAAAAAAATCCTTTTATTAAACATTTTTTCCAGGAAACTTTTTTTGTACAAATGTTAAAATGTTATGTAGAATTATAGACCTATGGGCTATGTATACTGTATAGCTCTACGGGTCGGTGTCCAAAGCCCAATGTGTTATCATTGACAAATTGAGTCATTGTCTTCGGCGGGGGAGAAAACTGAAAAGTACGTTATCGGCGCAATAATATTATCTATTCTGTTTTAGTGTTATCACACGACGGAACGTCGTCGCCAGTCGCCAGTGTGACACGAACGGCAATCAGGTACGATCGCAAACGTTTCTCACGGATTTTTGCTCGATCACCACCGCCCACCGGTACCCGTCGATTAATTTCCAATTTCCATTACATAGTGGCGAGTACCTACGATAATAATATCGTAAATTTAATTTATATTGTTAATAACATATAAATAAATATTACAAATTATAAGAAATATATATAAAACAAGTAACCACCACCGAGTATAGTCTCGGCCCGAACGGATAACAAGTAAATTGTAGAAACTATTTTTCTATTTATGGGCTTGCAAATTCGTGGTTGCAATATTGAATAAAAGTCAGTGTTTTTTTTTTTTCAAAATTCGACGATTTCGATTTTCCGTAATGATATCACGTCCGTCCGAATAAGTCGAACAACGGAATAAAACAATTTTAAATCTGAAAACGAACCGGCTACACCTACAACTGCTGCGGCCTAACGGCTACCGGTGCTCACCGAACAGCGGATAGTGGATACCCATTGCGGTTGCACGACGATATTTTTTATAATATATTATTATTATGATTACGAGTTATGACATTACGTTATCAATGACGAAGACTACGAAGTGCGAGTAACGAGTTACGACGGACGACGACGACGACTGCGACGCGCGCGCCGAGGAACGTACATAGCGGACAGTTGGACAGGCTGCGTGCGCCGTACAAAAGATGGCTGTGCTGTAAACAAAAAATAAATAAATAAATGTCACGCCCCTTTTAGAGAATAATAATAAAAAAAAAAAAAGAAAAGAAAGAAGGAAAAAACCAAAACACCTTTTTTTCCGTCTTCGCTAATCGGTGCACATTACGGTCGGGGTGTGTTTCGCGTATTTTTTCCGCGATATTGTCGTTACCCGTGATTATTGTCATCGCCTCCGCGGTCCAAGTCGACGCCGTCGTCAAGCCGAACGCCGCCGACCGGTGTGTTGCACCGCACGGGACCAGTGACCACCGACCACAACGCCGTACAAGAGCGCCCTTTGTTTTGCTGTGCTGTTGACTGACCAGACGACGACGACGACGACGACAACACCGAACGCCGATTAAAAAATTAAATAATGACTGAATACAAACTGGTCGTCGTCGGTGGTAAGTAGTAGTTGTTGCACTACCCACGGACGTATAGCGATTGTGTGTGAGCACCTCCAAAGGCCATAAGCCACCGGCAATCGTCACAAATCCCGACAGAGTATAGATATATTGTAAGGTCCGAGTGTTAGATCCCCGTACCCAGCATCCATCGAAATCATACGATTTGCCCGTGTCGATGGTTATCGGCTAGCGTTTCGTTGACCCTCTACGAACGCGTTATTGGCTGTGGATCGGTTATACCTAGTACCTATGTGTGTTGGTCGTGCTGATTTCTAGATATCAGAAGCTTCCTCTCAACAAGTTCAGGCTTTTTTTCTCTATAAATTGGTAATTGCCCTGTACAATTTGATCAGCACACTCGTTCCAGTTCACTCATATATTGCCCAAACTAGTTCATCATCCACTCATATTGTATGCTATTTGATGGTCTATATCTGGGGATCATCTCCCTGAATCTTACTCTTGACGTTGGTTAGACAAAGATTTGAAAAATGTTCTTGATTCTCCTCAGGTCTATAAAGTTTATTTTTGCATTACTTATTGTATATTCTTCTGTCTTATCAATTTCACTTAATACATTTTCATTACATTCCATTAAGAGTTATTTTTTGATTTAGGTCAGTATTAATATATGATTATTCATTTAAAACTATTTCCATTCTTAAAGTTTCATCATCAAATTATAATTCAATTTTTACTTTGGCACACTATTATTCATTGTAGACAGTTGTAGTTATTGGTTAGATTTATTACTCTTTATTATCGTTTAAAGTGTATGAATATTTGTAAAATGTGAAATAATTTATAGTCATTATTTACGAATACATACTAAACTTTGTAAACTATATTTTTGCCAGTTTCATAACTTATGTCTAGTTCATTTTTCCGTATGTCTATTTACTAGTTCTATATTTTACAAAACTATTAAATTAAATAATTATTGCTACTATGTTGTCCTTAGCAGCTATTTATATATTATGTTATATTATTCTTAATGCATTTCTTGACTTTGTTTTGCAGCTGGCGGCGTCGGTAAAAGTGCCTTAACAATACAGTTAATACAGAACCAGTATGTTTTAATTTCTTCAATAACTAGTTTAAACATTTTACTATTACTTAAGTTTAAAGTTAGCTTATATGTATTATTTTTTTTTTTTTACAGTTTTGTGGACGAGTATGATCCAACGATTGGTTAGTTTTATATTAATTTTTATTTTATTTAATCAAACTTAAATAGGTAATTACCTATTTATTTTGTTGATTACTTTTTGGATGATACATTTTATGTACTTAATGGAATCATCATTTATATTAATAATTTTGCTGTGAATTTTCAGAGGATTCTTATCGTAAACAAGTAGTAATTGATGGAGAAACGTGTCTACTCGATATTTTAGACACAGCGGGTCAAGAAGAATATAGGTGAGTTTATATTTTATGTAACTTTCGAATGCAAAAAGTTAATAATATATATATTTTATATAGTGCTATGCGTGATCAATATATGAGAACCGGTGAAGGTTTTCTTCTTGTATTTGCTATTAATAATACCAAATCATTTGAAGATATCAGTAATTACAGGGAACAGATAAAACGAGTAAAAGATGCAGAGGATGTCCCTATGGTTTGTAAGTATCAAAGTTAATATTATATGAACTTTTATTATAATAATAAATTAATAATACTTTTGTAATCTTGTTTATTTGTCAAAATATTTAAACTTATTTTTTGAAGTACCATTACAATTATCCATTCAGATATTTAAATTTTTATAAATTATAAATTGTTTGAAATGTCGATTTATTAATTACTTACATTAAATTAAATTTACTTTTCAGTGGTAGGAAATAAGTGTGATCTACAAAGTAGAGCGATAGATGTTAAAGCAGCATCTGATTTAGCTAAACAATATGGTGTACCATTTATTGAAACATCTGCTAAAACGAGACAAGGAGTCGATGAAGCATTTTACACTTTGGTCAGAGAAATTAGGAAAGATGTAAGTAGTCATTTAATAGTGTGTATATATTAGTATTATAATTATTTATTAATCTTATAGAAAGAACAAAGGTTGCGAGAAAAACGTAAAGCAAAACCAAGAAGGAAACGCAAGCACTGTTACCTCTTTTGAATATAAGTGAAACAAATGGAATTTTTTTATTTAAATTAAAAAAAGGACCTAACAAGAGTGTCCTCGTCATATTTTAATTAATGTAAACACACTTTAGGCTCAGGGAAGTGTGTTTTCATCATTTATAATATTGTTCAGTTAAAAGCATGTATTGAATATATTTATTTGAATGATAAACAAAAAACAAATAACTTTTGGAATCCCGATCAATAGAAATTTATGTTCAAAGAAAGAACATTATACAGAGGACCCCTTTAACAAGTTGACATCTTGTTTTGAGATCCGATTTTAATATTGCTATTTTTATCGTCTTATTATTAATAAAAATTTAAAAAATATATATTTATAGTGTTATTCGATTATCTAAAATATTTTCCTGCCCCATTTATTTTTCTCAAAATCGTGCTTCCAGTATTCATAGGAGCTATTGATTTGTGCATAGGCTTTACTACAATTTTTTTTTTCAATAGGTACATGATTTTATTGTTTAACATCAATAAACAATACTATTGATCATATCTTTTGAACAGTTCACTGGTTCAACTACTTTTTTTCTTTTTCATTTTACTTAAATCATAGTATAAAAGCAACGAAATGCAATACTTTAATTATTTCTAGTTAAATGTACAACATTAATTTAAATTAAAAATACGTTTGGTCAATATAAAACTATGTTATAATTCCTGTTCAAATTACTTTTACTTATTTTATTAGAAGATTTCTATTTCCACTCTGCCTTGTGATCAGATGTAGCATATGTATATTTTATTAATAATTGTTTTTTTTTTTTTTTTTATACATATATATATTTATGATAAAATATATGTTTGACCTGATCAGAAGGTGCAGATGACTTACAGGGATTATAAGTAGGACATCCGTGCCAAAACTATACTCACTATTCAAGTATTTATTTCTTAAGTCTTATTTTTTATACACGCCTAATATTAAATATTCATTATGATTGTAGTTGTTTCAATTTTATTATTTATTATTATTATTATTATTATTTTTTTTTTAATGATAATTTTTTTTAGTTAAATTGTTTAAAATACAGGACTAATACTTAGTGAAAGAGACCTTTGGCCTTTGGGGATAATTTTATTATTGCGAAAGAACAAAAAAAATATACTATAATTAAGTTTACTATTTCAACAAAGGCCTCATTGGACATTTATAATACTCATAATTTGACTACGTTATATATATTGTAATTTAACGAGCTTTTCATGTCGAAGTTCATGTTCGATCGAGATGTTAAGAAAATCATTTTTTATTAGTATTTTTATTTAATTTTTTTAATTTTTGTGATCATTATATTAGGATACAATCAGCATGTTATTACCAAAACTTATTATAATATAATGCTATCTGATAATATATTTAAAAAAATGTGAATTTTGATTCCTTTAAAATGTGTGATTAATGAATTAATATCTTATAACCTTGATTTCTAATTTATTACTGCATTTATATGAAGTTATTAAAATAGTATTAACACTAGGAAATGTTCACTATAAATATTAGTTAACAAATCTTTAGTATATTTTAATTTCAATACTATACTTAGTTACATTGTTTCACTATCTATATATGGTTTAAAACTTTATATCAAAGTGAATTTATGTTGATTGATGGTAATAAGTAATACTATTAAAACTCAACTATTTTTCACTACATTTTAATGGCTTCATATAAATAAATATTATGTATATTAAGTCCCTTTCATTGATAATTTATTTGAAAATTATTAGTTATTTCCAGGTTGCATTGGTGTAATGCATGTAAGTAACATTACAATTAAACACATTGTTTGAAATCAATAGATAACTCTATAGACATAAATTGCACATAATAATATGAGCAATTGTTATAAAAACTGACATTTAGAAGTAAATCAATGTACATAAATACTATGCAAACTACTTACTATATGTCTTGTTTAAACTTTAAATACACACAACTTTTTGTAATCAAGAGATATTCCAAGTACTTTGCTCAATAATACTGGTTTTTTTTTTTTATATGAAATAAAGTTATTCTATTTTATTAATGAGTAAAGGTTTAGGTGATTCTTAGTTATGTTGTACATTGGCTATACAAGCATTAAAATCAATGTATTTTAACGACCATAAGTAACTTCAGGAAACACATGCCTCTTTGAATAGTTGCATTTTTGTCATTTTTTTTTTTGTGAAAAAGCTTTATTCAATTATTCAGATAACATTGGATTTCAATTTTGAATAGTGACAAAAACTATAAAGATTTTAAGTACTCAAAAATGTGTAAATACTTAGATGTTTGTTACCATTTCTGAAAAATACAACCTGTATAAAATCTTAGTCTTTGCGACAAGACATGTTATCTCGTCCTCCAACACTCTTAACATATTTATAATTAATTTTTGAAGCTATTAATAATAGAATAACAATAGAGTTACATAAAAAAGGAATATAATTAACTCAATTAATTTAATTAATTATTTTATTTTATCAACAAAGGGGTAACATGGTTTGGTACAATGGTGGCCAACATGAAAATGTTGCGGACCACATAAATACAAATGTTTAGTATACATTTTATATAATTCGATAATTTTTTATTAATGAATATTAAAATGTTTTTAATTCATAATAATAGGTCAACTTTGATTTTATAAGTAAGATGTGAACAGCATCTGACAATGACTAGAACTGCAAGCTGGCCACCCCTGGTGTAGTATATTATGATATTAATTCATGTATTTATAGTACTTATAATACTACCTATTATGTACATTATTTTATAAACGTGTTTATAAATTTTATATTTATGAGGAATAAAAAAAAACACTTGTTTACCATACATTGTTAAACACAATGGTTTAAGTAAAGTATTTAAATTGACAGTTATAATTCTTCTCGTTCAGGTTTTCTTAAGTACTTAGTATCTTGTATCACACATACTGAGGGTAATTCAAATTCCATTATGTATTCACATCGATTAAGCTCCGACACTGATATGAATTTGGGTTTTAAGCCACAACTCAAGTGAACCTGTTTTTAAAATTACAATATGAGATTAATACCAATATCACACTATTATAATAGTATAGATAATACTATTTGATGCAAAAAGTGTTGTAATATTAATTGTAGCTTGTACACAAAACACAGTTATACAATAATTGTCCAATATTCATACATGTAACATGTGACAAAAACTTACATAAGCAAACCTTTGATAATGATTCAAACAGTATTGTCCTCTATCATATAGCATGGTGTGATATTGAGGTTCATCATCGATAAAGTTTGTCCAATCTTTCCAGACACCCAAGTTTACTTCTGGTCCTCCCTTTATTGGCTTTTGTGTTATCTATAACAAATAAACTCAATACAATCCACTTAATATACTACCTATTACATTACATGCAATTCAAATGTATGCATAAAAATATTTTGTCTTACCTTTTCAAATAGGCATAATGTATAGATGTATTCATCATTACTCAGTTCATAGCACTGTCCGTCCAAAGCCGCAAATTCGTTTTCAGGACCAAAATTTTTACTTAATGATGTTTTTAAATCATTTACTTCATTTTGAAGATCTTTTACTATTCTGTCAGCATCTTCAAATAGTTCATGAGCTTTTTTTGATTCTAAAATAAAAATTTGTACAAAATGTATCACATAAATTACATTTCATTAACATTGGGCAAGTCAATTGCATCCCCAATTTTTTATTTGTGGTCTGTGGCCGCCAATGTCATTGGAAAATTAATTGACAATAAAATCATTTTTTTTTTGAACTAGGTACTTGCATAATATTTTATTCAATATTTTTGGCCTGGTTGATACTTAATATTTGGCATGCTTGATCTACAGTTTACACTGATTACTATACTATAATTTTTGATTATACTTAATTTTTATGTAAAACAAATAAATTGTTTTATAATTTAATTTATATTATTTTATAACCTAAGATTCAAACTATTAAACTGTAGTCAATTTTGAACTATTTTAACCTAAGATTTTTCCAAATTATCCTCCTAATGAGTAACAAAGGAACAGAAATTGCCTGGATCATACATTTTATACATTTAGTTTCTGAAATATTTTGTATTGATTAATTGTATGAAAATTTATTTAGAAATTGTATAGATAAAATAAATTACCATCAATTATGATTTTGGTTTTTTCAGTATATAATAATTTATTAATTCTTACAGCTTCAATATCTTCAATATTATATTTTTCAGTTTCATTCTCGGAATTATAATTAAAATCTTGATTTAGAAATTCCTTTTTGGTATATTTTTTATCTAGATGTTGTTTTTCATCAAAAGATTTTGTAAAAATTAACAGGCTTACACGATTCCAGCCATTTGACATAAAATCTTTTACGTCAAATTCCTTTTTATTTTCCATAAAATACTATATAAATATAATAAATATTTTAAATGAAGCAAAGATCATTTAATTCAATAGCTAAATAATTAAAGTACTAGATATATTTTAATTTTATTGATATGTTATTAATTATTAATTTATATACTAAACTTACATTAATTTCATCTTGTGAAACTAATCCATCTTTATTTTGATCAAAAATACTGTGAGCTATTACTTCTTCCACTTCAATTCTAAATAACATTTTTTTATCATGAATTTTCTATATAATTTTGATTTTTAGTGTTAAAATAATTATACTTATTGTTTTTGTTAGTATCAATTTCATTAAATATTTTGATAGCTTTATTTTGTTGATTTGATTTTTCCTCCTCTATTGCTCTCTCTTCCTTTTCTTTAGCTATTTCTTTGTCATAAAATAAACTACTTCTATTAAATTTAGCATCTTTTATTTTGGCAAGTAGGTGAATAATTTTATTCTAAAGAATAAAACAAAATTGAAAATATTTATAAAATATGTTTTATATATATTAGTAAATTATTAACTTTTAACTAGCCACTAGCCCCATTGGGTCTTTATAATATTACACAAGTGAAATAAAAAAATTATGATATGAATTTATTATTGGTTGATAAATTTACTCCAAAATTTGGTAAATATCATAAAGTTAGGAATCTCAAGAAATTCAAACTACAAGTTATAATATGATCCGACTTCATTGTCTATAACTATTTTCAGGAGACTAGTTAAATGTTAAATAAGTTTTCAAAAAGTTTATTATGATTATTTTGTTATTATTGATAAAAATAAAAATTATCAACTTGATATGAAGATGTATCATTTTAATATAAGATTATTTATATATTAATGATTAATCTAACAATATTTTGACATTATTGCTCAATTTCTATTCTAATTGATGAATAATGTGGATTGAGACCAGGTTTATTTGCTGTCATAAACCTTATTACTTTTAATAATTTTATTTTAGAAGCCATAATGTAATTTTTACTTCTTTTACAAAGATTTCAATTAAGATTAATAATTGACTTCTTTTTCGAAGAAATAATTAATAAATCGAGTTTTGGGAAACCAAATTTGTCTTCTCAATGTCAAATCATGATTGTTGGATAAAAAAAAAATGAGTGAAAATTTATGATTTTAAGTCTATGATTTTAACTATAACCTCTGGTAACATCAAAGATACTTTTCTACTTTAGTTTTTGTACTGTTTATTAATAGTATCAAATACTAAATTGCAACCTCCTCGCCTTTGTAAATGACTTAAAAATGTTCTGCTCGATTACTTTTATCTTTCACAGTAATGTACTTATTACAATGTAAGTTCAATAACCTTGTCACAACTTTAACTCAATTGGACTATAACTTAATGTAGATAAATGTTGCTTAGTTGCATCAATATTTTACTATTTTACATGCTCTCTGTTTCTCCTATGTTGTCTCTAGACACATAGGGCCTGGCTTGTTATTAATTATTTAATAAAATAAAATTTAAAATGTCATAACTTAAATGTGTTAAAATATTTATTAAACCATTTTCAATCACAACACTCTTTGATACATAAATCATCATTTGATGAAAATGTAACTTTTTTAGTATATGTTCCTGGTTCACTATAGTAATAATTGTACATAGTTTGATAGTCTATTGGTTTTTTTGTTTGACAATTGTAACTAGTTTTTATAGTTGAATTATTTGAATTATTAATCCAATATTTATAAGATAAATTATTTGTTGTCATTGTTTCCATTTTTCTTGTTGGGGTAATGTAAGTACTTTTAGGTTTGAAAGTGTCAATATTCCTTTTTTCTATTTTAGAATTGTTATATGACGTTTGATATGTTGTTGGCAGAACTTCAGTTGGGGTATTTAATTTAAAAATATTACAAGATTTTTCATAGTGTCTACCTATATATTCAAATTGTTATATTTAGGATTATTATTGTCAATAACTTATAAAACTATATTATGGACTTTACTTTGTGGGGTAATATTCTTTCTTTGGAAATCAATTTGTTTAGTAGTATTTAAGTTTATTGGACCACGTCCAATTAAATCATAACAGTCTCTTGGTTTTTTAATAAGCAACTTATCTGATAATATCAATTTTTTGTAACTGGACTGTTGAATTGTTTCTGATGGATATTGAAAACCAAATTTTAAATTATCTCCAAAGCAGTTACTTTTTGAAGATGAATCAATCTTAATTAATTCATTAATAGGTTGGTTTTTATAAGACAACTTTTGTTCGGTTTTGTACTGCATAGGAATATCTGAACGAATATAAGTTCCATATTTTGCACAAGATTTACTTCTTGGGGGTTGTATATAAACATTAATGTGATTACAATTTTGATTTTTACAATCACAATTGTTCATAATGTATACAAGTTTTCTAAGTTGTGATGAATTAAAAATTAAAAATCTGTTGCTAAGTTATTTCTACACTTAAATAATTATAGTTTGTACTGTTTGTAGGTACTAGGTACCTATACCAACCTGTAACTGATAATTAATAAGGCTATTTGGTTATTATTTTTTGTATAATATATAATAGGGGACTAAATATTATGTTTTAAATGGGATTGTCTTAAATTAAATATTAAAACTATAATTGTAAATAATTTTGAAATAATAACATGTTATTTAATATTTTGATAGGCAGGTAACATATGAGTTATAAGAATCATGAGTTTGTAATTAATGTTTAATGTTTTAATTTTTTAAATGAGGATGGGTAGAACTGTGAACGTAAAGGAAACTATGCATTTATATTTGTTCCAATGTGTATAATATAATACATAAAATATCTGACCTGTTTCTGTGATAGAAGGTATTTGCCTTTATTTATAAGTTGTGATCTTATTTTAAATCCA
Organism: Rhopalosiphum padi; assembly: GCF_020882245.1. Classification (NCBI taxonomy): domain Eukaryota; kingdom Metazoa; phylum Arthropoda; class Insecta; order Hemiptera; family Aphididae; genus Rhopalosiphum; species Rhopalosiphum padi. Next base: position 88,250,407 of record NC_083597.1, read on the forward strand.
AGAGCATACAAATTATGTATTCTATTTTCTTCACTTTTAGATGCATGACTAAGATCTTCACATGTGTTTTCACAAGCATCTGTATTAGCCCATTCATCAGACCCATCACAACAATCTGTTTAAATGTAACATACATTAAAATGATAATATTATTCTTAAATTATAGGTGTTATGGTAAATAAAAAGTAAATAAGATAAAACAAACTAATATAAATTTATTTAAGTTCAAATAATAGTTTACTCGGATTGTAATTGCCTGTAATAGGGAAGTACCTGCATATACTTTAAAGTATCTGGTATGATTATATTCCTGGACTAGAGCTTTTATTGATCAATAATATCATTATACTGATTAGATGTTTAATAATTATTTAGTTTAATTTTAAATAGCAATAAGATAACATTTGTATTTTTAAATACAATTTTAAAGAACAAAAGTTTAAATCAGTCATTATATTTATTTTATAGGTATTAATATTTTATATAATATTAATACTTTAAAGCAACTTAACTATAAAAAAATAATTATTAAATTGAATATAACAGAGTACTTATTACTTAGACATTATCATATAAATAATGTATATATTAAGCAAATATAAAAATTTAAAAAATTTAAATTTGTATTTGTTTTTCTATTTTTAGAATTAGAATCATTGGGATTATATATATATTCTGTATATAATATTATATTACGTGCTTAAATGTTATACCACAAATTCCATCATTCACGCGTGATGACGGCACAACAAGAGGAAAATGTCCTTTATTTGTACAGTAAAATGTGCCATTTGGACATGCCGAGGTACCTGGTTCATCACTTGCGTCAATACAATCACAATAATCATCATTAATATATGAGTAAGGAATAGTAAAATTGCCATCCAAACATGAGAAGTCCTTGCCATAAGCATATAGTTTGGCTCCTAAAACACAATGTCAAAATGATCATGAGAAAATTATGATTAAATACGGTATATTATTACAATTTAAAATAATGAAATGAATTAATATTGACTATTTTTCAGTTTTTCAAATTATCTAGGCATGTCATTTTGACATATGAAAATAAAAATTAGTTTAGAAAAATCAATGTTAATTTTAAAATTTTGTTGCAATAACAAGAAGAACTGTTGTACTAAATTTCTATGATTTACAATAATATCTATTAGCTATTTACAAAATTATTATTTTATTTTACTTATATTTAATATATATTATATATTATACAATATTTGTGTTAGGTTAATTTGAAATAAATATATTTAATGATAAATATATCCAAACCTAGATTAAAACCATATTAATCATAAAATATTTTCCCATATTATATTAAAAAAGAATGAAATTAATTATCAAAAACTTGCTTGTTGCAACTTTAAATAATGAAAGATACTTTTTATTTTAAGGAAAATGAAGACAAAGTCAGTGATGGAATGAAATTTTTTTTCTACGAAGCAATTACCTCAAATAAGTATCCGCACACCAATTTTTCTCACATTTTAAATGATTTCTTAATAATATAACGTAGGATGCCTAATATTTATTTAGGTATAGTTGGTATGTCATAAGGTGTGATTATGGGAGTATAAGTTATAGACTAATCTAGCTGTCTAGGTCCTGGAGACTGAAATAATTGGGATACGGACCCCCATTTTTTCATGAAGCAGCCATCTCATAAAAATAGCTAGGTATTCACGCCGCCACTGCACTGGACAGTGGACAAAGGTATCAAAGGCTGTAGTAAACATTATAAATATCACACACATAAAAAATGCTACATTTTATAAATGATATAAAATATAGAATATACCTATTTAAAATTCATTTTATTTTCTAAATAAGCACCAATTATAATTGATGTCTATTATACATTATTCAACATTGTATGGAATATCAACTGGTTAAACTTACTTTCTATTGGGATCCCTTTTATGATTTCAAAGTTCCCAACAGAACATTTCGTCAAAATTATTGAATGAAGTATAAGATTAATTATTAGAACAATGTCTACATAGTATAATTCCATTTTAATATGATTTGTTCATTAAAAAATAAATAAAAATAAAAATAATCATAAATTATTTTCTAAATAGCAGACAGCAGCTCCAATCTTCATAGATAGTAGATTTGGTGCTTATCACATGTCTATAACAGACGTAATCAAAAACATTAAATACAGAGGAATGAGGAAGGACGCCGAACACAGCCGCCGGAAGTATTGTTGTACGCCGGATTGCCGATCGGAGTGAAAAAAATATATGATCAGAATTTAACGTATCCACCAGAATGCGCTCCAAAAAGTAGTGATAATTTTTAAATGTAGCTACATTTTGATCTCGCATTTGATTTCTATTATTATAATCTAAGTGGTTTAGTGGTGAGACTAATCACTAATGAAGTACCTAATGAATAATTATGATAAGACGATAGATTTTCCCAAAGGAAAATAGATGGAATGGTTGACTCTTTAAAATATACATGACATCTAGATTAGGATATATCATTAAAAATTATTTATTTGTAAAATTTTTAAATTTTTTAGAGTCTAAGCGGACCGATGAATGCTGTGTTGATTTTACAATGATCAATGATAATATATTAATATGTGATCTTTTCTGTCTGTCATCTTTTGGACTAATAAAAATGCTTCGATTTTTCACTTTGTGGGTGGTTTTTGGTAGCACATTGCAGGATCTATAGTAAGTACTATTTGGATGGTCAAAAGTAAAGTTTGTTCGGAAAACAAAACAAAAAAAAAACTAAGTAAAAACGAAAATTATTTTTAAGTTAAACTAGTTTTTGACTAATTTTATTTTTTTATTTTGTTATAATTTAAAAACGAATAACTATAGAAACTTGAAATTTTCGACAAGTAATTACTTAATCAATTATTACGTAGGTATAAAGTAAAATTAAAAAAAACTCTTTTTGATTTTTTTATAGACAATTGAAATTTTTTTATTTTTTTTTATAAATGATGAAATATTAATATAAATGGGTAAAAATATTTAAAATTTAATACAAGATTCCTAATGAGAGGTTTATATTCCAATTAAAAAATATCGAAAAATGTATGAACATATTCCGATTATAGATAATAAAATTTGAAAATTAAATACAAAGTTCTTTATATTATGTTTTTAAACCTATTAAAAAAAAAAAATTTTACCGGAAAGTCAAATTAATTTTTTATGACTGAAGTTAAAATTTTTATGATAATGGATTTCATTATTCACTTGTATAATAACTATTTCTCCTTAAAGATTTTTGTTATTTACTTTAATTCAAAAACGAAGAAGCCGTAGAAACTTGAGATTTGCACTAAATGTTTACATTAGGTACCTATTATTTTCTATACATGGTATAGTATTATTCAAAATATTTTGACTCTTTTTAAGCTTTTAAAGAAATTTTTGTTTTTTTTCTATATGACGATGAATAGTATTTGCTTCATGCTTGGTTAAAATTCTTGAAAGTTATAAATATTTTTTTATTTTGTTGTAGTTCTTGAGGTGTTACAATATTTTTACAAGCAGTAATATAATAAATAAAATGCAAAAAGTAATAAATAATATTTTAGTAGGTACCTATAGTACCTATTAAATAATAATAAATAATAATCATTTAATTAAATATAATGTCATAAACTCGTACCTTGAATAAATTAATTTGTGTTTCTATTTATGGTGGTTATTTAAATAAAAGCTAAAACACAAAAGATGTTTCTATATTATTTTTATTTTTTAAATAGTTAATAAAATAATTATTAAATTTAAGATTTTGAGCGGAGTAATAAGTGTATTGATTTTATAATAAGTATTTATATATTTTATTTTTAAATATTTTTGATTATGTATCATTGATTATAATTATAATTTATAAATCATAATAATATATAATCAATGATTATACTTATCTATTTTCAAGTCAATATATTATGTATCTTTGTTTTTGACTTTTTTTAAGGGGTTTATTTTTGAAAAATCATTTAAGGAAAAATAATATTGTAAATTAACTTATTTTATTGATACGTACGGTGCGCCGTACCGACAATTATTTACATATTATATATTTATATTCTGGTAGCTAATTGGATTTCGTTGATAATGTTTGGTGGGGTTAAGATTAATAATATCCAGAATTTTTCAAAATAATCCTGAAATTTGATAAATTATATAGAAAACCATCATTAAATTAGTTTTTGATAAAATATAAATTGTTTATTCATTGTAAGTTGTAACTTGTGACTAAAAAATTAGTAATTGTAGCGATTTTAATTTTGATCAAATATTTATATTAACACTTACCTTACATGATGTAATATTTATTTATTTAAACGCCCGTGAAGGCCCAAGTAAAATATGGGAATACATAAAATAATACAGTTAGTAAGTAGTAAAATAGTATTAATTGACTTAATTACTTGATTTTTATTTTTTTGTGCAATTTGTAGATATTTGAAATTTTTGACTCTTTTAGTTTATTTTTAATTGAAAGATGTAAGATTTAGGTTTGTTTGGGATTAAAAAAGCATGAATATTTATTAATATCAAAAAAGGTATCTTGTGAGTTTTTTAGAGCCATGATAAAATATGGACTTAATTTTTATTTTTTTAAATTAATAATTAAACTATTATTATTACTAGGTATGTACAATAACTAATAAGTGTAGTATAGTGAAACTTCAATATAATGATTATAATGAAGTCGCAGGGGGAAAAAAAAATCGTAATATAGAGGAATTCGTTAAATAGTATTAGGTACATATTTTTTTTTTACATAATTACATATTTTATATTCTATATTGTATAAAAAAAATTTAAAAATTATTAAAAAATAAACAACAAATACATATCATATTATAAATCTCATTATCTTATAACATAATATTTATCCATTAAATTTATTATTGAGAAATAATTAGTGAATTTCGTTTCTTTATTATTTTTATAAATTGTACTTTTTTCGTAAAATGTTTCGATTTCGTTTACAAAAACAGGTTTGTTATCGAATAGTTTATTCGTTGTATATAAACATCAGATTATTTATACAGAGATAAATTTACGCATGATTAACAATGAAGGTCATGGTATTCACAAAAATAGTTTGTTAAACAGAAAATTTCGTTAAATGGAAGTTCGTTATAATATGGAAGTATTTACTGTACAATTATATATTTTATTGTATCGTTATTTTTATGCAGCTAATTAATTAAAAAGCACGGGGATTTCTGTAAAATATTCAAATGTATAGTTGCTACGATTTAGCCCAAATTATGTCGGTGACAACTAGATTGCCCGGGAAAAATTTGAAATATGATGTTATGTGCAAGCTGGGAAGTTCACGTTTTGCTCGAACAGTATTACTTATATTAGTTATTCAAGAAGAAATGTAAGTTATATTAAATTAATGTATATTTTATTTTATATTAATATGTTTATACAAATAAATTATAATATATCTATGTAAATGTCTATATAAAACGGTATTTATTGAGTATATTGGGTTATTTAAAAAAAATTTAATTAGCCAAAAATGTTTTGTAATCTATTGTTTTTAACTGGAGGACATGAGTTTCGGCGTGAGGGCATTATGTCTATATATACTATATAATACGGCCTGTCATCGTTTTCCAGCTAATTCATTTGTCTTATTCTCTCGTTCTCTCTCTCTCTCTCTATCTCTATCTCTTTCTCTCCGTCTATCTACCATTATATCTCTGACAGTATACACACACACATATATATATATATATATATGTGTGTGTGTGTGCGTGTTGAAAAGAAATTCATTATTCAGAATACTACGCGTGGAGAACATCAGCCGACAGACAAATCGTACTTTTCTGTCGGACGGGAGGACGGCTGGCTGCAACGCGTTCTGCTGGTCCATTCAAGTGATCATCACACGCGCGTTCGCCCCTCGTTTAGACGTTCCCCGCTTTGGCTAGCTGTCACCGACGCGATCCCGTTATAATATATTCTTTAGACGCGCTGCGGCGGCGGTGGCGGTTTGCGACGAATATATACACGTTGATGAAAGATTCGCACAAAAGGCACGGTGGTGCGATTAAAAACCTAAAAAAAAAAAAAAAAAGAAAAAGAAAAAAGAACCCGTTTTTGCAGGGTTAAAAATACGTTTGGTTGTCGAGTTTTAATCATGTTTCTATTTTTATTTTTTTTCCGCATTCTTCGTTTGCGTATTTTCCGTATCGTTATAATTTTGTCCAATGTATACACAATATATATACACATATTATACAATATACAGTCACTCTGACTGTCTGAAGTCGGTGGTCGTGTCTACACGACTCCGCTCTCGATGGCTGTCAACCGCGCGCCCGGCCGTGTATAGTAATAGTTATATACGTATATATACAGGAATTTTGTCGTACACGCAGAGTTCAATTTGTCGCGTTGCCGCCGTTCAGTCGCGTACAGCCCGTCCCGGGGTGGCGTGTGGGCGGGCATGTTAACTCCGGGAAGGGTACGCGCGCGCACACATACACACACAAACACATACACACACACACACACACACACACACACAAACACACACGTGGATACTTACAATTTACACACACACACTCACACGTTCACACACATATATATATGTGTGTGTGTGTGTGGCGTGTGTTTGGCGCGTGGGGAGGGGGTGCGCCCATCTGTCTGCAGAATCAATATAATAAAAGGAAATTTTCAGCCGGCGGCAGTGACGAGGGAGGGCGCACGCGCCGCCCACGCCTCCTCCGCCTCCTCCGCCTCCGCCTAGTCCGCCGCCGCCGCCGTTTCCAACCCCGCGACGACGACGACGACGATGACGACGGTGCCGCCTCCACTCCCCGACTGTGCGACGCCGCCGCGGCACGCCGCCGGATTTCGCGTATAATAATACTTTTACTACTCATATACTCGAGCGTACACATCACGGACGTGCATCGCGCGTATACACACCGCACGGGCGCCGCACACACATCCGCCGCCGCCGCCGCCGCAATGGACGACGACGCTGCCGCTGTCACCGCCGCCTGGTTGCGCACCGACGAGTGTCACTGCGACCGTCGCCGTTTCGCCCGCGATTAACCGTTACCGCGGTCAGCCGATTTGATTTTTTTTGTTGTCCGTGTGCTACCATAACCGCGTCCGTTCGCAGTTCGTCCGTTTCGTTCTCACTCCCGTTCGATAGTTTTGCGCGCGTTTTACGCACCGTCTTCGTCGTCGTCGTCGTCGCCGCGGTTGTTGTGCGTCCGAGTAGCGTGCGTGCCGCCGTTAAATCGCCATGTTTTTCGCCGGCGGCGCGTGTTGTTGTTGTCCCGTCGTCGCCGCCGCGCACGTCTTCGTGTTGTTGATCGCCGTGGTCGTGTCGCCGTTACCCGGCGTCGGGGCCCAGGCGGAGGACATACCGCACAACGAGTAAGTCATCTCTGTTTATTATCGTTATGACGGTATCCGAAAATATTCGCAATACCGATATTGTAATAATCATACCTATATATATATATATACCTCCTATACACGGTATAAATATGCTACCTTATAATCTGACTCAATGGTATGATATATTGATATATAATTACATATTTAGGTATAGTCTTGTATTACTCCAACCGATAGTGATATAGATACGCAGTAAGCTTAGTGGTGTATAAACGTCACTTCAACTCGATCAACAAATAATTTTCTGTTTAGTAATTAACAAGTAAAAACAATTTTATTATAAGTTTATTTTATGAAATCTGTGATTTAAAAAAAAACCGACAGTTTTCTTAAGGGTCTGAAGGCTATTATTCCTTTTACTCGTGTCGACAAGTGCACGTCATTTAGAACCGATCGCTGTTAATTAGTTTCACCACTGTCATACGTGTAAATCACTCACCTACTGGTTGTATATATATTTGTATTTTATCAATATAATATTAGGTATATAAGAGTATTGCGGTATAGAACGTGTTTGAGTGTTTCTAAACATTTCAGATACGTATTGTAAACACGTACGGATAGACTATTGCGATTTTTCGGTAAACACGTGGACGTTTACGTGCCATGTATTGTGTATATACTGTAACTGTATAGGTACCTATTCGTGTTATGTGGTCATTATTTATAGGGCCATTATGTCAAGCGGTTCGTGTCGAAATTGATCCATCGAAAGTTCTATTCAATTGTTGTTATAACCTTTTAGAAACTCGATGCCGTTGAATGCGCTCCGATTATTTATGTATTATCCACAGATAATAGCATGTTGGTATTCAATATAATATTATACACTCTTGATAATAATATACTATACAGTCCACACAATAATAAATAGTGTAGGTACATTATTACGCGTTTATTTTACTTTTACTTATGATCTGTTAAAATGGGGTATAAATATATCACATCATAAAAAATAAATAAGTATCAAAAGTGTCACCAGAAAAACAGCACTTACTAGTTAAGTTACTACATGCAACTTTTAGAACGGTTTAGAATGACTTGTCAAAAAAAAAAAAAAATACATACATACATAATTATACAACAGTTTTTGCACTTGTTTTGCATAGAAACCAAAACCTAAAAGATATTTTATACTAGTTGTGTAATGATTTGTAATAAATAAAAATATTAATTTATTATTTATTATTCACCATTTGGCATTTATTGGCTACAAAGAGAGAAAGTATTTAATGAAAAATTTGTCATTTTCTTTATTAGTAGTTCCTATTGTATTAAAATGCATTGAATTAATAATGGAGTTGATAAAAAAAATCAAACATTTATCATACATTTCGTTATTCCATCTTCAAACACATAAAATTATAATATTAAAATTAATAGAATACTTACTTGTATAAGAAATAAAATAGTAATTTTAAATTACCTTCTTTTAAAGTTATTTATTTTTATTGTGATTCATTTGACTTTGAAATGGCATTTATAATAATATAACAAATTTATATACCTATAGTATTAGTTTATATTTAAATATTTAATATACCCTAGCTAAATGATTAAATTATTATGAAAATTCAATTGAAAAAAAGTAGTCACTCGGTTGTCGTGATAATATTATATGGGTAGTTGGAACGTTATTGCCGTCGTAACGAAATATTTTCATATTTAATTTTTTTTTTTTATAACGACGGATGAGGGATACTGTTAAAAATAACCTACACACTGATACACTAAAGTTGCCTATACAACGCGCCGGCTAATAAATATCATCAGGTATAAAGTTATGACTAAAAAACCTCTAGAATAACAATTGTTTACTATACAGCAAACTTTACACAAACTGATTTTTTATTTATATTTTAAACTTAAAATCGATGTTCTAGTATCATTGTTTTGATAAGATGATGTATCCCAAAAATAGATTGACAATTTGGACTTTTAATGAGCCCTAAATATTATATTCAATAATTTTGAGAGTATTTTTTTAGTGAATTTTTTAAATACAAATTCTGTTATCAGTTTCCATATGCATATAAATGAGTGAATTGAATCGTATTTTTTAAAAGCATTTTCCTTGTTTTTAGAGCATTTAAATCCGTTCCCTAATAATAATATAATAATTATGGGTGTATATTTCTCGACGGCGAATGCTCTTTACTTGGGCCATTGTCGATTACAACTAATTAGTAAATATTATAGGTAATTTATGAAAATTTCATAATTGGTTATTATACCCGCACAGACAACAAATATACTGCCTGTATCAGTCTGCTTTTGTAGTCTACAAGCATTTTATTTCACAATACATGTTCAATTTTATATTTTTTTTTTTATTAAAAATAAAATATTGTTGTAAATGCTAAATAATATTATTAAATATACCTAAAACAAAATAGTTTTACGTCAAAATATCCATACGACAATGTGACTATGCCAATAAGACCACGCCAAGATACGTCAGAACGTCCGGGTCCCATAATATTATAATAATAATTTTATTTTTATACTATAAAGCATATTTATCAGACAACGACCCTTTGCATATTAAATATTATCTTAATTAGTAATGCTAAAGATTTATATAATATTCCAAAAACTCTAAAAGTGTAAAACCATACTTAAGCTTCAACTCTTCGCAATGGGATTAAAAATACTAAATAAGTGAATATAAATAAACAATTCACTAATCTGATTCCAGTACTGAGACTCGAGGCTTTTTAACTTTATATAAACTAAAGGAAAGTTAAATATTCTTAGCTCTACATTATATAAAAGCAAAATACACTTTAAACACCTTTAAGCTTTGGCTGGCTGTACAAATAATAATTATATCGAAATAATAATGCAGTCGGGCAGTTCACTAAGTATTTCGCATAATTAATTTTAATTGATATATAACTATATAATTAATGATTTTAATTTGATAAATAATCACCGCATACTAAAATTTAAATATAACAGAAAATTCATGATTTTGAAAATAAATGACTTATTTTTTTATTAATAAAATAGTAATGTACCAATAATAATGTGACTAGATTTGGTTTTGTTTATTTTTATTCTCCAAAGTTTGAATCAGTTTTGAATCTTTAATAGAGATAAATAACTTAAAAATATTTTTTAAACTTTTAATAATTAATGTTAATAGAAACAATAAAGACATATTTTACTAGATACAATTAATAAATTAAAATGAAGTTAATAAAAGTGCACTGGAAAAAAACTGATGAAATAATTACTTAATAATAACTTAAATAATTAACTTTGTATTACCTTAAGTGTTAAATTTAAAAAATAAAAAATAGTATATACTTTTCATCTTCCGTTTATGGCTGAACGATTTTAGAATGAATAGAATATAGTGTTAAATTATATTATTAGAGTGGGTAGGTATTTTCTTAAGGAAATCAAATTTAATCACAAATGGGTGAAAATTCAATTTAATAACTCATTGTACGTAAAACAAAATGAATTATTTTATTACATAATATATATGAGTAAATATTAAATACCATATATAAATGTATATATTTATTTATGTATAGTACAATACTTAATCTTGTTTAATATATTTTTGAAAACTTGTTATCTAGTAGAAATTAATAATGTTTTTCGTGCGAGAAATGTGGTTGTAATACTGTTAGTAATTGCAGCATGTGTTCATTGTGTATATATTTTTTTAAATTATTGTCTTTTTCATTAGGATATTTTTCCTTCAGAGTTTCTTAAAATAAGATTAGATTTTAAAACTATGAAGGTTTATTGGAGACAATATACTTACTTAATTATTAATTAATAAAAAAATACATATTTTATCGTCTTAATAGGTGTGTTGTATCTATATGACGTACACTTAATTTTAAAGTGTATTAACGGCAACAAATAATATTAATATATGATAATGGATGTCGTATATACATATAATTTAATTATAAAGTAGCTAGCCCTAGTTAGTAGATTTACTGATCATGGTTGTTGGCTATTATAATGAATGACAAGTCATTATCTTAATCCTAATCCTTATTGCATAGTTTAACGATTATAAGTCAAATTATTACTTAAAAATGGAATACCACGATATTAATGATATTATAACTATGGAACATTATATAGGTTAATAAGTCTTATTTGTTATTATTCACGATGAAAGCTAATATTAGTCACAAATTAGCAGTTTCACATGATTAACCCTTTATTTGAGGTAGGGGCTTTAAAATGGTATCAACGCTTAGTGAATAATATTTTTAAAACTTTCACCAATATTTTGCAAATAATTGTGCAATGAAGTAAAGGTAGTAGCGTAAAGCTGTTTGTCGAAAAAATAAAATCCAAAAAGATTTGGGAGTGCTCCAACAATATCCAACAAATTAAGTTCACAATTTTTATAAAAGAAAGACAATAGTCACCACTCACAAGCTTTTATTTTACTAAGGTCCAACTTTTTTTTATTATATTATTTAAGTTATTATCAACTAGGAAATTTGATTTTCGATTTTTTTTTTTTGAATAATTATTGAAAATATTATGTAATATAAAATGTATTTTGAATGAAAATAAACTAATTCTAAAATTAATTAAGTATACAATTTGAAGATGATTTTTTTTACACAATATTTGTATTATGTACCTAACTTATACTAAGCTATCATACTTTATCATAAGTTTTTGAGTAAAATTTTAATGTAGAAGTTTTGACAAAATAATGAAAACAATAATGCTACATTTGGAATATTTTGATCTCTTTTGATGGTATTTGTAGATCTTTATGTATAAAAATACGTAAATATTATGTTTAAATACGTAAAAGTATAATAGTTTTATAATATAATGCGTATAGTATATTATACATTCTACTTAAATATATTTTAATTGATGTATTTATTTGATGATAAAATAAAACAGTAATAAAATGATCCATTACAATATATCGAAAAAATATATTTAAACTTAACTAAAACTAGGATTTTGTTCTCTGAGAGAGCTAAATAACTTATATAAGTAATAAATACGATTAAATATATAAAATAATGGAATGACATAAGGTACATTTTGATAACGATAGTTTTATTAAAGAAACTAAATTTAACATAATGAAGATACAAATTTAACAAGAATAAAACAATAAAATGTAATGTAATCCATGTGATACGTCTGAATTTCTAATAAATATATCAAATTACGTTTGATGTTTTATTTCACTTTAGAAAATATATATTATGTATACAAATTATTTATACAACGATAATGTCGTACACTGCATTTTAAACATAGTTATTAAACCTAAAAATGATTTTTTTTATTCATAAAATGGATTTTATTTTAAGTTTTAAAAATTATAACTTAACTTTACTGATGAATTTATATTGTAATTCAAATTCAGAATAAAAGGTTTTAATAAGTAATTACTAATTAGTATATAATTCTAACATGAAAATTGTGGTGTATTATGGCTGGAACAGCTTGACTGAAGATTGAATCTTTTGTTAAACATTGGTGTTAGATTTATTCTGTAAAACTTTATGTGTTCATTTTTAAATAATTTTTAATTTTTATATTTTAGTAATGGATAAAATAATTATATAGGAAATATTCAATTTTAAACTTTTTTTTCTAAGCCATGAAAATTATTTCTAAAATTGACATTAATAATATTCTGATTCAAAAGAAATGTATATATATTATATAGGTACCAACATGATAATAAAATGTGAATTTCAAAATAATTTTTTCTAAAAAAAAATATCGTATAAAATGTTCTTTATATGAATTTAATAATTCTAACATGTATTTTCAATGTTAGTTTATTTTTATACAACTAGCTTCAGTGTACCATTTTACCTATGATTGACCAAGGTCTGTCTCGCTTTTAGCTTTGGATATAGTGTATACAATATGTTTCAATGCAAGAACTATTATTCCGAATTCACATCATACACTGTATAATATACATGAAAAATACAATTTGTTGACTATACATATTAGAAGGACAGATATGATATCATTTTTTAATTTTACACTTTAAATTTATGAAGTTTATCCAGTAGTGCAACCAAAAATTTTGATGAAGGGCTATATGATATATAATATATATAACATATATATATTTTCAAGTTTTTAGATTGTAATTTTGGTATATTATTATTGAATATTATTACAGTTTGTATAAGTATTGAATAAAATATATTACTTGACATGGATACTTGAGTCTAAAATATGGCTTAAAGGGGAAGTCTAGATCTAGGGATTCCTCATTTTCTTCAATCCTTTCAACGTCACTAGTCACTGAAATTACCTTATGTATGTCTTCAGTATACAGACATCTCAATTTAGAATCACTTTCTAAGTTTGAAATATGTGAAAGATTTGATGTAGTTAAAGTATTAAGAATCGTGTAGGATAGGTACCTAGAGAAATAACATATATTTAAGATTTAAAAAGTTACATCTTGTATTTTATTTTTTTCGTAGCTATATAAAATATAAAACTATAATATTTTTTAAATTCGTTGCTTTATTATGTATTATATTTACGAGTTATAATTATTTAAATATTTTATAATTTATTCGATAAATATTTAATGTATTGTTTTAAAATTATATTAAATTAATGTATTATAATTAATTTTTATTTGGTTTAATAAATGTACTTTAACAAAAAAAATTGTATGTTTAAGTATAATTTATAGTAGGTATAAGCTTCTCATAATTTTTGAATTGAATTAAAGCAGAACAAAAATGTTTGATTATGTATTTTTGTAAGGATGAGTGAATAATTTACTGTAGTAAATGCATTATACTCATATTTATTACGTGTTATCTTTCTTCATAGTCGACAATTAATATTATAATTTACTTGAAAGTATTTTCGAAATGGGTTTTGAACCCCTAAAATCCCTGGTCGTGAACACTTATATACTTACCCTCGACCGTCGTATTTCTAAGTGCACTAATAAAACGAGCAAGTGTTAACACGATTTTTCACTACCCCCAACATTACACATTAAATACTGCATATGCATGAATATTCCAAATACAATGAACATTTTAGCGTAAAGCCTATTTGTTTATTTTTAAATAAATCTTAATGTTATACATTAATATATTACAATACACAAAATCACAATATTATTTTACTTTATTTATTTGTAATACCTAAATAATCTATGTAATAAATCATTATTTATTTATAATTTTAATTATAATATTATAATAAACATTATTAAACGAACCGAAGACGGCGAATATTGCAATATATTAGTATATATTGGGTGTAATGCGACTATTATAATGACCATAACGACTATACATGAAATGATATATTATGTACAATGCACGTATATACATTAATAATAATATATACTTTACGCGAACGAGAGGGGTGGTCACGATGCATATGCATATGGGAGAGACGCAGTATGGACGTATGATATATAAATAAGGTCGGAGGTGTATATAGGGTATAGGGGGTAGAAAATCTAAAGCTAGATACAGCAGGCTTATGGCCATCGTAGCGTAGTATGCCATTAATTTTATCTTGAATTTGATCCCCGGTGGTTTTCTAAAAGGGCATTTATTTGTGTACCGCGCATGTAACGTCCGTGTATAGTTGCCCGTATAATGAACGGAATCAGTGAAATATTGCACTGTAACCGCCCGGGGGCAACAGATGCCATTACGAAACCCGTAATAAAATTTTATCTCTTACGCGGTGGCGGTGGATGAGCAGTGGCGTTGTTGGATGGTGAACGCTGTGGTGCTCGTCGGTGGTTGAGGTAGCGGTAGAGGCGGCGGCGGCGCTATATAGTGGCGTCGTGGATATCATCCTTATTTTATATTGTTTTGCGACACACCGGGCGGCCCGACACAACCTCCATGCCGATGTAGGACGAGGGATTATGTTGGTGGCAACACCGGACTTATATGTAATAATATGATGTATAATAAAATAACGGCTATAATAATTCAATGGATTTCTTTTTTTCGTTTTTCATTACCTAGTTTATGTCACACATTTGTGTAATTATTGTACAGTTATTTTTTTGAAATACTCGAGACTTTACCCTCTCTAATACAACAACATCGTGACATTTATTTATTATTTGTTTTTCTTTTGTGATTATTATTAATGGTCGTTTTCACTGGAACTTAGTTAGGGTTAGGATTTATGGGTACTAAAGTACAACTTACGTATATCATAAAACGTTTAATAACAATTTTAAGGAAAAAACTTACCTATATAGTTCACAACGTGTACGTCGTGTACAATATATATATATATATATATATATTACAAAGTGACACTTTATAAATATATTTTAGATTTAATACACGTAAATCATTTTAAAAATAAAGTTATTTGTACGAGTTATATACTTATATACAGGAATCTTAAAATGATAAAAATCGATCAACCAATAAGTTAATCTGAATTAACTTAATTATGAAAAGTTTTAAATAATTAATAAAAAGCAGAATTATGTTTTGGTAGAATATTTACAATTTTATTTTAGGTAATTTTATTATTTCTTTGGCGTATAGTCATTACGTTTTTTTAATATAAAAATATGCAAACATGTTTAGTAGGTAAGTAATTTTTATTTACAATTTACAATTTAATATAGGTACTTATCTAATTATATTATATATAAATTCTATTCATATATAAAACCATATCATCTATCATGCCTCAATTTGTATTTATTTCGATTTTACATAAATTATATATAAATATAAATGCATTATTATATCAATTTATGATTAATTTTAAATTAATATAGAATCTATATAATGTGACTCATGTCATTGGATAATGATATATACAAGACAATTGGAGTTATAATATACAAGTAAAATAGTCTGACTTTCAAAAATTATATCTTTGAAATTATTAACATTGTTCATTTTATGAATATAGGTGATAAATTATAATTTATAATTATTGTTAAGTCTATCAAGTATAAAAGTATAAGAACGAAATGGACGCAAAAACTTCTGTAAAACAACTCAGAAAATTGATAAATTTTATAAAGTTTATTAATGGAATATTAATGTTCAAAGAAAAGTTTCTATATGTAGTCTATGCGGCCAAGTTTTCTAAATTAATGAACAAATTAATTAATTTCTTATTATTCTATTACTTAATATTATTAATAAATTACTTGCTTATAATTTAATATTATAGAATACGGAATTAGATTAGGTAAAAATAAACGCTTTATTACGTAAATTATAAAAATAAGCATATAAAATCAAGGCTTATTATATACTATATAATATTATATTGTTATTGTTTTATAATTTAGAAAATATAAAAATTATAAAAAGCAATAAACCTTTCTGAAAACTGTACTTGATTTTATAACCAACTTAAATATTTGACGAAAAACATTAATTTTTTGTGTACCTACTGCTTTTATATTAAAATTTTAAATTATCACTATTATTTATTCTTTTAGATATTTGTGTTACATATTTTACTAACTAAAAAATTGTATTAATATAATGTTTATTTATGTATAATCATAATAGCTATCAGAAACTATTGTTAAATAATTATATTTAAATGGAGTAATGCAATACTGATTCTAACACACGATACATACAACATACTTATATGTATAGACAAATTTGTGAAGGATATATAGACATTTTATACCATTGCGGTTATGGTAGGTATTCATAAAATAATATGTATTGTAACCGTACGAAGAGATGGAACGCAATGCCGAAACTATATGTTTAGGAAAAAATATCAATAAAAACATAGATAAAAATTCTAAATGCGGATATAAATTATAAGTCATGACTTACAATATATGATATAAAGTATATCCATACTTGTATTGTATACCTTATACATACGCTTGCGACGATATTATTCCTGTAGAAGTCAGGAAAGAAATAATAAAATGTTTGTTAAGAAAAAACGTGGCTTGAACAGTTGGAATCTGGAATAATAATAAGAGGAAAGCTGCATATTATAGAAATTTTATTAGTGTACATAATATTGGAAGTATATTAAAATTGAATTAGTATTATATTTCCGGTTTATTACCAGTACCTCATATACACATAACACATGTTTCAGGTTAAATATTAATTTAAGATTACCTTTTTTCTATAAGCTATTTGGCATGAAAAGCTCTATTCCAAGCACAATTAAATTATGTAGAAAACTTAAATGTAATGTAAATACACTTAAATTATAAATGCAAAATTTTAATTTTAGACAAATCAATTTATAATTAATCAATAATCATAATGTATCTGTAATATATATTATTTAGCCTTATAATTCTTTAAACTGTTATTAAACTAAATTTAAATAAAACTCCTTATCACAAATTATGCTTGTTGGGGAATTGCAAATCTTTGTATTTTAGATTCTGAGTGGAGAGATGTAACGACTTTACAATAATGTGTGTTTTTTCGCTGTATTCACCTTTCCGGGCAGTAAAAATTCTTCACTTATCTACTTTAGTGGTGTTTTTGATAAAAAATTATAAAATTGTATTGGTAGTAAATTTCAAATAACCAGGAAAAATAAATATAAAAGGTAGGTTAATAGATATTGCTCTGCTATACATTTATAGATATCGATTGGATCACTATTATAGGCATATTAAATTTAAATTCAATGATATACCATTGTATGCAAAAATGGTTTTGAGCGAATTAAGTATTGTCTATTAGCGTATATCACCATATGATATAATTTGGAATATTGAATTTCTAACTACAAAATAATTTACTAATATTCGCGATTTTATGAATTTTGTCAAAATTTTAAATATAGAGACTATAGATTTTCGGTATTTTTTAACTAAGAAATAAATAACTTAAAAAAAGCTTTGTATTTAATTTTAAAACATTTCTACCCAGTAAATAATTTGTAATTAAAATTTATAAAAAAAATAACTAAAAAAATTAAATATTTCTTACGTCTATAAATAGCCAAAAAATAATTGAAATATTTTAAAAATTTCATTGTAAATAGAAAACAATAATATAAATATCTGATAAAAATTTCAAGTATTTACAGTTATTTGTTTTTAAATTAAATTAAAAAACAAAATCAATTTTGTCAAAAATTGGATTTGTGTAAAAATGTTTGTTTTTTCTTAATTTTTGGTTAGTTTTTCCTGAATATAAAAATAAGTACTGATAATTTTTAAGTTTACCTCTTTAAAGAAAAAATTAGATCCAATTTTATATTCAAAACCACCTCTATTTTTGAAAATTTAAGCATTTAATCGATTACTTACAGTTTACTTATCCACAAAAAAACTAAATTATTATAAAATCAATACATGTATTGCTCTGCTCAGAATCTAAAAAAATAAGCAAAAAAAATAGTAAGTTTTACACAAAAATAATAGGTAATAAAAAAAAAAAAAATTTTTTGTAGTAATTCGATAACAAATAACCGTGGATACTTTAAATTTTCATCAAATAATTGTTTTTTATACTCACTATTTTTAAGCTAGTCTCAATATGAGAAATTTTCAACTTTTTTTAAAATTATTGTTGATAAAAAACATAGGTATATATTATGTTGATACATAGGTACAACTTTTTTTTATAAGCATTTTAAGTTCAAATTTCAACAAAATTACAGGTTTACAATCATATTTAAAAAATATTTTAAGATAATACTTATTTAAACTCGGTTTTATTACGAGGTGGTATTACTGACTAAAATTGATCGAATTAAAATGGTATATGAACGAATAAGAAAGAATTTTTTCAAATGGAAATTGTCGGAAGATGACAGGTGTGAATGCGGAATTGTGGAAAAGATGTCAAGACGATAAGCATATATGTATATTGTATATGAATGCTTTAACTTTAAAGAAATGTGGACGAGATTAATGACAAAGCTATAAAATTGGCAACTTACTGAATGAATAAAATATAGCAGAAAAATAATGACAATACGAAAAAAAGAAGTATTGATTCGAAAGTTAATAATAATAATATAATATGGTATAAATATATACTATTACAATAATTAAATACTAATTAAAATGCAATGTTTTTTGCAAAAATTAAATCAACCTACCACAATACTAATAGTAAAATAAATTACTTTAATAGTAATATCAAAAAACATAGCATGAAAATATGAAATATAATTAGTGATATAGGATGACAGACTGTTTCCGCTTAGAATTGTTTTTCGTGTAGAATGATATATCATAGAATTAAAATTTAACACGTCATCCATTAAAGTGACCCAGTCGTCGCTTAATGTACAGTAGAGCGGTATATTTACTAATTTTTTAATTTTATTGTAATTGATAAATAAAAATATTATTATCATTATTTTAATTATTCAATAAAATCAAGCCATATAATTTTGTTTTTAAATAAATATTGTAGGTTTACGTGTTATTTTTTATTTAATTGACAATTTTTCGTATAATTATATAAATCATAGAAAAAACAAAATATTATCTTTTGGTTAAGTTAATGCTTATTGTGATTTTGTGTATATAGTATATATAGTATATACGGTAATTAATCTGTTAATTAAAATATTGTTAATGTTCTGTTTGTAATTAAATTGTATTAATGCATTCATATATATCATAGTTTTTTATATCAATTGCGGGACATTTCTCACGAATGTATGGGATACATATTAATATAATACATACAGTATTTCAATACATACAATCTTTATGTACAGTTAAACGTTAAAAGATAGTACAATAAAATTATATGCAGATATTATGTATTTAAATTCTATGAAATTAAAACTGCGATTATCTTCAATATCACGTTTACAAAATTCCCAAATAAATATCCTGTAAACAATTCAATTTTTTAGTGTTTATTAAAATATAAAATAACCAAAAAATAATTTCGCTAAATAAAGAAGGTTTATTTATTACAGTGTCTCTGTAAAAGAAAAGAAGACTTTTCACAATTTTCTAGTGCACTATGTGGAAATTCCAAAAATGATCTTCATAAGATACCATCTGTGTCATATTTTCAATCAAGAGAAAAGGTTGCAATAAGGACATTTTGTAACACTACCTCACATCTATATTATTATTGCTTAAGACAAAAATATGTAAACGGTATAATATGGTCGAACAAAATACACGTATCGCCACTCCAGTCGAAGTCGATATACCTATACCTACCGATTACCGTATAGGAGTCATTCTATAAATATTATTAAAATAAAAAAAAAATGTGCAAATTAACGCTTAACCGAATTGTTTCGTGTATATTATACTGTATGTACGGTATATGTATTGTGCATTTTGTATTTTTATACCACGGTAAACACGACGCGGGGATCTGGATTTCGTGATTGTATTATTATTCTCGTGAAAATATATATTATACGTTGCGCGTATACATATTATCGTATTATAATATTTATATATTATTATTATTATTATTATTATACGCCGCAGATGTGATCGGCTCGAAGACAAACTTGACGGTCGTGCAGAATAAATAAATAAATAATAATAATAATAATAATAATAAAAAAAATCGCTTATACGTAATATATATTATTATAATTTTATTATATCGACGGGACGACGGATGTAGTCGTGATCTGGTGGCGTGGAGGGAAATCTTTGCACGTGGCGGTGGAGGAGACGACTACGCGTCGACGACTAGCCATAGCGGGGAAAAGCTCGGAGTGCGGGGACTGTCCGGTGCAGGTCGCGCACGCGTACCACCTGCACCCGCACCGACTTACCCCGTCACTCACACGCGCACGCGCCCGCGCTCACCTTTTTCGGCGGGGCGACGGGAGGTCAATGCCGACCGAAATCCAGAGGGTCTCGGCGCGTACACGTCGAATGCGATCGATACTGCGCGGCGGCCGGAGACGCTAGCGCTCCGTGCACGCCGTAACGTACTAATATACGTATAGCGAGAGCATCGTGGAAGTCGGATGAGAAGGAGGAAGGGTAGTAGTAGTAGTAGTAGTAGTAGTAGTAGTAGTAGTAGTAGTAGTAGTAGTATTTGGAGTAGTTGGAGTAGCAGTGGTCGTAGTAGCCGTAGTAGTCGTAGTATGGCCGTAGTAGAAGCGGCGTACGAGAAAACGCTCGAGATCGTATACGAAGGGGTCACGTCGACAGGCGACCCCCATTCTACAACTACCCCCCTATCGCCATCGCCAAAACACTATACGCCGACCCACCCGTTCATATAGCTGCATTCGTCCCGCCGAAGCGTTTCTCGCCGTGTGTGATTAATGCCTCTTATAGCCGCGTGCTATATTGTGTTTATATATATATATATATATATTATAATACCCTCTCGTGCCCCACGCTGCAGTACCACCCACGCACCACGCGTGTACTTTCCCCCGTTCCACTACCACAGCGTTCGTCGATTTTTTCACCGATAGTCCGCAAATCTTTCTTTTTCTTTCTCGATCTTCTATATAATATTATCTCTGTCTCTGTCTCTCGCTCTCCTCTCTCTCTCACTCTCTCTCTTTCTCTCTCTCTCTCTCTCTCTCTCCCACCTCTCTCACTATTTCTCGTTATACTTCCCGTCTCGATCTATTGGCTGCGGTCACTCAGTGTAATACGTGACATATATGTTACATGATTGCACAGTGGCGTAAAGAACGAGAACACAGTAGTTGGTCAATAAATATTTTCCAGGGCACTGTGCTGCGAAAACGCGCTGTTTACTAACATTAATATAGTTTAAAGTGTGAAATTCCTGAAAACAAACGGAATTCCACAGTGCCGTAGCCAGAATTTGTTCAGGGGGGAGGTGCTTAATTTTTGATGGCCAATTATGACAACAATTAAGTTTAAGTTCGCACTGTATTTCTGATAATATAATTCATATAATTATAGATTTTATCAAATCAATATCAAGTAAGTATGATAAGAATGGCGTTGCATTATTTGTTTGTTTTTAGCTATTCTCTGTATTCGAGGCAGCGAGTTATCACGGCATGACGCATATAAAATTGTATTTTCAATTAAATTAATTAAATTATTGTCGTCTAAAATTTTGGGGGGAACTGGAATGCTAAAGGATTTTTTGGCCTTCAAAGTTGTTCGTAACAGTTACTTCCCCACGTCCACGTGGCAAACTAGATTTTAATATTCTACAAGGCACTGGTTTCAGGTTGGTCTGTGGTGGCAGGAGGTGTCCTAAAGCTAAAAATGCTGAAAACTCGTAGAGATGGCGTTAATATTTATCATCGATCCCTTCAGAACGTTTTTGTGGATTGGTAACAGACTTTTTTTTGACGCCATTAACTTGGCAAAAAGAAAATACGACGCTTTCGTACACAGTTATTAACTATATCACAACCTAAACTCATGAATATAATATTATGATGATCACTAATCACAATACCGCATACAATAACAATAATGGGATCTAAATCAAGTCCTGTGTATTATATACGTTTAAACAACAACAACAACAACGATGTGGCTTGCGGAAATGTTTTTAAAAGCCAATTAAAAGTACCACTATTATACGAGTAGTGGTTCACACTACGCACATTGATATATGGTTCATTCTGTAAACACACGATAAATAATATTTTTATTATATTGTTCACGAGATTTATAAATTATATTCTATTGTACATTTGCCCCATCTGCAGCTGTGATCATTTAATAATTAACGAAAAAGCATAGACCATAAGTACAGATAATTACCGTACGAATTTTGTACGGTGATTATAAAATATAAAACATAATAAAGTTGATAAACCACTATTGTAGATACGTGAAGTTATTAAATTATAACAATTTAATTTAATTTTTATTATTTTGTGTCGAATCTAAATTTTAATTGCAATGATATTTCGATTTGTGTTATTTTTCGTTTTGTTTCAGAAAACTACGTTTATTATATTTTTTTTCTGAGTAGTAAAAATAAAAATACACCTAAACTTTAATACAGCTTTTCTATGGATTGGAAAGCGGACACAGATGGTACTTTAGATTTGTAAGACAAGCAAATTCCCAGTAGTTTTTAGAAAACTGCCAAAAAAAAGTTTTTCGTAGTATTAAAACCTTTAATTTTTCACGTTTTAAAATATATTTCTTTTTAAATCGAAAGGCGAAAAAGCCATACTCACTAAATAAATACAATTAATATTATCATAAAGACAAACAATAATTTTTATTGGTCTAAAAAACCTATTGACGTGAATAGTAAATATTATAATCTAAAAATTGTACTACAATTTATAAAAATATTACTATGTTACCATAAAATGTCAAATTGAATATTGAGTAGGTATTGATTGTACAATTATAACACGATTTAACTATTTAATGGCTTTTGTTCTGTTAATTGTATTTTCACTGTATTCTTCTAACTAAAATAAAGTTTTATCGCTTTTTTATTGGATAATCGTATGTTATTATTTTATGTGAATTGAACTACTAGAGAAATGAATCTAATGAAATAATTTTTAAACTAAACACAATAGCGTATACATTATTGTATAGCTGTGTGTCTGTTGCTTAAAACGTAATTAACATTTTAGTAATATTAAGTATACTATTGGAAACTACAAAAAAAGCTTAGCGTATTTACGTGTATTATACTTTTCTTAAATTGTTTTTTTTCTGTTTTAGTTAAAACTTATATTATTATTTGTAATACACTAAATATACTTCAGTCTGAAATACGTCATACACTATTTATACCTATAAGATATCGAATTATTGCATTTATCACACATAAATTGGTGTTTCCTATACGCCACAGTTCAGCGACCCGCGGGGCATCACATTGGTGGTCCATTTTTGGCCTTTTTACAAGTAGGTCGGGATACAACACACGTTCATTGTGACCATATTCTATTAACAAGCGTCACGTACGAATTACGTGTGACCCACAAATACACGCTCATCACCAATAAATGATAATACATGGTCTGGCGAGTGGCCAGACATATTATCTATTACCCTTTATTAGGTGCCCTAAGTTTAAAAGTCCAGTCTTACATTTATTTTATATTTGATGTATATTTGTGTATTCTGTTTCAGAGTAAAAAATTGGGCGCTGAAATTTGGTGTAGATCTGTGGGAGTTTGGCAGACAAATAACTAACATGAACGAAATCCAAAGAGTAAGTCTTAACTTTACATAAGTATTAATATTAAACAGTTTCATTAAATAAAATTCTTAAAATAAATATGTAAATATTCAAAAAAAAGTTAAAACATCAATGAATTTACTTATTTTGGAACTAAGTGCAAATGTATATAATATAATGGCCACTGAAGTCCAACTTAAAAAAATATCAACAATAAAAACAATTAGAAATTTTAAAACTAAGTATATTTTGATCGTATTAACTGTACATAAATCAAAATTTTACTTCGTTTTAAATAGTTGTATATTTTCTATAAATTAATTCATTTATTTTTTCCACTATAGTATATTTTTAAAAAGCTGTCATTTTAAAGTCTGAAAATCCATATAAAAATATTATGCATGAATAAATATCCATTATTACTTAATACTTTAGTTTTATTCAGAATTCTAATGCTTTATTTTATTGTAGTTTATAGACAAAATAAATAGATTTTGTTTTTAATTTATATTTATTTTGAATATATTTAAAAAAAAAAATTAAATATTTACTTCTGTATTTTATAATAGAAATATAGAGAGCGAGAATCTAAAGTACGAAGAAAAGACGGACTTTTACTCATTCGCGATTTGGCAGCAGAAGTTAAAAATATGATGGATATCAAAATGAATTCTGTTTTGGTGAGTAAATTAATTTTCTATTATTTTTTTAGTTTTATTTGTAAATCATATTTAGAAACGACTTACATCTAAAAATGCATTTAAGTATATTTTTTCAGTTCAACTTACCTAAATGTTTAATTTAATTAATTCTTGTATTATGTATGTAGCGTTTTCAAATTATAAACGCTTTTGTTATTTTGTTAATGGCAATACGATTATATGCCTACAATCCTTTTTTAATTCTTTCAACTTGTATACAATCAACTACCGTTATTGAAAACATCGACCTTTTCCTTAGTGGCTTGTCATCGTTAAACATACTCATACTGTAGGTACTATTATATATCGACTACGTTAACGCTATTTAAACGCAACATATATGATGAGTTTCCAAACCAATTAAAACATTATTGCACATCTCAATATGGCGTCTATATTACATCAATAAACGTTAATTAACTTAACGTTGGCTGGGTGTAAGGTAGGGTGTAATTAGAGAGCTTCAATGGGTGTGTTGGTTGGGGTCGTAACAATAAGCTTTATATTCCTCTCTCACTCTTTGTCTCATTAACTGTGTGTTCCTCTCCCGCTTGTGTGTAGATTTTTGGAACCGATTGCTCTGTCGAATGGTTTTGGCACCAAGAGATAGTCAGGAAGAGAGAGTCAGAAACACTGAGGCAGAAAGAGATAGAAATAGTCGTGGAAGAGACACTCGCACACACGTACATACAAACACAGACACAGTGCACAACTCGTCGAGGAATTTAATTAACAGGATTCGAGGTTGAAAAGGAGAACCACACCATTTTAACACCCTTAATGACTCCACACTTCCCATGCCATCTGACGAATGATATTATAAAGCACTTTGCACAGACCTGAAATCTCTCGTTTCTTTGCCATTTAATTTGCATAAGTCGTTACCAGTGCCTAACCATTATGATTTGTACGCTATGCTCGTTTTATTAACTTAATATCCTGTCAAAACAGTCTCCTAATAATAATAATAATAATAAGAAGAAGAATAATCGCAATTAAAATGGTGTCATCACTGAAGTAATCGTATCGTTATGAAATTGTGTAGTATATACAGTATACACAACATTATATTGTATACTTCTTTCTCATTTTAAGAAACCCTAGTGTATAAATTTAACCAAATAAAAACAATTTATATGTGCTTCAAACGTGTATAATCGATCTTATGTTTCTGGTAATAAACATTTAAAAATAATTTTGTAATAAAATTTTAGGACATAATATTTAAGACAACAAAATAAAATGTATACATCTGTTATACTTTTGTAGAAAAATTAAAAATAGAAACAATAATAAAACAAGTTCGGTTTATATTACTACGATAACGTATAATCCATTTATTAGGTTTAGACAAAAATATCCTGTAAAATATTGAAGTTTAATTTTATTGAACTATTCTAAATAAAAACGCTTTGCAATAATGAATTCAAAAAATAATATTCTGAAATTAATAAATAGTTAATATTATAATATAGGTACTTAATATAAACAATAATAATATTATCTCCTATAATTTATGTATAATAAAATATGATTAATATTTTGTTGTACATACATAGAAACATTCCGTTATTACTTAAAATATAATTTTCTATAAAAAAATGACTAAATTTAAGCTTTTTTATAGGTATTTGAAATTTTTCAACATTTTAAAAGTTTTTTTAGGATGTTAGTGAAAAAAATTAGGGGCAACTAAAAAGTTTAAAAACTGAATATAAGATTCCATTTATGATTGTCTTATAGAAATTTATAATATAAAAATACATAAGTATAATTTACTTTTATAGATTTCAAGTTCCACATTTTAACAAAATTGGATATTTAAATGAAATTTTTTAATTTTTTAGTTATTTTACTAACAAATAATATTATATTTAAAAAAAATTTTTAACGTAGGAACTCAAAATATATTATTATTATTAACTACCTATGCATAATAAAATTTTCAAAATATTTATATTCATTTTAAACTACTTATTCCTATTAAAACTGTTTTACAGTATGACTTTATTTATTTTTTACTTTTAAGCAGTTAATAACAAATAGGAAATAATATTATTTAACATATTATGGGTTTTATGGGTTTTGTTTTCGGTAAAAATTAGTTCAAATTTTTTTTATTACTAATATAAAAAAAAAATAATAATATGTACAAATATAAATATAATCAATACATTATGTTAAGTAATACCGTATATACATAAAATAGTTTTTATATGCAATAACTCAAATTTAACACATCCATTACATTTTACTCAATAAAAAGGTAAATTTGACACTTAATATACAGTAGAGTGAAAATTCTGTGGTTTTTTTATTATATGGAAATTGATATTATATATATATATACATCAATTGTATTATATTATATATATGAGCTGGAGAGAATATAGACACATGGCTTTTGTCTTGCTTCTTGTAAAGTATAGGATAGTTAATGATTAGTTAGCAAATATTTTTCATTATTATACTAGGTATACATTTAATAAAAAAATGTGTTATTGGATTCCATAAACTAATTTGAGTAACATAACTAAATTTGGTTTATTAAAGTATATTTAGGACTATTTTTAAATTATTTATAAAAATAATTAATGATTAAAGATTTTAAATATTTATTGAATATAGTAATTAGTATATGAGTTACCTTGCATTAAAATGTCAATCCTTAAAGCTACAAATTTAATTAAAAATAATGTAAAGAAAACATCGTTATTTAATTAAATAAATTATCCATTATTTAAACTTTAAACCCCTTAAAAATTGTAAATTTCAACATAATTAGAAAAAAGAAAGAAACCTATTTAATAAAAAACTTTTATCCTTTCAGTTTTTATTATAATAATATACTTCCTATATAAAAAGTCTTATTGTCTAAATTGTATTAATTGTCCAATACTAATTAATAGTATTGTTATACAATTTTTATTTTATTAAATTATTTTTTATTTTAATAATTGTAAATAAATAGATTATGTTTATATTTCATATTTATGTAATTATTTATGTTTTTGCTGCTTTTCAATTATTATTCTACATATTATATGCTTTTTCATTTGGATTTTTTCAAGGTAGATGTATTAATGATGCTCATTTTTTTTTTAAATAAATTCATTCATAAAAATTTAGATCTTAATAATAAAGTTATAGTCATTTTTCTTGTTGTAAAAAAAGCCTTTGATAGTATTAACCATGACTTACTACTTAAAAAATTAAAATTTGTTGGAATACGTGGGAAAGAAAATATTTTATTAGATCTTACCTCACTGATCGGTTACAAATTGTCAAAATTGATGATACCCTCTAAAAATAAACCATGGTGTCCCATAAGGGACCGTTCTTGGATCTGTATTTTTTATTATATATATATATATATATATATATATATATAATGGTTTACTGAATATTAATGTTAATTCAAAAATAATTTGATTTACGGATCATACTGTTTGTTTCATTCACGAAAAAAATATTGAAAAATTATACCATAATTAAAGCTAATAAAATATTTAAAATTATAAAGTCATGGTTCAATGATAATTATTTAGAACTAAATTTAAATAAAACTAAATATATAATCTTTAATATTCAAAATATAAATCATAATATACAATGGAAATTAAGCTTCCAAAATAGTTCTCATTTTAATTATATTTCAACTTATTATTCTCACAATAATATCAAAAGAGTTTATTCTACCAAATATCTAGGAATATATTATATTGATTCTCAATTAAAATATAACGTACATAGATTATATTATAAAAATGAGTCGTAAATTATTTTATGTTTTTAAAGATCTGCGATATATCCTCGACAGACAACAATTAAGAATTATTTCCTTAGTTCAATCATTAATTTCATTTGGTGTTGAGATTTGGGGTGCTACCTATGAAATTTACTTGAACAAATCAAAATCGACTATGAATAAAATTATTAAATTTATCTTAAAAGTTCCTAAAAGAATAGGCTATTCTAACTATTACTAAATTTATTTATAAAGAATTAAATGTCTTGGATTTTGATAGACAACTTTTTAAAAGTACTTTACTATTACATTTTAAGCATAAAATATACTTACCATCTTGAAACCATAATTATATCACTAGATTTAAAAAAATATATAAATACGATTGTTCCAAATTGTAAAAAGCAATTTGATGACAAAAGTTCCTTAAATCGTGCAATTTCACTTTGTAGACAAATGAAAATAAATATTCATCAATTCGATAATTATAACCATTTTAAACATACTATATTAAAGAAGTTTAATTTATAACGAATATATAAATGTATAACGTATATATAATATAATATTAATTAAGTATTTATAGAAATTTATTATACTAGTATTTATTATTTATTATTTAGTATATTTAATTATTTAATGAACTCACACCTTCAACACAAGCATTAGCTTAAGGAAGGTGTACAAACACTACAAACAATTAAAATTAATGTTATATATATTAAAGTATTGTATTATCTGTTTGTTTATAAAATATATATTCTATTCTATAATTGTTAAGAAATAGATGAACTCATTCAAGATACATCTTTTAATATTTCATGAATTAAAAAATGTATTTTAATTTTACAATAAAATTTTACATTTAATGTACATATTATTATCTTATTTTTTTAGGTCAAACACGACATGATTTAATATATTTAATCCATGTTAAAATATGATCTTTTAAAAATTAAATTAAAACTTGGTAAATAACTGTCAACATTTGTGGTATTATAAATTTAGAAAAATCACACTAACTGTCGTAAATGTAAACGTGATCTGGCCCTTCAAAACCTTCACAAAAACTTTACTGGACGATGCCTGTCAGCATTATCCAGTAACGATGATGGTTAGTGTAAATATTTTCATTTAATTTAAATCATCTCAAAAATTCATTGGTAGTTGTGGTAGTTATAAATGCGTGAATTCTTTTTTTTTTTTTAATAAAAACATTTTTATTATAATATGATTTTGTTGTATTTTAATAAAAATACATATTATTATATACGTTATAATAAATAAAAATATAAATTATAAACGAGATAATGATTATGTTTTATACGTTTGTTAAATTAAATGTTAATATAAACTATTATTTTATGATTTTTATTTTAATAATAATTACATCATAGTATAAAATAACTCAAACCACAAAATTTTACTTATCATATGTGTGTATGTTATTAAGGGTTAGGTAGAGGTAATATGAAACTATAAGTACTTTAAATTACTAAAAAAATTCAAACTATTTGATTCTTAATCAAAATATTAAAAATATTTAAAAACAACCACTAAATAAATAATTCATTTAAATATACATACTATAAACTATAATATTTTTAAGGCTTAATCAAAACGATAATGTTACAACTTTATATTTAATGATATACAGCTATGAAAATATGATATGTAGAAAAACTATCATAAATAAATTATAAAACAATGTGATAAATGTGATAAATGTGTACTTACATATTATATTATGTGTCACGTATAAGTAAAATATATAGGTAGTCTTATTTTTTCAATATTTATACAGGTCACCAAAGAAAGTTCAACGCACTTTTTACAAATCTAATAAACCGTTGTTGCCGAATAAAGTTTTAAAAATTACCAACCATCAACTTTGACTATTGTTTTACAGGTTTTTTCGATTTATTTCTGTCTCGAAAGTTTTGTACCCGTTTAGCAACTTTTTTCATTCCCCTTCCTTTCAGAATATTTTCACACACCACAAAAGTATAATGCCTTGAGTGTGTCCAAGACTCAAGTCTGTAATATTTTAACTTTGGAATAATAGTTTATAGTTTATGAATTTTATTGAGAACAACAGCATACATATAATATTTAAAACTTAATTGGTTTATTTTTGAACTAATTTAATAATATGTAAATATATTTTCTTAACTAAAAATATTTTTTTCTATAAATTAAATTTGTATTTGTATTCATATCTTTTTAGAGGCTAATGGAAGCTGGTGAACAATCTGCTTTAGCAAATCAAGAAGCTGCTGTAAAGAGTGAGCGCTATGTAAACGATGGATTTGAGGATTACAAGAGTCTCGAATCAATAGATCGATATGATCAATGTGCGTTTAACACTACTGTAAATTGCGTGCTGTTACAGAGCACATATGTAGATCCAGGTAATGTCTATTATATATAAAATAAATATTCATAATATTTATATAGATTATTGTAGATAACAGAAATATATTATTTAAGAGTGTATTATATTTTAATTAATAATATAAGTCAGATTATAATATTATTTATAAAGTTAATATATTATTTAAATTTTAAATAGTATCCATAAACTGTTAATATTATATAATCCAGTAAGAAATTAAAAAATTAATTTTAATTATATTATCACATTTAAAGATTCAGTTGACGAAACCATAGTTCGAGATATGCAGTGGACTGATCATTTAGATCCAATATTCGTAAGCAATTATGAAATGGATCCTGTATTATCATGGCAATATTTCGGTAGCACAAAAGGGACACTCAGAAGATTTCCAAGTAAGTGTCTACTATATACCTACCTACTGATGTTCTAGGTAGGCAATTTCACAACGTTATTGTTATAGTGTATTAGTGTCACGACTCACAAATACAAAATCAAATTATATTACATTTTGATCATGAATATCGAATACTGTAGTTTTGTTTCATTGGTCGTCAATATATTATATCAAATTTTATCATGTGGATTTCATGCACGAATAATATCCAAGTTATTCGTACTAAGCCAATAACATGGTTCTATAATACTAAATCAAATAATGTATTATATAAAAATAATTTATTTTTATTTTATAAACATGACATAAATATTTTATAGACATAAAAAATAATTATGATTCAATTACGATCTTTCATTTTTGTGATCAATCCATAACCAGAAAATAATATAGTTATTTAACATAACTTAATTAAATATGATCGAAATAAAATTAAACTAGTGCTTGTAGATACTAAATTGAATTACCCAAGACTATGATATAATATAATATAAGGATTCTTATTAAAGAAATATTTACTAAATTAAATAGTGCTTATTTATTAGCATTTAAGTCTGGGTGTTTGGTTGATTATGATCAAGCGACATAAATTTACTTACATTTTATAAGAATATTGATAAATGATCAAATTTGACTTCCATGGTCTTCTTATTTTCAAAGTCGTCCTTTTAAAGTTTATTTTAATCCTGCCCAGCTACTTTTTCTACTAATTAGATATGGTTAAAATGAATCTCTCATAATTTATGTTAAAATTTATCATAAGGTGTATTAAGAATATATTTTTAAGTACATTATATTTTAACAGCAACATTTTTAAGGGTTTTAATAGAAATATTTAATTACTAATTAGTGTAAAAAAATATTATTATTAATTATGTACATGATTTATATTTTTTATTATAGCATTGAGATGGCCTTCATATTCAGGATTATCACCATCTGCATTGTTTGACTATCGGCTTAATCCGTGGTTTGTAGAAGCTGCAACCAGTGCCAAAGATATAGTTATAATAGCTGATTTTTCAATTGCATTATCTGACTATAAACTTAGTCTTGTAAGAGCTACTACTTTAGCGGCACTTGATACACTGGGTGCTAACGATTTCGTCAATGTTTTATCTCTCGAGTCATCAAACTATGAAATTGTGCCATGTTTTAAAGAAATTATTGTTCAAGTATACCTATACTATATACGTTACTATTTTAAACAATGGCTAATTCTTTTAAATTCTAGGCTAACGAGAAGAACTTAAGAGATTTAAGATCCGCTGTGGCACAATCAAAGTTTGCTGGCAGTTCTAACTTCACTGGAGCTCTAGCTCGTGCATTCGACATACTGCATAAAGTACCTTTGAATTAATTAATTTAGAAACTTATAGTTTGATACGGGGAGGAGTTAATTTGTTAGGCGAAGATAGATAGGGCGGATATTATTATAATGGGTGAAATTCTATTCGTGTTTGCTACCAATATAATCTAAATAATGTCTTTTATGTTATAATACAGTATAATCGCACTGGTCAAGGAAGTCAATGCAATCAAGCTATATTGATAATTACTGACGGTCCATTTGGACCATATAAAGAAATTTTACAACATAATAAACCACATATGCCGGTTCGAGTTTTTACGTATTTAATTGGCAAAGATGACTCAAACTCTGCTGATATGAACTGGATTGCTTGCAACAATAAAGGTAAACTTTTACATTGCACGTGTTACGCATACTTTTAATAGGACTAATTTTACATTAATTGTTTCGTTACATAAAAATATTTAAAAAATATATAATTATACCTTGGACGAAGAACTGACTAAAAAAGCAATTTACACTATTGACAAAAAAATATTTTAAAATTTGTAATGATTGTGACTACCCGGTTAGTCAACATTTTAATTTTTAGTGTTTATGAAAAAATGTATGACAATGTTTATTTTAATATTTTTTTAATAATTTTAAGGAAAACAAAAACTTACGAGGAAGCCCGAAATAAAATTCAAATTCATATAAATATCTTAAGATTATTCTAAATATTGTTAAAAAATAATTATACATGAAAAATAATAATAGATTACTTCAAGTTATTAATGACAATATTATTTTTTAAATAAAACAAAATAAAAACAATTATTTTTTAATTACTGTAACAAAAATTTATGGCGAATCTTATATTTAATTATTCAAGATTTTTGACCAAGTATAACAGAGTATAACAATTTTATCAACGTATTTTATAGAAAAAACTGTATAAATAATATGTGATGCAAATTTCAAATATTTACGTTTATCTTATTTTAATCATAAAAAAGGTCATAGTAAATTTTGTAGAAAACTGGTATTACGAAAATTTCCCGTATTTTTTTTCTTTAAAATTTTAACTGATTAAGGAAAACTATAAAAATATTATTTTTATTTTTGATCATGAAAGTACAAACTAGATACAATTTTTCTATCGGAAACTTACCTTAATATCTTCAGAAATTGAAGCTCCAAAAGGTGAGGATAGACACACATTCGAAAAAATTATCATAAAAAATAAAAAATACCATTATAAAACTAATGCTTTCATCAATCAGCTATAAAACAAAGAGTCGAAAAATTAAAATTCTTAAATTATTTTATTCGAGATGATTATCGCCATTAATATAATATAATTTATGAATAATATACATTACAATTAATACGTTTAATATATTTCAGGTTATTTCGAACATATCGAAGACCAAAGAAATCTTCGAGAAAAAGTATTAAACTATGTTTTAGTTATGGCTAGGCCATTAATCATGTATCAAACTGATCATCCGGTTTATTGGTCACCAGTGTATCTTGCAAGCAAAGTATTTATCATTGAGCACGAACACGTCGAAAAAATTCTATTTTGTATTCTATTTTCAATTTTTACCATTTCAGGTTGACAATTTAAAAGCTACTGACACTATAGATGGCAGACTTATGACAACAGTATCTGCGCCCGTTTTTGACAGGAGAAACCATTCGGTAAATATACTGAGTACTTTTGTATGATATCTTATATATTATTATTAAACTTCATTTTGACAGGAACGAGCCGCCAATTTATTGGGTGTGGTTGGTATGGACGTCTATATTGACGACCTAAAGAAACTTGTTCCGGCCTATAAGGTAAATATAAAGTTTGTGTACGAATATTGAAGATATTTTTGATTTTTAAAATTGTTTTTATAATTAATTTATTAATTTTTTATTTCCTAAGCTCGGTGCCAATGGTTACTCCTTTATATTGGACAATAATGGACATGTCCTTTATCACCCTGACTTCCGTCCAACGGTAATAACTCGTATAATTTTATCATTGATATAACTGTGATAATTTAATAACTTTATGTATATAAACAATATTTTACAGCAATCTGATTCGGTCAGACCTCAATATAAGACGGTCGACCTGAGTGAGATTGAGTTACCGGACGTGGACACTAATAATAACACTCTATTGCTCGAAGTGAGTATTTATATTATTATTTTTTTTATATTTTCTAATTGGTTAAAATGTTTCATAAATATACTTTAGTTGAGGAGAGAAATGATTGAGCAACGGGAAGGCGAAACTACTCTAAAAGTCAAAAATCACTTGGATAATATGGTAACCAATATACAAAATTTTAAATAAATAAATTTAAATCTAAACATTTTAAACACGATATAACTCAATTACTTTTCAATTTCGAAAAATTATTATATATTATTCAATTTGTGACGTTTTATTGTAAAACAAGAAAAATAAATTGTAGCTTTGTAAAATATAAATTATTTTTTATAAAAATATTTCTTTTATTAAACAATATTTAAAACTTCGCAAATAAGATAGTGAGTTTATAACGGAATTATAATTAAAATAAAACTTTATAGAAGTTTTAAACTTAAAAGTTAAACCCACCCAAAATAATCTTCTATTAAATAAATTAAATTTTAAAAGTATTTAATTTTAAGTTTTTTTTTAATTTCCAGAGACGAGTGTCTACTAGAAAATATAAATACTTTTATCATTCAATCGAAGATACACCTTATAGTTTAGGTATTGCTCTTCCAGAAAGTTATGGAATGTATGAATTACTTGGAGAAGAAGAAATCAAGTTGACTCAATTCAATAGTTAGTGGTTAAAATATACATATATATTATATATTTATATATAGATATTTTCAATTTATTTGTATTTGTTTTTCAGTTACGGAGTATTTCAAAGGAAAAAATTGGAAAGTCCATCCCGACTGGTGAGTACATACCTTTTTCAACACTAAATTAAAATGTTATTTTACTTATATATTAATCCACGTCTCATTATTGAAACCGAATTTTACAGGGTTTATTGTGAATATAATTATGGAAATGAACATAACTTTAAAACTCCTGAGGATAGAGTGTTACATTTTTTGTCCAGAACCAAACGTCCTGGTTGGAAATGGATGTCATTAAGGTCTAGAATGCCAAAAAGAGAACCTGGTAATTATTTTGTGAATTAATAAACATTAAAAATATTAATTCTTGTGAGTATTTTCAGGCACAAGTCAGGTTTATAACACGTGGAGAAAAGAAAAAGACTCTCATTACTGTAAGTGTTTTGTTAATGATACCTATATAATAATTTTAAGTACCTATATAGATTTATTAACGAGATTTTTTTTTTTTAATTACAGGCGATAAAAATCTTTTACAATCCTTAGTATTCGATGCATTAGTCACCGATAGTCTTGAAAAACAAACAAGTCAAATATCTAAGGTTGATAAACAGTAAGTACATGGTACATTAATTATATCTTATAAATTAATCTAAAAGTTTATAAAAATAGTTTATTTTGGTTTCAAGTTTTCCTGATTTTCAAATATTCTAGTATTATTTATTTTAAATAATTCACTGAAAGTTTAAATAGTTTTCAATAAAAAAAATATATATATATAATATATATATTTATTTATAGTTTCTCAAACATTTTATTTTCAGTAAATCTACAAACGCGTTACTCAGAATGCAAAATTTAAAAAATAGGTAAAAAAAAAATAAGAAGAAACTTTTTGGCTGTAATTTTTAAACACGCATTCTAACGCACTGAAATCACAAATCACGACTGATGTCTTAATTTATTATGTACTCACAAAATGTATTATTATATAAGTTAAATTAAAACACATTAAGTATACACATATGCACCAAAATTAATAATGATTGATAAGCATGATTACTTATTTTAATTTTATTTGAAAATCGTAAGATATCATAAAATGAAATATCTGAATATTTTAAGTATGTATAATATTAAAATATATATATATATATTTACAATAATATAATTTTTCAATTTTAATTATACCGATAATTTTATTTATTCTGTAACTTTCAACACAGTTTTATTTACAGATATTTTATTTTATCGATAAAGTGTTTAATAATACTTTTTATTAATACTATCGTATGTTATAGTTACCTAATCTTGTTTTTTTGTATTAATTTTGATTTATTATATATTTGCACCTTATTTAAAAATTGCACTAACCTTGTCTACATTTTAAAGCCCAATAGCCACACTAATGGCACTTCTGCACAGGTAAAGTAGATGAAACACGTGGTGCATTCAAACTATTTGCACTGAACTATGTAGATTTTATATTTTATTAGCTCAGTATGTGACAATACCTAACGTAATTTAGGATTAATTTTCGGAAAATATGAACTTCAATCGATTTTGAAATACATATTTTTTAAATTATAATTAAGAGTTCCACCACCCTAGAAAATATTTTGAATTATTATTGCAGCGGATTTGGTAAGAGGTTTCACTTCCACATAACATTTATGTAAAAAACTTCTGAAGAAGTAACTACAATATTATCATCAATATATTTTGTGTAACATTAATTTTATCAATTTTTTTTTAATCAATTTAAAATTTAAAATTGTAATAGATGTATTAACTTTTGTAAATATTTAAAATTACGTGACTGTGGCTTCTTCAGAGTAGTTTTTGATAATATTATAAAGTTGAATAAAATATGTATAAAACATTACTGTTTCGTCCTGTATTAATTTGTAATTTTGTATACTATGTTGCACGCGTTCATAGCCAAGGACATCATATGTTTGGTGTAACACTTACGTTCATTGCGACGAGGAGTGGATTATTGAGATGGCGAGATCACGGAACAGCTAACAACAGAGGACCTGAACCGTAAGTTTGATAATTTAAAATATTATATCATTAATATAATAATTATAATTTTACACATATAATTTTAGACATTTTAGCGAAACCAATAAAAAAGCCATAGACGAAGTGTGGTATAAAAGAGCGATTGATCAACACAACATAGAGCCTGAAAGTTTTGTGTTTTCAGTGCCATTTAATTCAGGTGAATTAAATTTTTTTTCGTATAAAAAAATATTCCATTTATAATTTTCATTTATCTATTGATGAAATTGTAAACGGTAAAAATAATTATTGAAGTATTCATTTAAACGTAAACAATATTATTATTTATACAATTATTTTTTACGTCACTGGACATGCTTTATAATTTTTAAATAGTATTTGATTTTCCATTTATCCCAAAATACAACAACTATATTTGGAAAATTACAACTGAATATGTTAATGTAAAAGGATAAAAATAAATCAAAGTTATTTGACTTCTTTAGGTGCTGGACTTGATCGACCACTGATTACAGCTACCCACGCGATGTTCGTTGAAAATAAAGGTCATCGAGCGGCAGCCGCGGTTGTCGGCATACAATTTCAACATTCGTCGATCGCTTCGCACTTCATCAATATTACTTCGGCCGTACGTATTAAATTTACTACTAATGCTTACAAAATAGTTATTTAATTTTTTTATATCTTTCCCAAGTGTACCGGCATGACTGGATGCAAGAAGACGTGTGCTTCCGACGATCTCGATTGCTATGTGTTGGATAACAATGGTTTCATTATAATATCTGAACAATCTCATCATACCGGTCAATTTTTCGGCCAAACAGACGGGACTATTATGGATTCGTTGGTACAGGACGGCATTTATAAGAAGATCACTATAGTGGACAACCAAGGCGCATGCCATAGTGGTATCGAACCTGGAACCGATTCAGCGTCTTCTCTACGAGTAATCATATAAAACAGAATAATAATAACGAATATCATTATCTATCAATAAACACACAGCTCGACTAATTTACGACGCCTTTTGTTTGTTTTGCAGCCTTTTCAGCCGATTGTCTGGTTAGTAAAATGGTTATTAGGTCGTTTGGCTTGGTTAGCAATCGAAACTAACATCTATCACGTTATATTCCCGGAGTGGATTCAAGCTCAAGACGAAGGTATATATTTTATTACACCATTTATTTTATAGTTACCAAACGAAAATCTCCTGCGTCAACCCAATTTTTTATTCTAGCATTCATGTATTAAACAGAGTTTGTCATTTTTCCATAGATCCAATGTATTCGGAATACGACCTGGGCCCAGACGAATTCGTGCCAGATCAAGGTGAGAAGACTACAGATCAGAGTGACAAACCAATGACGGATGGTGACGGCGGTGATCGGGGGAGTTCTGGTAATGACTACAAAGACATGCCTCCGCATCCACCATTATATGTGCCGAGCATGAAAAATGCTGAGTACTTCAGCCCAGTGTACAATCGAACCCAACCGGGAATTACCAGAACATGTCGCAAATCAGTCGATTTGTACGTCTTGCAACCCAACAGATTGAATATGAGTGGGTCGTTTAATCCGCTCAAAGGAAAATTGACCAATTGCCACGCTACTGGATGCGAAAGGTATTATAATTAATTAGAGTATCATTACTTATATTGATATTTTGTATAACCTACTTAAATTTGTCCACGTCAAAACCATTGGTCATTGTTATATTATGTGTAGGTATATTTTGCAACGTCTAACATAATATGAAATAACCATTATTACTTCCTAAATAATTTGGTGTCTTATTATTATTATTTTCCTAGTTATACATTCTATATTTTTATGTATAATATCTGAGTTAATTAAAAAGTATTTCTAAGTTCTAGAAAGCATTATAAACTGTATAATATTGTAATAAAATATGTTTTCTATTAGACTGTGCACTGTCTATCACCATATATACCGCAGAAAAAGCTTAACTAAATAAAACGGTTATTATTTAATATTTGTCCATCGTATATTCAATAATTTTGTCGAGTTAAAATATTTATATCATCTTGAATAACAAGTTATTCATACAATTTTTCTAAGAATCTTCAGCGCGACCATTTCGGCGATAGATATTTTCGGCGCTGCCGTTTCGGCGATAAAGACAAAATACAAGCTAAAGTGAAAATTAAAAATATAAGGTTAAGTTAGTTAATATATTAAACAAAATAAAAGCATAAATTTATTTAGATAAAAACATAATAATAATAATAAAATAAACTAATACCTATAGATTAAAAAAAAAAAAACCAGTTTATGTAAAATTAATATAGTCAAGTATGTTACAATGAAAAATATTATAATTTCTCAATATTTTATTTTAATGATATATTATTAAATTTTTTTTAACTTTTTCCGTGGATTATTACCCGTTACTAAATGTTCATACTGTGTATACATATCTGCTTGTAATTTATTAATTATTATTTCTTAGAAATTTTTTTTATCTAAATAAATGTATCTATTTATTTTGTTTAAAATGTTATTAAACTAACTTAACCTTCGATATTTAATTTTAACTTAAGTTTGTATTTTGTTTTTATCACCGAAACGGCAGCAACGAAATGGTTGCGCTGAAAAATCCCATTTCTCTATCTACCTCATATAGGCAGACTTGATAAATATCAATTTCTTTTCATATTACAGGCCATTCAGTGTGCAAAAAATCCCCCATAGTAACCTAATACTATTAGTGGTGGATACTTTGTGCCCTTGCGGAAGCAAACAACTGAGTATTGAACCACAAGAGGTTCGAATGGCAACAGATGAATCTGGACAACCGGTGTTTAATTGTCAAGATCAAAATATGTTTCGGAGACGCACAGGAAAGTGCATTAACTATCATCCGGAAGTGAGTAATAATATTGTAGTATTAGTTTTTTATAATCCTTTTAAAATTGAGCACTA
Organism: Rhopalosiphum padi; assembly: GCF_020882245.1. Lineage (NCBI taxonomy): Eukaryota > Metazoa > Arthropoda > Insecta > Hemiptera > Aphididae > Rhopalosiphum > Rhopalosiphum padi. The sequence continues at coordinate 88,291,276 of NC_083597.1, forward strand.
ATTGTCCATATTAGGTATTATGCTAAACTAGAAATTTTTTTTTTTATGTTAAGTATTTAGAAATTTTTTTTTATTATTTCAACTAAGAATTACAATAATTAGGGAACGGTTTTAAATGCTCTAAAAAACAAGAAAAATATCTTAAAAAATACGTTTTAATTCACTCATAACAGAAATTTTTTAAAAATGCTCTTAAAATCATTTTTAATAATGAAAAAATGTGTTTAATTATATAAATTTGTATTCTTAGGTATTAATTATTCCATAAAATGAATATACAATATAGATAAATACAATCGTTATACTTTTACCTTGTGTTTCATAATAGCACTGTAAAATCAGGTGCTGCTTAATTGAATTATATCAATTATTATTTTAAATTGACTTGTATGTATGAAATAAACTTTGTGCTTGGAAAGCAATGTTTTCAGACATTCAGAAAAAAATGTAATTTGCATTTAAATGCGTCTCCTAATGGCTAATAATAATTATTCTCATAGTAAGGTACATTAGTACCGAAATAAATATCGAATATTGTCTAATGGGGTCTCAAATTTCGGGTTTGTATACGTAACATTTTTGATAAAATAAATTTAATATTAAATATTAAAATATTTAATTATGAAGTTTTACGAACATTGTTCGTTTAATTAAAAAACAACTTAATATTATTTTTCAATATTATTAGTTGAATATTGTACACGAGTACAACAAAAATCAATTTTTTTACACAATATCGATGAGCTGCTCTTCTTTGTATTTTTAGAGAGATAAATATATAAACTTTTGACAAGATTTGAAATATTATGTTCAGTTTATTTTGTTTTACTCGTGTTTTAGCCATTGTTTTTGTGAATAGGTGTAATATTACTCATCATGAAGTCTCTATAAAAACCATTAATTTTAAACTAACAATTAATGTTACCGTTTTATAAAATAATATTGCTGTACAGCGTATACAATAATCATAAATACGAGTATATGATATGTCGATATGATGTATTTAAGCATTTAACGTCGACTTCAAACGACGATGTTTCTTAAAACATTTATATACTCAAAATGAAGTATCCTATTTGAGGTGTACACTGTACCGGATGATGCACCATATCAAAATTGAATTTAATAATCGAAATAAAAAATGTAATGATTATTAAAGTTAAAGTTAGGTTAATAGGTTACCATTCACTTGTTGACTTAATATTATTATTTCCCATTTAATATTTAAAAATATAATTATAACTATTGTCAGTGGCGTATTTAGGATTTATTTAAGGGAGGAGATGTAATTAAAATAGTCGATGTCAAACGGCTCAAAATTATATTACCTACTGATAGAGTGATGAATAGAAAAAAACACAACTATAACCATGTAAAAATAGCTAAAAAAGGTGAGTCAAGGGGGAGATATATCTCCCTAATCTCCCATCGTAAATATGTTACTGACAATTGTTGTGTGTAAATGAAGAACTTTTTTTATAATAGCCAATAAAAAACGATATTAGAACAATAAAAATTGATTTTATTTCATCACGACATTTTTAAAATTATTTTAACTAATAATACACTTAGTTAGTTACTGGTACACCAGCAGTAGTCGAATTATCGATTCCACATTCGTTTGTGCCTCGTTGAATTTTGAAAAGTCCATTGTCACCCCAATCTTCGTTCCATGAGTTAACCATTAACCAATATGGCACTCCGTATTCTTCACCCCATCCAATCAATTTCGCGGCATGCCCTCCTAAATATGAAGCATTTTCTGATCGAATGTAGACTCCTAAAAATATTAATATTTATGTTAACGATTTTAGCAACTGCAATAAGCTATTTAAATAAGAATATAATTTATAATTAATATAAACTTACCTGACTTGTAACTGGGAAAATCATCATAAACATCGAATGATGCTTCAATGGGACCATATGTCATAACGTCCTTTTGGATACTTCCGTATGTAAGGTAATACGAGTCTCTTGCTGAAATCATAATTGCATTGGTTTAAAAACATTATATTATATTATTTAATAATTACTATTAATAATAATAATAATAATAATATATCAGAAAAAATCGTACTGTATCTGTGATCTTCATCAAAATCAAGTTCTTGATCTCCGTAACACATTCTCGTGCATCTGTGATTTTGTTCCATTGGTTTTCCAGCGCAAGTATTATTTCCTTGTTCGTCATAGGGACAAGGAGGGACTCTGTATGGTTCACAGCCCTAAAAATACACGAGTTAAAAACAAATTAACGTACACATAAGCATTTTCCTGTAGACTATCTGCTTACTTCTCCTGATTTATAATCTCCTCCGGTGACAAGACCGTGTTTCTTAAAACGTTCCCATGCTTTTATTGGGTATCCTCCATTACAGCCATATCCACACTTGTGACAGCAGAAAGTTAATTCTTCTGCAGATAATAATTGGTTGAAATCTCCGTTTGTAGCTACACATAGACGGTCAGCAAACGCTGAACTTGTAGATAATGCCTTCAAGAAAGATATTAAGTTAATAATAACAATAGCAAAAAAATAATATAAAATAATAATATTAATAATTTTATTGATATTGTACTTTCTTCTCAAATTAACTTATAATGTGTTTTATGTAATATAAATAGATATACCCAACACGATCCACAATTTCCTTGGTCTCGGACTTTTCCAATAGTAGTACAATGTTTCCACTTTTTCCTCGAGTCAAATTTCCTTGGAATTCTGCCGAGCAGATTATCGTATTCCTTGTCTTCTGATTTGTACATGTTGTAATTAAGTTTGCTTGGAATTTGTACACCTTTGGATCCCAAAAGTTTTAAAATGTGTTCTTTCGGTGTAGATGGATCAAAGTTGATACCAGCCTAATATTAAAGTAGATAAATAAAAACGACATAATTCAATACTTATATAAATATTATTATAATGAGTTAAACATTTTTAATTTTAAATATATTGGGTGTAAGAAAAGCAAAATAATATAATAATAATATATTATTATTAAACTTTTAGTGATTACATTATTCAATCATTGTATATGTATTATATAATGAATAAATATTATTTAGAACGACACTTAAATAATATTATTCGTATTTGGAATGACTTATTGTGGTAGTCATCTATTATGTTAAATTTTTTATAATGTAGGACCTATTTGACATTATTGACTAGCGGTTAGTCTATTTATGATGAATAATGAACACAGCTTAATAAAATAAATATTTTCATTTATATATTAGTAATCTTTCTATCTCATGAAATTATTAAAAATAAAAGACGTAAATTTTAAAATATTAAAGTTAAGTACCTATGTGAAATATAATTAGTAATAAGTTTATTATAATATATCGTAAGTATTCATCAATTCATAATTATAAATACGTACTTATACGTTTTATTTTATTATAAATTGGCAAATAGCCAATACTAATATTATATACTATAATATACTATATACTATAGTATACTATATTATACTATACTATATACTATATTATTATACTTATAATAAGCTTATTATAAGTTCTTAATTTTAAGCTAAATTAGTTTTTAGATATTCAATTTACTAATCAAGAATAAAAAGTGATAAATATGTGATCCAACAAAATAATTGACTTAGCAGAAAATAATCTTAACGCATAATGTTTAATATAGGTACCAAATCTAAATATGTCTAAAAATATAAAATATATGATGTAAAACTTGCCTTCCATGTTGTTGCTTTTTCGTTGATTTTGTTGATATAGTCGTTTTCCAAAAAGTATGCTTGTTCTGTCATATAGACACTGAACAAAATTACAGACAATAAAATTAATACTCTAGCCATTGTTGAAATTGTTTTGTTAAAATATATTAAAAAACAAAATTAATTTTAACGTTACCAGTCAGTGGCAGACTGCTGGTACAACCGTATAATGAGTTTAATTTTTCAAATATCCACCGTTTATATACTATCATACGCGTCTCGGAATACTCGAATGAAATATTTTCAAGTGTTATTATTATAAATCATACAAATACATTTTTTTATTTAAATAATTGCCTTTGATACACTCAGAGCTTTATCAAACGACTATATGAATTTTGGTACCTAATCTATAAGTTATTGTCAAATAAATAAACATTCATAGATATATCTGAAATTAACATAAACTATTAGAAAAAAGTTACGAATAATAACCACTTTGCAAAATATTATAGTTAACACGTCCAATACGAGCTATGGTATATTATGTTATTAGAAATCTATACATTAATATAGGTAATATTTTAAAACAATACGTTCGCATATTGTTTCATTATTTAACTTATGTTTAAAACTTAAATTGATAATAAATTGCCCTCCTCCGTCTCATTCATTAAAAAAACCTAAATTAAATATTTTCGATATATTTTTTTTTCGAAAAAAAACTCAAAAATTACGGTACTGTTATCTGTATACAATTTCAAAAATCTCCAATTTTTTTTTTTGACAGAAATAATTATTAAAATACTTTTTATACGGTTTTATAGTGGCACGTGGTATTGCGGCTATTACATTTTAACCACAGTACAACCTAAAAATTATGAAGAACTTTGTATTAAAATGTTCTTGTTTTTTATTTAAAAGAAAAAGAAATGTAACAAAGTAAATAGAAAATACTTAAAATGTCTAGAAATAGCTCACTAAGAACCAATGCAATTAAATCATGTCTAGAAAATGTTAATAAAATATTATAATCACTGGAATGAGATAACATGCTAATTCTGCCCATCGTGACCAGTTCTACTATTAGTTATTACTATTTTTATATGGCAGGAAACGTGTATAGATGCGCAGAAGAATCAATTTTCATTAAAACGTGGCATGTTCTCTCGCTTGACAGAATATTGTAACATTTTTCAATTATTTTTAATATTATGGACATTTTAGTACCCCCTCTCTCCGAGTACAAAAACAAACAATTTTCTACCATAAACCGAAATATTTTAGATCACACATGAGCACGTGTTTCTATAAGCTATAAAATATCGTGATTATCTGCTCTTAAAGAAAATCATATTATGAGTACGACAGTTACCTCGACTGCGGTATAAATTATCAGCAATCACGGTTATCATTGTAAATGGAAATACAGTACACCAAGTACTAGCACAATATCATATCAACTTTATTATTCACAGGTTTCTTGTAACTTTAAATATTTAGTAGAGATTTAGTCATAAGTTTCAACTGTATATCGTATATGTGTGTAATCAGGGGCGGCTCCAGGGGGGGACCTAGGGGCCGCCCCCCCCAAGTCCGTATTTATAAAACAATTATATTGTTAACAAAAAATGCATATTATAATATTGTCATAATATGGACTATATGAGCCATAGAGCTTACGATGGTGTATACGATGTACCTGCTGGCTGCTATCTATTCTTACGAAGAACCAATAAGGCTATAAATAAACTATATTAATAAAAAATATACTATAGTATGATACTATGATATTATTATTTTATTGCCTACTTAATGTTTATAACAAAATAAATATTCTAGATCAAATAGATCATATTATTGATAATTTCGCCAATTTAAAAAATAGACGTCTTGAATTTGTGTTGTAAACATTGTTGTCTTTTTGTTATAAGATTTTGTGAAATTATAACTTGCCCCCCCCTAACCTAGGCTCTGGAGCCGCCCCTGTGTGTAATTTTATATAATATCTAAGTAGTAGGTAATATTACATGGAATATTTAATTGGATAATATAATAATAATAATTGTTCATGTTTATCAATTATTATTAATTTATTTTGAATGTTTTGCTAAACCAAATTAGTATTCTCGATTGCGATGCTATTGTAAAGTGCTCCATAATAAAGTGAAACTGTAAACATTTTGTGTTATACGAATAATTTTTAGTAAAAGTTTGTCTTGTTGCAGTAAGTTTGCATATTATATTATTTATGTCGATATTTTAAATTTCAATGAGCCTCTTGCCTCATAATCTCACTGGTGGCGTGCAAAGTGTTCTGAAATATAATATAATATAATTGAAAACAAATTATTATAACAATAATAACTTATCGTTAACATTTTATATGATTTGAATATAACACTTTTAGAGTTAGATGTAGAAGCTAAATTAACAGCCGTTGAAAATAAAATTATAAATAAAACGCTTACTAATATTCGATAATAGTATAATAATCACGTACCTACTTCATACTTGTGTTCCCAATAAGTGTGAGTCACAACAACGTTTATTTATTATTGCTGTATTTATTGATGTTATAACTGATTGTCGATATAGGTGAAGTGTTGGCGTCAGTACTACAAGGACCTAATTTTTTTTTATAACGTTATATATTTTATTTAATGCATATTTTTAATTTATATTATATTATATAATATTATATTGCATATATTTTAACTATAGAATAAAATATATTTAGTAATATTTAAGTATGGAGTTTTGGTAAAGTTTTGCATTTATACTTATTAAAAAAAAAAAAAAAATAGTTCTATAATATTATGAGTAATAACTAATAAAATGTACATATTCCTATAACATTAGAAAAAATCTAGTAATTCATAACATAATACAGAAGAATATAATAATAAAAAAATAAATGTTATATAATGGCTAAAGCCTTCGATACAGTGGATCACTATAAACTTCTAAATAAAACTCAGAACATAGGCATAACTGGATCGGCCTTGTCTCTCATTAAATCCTATCTAGAAAACAGAAAACAGAGGGTAAAAATAAACAGTACTATTTCTAATGAAAATACTATAAAATGCGGAGTACCTCAAGGTACTACACTATCTCCGGTTCTCTTTAACATCCATTTAAACGATATAAAATTACTTAAGTTAAATAGCAAAATAGTGTGTTATGCAGACGACACCGTACTGATCTGTGTTGGTAGCTCTTGGAATGAAGTATTAAAAAACATTGAAGTCGATCTTAAATCTATCCATAATTGGTTGAGCGATAACAGTTTATTTCTAAATCTCAATAAATCAACCATCTTACTCCACTCACTGTCTGAGCAAACTTTACCACCCATACACAATATAAAAATCCACGAATCGAACTGTAATACATTAGATAGCTGTGATTGTAACTCGGTTAGTATTGTCAAAAACTGTAAGTATTTAGGCATAGAAATGTGCTCTGATATGAAATGGATAAACCAGATTACATCCGTCACAAATAAACTAAAAAAAATGATATACATAATGAAAGAATTACGTGAAATATTGCCTTTCAAAGACATCAGAACTATATACCTAACACTATTCGAGTCAATAATATCGTATGGCATAATCGGATGGGGTGGTGCCTACAACAACGCCCTTCTAACGCTCCAGAAATGCCAAAACACTATACTCAGGGTCGCATACAAAAAAAATTGGAGATTTCCAACCGAAAAACTATTCGAAGACTTTAATGTCCTCAATATAGAACTCTTATACCTAAAAACAATCACCATATATCTGAAAAAACATAATCAGTTGGATTCTATAAACCATGGGGTGAACACCAGGTATGCAGCTAGTAATTTTTCCTTAGATTGGCCCTCTAAAACTAGTTGCCGAAAAGTTTATTATTTTTTGGGCAAACAGATACTTAACTTGATGCCCAATGATATGGTTACATTACCGTTACCCATATTCAAAAAAAAAATTAACCACTGGTTACGATATGAATATGTGTGTAAAACTAAAAATTGTATGTAACATTCTAATTCACCACTTATTTTAGTGATTTAATGTGATTTATTTATGAAAAACTCATTATCTGTATTTTAAAAATGTAACATGTACCTTAAAACATTAATAATTATTTGTAATCTAAGATAACCCATGGGCCTCCACACGAGTTTTTTTCTCAGTGAGGCCCATTAATCTGTTGATATTAATTTAAATAAAAAAAAAAAATAAAAAATAATAAATTATATCTGCGTTACACAGTTAATTTTTGTTGAACATTGAAAGATTTTTAATATTTAAATAAGTACCTATATTAACTTAAAAGTTTATTTGTGTTTTTATTTGCTTATAATTTTATCTACTTAATTTATGGGCACGGGAATAAATAAAAAATGTTGGCTTTTTAAATCAACTAGGTAATCATTTGGAGGAAGGCTAATTGTCAACTAAGGGCCTGCAATTGCTATAACTCGCCTTATTTGCGTCAATATGACAATATAATATTGTCGCTGTGATATATTCATGTGTTTTAATCACATTTCTTTTTACTTTATAGGAAATTGAAATCAAGCAGTGCGGTTCGAGTTCGGCGCTACTGGTCACTTCGTACCTAATACTACTAAGTATGGTAACTGCCATATGGATAACGTGATCATCGTACTTCGTCGGCTGAACGATAAATTCCTCAGCGCCTACGGTTTTACGAAAAACTTATAAGTGTATGATAATTGTTATAATTTTTTCTTCTTTTTTTTGTATAAGATCTTTTAAACGGTTTTTTAATTTATATTATTATATTATTCATTTAATGGCCAGCGCTCGAATTTATATAAGTGCCCCGCTAAATTGTTGTAATAATAGTATTTGGCCTACATACTGATACATTTCACATATTCACAACATCGTGTATGAATTGTATATATTTTATTTATATATATAATATAATATATATGTGTGTGTGTATAATGGACATTCCGTTATATATGCATATATATATTATTATATAATATGTATATAACATAACTATACCAAAATATTTTTGTACGTCAAAAATTATTATGTACCTACTAACTTGGGAATGAATTTAATATGATAATTGATAATGATATATAGAAAAAAATAGACAATAATTTGTTGGTAATGTGCAATCGTATTGACTATAATAATAATAATATATAATATATTTATATACAACACATATTATAGATAATATTATTATGAATTATGATAATCATATTTCGCCCGGCGCGGTTCAATGTTCAGTATGATAATATACAATAATATATTATACAGTCAAGTGGGTTCCAAGCAGTTCCAAGTGTATTTTCATTAAAAAAATTTAACAGAAAATTAATTGGCTTCGATTACAATATATTATGTGATAAAATTATATAATTTAAGTCGAACCGCAGTAGAGTTACCCCCTCCACCGTATCGTTACGTTCTTAAATTCTAAGAATTTTCCGAGCACTCTTACTCAGACGTTTCGCTCCCACAATAATATTCGAGTGTCGTAACGATATATTTTTTTTCCATAAACACGACAAATCAATTGGTTACGTAAACGAAAGGAAAAACAAATACACTGTAGTGTCATCTGGGCAATAAATTAACCGAAATAAGATATTAGATTTAAATAATTTAACATCTTGTTTTCGAATTGTTAACGATTTCATCAAATCTTACGAATTTTTATCGAAGTCTGCTACTATTGTTATTTATACCTAAATATATTATTATACGCCCATTTCGTGTGCAAATGTTTAATAATTTATAAATAAATAAAAATAGAAAATACATTTTACCCGCGGAACCCCCTGTATTCTATAATATATTAACATATTATCTACTAGTGAATTTATGTAGTTCGGAATTATTAAAATATATACGCTATTGTGTTTTTTATCGTTAAAAAAATGTGTCGTTTGTTTTTGTGCATTATACAATACTATAATTATCATTATTATTATTATTATTATTATTATTATTATTATATAGGTACGTGTATATAAATAATAGTATATATTTAACTATTTAATTATTGTTAGAGTCGTTTAAGTATATATATATATTTATATATATGTGTGTATTTAATTCGGTTCACACAAATGCAATTGTTTTTTTTTTTAATGTTGAATTCTCAGTATTGTATTCTTCTTTTCATCGCAAATTTTATATTTATTTTTGAAATCGTATATTATTACAAATTAATGTAATTCATTTTTTTTATTAGCAAAAATTTGTATAAAGTAAACAAATTGTATCTCATCAGATTTATATCGTTCTAAAATTTCGAATCGTGCCATACTATAAAAGTGATTTTTATACGAGTATGATAATATTATTAAGCCGTTATTTAAACACATATTGCTTCTTTTCGCGAGTCGATTTTAAATCTTTACTGCACAATAAAAAAACACGCTAATATTATGGTTTCCTTGTTAATTGAAGTATAATTTAATTACATCATACTATCATAAAATTAAAATAAATTATTAATTCGTGTTAAATAAAATATTATATCACGTGATATTCTTTACATATTATAATATAAAACGCACATATAGCAAAATGCTACACTTTAATAGCACCGCCAATCTTCTTTTCGGTTTTATGTATCATGTATTCATGTTTAATATTTAATATTATTATTATGACAATACCTATATTACTACGGTTTAAGAATTTTCAAATGGGTTAGCGATGTTGGCAGTTTATTGTTGCACCAATGTCGTATACTTACTCCAAGCATAATGTCCGTGTAAAATGTTTTGAATTTGATTTTAATTCTAAAACAGATTTAACGTTTTATTTGTTTGATATTTTAAACAGTAGTTTATAGTCTAAATCTAAATCATAATCGGCAATTGTTATTAAAAAAAAAAAAAAAAAAAAAAAAAAATTCAAAAAGGGTAGGCATAGGTATTTTTTGACCTAGTATTAGTCAATTAGAAAATTTTTTATTAGAGTTTATCGCTATTCAAACATTATTATCGTTTACAAAACACGTTTTGTATTAGTTTGATAGGCAAATATTTGGTTTCCTATCCCAGATAATAGATAATTTTTTTGTTTAATTTAAAATGTTAACTTGATTTATAAATACAACTGAAAAATTTGGGGTGGGGATTTTTTTTGTTGGTAGGTTGACCTGTCAGTCGTAATTTTTTTTTTTTAAATATAAATAATTGTTAATTTCTAGGCTTAACGATTTAGAATAATTATTATTATAGAACTTAATGTTTTAATAACTCAACATGGAATGTTCATTATTGTACGAACGTCTACTATTTTTAAGCATATACGTACATACATGCATTCAAACATATGTATAACTCATGTCTTCCAGTAACATATTATGTTAATGTAAAAATTTTACAAAAAGAACATAAAATCGCTGTCAGTTCTTTCAGTTTTTTTGTAACAAAATTATTTATTATAATCATATAATCATTATTACATCGTCTTTGTTTGTTATACCTATCCTATACATACACACACACACACACACACACACACACACACACACACACACATGACACATACAAACAACGGGACACTAAACTTTAAACTAATAAAGGTAAACTTTATGTCTAACATGTAGAACATCCATGTACCTACCTAAAATATATGGTGATAGTTTGTAAGGATTGTTTAAAAAAAAAAAAGAATATTTAATCGATTCAGAATAAACACTTTTATTATAATAGTGAATAGTAACACATTGTAATAATACAAATTTAAACACTAAAATGATTATAATATTCTTAAATAAATATATAAAAATATATGTCAAAATGGAGTTCCAAGAAGTTTTAGCTAAATTATTTTTAAAAAATTCTGTTTTAGTAGGAACAGAATTTAATTAATTGTACACATTTTGTATTACATTGTCTAAATAAAATTTCCAAAGTAAAATATTTTTTTTTGGCAAATACTACATGAAATTTTGATAGTTATTGTTTTTTTTATTTTATATTATGTAATATATTAACACAAATAATAACGCAGTATTTGTTTAAATCGATTTTTTTGTTATTTAATGTTTATTCATATTTACATACGTATAATGCAGTAACTTTATATTTTCGAATTAAAAAAAAAAGTGAGTTTTCTAATAATACGTTCATATTTTCAGAAATGGGATCTAATAGACCCATGCAACTATGAATGTTTGAAAAGAAGAACGCGAATGCTTAATAATGCGAGACGTTGCCCGCTGGCCGGCCACTGCACATAGTTTTATGTACCTACTTTTCTGTTTTATTTGTTTGCACTTTGCATGGGTTGTATACAATTTAAACATTGCAATATGACGGGGAACTGAATTCAATACGGAACACTTATAAAGTTATAACTGTATTTATTCGTCGAATGAAGTAAGTACATATTGATATTATATCTATTATAGGAATCTAATACAATTAATTCATAATATTCTTGAACCGCTTATCCTGCAGCGATTGAGCCTTAGTGATGGAACTGTGTGTGTGTTTTTTTTAATGCTCTCGACGCATTATTATTTAAATGACTCAAAGGAATTTATAAATATGTTTAACAAATACACACACACACACACACACACATGACACATACAAACAATGGGACACTAGCTAATGCAAAAAAAAAGTTGGGCTACCTATTATACGGGTACGCCTGAAAGTAATTACTAATTGTGTCGATGTACTCATCACCTTATAGCTTCTAGACTTTTTATTGAAAAAAACTACAATGTCGCTCTATTGTATAATATATTTTATGTGTATAAACATCGAATGTACTTCGTCATTGCAGAGTATCTACTTACTTTTAAGTCAGTGCGTAACGGATTCTTTAAGCCATTAAATTCGAATTAAATGAAAAATTACCTATGGTACAATGTATTGTATTAATGAATGTAACAGTGTGTCATTCACTATTAATTATTCAAACGGATATTATTATATTTTGTTATCATTTATTTATATTATTAATTAATAATAAGTAAAAAGTAAAATATTGTAAGCTAATTATTGACAAAAACGTCAGTCGTACACTCGTACACGCTGTGGTGCAATTATTTGTTTATGGCAATTCTGTGTACAAATTGTGACTTTTGTTATGTTTTTAAACATTTAAATTTGCTAAGTTCCTTCATGATAATTTCCTTTATTTTTAGACATCTCATTTGTGTAAGGCGCTAAGGTCAGCTAAGGGCTTCTATATTATATTATGTGTTTATAAAAGTTTTAAAGTCATGGTCTTGTATTTTTTTTTATATTCGAATTAAAAATGATGTTACATTTTTATAACACATACCTATTAATATACTTATATTAATTGTGTAATACATATTTAATTCATGCCATTCATAGTGTACAATTACAATAATGTTAATAAATTGTTGTATCTAAACCGCAGTTATTAACATTTCAACAAGTTATATTTTAATTATTTAAATAATAGTGCATTGTTTCTGCAGGCTAATTGAAACTATTTTAAAAGTAAGGGGTGTAACCGCATACTCTGGCCACAGCTCCTCACAAAAAAATTACATATTTATAACTACTTTTTGCATGCGAAAAACCATTTTGAGCGCAGATGGTTTTTTCGTGATTCGATAATATTATGCTCCGCTGAGATGTTTAAGTGTAGTTTATGTGAAAAGGCTTTCGTTATGAGGTCGAGGTGTAATGTATTAAGAAATATTAAAAATCATAAAGAGATCGACATTTTATGTTTCGATTGCAGCTATAATACAGGTTATTATACTCATCGAGATCATCTGACTATAAGCACATACAAAAAGAGCACGCAGTTATGCTTATTAGAAAATAATAATAATAATAAAATTAAAAACATTTTTAAGTATTAATATTAAATTTATTTAATTTCCAGTTGAACTATTCCTCGTCGAATGAGTGTCGGTGAAGCGAACAGCGGATGAATGATATCAAATGTTTCGTTACCACCCGTATTTAAGTATTGTAAATTCTCTTCCTCAGAAATAGTCCGTGTCCTTATATATCATATGTACGAAAATATAATAGATTATACTGTATTTTATATGATAACTTATTCGTATTCTGTTATTACAACGGCAACGTATGCAAAATACTGATGATTTTATCCATTGCAACAGGTTATTAAAAAAAATTATTTATTATATTATCTTTATAGTCTTATAGTTTGTTAACGGATAGAATTCGGAAAATTTATTATACTCAAAATGAAATCGCGGGTGGTAAGTTTTTACTATGGATGATTTAGATGACGTGTCCGTGCCATCACCAATCAAAAATAAACATGCTTCGCTCTGGAAGCGCACCAAACGGTTTTTTAGGCAAATAATTATCTGCGTTTGACAGAGTATACTTGTCTTATACGTATATAATAGCAACTAAAAAACGTACGTTTTACATGAATAAACGTTTTTTGTTATATTTTATTTAATTGGTTATTATTTTATGCATTATTTATGCATTTTGTGCATTAGTTAACGTCAAAATATTAATCTATATCTATCTACGGAAATTATGTGAAAATTATTACTGTATTATCATATAGGTACTTTTGGTTTTTTTGTAACTGGTGTAAAAAAATCATAATGAACGTTATATCTAATATTCAAACTTTTCTACAAAGGAAAAAAAATTAAATTATTGCGATATTCTGCGAAATATGATGTATGTAATAATGTCCACTGCGTATTTGGTTTCGTGCGTTGTAATTGCTCAGAGTTTAGCAATGCAAAATGTTTATATTTTTATCATGTTTGTTGTATTCTATAAAAAAGGGTTCAGACATATTAAATTTTCAACAAAATATTTCCATTTTAAGAAAATAATCGAAATTGAACGTAATTCTAAGTGGCTTTTTGGAGTAGGACGAGTAGGTAGACCTACCTAGTACCTACCTACTTACGTTTAAAACAAACATAATATAGACACACTTCACGTACAACAAGAAATCAATTTTGTTATTTAATCACTTGAAAAGAAAAGAAAGCTTAGTAATGTGCTTTGGCTCTACGAGTTACTTAATTCTTAAAACAGCTGTCTTGAGGTATTGCCATATTGGGTTAAATACCCTCGTGTTGTTAATACATTCGTGATGTGTCATAAACAGTTTATATACATCTACTTAATATGCTAAAATTATAGATAATAAATAGTCACTTTGCTCCGATTAGACTGATAACTAGAATGTTAACTGCAGGTATTTCAAAAGAACATTTTGATTTTTTTCAATGATGAATTAACTATACTATACTGTATTGTGCACTTGTGCCCATTATATGGTGTATAATATTAATAAAAATAAAATATTATTATTTTAACAATTTTAAATTAAATACTAATTGTAGTTTTACATGATTCACGGGGAGCGTTCCGTTTTAGTGCCAATATAATAAATAAATAAATAGGTAATAAATATAAAATAATATTTATTTCATCAAATAATAATTAACTATAAAAAAGCATAGAATAAGTGTACATGATATCCCTCTAATAAGAGTAGGAAAAAGATTATAAAGGTTTGTATTAGGTACCTTAAAAATAATTATAATATATAAGTTAACGTCATTATTTACACATTATACTAAAATATTATCAGTTTAATTTTTCTTTAATAATTTGTTAGTATTTTTAATTTTTTTCAAATTAATATTTAATTTTCTACAAAGATCTTTTCCTAATTCTTATTGTATTGTGTTCATTTTTCAAAATTGTTTATTAACTTTTATAATATTTAAATAAAATTACCTAATATTATTTGCATTATAGAAAATTATATACGACAACGCTATCTAGCGGTGGAATTATTAAATGTCATAAACTCTTTGTCTAATTGTATTTTGGTTGCTCGAATAGTTCAAAATAATCGCATTAGATTATTAGACGAATCTGCAACAATGTATTGAATATTGATGGTTACCCATGAGCCAAGAAGTATTATACATCATCAGTTAGTTTAAATTTTAATAAAATTAATTTTACCGTAACCAAGGTATAATTTTGGATACATTAAATCCAGTTGGTATGTACAATTAATTCATATATTTTAATATAAAATGTCTACACTACTTCGTAATTGTTTTCAAAACGATTACAATTTTAATATATTTGAATACCTAAGGGCTATGACATAGATAACAATTACCAAAAAGATTTATGTCAGTCTTTGTTGAAGTTTTTCACTCATTAAATAATATAATGACTGTTTATCATATTATATATTTATAATATATTAATCAAAAAATATAAATAGTGTGCTAAAAGTCCTGTATTACTATCTAATAGTACTTGAAGAAACTATCTGTAAGTTCACTTTCTAATCTTTGTTTAAAATTATTTCATTTTTTTTACATAGTAGGTAACAATATCATGTCAATGGACCCACAGGTTGTTTTAATTTTCTCTTCTAGGCCTATTTTTCATTAACACAAAGACTTTTGAATTTGCTGTATTTTTAACTTGATTTTAATGTGATTCTGTGTCAACTGTTTGTTTTTTATTTATATACATATACAGTTGTAATCGTTGAGCTGTACCTATTTATTTAAATATTAGAAGCTATTAAATTTAAAAAAAAATTACTCTTTTGGCAAATTAATTTATCAATATTGTGATTTTTTAACAGTTAAATTAGAATTTTCTTATTATAGATTATTAATGAAAAACTACATTTAAATGAATTGATATCAGTCTGACATAGATAGGTATGTACTCTGTTAGGTATTTAGGGTAATAAAATACTTTTGGGACAGGTTGTATATTTAACCATCAAAGATTAGTAAGTTATAAATGTCAATGATAATAGTTTCAATAAAATTATTTTATATGATATTTACTTGAAAATTAATTTATTAATATTAATCTTAAGCTTAACATTTGGACTGGTTATGGTATCCACTTTTCCAGCCCTATTAGTTCGTGCCAATTGCTGACTGATACATAATACTGAAAATGAACTTACTAAACTTTTGGTCACTCGGGTAACTGTCAATGCAGTGTTGTATTTAATTTACATTTTGTTTCATTTTTCATCTAATATGGTAGTTATTTTGAACTATTCAGAGCATCTGGGATTTAAGAATAAACGATAGTAAGTTTATGGCTAGAAATACTTAACTCACTAGATGGCGTTATTGTATATGATTTTAGTTATGATGCAAAAAATGTATAATTTTATTTTTACCTTTATCAGTATAAATAATTATTAACATTTTATTATTATGATGGTCACACAGTGAATAATTTTCAATTTTTAATTTTTTCTTATTGTCAAAAAATAAAAAAAAAATATTAATTATTATGAATTTTTGAGTCAATATCACTTTGTTGTAAAACATTCTCATTGTTAATGATATAAATAAGTAAATATTATCAATGAATTAATATTTTCTACATGTTATATTTTAAAAATATCATTGATTCTATAATTTATAATATATTATAAAAATCAATGCTTATAGTAAAAATTTTAAGTCCCTACAAATAATGTTTTTTGAATTATAACAAAATAATGAATGTCATATTATTGATAGTTAAATATATAATTTTGTTAAAAAATGGAAATTTAAATGTCCATAAAAAAAATTACTTTTATATATTTTTTGGTTTCAATATTAACTATTTATAATAATAAAATATAAATAATATAATCTACGATATTACGATTCGAAATAAGAGTTGACGCCCGATTGTTATCCAAAGTGACCTCATCTTTTTCTTTTTTTGTATCTTGATTTCGGGTTGTAAAAAGTAGTTATAAAAAATACTGTTTTTTGTGGTTATTAAAACTAAATAAATATTCCTATTGCATCTAACGTATTTTAAATACTAACTAATAGATTATAAATAAAATACTATAGCACAGTAGAACAATACAGTTCTTCATACGAGTCAATAATATTTATCACGAATATTCACTTTTCTAGCCCATTAAATATATAAAAAAGCTGATAAGCTGCAAAATCGCAAACAAAAAAGTATTTAGTTTTGAATTTATAAAAATAATAAGTTATAAAAATCAACCTGTGTATAACAAATAACAATGACTATAATTTTTTTTTTATTGTATCTATGTCTTTTATTATTCGACTATATATTGTATACCTACGACTTACGAGGTATATCATAAATGTGTATACTGTTTGGTCTGTATGTGAATCTTACTTGTAATTTTACTTTGTATAATATGTATACCATTAAGACATTTAAATGCATTATTAATTTGCTCCATAAAAATGCATTTTTAATTTTGAAATACCTATGCTAATTAAATTATTATATGAGTTAACCCGTCGATGGCACACATATAGTTCGTAACATGATTGCTACACTGTGAGCGCGGCGCTCACACTTTACTTTTTATATTATTATTAATTGATCGATTAGCTTAAAAAATCAAACCATACCTAGAAATGTGTACATTTTTATCCTTTATAAAAAAGTAAATAAACACTTTTTATGTACAGTTCATAATTTATAAAATAAAAAACTACAATCTTATTTCAAAAAATTATTTTTACTTTACATATTATGCTCGTCGTATGCTCCTTACATATTGACAGTTTGACACGGTCATTTAATCGGTAATGTCGACTTTGTCTAACGATAACTGATAGGAAACGGCAAATAGCACAATAATTTATCTTTATAAATATTTATAGACATGTTATTTGAAGGTATTTATAGTATCAGATTAATTCGATAATATTTGTGCGAATAACACTCAACAAAGTGCTATCACTGCTATCAGTGTGAGCGGCGCACTTACATGTGCACCAGCGACGGGTTAATTGACTGTATTAATAGTTTTCTGAATCATTGGTTGATATTTGTGTAATGATGTATAAAAAAATAAAATTGTAATTTTATAAAAATTTTATTTTTATTGAAGCGTTATTTTGGGAACCAATGATATGTGTTTGGTCACAATCGGAGTATTTATAATAATTGGGACGCAACAGTGCTATCTGATTTCGGCCATCACCGTTCGAAAGACGTTTGTTTTGTACGGCACTAATAACTGGCACAACCCGAAGGTGACAAATTTCGTATTTTGCGAATGTGCAATCGGGTATTCGTATGCGTAAATTATTCAGACGGGAAAACCAAAATTATTAATGTAATGTAAATTGCAATGCAATAAGCAATCGCAGTTTAGTAATTGATAATTATCGGCGATGTCGTGAAATTAAACGAATTTATAATAATCAACCAATAATTGAATATAAATATAAAATTTAATTTACCTATTATATCTAATGTTTTGCAGATGATAGGTTTTCGATGTTTTATTTTTGTTCTGCTAAAATGTAATATACATTTTACAATGTTATAGTATAAGCCGAGAAGGACGAAATGTGAGTTTATTCTTTATTCTTATACGTCGAATTTATAGTATTACACTTGAGTATTTATATATTAAATAATCATTAACACGCCAAAAGGTATGCTGTTGCATTCGTTACGGATAGAAAATTTTTTGCGATTTTATTACCTAAACGAAAATATATATTATTAAATCATCTGTCAATGTAAATATTAATATATTATTATGTTCATTTGGAATGCCCTTTACGACAAACAGTTATATTATTATTTATTTAAACAATTTTATATAAAAAAAAAAGGTATTGGAAATGTCTACAAATATTTCAAGTATTGAAAAGATGATGGTTTTGTATGGCAACAATTTTATTGAAAAATTTAAAGTTTATAATACCCAGATAAAAGACGGTTCGTTTTAATACTTCAACATGAATGCGGCTTTCAGGTAAGACAATACGAATTAAAAAATTAATACTATTTAGTTATTATGATACATAAAAGAAGGAAATTATGTACAGGTGCTTTTTATTGGTAAAACACAGCTTCATACAATGTTACTTTGTTACCGGATTTCAAGGGCGGATACAAGGGGGGGGGGCAATCCCCGTTCACAAAATAAAGTATCATTTATTCCAACAAAGTTTTTTTTTTTAAATAGATGATGACTTTTTTTTAGTTGATAACTAACAAATTGCCCCCCCCCCCGTTTAGGACCACTGTACCCGCCATTGTAAGATTTTCAACTATACGATTGCATATATAGTTTTAAACCTAATTTCCAATTTTATTTTTAATTAGGTACCTATATGGTACAATTAATAAATTTCACAACGTTCCATAAAATTTCATATTTAGTTGTGTTAATATTTTTTCTTAAAGGTACTCATATTTTTTAAATCCATCTATAAACCATATCGCAAAAAAGGACAAACGTACGCAATTGTGTTCTATTTGGTACAATCGTATAGCCAAGGATCTAATGTTTTTCCATAGTGATGGTCGATTGAAATATTCCTAATAGAAATTGAGATATATAATATATATACCTATATCGATAGTTTTTTAATAAGTGAATATTGATAACTATATATACCAGTTGAATATTGATGTGTCTATACTTTTTTTTTCTGATAGAAAACTTAACAAGACAAATATAAAACAATATAAACTATTGTGATATATATATATATATATATTATATTATGTAAGCATAAGTTTTTTTAGAACTGTGTTTGTACTGCCACCTCGATTAATCTACTCCGATTTGATTGAACTGACAAGATACAATCAGTTAGTTTATTGCTTCGATAAAGTATAATATTATATTGCAAATCATTGTTTAAAACTTTAAAAATGTATTTGGTTGGTATTAAGTTCCACGCGCCCTATATGCTGAACGTATAATATACTAAAAAGTAAAAAGTAAAATTACGATCAGAGATCTTAAATTGCGGTTTTCTGTTTTGTGTTAATACCTATAGTGTGTATAATAATATTATTCTAAAGTTTTGACTTTAACGCATTAACTGCTTAAACGTTAAAATAACAAGAGTTAGGTTAGGTGAACTAACGCAATACAAACTCAAAGAATAATTAAACGTACACATTTTCAGACAACAAAATTGCGTCTACTGCTACGACATATAATACGCAAACTTCTAATTGTTTTGAGTTGGTTGTACTATTAGTATCATTTTTAATTGGTTGTGAGCACGACGATTTTGTTTGGCTGAAAATGTGTAATTGTATAGAAAAAATACACGAAGAAAACGGTGAGTACAATCTGTTGAAATATTTTATTTTAATGCTTTGAAAATCGTAAATACTAAATTGCCAGCTGTTGAACTAGTAGAATACTATAAACTATAATATAAACATTATAAGGTACTAGTAATTAATTTAACGAATATTAAGTATATTGAGAATATATATTATCAGAAACACTTTAAAATTTAGATAGATAGGTAGTAAACACTTATGACTTATCTCAAAGTTTGGAGATACGATGCGGAACGTTGGATTTAAAACATAATGAAAATGAAACTTTCTTGAGATGATCAACTCGTTAGTTAGAATTTTAAAAGTTTTTATAAAGACCAGGTGTTGTTTTTAAAAAACCATAATTATGTTCTTACGTTAAAATGTACTTTTCACGTAGAATATCTTATTGTATTATTAAAAAAATTCGTACTATATGACTAGTATATGTGAATGCGATCAAAGAGCTGTATACCGATTACATTAAACCTGATGGATTGGTTGAAAGAACAGCATTTTACAGTGAACCGGAATATATTAATAAAACATTTGTTTAGGAAGCATACAAAAATAGAATAGACAAGTTGATCAGTACTGAGACAAAATGTACTCTTGTAGGAACTGGGAAAATAAAATATTCAGCGAGAGTGATTATTTGAAAGCACTATTTTAAGAATATTTAAAAAATATGTTTATGATTACATTTTTATAAAAAGGTTTTATTGAGATTTTTGTATTCTAAAAGAGATTTGAAGATTGATTCAATAGCAGGTTTAAAAATTAATTAAAACGATTTTATTAATACGTAAAACGTATAATGGATTGGTTCGTATGTTCTATTGACTATAATGATTAATGACTTAATAGTAAAGACGTAAAGTGCATAAGTAATAGGTATAATATACCTATGATAATTAAGTATTTACGTACCTATACCAATAATAACTAATGTTTTATGTACGTCACACGATATTTTTTGTTATAGGATATGCGGTTATGTTATTAGAACTTATAGGCAGTGGCGTATCCATGAGAGTTATACTCATTACTCCCCTCTTCCTTACGAAAATTGTTAAATAATACAAAAACATACTTTTTGAATTACCTACGGTTATTAATATCAAATATGTACAGATAAAACACAATAACTTAAAAATATTACAAATAATAATAATTGATAACTAATATTATATAATATCATTGACTATAAGATATAAATTATAATAATGTAAATGGAATACAGTTTAGATTAAATGCTCAGCGTCAGCGCCTCAGCGGTCACTACCTCATATTATACGCCACCACGTATCTGCATGATTCATATTATAATATAAAATATTATAATAATAATACCGATGGCTAGATTGATATCTTACAATTTTCAATTTTAGGCTCTAAGCGCATTTTAGAATTTCGATAGCATTTTTTATAATAATATTTAATTGCCCGTGTTGAATTGTTAATGCAGTTAGTCAGTCAGTAATCACTGTAGTCTGTAGTGATTATAATAGCGATACCGGAATGACTGTTGTTGTGTTGTGATTTGTATTAGCATTTAATTATTTACTTAATACCATTAGTGAATTGAGCAAAGAATTTAAGAACATTTTAAATAGATGAACATGAACTATACATATTATCGCGATTAGATGTCGCCTATAATTACCTATAGTTCGGGTTAGTTAGCAATACTCTGGCTATGTGTGTAGACTGTAAAGTGGCCTTTACTTTACAATATTGGATTTTTTTCAGTCTTACCCCCTAAATTAGTTCCAATAGATGTAAAATTAAGTAAACAAAATTTCAAGTCGATCCGTTAAGATTAACCCCTGCCCCTAAAGCTTAAAAACATGTTTTTGTTTAAATAACCATGGTTTTTTAAAATCTTTCATTGATTTCTCGTTGTAATTGTTTTATATAAGAATGCATTTAGGATATTATTTATAGTAAATTAAATTTTATATAATTCTTATTCTATACAGTTTTTTGATTAACGTAATATTTTTTAATATAATCGGTATGAAACATACAAATTTATAAATGACGAAATAATTAAATAATATTATTACAAAATGTATTAATGTATCATATAATAAACTTACTTGTTATTAAAAAAAATAATAGTCTCGATAGTTCATGAGTAAATTTGTTAAAATATAGTGTACAAAGAAAAATTAATTATAATGGTTTTAACACCGTACTTTTCGGGTATTTACGGCGATAATCTTCGACAACTTGAAGCATTACGTATTGTTTTTGCCCTTCATTTTTTGTTAAGATTGTTGTTAATACTTCTCCACGAGCTTTACCCCTCTTTCAGCCGTATCATTTGTAACGCGAAGTTAATTTACAATTTCAAGACCTTTTTGAAAGTCTTCAATTTTATCGCACATTGATGGATGTTGCTCCAAGAATGATGTTGATATTCCAAATCGAGAAAAAAATGAACTAGATTCAACGTGAATAAAATCATTTATTTCTTTTTTCATGATTTGGCGTATTCGATTAATAGATGTCCGGTTTATAATTAAATCGTTTACATGTATACCAAACGCTTCTGCAGTAGTTGTCAGTATATGAACTGCATCGCGATCACTTATTTTACACCTGTCCAATGCCATTGCAAGTTTTGGTGTTATAACATTTTTCTTACCTCTATTTTGTAATATAGGAAAGTCTGGGTATTCGGATACTTTTTCGACATCTAACGGTTGTTTTGAAATATTTTTGGCAGCATCAGAATCGCTATCAGAACTCGGAGAACAAATTACTTCGCTGTCAACAGTACTTCCTAAAATAAATTAAATTAATGCAATCATTTAAAATGGTTTGATAGACAATTACAATTTTACTAGCTAGTTCAATTTCTTCATATACGCTCTCTTTTCCGTTTTGTAACTGCTTCTAACCGATTCATTGCTCTTTCTTCAATTTTTTGTAATTGTTTTTCTTTACCGAGCACACAACAAATTCTGCCTTTTTCTCGTTGAGATAGTAGAAATTGTCGATCTATTTCGATTTTAATAATATCCAACGCATTCCTATGTGGATTGTGTAGACCCTCAACCGCTCGTTCTGCTTTTTTTTTAAATAATATTTATATTAGTGAAAAATTGTTTTTATATACTTGTATATATAACACAAGTATACCAGATGGTTCTGAGTGGCAGGATCCGGTCCTAGTAGAATTTATCGTATTCCTGTATATTATGCGTTAAATAATAATTACGAATTATAACTGATTGCTGCGGTTCTTATTTAATAGTATAATTTTTATAATTTTTTTTTTTGCGTGCCCTCCATCTTCCAATATGCATGTTCTGAAGTCGTCGAGCAACGACAAAACAGAATAGCGATTTTTGTCAGGAAGACTTAATGCATATAATCTCGCGATTGCGGTTTGATATATTTTAATGATTACTTTTTGTATATTTTTTGTACAAGGTGGAAGTGCACGTTATTTCGTTGATCGTATTATTCTTGGTTATCCGTTTATATTTATGGAATTTTTTCAACTATTTCTCAACATTATGGCATGTAGTGTAATAAACAGATTAAATACGTATTAGGTTAGGTTTAGAGATATAAACGAATATTATTTGACGCATTAGCGCCTAAAGAGTTTGTAGTTGTTTAATAATTAAGACGAAAACCCACTGTAAACTTTAATAATATTCTTGTTGTGCATAAAGTTTCTTGTATCCGTCCGTTTCACGTTTTCATAAATTGTTTCATAGAAACGACTACGGACTACGGTGTATGGTGTCTGCTACCTACAGTATTTCAGGTCGACGAGAATTGCACATAACCCACGGTCTTTTCGAGTGTATACCTATAGCGCGTGTAGTGCGTGTACGTCAATCCTGAATCCGTATGATTATAATGCTATTATGTTAAACACTTATTATACTTACTGTGATATTTTACATTTAACACTATAGAGTACTGTTTTTATTGTGCTGCTGTATGATACTACATAATATTATGATGTAATTATTTGTTATATTTTGTTTTATTACTAGCGCATAATTATTATACTATCGCCATAAATAGGTATTTGCAATCATCGATTTATATTGCTTAGGTGTATGGAATTCGTATCGTTTAAATAAATTCATCACGTTTACGAGTGTAAATTAATTAATGTACAATATTAATATATTCGTTTGACATTGAGATATTATTTTTTAAAATATATATTTAATATTTATACCTACTCAATATTATTTATTTTTCTTGCTATTCTACAATATACAGGATTTAACGACGTAAAGCAGGATTAAGGGCTTAAATTTTAAAATGAAAATTTCGGTATTGATACTTGACTTATAATGATAAATTGTTTTTATTTTATCAGCATGATTTATGGCATCGACAATATAATCTTAGCATGCGGGCCACATTGTTCGGGCAAAAGTTTCAATATTACGGGCTGGAATCGCAAAATATGTCATTTGATCTATAACCGCAGAGACTATAACAATAAAGGGATTTAAGTTCCCTACACACTATATACTTATCGTTGTGTTTGATTATAATTAAATTTTTTTGCTCCAGACCATCATTATGAATGCCTGATATAGTTGGGAAAATTTTTATTCAGACATTTATTCAAATAAAATATATGACGTGTAATCGAATAATTTCTTAAGATAAGAATATCAATATAATACCAATAGAATTATAAATTTGTAATATTATGTCGAAAAATTATATTCTCTAAGGGATTGCACCGACACTGAACCGCGAGGTGTTGGGCGTAGTGAGATAGTCACTATGGATGTGTATTCGCGATTACCAGTTAGTAGTTGTTATGAGTGTTTTTCATCTGTTGGACGACGACGATGACTCGTAGCAGTGTTGTGCTCGACGAAGGCGTGCCATATAATGGTTTTTAGAAAAGTGACTCAAACCAGTACTGATAATAATAACATTATACATATGTACCGATACAGAAATATGACGTGGTCATCGGAAATCGCGAAACAGAATATATGGCGGGTCGACGCCTGCAAAAGGACGTTTCCAGTCTCCTCCAATCCAAGGAAGTCGTGCTTTTTTGCCGTTTACAATATTTTATATATTTAGTATTATTTATTTTACCAATACCCATCACGATCGCCATTGAAAGAAGATGTGGCCGAACCGAAATGCGCAAAGGCCGTCGGAGTATATAAAAACGCTCGTAACGACTAATGACTGTATAATATGCGTATTGTAACCGTGTGCGTGTTAACGTATATGGCACGCCGATAAAAACTCACTTCTCGTCGGCAATCGATTTGCACAGTATTTAGTTTTTTCCAACACATTTATTTTGTTTTATTATTCTGTATTGGTGCTTGATGACTGAAGCCGGTACGTGACTTTTCGTCAATTTCGTGTTATAACTATATGTGCTATCGTTATGACTTATATATTATAATGTTAATTTTGGTGTTAGACACTGCGACAATTAAACGTTTACTATTAAACAATATAATATGACTGGGCGTTTTCATTATTATACTCTTTTACGGTTACTGGTAAGCAACTATAATATAAAAATTCTAGTATTCTAGTACTTTATTCCCGAAAGTTGGAAAAACTCTCATACCTAACAAATTGACAATAAAATAAAAATAAATATTACCCAATGTTAATAAAAATACGAAAAGTTGATTAATGTGGGGCGTTGATTATAATTTATAAGAGTCCTTCGTATCAAGTGTTGTGTCGAACATTTTAAACGACTCCCTTTCCACCTTTGGCCGAGCTTCAAATACTCCACTGTCCCGCATATAATATCCGCGAATTATATCGTATTATGTCATCGTATATAATATTATCGAACATTTTCTCCCTATTATTTTATTCCGTCGACATCGGACTATTGTTTTGTTTACGGCAAAAATATTTTGCTCGTATTTCGTGTTAGGTTCAAACTGTATAGTGCTGGCTGGCGTAGGAGAGCGAGTTCTTCGATGCCACTAAAACATCAGCTCCAAGCGAATTGGACCGTGTTGGAATTAAGCCAATTCTTAGACCGTGTCGCGAATGCGAACATCAAAGACAATCGCGAGTCGATAAAAAAACGTAGAAGTTCAACAACATCGATGGTGGTGAAATAATGTCTAGAATCATTTTTGAAGCAGGTCATTACATTAAAAGCGAGATAAAACATAATTTAATTTGCTCTACGTTAAAAAATCTATTTTTGTGATTTGAGTTTTCAAAATTATTAATAAATTTGCATAAACGTAAAAAAATAAATATTGCAGTACATTTGAAAACTCGGGGATAGTTTAATTGTTTTCTCCTTTTAATTTTAAACGGTTACTCGTAAAAATTCCTGCAAGTTAAAACTTTGCTCACAACTTATTATAAAGTTGTATTTTAACAGATGCTGATATGATTTTCATTGGTCTTATTTTAAGAAAGTGTTATTAGAGTTTTTCGGATGAAACATCAAACTATATTTATCACTGGGCGTGTAGTAAACATGGAAATATTTATAAGATAACTTAAAAAGGCAAAAGATAATAATATATTTTTTGGATAAATTGTTTTATCAAAGAATGATGATTATTAAAATTAAATATAAAAAATTATTTATTTATTTTAACTACAAAAAAATATTTTTTTATTTTTTTATTTATTTTCAGCATTATTAATAAACAACATATTTTTTAATGAGTTTTATTTTGGCATGTAAACATAATGTCATTTTAAAATTAAAAATATATAAATATTTAAAAACTTTTTTATGATACACAATTTATTATAATCGGTAATATATTATTGTTGAAATAGCATGATACTATCTTTATATATATATAAATATATTTTTTTATACAAATAGTTTTTTCTGCTTAAAAACAATTTGTATTTTGTCGTTTTTAATTTTAGGTACTTTTATTTCAAGTGATAAACGTTAATATTATACTCCAACACGTCACAGAAACATATTGATCAAACTAGACCAGTTTTTAGTTAGTTAAGATATGGGAAAGTATTTTCACTTTTAAGTGCTTATTATGCATTGGTTAAGTTTCGTAATGTACGGAATAGTTATAGACTGTCATCATTAATTCATTTTATTCAGCGTAAGTAAAATCCAAACTTTATAACGAAGGATTAGTTTATATAACAAGACAACTTTGTTTCCCTTACTATGGAAATCTTTATCTCTACAACTCTTTATCTTAAGTATGTACAATTTTTAAAACTTGGGATAAACTTAATGTACCATTTTTTTGTTGTGTAGGATATTTCAAAAAGTTTTATTCGTAATTTCATAAAATATTCTAGAATACGAATCGAACAAATAGTATATGTATATTATTTTTCTCCAGACTACGAGCTTACAAGGTTTATCGAATCAGTAAATACTTTGGAGTTAAAAAATAACCTTTTGATTTCATACCCATATTATATATTATTATATTCATACAATTAAAAAAAAAATTATAATACAGCAGTAATAAGTGATAAAAATAACGTCGCATTTACTGATTTTCTAGTTCTATAAATCTGTTTAAAAATAAAACTTAAATTTTAAAATTATAACACTAGTATTTTATCCTTTATGGACATAACATAAAAAGATACAAACGAATAAATCAAATAATATTCAGCATCACTTTTTCACAAGTAGCTAGTATATAAGATTTGTGTAAAAAACATGCACTACGTGCATAAGTAATTAGTTTAGTGAATTGTTTACGTTATTGTTTGTTCAACTTGAATACTTGAATATTGTCACCTTGACATGATTATTATTATTATGAATTCTTTGTCCAGAGACGACAGAGACGATGTGTGTATACTTGAGCCGTTTTCAAACCCAACTTTTTTAAGTTTGAAGGCGCTTAACCATGAAATCAACACGACAAAAATCTTTTGACTGTACATTGATAACGTTCACGGTATTCGAGATTTGATAAATTGGTTGTCAAAAAAAAAAAAATCAACGAATCTAACAAATACTACGGATGACTCAAATTCAGAGATCGTCCACTTCTCGTGCCACTTGAATGTTTATTATACTGTACACTTTGTTTATTTATCAGTAGGTACGAATGTAATACTATACATAACCGTTAGAAAGTGTGCCCGTAAATTACAAGCTCGCGGTCATTATATATAATATATTATAGGTACACTTGGACCACGAATGCTTCAAATACGATTTATTTTTGAACTATACAAAATTACACGGTATTGTGCCTAATAAGTAATAATAATTCTAGATGTTTTGAATGTGTACATTCAATTTGGACGTAGAGTGTTGGTACGGATCTTTGAAGGTTCGATTACAGTGCTATTACATAATGTTATAGTCGTAGTTTATTGTAGTTGCTGTGTGCCGTGCAGGTGCGTGTGTAAATAGATATTTAAATGTACATAGCAGTTATAAATTGAATTTGTAGCGAGAAAAAAAGGACGTATTTTCGACAAAATATTTCGAAAGCGAAAATTTGTGTATTATATCGTAGCAATAGTAATGAGAATAAAAACAATTATACTGGTTTGTAATGATTTATGAATTTTGACTCATTCGGAAAATCATTTGATCATGTACATTTCATTATCGTATAAAATGCAGAGGATTTGTTTATAAATAAAATGACGATCGGTTCGCGATTAAGTTATTTCTTGGCTTATGTTTTTTTAAGTAGGTACAATATGTATATATGTACAAGATTGTATAACATCATAGTGTATACAACTTTCCAGCGCCTTTCCCTTTGAACACTTTGCTGGTCGACAAAAACGTAGTCAAATAAACGGTAAATTTAGTTTTAGACGGGATATGTTATTCAACTCGTTATTATCGTAAGTGTTATGTGATTATCAAATAGAAATTATCCGGGGGCCAGTGAACAAAGTAAGTAAGTGTCATTCGACGATAAAGATTCGATGGCCAAAGAGAATAACTACGATGCGAATTTCTTAGTAGAAAACAGGCCGTCATTTTATCTAAAGGAAAAAAATGGTTGCCGAAATTCGTGACGAGCATAAGTTAGTGTTGTTTTTGGTTATAATTAAAAGGGGGAAAAGAATATCATACTCGAGAAGCGATACAGGTATATACCGTCGTAAACTATTGGTATATAGTGGTATAGCCTAATCTGCAGCTATATACCTACGGTCTTACCGTTTCAAAAACTTAGTCGCGTCGAAAGTTTTTCAATTTGTGAAATTGATTCCCAGTGGGGCATACACAATATGATAATTATCAACTTAAACAAAAACGGCTCATTGTTTTCAACTTTTATATATTACATTCCAATCACGTTTCTATTTCGGGGACACGTGTTTAAAAAACAAAAAAAAATCATAAATTCAAGTTTTTTATGCACTGGTATTGCTGTATAATATACACTTTATACCGAAAACATATTGTATGAGATGATATTTTAGCCCTTAGGCCGACACTTATCTTGTACACGTCGCGGTGACATATACGCATAAGGCATAACGATAAGACATAACACGCATTGCAGACGGACGAGAGCTTACAATTTACACGATATATCGTGTAGTTATTATTATAATGTATATATAATATAATAACAACGTATATTTAAATTGTATGTGTTCGATTTCTCATATTTTATTATCAAACAAACAATATTACTGGCAGGGTATGAGTAGAACTACGACAGATGGATTTAATCGGCATATTTATTCAAAAATCTATTAAATCACGCATGGTCGTCGGCCGTTGCATAGCAATTTAATTTTCATAAACATTATTCAACGACGTTACGTAATTATCAAGAGAATTATCATACGGAATAACTTCTTAAACTATTATTATATTAACGGTACCTACCTACCGTTTATTAAATTTAAATTGAATAAATAAAAATGCATAAATTCTAATCAATGCATACCGTGCATTTCACTTTCGATAGTGAACGATCAGATAATATAGTATTTTAACCTGCCCATATATGATTTATCGAGACTAAAATTAAAAAAAAAAATTCTCTTACACTTTTATAATGTATAAACAGTCGTAATAAGGCAGAATGTTTAATGAAAAATCGTTTTGTACCCTTTTGAACTGTAAATTATAAAGAATATAATGTATAATATACTTGTAGTGGCAATACGGAATAATTTATAATAATATACGTAATGCAGATCGTTTGGAAATGATTTGGGAAAAATAATGAGCGTCCAAGGACATGGGATAAACTTCGAAGTATAATTTCATGCTTTGTAAGGTTTAAAACTAATTATCAACTATTGTAACCCCTGAGGGAAATACCATCTTGGCGGGAACCGAACAATACGATGAAAATATGTGTATGCAATTGTCCCAGCTGAGAAGACGCGTGTGTTTAAAAATATAAAAACAATTGATATGAAAGTGACTGAAGCTGATAATAATTTCATTCGGACGCAAACAATATTTGAATCGAACTGTGTTCAAGTGTATCAAATAAAATTGAACAATAAAAAGTATGAAGACGTTTAATTATTTGTATTATTTATCCGTTCTAGTAAATATAATAATGTTATATTGTACATAACGCATTATATGCATACTTCTTTGTACAAAGTCGTCTATAAATCATACATGACACGGCATGGTGGCGATCGGTTTAATGTTTTTCTCTCACTTTCTCTATCAACTTTGAGTTTTTAATTCTTAGCTCATAATGCAGATATAATAAACAGTAATATATGTATATATATTATGGTGTTGTAGAATGTTATTACTGTAACTTATAACTAATAAAACTAATAATAAATTGAAATATTTGATTTATTGAATTTAATTTAATAAAATCAAAACTAGCATACTTACATAATATTATGATGAGTATTTATTTTTTATCGTAGGTATTCAATGCTATTTTTTGATCCTTTATTATTTGTTGATTGATAAATAAACCTAGTTGTTGTATTGATTTTTACAAGAGTTCATAAATAATGAAAACCTAAAGACCGAAAAATCTGAGAAAATTTTGGTAAATGTAACTGGTCAGTAACTTTAAATTTAAAATCAAATTAAAGACATAAATATTAAAAAAAATTATTTAGCTGTTAATCATTTCATCTAATATAGTTTTGTAAAATTTGTAATTTTTTTCTAATACTCACAGTACAAAATATTTTCTATAATAATAATAATACACAATGCCATAATAGTTAATATTTTACATACTATTCATGGAGCGAGCATCGTTTGCAATAGCCTGGAACGATATTTCCTCCACTAATATATTTTACTTTAATTTCTATTTTAGAAACTCGACATTTTAGAATTTTTTCATTTTTATCATCAATATGTTTGGCTTTATTAATTATATAGGTATTATATCAAAAGAATAAAAAAATCTCTACTCTGAACCCAATTTCTTAGAAATATTTCATTGCTCTTACTGATCTTATAGATATAATATAATTGTATATTATGTAACCTTACCTGTTCTAATTTTAGTAGTATTAGTCGCCCGTGCATGATTAATCCGTATTGGTGGCATATACAATTTTGTTTCTGTAAGCGATTTTTTTACGAAACTTTTGTATTCCTTTATTTCCTATTATATTCGTATAATATGAATATGTTTTTGATAAATGGTTTTAGGACAAAAACTGACTTTCCTTGTTCAATGCCAATAAGTAAATTCTCATACTTATACTCGTGTAACGAGTTAATATATATATGTCTGCTAAATTAATAACTAATTTGCAATTTTAGCTCTGAATGGTTTTAACGAATGTTTGAATAATTATATATCTAAAATATAATAAACCATTTCCGTGTGTTTTAAGTTTTGTCAATTGAAGTAATGCGAATTGCGATAAATGTATTACGACAAAATAAAATAATTTATATAATATGTTAAAACTTTCTCTTGCAATTTATAGATCATTTAGAGAAAAATTCATTCTGATACTTATATTTTATATTTTTATAATGTCATAATTCAATAATTGTAATTTATTTGTAGCTATTCTATTAGTAAAATATATTAATTGTACTACATGAAACAAAAGACATTTTGAAACAACATTTTACCACTTAAGCAGTTTATGATTTATACTATATAACTATGATACATTTTAAAATGTACTTGCACATTTTTCATTTAAACTTAATGATAACTTACAAAGAATATTTGAAACTTTAATTATGTTCAAACAAATTAAAATCACATACATTTGCTTTTAGTTCGAACATACTTTATCATGTATTACAGGAAACAAGGAAATAAGTGGAAATATTAGCTGGCAAAGTAAACTGCAATTTGTACTATTATCAATGACTGTGTTTGGTATTCAACCGATTTAATTCCCCCGAAAATATTTTATTTATAATGAGTTTAAAAGATGAACTTATCAAAATAAAAATATATTATTTTTCAAACGCAGCAAACCATTTTATTTTATAGTTTTCGATCTCGTTATCTCTAGTAATGTGTTTATTGTTTACACAAATCGGTGCATTCAAATTACTATTATTCATGTTATGAATCATATTATTTACTGGAAAATACATATTTTGTTATACTCATGATACTATTATAGATACTATTGTAGTATTATACCATTTTTGTTATCTTCTACCGAATACGAATAAGTGTTATTTTCAAATGTCCTCGAGAGCAAATTTATTTTTAAATACCTGTCGTTTTATAATATATTTGATGTGAATAAGTCAATTATACAACACTTACATATTATGATAAACTAAACAAAATACGATTGGAAAAATATTAAACACAGCAGAAAATAATTCAGATAAACTTATATAATTGTTACGTTATTACATTATTATAAATAATTTATTAAACAATGGCATTTGTTTAAATATAAATGTATTATGTAACTTAAATTGCTATACAATCAATTAAAGAAAAACCGAATAATTTTCTTAAAGTACCTTATTATTATATGAGGTACATTTTGGGTTAGTTGCACATTATTATTTAAACATAGTCAAAAATAATAAACTTGCTTGATAATATCAATAAATATGTATTTAAAGGTAGGTTAAAAATAACATTTATAAATAATATTTAAAACTTGAATAATGCGTTGTATTTGTGTGCATGCAAATTGAATATAAAATGAAAAAAGAATTATGTGCTATAATTTGTCCAATAATTAGTAATATTTATATAAACAAAAACTTTATGTCTAACATGTAGAATATCCATGTACCTACCTAAAATATATGGTGATAGTTTGTAAGGATTGTTTAAAAAAAAAAAAGAATATTTAATCGATTCAGAATAAACACTTTTATTATAATAGTGAATAGTAACACATTGTAATAATACAAATTTAAACACTAAAATGATTATAATATTCTTAAATAAATATATAAAAATATATGTCAAAATGGAGTTCCAAGAAGTTTTAGCTAAATTATTTTTAAAAAATTCTGTTTTAGTAGGAACAGAATTTAATTAATTGTACACATTTTGTATTACATTGTCTAAATAAAATTTCCAAAGTAAAATATTTTTTTTTGGCAAATACTACATGAAATTTTGATAGTTATTGTTTTTTTTATTTTATATTATGTAATATATTAACACAAATAATAACGCAGTATTTGTTTAAATCGATTTTTTTGTTATTTAATGTTTATTCATATTTACATACGTATAATGCAGTAACTTTATATTTTCGAATTAAAAAATAAAGTGAGTTTTCTAATAATACGTTCATATTTTCAGAAATGGGATCTAATAGACCCATGCAACTATGAATGTTTGAAAAGAAGAACGCGAATGCTTAATAATGCGAGACGTTGCCCGCTGGCCGGCCACTGCACATAGTTTTATGTACCTACTTTTCTGTTTTATTTGTTTGCACTTTGCATGGGTTGTATACAATTTAAACATTGCAATATGACTAGGAACTGAATTCAATACGGAACACTTATAAAGTTATAACTGTATCTATTCGTCGAATGAAGTAAGTACATATTGATATTATATCTATTATAGGAATCTAATACAATTAATTCATAATATTCTTGAACCGCTTATCCTGCAGCGATTGAGCCTTAGTGATGGAACTGTATGTGTGTTTTTTTTAATGCTCTCGACGCATTACACACACACATATATATTATATTATGTAATAGATATAAATAGTATGTATAATACTAGTTGACGAAGTGTCATCTGCCCTTAATCAAATTCTCGAATAAGTAAGTCATATGGTTTCAGACACTTGAGAGTTGAGACGTATGATTTACCGATGAAAATGTGTTGAATTTTTTTTTAATCTAATATGGACGACACTGACGATAAAACAAGCACGTAAATCATATATATATATATATATATAATGGGAGATTCCATTAAACATATTAATCGGTACCGAGTACAATAGATTTGATGAATATAACAAAATACAATAGAATATTATTGTTATTTTAAAATCGGATTGTAGAATACATTTTGTGGGTATCAAGGACGAATAAAATGAAAACCATTACGAGGGTTTTGATGATCCTCAGTAAAATTAATAACAAAAATTTGTCCAAGATTAATACATTGAGGTTGATTTAGGGAAAAATAGTGTGTTAATAGGAGCGCATAAATCGTACACGAAAAAAAATATTTCTAAATTCGTTAAAATTAAGACCTCTATATATGTAATGATAATTAATTTTTTGTATGAATAACCATTATTATAGCTAATAATAAAATAAATTATTCACGAGAAAAGCATTTATAATTTAGTATATCAATTATGCAATATTTAAAGTACACTAAAATACTAAATACACATAGAACAATATTTTTGAGTATTTTTTAATTCATTATGTCGGATTAATATCCGTAATTTACTCAGACCGTTTTAATATTTTACCTATTGTTGTAGCCATGGATTGAATTAGTCACCGACACAGAATTCGTACATTGATAACCCGTCGTGTTCCAATTCATATAATTTTTATCAAAAAACTTTTATTCCGGAAGTACATTTTTGAAAGATATTAAGTACAATAATAATATAGCAACTATAATATGTATAATACAGGTATAAAATATTTTGATAAATAATATATAGCATTTTAATAATTTTTAGTGTCTGGCACTTTGGCTGATAAAGTCATATTTTAATTATTTTTACACACAATAATATAAATCTCAATGGCATATTTAAATTTTTTTTTATGAAGAAAGTATATGTTTTTATCCAGAGCTTACTAACTTGAAGGGAAATTCTGCCTCTCTTTCATCATCTATATTAAAGTTGTGATGATTTAATAACACTATATAAACACAAAATACCTTGACAAAATGATATATAACCCGTTACCCGAGAGGTGAAATATTTTTCGCTAAAATATCATATTATACAAATCATAATTAATAGAATATACACTTATAATCATAGTCATAAACATATTTAAAACATCAAATCCTATTTTTTTTTTTTTTTTTGGCTTAACTCATCAACGACTTCATATTATTATGTCATAGTTTTTATATTTTAGTGACACGCGGATAAGGACAAATCCATATAGTTTATTCTCGCCTGTGCGCGGTCATTAGAGTCGTTAGACTATAAATATTTTAATTACCTATTGTACCTATGACGAGGTAGGTATATTTTTAGTGTTTATATTCAGAATGTCCCATATTTTTTTTTCTCGGAATCAACATTGCGCATTTGAGCAATTGATTACTATTATTGTTATTTATAAATTGTAGTCACCAGTGGTCAAAACATTTAAACGCCGACTACTTCGGACGCCCGTTTTTTTTCCGTACAATAAAAATATCTATGTACGAACAATTAATGTCGTCTTGGAATGTTGCAAAAAAAAAACTATTTGAAAAAAAATAATAATAATAAGGAGGTCTCGATCCATTAGTCATACACCCCGTGTAAATACGTTACTGATGGATTTAGATTCTTTGTTCGGGTGTATAGAGCGTATGCACGCAACTTAACGAATAACATAACAATTACCCACCAGGTAGATGAAAACTTTTAAACATTTTGTAATCTTTACAAACGTACACTGCTACAGATTTTAAGTTCTATTTACGCGATGTTTGTGGAATAAGTTTATACTAAAAAGTACATTTTTCTTTTATAAAAATGTTCGAGATAGTTGCGTGTGTGGCATGTAGCATGTAGCAGTACAGGAATATAATATTATTTAAATACACATTGCTAGTTCGGTGTGTATGTTGTAGCACTCGGGTTAAATGGAATTAGTTATCTTTTAAATTAGAAAACATCTCTGTTGGCGAATAGTACCTACTTTTATGTAATAATATGTTTCTTAGAGTTATTTCGATCTAATGATGTTGTACTTACAGTTTAAAGTTAAAAAGTAAATTTACCGAATACTAAAGTCTCGTTTCTTAATAACATGGAATTAAACTTTTCAACTTGGTAAATAATTTTTAAAATGTAAACTTTTATAATCTATATGAATAAAAGAATGCAATGAAAAGGAAAAAAATAATTAAAAACATTTTTAATAAATAATTTATTTGGTTTAAAACTTCTTTATTTTTTTTTTAAGAATTATTAGACATTTTTTTAACGAGATGATCGAAATCAATAACATCCATCGTTCAAATCACTGATCGGTACCCAAATAAAAGTAATCACAACATAATAAACATTGCGTTTCGGGTCGCATAACATTTTAGCGAACAAAATATTAATAATAATATTATAGTATTAATTACCTACATAAAACGCTATACTATTCACACATATACGATAATATTATAATCGCAATAACACATTTTACGACATGATATTATATTAATATGATGGCAGTTAAAATGGCGCACTTCTTTGCCGCGGCGTTTGTACGTAAAATATAGTAACGTAAACGGCTTTGACTTACGCGACTTACGCAACGGCGGCACTTACCTACGAGTATTACAATAACACGTAGTCCGCGGAAAAATGAATTTGACGAATTTCGTGCAATAATACAATCGAATTATATTGTTTTGCGGTATAAAACCGTATGCGAGTGACGTTGAGCAGCGCTAGGGGATGCCGAGGGGTCGGTCATTAGTGAGTTTATGCCTAGCCGTGTATTATATCATTAATAATACGATGAATAATATTGAAGCGACGCATTACCGCGCTAAATGCAAAATACACACGCTATATACAGCGAGATGTCCTCGTCCATAGCTATTAAATACGTACTGTCTTTAATTTGCAACTATGACACGGCTGTTGAAATTTGAATATTCGAATCAAAAACGATCTATACAAATGTTGGTTATCTCTGCAAACTACCTATATTTAAAGACAAATAAAATTTAACGGTTAAAATTATTATAGGTAATAAACAGAGTTCTCGAATACTTATATTGCAATAATTTTCAAAAATACCAATAAATTGTCCTAAGTTATTGGCGTTACAGAAATATTTATTCAGATAATTTTCATTTATGTGACCTAATAATATGTATAAAATCCATAGTTAAGATAAAGTACATATATAATGCATTTATATAATATTCAGTTGTATTAATAAGTTTCTTACGTGCCTTATCGATGTCGGAGATGTATTTTTGTACTTTTTTTTTATTACTGCAGTAATGACGACGAAGAAACAGCGTGTTATCTATAGGCCATTTTTTGTCTTTTGTAAAGCATTTTTATTTGCATTAAATCGTATTATAATATATTATACAGGGTGATGAGTGATTCACTAAGCATGATCACTCAGTAGATATATGGCAACTTCAATTTATTCTTATAATTATTTTAATAAATTACTTAAATTCAAATATTTTACTCATTTGCATAATATTGTATTCTATATCAGTGACACGGACAGCTTATATGATTTCCAAATTATTACTTTTAAAAACAATGCACGATAAACATTTACTAAGCATGTTCGTTTTCTTTTAGTGTCTAAAAGTTAATATCCCTTAATAATGGTTTCAGTGTCTTACATGAAATATAAAATATAATATATTTTATTTAGTCTATTATACTTATTAAGACGAAGTACCTCCATTGGGAGGTCTTTAACTCTATATTTTCAGTCATTATTGTGTCTAGTATTATCTACCAACTAAGCTCATTGTTCAACACATGTAACAGATAGCCTAACTGAAAATATTATTCAATATACTCGGATAATTTTTAAAAACGTAAAACGCCAATGTTTTAAAATTAATTAGTATACCTAATATTACCATGGTATCGTCAAATCATCATAGCCCCCATACCATTGAACTTATATATTATATTATTATCGTGGAATATTATTTTTAATATATTGTAAATAAAATTTAATGATTTGGAAACTATATACTCGTTAGAATTTTGATATACAGTGTGTAACAGGACTATTTAACAAATATAGTAACATTTGTAATGGAAGTTTGTTAAATAGTCTTGTTACACCTTATATACCTTTAATGTACATCACCTACATTTTTGAAACACAAATCGGATTAATAATTATTACAGTGAAAAATAGTGGTTTTCGTATCAACAGTATAATTTTTGATCGATACAAGACGGTTCTTATATATCATAAAAAAAAAAACTAGATATTTGAAAAAAAAAGTGGTGTTAAAGTATATATAAACTTAAAAATTCTAATGATGTAAATGCATTATTAAACGAACAAATGGGGGTGAGTATGCTTGATGAATCACTGTATATTCTGTATAATGTGTGTTATTTGGGAAATCCGTCACCGTCGATTAATTGTACGTTAGTTTCAGTCATTCAGGTGATTTAATGTCAACAAAAAAAGAAATATAATATATATATATATCAAAAACATATCGCAGACACATGATTCATTACCAGCGGACGCCGAGTCGTACGTGCGTGTTGTACAGTCCTTGCATCCCGAGAGGTAGGGAAAGTCTATAAGAACCCGGTCATCGCGTCCACCTTCACCAGTGTGATTACTACCGATAACCGTGATACATTGTATTAACATATAATATTACATTATCTGTCGGAGTAATTATCGTCGCCAGTCGAACACACAAACTTACTATGGCTCGATCATCGTCCAGTGTCACCATGAAAGTGAGTACTTACTTGACAAGTTTCAGTATAAGCCCGTCGTTTTTATAATATATTGTTGTCTATCACAAAATAGTCGAATATTGTTTTAATCATTATAAATATTATCAAATATTTTAAGCTGTTCATATATGTTTCTTTTTTTTTATATATACAAAAAATAAAATTCAACAGTGTCTTCAGCGGTTGCAATTATCTGTAGGATATTATAATTTTACATTTTTTTCGACGATTTGTCATTTCATAATATAATATATTGTCTGCTAATAATATTATAGTTTTACAAAAGAGTTAGATAAGCTATTATACGAGATTCAAAATGCTAGTGCGAGAACGGTCAATTCGAATTTTTTACCATACCATTGACGATGTAATATGCTATAATGTTTCCGCCCGCACGAGGGCAATGAATCGACAACATGTATGTCAAAAATAATAATACGTTTATCGATGGGCAATGATATAATAATAAGCTAATCAAGGTCGCGGGCGTTTTATAATTCACCTCAATGCGTAAATCTTAATGTTTAGGAGTTTGGCGACATTACTCAGGGTCATGCAGTTCCATAAGGACTGCAGAAACTGTATTTTAAATATTTTTAAACAGTTAAGAAAAAAGAATCGATCGTTTTATAATTCGTTAGCTTTTAACGTACAGAAGCTAACGAGAAAACGATTTTTTTAAACACCCACTAAATTGTACCTTTATTTCACGATTGAACCGCGATGCTAGCGTAATAACAAAATACAGTGCTATTCTTCAAAAATACAAACCACTTATTTTTCTTGTTTCCTTAAAAAATATATAGATATATTTTTAAATAATTTGAAACACTTAAAACATCATTCATAATTGGAATGCACTGTGACAATAATAGGAGTGCTTTGATGGAACATAAAGTAGTGACTTTGCTCATACACAACTTAAAGGCTATATATTATTATTATTAATAAGAAAAAAAAATCAGTTGAATACTTTTAGACAGCACATCAATATTGTTTTTTATAGAAAGTAAAAATTATTATGGAATAGTCATAGTACATAATTATATAATTATTTTCAAAAAAAAAAAATATTTATTAAATAGTATAATAATTAATAAGTGTTCTGCGTTAAAAAATTATTGTACTTATATCATAATTATACCGGTTACATTCATATTATGTCAATTCGTAATGTTTTACTGACCAAATTTAAAATAAATCGTGAATAATATATCTCGAAAATATTATACTAACAAATTTGAAAGAAGAATTTTTTTTTTATTTTTACAAATAATTATTATAATTTAAACATTTATTGGATTTTTCATTGAATCTTAGAATGTATTATGGTTTAATGGGCTTGGAATTGTTTGGAAGTATAATATTAAATAAACTTACTGTATATAAGTTTTCATTAATGTGTTTATTTATTTAATTTTAATCGCGCTTTCGAGCAGAAGCTAATAATTTAAGGTATTAAAATATTATATACCTATAAGTGATCATAAGTTACGTTTTAAATGAATGCATCGATAACAATTTTTCTACCATTAAATTATTTAACAATTTAAAATACGCTCAATGTAAATTTAATAGTTATTTTTATGATTTTCTCAGATAACATGTATACTTTAAAGCGACATGTTCGTAAAATTATAATTTCACATATAACATAAATTATGTCAATATATTCATGATTATGTATATATCTATGGATATATCTATTATATGTATTGTATTAATAATTATCTATCTGTCTGAGAGCTATTGCTATTTTATAATACGTGTTTATTATTTTATTAAATACATAACTTATATACTTATATTTTATATAAGTCGCCTTTTGAACTACGATTTTGTCATATGTTTATCTGAATTTAAATACATACGCTTCATATAATATATTTATTTTTTTGACGAACGTGATAAATTCTTAATGTGATTAAATTTAACTACCATTAAGATACCTCTATCTGAAATACAAAAAAAAAAAAAATATATCACATTCCCTCAGTTTATTTAGA
Source organism: Rhopalosiphum padi (assembly GCF_020882245.1). NCBI lineage: Eukaryota > Metazoa > Arthropoda > Insecta > Hemiptera > Aphididae > Rhopalosiphum > Rhopalosiphum padi. The sequence continues at coordinate 88,333,074 of NC_083597.1, forward strand.
TCAAAATGCCTAACTAGTTTATAAATCCTTTTGTTTGATCCATCAAAGAGTAAGTAGGTACCCGTATTGACATCACGTTAACCGGAGATTACTATGTATTATAGTTTAGGAGCAAAAAATTATCTCTTCCCCTAATGTAAAATTAAGAAAAAAAAGGTTTTATCTTAAATAATATTATACTCGCAAGGAGGAGGACAAAGCTGAACAATACTTAGATGGTTTTATTTTTGAAAGCTTAAAAGAGAAACATTTTTAATTATAATTATTTAGCCTGCAATTTTAATAACAAACATAATATTTAAAAATGTATAATTATTATTATCAGTTACACGTATCTTATGACTATTGGTGTGGGTCGATAAATAAAATAATAACAATTACAATTTTCGGAATAGTGTTTTTATGTCTAAACTGAAGCCTATGTTGTTGTTGTTAAAATATATAATTTAATTTGCATGTTGCTTGAGTGGTATTCGTAGGTACTCGTACAGTCAATAATAATGTTGTTGTACAGTATAGTTTTGAGTAGGGTGAATTTTCAATTAAAATTGTCGCTGTCACCGTAAAATTTTCCAAGTACCTACTGATGATGAATTCCAAATGTATATTTCAAAGTAAACTCTCAATTTTGTAGAAATATGATAATATGACGATAACAGAAGGATAACTTGAAGAGTATTGGGTTCGAAAACAGCTGCTCAAAGTTGTAAGAGCCAATCGCTAGTCCTTTATATAAATACTTGAGTATTCCCTTTTGCCAATTAATAACTATTTTAGTGTTAGAATTAGACTGATCTTTGATCAACAGCATCTTTATTATTATCTTAGATGTAATGAACTAATGAATTAATAACTTTCTATAAACCGTCTGAATTTAAAGGTATCTAAAATATATCCAGTACTGCTGTTTAATTATCATTTCTTAATACTCGTATTATTATTACCATTCGTTTTATAATGCTTTAATAGTTTAATCATACACGGTACCTATATTATTAAACCAATTCCGAAAAACTTATTTTTCGTATCTACGACATATTATATAAACATATAAACACAGTGTTTCAGTAAACATTCAAATTCTCAAAAAGTATTAACTATTCTATTTTTTTTTGCGTATTTACTTTTATTAACAATATAGCATGCATTTTTAATTTATTATTTTTTTTTTTTAAATGATTTTTGTTGATGAAAATTTCAATAAAAAAAATGTTGGAATGGAGTATTACAATTTTGAGGGATAATCATGTGCTCTACTCTATTCTGCTCCATTCTTCTTCATTCAAAAATTTTACTCTATTTAACCATCAACAAAATCAATTATAAAATCAAAATCACTAAAAACTTTTTTTAATAACGTTGTCTATCTTACATAATAATGTTTATTATATTTTTTTAAAACTTTTGAATCAGTTGATTTTTTGTGCTATCGAACTTCGGTTACCGCAGATTCTATATATATCGTTGTAATTGTATTATAAATAATAATAATAGTTTTAGGTAAGAAATAAACTATATTTTAGAAAAATTGCCGTTTTAAAAATTATACGTTTGACACTTTATATACATATTATTTTATATGTTACTTGGACTTGAACAAAATTGATAAATTACACATGAACAAAATATTTCATATATTATAGTATAATTTTATTAAAATAATTAAATTTAAATATATGTTTAATAAGCGGAAATTCACTAATGCATTGAAAATTACTTCAAAATTGTTAGTTTTTAATCAAAGTTAGCTATTACAAAAATAGTTCTGCTATCAGTCTACCGACAATCTGACGTGTCAATAAGTATGTAATGTAGTCGTGTAAGTAGCAAAATTTCATTAGGATTTATCTCTAGTTTATCGTTTATTTAAAAAAACGAAACAGGAAGTGTAATCGTAAAATACACGTGCATTTTCTTGGGTTGTTATCTAATACATGAGTAATAGTGAATAGTTGAAATGAAATTAGAAATTATTGAACCCAACGACTTTTTGATATGTGTTTAACTATGGGTTGGCTTTTATCAATACAAATATAATAGGTAGATATTACAAAGTATTCGTAAAAAATAAACACCATTCATATATTTTATTTAACGTTTATAATATTGTGATCCTATTAATTGTACAATATATAATATAAATTTTATAATAAAAAAAAACGTGAATGGAATTTATTATACGATATTTATTTACTGAGCCCATTGAACTTGATTTTTAAAAATCTGAATAAAATTTTAAAATTTCCATAGTTATTTTATTTTTTATCCAAAATCTTTTAGTCAATAGGGGAATGTTTATAATTTTAAAATGAAATATTAATAATGTTTTATTTTTATTTTCATGTTTTATTCATTCCGAATAAACTGATGTCACATCATCGACGTATTTATAATAAATATAATTTTATTAATAATGTTGTTATAACAATGCATTGTTTTTATATTTTGTTTAGAGTGAAAATCTTTACCAAATCTTGCCGATCGTTAAGTATTCAAATTCGAATTATTCGCAATAGATCATAAATATTTATCGGTGAAAATAAGATAATTTATTTCGGGAAAACAACTTTGGGTTATGCGTGATTTCTTTTAAACTCTGTCTTGACAATTTCTGTTAATGTTTAAAGATTGGCAGTGCCTCACTCATAAACGTGCTCACGCACACACTTATATAGGGTTCTAGAGGTTATAAAAACTTACCGGGCCGGGCGAAGACACTTTTGCTGTTATTTTAAATTGAATTCCAATAAAAACACGTCAAAAAAGGGGGAGAGAAAGTTCTCCCTTGATTTCACTCTTACTTGGTGGAATTATAAGCGGAAAAACTGTATTACCTACCTTATACCGATTTTATTTCTGGCGGGGCAGGTGGTTAAAGGTCTCGTCAATTTTACGGGTTGCGTCACCAAACAGGACCGATTTCATCTGCTTGGCTGTCACCGGGCAATTTTCATATCATAAATATTTTTTTCAACCGAATATTTTTGCACCATAAATTGACTATATACCACTCCGGAGGGGTTGAAACTGCCGCCCACTAAATAAAGTTATTATGGCAGTTGTATATGTAGGTGTGTGATCTACGGCCGTGAATTAACATGGGCGCTATCGTTGGAGTGTCCGTGACGTTTTTACATAAACGTACTCGAAAATTCGCTGCCTGGTGAATGAGCCGAATAAAGTAGAGATAAATACGACCGATGAGTTTACGCGTACATTTTTGCGAATTATATAAACTGCAGTAGCCGTAAACGATTAAATTGTAAACTTTTTTTTTTTTTTTATCGTCAATTTACTGTGTTCAATGTCCATCAGCCACGGTATGAACTAGTATATTATATTATATAAAGTGATTATTTTTAAACACAACGAGAACGAAAATTTCGTTTTTTTTTTTTATATTTTATATTTTTTAGGTCATTCTGAAATCAAATATAATACGTTGCTACTAGCCATATAGTATATAATCATATTACCATTATGTATTTGGATAGCAGGTAGACAGTACGGGCAAGAGCATTTGCGATTTATTTATTTTTATTGTAGACGTTTGATATTAATAAAATATTACTGCGAAGGGTTAATAAAATAAAAAGTTTATAAAAATTAAATTTATTTTTCTGTCATACGAATAGCGTGCAGCACGCGGGAGGTAAAAAAAAAATGTCAACAAAATTCTGTGAACACATCATATATTGAGATTACATTACCATTATTATGTATAATACATTTTATTATGAAAATGGTTATAAAATAATATAATACTTGGTCAACGGTACAAAAATGAATTGTTATAGCACAAATCATAACAATTTTTAAATTTATTTGGATGACTTCCAAAGCCCATTGGCTGTATGTCGGGAAATATTCGTCGTTTTTATCCCGGAAAATAGTTTCGAATGTCAACATACCGTTTTTGAGACTTCAGTAAGGAATTATAATTCTAAGAACGGTTAAGACATTTATCCCCGGAGTAGACGTTTTAATACGTTAGTACAATAATATAATTTATAAGACGATACACAATAATCCGCGGGACAATCACAATAAAAATGAAAACATTTTCGCTTGCCGTTTACTCGACGCGCGTTTGTTCGATACAGCAATATTTTCACGGACTAAAAGTTCACACAATATTACCAGTCTATAATAACATAATATTATGTATCGATCGTTATTATTATAGTTATTAAAAATGTTTTCTCTCAAAAGGTATTCGTAATGGCCGTATGCGTGTGCGCCGCCCTCGCGCGCCCGGAAGACGCGAAAGTGGAAAACAAACCGGCTGCGCTCAAATCCAAGACCTTGGCCGCACCACTTCCGACGAACATTGTAAAACGAGCTGCTGACACGACTCAGCTGGACTCGTCGCTCCCGAACGTCAGCGAAGACGTACTCGATAAGGCTCTTAGCGACAGGAGATTCGTGCAAAGGCAGCTCAAGTGCGCCACAGGCGAAGGACCGTGTGACCCCATCGGACGAAAAATTAAAGGTCAGTGTAAACAACAATAATCATCAGAGAGTTTAATAATTATGTTATTATTGCGTTATGTACACACACAGGTCGGGTAAGAGTGTTTGGTTAGGTCGGGCGATTTCAATAGAATATCGTTGTCAGTATTTCCGGTATTTTGTAAAAAAAAAATAAAAATAATAATACCTTCAGTGATGTATTGTTTAATACTATTTATGGTAATGTGGTTTAAAATATTTAAAACGATTCTAATCTGACACCATTGATTTGTGTCGTACACTAACGACGATAGATTATTTACCGGAATACTGTTTTAGGTCAAGTGAGTTCTCAGTTTACTCATATATCTACTCACAGCGGCTTTTATTTTTATCTCAAATAGGTACCTAAAGCTCGGTGCACGGGTATATCTGCTTTCGAATTGTAAATTAATTATTGCGCTGTACTTATGAGGAGCACTTATATATAACTGCAGTTAGTCTATTGCGGGTAGACTGTTATTCACGTCGAATTTAAATACCACTTAACTCGAACATAATATTATGATATGTCACGTGTGTTAAACTAAAGTGTATATATATACCTATTAGTTAAATTAATAAATTTACTTAAAAATGTAATTACTAAAAACAAAAATAACAATGCACTAAATATTAATTAAATAATTCGGCTATACATTAATTGTCCATTCGGAAATATTTTATTCTGACACGTGCACGCTGTAAAAAATCACATTATACTTCGGTGGTAGTCCTGACAATATAAAATGACGAACAACGAACATTTGGAAAGTTTTATTCGTCTTTGTGGTTTAATGACTGGCCTTCAATTTATCACTCGTTGCACGGTGCAAGGTAACTTGCACCTCATCGTCGATGCATTGTATTAATTATTATATACATTGTGCATATCGATGCATTGATTTCGCCGTCGTTCTGTCTAGTCGTATATAACAATATAATTTGCCCAGACGAATTACATAATGATATTAAAATCACGCGTATACGTAATATAATCTAATCAATGACGATACATGATAATAAATAATTATCATATTCATCTCGATTGTCATAACGTACATAATGCTTTTCTGTTTCTGTCGCTCTGTCACCATTTCGTTCTACGACTGTCATCGCGATTTCGTAGGCGCTTTATTTTAATCGAATCGTATTTTATCGTTTTCAGCTCACGCGCCTCTGGTGTTGAGAGGAATGTGCGTCAAGTGCTCGCAGACGGAAATCAAACAGATCCAACGCGTCATGTCACACATACAGAAGAATTATCCCAAGGAGTACACCAAGATGCTGAAACAGTACCAGAGCGGATTCTAATCACGCGGCGGCCTATGACGCACAGCGTTCCTGTTCGTGACCTGCACCGTTTTCGGCATAATATTTATATTTAAATAATAAATAATAATAATAATATTTTATACACAAGTACAACAATCGAATATCAAACCCCTTTTAAGTGTCACTCGTCGCGACTTACTACGAGCCTGCTGTAATGCGCGTACCGTATAATATACGGTCGTTGTTCTGATTATTATTTTTTTTTAGCATTATTCTAGTTTTATTGTTTTATTTTTATTTTATTACTATATTTTTTTTTTTTTTTTTTTTTATGTAAATAAATGACTGATCGTAATTTTAATCACGTGAAATTTTTTGTGGTTGTTATCCTCCGTATTATTGTCGACGCCGTTTCGCTCTGAAACTTAAAATACCCGTAGAAATCTATAATAATAATAATAATAATAAACGTATTACTAGTTCCGCACACACTTCACATATTCACCCTCTTCGCGATCGGATCAACCGAAAACCTTCGTCAAGCAGTTGTAGGTATATTATTATTAAAATTCAATGCCACCCAATACGATTTGTTCACCCGCGATTTCAATACACGCCAATACGGATCCAATTATATCAAAGCGTATTATTCATATTATTTTTTCTCACTCCAATATATTATTGTGCGCCGTTCGATTTTCTCGTCGCGCGCGTTCTAACCGCATAATAAATCATAATATATTACTTACGCGTGTACTGTTGCGTATAATAAGTGTTGTGGCGGTGTACAGTGTGTGTGTGCGTTTGTTCGTCGTCCCGTAGGCGCATTGCACTGTACAGGTTACAATAATATTATGTACCCGACGACATCAGAGTTGTATACACACGGGTAAATTGGATTGAACCCATCCCGCGCCTACCTATACACAATATGATATCATTAAAACTCGCCTAGCTGTGTTTGATTTTTAATTTTTGATTATCTTAAAATAAGTATTGATATTATAATATAATCAAATATTAATTGAATGCGATCTTTTAACATCGTCCACTAACAAGTATACCGCCCTAGTCGATCAATATATAATGATATCGTCTCTTCAGTTCCACTCATACAGCATGCGTTTTATTACTCGCGGTGCGTAGGGCGAATCGGTAAAATAAACCAATTGTAAAACGCTATTACGCTGAATTTTGAATCGAAATGCTGTATTACTTATTCAATAACGGCGGTTAAAACACTTTTAGACCCTAAAAAAAAAGCAACTAACTCACCTCAAATCGTTTTGGGGCGATCGCCCCGAAAAAATAACTTATTCGTGATGTCGCTGTGTGTAGATGCTGCGGGTACTGGTAATTGCTACGTATAATAATATCACGCGCTCCGTTCACGATAATCTCTATACCGTCGCGGTGGCGATGTTGCGGCCAAAGCGAATAGTCCGAACTACGTAGTTACGACGACGTTGCGCGTTCGTCTGTTTACGTTCGGTTTGCAAACGTAACGACAATAATGGATCAGAGCCGCCGGGAAACTCGAACGACGGCCTAATCATGTTATAATAATATCGTTAGTATAATAATAAGCGCGCTGGTCATCCCGAGACGGTTATGCAACGGAAATGACCGTTAGCTGCTGCTACTGCACTACACGCTTTCTCTTGACCTTATAAGACGAGTACGATATTTTATTTATGCATTATCATTGATTATATATATATATATACATATACATATGATATATAGTATATACTGTATATATAATCAATAGTATTATATAGAACAATAACTATACAATATCACAATACACGAAACGGGTGAAACGTGATGTGAAACACAATCGCGGACGTCCGTAAGTTTACTCAATATTATTGTCGTGTTATAATTAGGGACCAGATTTCAATGCAAAGTGGATTATTTTTCGGGCTCTCTGGGACGATCGACTCCTCCGAGCACATAATTCATTTCACGTAACAGATACTTCAAAGGACAAACTTTAATATTTTTTTTTTATGTTTTTTTTATTTTAAGAACATTTTTAGGTCAAATGTATAGTTAATATATCGCAAGAAATCGCCGTATATTATATTATAAGGAAATTAAAAATATCGTATTAGGAAATATTGTTTTTGTAGTGATTGCTTTAATATAGTTTTTAGGTTTTAGTCTCTAAGTATTTTTTATCCGTATCAAATGGCAACCGTTCTATATTATAATATAAGACGTGTGATAACGTCTTAATTTTACAACCGCGATTATCGGATGTACCTAATCACATACCGGGATTTGCCAGCTAATTATAGTCAGTTGGAGATATAATAATATGGCGATCGCATTTATTTCCAGTACTCGTAATATTTATTTACTCCGAATGTCGTAAGTTTGATGTTTGCATTATTTGTAGTTTAGTTAAGAAGAATTAAAAAACTAAAAGGTTAACTGTTATTTCCCAATCGTTTGCATAGTTCCTGTTAAAAACGGTTTTAGTAATTTTTCACGGGTACTATTGCGTTTAAAATGTATTTTTTTTAAGGCATTTTGGTTATTTTCGGGTCGTTTATATATTATATCCGGACTCTAGTTATAATAATAATAATATATAAAAGCTAATATACCTATAATACACTTTAGTGATAATAATACTGTGTGTTCGCGTTTAATGTTTAACTACCTATATAATTTATGATTCCTCTCGACTCTCGTCACCCGGCCGACCGGCGAAACGAAAGTGAAAATTTTAATCCACCCCTGGTTTTCCATTTTTTTTTTTTTTTTTTTAATAACGAGACGACAACGTGTCCGTTTAATAATATTACGTTTTACAAACACTGGTTTACTATAATATACGAGTAGTATATAGTGTATACATAACATTAAACCGTCACACGTGGTATAATAGTAGCATGATGTATGGCGCGTTGGGTAATAAATATTAAATAAAAAAAAAAAAAAAACAAATCTTCTGCCGTTTAAACTTGTCCTATTTACTTATAGCATTTCACAGAGTAAAACGCTCTACTTCCATCTCTTCCTCCTCCTCCTCCTCCTCCTCAGTTGGGTTTTAGCTCTTGCGCTTATATTGTGTATAATGCAAGTAATTAGGTTTTAGTATTATGCGCGCTAAAATGATCCACACCAGTTGTATACGTTAGATATATAAAGTATATGCGTAGGTATATTCTATGTCCCCATTGCAATTTAATACGTACAAATACGCGATAAGGTAAAAAAGGTTTTGATATAATATATTATAATATATAGTAATGTACCGATCGAGAATAACGAATAATATTTAAATTTACCGTTTACAATGATTTTTTACTTATTAGGTCGTTATTTAAATAGAAATTAGGTGTTTAAATAATTATGTCTCTCAGGCTTTAAACCGTGTTTTTATAACCATAATATTATTTTAACTTAAATGAATTTCTATTGGCTTATTTGTGTTGATTGATTCAAATGCGTTATAATATGTTTATTAAATGTATGTTATATAGCTACGATTTTTTATTCACTCATTCGTTAGTACAAATCAATATAAGTAAATATATGTATATCAAAAATATGATAAGTACTCATTCATTATTTGATTCAAAAAAAAAAAAAAAAATGTTTTTTCATACCGATTGCCAATTAATATTAATATTGCAAAAATTAATTTCGCTCATATTTTGTAATAATGCTCTGCGATAACATAAATCACAATACATTTTTTTTTTTTTTTCATACTAAGCGTTTAATTAAAATTGAACGCCAACTACGAAAAAAAAATAAAATATATAATAATATTATATTGTCTATTATGAGACCCCAAGAACTCTTGACACAACACCCACGACGATATTATGTCGAATTCGTTTTTTTTTTTTTTTATTCACGTAGGTACATTTTTTTTCTTTGGTCCATATAACAAATCACAGTGAGGTGGTGACAGACACACAAAAAAAAATACTCATCGTTATAAAAATACATTTTTTTAAATTTATTATCGATTCTCGAAACTTGTCGAAAATTATTTTCGTTACTTGAAACATTTTTGACGAAATTACGTTATGTCGTTATGTGTTATACGCAAAGTAACGTCATTACAGTTATTATAGTTACGCCAATAATAGTCACCCAACACTGCCGGTTTAAATTATCGAAAAATTACTTAAAATAATCAAAACAATCGGAAGTATCTATTGGTACGCGATACACATTTGGTATCAGAAATCTCCTTCGGTGTGAAGGAAGATGGCTGAAGGAAATTTTCTGCTGATGCACGATTTTCACTCGATGACGACAAAAACAGAAAAAAAAAAAAATTACATTATTGTAAAACCAATAGTTACATTCCTCGTTTTGTTCGCAATCTAAAATACCAAATTTACCCGACACGACTAGGAATGTGTCGCCGTCCCACCACGGCACGTCCGTCGTCGCCGATAGGTCACGTCAATATTAATATATTTAGTACTTACTTAAAAAAAACAACTGATGCAGTCGCGAGAGCGACTAGTAACACGAATGCACTGCACGAGATGACTATAATAAATAGCAAACAACGATATATTATATAACCACATGTCACACAGGACGCATTATTTGCGCTACAGATGTCATGGTCTTTGCACGTTTTGAAACGAAATTTTCAATTTTCTTACAGTTCTTATTTTTAAAAACGTTTCAGTGAACTAGTGATATTACATAACACCGATGTACGATAATATTATTTAGAAAATCTTGAAAAATCGTTGAATTTTTTTTGTGTTTACACGACAAGTAGTCGAAAAATGAGTGGTTTTAAATATAAAAATTGGATGTAATTTGTGCTTAAACCTGGTCAGAATTAAAAATTCTCAGAATTTTAAAATAGGTAACCAGGCAAATAAAAAGAGTACCCAAGTGCGTACCGCTCTACTGTACATCAGGTGTCAAGTGGGTCACTATGATATATTATTATCACTGTACGAAAGGTTAACGAAAAACGATTTTGAGCATATATTATCACTAAACATATTTTTTAATATGATTTTTCGTTATAGTTATTAAAGCTATTTATTTTACTTTTAGTATTATGGTAGATCGATATCCTTTTTCTTGGATAATATGTATAGTATTTAAGCATTATATTTATATCGATTATACCATCATGTTTCTGCAAAAATGATTAATAGTATAAATATATTATATATTAATAAAATAGGTCAAAAATATTGCGTCAGTAAAATTCATAATAATAAATAATAAGTAGATAAAAATTTAAGTTACCAGGAAAAATGTTTTTAAATTTTAACAAAATATTTAACTAATCGTTATTTATCGATTCAATAAGTAACTCAGCAAAAATTTGAGCTTAAAATATTTATAAAATATAATAACCTTCATATATTTTTTTTAATTTTTACGGTTTTTCTATATGAAATATTGAGAATACTAAGAATTTTGTATTGGATTTTCAAAACATAAAACATTTTGGTATAGATTGACAAAAATTAAATCGATCTACTGCATCACTATAATTGCAAAAAAGATTATTTTACTCGATACAAAATTCAAAAAAACATAACACCAAATATATACTTATAAGTGATATATGTAGGCTAATAAGTGATGCTCACAATCGTTTTTCGTATACAATAATGGTACATTATTACATAAATCCATCCATCACGGCATCACGCATTGACCCATTCGATACTTACTGTACAGCAGTAGAGCGGTACCCACTGCACGCTTTTATTTTGATATTGGCGTATGACAGAGATAATTTTTTTTAAATTTTGAGTAAATTGAGATTCCAAATGGTTTTTACTTATCGTCGTTCTGCAATTGTTAAAACGTTCGTTATTTTTTCATTATGCTCGTAATGGTGAATGGTATTTTATTTTTATATCATTACTTGTCATTATTTTATGAATTAAGCTTATTGTTCAGTTTTGTGTTACAAACGTTCTAATAAAGAATTTTGTTTAAAAAAGAAATATGATTCTGTTGGAATACGATAACACTTTACGTTTACTCGAAACGCGTTCGTTCTCCAAACCTAGGCTGGTGGCATAACGAGTCAAAGTTTGAGCCGTGACTCATCGATTTGCATACTATCGTTCTTATTATAATAGTATAACGTTGTACGAATGTGCGATATAATAATATATGTAAATAATATTATGTTACCTGCCGCTCTACACGCACACATATTCGCATAATCGCGGGGACAAAACAAAGTAGGTTTTTACCGGTCGCCGCGCATAGGAACCGTACGCATAATATTATTATCAGTGATATAATAATCATTATTAAATCGTAACATTCTTCCCGGCCAAGTCCGTTTTCGAACTCGCGCTTTTATTATACGAAAAAAAAAATTTATGTCAAGGCGCCATGTCGTCGTCATCGTCACACCGCCTGATCTTTTATACGTGCCTAGGATTTAATTGCCCGAATTATTCGCTTACTACACGTACGCAAACCGAGAGAATAATATTATCGATGTCGAGTTTTTCACACACACACACACACACACACACACACACACACTTCTCAGTATGTAAATCATAGAACATTATAATAATTATAATATAATATATATAGTTACTTAGCCGTCGTTGTCATCATGACCCGCTACTGCTGCCACTGCACCAATAACACTCAATGGTCTCGTCTCTGATGGTTTAATTAAATTTTATTGTGCGATTTTTTTTTTTTACTTTTCACATAATATACGCGTACTGCGGTCCGGTTATATATTATAATAAATGAGATGTACTGCAGTATATGCACGCGGTAATCCCGGACCCGATGACAATTATTTTTACCGTTTCTTTTCTCACTGTTGTAAACGTTACAAATTACAATAACGTTCTTTATTCATAATAACTTCGGATATACGCGACTAGACTGGTGTTTTTTTTTTAGAAAAACGTAAACACAAAAAATTAGGTTAAAAACGATAGAGAAGACCTTACATTACATAATTGTGCCAGTCCATTTTAACTTTTTGACTTTTATCCCACATTTCGTTCTTTTTTTCTGCGATTTACAATCTTTCGGGAGGGCTTTTGTAAAACGTTTGAGGTACCCCTCGTACGTTGTTGTTAAAAAAAAAAATAATATATATATATCGTTACGAAACCGATTGCTTCCTATTTCCACTTAGAGTATGGAATATATTTTTGTTTAAAACAATTTTTAAAGTATAAACCCGTACGAAAATTGTTTTTTCAATTTGCAATTGCAGCGCGCTTGAGCACGAGTATTATTGAGTTGCAGTAGTGTTTGATCTTCTGCACTCTACGTGTAGCCACAGCAGTGTGTTTTTAGTAGGCACTAAATCAAAAGTCCTGTTTACAAAAACAAAAACTTATTCATCACATTTTTCAAAACATTCATTGACAATAATATATAAGTGTTATTTTTGTTGGTATTTTATCGTAAAATATAATGAGGATAATCGCAGTGTTATGAGTTTCCGGGGAAGTGATTATGTATAGTAGGTGATAAGTAATTGTACAGCGCTTTTAGTAAATATCTCAATTAAAGAGAGGAAAAACTTAGCAATCGGTACGAGTACAAACTATGAGATACTCAGTATTCAATTTTCAAGCTTTTTTAATTGAACAGAAAACTTTGTACCAACATTTATAAAACAATAATATGTTAAATGGATCATTTTATGTATAGCTTAACTGCCATAAATAATGCATTTGTCTTTTTCAGTATTTTATTTTAAAGATATTTAAAATTTTATTACAGAAAATTTTTAAATATTAGTGATCTTAACAAATATTACTTAAAACGCTTAAACACAAATTGCGATTATATATTTTTGATATTTTTCTGCAAGAAAACTTATTTGGAACGTAATATTTTCAAGTTTTTTGACTTACAAACAAATGTTTCATCTTATTATATATGAATCAAAAAAATCTTAAAAGTAAAATATTTCAAATAAAGAATATAAATAGTACAAATAAAGCAAAAAATATTTTAAAAAAAACTCACTATAATATGTAGAAAATATAAATATTTGTTAAAAATTACTAGTCACTACGGTTATTTATTTTTAAATTACAGCAGTCTTATTGAAAACTTGTTTTGGATAAATATTTTTGTTTTTTGTTATTTTCTTTTAGATTTCTCAATTGTTTTGATGAATAACACTTACGAATTGTTGAACCCAATCCTCTCAGTATAACTAGATTCAATTTGTTACCACAAACCATCCTCTAATTTAAGATTGGAGGATTTTTTCTGTTCCAAAACACGATAGCAGTTACAAGAAAACAAAACACCATCATCATACAATAAATACATACATTGTTCGGTTTAGAATCTAAACTTTTAAAACGATTTAAAAGTGCTATATTTACCGCGAAAACTATATACCAATATATAATTAGTATCTTATAGTCAATAGGTATAATAAATCATTATTGCTAAGATGTGATATTCTATAATTGCTGTTGTTAAAACACAATAGTTACTAGTTATAGTTGATGGTGTCACATCCTAATTTTACAACTGAATGAAACAATATTAAGCATCGCATTCTTTAAATAATTTATGTTTTATTCTTACTTTGGTTTTTTAAAAATGGTCACGATATTGAAAACTCGTGTTTGATACATTTTTACACCATTTTCGCGTTTTTATTAAAATGATCTACACAACTATTGAGAAAAAAAACTTATTTAAAGTAGGAATAACTTTTGCGTAATAATTTCTAGTTTTTAAAAAAGGTTTTTAGTATTTTTACTGCCATAAAAAGTTTTCTGACAAAAAAAAAAAAACCACGTAACAGACAATCATAAACACAAATAATAACTTGTCCTTGTTTTGCATTGCAGAGCATAATTTATGTATTATATTCGTATGTATAATGTCCTACTCAATAATAATAATTATCTTCATTATAAAGCCAATGTAATAATATGCGAGGAAGGTAAAAATGATAATGTTCTATGAATGAAATAACTTAAGGTCGACTTGCTCTGCTCTGTATACGCAAATATAATAATATATTGTATAGAACACTTTAATGACGATTGCATTACTTATTATACTAATTAATGCGATTATTTATAATCGTGAGGTTCGCCGAATACAAAATACGCAATTGAAAGTATGTCCATTGATATTTTGATATAATGTAATTAAAGTTTTCTTATTTACTTATTTTTTCCTCCCCGTGAATTTGATGTATTGACATGCTATTGTTTACTTTTGGTTTTTTCACTCCAACAATTTCTACCGAGACGTTGAAAATATTCATTAACTTATTTTAATTGTTTTTGTTTAAGATTTGTTTGAAATTTTCTTACACTTTGTTTGTTTTACATCATTATTATTTTGTGTTTTATACTATATTTATGTTGAATTAATTTAATAATGTTTTAATTTTTTTTTTTAAATATCAAAATGTTATAAGTGTACATGCTATTTTATGAACAATATATTATTTAATAAATCACTATATTCTCTTTAGGTCAACTATCATAACACTTCTTAGTCTTATGAGATTAATGATTTCTATTAAATCTTTAGTTCATTATAAAAAAAAAAAAATGTATTTATACGAGTAGCTTTCAATATTACGAAAATATTACAATATCACTACATTAGTCGTTTTAATCTTGACGATAACTTTAGGAGAAAACCTATGTATTTTCTTGTATCATGTATGAGTGGAAAAACTTATATTTTTAGTCCCTTTTTTTATTTATACATTTTACGGCGTTTGACAATTTCGTATATATTGTAACACTAATTATTACAATAATGCGTATTACTTGTCAGAAATAAAACTTCGGAAACAAAAATGTTAATCGTCGTTGGTATGTAATTTCGGCTAAATGTTATTTTTTTTTCGTTTGAAGTACTTAACTTAAAGTTGTGGTAAACGAACTACACTATATAGTACATCACATTTTGTGTAATATTATCAAGATACACAATATGATGTAGGTATACTCGTGCATATACAACGCAATATACTCTTTTTCGCTCACCGAATATTAAATCATATTTCTATGCCTCAATTATTCTGAATCATTGTAGTTTTTTATTAAATTAATAATATTATAATATTATATTATAATAAATTGATTTAACTTTTTTATTCTAATCCAGTAAATTGTAAAAAGAGACACCTATATCATAGAGACTTGATGTCACAAAATATTAAAATCATAATTTGCCAGACATGACGATTAAAATATATTATTTAGCTTATTTTAAGTCTTAATATGTACCTATATTTGATGATTTTAATATTTTTTAGTCATTTTTTATCTTTATCTTTATATTTTTATAAATATTTTAAATTTACATTTTTGATAGAATTCTTAAAAAACACACTATTTTTAAATTATTTTTTAGTTAAAATCATGCTTCATACTTCATAGCTGATGTTTAAAAATCTAATACATAGTTCCCTATAAAGCGCTCTTACAAAAAATAATATATAATTGTATATAAATATAGTCACATATAATCCATAGATACATAGTCAGCCATTTGAAACGTTAATATTTTTAATATTTTGCTATCATTACGTCAAGTATTATAAGTTACCAATATTATTATTATGTTAATATAATTATATGTAGCATCAGATTAATTATAATTATTTATTATTATACTTATGAATAATTATTAATACTAAAATATATTTTCTTTTAAAACGAAAATATTATAGAAAATTTTATATTGCGTTAAGTGTTAACAAGTTTGTGAATTTTCACTCTGAATAGGTCAAGGTATATTGGCACCGATATGACATTATATTATACAAAAATACACACTTTTTCATTAATAATACATTTTATGTCCATATTAATGTTTTCTTGACCAATATTTCGTGACCAGGTTTCATTATAAAATGATTTATGCATTGAATATAGTCAATCGAATTTCAGCAACAATCGAACATTGCATTATTTTCAATCAAACATTATTTACAATCCCCATTCGTAACGTGACATGCATCGTATGGTCAGGCGTTAAAAATACCATAAATATTTATGAATGCAATATATTTTAACATCCAACTGTTATATAACTAAATATTATTTAGAATTCTAACTATTAAATGGTAAGATTACGAATCGTATATATTATACATAAATACTATGCAGATAATATTATTATAAATTATTATTGCTTTATGATAAATTTATAATAGTGAGGGGTTATGGTTTTTATGACTTTGCACAAAATGTATAGCTCGATAAATAATATAATAACGGGTAAATAATGTTCTATTGCATTTCAAATAAATAAACAAATTATAATGAAACAACCAATTATTATTATGAATCGTGTTTAATGAATTTAATTGTTATGGATTAGATATTAAGCACACAAGAGAAAAGAAAATTTAAAAAAAAAACGAATAAGATGTGTTGCAATAGTTCAAATAAAGAATAAATTCAAAATGAGGATTTTTCAGAGAATATAAATTATACGATTTTTATGCAAGATTTAGCTTAGTATTGACGTTCAGAGTATTTGGTTTAGAGCTTTCGTTATAATAGTTTTACGCAGTCAGTATATTATATTCGTGAGAAATGCCATCATTACTTATTGCAGTAGAGCCAATATAAAGGGTCAGTTTTTTATAAACCAAGAGTTGAGTTTAAAGGCTCAATTTACGACGTATGCATTTTATTCATTTTCCGAAAAAATAAGTGAAAAGATTATGTGCTGCAGTTGCCACGTGACTTGAGATGAAATATTTGATTTCTAGCGTATCCAATTTCGTATTATAAAATCAATCAGAAACGGTTCAGTGTAGAACTAATGAAATACAATTTTTTTTTTTTGGCACATTCATATTTTTCAGAGACTCGGTGGAATATGCGACGTGAAATACATTATGTAGATTCCGAGTATACGTCAATTCAGTGGATATGTGACTGCTACGCGACCTTCGTTGAGATGATCTCGAAGTAGCCCGGTGGAGACTAAAACACATCGTAATAGTATTATAATATTATAGAATTGGATTGAAGAAAAAAGAGCGCTCTGCATGAGAGCTAAAAGCTACGAAAAAAGATTCATACTAAAGATCAGCGGAGTAATGAATGACGTATTGGTTAGCCAAACACGTGGATTTATGTTATTGTCTCTGTCAACCTCTCAGAGCTGTAAAAATAATTCGTTTTTAAGCATCGAGGGCAATTGTTTTGGTTGAAAATTATATTTACTTCGGAAGCGTCAAAAGGACAATGAAAAAGGGTATACTGCAGGACGAGCAGAGCGGAGTTAAAGGTATACATTTTAAAATCAAAATTCCGGTTACGCGATACTTAATCGACTGACGAGAGTTATAATCATAAATTTATTTCGTTTCACGACCACTGAACGTTTTTAAGACATTCGACGTTTGGTGCGCTAGTCGGTTGGCGGTCGTCATCATGATGTTAACCCTTTCGTTTACTGAGCCCTTTAGACCAGACGTCTAGACTTCGTACACGCGTGGTGTTATCAGTCGGCGCGAGAGCATGTATATATAAATTTACGTATAAAGTATATAGATATATTATGTACCCCGCTACATGCAGGGACCGAAGAGAATACTGATAAATCGCTATAAATTCCAAACGACGACGACGACGACGACGAATGGCTTTACTTTTATTTTCCTGCTTGCTCAGACGTCGATTTATCTGCTCGTATCGTAAACATATACGCATATACGGGGGGAGGGGGCGGTTGCATATTATTATTGCATATACATATACGGTATACGCGTCACCGTTGTACACATATATACCATCACTGTCGCTGCCGCTGCCGCTGTGTTACTGTCCCAGTCCGTCGTACGAGATTGTTTTATTACTATTATTATTTTTGTGTTATTTATCGAAGTGTGTTGTGCGGATCGAGAGATATACCATCGTATTATTTTACACGGTTAGACGAGTTACCATAACTGCTGATATTACGAACTCGACGGAGGTAAATGATTAAACGAGCGGTGTGTATTTATATATTATATATTGTCATTATTACCCGTCTACGAGTACACGTCATGGTATATAGGTATATCACGGTATACCGTTATATAAGAAATATATATGAGCCGAGCGTATAGGAATTCTTTAAAATCCAACCGATTGCGACGACGACGACGGGTGTATTGAATTCCGCGCTACCTGCGAGCGCGACGATGATGCACGGCGCGCGTGATTCCTAAATAATCCAATATTCTATAATGTTCGTTACCTGTCGTTTTGGTAGAGATTTTTTTTTGATTTCCCTCCGCTGATGTCACCGACGTCTATACATAGCACGAAACGTGTACGATACATTGGGTGCGAGCGAGAGAAAAACGAAATTGAAACACGACGACTCAAGGCTATTATCGAAAATGAGGGTCGTAAGTAATTGCGTACAAACTTCAATTTGAATCCTCTTGTTACTCGACGACGCATGTTTTCGTGTAGTATTTTGTCATTTAGTTCTACATTTGGCGTGATTTAAATGTTCAACCTTTCGATGTAACAGAATCGTTCGTGTTATTTCAACGTGTTCATTGCGCGGAACAGGTCGCAGCTGTATTACCTATAAAACGTGAAGAAATCGAATCGATCGTTGGCGCAAAGGCTACCTGTCAAAAATTGTTTGCGATCGGAAAAATTTCTTCGGACTTAATAGACATCAGACAACATAATATTTAACTCAGACAAAAAATCGATCGTGCGTGGCTAAAACGGCTGTGCAGATGTGATCGGTTCGATAAGTGAAAAATTTTGGTTTCCGCAACATCGAAGTACCGAAGATCTTTGGATCGTATCAATGAAAATATATTTATAATATAATATCTATAGAATAAATCAGAACAACGTGTCATAAAATTCAAGAGCCGCGGTAATGTAAATCAAGTCATTGGTATTGTAGTAATAGGTGACTATATAATATACGTTTTATTGTAAACTGTCAAAAAATATTAATAACAATATATTTTACAATGTAGTCCAGCGACGCGAATGTGCCGAGGCGACTAAATCGTAAATTAGATTTAAGGCAAAATAAATGGAAGGACGGGGTATTCGTGATACGCGGGTACTGCGATACACGTTAAAATTGTTAAAGCTGTTTGTGTTGTTTTTTTTATAAAGGGTTTTCAAATCATTCTATTTTTTTTTTTTTTGTTTATTTAGGTGTAAGTATACATTTTCCGATCTAAAACCGATTAATTTATGATGGTCGTCGAGTACACGAGTATTATACACAGAGTAGTATAATATTGAAGACCGCACTGAAGCCGGTGAATTAACGGCGTTTTGGTCACTCCACTGATGGTATATATATAAATATATAAACTGAAAAGTGCATATAACCGACAGTATAATATTATCTACCTGCACTAGGACACGGTAAATCGATGATCACTGTCTCGAGGCCGGTGAGCTATCGTAGACGCGCGTTCAATTACGCGAGTGCGATAATAGGGCTCTTAGTAAATTATTGATCAAACACGTACGCCGGTGCGATTCAGCATCCGAGCAATTTGTATTGTTTGTCGAACGTATTATTATTATTATTATTACCTCCGTCGTCGTCACCACCGCCACCGCCGTAGTCGTCCCGTCGCTGTGGCATTCCCTACGACGACGAAGACTGTATTATTGCACACGCACACACATTAAATTCATTCATACCACACGCATACACGCGAGTATATTATTATATTATATAATATACATATATATATATATTATACGCGTACTCGAAACGCACGTCTTTTATCCAAGTCTGCCCGTGATAAATACACGGAGGCCGTACATAATATAAGCAGGTAAAACTGCTTCTGCGTTTGACGGATTCCTGGCACGTCATTGAATACGCCCGGGTAGAAGAGAGTATTAGCCGTCACATCCGTACCCCCCCCCCCCGTCCCTCTGCGCCGACACCCGCCGAGCAGCCCGGCGCTCAGTCACCCTAACCGCCTCCGCGGGGGAGGGGCGGCGCATCTCTCTCTCTCCCCCCCCCCCGTTCGGGAAATATGATATATTGTACAATTTGTATGTTTGCGTGTAGTGTGTGACGTTTATTCGACGTGACAGTTATTTTTTCCACTTTTATTCCCCGCGCTCCGACCGCTCCGGTCGGGCGACGGTTTTCTTGTCGCGGAAATATGTGCAGGATGCTGCATCGGTGGTGGTGGTGGTGGTGGTGGTGGTGGACTAGTTTACGCATATATAGGCATCCCGGGGCTTAACCCATCACACACACACACACGCACACACATACACTCGCAAAATCTCCCGTGAACATTTATCTTGCCGAAGGAAACTTAGGCTGTGGTACATGTATAAGTAATCATAAGCTACTTCGACGGGACCGCCGCCGCCACCATCCACCGCCACCACACATATATTTTCGTAGTGTATATTTTTATCGTCCGCCCACGCTCGTAAAGTTTATCTTTATTTTTTTTCCCCCCGTACCCCCCGACGCTGTATATCAGCCCCGGCGGCGGGTTTGTTTGCTACCCGTAAAAGTGGGCCCGCCACTGTTATTAGCTTATATAAAATCGACACGAGTTTATTATTTTTTCCCCTCGCAACCTGAGCAGTTTTTTGACTAAACACTCGTGTAAAAATCCTACAGGCAACAGCGATCAAATATACGAGGGGTTCGCGTGGAAATTTATTCGCGTACCGTAGTCGAATCGACTATTAATAGCAGTCGGTAGATCGTAAATTGAAATAAATATAGGTGCTATTAATTTCTATGTGATATTATCCAAAACGGTCAAAAATATTTATCAAAAAATAAATTAATCTTTGACGTAATAACAGTTATTATGGATTTCGTACATGACTATTAAATACTGTTTCGAATTTTAATTTTACGAAAACCTAGTGGAGTACATTTTTATTGTAAAATATTGACATATTATTATATCATTAACTAGTGTAAGGTATCCCGTTTTTAAATTTTTAAAAAACTTAAAAAAAATAACATATATATATTGCGATAAGGGTAGTTTTTTTTATTGATCACGAAATAACATCGGCAGCAGCAGCCATTAGTTTTTATATTATTTACAATATAGACGTTATTTAAATTAAGTTGTACAATTTATAAGAGTAGTTTGTATTGTTACAAAAAGTTATAATGAAGATGAGATGATGGTATTTTTGAAATTATGAGGTCTGGAATTTATCTAAAATAAAAAAAAAAATGTGACAATTCAAAGATGGTATTTAAAAAATACCTGGTTAAATCTTTGAAATGTTTTTAAAGTATTTTTATTCATTTTAACCCTTAGGTAAAGTGTAATTTCGACCTTGTTGTATGACTTAAAAAAAAAAGTATAGTTATTACGAAATGTGTAGATTATTATTACTTAACAATTCAATAGATTTATTTTATTTTTATCAGTGATTATTTTGTACAATATTTGTATATATTATAATTTATAATAGACAACACATTCGTCGCATATTTTTCAAAACTTTTTTTTTTAAAATATCTATTTTTTCATGTGTGTGAATGAAAACATGAATATAGTGTAAATAACTATGTGTAGGACGTACGTATATTAAAATGATAAAGATTTTTTTCAACACCACATTTTTTTTTTGTCTTGTTTTAATGAATAATTGTATACGAATTGTTCAACGCTTGTCGGAAGAACTGAAATAACTCGTTTATTTCATTACTGTCTTTTTTTTTGTGAATTTTGATCAAGATAACCAATAAAAAGTTATAGAAAGTGACAAGTATTGTTAAAAAAATATAGGCGTACATATAATATAGAGTATCCGAATATGCGTGTGTTAAAAATCATAATTTCACTTTAACCAATACTGCAGTTTGGATAATAACAAATAGTATTTTAAATATATGTATTATACTTGAGATTTGGTTTAAAATAAGAAATAAAATAATTTTTGCTTAATTTTAAACATTGGGAAAAAAATAAAAATAAAAATTGTATTTAATGCTGCAATAATTGGTTTAAACTATTTATTGCCATGTAATGAAATATTAATATTTTTATCATAAGGCTAAAAACTGTAAAATAAACTACACAAATTAATTCATGCGTCTTTTTTAGTTTCATTCATAATATAAATTATTGATGAATAACAAACAATATAATGTAAAAAAATAATAATAATAAATTAAAATAAATATATCAAAAGTAAAGTACAATATTTCTATTAAAATGCATTTTATTGTATAAATGTAGAAATTCCGTGGTCTTTATCATTAAATGCGTTGTTCAAACTTATCGGAACTAACCACATAATAAAATATTACATATTATTATATACAAAGATACTGTATATTAAAAATAATAATATATAAAAAAAAACAATTTTTCTTGGAAAATTATTAAGCATAATAATGTATTTATTTTATAACATAATATTTTATTTTTTGGTTATAATTAATATTAATGTATGGTCACTCTACGAGTAACTTTTACGTAGTACAAAAATAAGAAATAGTCAGTCTTTACTTAGGTAAGCATGTATGACCTTTCTAAATTAGGGTAGTAACTTAGTTTAGAGTTTATAGAACATTGCTCAAAGAAATGAAACATGGTTTGTTTGTATACGCATTTGACTTACCAAAACTTAACTATTAAAAACTCTTTTTAGGTGAACACGAGTTTGCACTTGAATTTATTCCGTTTAAGTAATAAATATAGTGCACCAAATATTTACCTGAAGTACAAAAAAAAAGATGTGGTTTTGGTGTAATATTTTAAATAAAGTACCTACGTACCAAAAATAAAAATATTTTTATCAATAATATAGTCATCGTGATTCGTGAGTATTATTTTATAGGCAATTTTAAAATAATAATAAGTGCTAATATTATGTTAATGTCCAATGGTCACCGGTTAAAAATATGTTGTAAAAAACATTAGATCGACCAAAAATGGATATAATAACGATACTTAAGAAAACATTAAAATTAACTTACTAAAAATATATTGCCTAAATAATTTAAAATTTAAGAGGCTTAGAGTAGCTGTATTTTTACCAGTTGGTCAATTCATTAGTTATCGGTTTCATATTAACATTTTTATGTTAAAAAAAAGTTTAATATTTTTTTCTAAATTTAAACAATTTTTATTTTACATATACCTACCGAAAATAGATTGATGTATGACATTAAAATAGTACCTACTTGTGTTATAAATTATAACATTATTATAACTTATAATATTTACTAAATTTATAATTGTTTAAGAGAGGAGGGGAGAGAAACCAATCCTATCAAACCGTCATCATAATATTATAATATAATGATATTATGATTTCATCACAACTATACAATCGTCGAAAATAGTTATTTACAAAAGTTGCACGACCGCGAATCGTTAACACCCAATAAAAACAAACACACCGTAATACATAAAATATTTCGTAATGAAAATGTATATGTCGTTCGAATCGATGGCGACGTTTTGTCTGGTACGACATATTATTTTGTACGTAGATGTCGCGGAACGCATACGAGGATCAACAGAGTTGTTCGGGCGGCGGCGGCGGGGGGGGGGGGGGCTAAATATAAATAATAAGACATTTTGGAATGTATATTGTGTGACTCAGAGCACACGACAACTGTCACATACATTACACGCCACACAGTGCTATTGTAATAGCGCGTAATGTTTTTAAACGCTCGTACACGCGATTCGTCAACTCGGGGGGAGCGGCCGATGTACGCGGAAGATACACGCGCGGAGGGGGCACGGCGATGTGTATTATACGTATACGATGGAAATTTCGAACCGCTCGCCCGGAAACCGTCTCCGCAGACATTTTACATTTTACGTACGTTTAAAACGGCCAAAAGACTTTATTTATACGTTTCGCCCGGACGACGACGACGACGACGGGGCGCGGGGTTTTCTTTTCGCGACGAAAGCTATTTTTGTAAATGTTACATGACGATGGGCGGCGCAGTGAAACTTAATTATTGTTTACCGTTCTTGCAGCGCCAAAGTTTTTGACAATTTGCAGAGGGGTCAAAGGAACGCGGTGAGTCGTCTCGGGATCAAAAGAAACGGACAATATAATTGTGGTGGTGGACGGGGTTACGCGCCGGGGACGTCGCAGTCGCAGTCGACGTCGAAATGGGAAATGAACTGTGGAGCTTTTAAATAATAAATTCGCAAAACAAAATTAAAAATTGAATAAAAAAAAAAAAGAGAGAGAGAGAGAGAGAGAGAGTGAGCGAGAGAAAAAGAGTAAACGTCGTTATTTCAGGCGAAACGCACGGACCGCCATGAAACCGACAACGATCGTACGCGTACACCTACTACATGCGTCACGTGTAAACATCGGCCCACAATGCGCAAACATATATTATATTTTTCCGTTCGTCGTATTAACTGGCCACAATATATTATATTATTATATACCACATTACCACATATGTGTCTTTATTATTTTGGACAAACATCATTTCGGTCGAAAAATAGAAACCATAAATTTGTCGTTTTGGGCGTTTTGGCCAAGAAAATACATTTTCATTTCAACCATTTGTCGTTTTGGCCAAACATTTTTAGTTATAAAAAGAATATTATAAGGTACATGGCCATAGTAATACAATAACAATACACCGTACGTATCACGAGCTATATATTTTTTATATCACATTATTATTATCCTGTATCTCGTTTCATTGCATGATAATCATATTACTGAAATATATATATATACATCGATAAACTAATACAGACGACAATTATTTAAATAACTAATAGTACTTAAATGATATTATAATATCAAATTTCTTTTGTAAATTAAGGTAGTTTTATCGTTGAAACATGTCTGAAATTGTTGTTCCGTTTACAATATAATAACCAACCGTTGTTATAACTCTTAACATCCATGATATAATCAATTTACTTTTTAAAGTAATAATTCAACAAACACAGTCAGTTTCGCACACAAATCAATACAATTTTATAAGATCAAAAATAATGTATTATAACAGATTATAATATTAAAAATATTACATTTTTATTTTGCTGAAATTATGTATGTGCCGGCAGATATGACGCAACGACCCGTGTACATTATAGTTTGTGACACTGAATTTTCAAAACGTTTAAAATACCTATGAAAAGCCAACGTTTGTTGTAATTAAAATATGATGAGATAGTGTATTATATTTATTTTGAATCGATTTTTACATTTAGTGATATATAATAAAAATGATATCGTTATATATATAATTCTACTGTGTGTGTGTATGTCACTGGACTCCTCCTAAACGGCTGGATCGATTTGAATGCATTTTTTTGTATGCGTTTGGGTGACGCCCTGGATGGTTAAGATTCACAAATCAGCCCGATAAAGTTAATTATTAGCGCGCCCCTACATTGCTTAAGGAACCTCTGTACAAAATTTCAAGTATTTTGAATTGTTTAATAATTGTTTGAAATTTTTTCTAAGTGGTTCCTAGGATACTTAAAATATCAAAAATATCGAAAATAATAGACATATTAAAGTGCATATTATTTGACATATTTATCATTAAAGATTTTTAATTTTTTCAGCAGATTTCAGATATTTTAATAAAAATAATATCACGACAGCATATGGTGCTCCTAAATCTGTCGTTGTGTAGTCTGTACTTCTGCAACCTAAAATACTTACCCACTGAATATAGTTCATCTATACTCTGTCCAGTAAGAGAACGCACCGCAGACCGACCAAAATCAGTGTTTCTGCGCATTCCCCAATGATACCCAATCTATAAGAGAACCAGTTTTGATAGCACGATGATGACGCGGGGGGTTACACAGAATTGGCGCGTTTTCTTGCTGGACTGACTATACATAATTACTATTTATTAATATATTATAACCTTAAGGACATAGGCTTGGTTCAATGTTTATATTGGTACTGGTACATATACATTATTTTTATAATTACCTTTAAATCTATATTGTGTAAGTCGGGGTCTATTCTAAGGATTTTTGTCAATAACATATTATATTCCCTCTACCCCTCTACACAGGTTACATCAATAACTCTACTCTAAATGTAATCTAAATTCATTGTGTTAAAAATTCGTGTTCATTTTTTATGTTTATTAAGAAAATACTTGGATTTTTTACATTCTCAAAATACTAACAATGTTATATTATAATTTTTAAACACAAATTAGCCTCAAATCTGAAGATTGAAATATAAGTACAATGTACAATGTACATACTTACTATCAAATCAATACATTCTTTGTTACACTTAAAATATAAAACATATTAATATTATAATATTAAACAATTATTTAAACTCAATTTATTTTCTAGATATTAATAGCAAATATGTTTGAAAATACTTTCGGTGTAATTATAAAATGTATAACTCGTATGAATATTAAAACTATTTAGCAAAAATGTGATGAAAAACGCTAAAAATAAATAAGTGCAGATTATTACAAAACCAATAAGTATCTACATTCCTTGTTATCTATAAACAAAACTTTAATAAATAAATAATATAATTTTCGTTATTTTTGATGTATAAACTATGTATAAATTATCAAAAACTTGTAATACATTTATATAAATTATATGAAATATGAAACATGATATAAATTATCAAATGATATAGGTAGAATAACGTTAACTAGGTGGTGTAAAAGTTATTAAAACAAATTTCGATCAAACTGTATTCCTTTTACAAATCGAAAAATTATGTAAATAGTGTAATAGGTATTATATTATTTATTGCAACGGTTATAAAAAGTTGAATTTATGTTGTTCGTTTGATCGATTAAAAAATTTGGAACTCAGTAAAGACCCTTACTACAATAAAACACAAAAAGTATAATTCCGTTCTACTTTTCTTTTGTAGCATTTGCAAACTCGATGGAAACATTAAATGGTAATGGTTCGTGAATATCTAGTTCACGTAAGGTAAAACATAATAATAATAGTCCAAGAAAAATAATCTGCAGCAAAGAAAAAAAAAAAAAAAGAAAAACCGGCAGACCTGCAGCGGTACAATGTTTTTGTAATACTCGCTCGGTAAAATTTGATAGTGTATACTGTATAACATTGAAAACGCTTCGGGAATGAAAACTCTGCAACCATCGTGTTCATATTGTTCGAGTTTGAGGAGTGTAATAAAAACGAATTTAAAAGAAGAAAAAAAGAAGTACCTACCTAGAAAATAATAATAATAATAATAATAATAATAATAAAAATATATTTGTATAATATTATGAAATAAAATAAAATAAAAATATACACAGTTATATTATTTTATTGTTGGTGTGGCAATTTAATATAGGAAAAGACGATAATACGTAGGTGGGCGGCGGCGGCGGAATAAAATATATATATAACATTATAAAACAGCGAGTTTTCATCCAGGTGTCGGTTTCCTGCAATAAATAAAAAACACGGTTTTGTCATTCACACAATTTTAAAATATTAGTCCTACACGGTCTTTGCCTGCATGTGCAACGCGTAAGCGTTGTGTTCCGAACTCGAGAGTTTTGTCACGTTATTAGTCGCTTTATCATAGCTGTGTATATACGTAGGTCCCGACGCGTGCATTATGGGACGAGTTAATTATTCATGTTTCACCGCGACCGCGGCAGCCTCTCGCTAGACATCCGCCGAGGAGAAGACTCCGTCTTTACGCCCATAATATACCCACTTGTTAACCCCGTGCGGGAGCGCGACACGCGTCACCGCCACCCCCTCAAAATTGAGTACGTCAAAGGCATTACACGCCTCGGGGTAATGGCACGAGATCTAATCATACACCGTACTTTGTGTTGTATTTGTCTAATATACACGTCACAGAACGCGTAGAACGTCTGCAGTATATTATACAGTCGGAGAAGTTGTACGACCTATGTCTGTCTGCAATCAAACACATAATATACGTATTGATGCGAAATAAAACGAAATTGATTGATAAGAATTTGCAAACAAAATCGCGTGCGATAGTTTTCACCGTGGAATATAAATAAAAATATAATATACTGCAATATCAAACGTCACGATTTATCGAAGATCTCGGGGCCGGTGCTTTTGATATACCTATACGCTGTTGCCGTGACGACGGAGCGTGGGGCATCGTAAACCCAATGCACAACAGGCGTGGCGGGTAGTCGATAAGACGATAACCACCGAACGCAATATAGCGGCGCGGGGACTATTACTGCAGTACATATACCGTTATTATTATTCGACGCACTGGCGAATCGAGTGTACTTCAAATAGGTCCGCGAGCAATATAATATTATATGAGATGCACCGATATCTCATATAATATATTATGTATGTATAGGTACCATCGGAGTTGACGAGTCGATTGCATATGATTCAGAACGGATACCGTTTAATTCCGAAAGTACCTGTACATATATATATATTTAGCGTGTACACAGCATCCGAAATACATCTACTGCAGTTTAGACACGGTCCAAATCCTGCACTGTTTTGATAGAGTGCTTACTTCCAACGGGCACGTACCCCCGTCGATGGCGGCCTTCGCGATGAAAATGTACAGACTATAATAAACAAACTCACGCGTAACGAACCAGTGCTGTCGCGAGACATCACAGAGAACCGTATTACCGCGACGAATATACTTACTGTATTATGATATTGTCGAACGTCTCCAATAGCATAAGGGAAATTTGAGGGGGGGGGGCTTGGAGGGGCTAAGCTCTCTCAAAATCAACCATAGCCCCCCAAATATATATCCCCTTTCACCTCACATATCTCAGGGAGTATACACACAGTACATACATGCAAATTATAATCGCCGCCCCCCCAAATTTAAAATTCAAATTGCGTCTATGTCCAATAGTCACTTTTGAATTATTAATATTATTTACGTTAATTTGGGGTGGGCAAAAAAGATGATTTCAGTTTTAACCAGCGCGATGTACGAGTAAACGTTTACTTTTGGAATACTTAAATTTTTTGATTTTGTCGAAAACAATGAATTATTTTTCGTCGGCCAATTTTCAGACTTTAATCCTTGCACATTTTTTGTTTTCGTCAGATTCGCTAAATTATTAATGAATTACTGTGTACGTTGTACTGTTTGTACTTGATGAAATATTATACTCCGATATATTTTTAACAAGGGAAGAATAAACATTAAATTGAGATACACGTCGTACAAAACTTAGGTGGGCGACCTACTTTTTTATGACTTTTAATGTGAAAGTCACAGGAATATTTTCAAATTATTGTATTTGAAAAAAAAAAACGATTCTGAGGATGACGTAGCTTACCTAAACTCAAAATATTTTTCGTTTTCATGGTTTTTTTTTCTATTCAGTAAAGAGGAATTAAAATATGACATCTTAAAAATTAAATTTAAATAAAAATAATTTATTTGATTAAGTGAGTTGACAATGTCACTACCGAGCAGTGGCGAGGCGTAGTCAACGGTGTACGCAATTAAGTAAAAATATATTCAATCTCTCTCCATTAATTTAACCTTAAAAACAGTGTGAATATTATATTGTTTATTCGTTCTTTTCATAAATAAAAATAATAATAACCTTACTACTTTGTCAAATGTATTAATTATAGGTACTTCATTATTCTTTTTACAAAAAGAACACACTACCTAGTTCATTTAAAATTGTAAATGTTATTAATTGTTCTTGGTCATATTAAATATATTTAATCGCCTGAATAAAAAAATTATAAAAAAAGTGTGATATTAAAATTATCTTATGGAATGTATATTAAGTTGTATACTAAAATATATAATACATTATTTTGTAATTAAAATTTTCGATATTAGCTGTTAATTTCAATAACCTAAAGAAATATTCTTCGAGATTCGCTGGCTATCTTATTTTAATCAATTTGTCAGTATCATTAAATACAAGCATGATGGTTATGTAAATGGTACATATTATATTATATTTTAATTATACAATTAATGCGCGCACCTAACCTATGCATGCAGGGGTGGATCTAGGGGGGAAATTGGGGCAATCATCTACCTCTATTCTTAAAAAAAACTTATATACCGCCATTGTTGAAGTGATTTGTATTAACCAGTTATCATTTTTACTAAACAATTTCAATAGGTTGTTTTCTGTTTCCAACATTTTAAACTTCATTTTGTGCATTATTTGTTTATTTTGAAATTAAGTCTATTTTTGTTTTACATGACGTGCTATTTATTTACATATTTATGCTGTATTTTTTGGTGTTTGAATATTTATTGAAGTATTGAAATAAGTAACGGTAAACATAGTTTTCTATTCGTTTTGTTGCAGTTCTAGACCCACTTTATTTCGATACAAAAATCTTATTTGCATCGTTTTCTTGCTTACATTTTTATTATTTTATTTTTCCATGTAACAATTTAAATAAAAAAAATGCCTTTATCAATGAAATACAATAAAACAGGTTAACAATATTATTATTGATTAAGGTGAACGTTATTATTTGTATATATCTGAGTTTTGTTTACGATGAATCACATTTATAGAACATAATAATGACAATGTTATGTATTATTCACTACACAATATATTATATAATATAGATTATAATAAAAAATTCGGTGATTTATATTTCAGTAAATAAAATATCAAGTAGTTTAAATTAATAATATTTTTATGTTAAATTATTTTTTGTAAATAAAAAAAAAAAATACATTCATTAGATAACTTAAAATGTAAATAAAATTAATAATGATATTTTCTATATTTAAACATATCTCCACTTTGTATAATAATATTATTTATGTTTTAAAAAAATGCGATGTATTAGGTACCTACCTAGATATTTGATAAGAATAACATAATACTGTGTACTTTATTATTAATAGATCATTCAGGGAAAAAGTTAAAATGATGAGCTACACTGAAATCATTCAGACTGCAGCCACCTCTGCGTTGTTCATCTATAAAATATTATTTTTCAAAAGCCGAGATGAATAGTATTCAAAAGTTCAATTTGACATGTCATCGGGGAAAAAAAATAACGACACTGAAAATCCTGCAGTCGTGAAAATTAATAAAATAATTTATATAATATCGGTACGGCTGCGTGATATTCAATTATTACTAGTCTATCACATATGTGATATTATAGGTAATGTACGTCATGTAACACGAAACGCAGTATAATATATCATCATTCATCGTTTAAATATTCGCACAGCCATGCCATTATCAAACCGTAGCTCGGCTTCAGTCGCTGTATGCACATTATTATATCAGGTGCTTTAATGTCGAATACATTTTTTTACGGGCGGTTGGCTATAACGTCGGGATTTATCTCGAATGGTATGAGCAGGTACCGACAATAGTGTGCGATGCATATTTCGAAAAATATATTATTTATACACAAGACGTATTAGTGGAAGTGAAAAGTCGGATACCTAAGTAAATTTAATACCGTTATTGCGTCGATGTCGGCACGGCTGAGCTGAGTCGGTGTGACGACGTTTGGAAATGTTCGATTCGGAAGTGTATAAATAGGTTCAGAGAAGTTTATGCGTGCGCGTGTGTGCCGGAGCAGCGAAGAAGGGCGGCTATACCGTATATTGGCTTAAAAAACGTGCGTCAAACGGCTTTATATTTGATGAAATTAACGTTTCCACTCGGTCGGATTTCTTTAATTTAGAAATACGACGTGGACGTGACGACTGGCAACAATATTCTTCTACTCCGTTTTTATTTTTATCGTCATTTCGTTCGCCGAAGAATCACACGGCAGCACAGCAACGTGTAACATTCATTAAAATTTTTTCCGACCATTATTCTTTTCCTTCTCCTCCGCCGCCGGAAACAAGGTTTAGACCTCTCTCTCTCTCTCTCTCTCTCACACACTCTCGCGGCCCACTCGTTCCGCCGTCCATCCCTTGCGACGTCGAAATTCCTATATAGTGTGTTGTCGGTTTGACGTTTGAAAACTCATTGAAACCGTTTTTTTTTCCTTTTCCGTTGCGCTTGACTCTTCTTCCGTATAGTCACATATATATATATATATACTAATATGTGTGCTGCACCGCGCGCGTATGTGTAAAGTGTATACCCTCCGGTATCGAATCTGTCGGTGTTGCCGCGGTAGTGGTTTCCGGGGGTAAGAATTTTTCGATACGACTGTACTACGCGATATTGGAATTCTCTCGGGGTTTTTTTTCGTCTGCACATAAGACGTGCTGTATATATATACTATGTGAATGTCAAGTTCTTGGTGGCGGTGACGTCTGGTAGCGGACACGCAAATATCGCAAGTGTGTGCGTGTTTATCGAAAGTCGCCGCGGGCCATGCCGCCTTAGACGAAAATAAAGCGTTATTAATGCAATATAATAATATATTGTGTGCGTGGGGCGACAGACACGCCGTCTGCGACGCGGCTAAACGCGACGACACGCCCGAATGCAGTATTAGCAATAACTGTCAAAATCGGATAGTGAAAATTTGTCAGCGTTAGTTTTCGCGAAACGTATTTTTTTATACACCATAATTATAAATTTAAAATGTCTTCTGAATACAAACCGTTTTTTCCCCATAAAAATAATAAAGTAAATACAATTTGAGTTTCGAAAATCGTGGGCGCGGACACACCGAGTGTGCATCCTAATTTTAGAATTTGCAGTGGCGGTAAATTAAATTTAAAGTTTGAATATATTATATCATATTACCGTGTATACTCCACACCGTGTACGACAGTGTAATGAAATTTAAATCCTTTCGTGTAAGGTCTGCGGTTGGTAAGCTTACAGTTCTACACGTTTTAAAACCGTATGTCAACACTAAAATAATTGGCAAATGTTTCTCCGAAAAACAACTGAGCCGCGCGCGTCTTTTTCGAAAAAAAATTACGTTTCGGTTTTCGCGTTCGCCGTTTAAATCCACGTACAATAATAATACGTCTCCGTGGACTGCGTTGTTTGGTGCATTATTTGTCTGCGACTTGTACGCGTTTACGAATAGCTACGGCACGCGGAATCCGCGAGTCCACTGCTGCTCGGTTATCAGGGCCGCAATAACCGGGTGTGTTGCGTGTGTCAAACACACGGGCCCAGGGCCCCAACCTATAATGGGGGGCCCAATGATAAAAATTGAAAAGTATGTAGAAAGAAAAAAATAAAAAGATTTTGTTATAATAATATAATAATAATTAATAATTATTGAACAATAGATCGATTTTGTCTTGTACAACACAACGTTATCGTATATTAACGTTTCTTTTGCGGCCCGTATAACCGAAATTAAAAATAGTTTGGTTGCAATTGATTAAAGCGCGTCATGCGAAGGAACTCGTATTTTGACCGGCCTATATAGTATGAGTTGAGAGATCCTTTTCAAAGCTTAAACTTATCAAAAATTACTTACGAAACTCCATCGGTCAAGAGAGACTTTCAAGTATAGCTTTGCTTAATATTGAAAGACAACAAACAAATGATATTAACATAGAAAATATAATTGACAATTTTGCCAACAAAAAGCAAGAAAAAAGAATTTTTTAAAGTGAGTAATGTATTTTTTTTTTTCAATTTTTTAATTGGCTGTTAATGCTTATGTATAGTGTGTTCAATTAAATTGTTACTTGATAATTATTTATATTTAAAATTAATAAAAAAAGGTTACAAATTATTACATTTATTTATTTGTAAATACATACCTGTATGTGTTTTCCTTATGTTAACCTTATTTTTGTTTATATTTGTATGAGTAAAAATTCAAAATTCCAAAGTATGTTTTCAAATTTGGAAAAATTAATTTTCAAGACAGGGAGGGGGGCATTAATTTTATTTGCACACGGGCCCAAATTGGTGTAGTTGCGGCACTGTCGGTTATTTAAACGCGAATTATTCTACTCGACGAAGTCTCAGAAAATAATAACGTGTGCATTACATCGGAAGGCGTTTGGTTCAAACGACTCGGCAGTCGGGGTTATTGAATATTTTAATTACCGTTATATTATAGTATATAATATTTTAATATGTGTATTTCGACGATTAGTAAACGTAGTCGACTGTAAATCGTATCGATGACAGTGCAACGTTTTGATCCGATACCGGGAAGCGTATATTTATCAGAACCGCAGTCCTCCACGCAAAGCCACCGTTGCGCTTTACTCGAATTCGTATTAACGCTGACTTTAAATACTGCGTTATTATTATTATCATTATTATCAGTAATAGTAATAGTAGTAGTAGTAGACAGTAGTAGTAGTAGTAGTTAGTAGTAATAGTAGTTAGTAGTAATAGTAGTATTATTGCATACGTAGCTGCAGGTTATGGTTAATTATCATTTCGTCGTACAGTATAATATTATATACAATAAAACGTGTATTATGCACTCGGTCTGATTTCACCGATGCGCCGGCCTCGCATAATCATTCGTATTATAATAATATATTATTTATATATATGTTATTAGGTGTACATATTGTGTATTATGTGTAAGTTCGACGCTTAGGTACACTGGAAACACACAATGCGCGCGGGCACCTATTATTGTACCCACATTATAATATAATATAATAATTAATCGTAGTGTTTGAGTTGTAGTTTCAACATATATAGGAATCGCAGATTTAAATAATAATCGAAAAGTTCGGATAATAATATGTCGTATACGAACGAACCGTAAAATACAATACGGGCAGTTTTAATATTAAAATAATAATATTAATAATAACCCGCGCGCGCGCGTGTGTGTGTAACGCCATACGGCCCGCAGGTATCCCTCCCCCCCCCCAAAATACGCGAACGGGACGTGCAAAAATATTATGCTGTTCGCAGCCCTTAACGCGCGCGAATTCGGGAAAATAATATAATTTCCCGACATTATGCACGCGCATACGACCATATTATATGATATACGTAAGTACGACGTATATATTACATATATATATATATATTACTCTATGGCGTATATGTGCGCCTATTATAAAACTATTTTATATATATATATACATATAGTATTGTGTAGGTACAATGCACACAACAATACCATCGCGCGCACACCTCGCCACTTAATTTCACGCACAGTGCATTCGTGGACGGTCGCTGGAACACGAGTATATCGTCATATACACGTGTGTGTGTATAAACAATACAATGGCAAACTCGCGTCTACACACACACACACACACACACACACACACACGATGTGATGATAATAATATATTATAATATACATATAAATATTACGATAATATAATAATATATTATAACGCGATAATACACAATGTATAATAATATGATAAATGTTGTCGACAAGTAACACGCACACGCCTCGTTGTATAATAATATGTGTACACAATATAACATACGTATATATTAGAATATTACGTGTAGTGATTTTTTTTCTTTAAAAAACGTGTTTACAGGGTAGGCCGGCTGGTACCGGGCCTGCCCAATTTTTATTTGACTGTTTGGTTTTTGTTATCACAAATAAAAATGTTATTATTCATATTTATTAATGAATATTATTATCATAGCCGTGTCCCATACTCCCGTGCGATTGGATCAGTCTTCCCTAATGGTTATAAACACACACACTCTCAGAGAGGGGCGAAGGGGGGGGGCAATCGTCCTGGGCACCAAATTGTAAGCCTCTTAAAGGGGCGCTGCGCTAGAAGTAAAATTTTTATGATTAAGTTTTTTTAAGGGGAAAAAAAGAACGCCAATATATTTTTGCATCTAAAACGCCAAAATTGTAAATACGCTTATGTACACACTAAAGAACAAAACGAGCCTACCCAATTATTTTTTGCTGGATACGCTACTGCGTGTTCGCATCGATATTAGACTCTGAGCGGAGCGACGATCGTATTAATTATAGTCAATGAAATGCTTCGATTTTTCACTTCGAAAGGTGGTTTTGGATAACCGATTTGATCGTTCGTACTCTGGAGAGGTCAAAATTGAATATTTCCAGTACTATTTTTTTATTTATAATCAGGGAAAAGCAAACAAAGGATTAAGGAAAACGTGAATTTTTACGCAAATCCAATATTATTATGAAAATAATTGTTTTGTAACCGAGGTTGCCGAAACTTAGACAGTCTTCGCACAGAATCGTTTTTCGTCCTACACAATGGGTTATCGTTGAATTAAATTTTGACAAAAATCCTCTATTGCGATTTACTCAATAACGAGTTTCACTCGACACCTAATGCACAGTAGAGCGGTACCCACTTGCCTATCTTTTTTTATAATTAAATTGTGCGTTTTTTTTGATTCTATTATATTTTTTCTTTTTTGTGTCTGTCATCACCTTTTATGCATTAAAAATTCTACAACTTCTAGGGTAGTATTTGGTATCAAAATCTGTCTTTTTAGAATTATTGGGCGAAAACATAGGAAAATTCTCATACTTTTCAAATTAATCGTGAAAACTAAAAACATAGTGAGATTACGGTGAGTGACCTATTCAACGACATCGTATACACGTCTCAGCATATTATACCTAGTACCAGTAGTACCTACCAAACCATAGAGAGAGAGAGAGAGATATCCTCGTTGTTTTTAAATTCTGATTTCATGAATATTTATGCAAGTTCGCATTACTATATATGTATACGGTATAATTCTAAAAATCGGCACTAGAATTAAAATCATTTGGCGTGGTTAGTCCGCTTGGAAAACTACCGGATCGCAGAGATATATTTATGTTACGACGCGTGCACACCGCGCGAGTCGTATATAATATAATATTATAATCGCCAGAGTTTGCGCGCGAATTTATGTAAATCTGATTCGAAGGCGTGTGAAAATTTTCGTCACAACGCGAGTTTACCCTGTGCTCCCCCGCCCGCTCTCACACACACGACCATATCACTTTTAATGTTATTATACTACTGTAGATGCCACCACACTGCAGTCGTAATAATGTACAATAAAATCATTTATTGTGCGTCTTCTTCGCGAACGGTGGTACGATCATTATACAATAGCACCTCGTATATATGTATGTACACGCGTATCATTATATTAATCTGAGGTTTACCACTCTGCACACGCGGAGTGTATTATATAAATACATATACATATATATATATATACATAGCGCACGGCTACTGATTTATAGAGACGTTCGAGGGTTTTCCGCTACCCGCCCCCCCTCGCCCCCAAAACAACACAACACCACTATTCGTTATTTTATGGTGTCAGATTTATCGCGCCGCCCGAAAACGGAATCGCTCGGCGATGGAGTACAACGCGGTCGTACACGGCTAGGGCGGCGGATACGGAGAAGATTATACGACGCGGAGAGCTGACGACGACGACGACGACGACGACGAGAACGCCGCGCCCGCGCTTCTTTGGACGACGGCTGACGACGGCAACGGCACCGCCGGGAATATAATATATACACGTCGAATGCGAAT
This sequence comes from Rhopalosiphum padi, assembly GCF_020882245.1. Taxonomy (NCBI): domain Eukaryota; kingdom Metazoa; phylum Arthropoda; class Insecta; order Hemiptera; family Aphididae; genus Rhopalosiphum; species Rhopalosiphum padi. The sequence goes on from NC_083597.1 coordinate 88,371,170, forward strand.
AGCGAAATAATTTACTTTCGACGAGCCGAAAGAGAGAACTGTTCGGGGACCGCGCGGCGCGGGCGGCGACGGTTTTCCGGTGAGTCGGGCGTGTGTGTGTGGGGGGGGGGGGGGGGTTGAGCGAGCGAGGGCTTTGGCGGCGGTGGGGAGGCTGTTCAAAGTTTAACGCCACCGCGTGGCGGATGAGTTACAACACGCATATTACGAGTATCGCGGATATTATATTATTATTATGTGTCGTACCGAGTGTCAGCATACTAATTGAACGGTGCTCCGCGACGGAAACGTTTTCTCCGCCATACACACACACACACACACACACACACACACACGGTTTATATTATAATGTGTCGTATATAACATAATATATAATATCACGTCGTGCGTTTACGTATCGCGTACAATACCGCCGTTACGTGTGCGCGGTGTATGCGCAGTGGCGTAGCTATCATCGGGCAAAGCAGGGCAGTGCCCTGGGGCCCCTAGATCTTAGGGGCCCTCAGAGCTCTTGGTAAGTTTTAAAAATACATCCGTAAAATAATTGAAATAAAATTGAAAAAAGGGTTGGATATTTTTAATATGATAATTGAATATTAGAAGTTTAATACGAACATTATGAACATTATGAACATTGTATACCTATAAATACACAGAATATGCAATAATCGGTGCTCGTAAAAGATTATAAATTTGATTTGATAGCCTTTATTTTATTTTATTTGATTAGATAGAATTAATAAATTAATAATGATAAAATGTTAATATTTAAAATTTGTTTTAGTAATTAAATGGATTTCCTTTTTATTTTGAGTATCAATTTATTATCTGTTTATTATTTTCATTAATGGTTTTATGGAGGTATTTATATTTTAAACAACAATATAACGTATAATATTGTGGTTTTTCCTATATAAAGAATTAAGGAGCCTAATTTATTAATTGCCCCGGGGCCCATTCCCATCATGTTACGCCACTGTGTATGCGATTTTAAAATTATTGTTTCGCGGGCTTATATTGCGAAAATAATCAAACCGATCATCTCGGGCTCGCGCCGGTGTGTCAACAATGAGGTTACAAATTTTAAAAAGTCCGTTACAAATATAGTTACAAATCAAGAGGAAAATAATGAATTCAATTTCCATCGATTTGGTTAATGTGGGTGGGGGCTCGTGTGAAGCTGGCCCCTCATCGAGAAATCATTTTTGACTTCTGAACGATAAAGTTACAAATCCTAAAAAGTCGGTTACAATCAGTTCACAGTACGTCTGTAGTATCCTCAAATGTTTTTACTACCCCCTCCCCCCAAATTTTTTCACCGGAGGTAAAAATCGCCTGTTACATCGGCGCCGCCGACGTGTGTTTTATGGTGCGCTACGAGGACGACGAGCACCCGCCGTCAATCCAGATGGCGAATTCGGTTAAACTTTTGGAACGCAATAGCGCGTAATAATAGTTATGTGTATTAATTTTGTTTCTCTCGAATATGCGCGACGTCGTGACCGGTGACTGTAATTTTTCTCGCCTCGCGACTTTTAACAACACGACATTATTTCGAGCACCTTAAATTCGGGCCGATATTATCGATTTTATCGTTTTAAACGTAATTGAGTATAAGTGCAGCAGAAAACTATATTTTTGTTTAACTAAAAAGTGTTGACTTACAATAAGCAGATATGTACAACTGGAATAAAGCTTATCGATAACGAAGTGACATATAACCCTCAAAAACATGTTAACATAATTTTTAACAAGCCAATTGTATGATGAGTGTTTTAAAATATTCTCTGGAATTCTTAAAAACCTCTTATGAAACACGAAACTTTCGAATAATCTAAGTTCTCAAAGTGGCAATGTTTAGTGCAGAAAAGACTTTTATGGGTTGAATATAATTTTATTAATATATTCCGTTTTGTATTACTTTTAACAAATGTTTTACAGAATCACTTTTGAACACAAGAAAATATTAACGGCAAATGTTTGGGTCTACCTACTTACTAATTAAAACAAAAAAACCTTGTCCATTTTTTTTCAAACTAATTAATTTAAATAAAATGAATATATTAAAATATATAAATATATTTATAGATAAATATCTTTTATCTATTATTCGTTCTTTTTTAAATCTTCTTTTTTTGTGTCTGTTAACATCTTTTAGAAACGTAAAAATGCTTTAATATTTAATTCCGAGAGTGGTTTAGTATAGCATTATATACAAGATACGATTAAGTACCTTTGAATTCAAATTAAAACATAACCAGTAGTTTTAAAATTGTAGATAATAATAATATAATATTTCTTTTAACTCGTGATTTGAAATCTATTATGCTAAGAAATAAATATTAAACATACTTCAAGTATAATAGGTTTTTCTGCTCAACCGTGTAGATTCAGGAACAAGGCTTTATTGTATTCATAAGCACTTACTAAATTTCAAATGTGAACATTAATTAATTAAAATTTTAATATTTTTTTCCATATATGAACTTTAAACTTTTAGAATTTAATATATTGTTTCTTAACCATTTACGTATAATTTAACGTTCAGAAAGTGGAATTAACTAACTCAAGTTAATTTGTTTCACAAACTCAACCACCTTTGTTAAATCATCCATACTCTGATACTCATCTAGTTCTATTAAAGTTTATAAACAATTAGATAATATTTTTAAATCAAGTAAATATCAAGTTCGTTGTTTTTAATGAAGTCTAGTTTTCAAGATTTATAAATATCGATACCAGAGTTTCGTATTCAGCCTAGAAGGCACGTGTTGAGCTCGTGTTGATATTCCACGACAAATTATCGTATTCGGGAGACGTTTTTAGGCGGAGGTGAGTTACGTTCAACGACAGACCATATGTATGTTTAAATCCCTTAAACTCTCCTAGGTGTTTTTGTTGTACGTGTAAGAAAATTACCAATAAAATTGTAAAACGACCTCTCAATAATACCAATTGGATTCGATTTCCAATCTATTGATAAAGTTACTTAAAACTTTTGGAACGACTTCTGTCAAAAAACATATTATCCACAGTGAAGCATAACAATAAAATAAAAACGCCATTGTTAAGCATATAGATTTCTCACTTCGCTCAAAACCTAAAAATAAAATAAAATGTTTGTATTACAATTTAAAGTAGTAATTCAATAAAAAAACTTTTAAAACACATTTCGATCGATAGAATAAAATATAATAAATTGTTTTGACGAACTTAACTCATCTCACCAAAATATATTAGTATTTTATAGTACAATAATATATTTTTATGTTTTATATTTTATATTATTAATACGCAACCTTTACACATTAATAATCCACATATTTCTAGAACGTTTACTATATATTTTGCCGGTTTTGCAATCTCTCCACGTATGTCTATGAAAAATCGCCTTTTATCCATTTTACTCGTTATATAATTTTTCACGTTTTATATCTCGTACCATAAACCACAAACATTGACTTAATCATCTGAACCCTATTAATTTTTGGTTCGTATCCATGTACATTATACCGGATTACACTTTCCACTATCTCCGACTTCTCTGTAGCTGTGCTACATGCGCACGTGATAAGTATATATGTGGCATTTAATCTTTGTACATTGTTCGTTTAGGAAGTGTGACGTTAGGTCAGTCAGTCTTGTTTTTTCTTCACCATGACCTCCACGGCAGGTCCGAGGCGATGGGATGTTTTATGGTTCGTTATTATTGGCCGGCAGAGTAAATTAACATTTGTTTGCTATATGCGAAGAAGAAAATTAACTGAACATTTAAAAAATTGTTTTTGTAACAATACAGATACCGAGTTTATAATATTTTATACAAATGTTTTGTTATGCATGTAAGTGAAGCATATTATCTCATTAAAAATCGTTTAATCATCAAAAAAAAAAAAAATATGCGAATATTGCCTGACTGAGCCGTACGCAGTTTGATACGCGATGAGATTTTTGTTTATACTTATTTTCATAATAATAATTTATTATTATGAACCATTCACTTATTTGTCTTATTTTATTATGCGACTTACTTCTGAAACATATTCACGAGCACAAATATTATTACGCCGTTATATTATTTTTTACTTATTTAAAATTATTCAGAAAAATATTAATTTCTTAGCATCGCGACATTTATATATATATTATATTATATAAATTGACGATTTTGTTCAACAGATCGTACATTTTTATTGAATTAAAAAGTCGCGTATTGTATAATTGTGTACTTTACAACTATCGTAAGAATCATAAAAATGAATTTATTTTTACCTTTTAAATTGGTTTCTTAGTTAAAGTTCAAGAATAATTTTATACTTATTTGTAACTTTTTTGTTTATTTCCATTTTCTTTATAAATTTCGACATTAAAGATTCTATTACTTCTGATTCTAGAATGCTTTTACTGTCTGTAAGTAATTAAAATTGAAACAATAATAATTTAAATTTCAAAAGTGATGGTAAACATGTAAAAATTAATGAAAATATGAATAAATCTATGCACAAAAGATTGTATACAATTTACTTATGCAGATAAAGCATGGTTGATTGAAAGTGACCCGTTAAAAAATAATAACTAATAAATAATAAATATAAATTTATATTCATAGCAGTTAAAATAAAAAGTACATTATTTATTTAAAAATGACGTTCAATATTCTAATTGCATCATTAATATAGAAAGTATGAGAAGTTCATATTATTATGGAAGTATAACAATCAAAGTGTAACATTAGCTAACAATGATAAATCAATCCCCGTTTTCCATCATTATTTGTTCGTTATAGATAAATATAATAAAACACAATAATCAAAAAAGTATTTTATTATTACGGAAAATTAGATGTATTTTTTAGATCATGTTCTCTTAATCACCAAGATAAATTTTTTTTGTTAGCTCTATACCCATATCGTATAATAAATTAATTGAAATATTTTTTTTTTCAATTCGTGCTTTTTATTCTATATGTTTCATGTAATATAAGTACAAGATATGAAATAAAAACTATTGATTACTACTAAAGTTTCATCACTGTTAATAGGATTAATAGGTATAACGATGATATAAACCCTTTATATTTCGATTAAAAGAAAATTTCTTACAGCAAAGGTAATATATTTTTTTAAATATTTTATAACATTCAATTCTTATATTATCTGATGTTTTTTATAAATAATTATAAGGTAGAATAATCAAAATATATTTTTAAATTATTTTCATTTTTAATAACTAAATTTTAAGTATTTTAAAACTTAATATAATATATATATCTTATATTTTTGTACCGAGCTCTAAATTTGTTATTAAGTATAAACCAATAATTCCAGAAAATAGGCGTTTTAATGAAAATTATGAGAAACCTACTCAAATAAAGTTTTTTAATTACACCTACACAGTGTCAACTAATATTCGTTGTGATTTTTTACAAGTGATGAACAGGGAAAGAATCAATTAGTTTTAAAGTATTATGTTTTCATTTTTACTATGAACAATAATGTTTCAGAGTAGATATTATACGATTCTGAAATACTTGTATGTGGTAGTATTATTTTATCGATTGAAAATCGAGTCCTTGTTTAGGAGATATTTTTCTAAGACAATTAATTTTGTTTTCTAAATGTAATGAAAAATACACGAATGTGTGTATGGAATCAAGAAAATTAACTTGAGCTCATTTGCTCGGATTAGCGCAATACAACTCGTCTTTTGAACCGAACGGTTTAGCAATGCTTTCGAGTTTAATAGGTACCACATCGAAAATATATTACACTCGTTTCGGTGTGACGGTGTCTAAATAAAATATATTCCTCTTACACAATATTTGTATGCATTCTTTATTTTCGTTGTATAATACAATTATCAGGTTCGATTCCACACAGTGAGTATCTTGGTGTATATCTTTTTAGTCTAGTTATATAGTTTTTTTTTTTTTTTTTTTTTATGTTGTATCAGTACGCTGTCTACCGTAATCACATCCGAATGCGTCCGTGTTTAGTTTTACTCAGTTATCTTGTTTGACATTGACCTACGGATAATAATATGTATTTTTTTTTTCATACCATTATTATAATATGATATGCAAATGATAAACCAAAAAGGATGGATTTACGTTATCTATCAAAAATAGACAAAGCAACCGACGAAACGTTAATAGGCATGAAACACCCGACTTTATTCAGCGAAATATATTTCTTCCCTCTCTCAGACATCACTCACATCAATGGGTGAAGAATTATTTCTAAATTATACAACTTTGGAGCAGTAGATGTTTTATTAGTACTAAAACGTTATAAGTTGTAATAATAGTAGAGTAAATTATTATAATAACCTTTGTTTGCTGACTTGTGTTAAATATATCAAACTGTTAACTTTTAGGACCCGTGTACCCTTGAATACATCACTAAAATACTTATTTAAACAGTCATAACAATAGTTTATAAGTTTATTGAGGAGAAGGGAACTTAAGGTGAACTAAGGAGTCATAAGTAATGAGACGTGGTGGTATATATGCTATAATAGATATTGTTGTTCGTGACATGATCCAGTTATTGTCATAAAAACAGAATTCATCTAAACTCTTGGAAAACGCACTGAACAAATTGTGTAGTGAACGTTCTCAGAAGTCCCTTTTAAAGTGACAGTTCAATTTCAGCGGTAATCGCTGTCTATGACATTAGACTAAGACACACAATTTTAGATTGCTATGATAACAGTTCAAACACAATGTTACATTATATAACATCACATTGTATAATGATTCAATGTATCTGTGTTGATCAAAGATTATTTTCTATATTGCCATCATAAGTATTCCTAATTCACATATTCTCCAAACACTAATCTCTTTGTGAGCACTTATATCTCAAGTATATAATTGACATACTACTCTTCTCTGAAAGTTGTTTCAAAGATAAGAAAAGCCACATACATACTTTGTGTTGAAAAATAAATGAAAATCCCAAGTGACTATACCTATCCGTTATCTAATAAAGTTTAGGTAGAATTTAACTTCGACACTAGGTGAAATCTTTAGGAAGTCATTCGTCCCATATCAAACCACGTTTAAGTAGCAAGACTTGATATGCATTAATATTAAACTAATGTGATATAATAGTTATTTAAAATGCTTTTTTAAACATTTATTCGAAACATTTTTGTACAGACGAATTTTTTACAGTTCTCCGGTGACAGATTACATTACCCTTACATCGCATAGATATTAATCCTGTTAAGTCTATGTAAACTTTTGAGAAAATTAAATAAGTATTTTACTTTTGAGATCGTGATCTAATCAATATGGAAATGAGATGAAATTATTTGCTCAAATTTAATGATTATAGTAAGTAAATACAATTCATAAATATTTTTTGTTAAATATATAAAATAACGCGTTATAGCGGTAACCACTATTGTGTTCAGGCGACAATAGATTAATTTTGTTATGTTTGTCTAGCATTTTCTCCTTCTTAAATCTAGATATGTGTCTTTGTTTTTATTCCATAAATAATACTTAGTAGTTAATAATAATTGATATATCTTATAAACGTATATTTATTATTAAAATAAATATACATTAAGTATCCAATTTACTAAAAAATAACTGACCAAAAGGCTAAATATTATACAGTAGTAAATGTTCCGTTATGGACGGATTATTTTATGAATATTAAATTGTATCTTTATCTTTTTATATAACCTTCGTTGATATTACCAATGTTCTAAAGTTGATTTAAAAGCTTAATGCTTATTTTTATTACAACAAACGAAATTAAGTATTTTTTTTTAATATTGAATATTAATGTTTAAATATATGTAATTTAATATTGTTTTGTAGTTGTTAATGTAGACACATTTTATAATCATTTTTAACGAATAAAAACGATTGTGTTCAATATTAATTATAATCACTATATTTATTTTATGAAAATATATATTAATATATTTGATTACGTTAATTTAATCATTCCATAAAGACGAGCTAACTATTATGATTGATTTAAATGTGTCATTAATATTTTGTATGAAGTAATATTATGATTAAAAATATTCTTGTATACAATTTAGATGTTTCTGTATAGTTATTTTTTAGATTTTCCATAAGTGTAACCGGACATTTTAAATTAATACGATAAAAGAAATGAACGTATTAAGTTAAATAATTAACTTCATGCAAGCTTATAATCTTTTTTTTTTTTTTTTAATTAACGATGACAAGATAACTGCTCTGGTAGTAATGACTCTATCTCTCTCTATAGGTATATTTATTTAGAATTTAATTTTAATTTGTTATTAATAGTCGCCCCATTGAATTTTTTTTATTGAAGAAATAATACTAATTTCAATTATTATACGATAGGCATAATGATATAATTAAAGTAAAAGTAATACTGTTATACTGTTTTCACTCAATTTAATATATTTTGTACGACGGTAGTTAAATGCACAATTTCTTATATGGTTGTATGATAATGTACCTATATAAATATATTATCTGAAGTCATTGCTTTTAATCTAATTGTTAACTTTAATAATTTTTTTTTAGACTAAAAAATGATTTTTTTATATGTATGTATGTATATGATAAGCCGATAACATTTTTCAATTTTAATTTTGAGAGTGATTTTGGATAGAAAATTGGATTTTATTTGTACTTTAAACAAGATAAGATTAAAAATGACCAGTACTTTTAACATTTGTTAAAAATATACAATTCATTAAGAAAAACCGTAAATTTTTACACTAAACCAATTTTTGACTTAATTGATTTCTTTATTTTATTATAATTAAAAAGCAAATAACCATACATAATTGAAATTTTCACAAAATTATTATATTACCATTTTCTATACATAGTATAATTTACAAAACATATATTTATTATTTATAACTTTAAAAATATAAAAACATAATATTATTATATTATGTAGTTTTTAATCGTTTATGTAAATTATATTATGAAATTAAAGTATGCAGATTAATTAAATTATATTGTTTATAAACATATTCAATTAAAACAACAAAATAAAAAATAGAGAATCCATTTAAAGTTTAGTTATTTTATAAAAAGAATATTATGGCATTTATAAAATCAATAAATACTACGATTTTTATTTAGAAAGTTTTACACAATTTGATGGAATTATGCTTGTCATTAACATAATAATTTAAAATAATTTAATGCAGTAAGTACTAAGTATAACGAACTTAATATTTTGTTTTATTTCCAATTACCTGAAAAAAATATAGTGTTTGTAAGACTAAATGGTGAAAAAGTCTAAATTCATAAATTTAATAGTTATAAAAAATGATGTAATTTATCGAGAATAATGAAGACAAATTGTATCCACATTAAAATGTAAGCCAAAGGTGCTTAGAAATTTGATAAGTATAAATATAATCATTGAAGGTATAATGCCTTATAAGAATAACAATAATTGCATTCAAATGGTAAAAGTACAAAAACTAAATAAATAACACGGTACATAATATCTTTAACCTACAAAAAAAAAAAACACTCGAAGAAAGAAAAATATTCTTGGAATCTACTACAATAATGAATTGTGATATTGCTTTTCATAATTAATGTATTTCAATTGTAAAGGAATATAATATTATTTACTAATTTTTGAAATTAGATTTAGGATTTGTTTCTCAATTTAAGATCTTTTTCAGGTACTTATAGAATATATTGAATTTAATTAAAATACCTATAATATTGTTATTTTGGTACGTTGTAAAATAAGCATCTAGTTAGTGTGTATTATATGTATGTCATGGAGAATTTTCTATGCAATTGTAAAATATGTTTGAACTTAAATGCATTGCAATTTGAAATAAACCATTTAAAAAACAATAATCACATGTCCAATGATATTTGCAATATAACGATATAAGATCTTAAATGTATAATATCTTTAACATTTTTCATAAATCCAGGGTTAAGTACTCATCGGCTTCCTAGAATACCGGAAGTCGAAACAAAGTAAAACAATAATAATAAAAGAATGAATATAAAAATATATACATCATATGTACTTTTATCAAATCACTATTGACCATGAATTTATGAAAAAAGTTTTATTTAAAAATGTTGAAATAAATATTTAATATATGAATTCGAGTTGTGCTTTTATTTTTTTATTTACAGTTTTCATGTCGAGCGAACGTAAATGTATGAAACAAAAACACAATAATACTGTATTTATAATTTTAAATTAGCACACAATATGCTCCAGATGTTCTCAAGTCTAATTGAATTTCAAATTAGAATTTTTGGATATAGGTACCTACGCGTATGGACGGCGAGAACAGCAAAAAGTTTTTTTTTATGACATGTTTGTCCTTTGCAAATTAATAAACCCACCCATTTCACTTGTAAAAGAACTATTTACATATAAATGCACATACAAAAGCACGGCAATATCCGTTGTTGTATACTGCAGGGCGTATAATTTAATACTGCCGGATGTGAGTGCGTGTGGTATGGATGCGCGTGCAAGTGATAATGATGTGTGAGGAATGAAAACGCAAAACAAAACGTTGCATTTCAATTGTCAGTCAGTGGCCCGATGTATCAGTGGCGCTATGGCAAGTGGCAAGCGTTTTACCGACTGATTCTGTCTGATTGAAAGGCTCAAAGACTATAATAATGTAGACTGACGTAAAACAAATGCATACAAAATAAACACGGTTAAATAAATATATACAAAGAAAAATCAACGTAAATTCGAACTGGAACTAAAAAAAAAAAAAAAACATGGTAATTTGAGCAAACGACCGAAAATCGTTAAGTAAATACTTTTAAACCTAAAAATAAAAGGTATTGTTTAAAAATATATTATGTTTATTGTATCAACCATATTAAAGTATGCGTATACACTATACATATTATTACACAAAATACATAATATAATATTTACCTACCTATAATAATACATTTAATTTTAAACCATTTTTTTTTTTTTTTTTTTGGTCTGTCATATCCAGGGATCATCAATCCTTAAACTTGTGAATCGTTTACGATAACGTCCGTTCTCAAAAATCAATAAAAGAAAAAAAACTATATATATGGATACATCTACATTTGAAAGAAATATAAAACTGGTTTTTTGCTGTTACAAAAGTTAATTTTTCCAAACTAGACATTCTGATTATGTTTTTCACTGAGCATATAATTGTAGTTATTTTAACTTTAGTTTATAGAAATAAATTAGAAAAAAATTATACATCAATTATACTAGAATATTATGTGAAATAAATATAACTTTATAATATTCGATATAATTTTTTGCCGAAAATACCTTTGCGCAATTGATATTAAATAAGTTTTGTATTTTAAGTGTATGAGATGTTATTTACGAGTCCAATCGAATCTGAATTAAGTGGAGATATTATGCACTTAAACTGTGTGATGAATACTTTAAGTTCTACTCACAAACAATAATTTTATCATACGTACGTATAATTAAAAAAAAAAACAAATCAAAAAATAATCAACTTAATTTTCTCATAAAAGATCATTAGATTGAAGTTTTTTTTTAGATTTATATCAAGTTTTAAAAATTTTAATACTAAATAAGAAACTTAAATGATTAAAGTTATTCACATTTGAACCACAAAAAAAAAAATTACTCTTGTCGAAGCCGAGTTTGACTTAACAATTTACTTACAGCTAAAGCAATTCCCATATTTCCGTGGTGTTTAGATCCGTTTTCTATCATAAAATGTTAATCAATGAGAAATATTATAGCATATTTTATAATGCATATAAAACATTTAGATAACGTTAAACGTGTCAAATATATGTACTATGCATAATCACGATTATAGCATTGCCTGTAGTTTATAATATTGAATACTGTTCGAGATGAAAATTTAAAGTTTAAAATTGAATTTCACGTATATATACCTAACACACGTGTATTGGTATTTTATTTAAATCCATTACAAAGATTTACTTGTTATAGGTTAACATTTAAGTAATAATAGCATACATTTCATAAAAATGATCTAGACGTTTTTTCATTCAATTTGTAAGTTTTTCAAAAAGTTACACAGAAGTTAAAAAAAAATAATACTAATAATAATAAGTATACTCTGACTCTTTACTGGTTCATACCTAAATAAGTGGTATTTGCTGTCTGAAAGTTTTTCCATATCGCGAGATGTCACATATAATTTTGTGACCAAAACTAAACGGAAACTATAAGCGATTACCAGAAACTTATTGAATCGCATTATACAATACATGTAAAAACAAATCGAAACGAGTGTTTGCAGAGTATATAATATGTATATATTTATATGGAACTCTATGTACCTCCGCGCATGGCTCTATTTGCCATTTATTTTATTTGCTTACTTATTTATTGCGTGAAGTTGATACGAGAAAGGTTCAAATATCGTAACAAAATAAATACATTTAGGTTTTTTTTTTTTTCGTCGTTTGTTTTTGACAGAAATAATTAGCAAATGAAAATTTAATATGAGCGTTTCTCGGTAGCGCTAAACAAACTGTTTGCAATTTTGCGTGTATGTACGTGTATGTATTTTAGATGATCTAACTTTGCAGGATGCTACAAATTAATGAAATCCTATACAGGATATTCTGAAAATAACTTGTAAAACTCTTTGGATATCAAAGAAACAACTAAAACTGACAAACAAATACTTCGTAATTATATGAACATGAAACCTTTCAAACGTTAATATATTACATACTAACACATAATATAATGTCATATGTATACTATACGTAAAATATACCTAATATATTAAACTTCATAAATCTGCCCATCAAATATTAGGTACTTAAGGTATTAGGTTTACTACTGAATTATACACGTTTTGAATTAAAATAACCAAATAAAAAGGAGAAATGATGCATTTTTATTTGAAAAAACATTTTGCAAAATGAAAAATGAAATCTTTTTTTGAATCGGTTAGTTAAAAAATCGATTGGTATTCCAGATAGTACAGTATGACCATAGTATGCGTATCTTTTACACGTCCGACCATAGAACATAGTTCTATACTTTTCACTGATTGGTTTTCCCGATATAATAATAATAATAATAATAATAATAATAAAATAGTTATAATATCAGCCAATAAGAAGTAGAAATTTACAATAAAGGTTTAGTGAAGAAAAATTTGAGCGGAGTGTGTGTATCAAAAATCTATGACGATACGTCATTTCGTGGTTTTTTAGTTGATTCAAATGATTTGGGTTCGTTAGTGGGTTAAAAAAATAATGATATAGTCCGTATAACTAGGGTGACTAATTCTATTAAAATTCAAATAATAATATATGTACTAAATCCTTAGAAAAAGGATTTGTTTTTTAATGTTTTCAACTACCTATACAAAGTCATTTTATATTTTTTCGGTTAAAATTTTTCTATACTATATGCACAGTGTAATCATAATCAAGGTAAAACAAAAAACAAATAAATAAAAATAGCAATAGTTTACTGCGATCATGAATAATTGTATCCAAACGAACATGTACCATTGTACTCCTGCAATTTAATCCAACACAGTCCCATCGTTTTAATCTATATGGATATAATCACTTTATAACCATTCAACTGAATATAATTTGTTTATAGTTTGTACATAAATGATGAATTAAACAAATAGATACTCGTTTAAATATTACAATTACAAAATAATTATTCTTTAATCATATGCATTAATTATTGCTCGTATTAACATGATACCTATTGATCGAAATACCCAAATATTAAAAAAAACAAAACAAAACAAATGCTTAATTGAACTTATATAAATTAAATATTAATTTTGAATTACAGCTTTTCAAAATTAATACACGTCGTTGTAATTTAAGATCAAATTTATTCACGTGGAAGATAAAATATTACAAGTTTATACCAAATATGACACATTCGATCACTACAGAATGATTCACATTTAAGATCTGGCGCAATGCACATACCTAAAATGCCATCACTGTTTCCAGAGCTTAAATCTGAAAAAATGATTAAACGCAGCAGCACTATAATGTGAGTATATTTTACTGATGATGAGTCCGTAAAAAGTAGTCGTTCTTATGACTATATACAGACTATAAGTCTATAAGTCAAGTTTGATTTGTTTTTGAGATTAAAAATGTTTAAACTGATACACTAAGAGTCTAAGACTTAGTACGATAGATTTCTGTGAACGTAAATCGATAAAAATGTATATAACCATGTATCTATATTTAATTTATATTTTCTTCCTCTTTACGTTCAATGACTAACGCTAAATTTGAAAAAATGAATAAGGTTTACTAATAAATATTATTATTTAATTTTTATACCACATGGACAACGGAGTAAAATTTGTTTTACATTAATTATAGGCACTATTACTTGCTTAATTTAAATTTGAACATTTAAAGATATAACTTTAAAGGTTATTTATTCTTTTTGAGATTATATTTATTTCTGTAAAATAATTTTAAATAATAATATGTTATAACGTTGTTTTTCTAGAGTAAACATAATTTAAAAGCAAATAATATGATCAATACAATAAATTGTCATGTCTTTGAAAATGAAAAAAATAGTTGTACACTGAATACAATATTGTACTAACAAAGAAAATGATCAATAGCGTTGCATTAATATGAAATTCAATTATTACTATACTAAATATTATTTATACTTTATAGTTATAATATAGTGATGTATCTGACAAGTTTGTGAAAATAATTTTATTATATCTATTTTGGTACATTTAGTACGTCGAAAAGCACTATATTTTTTTTTTTAAAGACCAAAAATAAATTTGTTCTAATCAGAGGAATATCTTTTTGCTCACTGTATGGTTAACGGTATTTCACTAAAGTTTTGACAGCCTTGCTTTAACGAGCACGACATTTAATATTTACTTTACTCGATTCATTTAGAAAACAAAAAATTTAAAAATCAACAACTCTTATTTTTATACATCGATTGTAGAATCAAGCCAAATGCGTTAGGTTATGCAAATCATACGCTATTTTATTCAATTGATCAAAAACACGACTTACTATGCAAAAAAAAGCGGACGCTATCTAAAATTCTAAATTTTTTTGTTTTAAAGAAATATATAAGACAAACACGATATACAATGTATAATAAGATAGTTGTCAGTCTTCACTAACAACGGCGTGTTCAGAGACATGGTCAAATGCTTTTATATTCTACTGATTACATTGGCTATTGTTCTGCAATCGTATTTTCTTGAAAAGTAATTTTTTTACGAAAATACTTATACCCCGAGAAACACATTGTATTATACTTCTAAGTTTATGTGCAGTAATTTAAATTTTTAGGGTAGAAAAGAAAGTTGTCTGGTTTTTTAAATATAATTTTTACTTTTTGACACTATCTACCAGTAAATGTTATTTGTTGAATTTTACATATTATTTGTTATTGATTTAAATAATAGCCAATAGGTGGATAGTCGTAAACAGTACATAGTGTAGTATATTATAGTTGTATATTTTATATAATATAATGATTGTACATTTTGAGAAGAAACTGAAAATTAGTATATTAAATATTATTTTTTTTAAGAGGTTTTAATGGTCAAAATAACTAATTATTAATTGTAATTAAAAATAATTGTAGTTATTTATTCCCTTTTATGTTAATTTTATATTGAATACCTAATACAATTTAAATTAATATTCGTGTCTGATATTTAAATGCATATGAATTTACTCAATATACATTGTATACAAATACATGACAATACGAGTTCAGCTGTTCGAAGTATAATATTATTCATAGGAAAATCTACAATTATATTTTTTAGTCCAAAATGGAACTTATTAGTTATTCTTAAAAATACATACATATTATAAATAATATTTTTTAAACATTTTTATTCGTGTTTTATACATTTCTTCAGTCAATTCCGCTCAGCTAATTTGTAATAAATAATAATAATAAGCACACAGACTTAAACTTAATAAGTTCTAAACTAAATTGAATACATTTTTCACTATTGCATCGAAAACATAAAGACGCTGATGATAATTTCAAGACATTTGTATTTGATAAGTACCTGGAAAAATAACATAAACGATGAACGTTCGTTTATGGGTTTATGAGCACTTGAAGTGATAACCATCAGTGTAAAACTCTAAAGTGAAAGCATCATAATAATGACATAAATAAATAAAAATAGTATAGTTATTCAAAATAAACACCATTATTGTAGAACAGTGTGGTATTATTAACAAAAAAATAAGTCAAGTTATTCTTTTGTATGCATATTACATAATTATTACGTTAAATAACGTGGAAACAAATAAAAATCAATTTATCGTTACGTTTAATTGAATTTTTTTTTAAAACGTATACACATTATAATGTTCTAGGTTGTGTTCTAAATAGCTTATTTTTTTTTAAAAATTTATCAGTTGTATTTTTAAAATTTTTCTTTACATAATTTCCATAGCCACGAATTAAAAAAAGATAATATATTATAATAGAGTGTATGATGCTCGGATGACTACTTATCTTGGTGGTTAATTCAGTTACAAAGGGTTTCATATTCCTTACAGCAATAAACAAATTGACTCCGTGCCATCGAAATCAACGTGGTCACTACGAGGACAATATGTATGGACTTTTGTGGGCGTTCTAAAAGTTTTTCACTAGTTTTTCCGTCCACCAGTATTATAAGGCCGATTTAACAGACCCTAACGTACCATAGGTTTACATCAAAAAAAAAAAATAATAATAATAATAATAATAATAAAATAAAATAGAGACCAAAGAAACTCACGAAAAACGACATAAAATAGTACTTTTACGCGGGACAAAAAAATAAAAAAAATGTTTCTTGGATGTTTCCTTCATCTAAATTAATATGGCTCGGAACGAAAAAAAAAACAAATAAAATGCAATATGTCCGAAGATTTCGTAAAGTATTAGAACCGGAGAGCAGACGTCGAATGTTTTAAATCCGTTACTGCAGCGAGAGACATGAAATATAACCTCCAGTTTATTTTAGAGAGTAAACGCACTTAGGATTATTTGTTTCTTTATAAATAATTTAAAAGTAAATGGGTGGTTTAATCAATGATTTGAACAGAATATATATAAAAAAAAAAAAAAATCCATAAAGTATAGGAAAAATAATTCACTTTATCGGCGAAAAAAGATGGACTGGTATATTGTAGGCGTGCACATATACAACTACTATACGGAGCGGTCACTACCACACCGCGCGAGTGTCCCGACTATGATCAAATGCCCAAATACTCCGAAGGTTAAGTCAGCTTATTTCGCAGCCCCCGCCGCCGTCACCCGAGCGCTTCCGCGGGGGGGCTCATAAATAATTGAACAGACGGAATGCGTTTAGGGTGCGAAAAGAGTAGTGCGCGAAAATTTCCATTCGGATATTATATTATATAATAAGAAGAGGCAAATGTGTAGGAAATAGCGGTGACAAAAAATTACTTTCCATACACGGCGGCGGATGGCGCTCGCACAGCGGGTGTCGTCGTCCCGAAGGTCCGAATAAGGGCGTTTATACGACGACGACGACAACGATGGGCCTAAGTGTCGTCCGCGGACGATCTCTCTCTGTCGGTTCATATATATATATTGTATATAATACGAATAACAATATAATGGTAATACAGTGCGTGTTTGACCAGCTGTCGCCGCCCGTCCGTTTATATATTATTATTTTCCACTGCGAGGAAAATAATAATAATAATAATAACAACAACGACAATAATATTATTATGGACACACTTCGAGTCCTCGAAAACTTTACCGGTTATAACCCGTCGTCGTCGTCCGCTCTATCGCGACTATCTCGTCCTGTCTCTCTCTCTCTCTCTCTCTCTCGGCGGCGTACGGTGTTTTAATAATCGCCTGCTGCTGGTTTGACGCACGCGGTAAACGCTGTTGCCGAGAGAGAGAGAGAGAGAGAGAGAGAGAGCACCGCCGCAGCCGTCGGATTCATAAATAAAACAACGAAGATTCGAACGGGCGCTCTTTATATATACTCGTCGTATATTAGGTATATATATATATGCGTCGTGTTACCTTTATTATCATAAGCGAATAACATTATAGGCCGATATGTTACGGTTTTACGGTGCGGACGACGCGGCGCTGACGGTGCGTTGTATGATAATAGTTTAATAAATATTGCGGTTTTACGAGTGCGAGCGAGAAAGGGCACACAGGTGACGCGGGGTTGTCTATTTTCGACAGTAATCGAAAACGAGCGTGACGAAACATGATTTCCATAATCGTGTCTCCGAACCCGCCACATCATAAGACCTACGGAAACACGCGGATATTTGGTGTCGTCGTCATAATATACCGCATGAAATACCTTATAGCCGCTAAAAATTGAGTGTAATACATAAAATGTTTATTCATTGACAACATTTATACTATCGTCTTCAAATTATTGAGTCTAGAATTTTTTTAATTTTTCTATTTGATGCGATTTTATTTGATATACCTTGTTTTTAAATTTTACTTTAATTCAATGCAATACGTTTTGAATTTCGTAAAAAAATATGCTATAATATGCGATGATAATAATATGATAAAATTTGGCCAGTGACTTCAAACTTTTTTGATTTGTAAAGATTACCGACAAAAATCAAAAAATATGAAAAGGAAAAAAATATGCAATTGCATAGAAATCCGTGCTCTAGGCTATAGGTATATTAATTTCCGGAAACTCGTTTTTCGGAATTAACTCTATTACAGAGGCACAGTTAGAATAATATAGTTCACACGAGTAATGGATTTTTGGTACATTGAAATAAAAAAATTCATTAGAATATTTGTTTCGCTAAAATTTGAGATAGCCAATTTAAATAGAGGTAATTATGTAAATATTTTACAGGTAGAATTACTGATTTCCATTAAGTATTCAAATACATAGTTAAGTAAGTTTTAAAGTTCAGGCAGGTCGTGCCTGGCAGAACAGTAAATATTATATTATATAGATAGTCGGCGAGTGGGATTTACGAAAACAAACATGGTGTACTATTAGAAACCTTTATGTAACATATTTATGTATAGTATTATAATATTATGATAACGTCATATTTTAGTCGGCTTCCCATAGATATGATCAACTAATATGAAAACAACAAATATTACGATGAGGATACATCAAACGATACTTTTGTTTTTCTAAAAATACTCTAATAATATTATTATAATAATGTCTGGTCCGTATGTTTTAATGATATAACATAATATTATAGGTATACGCTGCACATGTTTCGATAAAAAGCCAAAACTTGCACATAGACAGATATATTCTGCGCATAAATTTCAATACAGCTCAACTGTAATCTTATTTTTTTAATAATTTGTACTTGATATTCATGTTCTACAATTTGAAATTATTTTTCGTATTATTCGTGTGGCGGGCGCAGTGCGCACCTTATTATATTGTACACATGGTGTACAGAGTATACATCGTCTGCGAGCAACACTAAAAGTTTCTTATTCTGTACACGATAAAAAACAGCGGAGACATGCTAAAAACAAAAAAATAATCAATTTTCCAAAACAAATCGTTTATAATTATACTACTGTAATTTGCAATTAAAAACAAATTGTATCTAACTAGGCAACTTAACTAAGGAGTTTCATTAATTATCTAATGCAACTCGGAAAAAAATAAAGAAACATTTTTGGAAGTTAATTAGAATTGTCTTCTTGCCACGGTGCCCAATGGATAATGCCAAGTGATTCATTGAAAAAAATAAAACGACTTGGACCCAGTTCTTATATCGTATTATTACTATCTATAAAAACGGATTTTTAATAATTACATAATTATTTTAATCAGTATTTTTTGCCTTTCTTCGTTTAACAAATTGTCCTTGTAATTGATATTCGAGTACCTCAGAGTCAATTCTATTGATTTGCTGATTATTATTGGTAGTTTGTAAGTGCAAAAATATTGTACTTAGCATATAATAATATGTAAAAAATATAACGATGCTTTGTAAAAGGATAAAAAAAATATATTAAATTAGTCATAAATTCTCTAGACCATTCCGGGTTGCGATATCGATTATCTAAGTAACACTTTAGTGGTAATTAGCGGTGATATCGTAAATAATTTCAAAAGTTATGTGCTTTAAAAAAAAAAAATTAAATGCAAAGTTTTAATTTTTATAATTTACGCCGAGTTTTCCGGCTTTTGTTCTTTTGTGTAATCGTTATCGCGGAACATGAATATTATAGTTCCTGTGAAAACACTAAATTATATAATAGTAGCGTTTTACTCATTTGCTTTTGACGGTCGTTTTTTATTCTATCGTAATGAACTAGTTTAAAAAATGTCAAGCTCACTACGATAAACAATCAATGGTAATAGGTCAGATAATGCAACATAATAGATAATATATGACAAAGTGTATGTTATAACTCATTTTTTCATATCACGATAAATCCATGTATTTCAAAGACTTAAATTCTAAAATATAGGGGAAGAAATTTGGAATTTTTTTTTATATATTTTAGGTATTGTTAAATAGTTTTATATCGAAATGATTGTAAACTACTTATAAACGATTTTAAATAATTAAATTTTTTCTTCTAGATGCCAGGTGGCTGACGTGATTTTGGAATATACTTTTGATGTTATTGACAATTTATTACACCGTAAGTAAAAACGATAGGCAAAGTTTAGTTAATTATCGCACTCATTTATTAAAAATTAATCATCTTTAAATCTTGAAAATATTGACACATAATAATATTTATAAATATGCATGTATATATTATATATATATATATATAAACATATCGACTATAATAATCATTTTATATATTCTTTTAGTTTTTAAAACAAATATAAAGTAGTAAACAATGTCCTAATTGGCTTTATTTTTCTTTCATTATTTTTTTTTTCCAATGGTTAAGTACAAAAGACTTTTATGCCTCGAGTAAAATACTTATCTCATTAGAAATAAATCTTCAGACATACATTTTTGTGTGAAATAATAAACCATGATTCCAAAATGCCAAAAGCTAAATTTATGCTCAAAACAAATTTTAAAGTTTTTGAATTTAATTGAGCAAAACTATGTTTTGTAAATCTCAGAAATGATGGTATATTTATTTTAAACTTTGAATTTTAAGAATATGACGTCATTTTTTAATTGTCTTTTTATCTTATTCTTGCCGAATTATTTGTCAGTACTATATTATTTGTAATAATGTATAAGCTCAAATATTATATAATATTTATGTAATATATTCTATAATATTACCACAATATTTGCATTTTAATTTTGAAACAAGGAACAAACAATAATAATTATTATTATTCAACAAACGCAAAAAAAAAAAAACTAAGAAAAAAAACGACGAACGTTATTATTAGGGCTAGGGACTTCATTCCCTAAAAAACCTTAAAATATGTATGCATTTATGCCTTTAAAAATTACCAAATATGCTATTAAAATATGCACTAAAAAAAATAAATAACAGTATTTAATAAAAACCTTTTTATTTTAATATGAATACATAATTAATAAAATTTTAATTTATAGTAAAAAAACTTGTCATAATAAATAATTGTCATAAAATAAAATAAAAAAATTAAAATTAAAATAAATAGATTAAATATTTTTAATAAAATAAAAATATCACAGAACGTCCTGTCTACGGGATTATAAATATATGTCATAATTTCATAGAATGTTATTTTGGTAATATTATCGGCTATCGCCTATCGGAATCACTTGTGAAGTATACCATTAAGTCCATAAATAACAACGGGAGCGTTCGGCGAGAAAAACAACAATACTAATTTTATATATATATGTATATAAAACCATAAAATTAATATTTCTGGTCTAGGAAATCGATCTAAATTTAAAATTGTTTGTATAAAATATTTATTTAATTATAAAACTACCATTTTCATATTAAAAATGCTCAAATATGCACTTATAATTAAAAAATGGTCAAATATGCAAAATATGCAACTATAAATTTTAAATATGAACTCGTATTACCATGAAATAAATTTCTATATTACTTAGCTATGTTTTTAATGATTATTGAAAAACATGCAAACTCCTAGAAGTCCCTAGCCCTAGTTATTATGTTGTTGTCGGATTGCCGGGTAATTAAACGCAGGACCAAATTTTCTTGGTGATAATAATACGACTACGTGGGTTTTTTCCGAGTTCATACTGCGTCTGACAATGTGGTCACGAACAATAATAATAATAACAATATTGTAAGCAATATGATGGTATTATGTATACACACATATACAAAAAGGGCGTGCGCTGCAAAGTCTTGCCAGTCGACGACGACAATGTCGAGTGAGATGATGCTCTCTCGGACTTGCCCGCGCAAAACGGTTAAGCGGCGGCGTCGAATTAATAATAATATCGTCGTCGTCGTCGTACGTAATAATACCCATAATAAACGCCATTATTTTCGTTTCGGGGAGGGTCGAGTGCTAGCCGGATCTGCGGCGGGCGTTTCGCGGACGGGGCCTCGAGTCTCGGCAAAAAACGGTTTCGAGTTACGAGATCGCGACTTTAGGTCGAGTATATATACCGTATTATATAGAATAATTATTGTAATATCGCGATAATATACCGTATTATTATGTACATATCTGGCGGTCTTACGGCTATAGCCGCGCTCGGAGGTGTGAGGTCGCGGGTGGCGGTAATATACGTATATGTGGCGCATATAAATACGCACTAATTTTACACCCCCCCCCCCACACACACACACACACATTCGCTGCCGCCGTGAAATATAGTGGCCATGGTGGTGGTGTGTGTGTGTGTGTGTGTGGTTGTTGGTGGTGGTGAGGGGGCGGGGACGGCGATAGTAAAAACCGTCTAAGTATATATTATTATAATAATAATATAATCGCACACGCCCTGAGACACACCACCGTGTGGATCCGACGACCGAAGTTCGTGTCGCGTAGTTTCGCGGTTGGGCGTCTTTTTTTCTTTTTTTACCCGACGGGCCAAACAGTCTGCATGTGCGCGTTTTTTCTCTACCGCGTATTGTGCCATCGCTTATTATTATTATTAATATTATAATCGTCATAGTCATTATTGTCTTATCGCCGCGCGATATATTATTATACCGTACACATAATAATGTACGACCGTCAGAGAACTATATTATTATTATTGTTATTATGGCGCCCGCAAAGTTGCCGAAATGTCAACGTAGCAAACGTCACGGGCAGCAGCGCGAACGTTGCGCGACAAAAAAAGGCCTACGAAATTATTTACACTCAAACTTAAAAGCGCGCGCGGACCAAAAATAACGGAAAGTAACGAATACCACCGCTCTATTGGCAATAATTATTATTATTGTTTGAGGAATTATGATAATTAGTAATAATTTCGATCCTTTCGCCCCGTTAATGGCACGAATATTTGCCTTCTGCGGGACGCATAAGAAATAGTCGTTCATTATATTACAATATATCACGTGTGAATGTATGCCTGAAAATAAGCCGATGCCCGACATTAATAAACCGATGTGAACCGGAAGAAAACGCATAGTTATGCATAATTAAATATATTTATTACAAAACCGCAGTGAAAATATAATAATAATAATAAACAACCAATTTCAGATGATACCGCTGTGCATTGTACGCAATAGATTATGCATAATAATATACAGGTGATTCTTTTACACTTATACACTCATTATTTCGTCAAATATTAACTTTTTCCATTTTTTTTCTTCAAAATATCATGCTTTTCTCAAACTGTATGAAATTTTTATTTTTTTCACTATTTTATTTAATATCGAAACTATTATCAACTCTTGATTATCAAACGCTATCCTGTATTTAAAATTACATAAAATAGAAGCGCTATTATTTTTATGAATTTAAACGTTAAAAACATTATTTTTCATTTAACCGTTTGTGAGTTATAGCTGCTCAAAGTTGGGTGGCTTCAGATTTTTAGGTGTTCATCCTACAGGTTATTACTACGGCTGTGAGGCGTTGGTGAAACCACAACAGGTACAAAGTTCATCACTGCGTCGATGTCGATAACGAGATTGTTACATATGAAAATACGTACCTTTCATTATCAATTACCAATGTAACTACTGGTCTTCAGGAACAAAAAGTATTATAAAACTCAAAAACCGCCCAACTTTGTAAAGCTATATATTGCTAAAAAAATTAATTAAAAATAATAATTTGAATGTTAAAATTCATAAAAATACAGCACTATTAATTTAGTACATTTTAAATGTAGGTTGCGATTTGAAAATCAAAAATTGATAGTGGTTTCACAATTAAATAAAAAGGTGAAAAAAATAAAAATTCCATACAGTTTGAGAAAAGTATGATACAAAATATTTTGAAAAAAAAAAAATGAAAAAATGCAGTAATTGACGAAATAATGAGTGTATAATGATAAAAAGAATCACCCTGTATTATCGTAAACACGAATAAAAATAGTTAGCATAGTAAAATTATATATTTCTAAGAACTTTTCGTTAGAAAAAAGATTATTTTTTCTTAAATTAATTTCCATGGAAAGACATCATCATCATTATGTCGATTCAATATAATTATATTAAGTATATAAATATTCAAAGTAAAAACACTTTACTAAAATATGTGACATTAGTAATTTTCGTTATTTTGTTGTTGTGATACAGTGTATCAATATTTTCTAAGTAAAATAAAAAATAATCATACTTTGATATAACATCATATAAGACGATTTAGTTAAGAGGACGTCATACCCGCATGTGTTGTCTCTGTCTTACAAACGTAAAACATAGCAAATTTGCGTTCAGCAGAACAGATTTTGTGATGTTAGATTTAATATTAGAGTAAATTTACCTATTATCAAACTTAAAGGTAATAATATTATCTAGGGCATCTCATGGGCTTTTATTGATATTTTAATTTTTGAGTGAGTTATAGTTACGTAAAATATTAAAACTTTAAAATGCTCGTAATTCGGTTAAAAATTAAAATATCAATAAAAGCCCATGAGATGCCCTAGATAATATTATTACCTTTAAGTTTGATAATAGGTAAATTGGCTCTAATATTAAATCTAACATCACAAAATCTGTTCTGCTGAACGCAAATTTGCTATGTTTTACGTTTGTAAGACAGAGACAACACATGCGGGTATGACGTCCTCTTAATACAATATAATAACATAACAGTCATAACATATCGAATAAAAATTAAATACAATTTCTATAGTGTTTGTTTTTGTATAATATGTGTATGTATTATTATGATTTATTTTTAGAAATTCCGTTTTTAGTGCTGTTATTATAAATATTATTATGTTTAGTTGTTACAATCGTTTGGAAATAATAAGGCAAATAGTTCAGTCGAACGTACGATTTAATATTTTATACTCTATTACGATTGTAATTATTATTTTCGAAAATATAGGCTACTTATATAGAAGAGACGTACGAGCATAAATAATAAAAACTTTCTGGTAATAGATAAACTGTTATACCAAAATGATCTGTTCGTACTGCTTATAAGTACGTATTAGACGAGTAAACAATTTTCATTATTTTCTAATACGATTATTGATTATAGGCTACGGGAATTCTTTTTCCATAAAGCTATTGAATACGGTATATAGTTTTTAGTACAATGTAATATGCCATTCTGTTAAATATCAAACTTAGATCAATTTTCATTTACTCCGTTTAATCTTATTAAAGCGACATTTATATATTGTTAAAATAATTGTATTTTTACCATCACACAAATAGTATTATATTGTTTTCGGATTTACGCTTTTAACATCCGAAAAAAATATATATAATTGGATCCTACGATGAAGTGATCCAAAAAATAATATATTATATTTTTTTATATAATATATATATATTATAACGACTTTTTTCAATAGTCAACATAAATTATATTGAAAAATGTAAACATGTGAAATATTAACATCGAATATTGAATTTTTTGTTAAATTAACTTTGCCTTTATCTAAACTTAAAGTATTTAAAAAAAACCAAAATTTAGGTAATAATTTAGTTACTGTTCTGCTGTACAGTAGGTGTGCCGTGGGTAATTGTAATTAATATATTAAATTGGAATTCAATGATACACCATTGAATATGAAAAATGGTTCTGAGTGGAGCGGCCAGTCAATCAATACCTATCACGAAGTTAATTTCGTGAAATTATATTATATTTGTTCGATATTGCTATTGAAGTAATTCATTTTATTTATAGTCTAATGGTTGGTTGGTTTAATTGTTGCCGAATAAATTGTATTTATCATATTATTAATATTTAATTATTATACAGTATGTATTTATACTTTATAGATTATACGATACTAAATTTGTAGATTATTATTATTGTTGTTGTTATTTTAGATTCTAAACAGAACGATGAATGTATTGATTTTAAAATGTTGTAGGTTTTATTTTTGTTTATCATCACCTTTTGGGGCAGCAACATTGATACGATGTTCAACTATGGTGGTGATTTATAGTAGCAAATAAGAACTATAGTCGGTACTTTGTAGGATCAAAAGTAAAAAATTCCCAGTACTTTTTTAATAATAGAGAAAAACACTGAGGAAAATAGGAAATGTTTACTCAACTTCAGTTATCGATGAAATCAACTTTGATTATTTGGTATAGCTCGAAAAAAAATAAAAGTAGATCACTGAAATTTTCATATTTTATTATTTTCTATAAACCAGTATAGTTTTCAAAACATTTTGACTCATTTTGTGCTATTTATTAATATTTAAAATTAATTTACGATAAAAAAATATTGCTTGGTAAAAATAAATTTATTACAATAACACACATAATATATTGTTCTCGTATTTGTATACAATTTAAAAATGTATAGGCAAAATTATTTTTTATATGTATTTCAAGTTTAAATGTTTGCAAAAGTATTCAAAATCATGAATATTTAAAAAAGCATTTTTTTTTTTGTAGTAAAACAATTTACAATGTTCAATGTTCAATCTATTTATTTATTTATTTACGTATTTACTAGTAGTATTAATAGTATATGATATATCATTGAGTTCAAATTTAACACTCCCGTAACGGTGACCCACTCGACACTATACGTACGTACAACTGAGCGGTAACCATTTGCCTATCTACTGTACATTAGAGTATTAGAGTGGTACCTATTTGCTCACCTATTTCTATTTTATTTGATAAGTTCATGGAAACAGTGGCTATTGAATGATGTGAACATTATTAAATTGCATAGGTATCCGCAGATAACGTAGTATACGTAATATAATGATACACAAATAATGATAACAATAAAAATACTCAAATACTAGATAGATGTATCGGGTTCAAACCATATCATTGTTAGTATGGCTTTTGAATCAATACCACCGTGTCCACCTTACTGTAAATCAGTGGAAAAGGTTCATTGAATAAATAGGTAATAGCTTAAATAAATCTACATAATTTTGGAAATGCCAATGCGTAGTTACCTATAGTAAAATCAATAATTTACGTTAATATTTTAAGTCCTCCATATCTGGTTTTGTTTTTAAAACTCAAACAAAATAACTAACATCTATATTCTTTGTTTAAATATTATGTAATTTTTTTAAAAATTTGAATTTAAATTGCTTATTAAGAAAAAAAATTTCTTTTGTATTTTTAATAATTTGTATAAATATATTATATTATAGTAACCGTTTATATGGAATATTCTATTACGTTTTTAATTTTACTCAGTGAAAATTTTTTTATTGAAAATAATTTTAAAAAAACTTAATAAATTTGAAAATTGCGTATGCCCATAAATGGTCCAAAAATAATCTACACGCCTACTTAATTTTATCATGTATAATAGGAAATGATAATATAAAATTTCAGTGAAAATTTTAAGTATATTATGGTTATTTGTTTTTGAATTGAAACAAAATCAATTTCCCGTTTTCCTTAAATTTTTAAAAGTTTTAGATTTTAAACTATTTAAAATACAAACTTTATTAATTTTTTTTTAGAATTTACTCTTTAAGTTGCAGATCGGACTACTTTTTGTGTATACATGTAACATACACACGTAAAAACATATTATATCATCGCTTCTTTTGGAATCTAAAATACTACCTATTTAATTATTTGATAAAAACCAAAATTTCAATTGATATTATTTTACTTCAGAATATAAAATTAAAAACATAGTTTATCGTCTAAAAATTTAACTTGAATAGTATAGTTTTATCAGTGAAAATTGAATACAAATCAGAATGTGGACAACATAAAATGATAGAATTGTATTATGTTTGCACCTATAATATTGTACTTAACATTTTTCACAAAATAATAAGTGTCTCGTTATGTGTACTTATATATTGACAGTTTATAATAAATCATAGTTTTAACGAATTCAGACACAATATCTGCCTGAAATAATTTTTATCGTGGTCAATATCCAATCAATTTATAGTTCTTATTCGGTTTTGAAAATAAAATAATAGTGTATCTTTGGCGTGTTAATATTGATTGGTAAAAGGTCTAATTTGAAATCGTATCCGACACTCTTTGTTAGACAATGGGTGCCGCCAGCAACTTTTTTGCTGGATCAAAAGTAATCTATGTGTTTTTTTTTTTTTTTTAAATAATGTTTTTATTGACTGAATGGATATACTATTGTTCGAGGATTTATAGAAAAAACCTCACTCTTGTGGGAGTCATTAGACTTGGATTTTTAAGGGAAATGGATAAAAACAATAAAAGGTTTCATGGTCTGTAAAAAAAAAAAAAAACTGATGCGTATCTACAAAATTGTTTGTGATACCACAACAATAGCAGCCATTAACAATTTCTAATCACTTATTTTTATTTTTTTTTTTTTTTGAACTATAAAAGCCAGCCAAGTCCACAGTTATTTTTTATACTTTATTAAATGGAACATCAAATAGATAAGTTATTTGTAAGCGTGCACTGAATCGATAAATATATGTATTTTAAAAGAATTGGTGAATATATTTCCGAGTTACCATCTGGTCCTAGTAGAGTCGTTGTGGTTATATTATGATGGTAGAGACTATGGCATTGTTCACCTCTTCGCGTCATCGCTTGATTTAACTCAATGACCATTAACCATTTTATTATTATTGTATATTTCTATAAATGATCCGTTCGTTGTTTTACGCAAATATTATGAAATCGCTAGGTACTTAATGGTCATAAATTTAATATTATAGACAATTATTATAATTTTTAACCACTCAAATAATGGTGTTCATCTAATTATGTCGACACGATTATAGTATTATACACGTTAGTACTGTTAGTAGATTAGTGAATTGTTTTGCATATTATATTACGTTCTGTCAGCATACTGTTATAGTTTGAAATATGTAAACAAAATGATTAATGGTTATAATCATATCAAATATAAATTATATGGTACACACAAATAAAAACTCACATTTTCCACTGAAAAAAACATACATACAATAAATGTTCTTATTCGTTTTTATATACTTTATAATTTTTTTTCCCTTACGATATAAAGTATTTTTCTTAAGTTATAATCATTATGAATTTCTCTATATAAATAAATAATATGGTAACCTAAATTTTGTGCAATTTACTAAAACAAGTTATTGTTCAACATTCTAATATTATACTTATGCATTATTGAACACTAAATAATATTATTCTATACTTTTAATTTACTAAATTTATATTGTAAGATAAAATTGGCGAATTCTATATTAATTATTGGTTATAGTACGTTATTATTATAATCAACATTATACTCATTATTCAATTAATTGCTATCTTAATAAAATTGAATTGTTTAGGTGTACATATAAAAAGTTATTGGTTTAACAACCAACATATATTTTTAATTAATTATTTTTTCTTTTTCAGAAAAATATTTTACTTTGAATTATAATATTAAAATTGTATAAAATTAAAACAAAAATCATAAATTTATAATAATAAAAATGTTTAATTATGATAGAACTTAATAGGTAGAAGTTTTAACAGAAGTTTATCATGTCCGACATTTTGAAATACTGAACTCAATAAAAAGTAAGGTAGATGAGAATGTCTTGTGTGCTGAAATTAAAGTTGTTTGTTTCAAATCTGAATTACTCTCAAGGGTACCAGGGGCTCAGATGTGTAATTTTTTTTTTATTTGATAGTGTCATAAAATGAATCATTTGATTTCAGGAATTGTTATAGAAATAGATTGGGAATATATTATACTCACTCGATGATTGTATAACTGATTGGTAAATATTTTAAAAAATCTCATTTTTTTTTTGTTTAATAGCTTTTATTGATTGTAACTTAAAATAATATTTAAAAAAAAATTCATCCAAATCGTTATAGTGCGCAATTCGGGATACTATTTTGAATATTTGCTGCTGAACCATAGTGTTCATATTTTTTGTACCATGTTATTTTATGTTATTTTCTCTGTTTCTATATTATAAATGTATAAAATTTTTATTAATTTAGATAATAATCATAGCCCTTTGAAAAATATTTACATGCATTTAACTATAAATTATAGTTCATAAATGAAGGGAGTATTTAGAATATTATAAAAACCCAATTTCTTGATAAGTATTAATGTTTTTTGAAATAAATATCGCTTTTTAGAATTTGAAGTCATTAAACAACATTTTAAAAATCAATTAAATTTATCGTTGTTGTATTTTTAAGGATCTGTGATTATGATAGTTGTTAAATATTGCTATCATACATATATTTTTTTTTAAATTTCATATTCCTACGTGGAATACTTGATTGAGAATTCGTATGCATAAAAAAATCGATTTTCAAACGATAAGTGGATAACTGCAGTTATAATTATTTAAAATGTTGATTTCCGTAGTAGTGGACCATCGGGGTTTATCGTGGTGAACTCGTAAGTCACTATACTTATCCATACCACTTTACTTGCTGGGGAAAGAGTCGTACAGATTTACTGACTCCGTCCTCGGACCGATTTCGTGTCTATATTTTTATTTATTGACAATATGAAATCATTTTTTTTTTCGGGCGCATGCGAAATTTGGCGCGTATAAAAGAATATATTACATTTATTGTACTCGGTATTAATCGCGACAATCGAGTGATGTGTTCGTAATGGATTGGGACTATTGCAATAATTGATAGCGACACCATCCGTCGATTCGTTCGTGGAAATACGAGACCGCCCGTCGTGAAATAATATATACGTCAGGACAGGTATTCGGTGTTTTGGCCACAGCGCGTGCACCGACGGTAGTTATCGGCGGGCTTACAGCGCGGTTTTCCCCGTTAGGGAATAATGTATATGCAGTGTACGCTTTATGCGGTACAAACGAGACTCTTGGTTCGTCGTTAGCGCATTTTTCATCGTAAATAATCATAATAATAATAATAAATAAATAAATAAATAAATAAATAAATAATATAATAAACCCGGGGATTTTCAGTGCTCTGGTTGCGGAGAATGCCGCGGCGCACAACAATAATTCGGTCTGGTATATATTATATTTTTTTAATAGGTAATAATAATAATAATAATAATAATATAGGGATTTCTTGCCCGGCGTGTGTTCGGCAGACTGGGAAAGATTATATATTATGTTATCTGAATATCATCATCACCGCGGCCGTCTGTGTGGGAAAATTCTGGACTGGATCCATGCGTCCTGTCTGCGCCGCCGGTATTTGATGGGCCTATAGAAATACGATAATCCAGACGAACGAACATCGTAATAATGGTTTATAGTAATCGAGATCCGACCTCCGTCTTCCCCGTCCGCCGCCGCCGCCACCGTCGCGTATCCCGTGAACCATATTATAAAATACCTCGGCCGCCGCGAGAGCCGCTGATGGTGGTTGAGTGCACCGGGTGGCGGCGGGCAGGGCTGCGGAGGAGGCAGTGGGAAAACCGATGACAGGCAAAGTTTTTCTCTCAGAACCGTCATAATGCGTCCGTATTTTCTCTTTTTCTCTTTTTTTTTTTTTTTTATGTATCTGATTATTATTATTATTATTATTATTATTATTCTGTTATCTCGCGGCGGTGGCTGCTGTATTTGTAAAATACGCGTATTATGCGCGGCGATAGTTTGAAACGACGATAAACAACGGCACTGCATATACATTCGACGTGCCTCTGCCGCGTAAAATATAATATAATTATACGATATAGTGTGATGCCAGGACGATTGAAAATCGTATTTTTTTTTTTTATCTATTGATTCTATCGTAGGCGAGTGCGTCATTGGTTGTACGTTAGATGTCGAACGGGTGTCTCCGTAATGGATTCGTTAAATTTGTTCGCAATAATTGGGCAATATCGTTATACGAGAAAAACGATTTTGAGGGGAGATATAATATATTGCAGCACAACTGTAGTTTGTCATTAGCTTAGGATATTTTATATTTATATATATATATATATATATAATTTATAAGAAGAACGTTTTTTTATAAATGTTGTTTCGTATAAAAAAAAAAAAAAAAAAGAATGTATTAATCATGTTTTTTTGTTTTTTATTATATTATATTATTTTTATCAACAATAACAAATTATATAACTAATAAGCTAATAGACTTGTGAACGGCTTAAAGATTTCAAACAGACATAAAAGAGTAATACGATTTTCCAGTTGACTTTTTTTTATTTACAAATAGAAAAATTGATAAGAATCCTTGTACAGACTAAAAAAAATCTTAGTTATAAAAAGAAATTTTTTTATCAAATTCTAACAACTAAATAATTTTTGAATTTTCACGATTTTGAAGAATTTTGTTAATATTGTAGTTGTAAATGTTTATAAAAAATATTATGAATATGTATAAATCAAATAAAAATATAAATTTATAGTAATATTTTTGATTGGTAAATTAATAACTTACGAGGAACCTTGTAATATATTTCCAAGATTTTTGAACTAGCGAACAATTTTTATCGACATTTAAAGAAAATAAACTAAAAAATTCAAAAATTTAAAAAACAAAATTTATTTTGTCGAATACTGATGCTTTCGTTATTTTTAGTTTCTTGTTTTCCCTGGTTATTGTGAAATGTACTTGGGATTTTTTACTCTTGAACTCTTAAAGTGCCAATTACATCTAATTTGCTACTATAAACCTCTCTCAAAGTTGAAAAACGAAGCATTTTTACAACCCCGAAAGGCGATGACAGATATAAAAATAAACGTAAATATCACTCATCATTGTAAAATTAATATATTCATCACTCCCCTCAGAATCTAAAATGTTGAGATGTTGGTATAATACACGTCTTACTTTGAGAATAGGTTATATAGGCTACAATAGCTATTGTGGTAATGATACAATTTTACCGATATCACCTCTGAAATAATACATTTTTGCAAATTTAGTTTATTTAGGCTTTGGTTTTAATATGCATTTTTTTTATGAGTGCATTTATGAGGACTGACGGAGGTGTTTTGATTTTAACGATAAAAATATTATAGTACTACTTAATACAATATATTTGTATATTACATAATATGCCATAAATATAGTATAATGATATGAACAATATTCATGATTATCGATTAAATATTCTTACTATGTATGTAAGTACAATTAAATCATCGCCGTATGTAAATTAATATACAATGTATATTGTGTGTAAAATTCAGAACCACATTACCTCAAATTATAATTAATTAGATTTTTAAGTAAAAATAATGATTTGGATGGCATTATATTATTTTTAATTAATTTTAAAATATAATAACAATTTTAAATTTTCATTGAATTATAAAATTAAAACATACTATTTTCTTAGCAATGATAAATAAGTATGTTTTGATACTATACAATTTTAAAAACATAAATTCAAAGATTATAGATTGTATGCATTTAAAAAAAAAAATATACCAGCTTTTAATTGCTTTTAAAAATAAATTGAAGACATAAAACTTAAGTAATATTCTAAGTTTAAAAGATAACTCGTATACTTTATCCCCAGTTAAACCTTTTTTTTAAGTAAAAAAAATTTAGATAAATATTTATTAAAAAAATACTTATCATTCAGGAGCTTATAGTTTTTATATACCATATTCCAAAATATAATTTCATAATATTACAGTAATTAATAATAATGTTATCTACTAATTATTATTATTTATTACGTATAAAATATATAAACTCATTTTTATTTAATTTATAATAGTAATTATAGTAACGATTTTCAATAAATGTAAATAACTATTGATCATTAAAATTAAAATGTAATAAATTTCGTTAAAACAATTAAGGTAAATGTGATATTAGAAGCGTAAATAACACGTATTTTTTATAACACTTTAATAAACGAATTGTTTTCATAAAGTGCTATAGGTACTTGTCTTTATTTATTAGTACAAATAAGGTGTAAATATAATACGATTTTATTAATATTTTTTAACTTTTGAATCTCGTTGCTAACATTTGTATTCTGTTAATAAATACGATTTTATTAGTGCGATAAACCATCATAATGGACGATATAGATTATCATGCACAAAATTATTAAGCAATTAAAGTGCTCTCTAGTAAAATGGCTTTTTGTTATTTATTTGATTTAATTTAAACTACAGTGAAAAGTTATCCATTTATATAAATTCATTAATTCCCATTGAAAACCTATGTAAATAAATATAATAATAATATACACTATCAATACATGCGGCAAACGTGTGATGGTCGATAAATTATATTGTTTTACAAAAATAAATCCAATTATATAAATAATTATAAATGTTTAGTTATTAAAATATAAACTATACACTAAAAGGTTTGCACATATAAATCGAATATAGTTAAAAATGTCTACGCAAGCTAAGAACTAAGAAGACAAAATAAATTATGAGTAGGTAGTCAATAGATTTATTCCGATATAAGAAAATAAAAAAAACCTGGAGCCTTCCTGTGTTGTCTATTTATAACTTGAATGGTGTTTATGAAACTGAGGATACTGGATGAGCTGTCAATTTGTCATCATTAATAATTTATTGTTTAACAACTATTTTGCTGAAGCTCAATGGGATAGATTTAGTAAATAATTTATTGTTATGATTTAAAAATTTGATAACAGCATAATATCTCACCTTTTTAATTAAGTTATTAGATGTATTAGAACCATCTGTTTGATCAATGAGTGCAAATAATGTTTCCACAATCATAACGACTAAACAATCATATTATAAAGACTATACACAAACAATTTTAACTAAAAAAAACTCTAAAATATAATTTTAGTGATGTTTTGATTTATATAAATAATGTTAATAAGTAAAAAAACATAAAAATGTTGTACTGAAAACTGATTTGTAAAAACTAAAAACAAACTAACGTAGGTATTATACATCCCATTGTTTTATTTGTCAAATTAAAATAATGACATAATAATAATCACTAAAATTCTATTATGTTAATGGTTAAATAAATTATTTTGATGAAATTATGTTTTAATTTGAATGGAATTTGACGGTTGATATTAAATTGTAACATAAAATGTTTTAAGTAATTATACCGCAAGAACTCAACGCTTGTAGTCTGCACTATTGTATTAAACAATACAGTGAGTCGAATCGACATTGGCAATCAAGTAAGATATTAATTTGATTTTAGTGTATTATTAAATAGTAATATAATTTATGAATATATATTATATTAGATATATATTATACAAGATGGATACTATAAATTATCTTGAAATATTAAGCATTTAGTATAAATAATTAATATTTACATTTTATTTTTATTCATAATTTTATTATAGATGTACGAATAAAATATTTAATTAAAACGATTATTAAAATGTCCAAAAAACCATGTTTAGACGGGGAATAAAAAAAAACTTTTATTTTCATTTTCCAATAGTTGAATAATAAATACAAAAAGAACGAACGTCATAATTTAATTTAGTTTAAAAAAAAAACGAATAATGAACGGGTGAGTTTTCCACGAAGTGACGGAAATCAGTTAACACAAATTCCAGCTCGTTTAAATATTTTTCATAACATTTGTTTTTGAAATATCAAAACCAGTTATTATTTTTTTACGATCGTCACCGTAAATACAACTTTTTAATCAAACTCAATGTTCTATTCACAAATATACGTTATGGCCAATAATTATCGGAAATATTATACAGTAAATTTTCGTTATGTCGAATCTCAAGAGAAACCGGAAAAAATTCGAGATAATATATCAACAAACTACTATAATACAATACATTATTTTTTAAAAACCTGTCATTAAAGTTTGTTTAATATTACTTTTTTTTTGTAAGAATGTAAAAATCAGTTATAAGTACATTTTAATTCACGCTTTTTTTCCATTTCACTATTTTGTATTCGAATGACTGTACATTTTGACTACAAACGCGTGAATTGAAATACTGAATAATATACTACAGTTGATTTTTTTCGTTCTTTCTGTAATAAAATTATTATTTATGTATTCGAGATAACGAAAAACTATCAATTTTATTTCCAGTTATCGAGAGCAATATACGGTAATGAGTGTAACGGTAGTTTCAAGTGGATTTAATTGTAGTTCGAGACGACAACAAATTCGAGATAGCGACGTAATAAGAATTTACTGTATATTTCTTTTCTGTACACGAGTAACGAAATACGACATGATGCCAACGAAATACAGAGCGAAGTGTGTGTAGAGCATCTCATATCCGTCATCTCCGACCGGTACAACGGTTGGCGGTCGTCTGCGATAAAAATATTCTCGAGTGACCGAAAACAACAGAATAATATGCGATGGCGCTGCGATGACGGGAAATTGGAAAATTCCTCTCAACCGGTTGACGGCGGACGAACCCGATACAGCTCCGCCTCGGAAACGGCGCGCGAACCGTCGTCGGCGGTATATAATATAATAGGATATAATATTATATTATTATGACATTATTCGCGTTGCGTACAGTATAACTATACGTACATAATATCATTACGTATTATTATCACGTACTGTTATTGTGTTACGCGTTCTACTGACGGGGCATATCGTATTGAATTCTATATTACTATGGCGGCCAGACGTCTGTCGAATTTCGTTCGGAAAACGCGTTATACGTATCGGACGAGTGGCATCTGTTGCAGCGGCGCGACGATGCCGGCCGCGTGCGTATCTTACGAATCGGTTTCGGAAAAAAAAAAAACGAAAGACGTGTACCGGAGTGAGACAGAGACGGTCGACCATCGACACACGTGACGGCGGCGGTCGCGGATATCGAGAGACCGAGAGGGACGCGCATATCCGATGTTTAGGGTCCGACGTGACCCGAGTGGTTGGCGGTGCGGCAGTCACACGCGCGCGTCCGACCCTCGACTAGCATACAAAGTGTGTCCGTGCCGGGCCCCGCAGTCTCCGCGGAGTCGACGACGAGGGATCGGGTTTGCCCCGCGGAGGGCCGGCAAAAATTGATAAAGTTTTTCCGCTGTTGTTTTGTTTTGGTTTCACCCCCCCCCCCCCTCACGCTGTATGTGTGTGTTTTGTATTCCGACGGACGGAATACAAATCACCGCTCGACTACGACGGTCTGTGTAGGTGGGTACATCAAAAACGTATTAAAGCGTATTTTCATATTAAGTATATAATATACAAATATATAATATATCCCCTTTGCCGCCCGCGGTTCGGTGCTCGTGTAACGAGAAACAACATCGAGTGCAATGAGTCTGTTGTTTTATTATGATTATTGTTATGTTTTTAATATTCTGAAAATTTCAAAAACCGTGTCGCCTCCTCTCTTTTTTTTTTTACCGTGGTGGTCTCCGAATTAAATATTTTATTTTTTCCACTCGTAACACGCCCATTTCGACGTGGTATAATAACACTTCGACGATCCCGACGTGTGTACACCGGACCTATACAGTTTACATTATTTATAACAATATCAACGCATCCCGCATGTCGCAGTCAGTCGTCAGTCGCGTGACATAATTAGACGACTGGAGTTGACTTAACAAACTTTTTAAAAGTGTGTTTTTACGGTAATCTGTTATGCGCATTAGTCATAATAATATATAGTACATAACATCGTGACGCAGGAAAAATAAATTAATATTTTAATCGAATTCAGGGTTTATTGTTATTGTTATCATTGTTTTTTACAGTTAACGTCAAAAAGTATATTACATTTTATTCGACGTTTAAACTTTTCAAACATATTATATAACAGATGGTATAGAAAAGTTTTCCGCGAAACCGTTGGGGTTTATTAAGTAAAGAAAGAAATCTAATATCCAATACACACATAAGCGACATGGCGTATATACACACCGTAAAATAGATTTGTTCAGCGTAGCGGCAGGTACCTCTACAACTACTAAAAAAAAAATAAACACAATATTCCACTTATTATTACGGTCATGATAACAATCGATTCGGATCGAATGTCGGAGAATAAATTGTAATGTTATCAATATGAAGTACTTATTGCGATTCGCGTGTACACCGCCGTCGATTGCCACCGACGGAACAACACGCGCGGAAACAGGCAAATAATCGTTCGCGCCGCCGTGTACGGTATTCACGCGCAATTATGGAACACTGAACACACGGTGCGTGCGTATATAATAAAATATGTATGATACGCGTAATTTAATAACAACTAAGGTGTTGATCAACTGTATCAAAGCTCACTGTGCGTATTATAATCGGCTTATGTCTCAGCCATCAGTCGTCTAATTAAACAGAGTCAAGATTTCTCGGAACCCGGGCCCGATGGAAAGCGTTTTGCATAATAGTAATATTATTATCATCGTCATCGTCATTATAATATTATTATTACGAGTGTCAATTAAAAGAGTCGGCAATTACAAGCGATTCGACTCGGAGAACTTCACATATTATCATTTCGACACAACAATTAATATCATTGCACGTTTGCACGTCTGTAGTATCGTTATAATACGCACTACCGATATACTCGTATGCGTTTGGTACGGGGACCCGACCGGATTTGTTGAACGTCTTTGCGAAAAACCGATTATCGTAATGAAATGTATTTATACGCTGTGTTATTTGCTATAATATTTATTGTTGTTTAATGTAAAAATTTATTTTTTCAACATGAACGTCAATGGTAGTCGTTGAATCACAGTAATGATAGTGACGTATAATATCTCAATGACCTACAACACTTCATCGTATGTCTTATATTTCCTATCTCAAAATTTTAAGCAACGAAAAAAAAAGTATTCCGTTAAAGTGATATTATTTTCATACCTATCAATAGTTTATGCATTTTTCTTTTGTAGTTTAAGCAAAAAATTCCAACTAACCATAAAATGCGTATTAATATACATAAATAATTTTATTTTCAATATAAGTTACGGATAGCAATATTATAGAGATATAAAGTGTCGGGGGAGAATACAGTATACAATAGAATATTGACTATGATAAGATGTATGCACATTTATATGAAAATGAAAAATATAATGAAAATAAAATAAAATATTATACTATTATCACGGCTAAAGATAGTGGTAAGGCATTGATTTATTTTAATAACATAATATATTATAAAGGTATTTACCTATATATTTTTATTTTTTACTAACTTATTAACTATTTTCATTTAAAAATCTTGTTTGGTATTATAGTGTGTTGTACTATGTAAACACATAAAATAACAAGTGAATAAGACATTTATAAAAGAAAACTTTGATGAAAAACGTTATTAAAGAAAATTTCCATTAACATTTTCATAATCTGAATTCCTTAACATCGTTTTAGTCTCTCTTTTTACAGCGCTTTAGTCTCTTTTTCACTAGAATTTTTTATATTTTTTTTGTGTGTTTATTAAAGAATTATTTAACCCCGGACGACGCGCAAAAGGAATCGTGTTAGAAGTGAGTTAATGCGTACTTACTTCTATTTATAGCATTGGAGTGATTTAGCTCTTTTTTGAAACATGAAAGGTTTTCCCTCAGTCATTGTAAAGGATTTAAAATCTTATGAAACAGTTAGCACATATAGACATTACGTTAAGAGTAGGTTGAAAAATTATCGTTCGACTTAATAGAAAACGTACTTAAAAGGTTCATAAACAGTGATGAATTCCCCCTCCCCTCAATTTTTTTTTCTGGTTGATTAACAAAAATCTTTTTAACTTTTAATCATTAGTCAAAACTCGAGTCTTGCTAGTTATTATCATCACTGTATAATATGTCTACAATAATGTAATCAAAATTCATGCCACGCGGTCACATTCGAACGACTCAATTACAGTACTCTGAACCGTCATACGTGCAAACTGTACGTTGTTTATACTACACAACTACGAGATGCCAGAGGTGGCTGCATTATTTTGAACTTGTTTTTTACTATATATTGTATGACTGTATGAGAAATATTATTACCTATTTGACGTTCGGGTTTTTAAATTGACCAGTATGTTATCGATTAGATATTTTTGAAAAACAATGACAATTGGTGTTGAAAAACTACATAAACTACACATCGCCTCGCTTTAGATTGTAATCCCGACAAAATACTTGAGTTCATAGTTAAAATACTAGTTTAGATCGTGGCGACTTACAAACGTCACAAAAACACTCGCAAATACTAGCAAATTAATACGCATCGTTTGGTACACGTTTTGACATTTCGGGATAACGTGGGTTGAGTTCACGCAAAGTTATACCAAGTTAGAGATCTATGATACGAGCGTATACGTTTTTTTTTTCACACAAAAGTATGTGTGCTTACAAACTTCGAAAACGAATACATACAAAATCGTGCAGTTCATAAGCTATCGCTTTACAATGAGTTCGATATTTAATAGCAACTCGATTTTATCAAGGCTTCCCAATTGGTGGTTTATTGAATATATAATTATCCGAGTGGGTTCTGAGATATATCATATTTTTCTCCGACGAGAATATATTTAATTAAATTTAACATTATTTGTGCACTGTATCTATGCATAAATAAATATAAAACCATTATAATTATATTCTTGAAGAATAAATAATAAATACATTCGCGAATAGATAAATAACTCGTCTATAACGGTTACCCGGTCTATTAATTATTTTGTGATGTTTCAAACATAATGCACTCGAATGACGAAAAATAAAAATTGATGCTTTGATGAAACACGCAACATTTATTGTATATTTTTTACGAACTAAGTCAATACGTTTAACGGTAATGATTATAATAACAATAATTATCAATTAGCGTAATAATAGAGTGTCAAACAGTTAAACGTTCGATCGTCTTAGTGAAAAAATAATAACAGGCGGAGTATCACGTGAAGCAATTTATTAAAAGTATAAAATTGTTTAAAACGCTGCATGGAAATGGAAAAGACAAAACCCTAAAAGTAAATTATGACTCAATTATCCTGTTCAGTAATGTCTCTCGGAAATACATACATTTATTTTGCATATTTAAACACTTTTGTATCGTCTGCGATGTTTAAAGAGGGCTTTAGACGTCTAAAATGCATTTTTATGAGTACTATAGAAGGGTATTCAAACGACTAAAATGTTTTAAACATATTAAGGTGTTTTAATACGAGTATATTATTATACCGTCGCTGGAATTTACGATTTATGTATGCACTTATCACATTTGTTTAATTAATAGTGTTTGTGAGAGAGACGAGAATCATGAGATATGCACAGATGCACGACGTCGCGTTGTTTAAAAAGCACCTACACGCTATACAGGTTTTTCATTAAGTTCATAATGAAATAATGAAAACATCGGTTTTCGCCGGAGCTACGAAACGATAATTAATGTACTCATATTTTCACGCTTTAATAATACGTTATTTATTTATTGTCTATTTTTTTTAAACTATAAACTAACCGTTATATGTACATATTATATATACTATATATATATATCAAATAACGAATTTTCATAAATTTGACACAAAAGCGAAACTCGGAAAAATGAAACATCTTACCAAGTCATAAAATAAAAAAAAGTATACAACATCAACATGTTTTGGAATATTTGCAACAAATTGTATTATGTCGACAGTAAACGAAAATATCGTTGTTGAGTTGAACTGAGTTCGAGTTATTGGTCATCGTAAATATTATTATAAATCTTTAAGCCCAATATAATATAACTAGGAATTGGAAGTTGATGACCTTAAAAACATTAAAAATTACCTAAAAAAATGCGAATATTTGTTTTAAATTAATAAAAATAAATTTTTTTTAAAATTGTACTTTATTTTACTATAAAATTCTATATAAATGTATTAAAGCTTACAGATTACTCAAAATATGACATAAAAAATGACAAAAAATGTCCTTAAAAATTAAATGAAAAAATTACAAATATAAATATAATTTTTGGGATTTAGAAAATATTACGAAAAAATAATACAATTTAGGTACAATAATATTCACCTAAC
The DNA here is from genome assembly GCF_020882245.1 of Rhopalosiphum padi. Lineage (NCBI taxonomy): Eukaryota > Metazoa > Arthropoda > Insecta > Hemiptera > Aphididae > Rhopalosiphum > Rhopalosiphum padi. The sequence goes on from NC_083597.1 coordinate 88,413,569, forward strand.
CTAACACGACAACGACGACTGTAATCGGTGAGATAAAATCGGATAGTTACTAATCTTAGTCCGTGGTAATTTCAAAGTTTGTTATCGGCATTGTCGGCATAATGGCAATTGACGAGAAAGAAAATAAGAAGTGAACTAATGTGAAATCAGTAAAAATGACTAAAAATGTGAGTAAATGATCTAAAAATGTCAAAAAATCATTTAAAAAGTAAAAAAAATTAGTTCATCAGATTCACATGATAACACATTTGTGGCCAGGAGAGCATTGTCTAAAAATTTCCAAAAAAAAAAAAAATTCAAAACGCATCAACTTCCGAGTCCTAAATATAACATAATATCATCGTCTTCGATACTTACTCTCAGAGTGGCTTTGGTCGAACGCCGTGCGCGTGTAGGTATAGGTAGGTACTTATATCATAATAATAGTGTACGCGCACGTGACGTTGAAGTCTACGACTTTTTAGTGAGTAAAATAATAAGCCGTAGTGGTAGTAGCGTGCTCACGGCTTTTATCGTTTTAGAAACGCCATTTACCAGTCGGCGTTATTAATGCGGACCTCAGTCCTTTGATGTCAGCCGTGTGGTCTGCGCGGGAGACTTTGATATCGTAACGGTGCGCAGTATATCTCCATAAAGGCCGTGCTCCGCACGCGTTTAACCACGTAATCCATTTCTTATCTATTTGTATTTATTTATTTTGTCGGTTAAAGGGCGCGGCGTCAAATAGTTTACCATTGAGTTCCGCAAACAGCGCGCGCAGATAAAATACGGTCGTTAAATATAATGTCCAATGTTTGAAAGTATCCCCGGGCCCTTGCGTTAAAGTACCACATCAAACAATATTTTACGGCGAATATACACTCCCGGTGTAATCGATATCCGATAAATGTCGTCGACGGCCATCGAATTTGAATTAATTCTATCGAAATCCGCGTACACGTACCGCGTACCACCGTGCAATTGTCTCGTACAAAGTTTTACGGACTGACTGCGTTTAAACGTCCACGTATTTTTGAACTCGAAATGTATACACATATATATATATATACTATAAGATAAAATATAATATACGTGTGTTGGCTTATCAAATATTGAAATGTTCACAGTACAATATTATATAATATGTATACCACACCCAATATAGTTCATAACGTATAGTAAGTGAGCCGAAGACTTTAACACGTTAATCGCCATGAGATCTTGAATGTGATCTCACTATACTTTATCCTGGCCGCCAAAAGGGTTTAACGACGATATCAAGCTTTGCTTTATCAGTGATTTTAAAAAATTGATAAATAAAAAACTAATAACGTTATTTTCGTGCTACAAACACCGACTGAAAGCGGCTTGAAGATATTTTAGAAATCGGCGATAAACTATATACATCGTGGAGGCCTAGAACGAGATCTTATTGATAGAATCTTCTCGGTGTTCAACGTGAATGCGCTATTAAATCATCTAAAATGTATTTAAACATATCCACTTATGCACACGAAATATCAGACGAATAGACACTAAACATAATTTAATAAAAAAGTATTGGGTCATTATTGGTATGTACTATTTGTGGTATTAAAACAAAATAAACACAATACATTATTTGATCAATTTTGTGTTGCTCTATTTTTTAATCTAAACTACAAATCGACACATTTTATTAAAATTAATTTATATCGTCTTCATAACAAAATAACAAACGCACACTTTAATTTATTATATAATTTGTTGACCTAGATTTATAAAAAATATTAAGCGAAGTGTTCAATTTTCAAACTCATAAATTATGATATTCAAAGATCTGAACTAAAAATTGTCGAGTATCTGATCACAAACGTAATGAATTGTATATTGTACTTACTAGTCATAATATGATAAAATTAATAGGAACAACCGAACAAATAACAAAAACATTTATGAAAACCTTTATTTTACTTTATATTATTAAATATTATACCTATAATAATAAGTAATCTTATAATAATCATCTATAATATTAAAAAACATATTTTTTATACAGTAAAAATCTTTATAAAAAATAATTAAAATTTGTATAAATACAGTACAATTAATAAGAGTTGTTCAGTTACAAGAATATCATTGTGCATGACATGAAAAGAATTCTCGTAGTTGACGAGACAGACAGTTTATAGTTGGGTTTATTGGATGATCAGATCTCGGTATTAGATTTTTGAGTTGTATGGACAAAATTCTTGGAAGTGTGTTCGATTCAAACAATTGAAATTCGATGGTTAAATGTAAACATTTTCAGAAAAACTTTAGAATATAAAATCAAAAATGTATGCTTTCATCAAAAAAAAGTTGAACACTTAAAACCTTATAATTATATAAAAAAAATTAATTAATATAAAACGTTTTCTATGACTTATTTATGTAACTTGTTTATAATTGTTTTCTTTGTTAAATATTTGATTTGTGCTATTGAAAATAATTCAGAATAATAATAATATTATGCATGTTCTAAAAAAAATGTCATATATTCTATACTAAATACAATATAATGGTATGTAATTGAATTTAGCATAAAAGTAGAAATATATTCACAATTTAAGCAGTTATTTAGAACTCTTTGATTTTTACTTAGAAATAAATAAATTGTTGATATTCGTCGTTTCTAGTGAATACCTCAAATAAATTATGTTATATTTAATTGGCTTTCACCGAATATTTATAATACATTTTTCAATGTCGATTGATTATTACCATCACATAAATATCTTATATTTATTTTTTTAATTGACTAATCACGTTGAATTATATCTGATTACAAAATATAAAATACTATTATTTTATTCTTTTATAACAAAATAAAATAAAATATTTAAAGTAATAATCAACCTAAAATATATGTATAACTTTAAAATAAATGATTTAATTTCGTGAAACCATATTTAAACAGGGTGATTCATCAATGATCAACCTTTTTTCTCTTTTAATAATGCAGTTATTTAAAATATGATTTTTGAATTCTTGAATAATACACCTTTTTTTTTAAACTCTTATACTTCTCGAGGAAGGTCCTGTAGAGATACAAACTTTTTTTTTAAATGACAACCTTCATTTTCTCCTGTAAATTATTTAGTAAATAACTTTTTTGAAAACGTTAACATATCAAAATCAAAATAAGAACTTATCAATTTTTATAATTTATTAAAATAGCCAAAGCATATTAAATACTAATATTAATATATTATATCTATTTTATATTTCTGTAAAACCAAAAAAATTAGAATTTTGTTAAGTATTTGAATAAATTAAAAAACAGAAATGAGTACGTTTTGTGAATCACATTATTGTATATGAATTATCTATTTGTATGATTTGCTTAAAAGAGTTTTAAATAATTAACGATGTATTAATATAAATTCCTTTTAATATGATGGCAAAGTATATATTGAACATATTTTATTGCCTAATTTAAAATCAATGTAATTGTGTAATTAATTCCTATATTCGTAGTAATATTTTTACTTTTTTAGTGGAAATGATATTATTTATTTTTCAAGTAAAAAGACAGGTATATATGAATTAAAAAATAATGATAAATTTTCAATAAAATGTAATAAATTAATTCATCCAAAACCAATTCCTGGTGGAATTAGAAGACAATAAATAATATAATAATTAAAACAGAGGAAATTGATAAGAATATAACATTTTAAAAATGTATAAAAATAAATCACTTATCTAAAATCATAATTGTTACCCGTTACTGTAAGACGAATTTATGACATCCCACTGGTAGTTTATATATTTTTTTTTGATTTTATTTAACTTCAAAATTCATACACACTGTCATATTCGGTATTTTTTTTAGTTCATACAATTGTTGCGCTGCACGTTTTTGTTCAATTTATCAGCAGATCCTCTGACTTGTTCTGTAATCTTGATGCATTGTACCCGGTCGACGGTGAATATAAAACAGGAACGTTACAAAATAAAAACATAAATAATCTGTAACCCTTCGTGACCCTGCCAGACAAATCACAATAATAATGTTTTTTGCACTAAGAATTTATTATTCATTATTGTTATGCTTGTTATTATTTGTGTCTAATAATGTTTCATACTAAATTACAAATTTCTATTGAGGCTTAGGTAAAATGTCGGGGTGTACGATAAATAGATAGTAATATGTTGAGTCAAAAATTGATATAATATTATAAAAGTTTGATATTTTGCATTTTAAAAAGTTATGGTTAAAAATATTAAAATAAATGACAAATTAGAGAATATCATTTGTAAATTCATATTTATGATGTAAAATTCAAAATAACGACAAATTATAATGATCATACATTTTTGAAAATTATCTTTTTTAATAGTAAAATAAAATCAATGTATGTTTAATATAAATAATATAATGTAACAATATCAAACTCCTAATTTTGAAGATCTTATTTAAATGTCAAAATACTTGGTAATTATTATCAAATGCATTACAACAGTGAAATTAAATGACCGATTACAGCCAAAAAATAATTGTAGGTACCTACACTTATTTAAATGTATATTTAACTTATGTATTAAAAGTAAATACATGAAATAAAATATCAGGAAAATTTGTTACTCTCAAACATATTTTGTATTTTATTGCTTAAAAGTTGATGTGAAAAATACATATATTTATATATCTTATAAACAATATTTTTTTTAAATTACGACAACTAAAACGTTATTTTACGTCAAAAAATTAAATTTGAAATATCTATAAAAACTGTGCGTACCTATACTGACGTATTTTCGTCACTTTTTGACATTTTTAAATTTCTTTTAAGAAAAACGTATGAGGAACTTATTTTATACAATCATTTGAACATCCATTGGTGAATATAATAAAATATATTTTATTGAGACACAATGAGCAAATTTGAAATTATTTTATATCCAAATATTCTACTATATCTACTTTAGTCAATAATAATAATACAATTTACTTTAATTAAAAATTATCAACATTTTTAGTGAATTAATTAACAATACTTGTAAGAGTAACATAAATAAATTGTTTTCACTTACAAGTAGGTAAGAGATTTAAGTACAATATTATAGTTCTGTAAGTACTGATTTCTTGGAGGAAATAATGCATATATAGTATACGGGAATTTTAGAAATAATAGTAAAATATTTTTAACGATTTTAATCTCAATTTAATAAAACGGTACATATTTTTACACTTGCGTAGGTGTATAGAATGTGTTTTAAACATTATTAGGTATTAATGTAGTTATATTGTAAATCTTGAGTATCTTTAAAGAATTTTAAAAATCAAGTTATGCTCAAATAAATAATAGTGAAGTATATGTAGAAATATTATACATTATTCATGATATATATTTTTATTAAACAATTGTATTTTATTTTTTTAATTTGTTTGTATTATTAATATTAATATACGTTGACCTAATGACCTATAGCGATGCGTATTCGTGTATACTATGTACTAGGGACTGATTTACATTTCTTATCGATCCGTGTACTCAAAGTATTTATTTATTTGAATTTTATACCAACCGCATTTCCATAGGTAGATTTATTATAATTTCAGTCGTAAAAATACGAGACTGTTATTGATTTTGCATTTGAATAAATTGCTTGTATAGCAATACAATTCTTTGCGAAGAAGTTGATTATGCGTATGTGAAATTACTAAGTCGTTAATGAAATCGATCACAATAATTGTGCGATTTACAATATATAAATACATATATAATCCTAGTAGGTATCTGTAGTTTTAACTTCATAAGTTAAATACATAATATAACTATGCGAAATTAAGTAGAGCAAGTTTATTGTTAATATATGCAATAGTATTCAGGTCTTTTGTCGACGATATGATATTTTCAATCCAATGGTGTTGAATACATAATTTTCAATAAGTGGCAGTTTATATTGTTTCCCCGTCGTTTATTGAAAATAGTAAGTCACCCACCCACGCACATGATTACATGAACTACACTTACATTATCGTGGGATGACACTGGGATTGTGTTTGGCCATGAAGATATTCATGATATATATATATATATATCGATGAGTTTGTGTACTGTTTAAACTCAGCATACATTCTAATTAATACATTCATAAATAATATTGTTTTAAGAGTTATTGAAAAATATATGGACTATAATACTTACTCGTGCATCACGCGCAATACAATATGTGCACAGCGTACAATTAACTTCTAAAACTTGCGTCCTACCGTATAATAATATCGTGTTTAACGGGACACAATAATAATTATCAAGCACAACCAACGAACGAATAGATAATAAATAAATTAAAAAAAAAAAAATTGCCACCTATTTCCATATGTTTAACACACAAACACACCGCAAAAGCAAACTGACGTCGTATAATAGAGCTTATGATATTATTATATTATTGTCGTTGTACGCGCGCACGGCTGCATCAATGTATTTTATCGGTTTATAATTACCGTGCAATTAAACGAACCGATGTATCATAATACATATCATTGCTTGTTGTTTGTTCAAGTGTGGCAGATTGATTTATGTACTGTGGAACGCATATTATCACGATTATTATTGCACAGTGTTCAATTATAAGTTGCGTCAAACCGCGGTTTAGTGTAAAAACCATGCAGCCAACAATACGGGTATTGTTATCAATCGCGACGATTTTGGGGTGTTTAAAATTAACATTTTCGCTGCAATTAAATATCCCGAAACCCGACACGGTCCTGATAAGTGTGCCGTTCGACCAATTGAAAAATATCAACTGGATGGCAGGAAATCCCGACTACACGGAATCGACGTGTGGGACGTTCAAAGCTTACGAAACCGACACGATTGAAAAAGTAAAGTAAAAAAAAAAAATATATATATATAAAATATATAATGTATTTAAATTTTAAGCTCACCTACACAAAGTGTGCGAGAATCCTGGTAGTTGATTGAAAAAGTTTCTCTGTTCAAGGTTGTCGGCAGATGGTATACCGTTTACATATCAAACATTCCATCAACCACGGATTATTGTAGTCAATTTTCAAGTGAATATCGGATACTGAATTCATTGTTAAAAACTATAATTAATTTAATAACTGACAACACTATAGTTTATATTAACTTATAACTGAAAACTTATTTAGACCTGATACGTAAATTTAGAAGTAAAACTCGGTTTTTGAACAACGCCCTTCAAAAGTGATATAATTACAATAAACCATTATAAAATGTTGAAGAACATAACTTTTAAATAGTTCGTATATATATATATATAATATTAAGTATATTAACTAGAATATATGTATATATATATATTTAACATTTAGCTACCTACATTACAACTGCGTAAACTCATGAACAATTTGTATCTAATTAAATTATATTAATTGGCTGATGTATATTATAGTTGAGTTGTAAAAGAAATGAACATTTTATTTATATAAATTATAAAAAATAAATATAAATCTAATAACAAATTACCAAATTATTTTTAGATATCCAAAGTCCGTGCAGATGTTCTGGAATTGATTTTACAATAGATATGAAAGATAATGTTATTTCATTTGTCTTGTTTTCTACGAATATACAGTGGGTCATTATATTAGCCTTTGTTGATTTATAAAAAATAAATAAAATAATTATTTTAGAGAGAAATCCGTAACTTATGAGTTGGCAACAGCTTCATTCGTCAAAAAGACACAGTTAAAAATGGACAAAATAATACTGCGAAGTAAGCAACACGAATTATTTTTTTATTGAAAATTATCTTGATCATTAAATATACACTAATTTCTATGAATACAACAAAAATTTAATGTTATTGTCTGTATTGTTAAAAAATGATGAGATACGGATTTACTATTTTGTCGTTGATAAATGAAGTGTGAGTATAAGATAAACAGATATTTTGAATATTAAAATGTGTCTTAGAAGATTTAAAGAAGAAAGAGGTGTGTGCGTTGTGGTGATCATTTAGGGTAGTCGAAGATCAGATTGGGAATGTCACATGTCAAGAAATAGTTGTGTAGTGGGTAGATGAGAAATCATTCAATGAAAGGTTATTAAAGGAATCATAGATAAATAAGATTTGACTTATCGGGGACATAAAAATGAAAATATTATATAATTTGAGAAACTATAATATCATTGTGAAACCACGACCGTGGTTGAGCTAGGATTGTTGGGAAAATAGTTATTAACTAAGTGGAAAATAAGGTATGAGAGGGAGCGTTACTCAACGATTCAACTAAAATTTCGTTATAAAAATTTTAAAGTTAGGACTACAGTTAGACTACGGTGTTTTGATACAAGTAAAGCAATAGTTAAGACATAAGGTACCCGAATTGGTAACCAGTGATACTTGTACGATCAGTACGCATAGAGATATTACGTAAAGACTGTTTTTTGCTAAAGAGTAATATAGAAGATGTCTGATCGTGTTTACAAGAAAAATAAAATGATTTAGTAATGTATAATTTTTTTAGTCTATTTAAGAGTGAAAATAAAAAATCGAACAAAAAGTACCTAATTAAACACATCGAAAATTATTTAATCGAAAAAACAACAGCGAATAAAATGTATTGAAAATATAAAAATAAACTATTTAAATTATCTTAACGACTATAATATGTTAAGTCATAGTCGGTTATTTTCGTCATACGTATTTACTCATTTTTGAATTCGTTCAGCTGAATCTCTGTATATCTTATTTTTTTTTTCCTCAAAATATTCATTCTATTGAAGGCATTCAACAAATTTCTAGATTGATGGATAGTGTAATGCTAAAAATCAAAACATATTAAGCAAAATGATCAATTAATTTTAATTTCTAACCAAATAAAATAGATCTATCAATAAGCTGAAACATGTATGCCAACCCTTAATACAATTATTAATTTTGGCACTTTGGCGTTTGGAAATTTTGTAGCAATTCCAAACAATTATATCAATAACAGTGATTTCCGAATATTAGTTTTTGTCCTCGTCCTCCAATTCACATATATTTAAAATAGTTAGTTAATCAGTGGAATAAGACATTTTTCATTTTCACAAAAAAAAAAAAAAAAACGTGGAATACAACAATTATTTGATCGCGTGTATGGTGCACAAAGGCAAGAGCCGACATCATTCTTTATACGAGTATGTAAAGACAAATTATTAGGAATTAACATATATTTTGTTGGTATTTCTTGGGTTTGTTTAATATATTATTGTCTTCATACACAGCGTGTGAAATGAAAATGGCAATCATTATGTTATTTTCTACGTTAAAAATCAGTCATAATTATCGATTTTGAATTTAAATTAGGCTTGATTTCATTTAAAATAGTTAATAGGCGGATGTACGATTCTCCGGTTTTATTCAGAAATACAGCATAAAAATAGTGATAAAATAATTATTCAAACACTTGATATACCACTATCGTACGACAGACATTGTGCGTAATTTTTTGGTTTTTAAATTACTCGGGAATAACAAAATTGAAAACAGTTTTTGAATCGACGGGGATGCAGTCGTTTTTTTGGCGAAAGCGGCGAAGTGTATTTTTAATCGAATTTGTTGACGGCATACCCTCCACCACTTCAGGTGGTATTTGTGTAGCGCTAATTATTCGTTGTGGCGATATTGGTGTGTATGTATAGCTCCGTTTTTAATTTTTTTTCGACTGCGATTCTTTGTGACTTTCATCAGCCACCACACATGTGAGTGATCTGAAGCGCCTTTTAGTAATTAAATCGCCTTTAACTATCATAATATGACTTTAAGATTGATGTAGACCACAAATACACTGTGCTTCCGACAGTGTTTTTACTTTAAATGTATTTCCATCGCGGATAATTAATTTTCAATTTTTATTATCGAGAACGTATTAAATACACATTATTACTGTTTATGATATCACAGTATATACGTAATTATGTAAAACACGGATACACGACACACGAACACGCGGATTGACGAGTGCTCAATACTAACTGATTATTCACTTATACTCGTAAAAATCGTTATCGAATTATCCGTTATCTATATTTGTCTTTAATATTGTATCACCTTTTGATTTTTTTAACGCGTAGGTTTTTTTTTTTTCGTTGTTTCATCTTCGCTATTCAGAAGCGATACCATAAAATCGTATTATATTTTCATTTATATTTGTCTGTCATAAAATTATAGCTAGTTATCTGTTCAGGTTTCGTGATGAAAACCCACGGTAAAACAAACGGACTAGCAGGTCGGTATACTTTTTATTGATCGATATTAATCCAACGATATTTTATAATATTATTATTATTATTATTATTATAGGTTTTATAGTTCCGCAGGGTGTTATCGTTGATTCTGATGATTTCAAGTCGTACATAGTCATGGTGTTCTGCAAAGAAAGTACTTTAAACATTTATATTATGAACTATATGCACATCACAGATTTATATATTCTTTCTTTTTTAAAATCATATTTTTTTCTTTTTAGGGGCGAAAAAACCTATTGTTATGGTTCTCGTAAATGCGCTTCCCATATCTGAAAAAGTCATGGACATAGCTTTAAAATTTTTAAATGATAATAATTTCGATACAAGGTTATTAAACGTGCAACACAGCAATTGTAAGTATGGTCAAAATATTGTTGGATACTAGCCATTATTAAGAACCATAATATGGTAAAAGCGTATTTTTTAATTATTGACATTATGGAATTTGTTGTGATATTTATATAATGATATTTATTTTTAATTTAAACATGTTTGAAAATAAAAACACATAAAAACCTAATAATAATCTGTTGGATTGTAATTCAAATTTATTGATCATTAAATTGTTGAGTTTAACCCACAAGCACTTAACCGCGATTTATTAAATAATATGTAAAATATTTATAAGATTAATTAAAACATTTTTACTGACAGGAGGGAACGTCTATCATAATATGTTTGTATCAAATTGATTGATTACTTACCTAAACAGTAACGGTGAACAATAAATAGTGTAAAGTTAAAAAAAAATAGACCTTTTAAAGCAGTTAAAAAAAAATCAGACTTCCGAGCAAAAACAACGAGTGTGATAAATACCGATTTTCTTAAAAAAATGTTCTACAGTACCTGTCGTTAAAATATTATGTAATAATAATTCATTATTATATATTTATGAAACATTTCTATATCTTTATTGATTTATTTATGTACCGAAATGTTAATATTACCGAATGTAATACTATGTATAATAATAATATGATATATTATCTACATAGCAAGTTTCTCAGATAATATTTGAAATATAAATTTATGATTATTTTAGATTTACTTAAAAGTATATTTCATTGCACACAGTTTACTGAAGAAAAAAAATAATAAATTTGTTTTCTTCCTACGGGTTCGAATATCATTTCGAGTTGTATTGTTAATAACTCTGTACTTTGACAGAACTTCGCGTTCAACGTCTAGGTTTATTTTTTATTTTAAGTCGCCGTTTTTATTTATTCATTTTTTGTTCCAACGATTCCTAGATGAGCGTCAGGTTAAATTGTTATTACTAATGTATTGACCAAAATTTAAAAAATCAAAACGTTTACAACACGCAGGTATACTCGAACGAAACCGTCAACGCGTTTCAATGTTCATAACTACGTATTTTTCGTGTCTGATCTGCCGAAATTATTTAGGTACAGCGATGTCGCTGTTCATTGAAAAACATAATTATTATTTTTGAAAAATAGCATATTATATACTTTTTACGCGGTTTCCGACGGAACGTGTCAATAAACAGGTTTGGGCTAGTTTTCATATATAGTTTTATCTGTCGTATCTTTTATAACACTCCAGTCGGCATTTGTGCAGTTCGCGGACTGTCCACGGTCGTTATTTTTATCGTTTACTTGGTTTTTATTAACCGCCTGCTTTGTCCGGACAATATATAATATATATACGGCCTATTTCGATCGTTATGGCAGATGGCGCATTGACTGCGCGTGATCTAATGTGTGTGCGTGTCCATCGATGATGGCGGCCACACTATGATGGTCTCTGCTCGTATCACCGCCAAAAAAAAAAAACAAAAAAAACTCACATCTCTCGCGTGTACGCAGCAACGCTAAAATTTATTATTGTAACGGACCGGACACCGGAACGTGTCGCGTGCGAACTTACATTTGCGGTATAAATAGGCACCTCAAACAATATAATAATATATTTTATGGAAACAGTTCCACACTCGCGCGGCGAAGAATTATTATTATTATTTTCGAGATTATTTATGGTTTACCAGTGGTGGTCGATGCTAAGGGTGGGTGGTGGGCGAAGAAGGGTCGTAGTGCTGTGCACCGGTGTGCATGTGTGGTCGCGGTACTGCGGGCGGAGAGACTGCGAAGAAAGTATATTATGTGCGTATTGGTGTGCGAGAGAGAGAGAGAGAGAGAGAGAGAGTGAGAGTAAGTGAGAGTGAAGGAGAGAAAGGGGAATTGTGAAGCGAAAAATAAGTAAGCTGTTCAATCACGATGTTATTATCGACTGGCTGGGCGTGTTGTTGGCACGTTGAATAATTCTCTGCGATCAATCATGACAGGAGATGGTTTTCCCTGGTCCGCGTACACGCCGCCGCGTCTTTTTCTGAAATCTAACTTATTCTCTCTCTTTTTCTCGCACACGCGTAAACACATACCGTTTTTACTCTCCCCCGCCGCCATCGCCGGTCGTTTACCACTGCGTTCATTCCGCGTTCTAATCCCTTCCCGAAATTCTTTTACACATTTCTTTGCACTTACTGGAACAAAACGTCCGGTGTTATTGTTCAATACTCCTCTCCTTTTCCGCTCGTTAAACACACTTAACTACCTAGCTACCGGCAAACATACACGTAGACGCCCCTCTCCCCCCCCATAAATATATACGCACCCTCTCGCAACAACCATTATCGCCCCGTTGCGAGTAAACAATAACTTTTGCCAAAACGAAATTATCTTCAGTAGTCTCCAACATTCGCAGTGTATACATTGTATATACGTATGTGCGTGTGCGCGTACGTTTAAATTCCTCAGATCACACGTATAGAGTTTTACCTTACCGAACGTATAAAAGTTTTGACTAGCTCCGGTGCAGTTGGTGCAGTGCAAAGAAGGGTTTCGACCGCAGAGTGATTCATAAATCTCCACTAACCCTGAAAATTACCATCTCTCATGCTCAACAGACTAATGCAAATTATTTACACGCAAACACACACACACACACGCGCGCGCGCAGAGCATAATTCAATATATACACACACACACCAGAATTCTGCATTGTGAACACACTCGCATCATCCGTGGAAACTGCTGAGGTATCCACGTGATGAGTGTATTTGTGGAAAATGCATGTCGTAATGGCCATGGCGCGCGTCTATAGGCGTGTTCGTATGCGTACACGGTGATTTACGATATGTATTTGAGTTTAAATAAAAAAAAAAACATAGAACCTTATGTTATATTCAAACGTCATTCGTCAAAATACAACCATTGTTACCTACAAATGCGTATACTATACGCAATAACGATATGATATTATATGTAAACTTCGCCTAGTTTTCTTCAATAGTTTTCCATTCGCGTTATGCAGCTGTACACGATACACCCATTTATACGTGGTTTGTTGCGTCGTGTTAAAATCATAAACTCTGTATAAGAAATAAAAATACATTTTTTTTTAAAAAAAATCGTTTAGTAACTATACTTACCTAGTGTTTTTATGTTTCAAAACATATTTATACGCGTTACATTTTTTTGTTTAATATTTTGGTCTCCGATAGAAAGTTGTCAAATTGATGAGATAAAAATATATATTTATATATATATACACATTCTGTTTTTCAATTATAGACTACGTTTGGTTTATCTTATTTATAACGTATGCGAAAATCACACCGGTAAAATAAATATTGGAGAATATGAAAAATGGTTTTCAAAATTAGTTATCTAAAAATATGTCATTAAAAACTCATTTCATATTAAAATCGAATTTCGAATGAAACAAATGCAAGTTAAGGTAGTTTATTATAGTACTGATTTAGGTGAAATTCCTAAGGGGACATGTCCTTTTATTTGGATTTATTTAATTGCTATTCAATAAAATGTGTAAGAGAAGGTCGGAGATTTAAACACGTATTTAGTTACATTTCGTGAAAATACCACAATACAATTATGCATAACTGACGTTTTAAACCATACAATTATTGTATTTGGTCTGAATATATTTAATCGTAGAATATTTACAATAATTTATAAAAGATTAGTAAATGAGGTACATAATTTAATGTTACGTTGTAAATATAAACTACGTATTCGTTGTTATGGAAATCAACTTAATTACTAATAAATACTTTAAAAACTAATAATAATAAATAATTATAATAATCATCATTAATTTAATTTGTTTTTTTTTTACGTATTAAGAAACAATTTCATTAGAAATCTATATTATAAAATATAATCTCGATTTAAATGCGATTTATAAATTAATACTTTTGAGTTGACATAACTCATTCACTCAAGTGTTATTCTCAATGTTGTATATTTTTCTAATTTTCTTTCGTAATTACTTGTTATTTGGCATGTCAACGGTAGACATAGAAAAAATAAAAATAAAGTAATTCAATTTTCGGTTCCAATTTAAAAGTCTTTGTTTTCTCTTTTCATTGTGTACTTAACGCTAAGTAAGTTCGTTGCCATAAAAGTGGAACGAAGCTATTTTTGATTTGTTTCCACCCTGTCCACAATCAGATATTTTATTAATTTTTGTTTTAAATATTTACATTTAATTACGTTACTTGTTTGTTTATATACTAAGAATAATTACATATTATTCAAAAAAGTTTGAAAATGATCGAGTTTTGCATGGAATTGATTACACTTTAAAATAGCGACTATACAAGAATCATATTTTGGTTAAGTTATTCAAATATAAATTATAATAATATACTTGGCTGAAACAATTATAATAATTGAAGATCAAACATAAAAGATTACAAACATCATAAAAGTCTTATACCTAATTTATTTAAATATTTATTTTTTTTCACTTCCTTATGTTGTTGTTTATAATTTATTTATATTTATGAAAACAACAACGGTGTAATTGATCGAAACATAAAAACATAGTTCGTAAAAATTATT
This sequence comes from Rhopalosiphum padi, assembly GCF_020882245.1. Lineage (NCBI taxonomy): Eukaryota > Metazoa > Arthropoda > Insecta > Hemiptera > Aphididae > Rhopalosiphum > Rhopalosiphum padi. The sequence continues at coordinate 88,428,690 of NC_083597.1, forward strand.
ATCGGTCTTGTAAGACAATTAAAAAAAAAAAAAGAAGAAAAATCTCTGCTTATGAATAGTTTTACAAGAAATAATGTTATAAGTTACATGTAGTTATTTGAAGAATGAAAAAAATGTTTCTTAGCATTCTTAATGATGCACAACTGTGCTCTACCAATATTGTACCAATTACATTCTTTACAAAATGAGTTTATAAGTTAAATAACGATATAATATAATATAATATTAGGTACTTATATATGTTTAGCTATTGTACCCAGAATCAATAACGGATGCAATATATTTTTGAACACATTTCACGGAAATTATATTATAAACTTTCTGCATTCGTGTTAAAAGCATATAATACTACAAATTAAATTTACTAAGTTTACTGAGTTAAAATGAATGTTACAGTTTTTATGTTTTTAAACTATTCTCGGATAACACATTATTCAAATTCTCACTGTATACTAAATTTCTCGTTTTACCCAGTTCATTCGGAGATGTCCATATAATTACATTCACATATATTATGTTCGTTCTTAACGATAAATGACCAACGCAACCGGGTTTGTCTGTGTCCAACATATTTATATTTTTTAGTGAGGGAAAATAATTTATCTTTTTCATCCCTACATATTCCAAAATATTGAACCTATGCTTGTTTACGTATTTCCGGGGTTAAATAACTAGAAAAAAACACAAACACACACACACACATACAAACAAATAACTTTTTCGGGTTTCACAGGTTTTTATCGACTTAACCAGTGTCATAAGAAAGTATTACCTCTGCCAAGTTTCGTAAATATCCACAAATCGCAGGCACTACGAGGGTAAAATTTTACTGGTGTGTCATCATAAGTATTGATTTTTTTCAGACCAATTTTATTAAACAACAGAAAATATACTTTTAATGACCATTCTCATATATCAAATTATTTCTTTAGTTCAAACTATAGGTTATCCAATCGTTGAAACATAAAATAATAAAAAATACAATTCAATAACTCATAAGACAAATTAAATATAAGAAAATACTTATATTATTATACTTTAATTATACAATAGTTTTAATATAATGTAATAGTTTTAGTATAATATAATTTTTGACGTTTGAAAATCTATAAAATTTTGACTAAAATTAAATAATTGTTATTACATATATTATACATGATTAACATATTCGAATGTTTTAACATGAAAATAATAGTCGTATATATTTTACTGTAAGACGAAAAATAATAATATATTGGTTCTAAATTACTAATATGAAATTATGATCAACTGTTGTAGAATACCTCTGCACGAGCCCCGGCTAATGCTAATGCGGCACGATATAACTGAGCCATTAAACGCGGTACATCGATAAATTGTCTATTTTAAAGACGATAAGAGTTAAGCAGTTAAATGTTTAGTTTAAATTATTAAAATACAGTTGAATTTAGCAAAAGTAAAAGAGTATATTATTTACTATTATTTTAAATAAGCGTAACCGAAAATCGTATTTAATGTAAGAACTAGCTGGTTAAAATCAACAAAGGTAACCAATAAAAGACAACTCTTTAACAATCAAATTTTAACGAGAGTCATAACACCGATGGTTTTAAAAATAATTTACCTTGAGGAACATTCGTTATTGTTTTAGAAACAAGAATGTTCAAGATAATAACTTGTCAAACAACAAGTATTAAATAACTGCTATAAATTTTAATACGAAATAAACGTCACTTTAGAACTTGATTCTTACACTACTAAGCATTCTGACTGACGTATGCAAATTGATTATTTACAATTTGTTTGCACTGTGAATATGTGATCGGTCGATTGACTGAATGACTGATTTATTAATTAAATCGCAAGATCTATCCACATACTGGATCTTTGTATTTCAAAAATAAACACGTATGTTGTTTATTTGAAAATACAAAATAATCCACTGAAAATATCAATATGTTGTACATTAAGATGATTTATCATACTTTTTTTTTTATGATCATAAAATTAATTATTACCTAGTGATATTTCAGAAGAACTTCGCATTGTGATATACATGATTGATGGATGAGAATTTTCTTAATTAAAAGTTTGCAATTTCAATGAATATCTATTTTTATTATTGTAAAGCAAACCTGTGCTTAATGCAAAAAATAATAATAATAAAAAAAAATAAATATAAAATGTTATTAAAGAACTCAAACCATTAAACACAGCTATAGAAAAAAGGCAGGGTATCTAAATCCCTGTCTGAAAGGGTGTTTAAGGATTAATACTCCCTACAAAGTTAAATTATAGTATTAAATTATGATTACTACATATTATATAAGCTATATTATGCTACCAATTATAAGTTACATAATTTATATAAAAATGTTAATGAGTATTTAATTTAATCGGCTTACATCCTCATTCATAACTAGTACTTAATCAACGTCTAAAGCCATAGTCTGAACGTTATTTTTTTTTTAAATGTAACTGTAAGAAAAATTTCGTTTTACATAACGGTTAACTAACTGATTGCATGGGTCATTGTTATTCAAATGAATCAGAACTTAGCTATACTTTTTTATATATAATATTATATAATCATTAATCTTTATTTAAGTGTATAAAATGTAATTTCAAACGAAACATTAATACACTATACCCACATAATCTTTTAAAATCATTCATCACGTCATTAATAATCAAACTTTATTGCTAAAAATTTCGTGTATTGGTTATTATTTTATTTTGAATGGTATATAGAGATTATAAAGTGATAACATATAACGAGTCACTATTATATTTTAATTATTTATCTGTTTTTTTTTTTTTTTTAATGGCATATAACTTACTATACAATAATAATATTTACCTACTTGCTTTTATTAAATATTGAACATTTTCGAACACCATACTAGTGTCTTTGTATGGTATGAGTTTAATAAATTACATTAGTTTTGTTTTCTAAAATTGTTGTACTTTTGAAACAATGTCAACTACCTTCGGTGTTTGGCCGGGGTGAAGAAGGGAGGTTTTTTTAAAAAAAAAAAAAAAAAAAAAAAATACCGTAGAGAGTTTTTGTTCGGAAAAAGTGTAATTTTGACGATTGACGTGGTAGAGAGGGGCAAGAAGGCAGTGGCACTGTCGGCTTCGAAGTTCATTTTAAAAATTGCTGTGTACAACTAGAGTCGTAAATTATCGGTTTTAGTTTCAAAACGAACGACGTGTTTGCGAGGCGTAACGACATTTTTAAGCGTGTTCCTCCTCTTTCGTCACGGCGTTTTTAATACAAAAACTTTCACGTTATTCACGCGCGACATTCTCAAAGGCTTTGCATCTGTTTGGCCGCTGAAAGTAAGCCTAAACCCAAATCATACGTGGGGCGGACGAGTCAAGGACAGGGCGAGAGAGAAGCAGTGCTATGTGGAGAAACGAAATGAAAACGGATAAGAATTAATTTACAATGGAATTTCACAAAGAAACAATATCATTGTGTTTAAGGTTTTTTTTTGTACAGACCAGTTTTTGGATGTTAGTAATTAGGAATTCCCAAATTTAATTAAAATACGCACACACGCGCGCGCGCGCACAGACTTCCACTTTCCGGTGGATCACTTGCAGCTGTACACTTAACGAGCTGGCGTGGATGATGTCCCGGCATATTGGCTACCGTTGGCGGCGAAACAAAATACCGAGGAGGACAATCGACGACGGACGAATTTCCATACACGTGCGACCGCCATAAGAATTTCAATCGGCTTGTTTTAACCGAAAACTATTCTCCACGATTCTATCCGACAATTTGTTCCGGGTCCATTATATATACGGACACATTTGATTAATTTACGAACTTAACGAGAGAGACATTGTAAGCACCTTTAAAGGGATTACAGTCAGATGCCAAAGTGGTTATCAACTCAATTCAACATTCTAAGAACACACTTGAAGTTCTACTAACTTTTTCTTGGAAAACCCTGTTTATAAAATGGTTAAATGTGCAACGAAACTTCTTCTCCACTCGCAAGCCTCGGCCGTTCTTAATTGTGAAATTGCGAGAGCATCAGAGCAAATCAAGTCCTGAGGTCAAGCGCTTTTATGTTTTACGTTTGTCGCCATAATTTTTACTAAACATAATATGTCATAAAAACAAAAACAAAAAAAAATTTAGCGTTTAGAAAAACAGTGATATACAGCCAATCATAATACGTTAATATGCATTTATAAATTTGTACATTAAACGGTTATAGTTATATTGTACAATATTTGATTTTTATCATTTATTATTAAGTGTTGTGTGTTAAAATAATAATATCAAACACAATCAAATTGAAATAATATTAAATATTATGTTTACGAATGATTTCAATTTTGAGTTTTGATGTAAAACAACTCTAATATTAATATTATTGGATGTTAAATCATACTTTAAACTAACACGATAGTAATATTCAAATATTTGTATACATCATATTATTATGTAGCATGTATGTAGTTAATAGAACTAATTTGTCTGGAAGTATTTAATATATAAATCTGTTGTAACACGGTTTAACATTATTATAGCAGAATAATTATTATTTTATCCTTTGGCATAACAATTTGTATTTCAATGGTTAATATATTTTATTTTTAATAATAATAATAATAAAAAATATTCAATTTAATTTAAATTAATACGATTTACAAATATTTTATTTTAAAATATCAAATACATGTATTGATGTGATGATATTCTAGTTAACCATTTCATTCATTAGGTAAGTCGGCCACTGTAAAAAAAAAAAAAATAGTAAATATTGTATAGGACCATCCTGATATACAGCCTAATTCCCATTTCGTATCCGACGCGTGGATCCTCCAGACGAATACTCTTTACGCTTCCACGTCTTTCATTACTGCGTCCTTATTCCATCTCAATCGTGGTCTTCTCGGTGGTCTTTTTTCAGTTGGTTTTTCGTCTAGTACTGTGCACACGAGTAGATTTGGACTATGCCTCGCACGCCCAGCCCATTGTAGTCTTTTGTTCTGTTTGATCATTAAACTTAAAAATGTATTAAACAATTTTTTTCAAATCTCTAGATCATTAAATTTAAGAATTAAATGTATAAAAAATGGTATGTGTATTAATTTTTAGGAAATGATTAAGAAGATTCATTGAATTTTATTGTATGCTACCTTATTCAGCGTACTTGTAAAAATTGAGATCAAATTGGGAAAAATGTACATAAGGTTTGTTGTTGTTGTTGTTATTTTTTTTTTTTTTTTAAAGATGAAACATTTCAAAATATTACTCACAATTAAAGTGAATACTTAATAGAATACTGTTCAATAAAATATATTAAAAATAAATCACACATAATTTTAATTTCAACTCAGAATATATTACTGGTTTTAAGAATCTATTACATATAGGTTGTTACGAAATATAAAGCAACAAAATAAAAATTATAGTAAATAATGATACAACGTCACATTATAAAATTATTTTTATAATACAATCATGTAAATACATTTTTTTAAATAAGTATTTTTGAGTATGTTTTAAGTACCGTCGTAACATGAGCAGAGATACCGTCTATTGATGATACTCCATGGCTTGATTGTTATAAAATATCAAAACAGGCACTAACATTAATTAACTATACGCAAACACTATTGAAGAAAAAATATGTAAAATAAATAATCATTTATTATATCGAAAACCATACAGTTATTTTAAGATAATCATTAAAAAACTACAATACTTCTTTAATATAAATTGAATTATAATGAACATTGTGAATTATATAAATTGTGAAACACAAGTAAACAACAACAAATAATAAATATATTTAAAAATATACATATTATATTTCTAATACTGTGCATTTTAATACCTATGTATTTATTGACTTTTAATCATATACATTATATTTTAGAGTTAATAGCTTAGACACGAAACTAAAATTATAAATTATAATTTTTAATATAACAGGAAGTGTTTTAGTTGTTTTCCTGTAAAACTACTTTACTAATCGATGTAATAATTCAATTATTTGTAGTAAAAGATTTTTAACTTTATTTAATTTCCTAATTTCATTATTAATAAGATTAAAATACAAGTTGTTTTAAACTTTAATTACTTTTAACAACTTTTTTGTTGTAGCTCATCAGTACCCGTTTTAAAATTACATTATAATTAGTAATATTATTGTTTTTTGTTGTTGTTGTTGTAATAAAATGGTATATTGAATCCCGATCCTTATTCCAATACATTATTACTATGGATTACATAGTTGTAAGAAAAAACTAAAATACTAAAGTAAATCTACTATAATATTGTGAAGTAAAAAATCACTAAAAATCATTATAATTATTAAAATAGTTTAAAACAACATATATTTATATAAATAATGGAGTGCTATTTCAAAATGTTGTCATTTCTTTTTATTATTTGATTAAACTAATAACTTATTATCCCTAAACGAAATGAAAATATATAAAATATTGAAAACGGGGTTATTAGAAAATAACATGTATAAATAATGAACACGATCTTATATGGCATAGGTGAAAATAAATAAATAATATTAGTGTTGATTATTTTAATAAAATCGGATGTAATACAGTTATTGATTGAAAATGTTCAGAAACGTCCAGATACATGTGTTATAATATTATGTACAACCAAGCAAACAATTATAACCATACTTACCAGTTTGTTTACTTGGAATAACTACTTGGATATTATTATATTAATAATTTTTTAACTGGTAAACACGTGAGCTTATAGTTAGAAAACAAAACGAATATTAATAATAACTTAATACAATATATTATAATATAATTCATTATTAGTTACACAATATCAAATGTAATTATTTATTCCAAAAATCTCACTTTGTAGCAATAAACGTTATTATTATTTTTATTTATTTTATCAAATTCAGTTAATTGTTTTATGATATTAAAAAAAATTCTGGCGAGTGGATGCCGCTATGCTGCTGTGCATTAAGTTTCTTGCGAGTTACTGGATGAGTTAAATTTGGATTTAATGATAAAATATTGTACACGAAAAACGATTCTATCGGCTATATTACTAAGTATATTTCATGTTATGTTTTTTGATTTTGCTATTATTAAATTATTATTTTTTTTAATATAAGTAAAACTGTAAGATGAATTCATTTTTATCGAAAGCATTGTGTTTTAAAATATAATTGTGTGTATAAAATATAATAATATACCTACGTAAAAATGTACATTCCTGCGAATAATATTTTAAAAATTAAAAAAAAAATAATGAATAACGTTATCCATAGACTTTATATGTGATTGTGAGATAAATTTTAACTTAAAATGCTCATAAAAATTTTAATGAATTTTTAACTAGAAAATAATTTCAAAATTTTCAAAATTTTTATGGAAAATTTTAAATGTTTATAAATAGCTTAAAAAACATAGAGAAATAGTAAAAGAAATAGACAATTATCTTATAAACATTTAACATAAAGTACAAACTAGATCGAATTTGCTATCCGAAACCACCCTAAAAATTTAAAATAAAAGTATATTTTGACTACTATTCATGTGTACAGACACACATAAAATAATAAAACACATACATCATTGTAAAATCAAAACAATCTTTATTCCGCTTAAAATCTAAAAAATATCTTGTATTCTAAAGTATTATTTAAAAAATAATAAGTATTATTATGTTACCCAAAAAATTAAACCAGTGTACCTATACACGGTTATAATAAGCATGTTATTGTACATATAAGAAATTTGTATTTTCCTATTGCTATTAAAATACATACACTTAAATGTTATATTTTGGTTGTAAATAATATTATCTATTCAACATATAAAATTAATGGACAAACTGTTAAGTACCTATATTTCTATACTACATATAGCAATAAATACTTCAACTTTATGTTCCGGTTGGATATACGTACCTAGTTAAAAACTGTCATGTTTTGTTATTATAGTTGCTGTTAAAAAAAAAAAAAAACAGAAATTAATTCACAAAAATGACGAGTTTTATGCAAAAAACCACTATAAATCAGAACTTTCAAGTTTGTATTTACACGCAACAATTTTGACTTATTTGTTATTTTTTTTTATATTTGTTTTATTTAAAAAATTATTTTAAATTTTAAGTGGGTTATGCATTAATGATAACGAATATTTTATATAATAATATTGTCTCACTGAAATGCACCGTTCATAGTCTTGTGCACATAAACGACTGACCATTCATATTATTATTATTATACTGTTTATAAATCGTGACTACGGCTGTCACGGAATGTATATAGTTTGACTTCGATTGAATTTTACGTCGTTAATCTCCGATAGTATGCGTATATATAGCTACGAATTTCTCAGTCGGCCGGTTAAATAATCTCGCGCGCAACTATAATAGAATGAAAAATAAATTATCGTATGTAGTTTTTCATTGTTTTCAAATTGTTCGTTGTGATATCGACACTGTATAATATACAATATACACCGCGCAGTTCTATTGGTTTTGTTCGATTCTTAGTTATACGACGGTTACAACAATTTATTATCGTAAGCGATTCACAAGCTATAAAGAGTTATCCGCGGTTCCATGTTGTAATGTATAATATATAATGTTTATAATGTCTGTAATGTTCATTATATCGGAATATTGATGTGGTATCTATAGCAAACCGTTTAATTTAACTTGATGCTATATAATTTGAATGTGCGCGAGCAAATGATATATTATTATGTACTATTCACATGTAATATGCACGAGATGTCGGAACTGATTTTAAAAGTATAATATCAGAAAAAACTTGAAACTGTCCCAAATATGCGATAAACTTAATGTCCGCGTGTGTGTATTTGTGTTATTTATCTGTAAATTTAAAGCGTAAAAGTGGTGGAAGGGGGTAAGAGGGCACCGTATCGCCATTTTTTGAATAATTAATTAGGTAGGTGACTTTTTCTAAAAATGTTGAATATTTAAATGCAAATTATAACAATAAATATTTGAGTTATTTAATTTTGTGCACTAACTCTAATCGATTAATTGATTTAGAAGATATATATATATATATATATACGATGATTAGAGAATTTAATTAATTAAAATTTAAAACTAAACCTCTAAAATGTTATAATATTTATAAAATATTGCCTAAATATAATAAGAAGGATTAAAATAAATTAAATACTACTCTCTCGGCTCTCGTATTTAATATTTTTGTAAAACTATATTATTCTTTGAAAATATATTTTACGTTCTACTCAGAAACTACTAATACAAAAATAATTTACAGTAAAAAAAATTGGTTCTTTTTTGAAAAAAGAAGTTTTTATTATGACAGAAATACAGCTCAGATAGTCTTTAAATGGTATAAAAACTAGTTATTGAAAACATGTTCCTATGAGTATACAATATGATAGAAATTTCAAAAGCTTGAATTTTTATATATATTTTTTTTTTTTTTTTTGAATATTTGGGATTGAGCACTGAGCAGTATTGTTGAATATAGGTAAATATATGTGGTAGTAGGAAAAATGTTTTCATCGTATGATATACTCCGTCGATTTATTATGTTATTGAGTTTTTTTATATTATAAACATTAAGCTGTGGTATTATGTTATACCACGACTAAGTAAAATTAATACGCGAATAGGCCGACAAAAAAATATAAAGTTGCTCTTCATAAAAAATTTTCAAGTTACGCCCATATGTAAAGGCATATTTTAATCTCTGTAATTGAAAAGGTTTAAATTTACATTTCAATGATATATCGTATTGTGGTTGCTTTAGTCATCGTCTATCGACGTACTCTGATATTAAAATGGATGATACACGTACAATTTAATTATACGTTTATTATAGTTGTATGAATCGAAATTATTAAAAAAATAAAAAAATCCCTAATTAATGATATTAATACATTAATCACATATTTTATTTATATGATCCTTTTATTGAACTGAGTATAATGCACTGCGGCTTTTTATTTATAATAATATGTAATTTATTTAATGAGCATTTAATTATTTATTTTTTCTAATAAATGGTTTAATGTTGTTTTATACATATCGAAACGCATTTTTTCGATAATTAAAACGTTGTTTCTTAAAAGTTTTAAATTTTCTGAGTTGTCTTGAAGTGTCATTTTAAAATTTTAAAATTTAATTACATTTACGAAATTGTATAATAGGTGTCAATTAATGTTCATGATATTGTCATTGAATAGCCAGTTTGTCACTATTATACATGATATGTTCAATTGAATGACGAATAATTTACATACGAAAATAATTCTGAGCGGTCTGTTGGGTTATATTTCTAAGGATATTTTAGTAGATAAATAAAAAAAATATTAATTTAAAATAAAAAATAAAAATTATAAGAAAATATTTCGTAAGGAATCCGAGAAAGATATACGTCAAACACGATGTGTGCAGGAAGCACAATAATTATCCGTCCGCCCGTATGATTTATTTGTATTCTGTACCGCTCACAAAAAAAATTCGCCTTAACTCTAATTTAAGGAGGAGGAATGGAATTTTAGTCAATTTACAAGGGAAGCGTAGAATGAAAAAGGTTGGGAACCGCTGTGCTGCGTTATAGTATTTCGTGTCTAATTCGTATACAGAAAATGTAATATGCAAATATGAAATGTATGTTAATTCGATCACACTTAGCTCGTAGTCGGTATCGTTCATATTGTTCAACATAAATTTGACAATATGTTCTTCGTTATTTCTTCACGAGCGCGCGGTGTTCGATGCTCAAAATCACTTCGACAAAGTATAATATACAATAATATTATAGACGTATGCACGACGTAATATTCAATTAGTATTCATTTATTTGTTTACTTACTGGACCGAATGATGCTGAGATGTACTTTTATCCTACGTTATTTTTATAGGATTAAGGTAATTAATTGAACGCCGTACATGTACTATAATTTGTATCGTAATTAATATTCACGGTATGATGTAGGTTTTGTATTTGTTATACAAGACGGATTACCTATAGCGCGCAATAATTTAACTGTTAATCATTTTAGATTCTGAATGTCCCGACGTCTGTAACTAGTATAGGTCATTTTCAGACCACCGAATGTCAACCGAGTACCTTAGTACTACGATTGAATTGTTGCAAATTAATATATTACAATGGTTCTAAGTAATTGCTTACAATCTAAATAATTGTAATACTATATATCAGCGGTTCCCAATTGGTGGTCCGCGGACCCCCAGGGGTCCGCGTGTTGGTTTTAGGGGGTCCGCGGTTATGTTGTTTTGTACTTTTGTAGTAATATTTTTATTTTATTTTAGTGAAATTATTAACTTTGTAGTAATATGAAATTCCGAGTATTTATGGACTATTGAAACTCGATTATCGCGAAAAAAATAGATAAGCAATTTCATAGAAATAAATATCATTATTATCTTCACTATTACACTATTATTACTATAATTCAGAACGTGAAACCATACTGATTATTTTCTTTCCATTAACCAATAAAATATATTTCAAAATTTATTTTTTTTTATTTTTATAAAATGTTTATAAAATTAAAAATTAAATCATATTGAAAATAAATCGTATATATTTATTTCTCATTTTCATAATAAAATAAAATTGAAAAGTAAGTATTTACAAAAAAGGGGTCCGCGGATCAATTTAAGTCATAGCTAGGGGTCCGTGGCTTCACACTAATTGGGAACCGCTGCTATATATTATATATATATATGTATAATAACTTTGTTTATAATAATTAATATAATAACACGCAATACTCAGATTGTATCGCGCAAATAATTGTTATGTTTTAAATTTGAAAAACGAATAAGGAATATTAAGGTGGATAGTAGTAGGTTTGCCAGAGAGAAATAATTAACTATAGTAAATGCGGTTAATTATACGCGACGGATAATCCCGCAGCAGCGTTCACAGCCGGATGTTTGAATAGCTCAATACGTATATTATATTACACACGTATAATAAGTGTGAACGCAAGCAGTATAATATTATGTACTCGTATTTGAATAGCAAAAATATTATAGTTTACAAGTGCATATTGTACTGAAATGGACAATGTGTGTTGATGTTTTTTAGTCGGAAACTATTGTTACAGTAAAGATTTTCGTTTGATCTCTATTAAGACGGTTTATGGTATATCTCTTCTACTAGTAATGAGTGTCCGTCGAACGAAACGTTAAGGGTACACGATGTGCTCGTGAGTTCAATGATTACACACGTTTTACGGCGTAACATTAGACACTATCACCAGTAAAGCATTTGTGTTTTTTTTTTTTTTTTTAGAACGTCTGCAGTGCGTCTGTGTACATACAATATGCGTAGGTGTATAAAAGTGTCACCACACACTCCGTAAGACGTTAGATCGTAATAATTAGCCATACAGTTGGTGTGTTCATTTAAATAAAATCTTTTAATGTTCTCTTTTACTGATTTACCCGTGAGGGGGGGGGGTTAACCTCCCCATAAGTAAAACATGAATAATTATTTATTTTATGGAATATTACATTTATATTTGGGATAAACATTCTTTTATAATAATACCTGATATAAATGGTACCTCTTCACATAAATTACTGTTTTATACTATACATTATTTTATTATATATATATTTATAATTATTGTTACTATAATAATTCATGTTCTGTTACCAATACAGAAGGTTAAACTAATTTTTGACAAAAAAAAGGCCCGTAATTTATATTATTATAGTGATTGAGTTATTGTCTATTGTTATTTCATATACAATATTACTAGTCGTTATTATGTTTTAAGTTAAAATTTCAATATACCATACATACGTGTGAATAGGTTTATGATATAAATAGCTTAAAATTATTATAATCTCAATATAATGGAAATTTCATTATGTAAAGTTTATAATAATATTCGTAGTGATGAAAAGTTTCAAGTCACAATGTATAATATGGTTAATTTACGATAAATTAATTAAAACTGTTATTTTTCATCTAAGTACCTATACGATTTCAGGAAAATTTGAACTTGAAATAGCTATGAAAAAAGTATACATTTGAAATTTTTAAGTTTTTGCCAGAACAACCGATGAGTATCAACAGTGTATCTTAAAGTAGGCATTAGCTATTAATAAAAAAATAATTATTTTTTAAATATCTTGCATATTTTGACGAATTTTCTCAAAATTTGAACCTCAAATGTTTATTTATTTTAAATTTCGTTTATTTATAATTTCGAAACAAAGTTAATTTAAACTTTTCATAATATCTAATATAATATGTATACAATATTTAATGACGCACTGAAAGTCAGAAAATAAAATGTATTGATTTTCGATGAAGTTTCGTTCTTATGTAAACAATACAACAATGTTAAATTATTTCGTAACACGCTCACTGGTTTATCGCTTTACAATGCGTAGTTTATAGAAATAATAATAATGTACTTATTATTTTTCATTTTTTAAATTTAAATTTAAAAAAAATACCAGGAAAATTGCTTTTGTGTATATACTGCATTAAGTGCATTGTAGATATTGTCATTTAGGAGTTTTAATTAATAAAATATATTTTAATCATATTGTAAACGAATAATTATTTTGAACATGAACGTCGAATGTTTTGACAGCCTGAATTACTAAGAATATTTTTATTGTTTATTTATTTTTTTAATTTAAACAAAAGAATATTATTTACAATCTATAATATTATTTTATATAGAATAAGTAAATTTGGTACCGAAAGATAACAACACGAATAACGTTAGGAGGGCGGGGTACCAGTGTGAAAACCCTCTGAATATTGAGGAAAAATATTTAAAATTTTTTTATATTGTTATATCAGGTAATATGTTTATCAGTAAGTACGACTAGTACGGTAGGTTGATCTACAAAATGAAATTTTATGCTTTCATCTATTTTATTTTGGTATTTTATAGGCATGATATAATCTTTTAGGTATATGTTTTTGAATTAATGACAATCTTTTGATAACCTTTTAGAGTACGAATTTACGTATTAATTATTTCATTGTTCTTCGCTCATAATTGTTTTTCGAACAATCGCTATTCTGGCCCACGCTAAACAAATCGCGAGGTGCCTGTTGTTTTTAATAAACGCCTCACCACAGGACTGTATTTATTTTATTTAAACGTCTTTAATTATTTAGGCAATAAACAAATATTTAAAAAATAAATTGACTCATTCGCCTTTATTAAAATACACAGATAATATTGTTGTATTTTATAAGAAATAGCCAATCAGCATATCATATTATTTGAAATAAGTCGAAAAAGTTTAAATGGAAAATAGTATGAGAATACGGTAATTGATGACGTTTGATGTAATATACAGAAGGCAGAACACCTATTTAAGTTACTTCACATCAGGTTTTCGTCAGGTATTAGCAAATTCCAACCATGTATATTATTTGCGAGTATAGTATTTTGTTTGTATTAAATGTATCTAAATTGTTAAATGTTAATCATATTACAAGTAACGTTTTTACAGGCTACTTGATTTATAATTGTAATATGTCAAGTACTTTTCTATTGAAATATTATAGAAAATGTTTGAGAGTTTGAATACACGCTATTGTGGTATATATATAAATAGTAAGTATAATAATAAAATTGTGCTGCAAGTACGCTTCGTAACTGACATGGAAAATAAAAAACTACACTATGCTATTTAAATATCAAGGTTTTTATCATACATCTATTAATTCAACATATGAAAATTGCAAAAATTAAATTTACTAAGGGATCTTTTTAAAGAGAACAAATAACGACAAATTCCATAGGCATTGATGAAGTCCTTTTGAATAAAGTGAGGACAAACACTAATAAAGTGCTAATCTGAAAACAAACTTGTACAATAGAGCGAAATCAGTTTATTATATTAATTATTATTGAGAATATCGGGACGTCTGGTATGTACAATATTACCTAATAGTTAATCATAATTTAATCGAATGACAGCAAAAACAATAGAGATTAAATACAAATTTAAAATAGACTTGTGTTGTACAAGGATGTTGAAATCATGGATGATGATCCTAAATATATAATTATTATTATCATATATATTAATCAAACGAAAACGTAAAAGGATAAATTTTAAATCATATTGATTAATTGTATATGATTAGGCTACCTCACTACCTATATAGATTTGTCAAAGTTAATATTTATAAATAAATTATAGTTTGAAGTAAAATTTAAAATTTGGTTTTATTTATTTTTGATTTAAAATAATTTAATTTTCATCAAAAACACATGATCTATTTCATTATATTATTTCTGTACATAACATTTGATTATAAATTTAGATACACTATTGTATACATCGTTTTCTTTAAATTGATAATGTATTTGAAATAACATAATATAATCCATATTGATTTACCATAAAATACATTATATTCATAAAATATTATTATTCGTTTTGATGGACGAATGAGCAAGTTCACTTGGTACCTATACTAAATTTAAGTAGTTATGGTTTATCGTAAAATTTGAACAAAAACTATTATGGGGGTATAGAAATAAGAGAAAAACATTATTAACCTACATATAGGTACAATAATAATATTGCTATAAGAAGCATAATATTGTATTTGATCATGAAACGTATTAAACGGGTTTCATATTTTGTTGTTTCGAGAGTATCAAGTATGTTTAAAATTTAAATTGTTATGTTAATTTATATCCGTTATATATTACGTAATCGATGACATTGTATTAAATATATAAATAAAATAGAGTAGACACAAAAAAAAAAATAAATTAACTTTTACATTATTAATAAATTATTATCACTATGAAATCAAAAACACTTGACAACGTTTTTATGACAAAAACTACCTGTTAATATTTTAAAAGATTCAGTATTATACTATGCTATAATCCCACGGGAATTTTGAAAATCGTACTATAATAGTAAAATCTGATAATATAAAGCAAAAATCATTTTGGTGTCGTTATTTTTGTTTCTCAGCATGAATTTTAAATAACAAGTCACAGCTTAAACACCCTAAAAATCATCGTATTTTTTAACTATAAAATTATACACTGTGAGAACAAAAAGGATGGAATAAAAATCGTATAGAAAATTATTAACAGAACGGGCGAAAAACTTAATTTCTTTATCTTTACAGCGTAACGTTTACGCGTACGATCGGAGTAGCAACGACATAGCCAATTATGTGGCTGCAGGTAAACCATTGCAACCGAGTAATATTATTTTCTCATGCGAACTATATCTCTTACTTGCGCCTATGTTTATAAGTACCGTACTACGGGAAAGAGTTATAGGGTACCGAATTAATGACTTTTGCGGGGAAAAAAACATGTTGCGATGCCGAAGTAGAGCCGAAAAAACGCGAAACCAAAATTACATTGTTTCAAACGATGGTTTGATAACGGTCGGCTAAATACAGGTATGAGAATACGTCTTATTCCATCCACCTATTATACTATCGATACGACCGGGGGCGTATTCAGAATTGTCTAATGGGGAAAAAGGGGGGGGGACACGAACAAAAAGTTCAAATTTGCGTACATGGGGCGCAGAGTTGTAAAATGTCGTCTCAAAACACGGCTCTGACTGACGTTTCTAAACACGAGTGTTGTCAATATCCACAAGACTCGTGTGGAAAAATGGTCGGGCGACGGACTCTGTCCGTAAAATATCATAACGGTTTATCGCGCGTATTTACACATCGGTCGCACAGTCGTCGGCGTTCGGGTGACGATGGTATCGCCGAGTGACGGACGTGGCGGAATCGCGGACTGAGCGATGGGAGAGGGGGGGGGGAGTGAGTTGGCGACGGGGCGCGCGTCGGCGGCCACGGACGCGGAGTTCCGGCGACGGGACGTCTCGGGTTTCTCCTAGGTAATCGGGGAATTTCGGCAACTTACCTACCGCCGCACCCCCTCCCCGCCGCCGCGGGGAAAGGGCCGTAGCGGCGGAAAATTTTTCCGCGAGTGACGTGGGCGGAGCTCGCGCACGTCTGTACCGAAAAACGTTGCGGAGCGTGTCGCCGACGCCGCCGCTGCCGCCCGCGGTGGTGGCGGTGGTCGTCGTCGGCGGCGTTGACGGCGGCGGCGGGCTGACAGTCGTCTCGCGGTATCCGACACGGTGTGCCCGCCCGTTACACGCGTACGTGTGTGGTGTCTCTCCGTTCACGTGCCCCCCGACGAGAGAGTTCGCGAAAAACGCGGCGGAGAACGTCAATCGTCCGTAGTACCTCCGGTGACATGCACCCGTCGAGTCGTCGGCCGTAATATCGCACACGCCGCATTAGTATTCACCCCCTCCCCAAAATTTTCCGGCTGCAGGATTTTCGCGGTCTCGTCGCCACCATGTGGTCCTTCACGCACGTTCGCACGTCGCGAGGCGGTTATGCATTAATCGTCTAGTCGCAGTTGATAACATTATTATTGCGGCGAAGGAGTTGTGACGACCGTGCAGCTTCGCGTCACACAGTATTCGCGGACATTCGTGTCCCTCACTCACCCCGCGCCTGTTCATCGTCCTTATTCGCCGAAACGAATTTCCGTCCCGCGGATCTCGAATTCCGGACACGTCGTCGTCGACACGCACATGCACGTGCAGGTAAGTTCGTCAACAGTGTTTAGTTTGGGTCCGCAAATGCAATAATAACAGGTGTCACGCGTCGAGTAATCGACATCGTTTTTTTTTTTTTTTTTTTGGGGGGGGTCTGTCGAGTGCATAGCGATTTCGTCGAAAAAAACCATGTCGTCTTTGGCGTAAAGAGATCACTCGTCACACATCCAATGCACGCGGAATAGTAGTGAACCGTATTATACGGTATTAAAGTGCCGTGGACCGTTATCTCGAAAGAATATGGAAATATTGAAACGTCTCGGTATCGCTGTAGTTCTCTCGAACGGTACATCGAGTGAGGGGTGTCCCGTCGTTCCGCATACTTTAGATTAAAACGCGTCTTTGAAACTCACGCGTTGTGGTGTGTGGACGAACCAATAGCGTTTAAGTTGACACACAGTTCCGGTTTCGTATGGTGACAACAGATATACAGGCCATATCGGAAAGTGCGTTTAAAAGAGACCTGAACTGTCTTTGTGTCGCTGTGTGTTATCAATTAAGTGACTCTTTACATTCAAATATGAAATGTACACACGTCAAGAAACCGTTTGGTGGAAATAATTAAAACGAATACAGTTACGGTTTAACGACATGTGGAGTACCTACTCGTATTTAGTAAACAATAACTTATAGTGATAGTAATAATAAAGGTATAACCTAACCGTTTAATATATAATTAAACGGTAACGTAGTAAAAATATATACGCAAAAATGAACGTGAAAAAATATATGTACAAAACATCTAAATAAAAAAAAAATACGTAAAAAATGTTGTAAATCGTGAGATTTGTGCAGAAACTTTACACTCCAGATATTTTAATAATTATTTTGTTTGAGTATGATTTTAATTGTATTAACCAATGTAAACTACATCGCTTATGAAAAAAAAATAAATATTATAATTATTTATTTCACGCGCCTTATGAAACATTTATATCACTTTATACGGTCTTCAGTTATGTTTCATTCATTTGGAAAATTGGTTGAAACGTTATGCAAAGCAAAATAAAAAAAAAAAAAAAATTATTTTTATCGGTATAAAATTGTGAAGTTTTTAGTTCTAAATGTTGAGTTATGATCAATTTTCATAAATTAAAATTATATAATAAATTTAATTAGTGTACTATTTTTTGATTTAAGACTGAAATCTAAGACTTAATAGAGGACATTATATTCCCGATCTCGTAGAAAATAATATTATAATCAAGACTAATATTACAAAATCTTAATTAAAATAAAAGTAACTTGACCACTCGATATACATGTATATATATTTTATCGCAAATTTATATAGAGATTTTTTTTAGTTTTGGACTTTGACTTTTATCATGTCTTTGCAATGATACTAACATATCATATTACATGCATAACTTTATTTAATAAACCGTTAAAAATATTTATTTATACTTAAGTTTGTTTACAGAATTAAATGATAGGGGTTGTGGTTAGAATCATTTAATGAATGTATTTTATTTTTATTTACTCACCATTTATGATAAATTTTATAAACTAACTGTTAATTATTATTATTCAACAAGATAGATTTACAATTATAACAAAATCCTTACAATAGGTAACCACAAGTTTAGTAAGTATAAGTAATTTAATTCGAACGCTCAATTCTCAATCACTGTTGATATACTTTTTTTTATCTCTTTTCCAGCTTTCTTAAGAATAGTAACAGATCAAACCATATAGTGGTTTCAAAGTTTGTGTGGGAAAAGATCTACTGATACAGTATTATACATTATAAATGTTTTTATTTTATAAAAGTTTGAGCAACTAGTAATTTAACCTTGTCGTCAATAGCGTGAATTCGTGAGTCAATTTATAACTTTTACCGGTATACCAACTAGTTTTTATAACATTTTCATAGTTCAATCAATAGAATTTTCAAAATCAATTATAATAATCAAGTTAATGTTTAACAAAAAAAATAATAAAAACTTTAACAAATAAAAATGCATATACTATTATTGCATTATTATTATTTCACTAGTATAGAAACAAATAAACTATTATTTTAAGTTTCAGTTTGATCAAATTCGGTAGTACTGAAAATAAAGTAGAATATTGAAAAATTTTAAGAATTTAAAGAAATCTAATTCTATTCATTTGTATAAGAGCTCTCTTGATTTTGTATTTTAACTTTATTTGTAAATGCGTAAATTATTATTACTGTCATATATTATGAGCAATGTCAAAATTGAAATACAATTTTTAAATCTTCAAATCAGTCATGAAATGTATGTAAACTTATGTTTTCGTCCAAATTATGCGTCATAAATCTTATCACAATATTATACAGATAAATAAACAACAATGCGAGAACAAGTGCCGTATACAACTTGCACGTGAGTTCACTTTAATATTGTTATAACTAAAAAACACTACTACTTTTAATTTGACATGGACATTTATTATGTTACTTTTACGAAATACAAATTTAAGTTAAAAGTTCTTGTTGCGTCAAAATGGAGTCACGTTTGGACACATTGTAAATCATCAGACATAATAATATAATCAGTTACACAGATCGAAAATAAAGTTATGATAGGAAAATGAACAGTCAGGTTTCTAATGGATTCGTCGATGACTGTTAAATATAATAAAAATCGTCAAAAGTTGGCGGAATATACCCAATACATATAATACGAGTACATGTAGCAACATGACCGTGTAATAAAGATATTTTTAATTGATCACAATATATGTGTATGGGTTGGGACTTGTTTAGAAAATTGTATACAAGTATGCAACTAAAAAAATAAAAAACAATTATAAACCAAAATGTATAGTTAAATTTGAATTTAATTATTTATTAATTATCAATTATTAAGGCTCTTTTTTTATTATACTTAAAACTTACGAAATAATATGCAATTGAACATTCAGATACAATTACCAAAAAGTTTTCTAAAGTATACAGAAACAATTAAATAAATTAAAAAAACCCTAAGGAAAATGGTATTTTTAATACCAATCACTAATATTATGATAAAAATATCTGATCAAAATTATTACATTTTATCAAAAAAAAAACATTTTTTAACATAAAATAATACAGATAATATAGACAAAAGCAAAGTCATATTCTTAATATTATTCATATTATTATTAATTAAGTCACAAATTTATATTATCTAAATAATAACCAATTAAGAATCCCCGAATCCTATATTATTGTAATTTCCGAATACATAATAAAATAGACAAAATTAATTTATGTGGATATATATAAATTGTTTATATGGATTTTTGAACGAGTTTAATGTTTCAATTTGTGTACAACACAATTTTGATCAAAATGAAAATATTTCAAAATAGAACTGTTTGTAAAATAATATAATTATTAGGTAAAACAGCGCTATCCACCGCAAAAGTGCACTGCAGTTCGTTTAATAGGCACTCGATGTCCACTAATTGTAAAAAAAAATATCAACTATAGCCGTACCGTATTTAGATAAAGGGGAAAAATGCGTACCAGCGGCGGTCGGTTAAAAGTTATTTAACACTAAATATTATATTGTACAGATGAAGGGTAACCACCACTGAACATTTTCTTTTAACGTTTTATTATAATATAAAAATATAAGAGATTAACGATAAGCTTTTTTTCCCAATATAAAAATGTTATTACAAATTCGCAACAATATCCTGTAACATTATATACCTGGAAAAACTTAATTTTTTCTATCAAATATTAAAACTCAAAAAATGAATTATTTTAGGTCCATGATTTGTTAAAAATGTTCATATTAAACATGTACTAAGTACAAGTGGAAGTATAAAGTACGACTGTCGATGATTTTGAGAAAATAATGAATGCATTTTTAAAAATATCAAAAAAATTCAATATTGTTAAACAAATTATAAAATTGATATAATAAGTTAAAATAGTATCTTGAGATAGAAGTCTATTATTAGGATTTTCATATGTATGCTATACATTTTTTATTCAGAGTTAACTCTTTGTGTATAAAGACTAAAAACTACATATATTATATAAAATAAATACCGGCATACGGTGATTCTCTTAACAGGAAACAATTATTATTCCGAAAAATATTTTTTAACATAATATTTTAGTGATAAATCTTTTTACAAAACAATATTTTTAGAAAAAAGCTGTTTTTATTGCATTTCTTATCGTTCGCTTTTAAGCTTTTACTTTTTCAATGACAACGCGCGTTATAAAAAATTTAATATTTCAAACAATTTCTGAGTATTTTGGTAGATTAAAAATGAAAATGAAATACTTTGTACAGGTAGTTAATTATTTATAATTATTTCAAGACATCCTTAGAGTTGTGTTCTATTTGTACTTATGATACAAAAATGCGGTTCATTATGTTTAATATTTATCTCGACATTTAATACTTTTTTTTTATTCCTATCGTTTCGTTTTAAAATATTTTAAGTACATATATTATATAAAATTAGTAAATTTATTAAAAAAAAAAAATAACATTCATAAAAGTAACAATATCTTAAGATACTCCATAGCAGTTGCAATACTTTTAAGATATGTATTTATTTTTATAGACAATTGTACAATCAAAATTATATTTTTATTGATATATTTTAAATAATTAGAATAATTTTCTTACACTTAATGATATAGTATAGGATGTGATGTCACGACTGAAGATAGTGACATATTATTTTAAACATTAAATTCTGATAAAAAAAATGAATTTTTTTCATCAATTTATTTAATGCATCAAAATTCTCGAAATTATTTAAGTTTGACGTATAAAATTAATAATGTATGTGTTCATCAAACTATATCGAAAAAAAAATTGTAATAGATATTATACATTTTAACAAAATTCGTAGTATTAAAGGCTTAAAATTATGACGTATGCATAATGTTTTCAATAACTTTAATATATTTGAATATAAGTAGCATGATGTTTACAATTATTGTAAAATATTGAAACATATTAATAAAATAATTTAATCACATTTATTGCATTTCAAATTGTTTAAAATTACAATACTGTTCATGTCGGAATGATATGAATATGTCTGCCTCTCTTTTTTATAATTCCTAAAATCTCACCTGGACTTGCAGTTTTCAATCAATTTAATACTCTATATCCAATATTATCATTTTGAACATTATACATGAATGGTAGGATTCGAGAGCTTTGCAACTAACACAATATTCTGACTATAATAGTTTTGCCTTATACAACTGAAATGTATTATACTGCGTTTAAAATTAAAATTAAAATTAAAACCGCGATAAACGAGAATAATCTATTCATATAGAAATTAGAAAAATTGCAGGGCATAAAAGTCCTCATTCAGTATCGTTTGCAGTAGTCTCTAATGATTTTTTATTTTAGACCATACCACTTCAAAAAAAAAAAATCATATCTTACAATATAATATTATGTATATTATATTAACGAGTAAATACAAAACGCAAGAATACACAATAATATAATAGAAATATTATATTATTATGTGCTTCGGGTACATCATAATATACTTAAATCCGGACAATGGTGACAAATGATTCCTGGATATTTCATTCATAAATCTTGTCGGTATATAACGCGTCTTTTTAGTACAGGATAAATAAGTGATATTATAATAATTTGTTTACTAATTATAATAATAATACATCATGTGCTATAAACAAAATCGTACATAAATTATTATGTTCACAGATATATTATTTCATATCAATATAAACCGTTCCAATGCTATCCTAATTGTAACTATTGTTATATATTTGTAACTATTTTATAAAAGAAATTTACATTTGAATGGCTTCTTACTTAAAAAAAAAAAAAATTCCAATTGTTTATACCAATCATTTGTAACCAAATTGTACGTAATCATTATTACATATACATAGTTATATTACATGGTATCGAAACAAAATCGGAAATTGCATATTGAATATAGAAAATTGAATTTGTAAAATTCGATTTTATGATGATATATTATGCGTCTTTAAGATTTATGAACCAATAATTTTAAAACATTTAATATTATATCAAGTCGTAATCAATTTGATGCGATTCGCCATTTCCGTTTAACATCGCACACACTTATTGGTTAGTTCTTTCTTTATTTATTTTTTTTTTCAAATTCGCGACGCATCTTGAGTTTCTCAGATTGTTATACAAATATACGTTAAATCTCGAGTTTCTGCTGTCTAAGTAAACTGTAATATTGTAATATGCTGGCAAGAACAAAACAATATTCCTTTGTAATGCGTTTTGTTTGAATTATTATTTCTACATTCATACTTTATGGTTCTGGAGACGGAGAATTCGGCGTTAAACCGTGATACGCAGTACTCACATGCTGAATTTTTGAACATACCAGGTTTACTTCACTGGTTTTGAATACCTGTATACATTAGAAACGTTTCTTTTTTACAAACGTGTTTGTATTTTATTTTTTTTTTTTTATTTATGTTGTGTAGGCACTCGCTAAAATAATATAACACTACACACTCGACGATAATTATATATTATTAATTTTTGCAAAGTAAACTTTCATCACTTTAAACGATCATTTACACAATAATATGCATTGTATTTTAAATGGTTGTACGGATAATTCTTAGTGGTTGAATAAATTCTCAAAACATGAAAAGTTTTTCTTTACATTTCAGTCTTATGGGCCAGTTGCTTTTGTTGTGAAAAGATTAAATCACAAAACGTATTGCACGCTTGTTAAAATAATATACATCATTATACACACGCATATTAAATCAAATAGTTATTTTTTTTTTCTAATATTATAAGTACGTTTCGGTATAAACAATAATTATCGCTCATATCTGATGCGAGAAGTCTGACCTTTGCTTTTTTTTTTTTAATAAATTAAAATACACGAATCGCCCCCATAGTTACTCCTGTGGCACTTCGGTAAGTGGTTTTTGAATTGATTGCCAGCCTATTTAAACTTAGGGTTACTTGTTCGGCAAGAGTGTAATAGTGTATTCGCACACATACGTATAAATACATCACGTCTTTAATATTTTGAAATAATAATATTAGACTTATAGAACAACACAGATGACTTCCGTCAAGGCGAGAGTCGCGAGATATTAATATTGTCCACGACTAACCTGTATCTGCGTAATCGTCTTTTTGAAAATCGTCTTTCGAGATTCCCGGAAGCCTAGCTTGAAGGAGTAGCCGATCAGTAGGCTAATTTTTTTTGAATATTATTATTAATGGACAATTTTCGAGTCCCCGTCGAATAAAATAACACAAATTCACTTGTCTGTAAGTAAAGTAACTACGGTATTCTAACGTCAAATCGATACGTACTTAATAGTGTACTGTGTGCGTTCAATCTACTGCTGCCGCCTATCTGCGCATTGCCAGAGTTGCAAATGACTCGATCATTTATTAAATCTATCTGTAAACTACCCAAACTACACTATCTAAATTGAACGTAAAATATTTATTTATTTTGTTTTTTATTTTCGTCCGTGTATTGTCATACTGTTTTAATGTTTTTTTTCTTGACTTCTCATTACTTTCTAGACGTATTCAAACGAGCCATTCGGTATACAACAAACAAAAATCAAAGCTATGACTGTGAAAAGGCGTAGGTAATGATTATGACACAATTATTATAAACATATAATTATAAATAACAACCTAAATTTACGACTTTAATATTTTTAGGTAATATTATTCTGTTTTCTCGTACTTGTTTGACTAAATAATAATAATACACACATTAGCAAATCGTGTTTAAAATTTAAAAAAAATTAATGGTCATGTGAGGATAGTCCATTAACAAAAGTACGTTTTTCTTTTATAATACAATAATTTATAAATATTTACATGCACGAGTAATACTCCCCATGCAAAGATAAAACAAAATAAAATTATAGTTATAGTAGAGATAAAAAATGGATAGCTGAATCGCGATAATATATACTGCATGAAAAAAGGGGCGTTTGATTTGTTGCATACTGAAGTTTTGTTTTCAATTATATGCAAAGTTTTTGTCAAAAATTAAAATTTTCATCTAAATACAATTTTTTTTTTTTAAATATATTAAACTTTTGTGTACACATTATTTATTTTGTGTAGTAGGCAATATTTCTAAAGAATAATTATACATAAATTATTAGTATTCAATTATCGTTGATAAAAACATATTTAATTTAAAACAGGCGTATACGATATAGTTAGTTTAATAAAATATATTATTTGGGTGGCTAGTAAAATTGTAATCTCATGTTTCATCTTTGTGAAAGATGCTCAGTTTATATTATATATATAAATGAAAAAAACCATTCCAAAAGGTAAATATTCGCGTCGTAATGCCAAAGTACCGAAAGATATTTTCCCTGTTATTAAATACTCGATGGACAAAAGAAAGAAACCCTGTACTTGTGATGCTTTTTTTTCTTCTACAGTTTAAAATTTGAAACTTAATATATTTTCCCAAAGCAAAATCTTAGTCTCCGTATTTTGATCGTCAGATAAAATATTTATAAATGTTTAAAGAAATAATATAAATGAATAGTTTTAATTTTATTTTTTTAATTTGAGGATTAGTACCATATACATTATTCACAGATCTATTATGTTTCGGTAACAAATATTCAGTGCCAAATGCAATATATATATATATATTTAGTTTAACATATTATCCGTTAATGGTACTGAACGTTGATTTCACTGTTAAAATGGCTCATTAACGTTTATTTTTTTTAACCATGTCTGTTTTAATTTTAGAAGCTTTAGAATAATGATAGTAATTTTTATTAAAAACTTTTACAACGATAAATTAATTTTTACCTATATATGTGTACAAGATACAAGCCGAACATGATTAATTTATAACAAAAAAAAAAAAAAAAACCGTTTTAAAATGTTTTTAATAAATACAATATATAAGCAAATTATTAAACTGTAATCAATTACTACAACTGTAATTACTGAATAAATATTATCCAATAATATTTTCAATAATACAAGGTGACACGCGTGACAAAAATCGTTGAAACTATCATAATACTCTAAACTGACATCGTAAAATCCTCGTGCGACAAATAGTGTGACAAATTTAAAAAGTGATAAAGCATTTAAACATTTTTTAAATTATTTTTTAATGAATAATTTGTTGAATTTCCAATTGCTTAATGCGTCTGCAATTCCGTATTTATATATGGATTATATGATATTACGGTGATTAAACATATGATATGAAAAAATTAAAATATTTTACGATAATTAATATCATTTAAAAGGCATAAATATTTTTCGCTAATTTGATTTGCCACACGAGTGAAGTTTGTGTGACTATTACTTGCAGTATAATACGAGTGTACAGTGTTTTGAAGGTTTTTGTAATTTCAAGATATCACGGTGTAAATCAGTCATGATGTGTATTCGTCTGAATCGCCAATATTATTTAAAACGTCGGAAAGTTACCGAATTACGTATGGGCATACTATATTTGCACAGAGTATTGTATAACTGTTTTTGTTATTATTAATATTATCATTTCCATGCGGCAATTGTCAATAAATTTATTACATGTTATTTGTGAACGGAAATTCTAAAAATATGAAGTTGTCGAGTATATAAATTCAATATAAAAGTTTAATATGTCACTTGTAATAGAAAGACCATCAGTATTATGCCGAGATCCATGATTGGGATCGCGTCGTTCGTTATATATAATAATAATAATAATAATAAAAATATATATATATATATAACTACGATACGTTTGAATGACTTATGGTTTACGATTTAGAAAGCCTCGCATTCCCCTCCTCGACCCCCCCCCCCACCGGATCCAACAGGGTCCTTTCTATATATTATGTATAATACACCGTTCTCTTCTCACGCCATCTCGCCACCACCACCACCACCACCACCACCACCACCAACATTCGACAATCATCCCCAATCCACTACCACCGCCAGCCGACGGCGATGGATTGTTCGCGAATCAGCAGGAATCTTTCTGGCATAACGTTTTTGTGGTAACGTAAAAAATTATTTACAACTCGGCAATAATAATAATAATAATAATCATTACGGCTTTGTATGTGGTTATTTCTTTATTTTATTGGCCTGCACAATAGCTGCGAAAATATCAATTAGTTTTGTTGTTTATGCGTATAACGTAGTGCACACGTTTTAAAAAAAAATACAGACGTTGTATACGCGTAGAAGTCGAATTTGATCGCGTCAAACGCATTTTATATCTCTACGTCGTTCTCTGCGCAGTTCAATAAAATATATCAGTAGATTGTATTGATATCACTGTTGTGTAATAATAGTCGTAGGTGGTAACCGTGCGGATCTGATAAGACGAGTTTGGTGTTCTGAAACCTAATAACTTATCTTTTACGAATAGATTGTTTCCGCGGTAGAGGAACTTTTTAACTGTGAATTTTTTGTATCGATTTCAGATGAAATGATAACCATTGTAAAAAGGCGACGTAACGACTTACAGTTTAAAATATAAATATATCACTTTATTCAACTCCAATCATTTTAGTGACCCCGTTAAACATCGCGTTGATCTCACCGAATACTTTATATTTTTGGAAAATGGCAAATTGATCTTGAAAAGCTTTTATCGTATATATAAATATATACTGCTTTAATACAAGCGGTGCTAATTTATCGGCAGTAGACGAAAATAGTTTATCCTCCGCTAATAAGTGTGTGGCCAATAATATACGTTGAGGGGTTATTCTTCGTGTGTATTTACTAAAGCCGGAAACGGTAGTAATGGAAACGCCGGAGAAGAGTTGGTAACCGTTTGAGAGGGCGGTGGAGAGGGAACATACCGGAAGGAAGCGTACAAGGAAAAAAAGAGGAAGAAAAGAATGTGTTCACCCGCCCAACGTTCTTTTTTTTTGTATGTGTAGGTTAGTTTAGGTGTGTGTGTGTGTTTAGTGGTGCAAAAACAGTCGGTCAACAAGTGCTCCTCATCCAGCAACACAATATATTGTTCATATTAAGATAATACGTTATACACGTTAAATTAATATTAGTTATTATAAATATACGTATATATCATATTATACATAATATTATATTGTATAAATAATATTAATAAAATAGCATTTAATTACAATAATATTTTATATGATGTTGTTATATGCCTTGCAGCTGGAGAAAAATATTTCTAATAATATTATTATAATTTAAACAGACAATTAAAAAGTCCGTTGTAGATTGAAAATCGTTCTGAGAAAAAAACATATATAGGTATACAAACATTATAAGACTATAAATAGACTAAAAATTATTGTTTTATTTTTCAAATTATTAGTAAAATGTTTTCAAACAACATTGAATAACAATATATTTTAACCTACTATCTGAAATATTGTATATTTAATTAAAAAATAATCGGTTAAACAAAATTATACTTCTATTAATATTATTTATATTTTATTTATACTTAAATTGATGTTAAATATTACGGTTGATGCAACTCTTAAATAAAAATATGTAAATGTAGGTATTTAAGTATCTGCACGTGACGAAAATTGCATTATTCACATACCTAATTTTGCAACCGACTGCTTTTATGTTCATAGATATTTAGATATCAAAGGTGATTGATTACATAAAATTATATTTTAATAATAACATTTTTGTTTTAGATAATATTTTTATAACATTAAAATTCTGAATATAGCAATAGAATTATTAATGTGTGACTTATTTTTAATCCAATCATTACCTCTTGAATAATTAAAAATGCTTTAATATTTAATTTCATGAGTAGATTTTAGTTGGAAATTGAAACTTGTTGCTACTTTGGGTAGTCAAAATTAAATTAAATTAAATTAAAAGAATGATTTTTAAAATAATTGGAAGACTAAAAAAAAAAAATAAATAATTTGATTTATTTTTATTACAACAGACTAAAAAAATAACTATAGATACTTGAAACGTGTACTAACCATTTAAACAACAAATTTTGAGGTATCACATTATTTTCGAAATATTTTTTCACTTTTTAAAAATATTTACGAACGTTAAAAATGTAAGAATGCCGAAATTATTTATATTTTAATGTATTTATGGTAAAATATTTGGTTTTTGGATAAAAACCTTAAAAATATAACATACATTACGTTCTTCATAATATGTTGTTAAATTTATTATCGTATACAACATTCTAAAAATATTAATATTACATAAGATATTTTAAATTTTAAAATTTTTTTAATTTATTTTTTATAAAATAAATGTTGATATTTGCTTAGTAAAAAGATTGAAAATTTAAAAAAAAAACATTTTTAATAACATTTATGGTTATAGAAATTTAAAAATATTTAACATAATATATCTACACAAATTATTTTTAGAAGCTTTTGAAGTTAAGATTTAATCAAAAATAAGGGTTGTTGTTATTGTGTTCTAATTCCATATAATGTCGTAATTCGACACATTTTGGTACTTCATAAATTATAATTTACTATAAACATTACATCTGTACTTTTCTGAATACTCAATTGGATTAATTTTAATATATAACCTATGCACAAAGTTCTATGGTTCGTTTGTATTAACCTATAAGTTCATAACAATACTTTGTATAGATTAATATTTTAATTTTTTTTATACTATAATATATTATATTATAATTATGATTAATTTTTTTCAGAAATTAGTTCAACATTTTGCATTATTAATAGTTAATAAGTATATAAATTATTGAAACATCATTATTCATTAGTATATCGTGCTGACAGACCATCTCAAATTTAAATAATTTTTTGTATTCGATGACGTATATTGAATAAAAAAAAAAAAAAAATTTAAATTATATTTATAAAATTGTGTTTTAAATATATTTTAGATATATATAAATATTATACATAATATGTACAATAATTGTACATAATATGTATTCAAATTATGAAATAATAGCAAATAACAAATACTTGACTTATTATATTATATAAATTTTGTATTAATTTTATAGTAAATTTATGTAATTAAATAAAAAAAATCAATGTTATATTTTGATCTATTTTTTTAATATATTATATTATTCGATTTTATGAGAAATAAACGTATTTATTTTTATTTTACAGTTTGTTTAGAGTCATATAATAAATATTGGTATATTTAGTAATAATATGATATAATTTACAGCCAATTTGAATATATAGGTTCATTTATATTCAGCATATATAAAATATTATAACAACATTTGATGACATATTTATTTTAACGATTATGTGTTAATAGTTTAATCAATTTTATGACTGAATACTAATTATTGCCGTGAAAATATTAAAAGTGGATAAATAGCTGTCTGGGTGTTTTATTATAGCATATTTAATATTACATTATTGTATCCGGCTTTATAATAATTTCGATGCTATACAGTGGATGATTAAAAAATGTCATTATGATATAAACTGTAATTATTTTTAGTAGTGGTACAATAATTTTATGTATACTTAATCAAAATCTAAAATAAATGTTTATAGTTAAAACACGAAAAATTCACATTTAAAAAGTTCCATTACGATGGAATTAACCTATTCGTATCACACAAGGTATTCGTATAAAAATAGATTGTCCAGATGAATATTTCACAAATATGAGTTGAAATTTTTGAAACGCTAAATTTGTGACTTGAAATTTTATCAGATTTATTGGTTATTACCTAAAAGTATTATTTTATAGCTAAGATATAAATACATTGAACTGATATTGTTTGAGGTACATAATATAATCAAAAGATATAAAAAGTGTTTGGTACGATCAAATTTAAAAGATGTGCTCTAATGGCTCTGAGTCATGTTTCTTTTAAAACTATGTACTAATAAAAATAATATTCACGATAATAAGGGTCTTGAAATATATGTGGGCTTGATGATTCGATAGTCTTAAAAATAAATATTTATGTATTCGCATTTTATGATTTAAAATGTAATTACTAAATTAAATCTATTAAGTATTAGGTAGTTTAAAATGTTTAATACTATACCAATTTTTTATTTTTGTAAACATAACCAAGTCTGTTGAATATTTTTTTATTAATGAGTCTATGTTAGGTTCGAAGCGTATATTGAGTTTAAGTAGCATATCGTAATGTATGTACTATATTATAATATTATTATAGTTATACTACTTATACTCAACAACAGTAACACAAATTAGCTTAATAGTAAAAACATAAATAATGATATTATGTACGACAGTGGTGTAGCTAAATTGCCTACACTGAACGCCGTGTCATATATTATAGTAATGGTATTCAAAATAATACATTCATACTAAAAAAAATGTGAGTAAAAAATTATAGTTTTATAATATTATTAAACGTTTTTTAAATGTTAATTTTTTATTTATTTGTATTTCTGTGTATTATATTATAGTGTTATAATTAAGATGTAAAATTAAAATACCATGGCGCGTAAAAAAAATATATAATATTATTTACCTAATATATATAAAATTTATTTTAGATTATTAACTTATTTATGGAAGTGTCGTTATACCAATTTTAAATATAATGTACCTATTGTACCTATACAATATTTACAATTTAACATCTTATAGATATATTTTTGATTTAGGTTATAAGATTGGTTAAGATGTATCAGGACAGGATGTACCAATGTATCAAGAGTGATTTAGTATCGCGTTATATTCATAGAGACAACGATGAATCAAAAGATAATATTTTAGAATGATTTAAAAAATTTAAGAAAAGAATAATACACATAATATTACATGCAAGTATAATTAAGAATGAATGGAATTATAAAATAATTGAATTGATTATTACACCACGAGAACAAGTACATAGGTTGTTATTTTCTAATTAAATTAAATTTTAGAGTAATATAATTTTACAAACAAACGATTATCTAAAAAAAGATTTATTTATGGAGTTACTCTTGAAAAATATTTTTCTTGAATATCGATAATCTGAAAATCATATTCTATTAATAAATGTGTACCTATATACGTTGGGCATATTATAACAAATATCAAGGTTTTGAATCTCAAATCACCTCCCCGAGTCAGTGATAAAAATCGTTCCAAGTCGGAGACATGATCCTCGGTAAATATGATTCAACATTACAATCAACGTGTTCTTACCTTTAAACTGTTGGTCGTGTATTAATTCAAGATGTGATACGTACCATGTCCGTAGTTTTGCTCGGTAATTGTGTACGCTGCACACGAACGCAGTTATTGTTATGCCTCAATAAATGAACACGACGATTTCTATTCATCGGAAATCAGGGAATCGGTCTTACTTTACATCGATACGGCACTATTGATACGTTATCGACGTTGCACGAAAAATCGCACTACACAAAATATTATACGACTCACTTGTATGTTGCACGCAATAAGTATTATTACTAATAACGTAATGCATGTGCTCGGCGGATGATGATTCGTTTTACGGTTTTGTACCCACGAGATCGACGCGCAATTCCGTTCTCGTCGAGTTTATATCGCATCGTATCGTATATCGCTATATTTGATATTATAGTTATTATTATTATTTTATACGACCTGTGTGTGTGTGTGTGTGTGTGTGTGTGTGTAAGCGGCGTACGTGTTTACGAGTCGCGCAGAGTGATAAAACAACAAACTCGGTCGTAACATATTATTATGATAATATGTATATTATATTTATCGTGTAAATTTAACATTCGGCACCGGCAGAGGAATCCGACCGGCGAACGTCGTGTGCAGATTTTCGATACATATTTACATCGAAAAAGTTTTTTCTAACCCGCATAAATTATGAGAGTATAACGGTTATACTTTGGCTACACACTTTCTCCGGCGTGTAATACACACCGTTAAATTAATGATACACGTGAACGCATATAATGCGTGTACATGTATTATAATAATATCACATATTATTGCACTCGCGGGATTATTCAAGATCGTCAACGAATATCTTATTAGTCGTTATACTATCGTACTTAATATATATATATATATATATATAATGTATATTGTACGCTCTCGCGCAAATATTACAATTATTAGTTTTATCGTCCAATCGATCCGCGATCGATAGAATCGCGCGCAAACACTTCGTTGTCGGATATCATCGTTTTCAGCGTCGCACACTAACGATTTGTGCGTTCCAGACATCTAGACCACGAGAAAATCGTATAAATTGGCACTCTGCAATAACAGAATTAAAAATAAATAAATAATAAAACACGTTTGAAAAGTTTTAACAATATTTATTCGAAGGAAGAATGTATTGAACAGAAATACATAACTTTCCCGTATATATACTCGTTCATTTCATTGCGGATAAAATATTACGGTTTTAGTTGATATTGTTTTTCTGAAATGATGAATATTTTGCCAATACTCTGCACGGAGAACATTTTATATGAATACGAATTTCTATTAACCGGTCATTGCACAATTGCTCGTGTCTTTATATACAAAAATAAAAAATAATAAAAATAACAATTTCAATACATTTTTAATTTTAAATTTCTTCGAATCATGGCGTTTAGAACAAAAACATATTGATATTACACGTGTTTATGAACATTGGATTGTTAAAGACAACAATTACAATCAATATAAATAAATTACATATTAATTTTAAAAAAAATATTGGTTCCAAACTTTGAAATAATTTATAAAATAGGTATGGCTTACATGGATTTTTTTTTTAACAAGAAAAATGTAGTATTTTACAATTTGCACGGCTTTTGGTTTTTGCAAAACTTTTTAAATTTTAAGTGACTCGTCAGCTTTAATGTGCTCACACGCAAACTTACTCTAGCAAGTAAACCACGCATTTTCCGCTGAACACGAACTAATCAAATAATGAAACTTAAAAACAAAAGTTTCAGTAGCAAGTATATGATGTCTTAATGATTCGAGAAAGGGAGTTAAATTAAATAGCTTCTGTTCTGTAATTGTCTTCTAAGAATTTTTGGAAATTGAAAGTTTAAACGATACCACACCACAGCCATATCGAAGTTTCGAATAATTTATCAAGTCGATTGAAATAATAAACATGCATATATATAAAAATTACATGCATCTATATATAATATTAAACATTAAAAATGACAAATATAGATAATATTTGAATTTTATTATTATATTTGATTTTTTACTATTTTCAATTAGTATTTTAGAATAAAGAGTACAGTTGTTTTTATTTAGAATGAATAATTAATTGCCACATGTGATTCACGTGATGTGAAATAATAATAATAATACTATTACATACCGCTACCTTACTTAAAGATGAGTGCAATGAGATGGTTTCCAATATTTATTTGTCGTATTCTATCAAAATATTTAAAAAAAATTACCTATTCTTATTCTGAATTTAAAATATTTTATAATGATATTAAACTGACGTAACTAAATAAAACATATAGAAATAGATTTAAAAATCTGTAAACATTTTCAAATGTTTGGCCTTCAAGTCACACACAATTAAGTCCGTACAAGTTATTTTTTTTTTTCTTACATTAGGTTACTACTAGACGAAGTAGACCAAAAAATAAAACACAATTTATAATACGTTTTAAATTGAATATTAATATATATTATGTACAATTCGAACCTCAATAATTCAAAAACATTTATTACTCGAATTTTTGTTTTGTTCTTTGAATAGTATAATATTATAAGTATTGTATACTTGAAAAATGTACGTACAATTTATGTTTAACCCTTTACCCCTCGAGATTCGATTAATTTTGATAAATGACAGTATTTAAAGAAAAAAAAATTAACAAAGTACTTAATATACAATATATAGAAATCATCTTTTTAATTGCATTCATCACATATCGCGTATCGTAGTTATTACTTAACGGTAGTTGTTGGCGCCCGTTTAATATAAGCTTTAACAATAACTAATATTTATATATAACGGGAATTGTGCCAATATATCACTACTGTGTGTAATAAATATTTCTTATGAATTTAACTTCATCTGATAAACTATGACTTATTATCCCTCCATAGAATTACAGTTATATTTATTTACAGTCAATAAATAAATAGTATAAAAATGTCCCGAAGAATATCATTATTCCAATAACATTATCATGCCTAAATAACTGCATTAGAATATGAATTTTCGAGTTTTGTATCTTAATAAATTGTGCTAAACGTTTGATTTCTGAGACATGATTTTTTTTTTTTATGATTGATGGCACAAGAAAACACTGGCTGCAAAACTCTGCAGAATTATCGTTTTGTATCAACGTAGTTTAAATTTAAAAGTTACAAAGATAGTCCGAATAGATATTTTCATCGTTAAGCGAAAATTTAGCTCTAATTGGCAAACTATTACGTGCCGTAAAGATGGGCAATTTGACATGCGTATTTAAAAAAGTCGTTTATATTTTGAAATTAAAAATGTTAATTTTATGATAATTACTATATTATATGTTAATGTTAAAATATATCCTTAAGTTTTTACTGATACACATTATTCTAATAATCTTAAATTTATATAAAATTAATATATGTTTATCGTGTTGTGAGAATTGTTCGCAATACCTGACCTGATAATTGTTGGCCACTTGTGATAATCCTATTTTAGAACTCCAATATTTCCAACAATTCCTGGACTAAGTATACCTTGTCTTGAATCCAGTGGAAAATATAAATGTAATAAAATTATTAAAAACAATTAGAATAAAACAGATGTATTTCAACAATGGACAATATCGTATTATAATAGGCTGGATATTTTCGTAATAGAGAGATTAAGCGTTGATGGCTATACAAGTACGGTTTTGTGTAATTAAAATATGTCTAGTCTACTTTACAAATTAAAGTGCCATACTAGTGGTTAGAGTAAGAATAAATAATAAATAACATTAAACATTAAGTACCGATTATAATAATATTTTGTATTCTAATTAATACTTGACCATATAGCTCATAATTATAATTTTGCCTTATCCGGTTAAATTTTAATACTTAAAGTTCATCGCTCAATAGTCGTAATATTGGTCATCATAAAAAATAAAATAATATATATTTATATAATAATATTTTAAAATCGTTTTGTTTCCAATGCAGTCAAACACTATGCTATGTTAGATAAAATGTCGTTTAATAATTTTAATATTTTATCCGATTTGACGCCTTGAATTATTTATCGTGCACATTTTCCAACTACTAGACTAACCAGTGTAAAATTGTTCATATCTTGACTACAACCTTAACTGGACTTTGTGTACAATACTCGATTTCCTGCTTTTCCGTTACATATTATTTATGTCTTATATTTCTGGTAAGTACCTACTTATGTAATAGTTAATTCCTTTTAGACCAGTCTGCATCTAAAAGGAATTAGGAAATAAGTCTGTCTGTAGCTTTAATAAGTACATAAATAGAATTTTTTATTCGGTCGAAACCTTATTATTACTGAATATTGTATTAATCCTAGTAAACAAAAAAAAAATACAACAAACGATTGGTATGCTATCTATTATTAATATTATACAATTTTAGCATATTAATTGTGAAATGTATATATAATGTATATAAAATGGCGTGTTCATAAAAAAAAAAAAAAAAAAAACTATGACGCATAAATTATTTGTTTTCTTCTTCTGTTTGTTAAATGTTAGTTATTTTTAATAAGATTCTTAGGATTTACAATAACTAAATTTCACGAAACAAAATATTTATTCACATTATTACTATATTATACCTGTGGATTTTATTAAAACCATTTATAATATATGACATTATGTTATTATGATTTACACTGTGAATAAGTTGGGGACATATTATGCACATATTTACGAGAAGAAAATTTATTACACTAAATATGGGACGGTCGTCAGAGGAGAACATTGAAAAGTTCAATAATAAATACCATTCGATTTGAAACAAAATTGTAACTTCGCCAAAGTATATAGTAACACAAACGTCTTTGAAGGGTTTCCAGGGATTTCTTATAGTCATTGATGTTAAACCGATAGCACAAAATTGCATTAAATGCGTACTCGTATTGTATTTAAGTGTAATCATGACAAAATTATAAAATATTCTTAGTATTTCATGTATTTTGTATATCTTATTATGACAAATATTAGGATAATATAGTTGGTTTTTTTTTAATTTAGTGGTATACCATACAGAAATAGATTCCCCGATATCTATTTTTAAGTAATGATATTATGTAGATTAAATATTATGTTATTGACAAATAATTAAACATCATTTACGCGTAATAGAATTTACAAACATATTTTTTAGCTCAATAAAACGTATTAAAATCCTACGATACGATATTGCACTATAACTATTATTTATTTGAAGGGAAGAAATAAAAAGCTAGGTTACCTATAATACGTATCTTTTAACGGTTTTTTTTTTTTTTTTTTAGAGTTATTTTGTTCTAAAGAAAGTCCAAGACCCAAAACTTTGACAATATCAACCCAGAAGACTGTATACATGGCAGCCGTACGTACATACTTCACTAAGAATATTGTGATAACACTCGAATTCGAGGGGCCGAGAAAAAAAGTATAGAAAACTTTGAGTTCTGGTCTTCGATCATTTGTTGTCTAATGCGTATTGCGTATATACCTACGAGTATATTATACTCTGTCGCTTTGTTGCGACGTCCCGTTCGCGAAATGCCTGTAAACGATTTAATTTCAAAAAAATAAATAAAAAAATAAAACATGTCACAATTTTGTTTTTTACGATCAGCAATTTTTAATTCGTATTATAGTCTCGTCTTTATTATACGTATTAAATACCATGTTTATCAACGGTTTTGTGTTATGTATTTTTTTTTAACGTAATTTTACAACAGTGAAACCATTTTACGTTATCTGAGCACGTAATTATCAGTTTAGGTCCCTAAATATAATTCTCGGTACTCGAGAAGGCCTATTATGCTCCAGGGGCTTGTTCCTTATGTTAATTTTAACTTATCATTTTTTTTTTATCTTATTAAACCTTAAATTATTATTATTATTGACTTCGACGTATTATTTAAAACGAGTTTACAAAAACAAATTATAATATTAAATACAATTACGTTTATTAATTATTATCGACGAGAAATTTAGGACTATAGGTTGTTGTATTATTTACAAAGTTTTAGAATTTATTTGCATAATATTTAAATTGATCGTGCAATGCATATGTATATATGTATTAAATTAAAACGATGAGATAATCTATGTATATACAAATGAAAATATGGTTTTCGATTTATTTTATCGATATCATCGTATTATTATTAGGTATAGTATTATTATAGTGAATAGTGATTGTTTATCGTTTAAAATTATAATTATTATTGATGGCTTTCCATTGTTATAAAAACCTTATGTGTTTGAACATAAACTTTATAGTATTTTACGAGCATATTTTATCAATATTATAAGGAATTATCCGATTGTTGAATTTTGTTAATCCCACAGATTCGTTTATATTAATAATATTAATTCATTATCGCTATGCAAAGTTACTTCGCCGGTGCTATGTTTGAACCATCAAATAATGTTTTTTATCTAATGGACTGAGCGGGAGGCTGCCGCTGATGGACTATATGGATACAGCGGGCTCGCGTCGGATGGCGTTTTACATAAATAAAAATTTGCATTTGAAATATTCAGTCCAACACTTTTGCCGAGTTGATAAAATTGATTTATATTCGATGATACCTGGTTGGAAACTTTAATCGTCGTCAAAACTTAAATACGCAATGACCACAAATTGACATCTTTGCGTATTGGAGTGGTTTCAAATTTTTAAAGTACCTTATATACGCCCAAAGTTTCGTAAAAGCTACACACCCACACACACACACACATATATATATATATATATATATTGTAACTAGTACATAAGAGTTTTGTGAGTGTATCTCATACATTTTCCCTGTGGATTCTGTTTGTATACTCGGTTTTCGTCCACCGGGTCTTTGAGCAAAAAGGGAAAAAAGTTTCGTTTTAGTCCCCTCTACGGGTCTGAAGACAGGGGTAACTATGAATTATTTACTTCGGCAGCACAACGGACATCGGTCTCCCGCAGTGGGTTCACACAAATGCCATTAATGTAACTAGCGGCGTTATTTCTTTAGAAATGCTTGCATTATTGTTTATGGTTAAGTATAAAAAGAAATAAGAGAGAATAAGAGCTTAACTATATATATATATATTATTTCAATATGTCTCTAATTGGACCTAGAAAAAATATTACGATTATACAATTCAAAAGTTTTTCGAATCAGACATATTAGATTTTGGTTTGGATATTATTTATTTATTACTTATATTATTTACGAATATAAATACATAGTTTAATTAGAAATATATTTGTATTCAATATACTATTATATAATTTTTTGTAAGTATGCACTACGAAATAAATATCGAAGAATTGAAAACGATATGATAGTTTACTCATCAAAGTAAAACTTGAAATCAATATTATTGCTTTTTTCATTACGATAGAAAATTATTTGAAGAAACAATTGAACTTAACAAAGATTATTGTTTTATCATAATATTAACTAAAAACAAAGTGTTATCATAGGATGAATTAAGAGTATTTCGCTTTAATACTTATGAGTTTTTTATTACTATTGTTGTTTTGAACTGAGCATTTTGTTTTGAAAGCATATACCGATTGTAGTCTATACACGTAAATATATACGTTCAATTTCCGTATTTTTGACAAGGACATTTCAAAACGAACTCAAAACAAACGTTCGGGAATTGTTGTGTTATCGAAAATATCGCGTGGACGAGTAGATACAACAATAACATAAACGCATCGTATCGATTTTCTGGTTTTGAAACAACAATAATTTTAATTCTTATTCAAACTTGAATCACAACATAAAAATGTATTAGATAAATATATATAATATTATGTAATATACCTGTTACCTAATCACGAAATTTGTGTGCTCATATACATTTATTAACAATTTATATAACAAACGGACGAGTGCGATGCGAATAAGACGTATAATGTGGCACATAATTTAATTACACCTACTTCGTAATTTATAATATGCTGACCCGAGCGCGTCCGTGAGATTTTATAATTTCGGCAGTTTTTTAAACGGACTTCGCGAACAAACGGAAATAGAGAAAAGAGAACACATTACAGTGTAATACGTTTACGCTATATTTTACAAATCGCTACTGTGAACTCATACTGTAGTCATTTCGGAAAACCAACCGGGCGCGCTCGCGTTATCTACACTCACGTGCATACATTACGCACAGTCGTGTGCGTATAGGAAACACTATAGTAGACACCGTCGAGGACGACGGCGTTTCGTCGTTTTTCAGCTCACCGCCCCGCCCCGATAGCGCTCCCCCCCCCCGCTCGCCGCCTCGCCGTCCACCGGTGAGCGCAGTCGGAAATCTCGTATTTACTTTACTCGCGCCCCGCGACACATATATCAACTAGATTTTTCCGCGACGCGTTCGGCGCGGGACGACAAAAGACGATTTATTGCAGCCAACACCTGGATTAATAGGTTTTCCCGGATACTGCAGGACGGTAAAACAAAATAATAAGAATACGAAAAAAAAAAAAGGCGAGATAATTCTACGTTTTTTCATCGGCTCATCCTTTCCGCCTCTCGCGCCCGTAACACTTCTACACACTATATAATATAAACAGCATATAATATATAAACTACGCGTTGCATCACATAATGCGCGCTACACACGTCGAAAATTGTCGATGTATACGCGGCGGCTCATCCGTTGGTCACACACGCGTTAACTTATTCAGAACGATTTATCACGGTCGAGTGTGCGTGAAATACACTAACGCGCCGCCCGGGGGGGGGGGGTAGAGGACGCGTAGTCGTTTTTGAATTATTACGCAGTTATTTACTATATCGCGTTTCGGTCGTATACGACGTACGCACGTTAAACGAGCGCTAGAAATCCGCGCGAATATTGTCGGCTGTACCGCGTGCAGGACGATTCGGATTCGTACGACTTATCGCGATAATAAGCACTACGACATACAGTCATCGTAGCCACACAGACGGACACGGCGGGGCAGAGGTAAACAAGTAAAAACCACCGGTTCTCCGTACTTTTCGCATTTGTCGCGAAACATTTTAAAACTTATTTTACGTTATTGATTTACAATCAAACGCGCTGGCAGTATTCATTTATTTTAAGACGAAACATAGAAATCGTATTGATTAATGATGACATCCATATATTATAGTATATACAGTATACACACTTAGTGACGACTAGTTTGGGCTACACCTACAGAAAAGCGCCGGATCCGCTGCGTCAATCTATCTGGCGACGACTGTGCGTCTCGTTTTATGGACGTACGACGCGTGCTACGCGAGTCTCCGAGACGACGCGGCGAGCGACATTTCGTTTTCGGGCAAAACTCCGATTTTCCAAAAAATTCGACAGAAGTCTGCCCGAGACCGCGAGGAAAACCGATGGTCAACCGCGACGGGACTGTACCGATAACAATATAATCGTCTGCGCCGCGTTGTCGGTGTTGATTTGTACGCGCGAAATCCGCACAAACGGCAGACTGGAGCGCGCGCCGGATGATCGTTAAAAGCGCGAGCGCC
Organism: Rhopalosiphum padi; assembly: GCF_020882245.1. Classification (NCBI taxonomy): domain Eukaryota; kingdom Metazoa; phylum Arthropoda; class Insecta; order Hemiptera; family Aphididae; genus Rhopalosiphum; species Rhopalosiphum padi. The sequence goes on from NC_083597.1 coordinate 88,470,868, forward strand.
GTCGGCCCACACGCAATACATAATAATATAATGACATTATTATTCGAGCACCATATATATATATATGTATATGTATATCGGATAAAGGGCGCGGGCGGCCGTGCACTTAGTTCGGGCGATGTTAATGAAATTTTACAAAGATCTAAGAGCCTATCGCGCAGGCGCGGGCGCGTCCTATCCGCCGTCGTCGTATCCGCCGTTATCCGCGTTTAATGCGCTTAATCTCTTAGGGTGAACGCACGACGAGTGAATAATACGAACGATTTATACGCACACATATTATATACATATTGCGTAGACTCGTATTACTCTACACGTTGTACGATAATACGTTATACGGGCGCGCGGACCCAAGTTCATGCACTATGCGTTGTACCGACGAGCAAAGGCCGTACCGCCGTTTAACAAAAGCAGACGCGCATACGCTTTCTCGCTCCGCGGATATGAAAACGAGATGTGAGCCGCTCGAAGACGCGAAGAAGTCGCCGTCCGTATTTACGCGGTGTTCGCGGAATGAAAGGCGAGTGGAAATCCTACTTACACCGGTGTTATGACGATATTATTATGCAGCGTATTGTCCACGTATTATGTTTTATTGGATAAAATACCGTTAATAACGTAAAAGGCCACGTCGAATGTCTATAACATAGTATTTGCTGCTTTTCGTGAAATGTATTGAAGAAAAAAAAATAAACAGGAAAAATCACTTCCCTCGGAAACTAAAAGTAGAATAATAACCGTTGTGAGAAATATCGTTTTAAACGATATAATAATATTGTAAATGACTTGATTAAATCAATATTATACCGTCGTGGAAACGATGGAATAGATATTCATAATATTGCAATCATCAATACTTGACGAAAATCACTAATAATGTTAGGTTTATTTTATTCTATTCGAACAGAACGAGCCGTTGTCTAACAGCGGTTAGGTATCATCTCGTAGGAGTTCATACTGTTATGAGGCGTATTGTATTGTCATAATCGTTTTAAAGATTAAACGGAGAAAAACGTTGTATAAATGATGTTTAACGCATTTAGTAAAAAAAAAAAAAATAAAATAAAATATATACATTTTATAAAATAACGCTGTAAAACTAATACATTCAGCGCTCTGCTCGGAATCAAATATGATGTAATGTCGCTCGGCCCGTTATGAGAAACCGCGCTGGTTGCGTACACACAAACGATGTTAATCCGTAAACTGTACACACTTAATAATATGTCATATATATATATATATATATACACGTATAACTATTTGTAGAAAAACACGCATAATATCTCACCTATACAATATATTACACTCGAATGGAAACTTATACGGATGGCTTGTCTAAGCCTGTGTAGGAATTCCTATACACATTTAAGATTCCGGGCGGAGAGACGGTTTTAAAATGATGTCTGTGTGCGTATTTTTTTTTTTTTTTTTTAATACACTTTTTAATGACAAATATGTTGAAATCATCAATGTCGTAGGAATTTTATTATACTAAAATAGATCTGGTTTGTACATTGAGGTTTCAAAAGTGGAAATTTCTCAGCACTTATCAAAATAACCGCAAAAACTAAAATGTTTTTTTACGAAGAAAACGATTTATTTTTATTTTTGCATTTTAAAAATAATTACTTCTTACAGTAATTAAAAAAAATCGAAAATCTATTAGAAAATTTTAAATTATTTTTAGAAACGTTTGAATTTTAAATGTAAACGAAATTTGTCAAGATTGTGAATTTTGTTTTGTTAACATATTATATAATAGGTTAACGACCGTCTACACTCGGAATTGTTCCTTATCGTAGGTATACAATAATTTATCATCAGCACATCCATTACAGTGACCTACTAAATTACAAGGTACACTTGACATCCACGATAAAGCAGAGCAGTTACATATTTGTTCGTTTTTTCTTTATAATTCGATCATACAATTACCACGTGTATTGGGTTAAGTTATTTTCCTGCTAAAAACCATAGCGATCTTTAGCTATAATTTTCTTGATTTTATTTATTTTTTACTTATTTTTACCTTTTTATTTTTACTGACTTAATAAAACACGTTAATACTATTTAACGTCGTGTATTCAGATACTTGGAAAAATAACTATGCTCATTACTCACGAATGGAAATAATTGTGAAAACTTGAAGCGTTTCATTTGAAATATTATTAACGTGTTATAGTTGAAATATTTATGCAAGACTATTGCTTGCATCGTTTTTTTTAAATACTAGGTAATATCGTTTTCTTGCAAAACGGGAATAATTGCAATAATGTTATACTTGATAATATACTACATATATTTTTTGTCTATCAGCTATTTTCATATTATAACCCTGCGGTTTGTATGTATGACTAATCAGAACTCAAAACTTGAGAGCCAGTAAATTATATCAGTGAAAAATTCTGTAAGTGATAGGTGATTTATAAAGTATTAACATAAACCTATGATTGACAGTTTAACTATTAGGAGAACACAAACAATTATGTTATTAGCTAGTTGGTGTAGTTGTGACGCATTTTCCAACAAATTAATTATTTGTTGAATTTAAATTTTGTAATTTTTTATGGAATTGTATAATGTAGACGGTAATCTGAATAATTAGGTTAAATCTAGAAGATAAAAAATCTCACCCGTTTTAGGTGAAAATTCTTGCGTGTTATTCTATTCAAATTCTTAAGTCGCTAACCGTGTTTATACATTCTCAAAGGATTGTAATGCCTATAATTAACCTTAGTTTGCACCGACCTGGATGGAAGTAACATTTTAAGTGGTCGAGGTAGAAGATTTGTTTTCTCAATCTATCACTCGCGTAACATATAGCTAGATGAATTGTGGTCTGCATTTCCATGAATATTATTCCCAAGTTGAGTTTAAGGTGCTGTTCTATAATATATAGAAAATAATTAAAACTAAAAAAATCTGATTCTGTTGGATGGTTGATGATTTTTTTTTTTTTACATACATTTTATACAAAGGTCAAAGACCATAGAAAATATTCCACGCTTGTATAATAAAAAAAAAAAAAAAAAATACTTTTGAAAGTATGTAATGTAACGAAAGATATTAGAACTCGAAAAGAGTATCACAAATGCAAGAAATTGCAGAGCGCGATTCACGATAATACAATATTATTATTATATAAAATATGTCATGTAAAACAAGCCGTGAAAACAAATCTACTACCGTTAAACAAATCCTAAAAATCTAGTTGTGTAGATATAGTTATAGTGCGGAAAATATAAAAACGATTTTTATATAATCATATGTTATTTGTTTCCGGGTATATATTTGTTCGGAACTCAACTATGCCTGAATGCGTGACGTATGAATAATATTTGAATAAGAATGCGTTACTTTTAAATTCCCTTGACAGATCCGCATACAAAACCATCTACCACTATAAAACCATTCTAAAAGTAACCGGAAACGATTACTTTGTTTACTACGAGTTGACTTAAACTTTTCCGTTATCAGTTGCAAAATTTCATTCTAGAGTCAAAATTCAAAAAATAATCGTATATAAAAAAAAATAACATCAATTGTAAATCTTGTGCGCTAAGTACACAAATCATCAGTGCGATTTCGCTACATTTCTACATCTACACGAAATGAAGCTAAAATCAAGAATCTAAAATTTACTATAACTTCAACTGCTAAACATTTTACTAGTTAAATACCATACAATAGAAATTGTACATAATCTGCTATTAAGAATTATATTATTGTTTGTTTGTATAGAATCTATACTAACCATCTCATTAGGAACCTTTTTTTATTTGTACCAATACAATATTATAATAAAACATATACTTATTTATGAACAATAAATTAAATTTTTTATTGCATACTTTTGTGTAACAATATTTTTTTTAACGCGTCTGTCGGATTTTTTTTTTTAAGTAGGCGGTAAAGAAAAAAAGGTTGGGAACCACTGGTATAGATCGAAATCTGGTTTAATGTATAAATATATAGAATTTCAAAATGTATTTTATATTATGTTTATTTGTAAAATGTTTTTAATTGAATGTTATCAATATGAGATATACTAATATTGTTTAAAACGTACAACTTCAAACTAGGATAATCGTTTATTATTATTACCTTTTAGGTAAGAGATGGAGTCACTCAAGTATTATAAAATATGAGTTTATTTCTAATCATAAACATAAGCAATTTTATAAAGCATGATTTACCTATATAGTATTTAATATGATGAATTTAAACTTTACCTGGTGCATATGGTAAGACGGAAATCGAGTTAATAAATCATAAATACAAGATTTTTATGGAGTGTATGGAGTCTCATATTCATAAAATAATGATATTATATATAAGTATATAAAAAATAACCTACAACAAGCGTTAGTCACTACATAAAGTAAATGTTCGTTAGTAAGTATGTTATGCATAAATACTTACGTTACAGATTAACTTATCATAATAATTATTTTTCAATACAATTGAATTGAAATCCATGTTTCACAATATACAGTTGAAAAATCTTGATAAATTATAATAATATATTGTGCATTGTATGCAAGAATTGAAAAAAAATAAGTTGGTTATAACTTTTCAGCGATCTAAGGGAGTCTTCAGAAATGGGCCAGACTTAACGATAGAAGACAAGAATCTGTATAGTTTTGATTCATAATTAATGACGTTAAAATATACTGTGGCGTGATTTTAGAAATGCATGTTAAATAACTTCTCTTCTACCAATCGTAATAACAATCATAAAAAAATAGAAAAAAAAACTATGGGGTGAGAATATACATCTTTGTGTCACGTAGATGACGCCCTTGAATTTAAATACTAATAAAAAAAATATTTTTTAAATAATACTACTGTTGGACGATTTTTAAAGCAGTCAACCTAATTTCGTTCATAAATAATATGGCAATAACAACAATACCGTGACGGGTTTGAATAATAATATTAGCCTGTATAATATATACACCATAACGATGGTTTTAGTTATGAAATGAATGCTGTACATAATCAAATTTAACCACTGTCACGTTTCTTTTTCTACAGTACGATCGTGGTTTCGGATGGGGTGAATATAAGTATAACGATAATAACAATAATAATAATAATGAATCCGCGCAGCCAAACGCGATCGTCGACGTTCACTGTTGTTGTTGCTTTTTTCCCGACGAAATTTTTCCCGGACTCGATTAGCCGTCTGTCCGAATGTCGGCGTTTTATCGAACACATAAAATTATGAGCATAAAACAACGTACGCTAAAAACAAGTGCGCAATATTGAAATTCATAATATTCAGCCATGTATTTTAATGTAATTATTGTTAACTGTTTTCGAGCACCTTGTGCGTGGGAGTAGTGTTCAATGTCCATAATTTTTAACGAGATAAAAACGTTAAGACACGCTATATATATAATATATATGTGTGTGTGTGTGAGTGTGTATAGTGCACTTCAACAGACCGGATACCTCTAAAACCACATTTATTTTAATTAAATTTTAGAAATTTAGCTGTTTGTAGAATAATAATTTGAAATCGATTGTTTTTTATGAAAGGCGTCTGGTCTAAATTAACGTTCTTCTTTGTTTATTTGTGTTTTTTTTTTTTTTTATTATTGTTATTAAAATGCCCTTTTTCTAATTATAAACGCAAACTGCACTATACAGTGTTTGCAATTTTATCGAGAACCTAATATGTTTTTTTCAAATATATAACGGCACTCTTAATAATATTGGAGTACTCGTATTTATTAATATTTTCCTTTTTTTAAATACTTTTCCTGTGTTTGTTCATATTTTTTAAAACGTCGATCCCTTTTTGTACCATAATTGTAGCATTATTATTACGGCAGTCAACAATTCATTTTATCTCTCCGCTACACGCATGCGAGAGCGGAGACTTAAAATAATAATTACGGCCAGTAATCTATTGAATGTTCATAACGTTAACGTTTTCAGAAAATAATATGTACCATTGTGCAGTGTATGTAAAATGAAATCAAGTATTTACTATTTTAATAAATAATTGTCTTTAGTTTATAGGTTTACCCTAGATAGTTATTAAAAAAAAAAAAAAAATGCAAACCTAATCAAAATGTACAATTTATACGGATGAATCGTAAAATATTATGATCAGTTTTAAGACTTTTTACATGCGATTGTTTCAAACTATATAATTTATTAATATAATGATATATAAAATATCTTCTTACATTTTTTCAATGCACATACACACTATACATTTTAAGTATTTATGAGTAAAACCATATTTTATTTTTCTAATCAAATACCTACGATTCAATTACTTACGATAAGGATTATTATTAGTTTATTTTATTTTAATTAAAATACCAATATTCTGGAATTATTACAATAAAGCTAAAATTGTCTTCATATAACCGCCTTGTTTGTTTTCTAACTAATTATGACAATAATGATAATAATAATAATGCATTCCATTTAATATCGAAATCACAATAATTGGTGTAATTTTAGACAGTTGAATTTAGCTGGGTACTGTGTTATAAAATATAATAATATTATGTGTACGTTTTATTAAAAAAAAAAAAAAATTGTATTATTTCGATTCGTTCAAGTTTTCTAAAAATTTCTTCTCATATTTTCCCTCTGGGTCATACAATTTGGAAAGTTGTTCATACTCATTGGGACGACGAGCTTTTATCGCGTCAATTGCTTTTTTCATCATGATCTTTTGCTCTTTGGTGCATGACGAGCAACTATCTTTGACTAACATAGGTACTATTTCTGAAAAAAAAAAACGCAAACAATCATATAATATATTAGTTTAATGGGCTATAAAATATGATAATTCTTTCAGAAACAGTTAGATATAAGTTTGAAAAAAACCACGATATACAATCCTCCCAAAAGAGCTAATATGTTAATACACAATATTGACTAAGAATATTAATATACACGATTTTCAACGTTCTAAAATATAGAGTTTATCAATATGTAAAAAAAAAAAAATAGATAATTCCAAAAACATCACTGATTTTAACGATATTGTGATATTTTGGTTATGATCAAAAATAATGCAAAAATAACTATTTTAGTATACTCGAGGTTTATACTGTATTGGTTAATATTAGAAATAAAATAAAGAAATAATCAATGTAGTATAAAAGATGTACAAATTTATAATAATATGAATTGTAATTGCCTGCGCTTAAATTAAATCTGTTAATTCATAAAAATGTACATAAAAAAAAAAAACCAGAAATATCAAGGACACAAAAAACCGTCAAAAATACAATTTTTTTCACCAATTATTTGTTGTTATATTATACATCACGTCTCTTGATTCATGCATATTTTTTTTTAATATACGTTTAACTTAATTATTATATTTATTTAAATAATTTCAAAATGTATTATACAATTTTACTTTAGCACATGATGGATATTAGTTATTCATCCTTAGGTACAGTTAATATTTTAAGCAGACAAAAAAGGAACTATGTCATGTACTTGCCAGCTATATATGACTAAATTATATTAAACTACTCAACTACTGCAGATGGAACCTTTTTTAGTAGTTTACGGATGCTAATTCGAAAGAATAAAAATGTAAAAAAAAAATCGATAGTAAAGTCACACAAATGTATTGTTTTATTCATTGTTGTCGTAACATTATATGAATGCCAATAATAAAGAATTATTTTATTTTATATGATAAAAACAATAATAATATAATAATAGTTATAATTATTACTATATTATTATTATCCAATGTGTTCATATGATGAAAATACCTATCATTAAATATATAGCTACCAACTTATTTTCTCTATTCAAAAGTTATAAGCTATAATATGGTAAAGAAACTAATGATTTCCAGATTAGGACGTTACACGCGTTAAACTCTATCAGCATTCGAGGGCAAAAGTTAGGTATAATTTGTATAACGTAACTTTATAATTCATATTACCTTTCTACGGCGTCTTCCGTTTTCGTTATATCTGCTGTTTATTTAACAGTGAGACTTTGAATGTTTAAAATTGTTCAAAATATTAAATAAATAAAAAAAAGGTTGATCAGTTGTATACATTGTATTCAATTTAAGTGTTATTGTTAAAAATGATTAACAATTATCGCAGATTTGTTTGATTAAACTGCTGTTAATTGTTATACAATGTCAATTGTTTGTTTATTATTTATTTTTTTTTTTTGTTTTTATTTGTTTGTACTGTTGATATAATAAATTCAGATAATAACTGTAAGGGGACAAAGCGATTTCACCAATATAGGCATCGATTCCACCAATTCTACAATGTTATACGTCATAGTAGGTATACATAGGAACTATTTTTTTTTTTTTTATGTAGTTTAAGTCCGTTTTTAAATGAAATGTTAGCAAAGTTTGAATATTTAAATGAAAAATACGCTATTATTTATCCTTATGATGCATAAACTATAGCTCTTTTCCATAATTATTTCTGATGAATGATTATCGAAAATTCCCGCAAATTCCAGGAATTGCACATCCTTATAATGCAATAATGTAGTGTTATTTTTAAATTGTTTTATTTAATGCGTTCATTTTATTACAATGTTTTGAATAGTATTAAAATAAAAAAAAAAAAAAAACATTTTCGACGAGTAAGTAATCAATCGAATTGTGTTTCCGTTGAAAATTACACGGTATAATTATTATGTTTATTCTGAGTACACGTTTCCGTGACAAATTATTCACTAGCTTCAAAATATAATAACTGTAAAAATGATGCGAACACAGTCTTCGTGAATTAAACGTGTGTAGTTTTAATACCACAGCTGAACAAGCTTTGCATACTTATATAATCTCCTTTACTATATTATTATGTATAAACATAACGTATTATAAAGTACATAAAACCGACGACAGTTTAATTTTTGATTACTTTTGCCGTGTCAAAAATAAAAAAAAAATGTATATCGGAGACACAAGGTATTATAAATTATTATGATATTTTACTGAACCGTTATTTAGTGAAAAATATTTATCTTAACGTTATTTTCGTTAATACTTGTACAATTTTACCAATAATCATATTACATTTTGACTTATAATTTAAAACGTAATACACTAATTATTTACAACTCAGTTCTATTAACTAGTTTCTATTTGCTTTTAAAGCGTTTCAAATATAATAAATAAAGCCTTTAAAGTAAACACGATAATAATGCATTATAACACGAAAATCCATTAAGCCGTATACCCCCCTTTGAGCTAAATATAGTATTCATATCGAGTGATAAATTGTAACTGATATTTATGTAAATTGTAATAATAATATAAATACTTAGTCGACGTGATACACGAACGATTTTGGTAATCAATCATAGTAACTACTGAGCGATTTAAAGTTTTTAATCATGTGAACTTTTTATAATCGACTGCATCGAATTCAAAACGTCTATTGGAGTTTTGTTTTTGTGTTAATACAAGAGTTACGTTTAGCATAAAGATCAGTAAGAAGTAGTGTACAAGTATAAAAGTAAGATCCCGTTCGGGTCGTTAGCCAATAACAAGCGAAATGTCTTTGCTCATTCATTCGAGTACACCCAAAACTTCTCATAGGTTGAGAATTAGATTTGGCAAAATTGTCAGTGTACTTCTTGCTCGTGGTATATCTATATATTCCGTTCTGAATAATAACAGTTTCAGACTGAAATAATCTAAATATTAACAAATTAACTATTTTTATGAAGACCAGTTTCATACACATATTAAAATATAATATTTTATCATCGATTATCGTTACTGTTAATTGATTTTAATAAAATATAGAACACTTGGCCCGGTTTACACGACATCTAGTAAACTAGCTTAGAGTTGAATTCACATGAAATGGTAGGTTCAGAACCCAAAAGTGCTATCTCAAAATATCAAATTGTTTAACAGAGCAATTTTAAACTTTAAACCATAATTCTTTTGTAATGAATTATTATTAAATATTACAATTAACAAAATTGTTCTGCGTTAATCCCTAAAAAATGATTTTTGTTCTAAAAAAACGTTATTTCAAAAAAAAAAAAAACCTAAGTAAAAATTGTCTGTTAATATATATTTTTTAACTGAGATATTTTTACAATGATGTTTATTGTTATATAATAAATAATATGTCATCGCAATTATTTTAAAATTATAATCAAATTTAAAATTTATATAATGTAAGCCAAGTAAATATTACTTGCTTGTGGGTATCAATCGAGTAGCACATTCGAATTGGGGAGACTATGTAGTGTTCGCTCTCACCCCTCGATCTTTATTTTTAAATTGGTACTAAATTGACACGATGGCTTCACGATAACTTGATTTATTAAATTTTATATTAAATATGACGTTGTATTTCGATATATTTTAATAATTATTTTGTCAATACGAATATACATCGAAAACAATATTGTGTTTACGGAAAGTCGGCAAACTATAGTGATTAAAATTCCTGTAATTTAACATATCCATTGGCTATGCTTAAAAATGACTTTGCTTTATTTTGTAAAATCGTATGTTTAGCACAGTCTGTCTACTAAATAACTAGAACCTTCAATACGAAACATCAAATTATCGAAACGTCTTTATATATGTTATATGTTAGTTATTAAAGACATGGCATCAATACGTAAATATATTCATCCTATAATAGTGTAGTGCAGAAGTCGTCGTACTTTAATTAATTTGTGGTTCAAACTATATAATATACATTATATACACTCTTACTTTTCATTTCTCTAAAGTGGGCCGTGCACGGTCCTTCGTTCAGAAAACATTTGACGTTGTTCGACATCAACCTAGTGTTGTTCAGCATTTGGTCTATGTTGATTTTCTCCATTATAGACATGTATCTTTTGATCTCCTCCCGGATGGCCGGATGAGGGTCGTCGTCCTTGTCCACAGTCTTTACAGCATCGTCTCCTTCGGTTACGGATATCGACACGCCTACCATGGTTGTGATTACCAACACGGAAATAAACAGTTTTGAGTACATTTTGTTATTGTTTCGGTGTACTTATTATTTTTCGCGTGGACTACGTTCACCAGTGTAGAAAACACTCAGATGAGGTTTAAACACTCTGTAAAATCGCTGTACCAACACGCGCTCATATTTATACAAATCTTTTACGCACCTGCCCAAAATTGTCGAGGTCGAGTGTTGATCATCTGGTCCGGGTAATAGTAGAAAATTACTCCAATTAAAATCCTTCTGTTTGCGTCGTCAATCGCAAAGTCTGATATGAATCTTGCGACCTCGAGCACACAGATAACAATATTACCCAGGTATATATAATTTATAATGTGCATACCATCAGACACGAAATCACATTAAATTATTTTAATTGTGAGTTTTAATTTATTGTTATTATAACACACATTCATTAGATACACGAAATTACTGCGCAATACATTTTTCATCGTCCAAAAGCATATTATATCATATGAAATGTCCGTATTATGGTGAGTTGAATCGATGGTGAATAATAACAAAAATTGTTATCGCCGTTGGACACGTAGTGTCGATCGTATTTCGATGTTAAATAATAAATATCCAAAGTAGGTAGTAATTATTAGTGCTCTTAGTGATTTTTTTTTTTACAATACAAACAATACTCTTCGAATTGTTTATTTTTCTTATTAAAAAATTACATTTTTACGTTACTGAATACAAAGTACGTGACTTTTTCTGTTTTATTAGAACGAAAAAAAAATGTATAAAAATCGACTTAAAAAAAAAACACAATTTATAAACAAAGTCTTTAAAAACTTTATAATTATTTATATTTTGCGCACTCCCTACGAAAACAAATTTGGAGAATTCAACCTTTTTTAATACAAACAAATCATAATTTATATAAACAGTTCCTAGGAATTTTAATTTTTCCCAACTTAATTCTTAATTAACGACTTAAAAGTAATTGTAGATAATTTTAATTTATTTTGATCAAATATAATATCTATATTTTCAACACAAAAAAAAAAAAAAAAAACTATGGCTTTAATTTATTTTTACGTTACATTAGTTATTACGTTTTTGTTTTTAATTTCAATATTATTAAATTGGTAAATCAACATAATATTAAATTGTATTAAATTATCTACGAAGTTAACTTAGTTTAAATCAAGTTTCACAATTTATAAAATATATTATATATTTTATAACTATACAATAATTAATATACCTGTTCTGAGTCATTACATTATATAGGTATATAATATATAGTATAACAGTGTATAGTTATTAATGGGAATTACCTCAGATCTATATTTATATGATAATATTATATCTGTCGATTTAACTTAATACGTATAGTTTTATTTTTATAACCAATCGTACCTTAAAAATGTCCATTTCCAATAAACAATGTCATAATAAAATATCTTCAATGTATAATATATTATTATACAATATACACACTACCATGTTAGGTAATACTATAATCTAATGTACAATTTGACTTCCAATAATTTTTACGTTATTTCATAACAAATCGCTAACAAAAATGGCAAATTAAACTTAATCTAAATAATTCAATATGTAGGTACAACATTCACACTATGTTGCTCTATTTTTCTTTATGTTTATTTTAAAAATGTTCCTATTTTTACATCTGACTTAGGACTCAACTTAGATAAACGCTTAAACTTCTAACTTGGAATAGCCATAGAAGTATCACGACGAGACTTCCTGTCTCCGCAGAGTACGTATCTCACTGATAAACAAAAAATATTCTAAATTAAAAGTTAAAGTTCTTGTGTACAAAACATTACTCAAACCACTATGGGACTATGGTCTCCAATTATAGGGTACTGCAAAAGTTTCAAATACCAATAAAATACAACAGTTCCACCAGAATATTGCCCTTAGGAAAAAAATAAATGTCTTGCCGTTCATATCAAATTAGACATAACATAAAAACCTTTTAATGAAAATTGTGGTAGACAAAGCCGTACGCTTCTATAAAAAAATGCTCACAATCGTCTCCATACCAACCGAAAATACTAATAATAAAAAACCTTTCCTAATTTACCATATCTGGCAACTCAAGGTGTCGTCTAAAAATAAACTGGTAGCAGGACTTGTTACGAAATTAATAAAAAAAAAAAAAAAAACAAATAATTAAAAAACAACTCCCAGTCAAGTGTCACTAATAGGTGTCTTCTTATTCCAAATAATCATGTAAATCTTTCTTTCTTTCTATCATCATATATCATTATTGTGCTAGTAAGGAAAAATTGCGTATAGCTTCATATAAAATAAAAATAAATATTTTTATATTTTATAAAATTGTATTTTAATTGTTTATATTAAATTGCACCGTAGTGGTATAAATTATTTAATAAAATAACATAAAGGGTGATAGAATACTAAGTTAGTTAACTATAGGAACTAAATAAAGCAACAAAAAAAGTCAAGAAATGAGACAATGAAAGTAATTAATGTATAATGTATTTATTCATTTCGAAGAAAAGAGTTCACGCAACATTGCATTTTAAAATAATATTATCGATTTATTTAGTTTGACAAAATATTTTTTTGAAATTTCCTGTTTATATATAATACTTTATAGTTGATATATAATGATTATGTTATATATACTTATATATTAATTAATCTATCGAATTTATAATACTTTTAATCTTTTTTTTTAACAATAATACGTTCGCATTTTATTGAAACGCCTTGAAATTAATTAACTATACGAAGACAGTTTCAATTATTTGCAAATATACACAATCTGCGAAGAAAAATTATTATTTTTTTTTATTTGGAAAGATAATAAAGTATTGAAAATATTTAGTTTTTATTGATATTCTCGTTTAGATTTTGGTAATTCAAACTTTTTCGTGATAATATCTTCGATATTTTTTATAATGTAATAAAAAAATACCTATAAATAGTTATTTTTTATTTTTGTGGAACGAAAAACTTTATTTTTATTTTCATGAAACTGATTTATATTTTGTTTGAAATCTCCACCGAAATTTAATTTGAAGAATCCAATCGAGCATTTGAACTATACAAATATTATTTTGAATTATATATCATTACAAATTGCCTATATAGCATACTATGTATACATACTTATTTGTTTAACCTAAACCACGTATAAAACAGATCTTTATTTCGTATTGAATTTTTTTTTTTTTTTTGTTAACTAAACGTATAGCAATATATTACAAACATTCAGCGGGGTTTCTGATACTCATTATTAGGACACAGTTATTTTATTATTATTGATTACAAAGTGTTGTAAATTTGTTTTGCAAAATCAAATAGGTATCTAAAAATATAGTTAAAATTAAGTAAAATTAGATAATATTTGTAAATTTTGTAATGCATTATGTACATATTGTACATTAACATAAAAGTAATATATACGATTATAATATTACTATATTTAAAAAAAATTATATTTTCAGATTATATAAACATTTAAAAAGGATAGCCAAGTGACTATAACAGTCTAATGAATATTATGTATTGACAGGGTTACTGCTATGGGTAATTAAATGATAATATATTAATGTATTCCAAACAGAGATGGACTGTGAGCGTATATCTCTAAGTAATTACTTACAGTTATTCATTTTGAGTTGCACGAAAAAAAACAAAATCAGTTGGGTCTGTATTGGAACCGTATAAAATTTCCTCTTTTTCCTAATTTTTTAACATTTTTAAATTTTTCCCAAATTACAAACTAGATCCAATTTTCTATGTGGAGATACTCACGTTTTAGAAAATTAAGGCATATTTACTAAAATAATAAACAGGAAAAAACACATCACATTACTGTAAAATCAATGCATTTATCGCTCCGCTCAGAATCTAAAACAAACAAACAGCTTTCAAATAAATAACTTGGAATAGCGTTTATTAAATTTATTAGTAATAAAAAAAAAAAAGTTTGAAATCCTTTGATAAATATTACGATATAATTAAAGAGTATATTTTCAATCCGTCGATGTGTAATGTGATAAATTCAATTTTGTTTTAATTGTATAATGATCAATTAAATTTAGTTTTAAGTTATTCTAATTTATTCTATTATTTCTTTTACTGGGATAACATAAAATATAAACAAATAAATAATTGCCCTGAAACTAATTTCCGCCAGTTTGAGCGTCTCCGTTTCATTAGCTGATAATGTAATAAGCAAGACGCCGTTTTGTGCTGCTCGAAATACCCTTCTGTTATAATAATTTTTCATCGTTATCCAAATGAAATTTGCTAGTAGAAATTGATTGGTTAAAAATTTTAGTTTTAATTATTTTTCATGTCGATAGGTTCAATTTTTTTTTACAGATAGTATACATAATTATTGTGCATGTAAAAATATAGCTAATGATTTAGTTTAAACATTTAAACATTTAATATAATACTACAAATAACTGTACTACTACCTACATATTGCGTTGTATTAACGCCATTTAATATTACCTCTACATGTATTATAATAGGTATAGTACCATATTAATTACATTTTATCATAAATAACTGCGTTTCTTATTACGATCGGACGTCCGGTCGTTTGAACAGATTATCAGATATTTTAATGTTATGCTTTAACACAATACAATTTATGTTATCAATTATCTACTACGCAATAGCATCCATTTATTCTATAATAGATGTTTATTTTGAATTTATCATTATTTTTGAATTATTCAGAGAGCAGATGGTTATAAGCCTTCAAAACAAATGTTTATCAACTATATTATGTACTTATGCACAAGTATTAACGTTCACATAAAACAATATTATTATAACCATTATAATAAAAATACCTATATGTAAGGGAAGTTGTCTTTCTTTCGATCATAATATATTTCATTATTATAATATATTATACGCATATGTATACAATTTTTGGAAAATGTTAATCTATTCATATTAGAATTATTATTATTTTACTGTAATAATAGATGCATGATATAAGTGTACTTATAACGTTTTGATATCGAAATGGACGTTACAAAAATAAAAATAAATGGATAGATAAAAATTCACGACCTTCCGGAAAATGCCTTTACAGTAGATACTCGACAAAAATAAAAAGCTAACAGTTATATGGTTGGAAATAGGGTTGGCAGAAGAATAAAAATCGAATTACACAATACCCATCGCTAAATATCGAATACGGTGAATAGAAAATCGTATTATGACAAAAAAAAATAAAAATATTTTCGTCGTATCACTGTTTAAAAAACCTAAGAATTCTCTGAAAATGTAATAGGGTAAATATACATATATAGGTAAATTACGTTCCATACAATTTTTAAGGTGTTTGAACTTAATTTGTTGAACACTTTGTTGGTGTGTTTCTTATTCTTAAAATTTCACAATCATAAGCATAGTATTTGTTTTATCACTCAATATTAATTTTCATTTTATTAATATGTATTTTATAATATTATACAAGTGGATGTCCTTAAATAGCTATTATAATAATTGCACTATATTATAATAATAATGTAGTGAAACCATTAATTATTAATCATATAAATAATATGATTATTAATTTATAGTATAAAGCTTTTTAGAAAATATTTTAGTGGATTTTTATTGTGTTTTTACATAGCTGAATGATCCGATTCTGAGTATAAATAATTCGATGGTTGTGATCTTAATTTTGTCTTATTTTTTTTTTAAATGAGAGTTTTGTCCATATTCAATTTTCAATTTATTTAAATAAAATCATAATATCATAAGTGAAAAATATATACTTGAAAAAATGAATAACGGTCAATAACATCAAAAATCTTACTAGAATATTTTAATTAAAATTTAACCACCATAATAATAATTATTATAATTATGTTTAATTTATTTTAAAAACTAAAAACGCGAAATGTTTTTGACTTTTAATTCAAGTGACCTCGACATTTGCTCTGTACGAATTGCACATATTGCACGAATCTGTGTGTAAATAAACATGCCATAAATAAAAAAAAATATATATATTTTACAATATATATATTATACTACATCCGGGTTTAAATGTTTTTTTTTCAAAATATTTTGGACAATACCCATTAAATTATTTTAAGTCGTGTGTGAAAGTAATATTGGTAAAATTTGGAAGGTATTATACTCGAGCCCTTACTGTGCCGCATTAAAGTTGATATATGGCAAAAGAGAGAAGCTTTATTAATTTTTAAAATTGTTTCAAAAACAATAGCATTTAACAAAAATAATGTAAGAAAATTAATTATATAGAATACCATTGTCTAAAAAAAAAATGTGATTCGATAAAATATTTCATAAATATATTTATTTCCAAGAAAAATAATAATACATAAAAATATTTATTATTCTCTTTAATTTAAATCTATTCAAAACGTTATGTATAATATATATTATATAAAATGTAAATTTCTAAAAAAAATTCAACTAGACCAATTGTTAATAATACATAACAATTCGATTTGCGTAATATTTACCCGTGTGATTGTGTAAGGCGTAAAATGTTCTATTTTTTACCAATCAATAATAATTGTAAAATGGATAATTTATCATTTAGTTTTTTTTTTTTTAGTTTACTGTCATCTAAAAAGCAGTAGTAATATATGATTGTATACGATTTAAAACAGATTTTTACTAATAAAAGTTGTAATGGCTTCGATAAAATTCGTTTGCACACAGTTAACACGTAAAATATATTTATATAAATTTAAATTATGCAACGAAAATATATCATTTAACAAAATATTTCTGATAGTTTTGATCGGATTTGTACAACATTTATAAAATTATATAAAATGAAATATTTGTCTATAATACAAATGATTTTTCGTTGCCCAAACTTATATGAAAGTGTCATTATAAATACCTATTTGTTTAATATAATTTATCTACTTTGATGTTTGTCGAACATATAATAAATAATTGATATATTATTTTATTCCAATTTTTTTATTATATTCGGATACTTCAAAAATACACCACTGTTTTAATTAAATACAAATTTAATTATTTTAATGCTCACATATTTTAATTTTAATTTATTATTATTTAATTATTGTTTTAATTTCTGATGCGAATTGGCAAATAACGAAACAAAGTACTTATATATTACATTATTTTTATATAATATAATATATATATATATTATAAAAAAAAACTTTTTATTTACTATTAATTTTTTTTAATGCATGTTTTTTTTTTATTTTTATAGTTTTTATTATCAACTAAATAATATTATTATTGCTTACCATATTATAGTTAAGTAACTATCTCATTGTTTAACACTATTGGGTTTTTGATTTTTTTTTTTTTTGTTTTTTTAATTTTTAAGGATATTGATTGATAACGCATATTAAAAGAAGCACTCCGTATAAGGCCAAATATATATATTATAATATATTGTATCTATATTTAAATGACAAGCAGAGACCTTCCGTAAGTTCGTGCATTTGCATATTCATTACTTTGCGATCGCATAATCCCGCGGGTTTAAATCCTCTTTAAAGCATTACCAATAAAATAGTAAATTTAATATCTCGTAGTTTCTATACTCGAGGACTAAACAAACCGGCGGGCAAATTAAAACGCAATTCGCAGAAAACTGAGAAGAAATACTCCATAAATCCGCAGACGTGTGATATCTCCTGTACACACGCTGCACATATTAAATATACGATTATTAAAACATTTAAGATATTTCGATTTAAACGCGAGCGGCGTGCGCAGGTTAATTACATACGGTACATCATCGTCGCGGGCATGTCAGCCGCCGCACTCCGTAGCGGAATAGACGATAAAAATCGATCGAAGCTGGTTTGAACGGTCTGCTGTCGTTTTCGGATTTCGCGATCCGCGATCTGACAACGGTATAATAATCTCGCCGATCACACCGGAGCAACTACACTGCCGTCAAGTGGCTCGCGCTCGCCTCGGTACAACGTTATAATATCATCATCGTATCGAACAAGCACGTATCCAGGATCAATTTTTGGGGAGGTGTGGGGGCTAAACCCCCAAACTCCCCCCCTCCGTATACGGGGGCCCGGTATCGAATATTATATTATGTCGATACATCGATATTCGAGTACACACATACCTATAATATATCGTATATTAATGAAATACATCATCGTTGCGCTCGGTAGGTAATCTGTCGATTATTTCTTAGAGATTAGCAGGAGAATAACCACGCGCGCCGCTCCCTCCGCCCCCGTCGTGCCGCCCGCGCACTGCAGCATAATATTATACTATTATTATTATTATTGTTGTTGTTGTTTCCGTCGGTCCAATTAGTAGAATTAATCTTTTAAATTAGTGGAGCTTATTGAACGAGACTACGCGCGCGCGCTTACAATTTCAGTAATACGAATTCGTGATTTATAATCAAAATAACGTATTACACGTGTATTATTATTATTATTATTACATGTGCACGAGTGCGTGTGTTCAGAGTTTGCACATAAAACCCTCTTCGCGCTAACCGTATAACACATGCGATATTAGGCGGTTTCTGCGCGTTTATAGCGAATCCGCGACCGTAATGACACTAAACCCGCGCGTACAATACCTACCGGACGCGTACTTTATAGTTTATATATAGTCACGTCGGCCGGTCCGCGCACGGAATCGTCCGGCGCAAATCGAATCGATTTGCGTATTATAATTTATCATTTTCAACGCGTCGTAAATAATTTAGTAATACACTGCACCTCCGATGCCGGGCACGTGATTTAGCGGGAAGACTTACCGCCATGACGGTTCGTATATTGCGCGTTCAATTGTATACCGATATACGAATGCTCTTTCCAGTCCGGTGAGGCGCAAAGGCTCGGTAGTCGGCTTTGGTCCTGTTCAAAGGATGACCGACACGTGTAGCCTTGAACAGTCGGGTCGGCCGAAATTATACGCCGTCATGTTTGGCGATCAAACGCTTCACTCTTGCTAGCTACCAGATACCATAATATAACCAACACATATAGCTTGACGACCACCTTTAATGGACATCATAAAATCGATCGTTTGATGTATTATAATATACGTTATATTACTATATCGGTACACTGAATGTGGCCCGTTCTTTGCATCTTATACGTGATTCGATCGCGATGCGATTGTGGTAAGATAATTATATGACGTCCGTCGAAATCAAAACCGACCGTATATCGTTTAATTTTTCTCGTTTCTCGTCTCAACGGAACCCGAAAGTGGTTGTCAGCAGTATTTCGAGACCACCCCAATAGTCGCCGCCATCAAATGACCGAATGGAAATACGATTCACTTACTTACTGATGTTTATGAACCGTCGTACAGGAGTTTACTACATCCGAAAGCAAAGGCGGGAAACTATAAGAAATACGCCTACGGGTCGCGCGTTGTACGTACGCGATAACACTATTTTAACCGTCGTCCGGAGTGAGTTAATGGCGATTCACTCGAGTTCTGTCTCTACCTCGTGTTATATTTACGATTTTTATTATTATTGCTTTCTGGGCACTCGGCAGAGAAAAAGTACGCACGTGCCGAGAATTACCGCCGTCTTGCCGGCGCGGTACAGCGGGTAGTGACCTCCACGCCCGCGCCTCGAGGGACAGTTGCGCGAACCGCGCCGATAATCCAACGGCCTTGTTCCGCAGAAACAATTATTATGATAATAGCTATAACCCATTCTCGGGTAGACGTCTTTCTTTTCGCCACAGCACCGGCGATCATATTGTTGTTATGTCCATAAAATACCACCGCGAACCGTGTAACTGGTGTGCGCGATCCGTCGACGACTATATACAGGAGAAAACGCGAGGTTGTCGTCGGAGTGGCATGCATATTGATGAACTCTGCGCGTAGAGTCCTCTCGTCCCAACGGTCCACTTAAACCTCTACCTTCTTTCTCTTAAGCGGTAAAAGCCTCCGCCGAGATACGATAATTTAAAATTCGTTTTAAGCTAATAATAATAATAATAATAATAATAAACGCGTAAATAAAAGTATTTCAAATGTTTCAAAATATTTTCGGCGTTACATTTTTGCGTTTACCGTGTAGCCGCTGTGTTCGGAACGTTCACTTAAAAAAAGAACTCGTTCACGTTCATTTTCGTGTTTTTTTCAAACGAACAAGTTCACGTTCTTGCAGTAAAGTAACCTGTAGTAAATATAAAAACCCATAAACATATAATACGACTCAACTCAAAACTTGCAATCAGATGGATATCATAGGAATTATAATGAGAAAACACATATTTTATGCATATATATTTATTGAACGATAAATGAATTGAACGTCTTAAAAATCGATCAAATTCATTAAAAACATAAACTTCGTTCACAATCTATTTGAAAAAAAACGAACGGCTTTCACATATCGTTCACTAAATATTATGTACCTGAACGCGTGAACGTGCGTTCATGGACGACGTCCTTTCCAAACACTGCGGGTAGTGCAAAAAACTATAATATCGCGATCTAAACGTCTGTGTCTAACCGTATATATGTGAGCCGTACCGTTCGCGGTCACATCAATACAATATTAATAATATTATTGGGGCGCGCGGAGGTGGACGTTTTCGTTTATTATTTCAGTGCCGTTTACCTATGCCGCAGTGTTTCGTGAAATCCACCTGAAAAGTATAGAACAATAATTCAGTCCGGCCCCGCTGTAGCAGGCAGACATCAGTCCCGCGTTATGTACAAAGTGGGGCGAAACAGGCAGTGCAGTTTTGAAAGGCTATTAAAAAAAAACTACGCAACTTACAGAAATTATATTTATTTAATTTTTTTCAGTACATCATGCCGTTTTATATATCAAGTTTTAAAAATGACATCAGAAAGATGATGGCCGCCAGCAGCGATACACTGATGAAGGCGATTTCTGAAATTTTCTGCCGCATTTTGACACATTTCGACTGGTATAGCGCCAATTTCCTCCCTAATTCGGTCTTTAAGTTCTTCCAACGTGTGAGGCCGATGTTTAAAAACCTTTTCCTTCAGGTAGCCCCACAAGAAAAAATCACAAATGCTCAAGTCTGATGAGCGCGCAGGCCACCTCAAATCACCCCTCAGAGAGACGAGATGTGTAGGGAACATCTGTCGCAGCTTCGTCATTGAAACTCGAGCAGTATGTGCTGTAGCCAGACCAAACCATGGTAATGACTAATAACGGCATGGCCTGCCCGACGAAATGAAACCACCATAATCGTACTATCCCAACCACACGTGAAGTACCAACCTTTCAAAACTGCACTGTTTGATTTGCCCCACCCTGTATAATAGTATACACCTCTGTTGTACGCGTAATACTATGAACGTTGCACGATTTTATGGTGTATTATTTTTTTTCGTTCGAACGCCAACTCGTTAATTTCCGTGTTCTACCGGTGTGCACCGAGATTATGTGTATTTTATAATATACAGAATAATATAATATACTCGCGAGTGGTAATATAATTAAAAACTAATGTGCGACCGCGTTCTTTCGGTCTGAAAATAATAACTGTAGCGTAAGAGCTTTAGACTGCATGGCTGGCGACCACGCCGGGCGACTCCGTGTTCATATAATAATATAATACACAGCTACGCAACACGTAAATAAAATAATATTAATAATATTTTCGTCCGCGGCGAGTCTTAACGCTTTCCGCGCATCGGTTTAATACACACGAATTGAACGTTTTTCGAATCCCTTTAACGGTTGGACGTAATGATTTTAATGTAAT
Source organism: Rhopalosiphum padi (assembly GCF_020882245.1). Classification (NCBI taxonomy): domain Eukaryota; kingdom Metazoa; phylum Arthropoda; class Insecta; order Hemiptera; family Aphididae; genus Rhopalosiphum; species Rhopalosiphum padi. The sequence continues at coordinate 88,493,534 of NC_083597.1, forward strand.
TATTAATAATTGGTGAAATAAAAAAAACTAGTAATGACGAGGCCACACCGCCTCGGCACGAACGACGACATCGACGAATGTTATTAAAACACAATCGACTTTTTTTTCTTCCGGTCACGTTTTTTATTGATATATATTGCACGCACGAGAGGAACATAATATATATATATATATATATAAAGATTAACCAATTATTAAAGGAAGCAGGTATCGCCGACCGACTGTGCAGATTTGTTCGTGGAATTTATCAATTGTAATCGTTTCGTACACTCCGAAATTGCTGTTTTGAATCCGCGTGTCCGCTGTAACGGCCTTAATGCGTGTTTCCGCGGAGCTTTAACTAAATTCCGAGAACACTAAAAATGTCGGTTACGAAAAACTATAGAGATTTCGTGAACGCGCCGTTAATACGGTTTCAAGTATACGAACGCGATGAAATGGATTACCGTAATAACAATAATTATAATTTATAATACGAGCAGTGTATACGACGTGCAATATATATTCCGTTTTATTGTATCGAATCAGAATATTATATAAAATACCAATAGAGTTTACTTTCTTTCTTTTTTTTTTTTCACAAGACACTGTAATAAAAACGATAAAATTACTTGAGTTACGATTAGTTTTGTACGGCAAAAATGTCTTAGAAATCCGAAAATTTTCGCTTAATTAAGTATTATTTTTTAACGACCCATAAGTATGCACGCAATGTTTCATAACTCGCATACCTACTACCATTATTAAGCCGACACTGCTAAACATGCCAACAATTTATAATGAGATAATCATATTTATTTTCTCGAGGAAAATGCCAATATTCTCGTAGTACAGTTTATGTTACAGTCTATCAATAAAACCGTGGCATAATATGTGCAGTAAATTTAACGTACCTAGTCAACGGTATATATCAATATAAAGTGATTTGGTCTTTCGGCTCTTGAGTGTTTATAAAATATTGTTGTTTTCTTTATCTGACGAAATATTTTAAGACCGTATTAAAAATTTTATTACAGTGTAAAAATCGAAAACGCCGTGCGATGTTATTATAAATTTAGTGGTAAAAGATAGGACGAAACTCTTCAGACCGGAAGTTTCTCTGGGACTTTTGGCATAAAACTTTTCCATTCTTTATTTAATTTTTAATTTCTTTCCATGAAAGTGCGAAAGACCATAGTTGGTTACTCTCGTTGGAAATAATAATGACATTCTTTGTTTTCTATGCGAGTATATTAATATCAAATTTAAACACTTTGGGTTTGTTTTATAAACTATGTCAGAAAGACAGAACGGCAAAAAGTATTTTTTTTTTCTGAAAGGGAAATAATACTACATCGTTACACTTATTACCTGGAAAATTATTTTTTTTTTTCAAATTGTACGTAATATACTATTTTTTACCATTACAATATACTTAACATTTTTATTTAAATGTTTTTTATTTATATTCTAAGACAAAATATAATTCTGAGAACATTTATTTATAAACACCGTATTCATAACGAGAAGTTAATTAGTTATAACTTTATAAATATTAAAAGTTTTAATAAGTAGATGGGTGAGGAATAGAAGCTCTTACTACACAAAATATATAACTACTACTCTTCGAAACTTTAAATGTTTTAAATACTTATAACAAATTAACAATTAACTAATCACTCGAAACTCTATATGTAAGTATCTATAAATATTTTGAGAAGATTGTTCAATTAAGAATTATAAAATTAAAAATTAAAAATTAAAAATATATAATACATTCATGAAAAAAAAAAGATAAAAAGTGAACACAGATCTACAAAATTTCTAACTTTTAACGTTTATAAAATAATATTGTAACAGTAGATTTTTGATATTTTTTAATTAATATATTATAATCGACATTTATAAAAAAAAACACTAAAATACATTGAAAATGTTTTATGTATGTCTATAAATTGCATAAAATAAATGTTTTAATTTTATTGTAAATATAAAACAATTTTATTATATAAATATTTAGTGAAAATGTAAATTACTCATATATGGTTATTTGCTATCGAATTCCATCAAAATAACAAAATCGATGTTTTCGAAAATTAAATTTGTGTTGAAATTCCCATTTTTCTTTGATTTTTTGGTTTTTACAATATTATGATTATAAACACTACTAGTCAACCTCCCGTTTTTTAAAATCATAGCATTTTATCAAAACCTTATCGTATAATCATACATAAAAAACAACACACCGTGATAAAATCAATACATTCATCACTCCGCTAGAAATCTAAAAATCTTTTTTTCTAAAATGTTTCATTGCTTAAATTTATGTGAAAAAAATTACACGTATAAACATATTATATTGATATGATTATTATTCGACTGTAATTTTTTCTCTTGCTCACTAGAAACCCTTTTTTCCAAAGAATTCAGAGTTTGATTCGATTATAATATACGCTCTGTATACACACATTGTCTCGGCTAAAATGTAATTCGATTTTTTTATTCTCAGTACCCACTTCGATAATATCTTTTGTCCGTGCTTCTAATTACATTGTAAACATATGTGCACGTACCAATAATGATATATTATTATTCAAGAGGAACGTATCTTTTTGTTTAAATATTATACATTTATAAACGGCGTACACTTTAGGTGACAAATGTACGGGTCATATTTTGTATTTCTCGTGCAAATGACCAAAGCGCAAACGATATAATGGTGTTTTAAAGACCATAGTGCTTTTGGCTGGATTTAATTATTATCACTGTGCCGGTCCGCATACGGAATGCGAAGTTAAATCTAAATTTCATAAAAGAAGTATAAAAGTCCTGTACAATAATATAATAGTAACTGTTTTTCAAACGCAACAGTTTGAACACTGTAACAAATTATGTTAAGTATTTATACAAAATAAATGTATTTTAAAATATTATTTTTAGCTATTTTATTAACGCGACTACAAAACGTGAATTTTCGTATTAAAAATGTCTGACCGTTGAGTGTATACATAAACTATTTTTTTTATTAATGTTACAAAACTATGTTATTTTATCGGCAAAAAAAAAAACAATTTGATTTTAAAATTAGTCTGTGCATTTTAGGCGTATATCCCAGTTAATTTATATGACTCGCGTCATATAAATATATATATTTTATACTATGTGTATATTGATCCGCAATAAATTGAATTTAAAGTGTACTTTGAGTTTATGCAAATAGAAAAATTCCCATTATTTTGCGTAAAAATTGTACAAAATATCACGAAAACTAGATGGCTGTAGACTTACGTTAAGAAATCATATGTTAATTATTCTAAATAATTATTCACAGTAATTACGACGGAGAAAATATACATACGAAATAAGCGCTCTACGACTGAAATTTATTTAATATGTTCTATTGTTAAATTTTTTATCAATATCGATAAAAATATTTTGTTTGCTATCATAATATATGACCTTTGTAGTTTAATGATTATTTTTATAGTAGGAAAATTAAATGCCGTTAAAATAATATTATTTTCTTATGATATAAACTAAATGGTTCTGGAAATTTATATTTTATATTTAAATCATTTAATATAATATGGTATAATATTATTAATTAATATATTTTTTTAAATTTAATGTGTTTTTTCCTTATATATTTATTTTTAGTTTCATTTCTACTAACATCGTACTGATTATATTACAATCGATCAGTGTCTTTCACTACTATTTCTCATAGGTAATTTTTCATATTTTCTTACAATTTGCATTGAAGCTCTTTATTGTATCCTTTTTAACTGCTTTTAGCTTTTTTATTACTGTTGTTTGTATGTCGTTTAAACATTATATATATCGATTTTATTTTTATATTTTTTCAATATATACCAATGATATTTTTATGAATTTAATTATTATCAGATACTAATAATATCTGTGTCTGTATCCCTAAAGCTTCTTCATTTTAAATACACCCAATAAGACTATTCAAGATCATATGATAAATTTGGCTCTTACCATTCCGTTGGGGTACCTTTTTTTATAATAATATTTTCTTGTGAAATACAGGTATACTCTACTTATAACAAATTTATTCACTATTTGGTAAATTAGTTATTCGTAATTACTATTAAAATATGTATGTCACGCTTGATCTACAGAAAAGGATTCTGAAAAAAATTAAAATGGTTATGATGTTTAAAATAAATATTTTTGATTCTGTACACAATGAAAATTTAGAAACAAACAAAATACTAAAAAAAATAAAGACCTATACCAGTTATAATATGGAAAATCAAACATAACAAAACATAATAATATATAAGAACAAATATTCTGCAATAGATTGGTGGGTTTGAAGGACCAAAAACGACAATAATATCAAAAGTGTGTAAGCTAATAAATGAAATAAAACCACAAAGTAGGCTTAGGTAGAATGATACAGCTTAGTTAATAAGGATATCAACTTGAAAGACGAAAACTTAACGGTTGAACTAACAACGAGGACAATTTTTCTTGGCAGTTCAGGACAGGTATTGAAATGACCATTAGGATAATAAAATAAGAATATAGCGATCTATGAGCACATAGCGTTTTGTTTCCTTATGAATATTATTCTCGCATATACAATTAAGACGAAAGTTATACATTCACCGCTAATGGAATTAATATAATATATATTATAGTGTTCAATATGTTTGGAAACGGTCAATAGACTATTGGAATTGATAAGCAATAACATTAGAAGGTACCTTATATAATATTTTAGATTATGAATGTACATCAGCGTTATTTATTATTGCTTTATGTAGGTATTAATAATATTACAGTAATTGTGAATTTTCAAAACTTATTGAACATCTAATATACATACTATATATAGGCTCAATAATAGCTAAATTTTATTGTTCGGGGAGAGAATTAAATGTAACTATTTAAATTTTTATTTTTGGTCTTTAATTTAACGAGCTTACTTTTTCTAAATATGTATATTTTACCTCACGAAATAGCACTCGTAGGCACTGTAAATCCACAGGGAGTTTTATTGTTATCGCCAAGGTTCCTAAATCGCATTTGTATTACATATTTTTACATAATTTGTTAAATTTACATTTCTAGAGTCGGTGGTGTTTTTTTTTTTTTTTAAGAAAATAAGAAATTGCATTACATTGCATTGCATATATCTATACATTCAAACAACAACATTTAAGAGTGCTCTCCTTCAATAGATAAATGTGATTTTGTAATTTATTTTTATTTTTTTTTTTTTTTTTGTTATCTAATGCAATAAAATGTATTTGAATTTTAGGCCGAGTATACCTTTTTAATATTACCTTTTTATTTTTATTTTTTGTTTTGTTAAAGTATTCAACGAAATTTAATTCAAAGTATATTTTAAATACGATAGTTAATTTTTCAAATTTATCAGTATATCAACATATAGCTACATTTAGGATTTTAGTATCATTTATTAAATAAATGAGTATAATATATGAATATCAAAACGAGGAAATCATCTATTGTTAACATCTCTCAATTAATTTATTAGATATATTATCTACACCATTTTCGTTTTAATCTATGTAGGGAGTTATTTTGAGAAATGTATGGCATCTAGATAAATAAGTAGATTGTAATGTGTCTAGATTTTGACTGAAACATTTTGTAAAATATTTATGATAGTTTGCTCTTGTTTTTACTTTAAAGTAATATGTTATGAATATTTATATTTAAAGCAATGAGAATAAGTTGGTGTCCTCAGAGCAATATGTTTAAAACGCTGAACTGATCTGATGTTAAATAGTTTAGTAGAAATATTGAGATTTCATTGAGGATCATTTTTTTTTAAGTAATAGAAATTTTTTATGTTGTAATATTTATGACAATGACGATTTAACCAAATTGTGTTGTTTATTTTTTTACTTATTATATATTGCATAATATAATATATTAATAGTACTACATTAAATAATTCGCGTTGAAAAACGTAATATTTGCATTATTAACAATAGGCACCTATAATATTACATAAATATAATAATTTAATTAAAGATTAAATTTAAACAAAATGCATGTACTTAATGTATGATTTTGAAACCAATCATAAAATATTTTTTTGTATAGTAAAATATTATTGAACCAAATTTATGGATGATAAATGTTAATCATTGTTATAAAGTGTAAAATTAGAGTTAAGGTAATTTACAAGTGTTTTTCAAATCTAACCAAATAAATTAATAATGATTTTAACTGAATTATAAAAAATATGTAAATTAAAAAAAAATAAACAATTTGAAAGTCGATTGTAAATTGCATTATAAAATTAAATTAGTTTAGCTGAAGTTATAGATTAATTTTAAACGAAAATTTACGAATCTTTAAATATTGAGCTGTTTTGTTTAGAATGTAACTTTGACTAGTGTGCAGCATTATGCCATTCTGATCTCATGGTGATTAAAATTTGCTATTAATGTCACCATAGATAAAAATATTTTAAATACCTATAAAAACATGATTTAAGTACGTGATAACTGATAAGGGATACTCTTGGATATAAAAATAAAGGTATTTTTAAATAAATGAAAACTAAAAGGTAAAAATCAAATTTACGTATCACTTAAATTTAATTTAACCAATTTGAATCTCAAAATTAACTCGTTATTTAACATATTATATGTAATTAAATTTGATTAAAGGATAAATCATTGGAAATTAGGAAACACTTCTCATTAGTTTAAAATAAACTTTATCTTTTGACTTATTGATTTATAATATTATAATATGTTATACTGCTATAATGTTTATATGTCGTGTTAGAATGTATCATTTTCTTATTTATTAATTCGTTGAATCCAACGGCATAATATATGATTATAATAAATTATAATACGAAACCGAACCGAACTAAGGAATCTGGTTGCGTTTAGTTTAATTAATATTCGTATTTCAATTAATAGGAATAACGTTACAAGAGTTTTCTTAGTTTGAATATTACATACTATGAATTCCGTCAAACACTCGAATAATAGTACCCGCCCATTCGCTCTTGAACAACACCACACAGCGCATTATCTCTATAATTATTATATTAGATATTATATATCCGCGATTTACAAACGATCAGCGGCCTTTTGTATTGGTTCACACGAATTCATACACAATTTCAATTTTATTCAGATGGATAATAAAATATACTGTAATATTATCTACTTTGATTGAATACCTATGACGTGGTCGTCTACGTGGAAACACAATATTTGCACACACGACGTATAAGTATTATACGTCTTGTAGAACATTTTACCACAACTATAAAAAATTATAGTTTTTTCAAAAAACAAAATAAGAAATACGTTTGACGAAGTTATTATTTTTTATTAACTATTAGTAGATGCTATAATTTAGCTCAAAACGAATGCAAATACATGAAAACATAATGTATATTGCAATCTAATATCGTGTATAATTAGATTCAGTTTTATCTTAAAATATTAAAGTTATTATAGTAGTTTAATAACACAGAGTAAAAATTGTATAAAGATGAGCTAATTAAAATATTATAGAAAGTAGTTTTAATAGACTATGGAAGAATTTTAATATTAAATAATAACGAAGTCGACTTGAGTGCTAAGAAATGATTCAGACTTAAAAAAAGTAAAAACCAAACAGTACAATGTATAGCTATTATTTCTACAACTTTTATTATTATATTTATGTTAAATTAATTATTGTTCTAAGTGATGCGAAATAAAAATTAATTCTATTAGCTATAGTTATAATATTGAATTATATAATATGTAGTGTTTGTTATATTATACGTTTTATATACTTTGAAATTTAATTTTTCACAGTGTTTTTTTTTTTTTTTTTAATTAGTTTATATAATTAAGTTTTAAAATAAATAATATATTTTTAATAGGTATCTATAAGAAAAGCGTGTTTTAGTTTTCAATTATTTTGAAACAAAATTGATAGTTAACTTAATGGCCGGGAACCACTATTACAATATAAAAATGCAATTAAAACGTTCAACGAATAACGCACGCGTTTGTTTAAGGAGAACGATAACTGAAGAATGTTTGTTGCTCGACGGAAATTATACAACGAGTGTTAAACGAAAATTAAAACTAAAGAGTGCTCTTCGTTAAATTTTAAAATTCCCTACTCGGAAAACGAGTATATTATACAATTGAAAAACGTGACACTGAACGCCTTGACTGAATAGTAAACAACAAAAATGACGATAAACGAATGATTATTAATAATTATTGACAGTAGTCATTATTAATCTGTAATCAAGTTAATTCGTATTGGCGGATACGAACGAAAACTAAATTATGACGTTAATCAACCGTTGAGATAACCTAATATTATAATACGACGGTTTTTCCAAACACACGCCATCAGGTTTTATCAAACAACAAATGACATTTTATATTTTATCGTGAGTTGTTATTATTACTAAGATTATCGTATTAGTATTTTCCGCTTACGTTTCGTCTCGTCGATCGGAATATTATATCATTATGTTGTTGTATTATTATTTAGGTCAGAAATGTTGCACTATTTATTTATTTCTGTCTATCGGAATGAGTCGCGCGTGTACGCGCATTTACCGTGTATTATGTGCCGTTACTTGTTTCATACGTTCGACCAGAATACAATATACGTCAATAGAAGATAGCGTTATTATATCATACGCATGTTTTTGGTTCACCGAAGCAGAGATGCCGTTTCTGCCGGAAGACAGTGAGTTGACCTATAAGTCCTCGTCGCAGGTACTTATCTCAATTATCGCGACCATCGTCCGTCCGAATACCGCAGTTGACACGGTCGTGACCGTTGTAAGTACACATCTCTGCCGGTTGTTTTCGCGCAACGACTATTATATACAGCCGTATTATGTAAGTGTATATATACGCCGTATACGTGTATACCACTGTCAAACGGCCTTTCGGCCATCATCCAAGCGTGTTTTGTGTCCTCTACTTTTCCGCGTGTAATAATTGCGCGTATTGTGTCCGACGTCAATAGGATAACGTCGTACGGTCGTCGTTATACGAATTAAACGGCGTGTACGAGTCGAATTGACCGCTTTAATTCCTGCTGCAATGACCGTGCACCGGAGTAATTAATGCACCGCGAAAACGAAAACAACGCGATTATAATAAATAATATTTATAAAACTATAAAGGTTATAATCAGCTTTCGAATAACGCTCTAGTCTCGAAGATAGCGCGCGTTCGTAAGACCGCAAGGTCGTATCTGATGGGGGGGGGGAGCGAGGGGTAAAAAAAAGTCAGAATCTATATTTTAAAAAAATTTTGAACCCCCTCCCCCGAAATTATTTTCAGTTACGGCCTTGTACGACTGCACGATATATTGTCATAATCGACGCTACGCCAAGCGAATTGCGAAACAAAAACCGAAATATTTTAATCGTATTTCATCGCTGTCGTTCCACGCTGAAAACGGCGTCGTTCGTTAATAATCTCATCACACGGATCTATGACTCGACAGTCCGCGGAATAATATCGTTATCGTATTTCGTTCTTCGGTATCGATCCGTATTAGTAGTATTATGTAGTGGTCTCCAAACGCCACAACTCCGTCGCTCTGCTATTTAACAGGATAATCTGTTGTATATGTCTGTGTTGTTTGGGGATGTGTATGTTAGTCGGCGGTTTGGTGTCGGAACGTGTGGGGTGTGTGTATTTCACCTTCCGTCCACCCGGTCCAATCGTGATGGTTGGTTTTATGGTACAATTTTGGGCACGGATACCAGTAGATTCCCGTTTGCTGGTGATAAGAGCGTATAGGTACCTATTATACGTCTAAATCATGATGATCATACATTTGAACGATAACGAAATATCGATCACGATATTGCATACTCAGTTCTATTCTTGACCGAATGTCACGTTCTGATAACCGTGTGAGATCTGTATTGTGGTCTTTAAGTTAGCGATATTACCGACTTTACAGCCTGTAGATAATAAAATGATCAGCGTCGCGTGTATCACAATTTTCTTAAACTATGTGTTTAAAACCTGTTTTTAATAGCTTAAATATTATGGTGTATTCGTAAAATGGTAAAAACAGTTATTAATATTATACAATTGTAATATCAGGCAGCGGCGCCGCATCAATTTATGGGTATCGCATGACGTGTGTACATATTTACGTTTATATGCCTCCGTGACTTCCGTAGAATATTTCACTTTATTTGTTAACAGGCGAGGATTATAATATAGTGACGCCTCGGCCGAGGTCGCGGTTCTGGTTTGGTCTCGATCGGCGGAATAAATAATTATCAAGGGTTGACAATATATGCTATTCACTCGGGAAATAAGTAGGTCTTAATGTGAATTTAGTTCAGCGTGAAATCTTTTGTAATAGGTACGTGTTTACCGTACAGAAAGGAAGACGGCAACTGAGAGGTTAGGTTATATAAAGCGAGGAATTCATGCGCGTTCGATTGTGGTATACATGGACCAATCTGATTTTAATCGTTTTCCACCCTTGCCACTACATGGTATTCGAGTATAATAGTTCGCAATATAAGAATATAAAAATCTGCAAGTAATATTGTACTCAGACAATATAACGGTAGCGTTCGTATGATATATGACGACAATAGTATAGTAATAATGAAGGCAATATTTACAATGTTACCCAATGTTCAAAAAACCACAATAATAATATCCTATTAGAGTAATAATAGATAACAGAATTATTTCCGGAAAATCGTACTCAGTGGCGACATTTAATAATACCTAGTACCTTTATACTATTATTTGTACAAAAATTTATCATATTTTTTTTTTACAATATTATATGTATAGTTAATGAATACAGATATTATGTAACGACCAGACACAAGCGTTGTTCTAAAATACATATTATATAGTAGCCACTCATAGCCTCGATCATGATCATGATTTGAACAGAGATGAAGTCGTAGTTTTAAACCACTCCTATTTGACTAGAAATATTTTTCACATCAGCTTAAATCAAACATATTTGAGTTTTAGCCGAAACGCTGACATTTTACTTACATCGCTTTTAATTTGTTACTATAACAATTGATTTATAACACAAGTCATATTATGACAAGGTGTTAAGTATACGTACAGTATTTTAGAATAATATATGATTTAATCAAGAAACAGATATGATATATACTTACGTACATATAAATAATTTTGAATGTATAACAAATAATTGTGATTTATTAATTAGCAAATATATAATTCAAAATATTGTTTTATATGGTATATAATACCTACAACGAATAAACTGAAAACTCTTTTGTAATTCATAATTTTAAATATTACACCTAAATTATAGTAGAATCTATAGCCTTTTGATGAAGGTGAAAAACAACAGAATCGATAACACATTTCTTAAAAGAGTTAAATTTTGATAATATGATTCATTTTGAAAGCACAATTTTTATGCACTCTTTAGAACAACACATTTCGCAAAAACAATAAATACTATAACACAAATAAGCAACAGGTAAAATTATATTTCTATAAAATTAATTAATAGCGATTGCTGATTATTACGATATTAAACTTTTAGATATTAGACAAATTAATCAATAAATAAGCATGACAATGCATGAACATTTTTCGAACACAAACCTGCATAACCGTTACCATCTGTATGTGTCTACCATGTCCCCTTTTTCTCAGTCAAACGTCACCGGACTACCACTAAATTCGTTAACTCATCGCGTATATATTTACTACAAGTTGATCCTGTACAGTGGCGACTATGATAAATTAAATGTCCATGGATTTACACCTTATTAAACTCTTTGAAATGTAAGCAGCTCACATTTTGAACACAGTTATTTGGGTTGTTTCGGTCAAGTTTAAAATACATGTCTAAAATCATATCCATTCATTATTACTATTTAATTATGATTTTTGAGTTCAATTGAAAACTGTGTATTTCCATAAGAGTTATCCATTCCATATACCTTTGACTTTATATAGTAGACAAAATTATTAATTATAAATATATAACTTATCATGCACGGCGGCGTCGCTCGTGACAAATTACATAATACCAGTAGATTTATCCCGTCTTAAAATCCGTTAAAATTAACTATACAAATGATAATCTTAACACATCGGTTCGGACGGTTTTGACCAAATGTATTATAATACAATTATACCAAATATTTTATTTTTCTAGATAAAATCACCACCCTATACGAACAAAAAATATTGATTTTTAATCAGCCAAACGCGTAATGGCTGTCCGAGCCTCTCTTCAAAATGCAAAATTCAAAAAAAAAAAAAAATGCCTCGAGGTACACATCCTCCCGTGTAGGATTCCCCTACGTGCCAAGTTCCGGAAGCACAAGTGCAATATATTTGGCCGTTGACAAACACACACACACACACACTTATCAGCTCTTATTAATATAAATAATAGATGGACGGTTTACATAATACACAATATACAGCGGTGCACTGGATATACCACAATATTAGTTACATTTGACACGCGCACATGTACACGAACACACACACTGCGCCAAATATATTATTATATTATATTACACGGTTACAGCGACGACGACTACGACGACGACCGATGGCCGTTATTATTAAACAGACAAAATATATTATTCGCGTCATATACATGTGTGTGTGTGTGTGTGTGTGTGTGTGTGTGTGTGTGTGTGTGTGTATGTAAATCGGACGATCCGTTTGATTAAAACGTTGGGCGCCGCTATCGTTTCCGGCGTCGGGTGAATAATAACGACACACACTCGCAGCGCGCACTGTGTACAGCATTGCGGCCGAACGCGGAGTAGGCGTGTTCGCGCGCTTGTCCGGGGTCTGGGTGGGAAAGATTTATCGCGTCGGCCCCGGACACCACCCTCCCGCGCGTTTTGGTCCAAAACCACTGCCGCCGCCGGTCGGGTTTCGCTTCAAAAACCGTTCGACTTACCTGTCGTATTTTGGCAAAAACAACACCCGCGCACATAAATCATCGGCAGCGGCGGCGGCGGTGGCGGCCGGTCGTTATGATATTATTATATTATTAGCCGCAAATCCGTGACTGCGAATATTTACTGAAAAAAAATGCACCTATATATTATGCATATATTTATGTGTGTGTGTGTGTGTGTGTGTGTGTGTGTGTGTGTGTGTGTGTAGATACCTCCTTCAATACACCTTTACGGGGAAAAAGGTAATTTTGAAAAAAAAAAAAAAAAAAACCGAAATTAATAAAAAAAAATACCGTGTACGATTAATTTTGGTAATAATTTGTATTACGATAATATTATTATACTGTATGGGGTAACCATTTGGACGTCGATATACGGATTTATTCACCATAAATTTCAATTTTTTTTTCTTTCTTTACACAATGCATATCGTTCATTGATTACGTTACGCTTACACTGACTAATCGACGGCGTGTATTAGCATATCGTTATAAAATTCCGTTGACCCGAATTAAAAGACAATTTGTAAAAAGTGCAACGCAAAATTATATGATATTGTAAGCTATTCGAATAAATATTGTGTTTAATGATACGATGGTTTTCCTTCGACTGTTTACAATGATATTTTATTATTTTATTAATCGATTATAGTACAGCATAATAATATTATATACTATTTTATTGTACACCTGGGACATAGCAAATACGCATATTTACGATTAATAAAATGCACATTATATTTTTTATAATATTTGTTCGTATTTATAAATCCTTGAAACGCGCGTCTATTGTCCAAACAATGATAATATAGTGTGTTAATTAAAGACTAGTCCAAAGAACACGGGAATTATTAATCTCTATTCTTTTATTTTTATTATTTATCTCTTCTCGCGGAACTCGCTATTTCTGTAGACGTATAGAATCTTTACTTATCTAGTAACTAAAACAATGTACACTTATAATATTCTTCATTATTTTCAAATTAATGTTTGTTGATTACTAAAAGAAAATAATTATTATTAAACAAGTTATTTACAAAATTATATTTATACGTATAACATATTATTATGGTTTATAAAATACTAATTATAATAATTATATAATTTATTAATTTTCTGTAGACTCGTAGTCTGTTTATATGAATTAACAAATTACCCAGCTATACAGAGTATAATAGGGTTTGGCAGTTATTTGACTAAAAACCCGATGACATTGATTTGTATATGATTTTTTCATACATTTTATTGATACTTTTATAATATCACTATTGATCACCATCGGAAATGTATAAATATATCATCAATATTTACGTTTAAATCAATAAAAATTAAGAACACACTTAAATTACCAAAAAATATCCGAGATTACGAACAATTTTGTAATAAAAAAAAAAAAAATCATATTTAAGTTTGGATTAATGTAATAAGGATTTTTACTTTTTAGCTTACTTTTGGGGAATAATTTATCTTATATAATAATATGTCACTATTTTTTTTTAAATTCATTATATAATCAGATAACAATAGTTAGTATCTATAAATCATTAGTATTAGTGACAAAGTATAATGTAATAGGTGTAATAATATTATAAGTTGCAAATTAATTTATTACCGTTTACAAAATATATTTTATATTATTATTGTATGCGTAATATGTAATATTGTATGATTGTGTATGTATCAAAAATAATATATTAAAAATTAAAAATTATATTTTTTAACACACTGAACAAGTCGTGTCCATGAATAAATGTATTTATTGTAGTATTTAAAGGTAACACGGCGATCTGTATAGGCAAAATAGCACCATTTATACATAGTTGTTTCATATTGTTTGTCAAATGCAGAAGAAGTACTTATTCTTAAAACAATTATTTTATAATTTAAAAATTAATTTTGTGAGTTAATATTATAATATTTCACTTTTTATAGATAGGTGGCATAGCGATATTAATGAGAATTATTAAATATATTTGATTTTTGAGAATATTTACTGTGATCGCCTACAGAATGTTGAAAATCGTCATATTTTAAATAGGTTTAAATACAAAAGTTTATTAATTTATACTTCTCGTTATTTAAACAAATATAAAAAGAATATATAAAATTATTTATAAGCTGAATACAAAGAAATTGCGGGAATTGAATGATATAATTTAATGGTCATAAACTCATAAATTAATAGCTTATTAACAAAATTGTATAATACAATATTACAAGCTGTATTGATCGCCCCCCCCACCCGACGGATTTATTACTTTCCCACGGAAATTAAATCAAATTAATTTTTCTTTTATATACTTTCAAATCAATAGTTTGTGGCATTTAATTTTATTTAGAAAGTTAAAGTGTCATTGAGTAAATCTGGCAAATTCAAACAAATAAAGAACTTAAAAAAATATATATTATATAAATAGGTTAATATAATAAACATAGACGCATCGAAAGCATTATACAGTTATATTATTTATTACTATATGTTCTGATCAAATATTGGCTTATAAATAATAAAATTTAAATCAAATAAATGCGATATGATGTAAATGGTTTATTCTTATCTTGTATTTTGAAAAATATTTCATTGTAAATAGGACATCATCCTATTTAAACTTTTAATTTGGTTTAAACATACACAAACGTTCTTCTAAAAAAAAAAAAATTAATAGAAGTACTGATACAGTCATACCTATAGTAGATCGTATTTTTTTAATTTTAATAGGATTGTACTAATATTATATGATTATAGTTATAGTAAAAGTTATTCCTTAAACGTATTGCCCTCTTTGATTTGTTGGTCCTGTGAAGCTAGTTCGTCACAAGGTATTAATTTATCACAGAATTTATTATATATTATATAAATTAATAAATTGTATACTCATCGTACATCTCAAAAGAAGATTGAATTCGTTTTAAATCAATTTTAGTATTGGCATAACCACGTGTGATACACGGTATGCAATTTTTAATTTAGCAAACGTGTATACATATATGAGTACACAATCATATTTTACTGGTATAGATAAATTATATGATTTCTGAACGTAATAATTTCGGACGAAAAAAAAAACGTAAGACGTCGTGTTATGAACAAATTACCGCCCCGATAAGTAGCGTACACCCATAAATCATAATATATATATGAGCTTACAAAATTAAGGGTAAATATTACCCAACACCGGTAACTGTGGTAAATAGAATAACTGCCAATATTCTATATTTCTATAACTGTTGTTATATATTATACGACATAATACTATATGCGACAATAGAAATCTGATCAATTAAATTATTATATTACTCACGGTCGATAGTCATTCTATAATAATTATTATATGTATTTCAATATATTTAATTACAATTTATAAATCATTGTATATTAAAGTATTTTAACTGTCAGTTTTCTGTGACATTAACGATTAATATATATATATATATATATATCGATATCGATATAGATTTCGCATTACAGCATATTATTATTTTTCACGTCTGACTAAACTCTTCGAAATATCCTATTATAATAATAATACATAATATCGTAGTAATAAATTGATCTTTTATACTGCCATCATACTTACATTTAAAGAAAGAACAAAAAGCATCACTGTTTATTTATTTTGAACATAACAATTCGCGTGATAGATTTATGTCCACTGTCACATAATATATACTACAAGAATTATATTATCAACAGTATGTTTTCCTACTATATAAAAAACACTTTAAAATACATAGTAATAATAATAATAATCCTTTACTGAAATATACGTAGACAATGATATAAGAACAACGGTCTTATCGTTCAGTTGTAAAACGATTTCATTTCGTGCAAATGTAAGACGTTTTATAATATAATAGATGCATATATTTACATTTGTTGAACATAAAGTTCAAAGGACAACAATAATAATGTATTGAAAAGAACGGCATTTGCTGGTCCAGAAGCGCTTTGTGTGTCGTCATCTTACAATGTAGTACGCGTTTAGAGATTTGTTACGCCAGAGAGTATTTTTTACATGTATATACTATATTATAATATAATATTTACATACCATTACACTGTACTTGAAAATTAATAAATAAAGTAATAAAACAATTTGACACTCTGGAGGGAATTAAATAAACACACCTATTGTTCTAGTATAATTATTATACACGATCCACTTTCAACGGATAATGTTGAATTGAATGCGCGACAATGGGATAGTGTACAATATATTTTTTAGTAAAAAAAAAAAATTATTTTCGAATTGGTTTTATTTAATTATTACGAAAGTATATTTAACTATATTATAATGATGCTATGAAAATGTACAAAAAGTGAAAGAGGCAGTAATATTTTAGTCTATGGCCGTTACATGTATCACGCTAATAGGAAAGTCACTTTAAAATATTTTCAGTATTATTTTGTTTATACTCATGTAAATAAATTTTATTTAATACAGATATATAAAATCTGTCCCCTAAGTAACAATAAGAATATATTGTGATAACATAATTATTTTTACACGAGTAGCATGATAGAAAGAGTCACCCAGCGGTATCACAACCCTAACTTGTTATAATTATTATTTTTTTAATTAAAATTTTAAGACATTAAATATTAAGTAAGTCACAAGACCAGTTCCTTTTGAGCCTTTTTAAGAGTTTTTCAGGAATTATGAGATTAGTAAGGTTCATATTGTGAGGGGTTGATATGAGGTGGTAGACTAGAGTGGAATTTCGTGTAAAAGGTTACTGCTTCTTCGTGGATGACTTTGATTTTTAGATTGATATGTAATGTTAGGCTTTATATAATATAATATTAGGATATGGTGATTTTATGTAGGATATTATTTTTAATCATTTTAATTTTTTAAGTGTTTAGTGTTTTAGTGTTACCTTAGAGCTGGAGATAACAATTGCATATTAGCTTAAACAATAACTTATATATTAGAAGTTTTGTATTTAATTTAGTGTGTTTCTTGTCGATCATTAGAATTTAAAGCTAGCGAAAGCTTGCATTTATGGTACATCTTTTGGTTTTAATGTGTCGTGACCAAGTGAGAAGGTGGATAATAATTAGACCTAAGTATAATTTAGCCGATTGAGATGTAGATATTTGAATATCATCTTGAAACTCCACAGGGAAGGGAAGAATGTGAGTAGTGTAGTAATTTGGATTGGTCGACTTTGAAAAGCCAATTTTTATACCAAGTAGCCACGAGATCAAGGTGTTTTTGGAGATTAAGAGAGGCAGTGAGCGAATCCTTATGAATATAAATAATAGCCTTGTCGTTTGCAAACTCAGCAACTGTTGTGTTTCGAGAGGTGGGTTGATCAGCAGTGTAGATATTGTATAGTATGGGAGAGAGGACTAATATTTTCAAAGTTGAAGCTAAAATAATGGTCAATGAGATAAAAGAAAAGGCACAGATAACAGAAAGAAAGAAATTACACGTAAATCAATACACACAATTCTCGGAACAGTAGTTCAAGTATTTTTAATTTACAAACTAAAAATAACTTTTATTACTATTAAAATTAAAAGTTTTCATCCTTCTTATTAAAGAATATAATTCTTAAGACATTCAATTCCTAATTAGCTCAACCACGAACAAACACTTCAATGTAGGAATAGCATAACTGCTTTATGTTTATTTTAAATTTGCTGAAAATCAATTCATCTGTCTTAATTAAAATGTTTTAATACTAAACAAAAACAAAAGCTTGTCGTTTGGTTAAAAATTAAATGATTAGTCACAAAACAATATTAATCATTGAAATAAGCTTACAATAAT
This sequence comes from Rhopalosiphum padi, assembly GCF_020882245.1. Classification (NCBI taxonomy): domain Eukaryota; kingdom Metazoa; phylum Arthropoda; class Insecta; order Hemiptera; family Aphididae; genus Rhopalosiphum; species Rhopalosiphum padi. The sequence continues at coordinate 88,512,250 of NC_083597.1, forward strand.
TAAGTTAAAATCTTAAAAAAAATAAGTGGGTATTAAGTAGATTATTTATAAATAATTGCACATAATCTTTAATTATAAATTAAATATTATCATGTTTTTTTTTTCAAAACTTATTTTTAAGTTTTTTTATATTAATTATGTATTGACTACTTATTAATGGTTTACTACATTTGTTTCTAAAAATAACGTTTTATACATTTCTTCATTAATTTATTATATTGTTATGATTTAGTCGCATATAAATATATGCTCCATCAATAAATAATCTTTCATAGAACTTTTTATACTATAGATTGACTAATATACATAAATATTGATTTATTACAAATACCACAACTTTTAACGCTCTAAAATTCCAGTAATTTGAAATATAACGACGTATAAACCGAATAACAAATTGAGTTCTTGCATTTAAGTGCGTATAAAATATTTAGTCCATTAAAAAGAATATTATATTTTGTCAATTTTTTCCAGTTTTAACATATTTTTCTGTATCATAATAATAATAATAATGAAACAATTTCGGGGTCATTGTCCGTGTATAAACAACATAATATTTTTATCGTTTGAATATTTAACTACATTATAATATAACTCTATAGAACATCACTACAGCCGTACTCTATATTGTTGGTTTTTAATTTAATAATATTATTACCGTCATCGTCAACACAACAAATTAATAGCATGTCTGATCAAAGGCGAGTTAATTTGTGAAGGTAGCCTACTCGATTTTTTTTTTTTTTTGCGTCCTTTAGAACAGTAAATAATATAAATTCAAGTGAAAATGCTCGTACGAACTCCCATTGGAGGTTTGATAAACTAAAATAAAATTCTATGAAAATAGAACCGACGTATCTATATAGTAGTCATGTTTATTTGCGTGTAGAAATGAAATACGTATAATGGACGTTATTCTGCAGAATTCTAACCGACGAACTACGGAAAACAGAAAACCATATTATTATATTCTTAAAAATACACTCACACAAGCACAAAATACACGTGGGGATAAAAAAAAAAAACATTCCTACGTTAGGTTTATTACGATTAGAAAGATTTATTAGGTATACACAATACATGCAATTATAAAAACGTTCACGACGAAAAACAACCGGAACTCGTATACCTATTTTACTGGAATTCCGCCGAGCAGTAAGCCAAGTGGCCAAACAATTCTTTACCACTTCGCCGTATTATTATTGTTATTATCATCATAAGCTCTTTTCAAAACGTCGAAAAGTTTCCCATATTTTAATAAAACGCGAAAGTATTATTATATTTTACCGCTGTACACTTATGTTATACTATGTTCATACAACACACGTCCAACTACAATATTACGTTTAGTATACGATAACGGAACAAGCAACAAGTCACGCGATAATAATTCATAACATAACGTGTCATTATGCATCGTACTATTTAAATACGTACACATTTAAGTCCACAATTTTTATAATAAATGATTGCAATAATTGCAGTGATAACATAACACGAGATTCGATCGGGTCGAAAATAATTTCAATTCGAGATCACCTCGGGATCACTAAGACGCCAAATCAGAGGTCACTGGAAAATAAATACGACCACGGGAACTACATAAAATCGCAATAGGTACATAGGTATATAGGCTATATACTATATAGTTATCGTTCGTACCAGGATCGACTTACGTCTGCACCTCGTGACTTTGATACTTTGGCCATAATATACTTTCCATAACTTATTTCGATAACTATATTATATGGTATAATTCAATTCCGAGAGAAACTGGCCAGACTCGGTAAGGTCACGTGACGGAATTGGAAACGATCGATGAGACGATTTCCGAGAAGGAATCGCCTATACGAGAAACATATATATATATATATATATATATATATATATATACGACATACGACATATTATTCTATATTATATGTATATATTTATAAAACGACCGGAAACAATAGGTTCGTGACCAGATTTTTCCACGTGACCTGTGCATTTGGGAGACCGAATTGCCGAATCACAAGTACTCGACTGCGTTACAAACCACATCAAGATATATATAAATATACCGTACTACGTATTAAAATATATGATAATGTCATGTTACATAATTATATACCGTAAATTGTACAGTTTATTGTGATGCACACGTGTTGTCGGAATTTCAAATCGATTATTAGTGTGTACATCAAAGACTCGCGCTGCTCCAGTGCGTTATCTATTTACCTTAGTCATATATTTATATATAATACTGATATGCCATAACACACGCAGTGATTGTTTCCTAATTAGTTGATTGCATGTTTTGTAGTACGTGTACATTAACGCACTACAGCCACGCAACGAGTAATAATAATAATAATAATTTAAAAAAAACAGTGGGCAAGTGGGTATGGCTTTGCTGTATAGTAGAGGTGGAAGGTCACTATAATTATAGATGTATTAAATTTGAAATATTCGATTCTGAACAGAGATGATAGGATATAAAATATTATTACCAATATACATTTAATAGTAAATATAAATTTTAAAGTTTTTTTGGAAAGCTACCTTTTTTTATCGGCATTTCAAGAAAAATTGTTTAGAAAAATCTAAAATTTCAATGGTCTATAAATAGTTTAAAGAAATTCTAAATATTTTGAAAATTTAATCGTAAATAGATAACGCTAATTTCAACATTTTTTGAAAGTTGAAATATTTACAATGATTCGTTTTTGATTTACAGCAAAATAAAAAAGTCGTTTTTGTCAAAAACCAATACGTAAAAATTCCCGTTTTCCCGTTACTTTTTCAGCATTTTTTCTGATGCTTTTGAAAACTACTACTAATTTTTTTACTTTTGATCCCCAAAGTACCAACTAGATTCAATTTTCTTTTCAATTAGGGGCTGAAGTAAAAAATCAATGCATTATTACTACTCAAAAACATGATGACAGACACAAAAATAAAAAAAACACACATCATTGTAAAATCAATACATTCATCACTTCATTTAGAATCTAAAAAAAACCCAATAGTTATTGAAGTAATAAACAGCCTATACAAAATAAAATTATGTTTAACGTTTCAAAACCAACGAGTACTTACCTATTAGTATTCGTATTATTTTGTGCCATATCATATCTATGTTTCTGATTTGGTTAGTCGATATAATAATATGGCAATAAAGTAATTTGGATTTTTATGTCGTTTCAGATCTCCGACAAAGTTCTGTAACGTGGAACATCTGCAGTGCGCATAAATGTGAGCCTTAATTACGGAAACTGGTCCAATCTTCGGAGACATGCGGCCGTACACCTACGCAGTCGCAGTGGGCTCGTGGAGCTCAAGGACCTTGTTGCTGGTCGTCGCAGTAGTGGTCGTCAGCAGTTCTGGTAAGACCACGATAATAAATAATTTAATAACGGTTATTAATATTGTCCACATTCTGTGTATTATAACAACAATTGTTCAAAACAAACACTGTTTGGCCTGAGAGTGTGTAATAATAATTAACACAACGCATTTTAATAATGCAGAGTAATTCTGCCATCAGTGAACGCAATAATTAACTGGTTAACTTTTATTAAAAAAAAAATAAATAATACAAACAAGTAGATTAAATTTGTAAAGAGTTATAACGTACAACTTTGCGCGTTATCTTAATTTTTATTATGCATGTAGTTATGTTGTATCATTATTTATTTTTCGTTCTGACGATCATAAATCATTTTAACATTATATTTCAAAGAACAAAGTTATTATAGTTATTTATTGGTGTATAGAAAATAATATTAAACAATTAGTTTTAAATTTTAGACGGACGTAGTTGTACACCACAAACACATTTATCGAAATTAAAACTGACTGCGTTAAAAGGCTTAAACATTATTATTATTATACGAGACAATTGGTTAAACTTTGATATTCATGCATCGGTAGTATGTTTAAGATATACGACCAATAACCGAAACAGAAATGAACAAAGATCACTGTCCAAGGTTAGTAAGTCTGACAAATTGACGTTTTTGGTTATTATATTCTTCTGAAAAGCGGCGGTGATAATGAGATCCTAGTTAACCAACCATGACAGACACGGTGGAGATTTTGATTATTCCCGTATAATATTATAATAGTTATCTGAGTCCATGATATATTATCTCTTGACTTATGTGGGACACTATAATACATAATCGATACCTGTGAAGAGTTCAGAGATTCCTTTTCGGTTATATTCAACGATTTGGTCGTGGAACTTGGGTAATCATAGTGGAAAGGATAATTTTTTAACAGTATAGTACAAGAGTAATATTATATATTTGAACGATAAAGTGAAGAAAATTATTGAATTCTATAAACAAATTTAATTCGACGAATTATATTCGTCACTATACTTTGTCTAGATTAGCAAGTTGATGATGTAATAATATAACGACTAAGATGGACAACAATAAATTAAACAATATAATGAAATACTGATCCGAAAAATATGATCCAAAGAATTGGTTGTATAATAATAATGAGTTATTTTCCACTATATACATCACTGTAAGCGTATATTATATCCAAATCGTAACGTTTATACACAATGTGTTCAACCGTAAAGGTTATGTGACACTTCAAAAATATGAGTTTTTAAATTTGATTCAGGTTTTTCTAACTCCATAAAGAGCCTAATATAACACTTATTTTTCCTTTTTTTATATATTCAACAAATAAAATCGTTTTGAATTGAATTCTTCTTTTTGCTTTTAAATTTGAATTAGATCCATTATTTTTTTTTGAAACAAATTTGAATTACAAAGTTTTTTCTATTTAAAAAATATATTGATTTAAAATAATTTAAAAATTCAAAAAATTATATGGAAATTTATAAAACCCTAGGTAGGCTGTTAAGATTTAAACTTACAGTTTCGATTTATAGTTAAATTTGTTAACAAAATAAAATTTAATTTTAATTAATTCAAATAAAAAAAGTAAATGTTGGGCTAAACCCGGGGCTTAAGATTAAAATAAAAATTGTCTTGCTGCTCACGTGCAGAAAAAAGACTAAATATTTTAATTAATCAATAATAATAAGTGCAACGTTAAATCCTCGATGCAGTTAGAAGATTTCGAATAAAATTTACATCATGTTTTTGAAATATTTCATGTTGCCTCTATTATTGAACGCACCGTATAATATTATGTTCAAATTATTGTCGTTTTTATAAAATACATCCAATTTAATTATTCCCGCCACTATTATTAAAATTATTTAATGTTTACTTTATTCCATTCAAACGTGTCCACGTTCGAGTTTACTCTGTTTGGGCGTGGCGATCAGAGAGTTTTAATTAAACCGGACCCAGGGGCAATCAGCTACTTGGGGGTAATTCTCGGAAGAGTGGTCGATGCTTGTGGTCGGAGATGCGCGAGTGTGCATGCGTATGACGATACGGGGGTGGTAGGGGTGGAAACTTCGTTTCGATAAAATTAATAAAAACCTAGGCGGCGACGGCATTTGGGTCAGATACAATAGACCGGCTCAATTACTGTGGCTGCAGAGAACTGAGTGTGAATGCGAACGTGTATCGCCGCCACCGCTGCGTCAGACACCGAGCCTGGAACGTGTCTGGACCTTTTGAACGTGATTGGAGTCCGACGACGACGAGGACGATGGGACTAAATTAATTTTTTTTTTTTATTACATCCTAAAATAATACGGACTTGACGGCTCTAGCAGTGGATCGTCTCCTACACCACACTGCACGAATGACGGACAAATGTGTGACAGTATATTATATTATATCACGCACAGCGCGTTTGTGCGGCGTTTGTTGGATCGTAAACGAAATGCGGTGAACAGAAGTGCGTGTGGTTTCGTTTTTAATTTTTTATAATATAAAACGAGTATATCATATTAGAAAATTTCATACGAATGATGAAAAAAAAATTATTATTTTCATCGTTTTTTTTTTTTTTGGAAAAAATTAAACATTAATATTATCGTTTTAATCGTTTTAAACGTAACTACTAAACGACTTATAAGCATTACCATTGGACGGTATATATAATTTATTACTCGTTATACGTTACGATGTCGAGGAAAATGGTTTTCTTCAATACATAATTTCCGAACGGACGTGACGAGACGTTATATTGTAAACGCTCTCGCGACGGGGCTGCGTGTGAAATATGACCGTACGCCAGCCACCGTCGGAGGTCAACTGTGCCAATAAGTCACAAACGAAAAGTCTTAAAACTGGGTTAGGTCGGGTTAAAACAATTACTGTGCACGCGTGATGGCGGAGGAAGAATAACGTTTTTCGGTATTTGTGTTCGTTTTATTTCGTCATCGACCGAAAGACTTTCGTTTTTCAACAACGCTAACATCGGGCCAACTCTGCCACGTACACACACACACACACACACACACATTATATATATATCAAGTAGTACGATTTAGTCTTTCATATATCGGACGTACGGTATACGTATATAACCCGCGTACACGCGCGCGGTCGTTTTTTACGGTTTCGGACTTGTACACATACGTTTACCTAAGTATGGCGAGTAAAAACAAAAACGCCGCCATCACCGCTGTCCCTCGCTTAATCCTCCGGGGATTTTTTATCAATCCCCCCAAATCTGATCGCCGCCGCCGATTTATAATATCGCTCTATTTCGTACGTGCAATTCCCGCCGATATCATATATTATACAGTTGGTGCAAAACTTTCCGCAGTCGGATTTACCGGGTCGTACTTACAAAAAAAAAAAAATATATATAACAACAACAACAACAGCAATATAACGATACGCTTTGAACTGGACGTACTCGCACATTTCCTGGACGGAAAACGGATAAATCGTATACACGGTTCTAAGGACGATTTTGTAAATATAAAATAATAAATACAATATATACAAACTTAAGAGGACGTTATACCCGCATCATGTGTTGTCTGTCTTACTAATGTATACCATAGCGAATTTTCGTTCAGCAGAACACATTATGTAATGTTAGATTTGATATTAGATTATATTAATTAATATTATCTCGTACGCTTTTATTGATATCTTAATTTTTAAATGAGTTATGGTTATGTAAAATATTAAAACTTTAAAATGCTCGTAAGTCGCTTAAAAATTAAAATACCAATAAAAGCCTATGCGATGCTCTAGATAACATTATTACCTTTAGGTATGATGATAGGTAAATTGACTCTAATATTAAAACTAACATCACAAAATGTGTTCTGCTGAACGAAAATTTGCTATGATCTACATTAGTAAGACTTAGTAAGACAGAGACAACACATGCGGGTATATCGTCCTCTTAATAGATGGTGTAATGCGTAGATGAAAAGTGATAAGTGACCGAAATTAGTCGCCGTTTTGAACTTTGTCACGGGGTGACGGTCATCGCGCTTCGGCCGTTCCAATCGCCTAGAGAGAAATCAATTCGATTTGTGTTTTTTACAATATTATTATGACAATATATTTATGTCAATAACCACGATAACGCGACGGCTACCGTTAAATCGGCTGCAGGTTGTTTGATTTTTCGTCATTTCCCATCCGTTAAGCAGTACGACGATTACGGTTTGTGACGACAATCGTTTTCTTTTAGCGTTCACCGGCCCAAACACACTGGTCGTCACTCGAGAAAACTAATAGCTCATATAATTTTTCACTCGACGTCCATGTCGGAAATATATAAAACGACCGACGCGTACTAACAATCTCTGGACAAACACGTCGACAATAATATGTTAAGCGGACGATTTCGTTCTGACTACTTATTATAACTACATAAAGCACAGTTGGTGTAAAAAAAAACAGGTATACACGATGATACTGATTCGATACACCCAAAAACAGTTTTAAAACCACTCAATTATCGATATTCCTCAGCCGTCATAATATGTCGATATAATAATAATTAAATATTTTATATATTTCTGTTACTATTATTCGTTTCTAGTGAGTTTTAAACGCGGACACGATTCTGTTTGCTATATTATTATAATAGACGACTAACACGTCTCGTGAGTAAATTATTGTCTTCACAACGCCTCCTTTGATATATTATTATCAATGCATTACGTATAATATCGTGATAACCGCGACAATCGACAATATCATCTCACGTTGAAAAATAAAAAAAAACGGTCAAAATATTAAGAATGTCCATTCGAACGAGTGTGCAGAGCAATAATAATAATATATTATACTGCTATGACCGAAATGTCCGACTGACCGTGCACGTATATTTTGTGCACAATAACAATATTATTATGGCTGGTGCGCAAAACCACAACTCAATACCGACCGAGAGATTAATATGCGTTTAAAAATCGAACCACTCCGTTTAAACGGATTTCCGGACGTAATATTATTATTGCAACGTTATTGTTGTTCCCAACACACTCGGGGACGGCAATAATTTGGAATATTATTATTATTATTATTATTATATTAAAAGTTTATGTATGCTCTGTGAACTGAAACATCCGACTAGGTTCGGTGTACTTTTTATCGCAACAATATTGTGTACAATAATCTACCATCACACGTTTTCAATATTCACCGTATAACACTGAAACAACAGGCACCTAATAATAATCATTATATTGGTGTAATTTATTGTTATAACTTTGACGTCATCGTCGTCGGTTCCCCGGAGAAATGCACGTCGGTATATTGCCGTGCGCGCGATAACAACTTTTTACCGGCACACTTATTGTCTTATATAATATTATTGTCTGTATTACGATACACTAAATACAAATAATTATATTATAATATAAATCTTCGTGTTTTTCGACATTTTAATACTCTCTGCTCGATAATAATACTCAAAGGTTATTTTTTATCGTGTACAGTCTACACATTACTGTATATAGTTCATATATCATTAAAAATTCGCGAAGACTTAGTATCTGAATAATATTTTGTTATCAGAATCTTTTGGAAAATAACAATTCGTTAGTAATACATTTTTAGCGTGGATATAACAACAACATTATTGTAAAACTACAAATGGTTAGTGTGAAAATTATAAAGAAAAATAATGACAGTAGGTGATTTAATTTTCTTATTCAAGATCAGCGCGCGGTATCGTGGTTCTTGTTATATTCTCGAGGAAGCGTTGTAAATTCGATTCAAATTCACTTGACTAGATTTGAAAAAGTTCGTTTTTGCTTACAAAACCAAAGCACAATATTTATCGTAGAATAATTGTTGATAATTTAAACCGACGCGTAAGATGCATTATATCGATAGATTTGTGTGGAAAGTATATTCAAAAATAAGTTTTTTACTTGCTGCAAAAAGATGAAGTTCTTATTCGCATCTACTACTATTATTCGGGAACAAATCCAGAAATTATTTAATAATATATTACGGTTTTTTTTTTCTCGCAATGTTGAAATATAATATATTTGTTCCAAAACTCTGTTTCTAAGTGACCACCTGTACAACTTGTATTCATATAAATCGATTTTTAAAAGCTGCCTTCACCGGAGATGTACTATTTTTTTTTAACGTGGCAAAATTGGCATGTTCATGAATTTCTTTACACCGGACACTCCCCCGTATTAATTTTCACCGTCTAACTCCACTAAACTGTATTGAATATGGTCTTGGAACCGGCCCAAAAACATCGAGGCGGTCTTATTTCGCTGTATATATGAATCTATTACATCGAATGGATGCGCGGGGGTGCATCGGACGTCAGGTACGCTGGTTTCCGGCCAAAACGGTTAAACCCTAAGACAATTTATTTAAATCCGATTAAATCAATTAACATATTCTTAAGACTAATTTACAACCATCGACGATATATTAGTCATATATATGTATTCGAAACCGAAACGTTTCATTACCACCAGATCGATTCTATTAAGTTTTAATATATACAGTTTCTGTTTTAATTGAATAATAATAATAATAAAAAGGAATAGCCGATAACATTGCCGTATTTAACGGTCGAGTGTATTTTTATATTTCATTTAAATTTTTATTTTTTCAAAATAAGATGTCATAATATTATATTATAATGTTATATAGAACCGTATTCTTCTTCATAAAAAAAAAAAACAGTTGATTAAGTCGTAATCATTTTTCCAATACGGCATTATAATATATTGATATATTTTATATTTTTTTTTGCATATTACATAGGTACCGAACGAAAGCTAGAGACATTATATTATTAATTACCTATCGTGATTAATAATTAAAAGCTAAATATTTCAATTATTATTATCGACGAAATTAACAAATAATTGTTATTCGTGATTAATTTGAATCATATTAATATATGTTTCAACATGCTTAAATTTAGCATGGATTTCCGTTTATTTTTATAAGTGTTTCCTAATAATAACATAATATTATAATTTATTTTAATCCGTTAAATATACATATCACGCGTCACTATATTAGTATAGTCAAGTGAATTAGTATAAAATTCTTGTAAAAGTACGTTTTTAAGAAACAAAAAGCGATCTTACAATTCTTACTTATAAAATATAACTAACTATACATTTATGATAAATAAACACCTAAACATATAAAAATGAATTATTTTGAATAAATATTTTTTTTATCAAATACATTTGATTCGCCGTTGTCGTTTCAATATGCAAATACCAAAAATATAGCCAATAATGTGTAGATAAATGGTCGCAAACATTTTATAAATTCTGTAATTTTATAATATTCTATAGAATTGAATATTATAATGTTTACGACGTTGAAGGGTGTAACGCGATAAAAAAAAGACACTTTTAAATCGTTGCACTTAGACTTAATACTTGTTGATAAACATAATAAAAAATCTGTATTAGCTCGGAAAAAATAATACTTATTCATAACCGGAATCGAATTTACATAAATACACAGATTTTTTTTTATCGTAAACCTAACATTTCAATATTATCAGGACATAAGTACCACACGTTTTAATATAATTCGTATTTACAATTTGTATTACAAAATAACCTTTTGATAAAAAGATTGGAGTATAAGTAGGTACGTCCTTAGTTTTTTAAAAACAAAATATTTATACTGATACGATATAAATTTGTTTAGTTTTAGATGAATACAAAAAACCACTTTGAATAATATTATTTGCTATTTCCGAATCAGGACTTCTTTAGGTGAGTTTTGTGTCACAAATTCCTTAACGGTGATGAAATTTTTGTTTAACTCAAAATTAGCTATACACGTATGTGTGTGGGGTGTGTTTACACGTTTCTTACACAATTGGAATCAACCGAAACGAATAACAATCATAAAAAATAGCAGAAAATCTCGAACATTTCTACGGTATAATATTATATAATATCTACAAAAGTCTACAACAGACAAAATTCTTGCATATACTTACATATCATTATTATTATTATTATTATTATTATTATTTACACAGGTACAAATGTATGTGTGTGTGTGTGTGTGAATATGACTTTTCAGAGAGTTTTATGGTTTATGAACAACAGGAGACGAAAAAAAAAAAACTTTTAAATAAACGATGAGCCCGGTTTGGGTTAGTAGCCTAGTCGACGGTGATTACGGAGCGTTCAACTTTTTAATCCAAATGCAAACTTTTTTCGTCGAATTTTACTTAATTTAGTTGCACGTGTATTTCTGTAGAAAATAGCTCACACAGCCTCTCTTTATTTCATAGTATATGATATATATATATATATATATATATATATATATTTGTAGGTTTACCGGTCTGGTTTTTATTTTATTTTTTATTGATTTACTTTAACGTGGTTTATAATGTGTTTTTTTTTTTATTATTTTAAATCCATGGATTCATTAATACGTCGCGCAGGGTATTGGCTGATGAAGACATTAGAGAAAATAATGATTAAAAAGTTTTTGTCCGTCCGTTTCTTCCTAAAGAATGGTGGACGGGGTGCACTTTCAGAGCGTACCCGCGATTTTACCACTCGATCCATGGCTACAAAAATACAATTTATAAATCATTCAACACGCATTTGAAGTCTCGAACCGCTATGTGCGGTGTACTGAATAAGTTTTTTCCTTTCTTTTCAATCAACATTGTTGAACTAATTAAAAACGTATCGAAAAGTTTTTATTTTTGAAACAAAGTCAGTTTGAACGAGTTGGTTTTAACAAGTCAGTAAACAATAATGTTGTGCCAACAAACATTTTTACTTATATACAGTGAAACGAGGGTGGACAGTCCTTGGATTGCGTTTTATTCTTACAAGACCAAAGCGGTGTTTACTAATATACCACAAAAATAATTAAAAATGTGGTTATTAAACAAATTAGACTATTATTACTTATAGTTCGCACAAATAAATATTAATTGCAAGATTATGATATCTATTTACATTTATATTTTATTGGAACTTAAGGTCTTAGATTTTATAATATTAGTTGTATTCAATTGTGTGGATCGTGAGTATTTTCTTTCTGAAGAGCGCAGGCCAGCGTAATATAATATCGTATCATAATGAGTTATATTGTCAGTTTTGGTAACTTGAATCTATTTCACAGTAGTTTACTGAGTTGTTGGCTGTATTATCGTACAAATACTATTTTATGATATATCTAAGGACTTAATAGGATGACACACTAACATATTGTGTTGTTAACTTTAATATAACATTAAATTCACCTATTATTAAACTTAAAAATAACAACACAATTTTCATGATATTTTATACATCTGCTTGAAAATTAAATATCATAAAACAACCAGAGTACAAGTAATGGTCTTTGTGTAATAATGTTTTTAGGTACCTATCTTTATGTTTTATAATAGGTCATTTTAAATTGAATATCAATGCTAACGCAAAATTGATATTAGTTGGAAGGATATCGGAAATAAAAACGAAACAAATTCATATTTAAAAAAAAACAAAATAGGATATATGTTTAAGGAATTAGTAAATGGTTATTATCGGTGTTATTATTTTTTGTTTTAGTGATAATATAATCATGAAATTAATAGAAAAAAAGTGTGTTTTTCTGTGTAAAATTACACATACATAATAATATTATGTATACATTGTAGTAAGCTCACCTGACCGTGCCAGACAGTCGAATACCGCAAAAATACGACAAGTGTATTGCTCACCACAAACCGACACGTCGGAACTGCAACTCTCGTTCTACACTTATATACACTATTATATTTGTGTGTGTTTCCATCCGTATGCATTGCAAAATGGACCAAAAAAGTAGAATTAACTGTCGGTGCGACAAGAATTTAAAAATAATAAAAAAAAAAAAAAAAAAACGTGATTCGACTTAAACGCTCCGGCGAGTGCGTTACGGCGAGGTTTTCGATGCATTTTATGTAAGCGAACCGCTATAGTATCGTGCACCGTAATAATATTATATAATATTATTATATAGCTCCGGACCGTTTATTACGCCATAAAGATGTTTGGAAATAAAATAACGAAATTTATGGCGGCACGCCGGAAAGAAAAAATCGTCGTCGTTATTAATAAAACAACAATAATAACGATGACATTTAAACGTATATTATACCGCGGTAAATATCGCTATACCTATAGAGGTACGTATTTAAGATCCAGTCGGAATATCGTATTACGGAGGTTCTTAGACACGACATTACGATTTGCATTATAGTCAATGCGATATTTTATGCGCACCTACAATACCCGTATTTTAATATTATAATATTGTTCATACGACCTCGCCGAAATCAAAAAAACCTTATTTTCGCCGGGCAGAAGTGCGCGTTTGCGATATAGAAAAACCGCGAGATGTTTTTTAAGGGTAGTATTTCCACTGCAACTTTTAGCCCGCCGTTTATGTGATAATCATTTCTACGCGCAGTTGCTGTCGAACTGATATTATAATGTATGGACTCGAACGCACGTGGGCATTAATACTGTACGCGTATACGAAATATATCATAGTTATCGTACACTATATGTATAGGTACGGGAGGCGGAGGCGGATGATTCACTCCACACAAACTGTCATATGAAACGATTAAGTTTGACGAGCCCGCGTAATAATATATTACGCGTATTTAACACGAAATGTGATTTATTAGTCAGTAATAAACGGCCTCCGATCGGAATGGTTTTTCAAACGCAATTATTCATGATCAGACATAATATTGGATCAGACATATTGGTTCGCGTCTGAAATGACAACCCTCTGCGTGTCACGGTTCATCCACGGCGAGCCGCCGATGATATACTACAACGTGCGTGCGAAGTGTCTATCGTTAACACTAAACATTTTAATCGCTTATAATTTATAACACAATTTCCGCGTATAATCGTGCGTTACGTTTACCAGACCAACGCGGAAATCAATAGATAATTCCGGTTTAATGTCGTGTAGTCATTACAATAGTTATTATGATATTACGGCATATCACTTTTAAATTGTTTATGTTTATAGTCTGTAAAACAACAATAATATACAAACGTATATATATTGTCAGAAGCGTCGTACGCGTAATATTTTATACACACATCACACGGTATCCAATAATTTAAAATTAAAAACTCCGTTGAACAATAATATTAATATCATCGGATTGTGATATTATTTTGTTCGAACGATCATATTGTTATAATATTATCGTTGTCCTTTCCGCCAAAAACGGTATTTCAATAGTCGTACAAATACATATAACAGTGTTGTACCTATGCGTTATAATATTATATGTGTATTATGTAATGCATATCGCGCGAGTATATGCACGTCGAATACTATAATACGAATGGCAAATCGCGATATTAATTCGTGGCTATTACGCCGGCGGACTCTCTATATAGTCGCTGGACCGTCGGCATTACGATGTATTGCGTTTTACGAGTGAACCGCATACATGTACATGTACATAAAATAACGATAACCCGTAAGTATGCGTATAATGTCGATTCAATCTGGCGACATTTTATCACCGTCCCTCGTTTATCACAATTTTCCGGGGCCGAGCCGTCGGATACGCACGATATATACGTACATATTATATACACATATATATATACGCGCACATGTAAATATACGTCAGAGCGGGAGGGCTATCCCATGCCGATCAAATAATTTACAACTAATACCCGTCGGTCGGATATACATAATATATTATTATATCGTGTGTATATCATTTTTTTAAATTTTTTATGACGGTTTCTCGTGTATTTTTATGTGGTCGTCGGAATAAAACGGAACTGTACGTATACCTGTTATAATCGCTATACCGCGAGAGCACGGGGCATTTGGCGCGCACCGCTACGTGAATTATAATATAATACACGATAAGAATTATACTACGACGTAGAAATAAACATCTACGTCGATACGAATAATAATAATAATAATAGGAGAATTGAGTACTCTAACCTCCGGAGATAAGCGAACTCCGCGGTACGTTGAAAGCCTATAATCGAAAATATGATTTTAAACTAATCTCGACTTCTGAGAATCCCGAGCGCGGGCAAGCATCACAGGATGTCATCATGTATAGATTAATCATCGCACGCACATCCTGAAACGCGTATAATAGCGTGAGAACAAACGACGCACTTAGGAATAGGTCAGAAGAGACATGGGTAATAGGTCGGAGGGGACACCGGCTGTATAAGGGGGCACTGGAGAGGACTCTGATAGACGTGATTTACCAGAGTCAGCGCAAGCGCCTTCACGTCGGTCTACATCAGAATTTAGTCATTTGGACTTGGAATGTTTTTCAAATAAATCAATAAACGACACTTAGTGATATTTTTAAACTTTTTATTTCGACACGACCTGTGTTTTCGACAACCAGTTGTTGGTCCACTACACTACCACGACTTGGCCGACGTAAAAAAACAAAAACCGTTAGTTATTTAGGCGTGTGCAATATAATAATATGATATTATCCGTATCGTCGTTGTCGTGAACGGTTAAGGTTATTGCAGTATAAGAAGTGTACGTGCGGGCGCGTCTCGAGTACTGTGCGGTTTGTGTATGGTGAGATTTTCTCGTTTGCCGCAAAGTAAACGCGTTATTGTTATGACGCGTAGTTATAATGATAATAACGTATATTTTCACCGCAGTCGCGACAGCCTGGCGAGAGATTGAATCCGCCGAGATTTTTTTCTTTTCTCATTTTAATCAACCACGCCCGTGTGAAATTGGATAAGCCGAAATATCGCTATATTTTCGACCGACTAAAGGGCTGTATTATTATAGTGAGTATGGTGACGCCGTCGTATTTGAAAGAAAAACGTGAAATATCGTTTATTTTCGGAGGACGCGCGGCAATGAGTTTTCTTCAGACAATTTCGATTATAAATAAAACTCCGCCGAGCAATTATAAACACGTAAACGTCTCATTTCCTCAGTGTATTTTAAGTTATTTTTATACCGCGAGGGTAACGTCGACGAGGCGTTATATTAACCGCGAACGGGTAAAAATTTGGTTTCCAGCACGATATACCGGCGGCGTGACGTTCGCATTATATAAGTATATGTTGTGTTTTTTTCCCCGTTTACGTCTAAAGCTCTTCGTTTATTCCCGTGTCCTCGAGGTATAATTTACTACAATAAACCACAAACGAAAATGTAACACTATTAAAAAGTTTAAATACGTATTTTGATTGTTATTACTTTATGCGTTGAGTAAAAATTATGTCTGCGGAGGTAAGTATGGAAAAGTTTTTCGTATAAAACACGGAATACTGCGTATGTATATTAATTCTACTGAATATTGTATTTAATGACTCGAGAACGTTTAATCCGGAGCGATGCGCAGCCACGAGTCGACAAACTCTAACGATCGTTGGATGATGAGAAATGAGAGAAGAAGCGCACGGCAAAACGAAGGACATGCACGTCATAATCATAGACGGTGCTAAGGGGGAGGGCGCAATCGGCCAGCAAGACTCATTCTTATCACACTGCCATACTTACGCCCCTCCTCCAGTCACCAAATATTGTGTTATTCATTTTTATAACTCAATGTTTATTAGACTTAAAGTAGAACTAAAAGTTTAAAGCCGTTTTATTATTTTTTAAGCCCCATAATATCTATTGCTTTCTATTACAAAGTAGACGTAAGACTTCCATTATACGATAAGATAACTGTATTGTAGTGGACATTTGTGTTAATAGTTACATCAAACGTATAACCGTAAAAACCGTCAATAATTATAATCAGTAAATTCGTATTCGTTAATTAACGCTTATGATATAAAGTAAATATATAGATTATACAAATTTGAAATTATACAGATTTGACTATTAAAAATAACACATTTTGTCTTTCTAAATTGCACTTTTGAATAGTACTAAAAAACTAAACATTATTTTATCATACTATAGCACTCAGTCTATCTAGTATGTCCGAAAAGTTATACATCAATCTAATTATTTGCGCGTCAAATCAATATAATATCAAAATTCGTTTTTCTTTTTTAGTAATCCATAAAAAAAGAGCATGTACAGTTAAAATGATTGAAAATTCCTTATTAATTACTATCGAAAAATCCGAATTTAAATAAATTGATTCATCAAAATGTCACCGATATACGAAAGTGATATGGGATTCTTGGACCTTGGTATACGTTTTTTTCGTTTCATATGGCGGAACTTAACCTAACCTTCGGTACACGCTGTATAACATGTATGATTGGTATATGACGTGTAATAGCTGATGAACTATAATATATTATACTCGTATCCTGCAATTCGTATAAAAATATTATCGCAGCGACTGGTCGTACACTATTATCCTGACATAAGTGTTGAAAAATAAAGACAATATTCACATCGGTACATCGTGTACATTCTTGGTGTATATTTTGGCATGAAAAATAGAGAAGGAAACCCGTCAAAGAGCGTACGTGCGTGTTTTGCGGTCAGTCGAACTGCGGTAATGTTTACCAAACGATTTAGTAGACTAGGCACGTCGACCGCGCGTTTTTCGCCGTCCGTTAGACTAACGCTTATTGTGGCATTATTAAAGCGTCAATTGTAATTTATTATTATTTTAGTTAAATTCAAACATTAACTACAATAAAATAATCGAAAATACAAATTTAATATAATTAACAATGTTTTTCGTAAGTGATCTCGTTGTCGAAAATATATTACTAAACTATAATTCAATTTATTTAAACGTTAGGCTTTTAAATTTTCGAATAATCTTGAATTCAAATTAACTATTTAAAATGTTATAGAGAATATTATTGTTGAATATTTCGTCAATTTTAGTCAAAATATGCATATTTCCATTAATTGTCATTTGTATATTTTACATACCTATTTTAATTTTTCTAATTTATTAATTTTTCAATCTAAGTACTTTAAATAATATGAAAAATAAAACCCAATATTATTTAACGAAGGTATTTATTATTATCTTTGCAGTCAAATATCAATTTTATAATAACTGGGCGATGCGCATATCTATATCGTACTAATATTCCGAAATACAATTTTATTGTTGATAAGTTGATAAATAATCGAATTAATATATCCTACATCTATTAATTATTTATTTGTTAATAAATTTGTTGTAAACGACTGACATCTCACAGTAATTTTTAAATTTAATAAGGTATCAAAATGACAATTAGTAGGTATTCTAGCGATTTTAAAAATACTTTTTTTCCCATGTTGTACATTTGTTTTTGTGCATATTATTATCAAGTTAAATTTTTTTTTTTCGAAATGTTGAATTATCTTTTTGCATAATTATTTTTATTTTTGCATACTTAACATTATTATTCTTGCATAATATTAGTATGCATATTTTTTTCTTTTTTAGCTTCTATTACTTCCAAACCCTATTGAAAAGTTTCCAAAAATTACATTCAATTCAGTCTTAGACCAATATAAAATAATATAACCGTGAGTAAAATAATTGCTCTTTTTAAGAAGCATCTCAAAAAACACTTCTGCAATCGTTATATGTATTCAATAAATATCATAATCAAGAGATTTTAAGGTTATGCTTCTGAATAGTTGATTTTAAATTTATTGGAGAAAAATGTTTAACATAAAGTGAGACACCTGATCACTAAGTTGGTGTGTTTAGGATGTTTAGATATTTGTATATCAATCTTTGAATAGAAAATATTTAAACGGTTTAGATCTATGTGCATCTAAAGTAGCACACACGCTAATTGAGTTTATTATTTCAGTAATAAGAACTTTGTAAGGTAATTTTAGTGACAGATTGGTTTCTAATTCGAATCGTATGTTAAGATTTGTTCGTACATTGGTGCATCATAGGTATAAACGTGACTGTTTTAAATACAAACAGGTTTTATTTTTTATATAATATAATGCATATAAAAATAAATATGACTTTGAACAAAACAAAGCCGTGCGCATTTTAAGAAAAAAAAAAGGTAGGGGAGTAAAAAAGATTTATCGACCATCGTTGACGAAAATCCCTTTTCTATTCCTCTCGGAAGCGACGCGAAGTGGACTTAAATTCGCGATCCACGGTGTTAAATAACAGATTTATATAATAATATAAAATAACATCTACGACAAGAGCACCGTGCGCCCGTGAATTTATATATATATATATATATGTATACCGAGAGCGGTGTCTTTACTGTACGAATAAGTTTGTCATTAGGATTTGGGCACGACGATTTATTACAATAATATGCACACTCTAAAGTCTAAAGCATTTTCCTACTCATCGCATTCGTACGGTTACACGTATTCGATGCAATTTTACTATTTCTAAAGACGGAGTTCTATTTAATACCTGCACTGTTCACATACCTATATTGGTTAGAATCTGCGGTATAAGCAGTGTAAGTACGTGGGATTTTAACGTGTACAGTATACACAAAAGTCGTAGGTATATATTGTAGTTTTATTTTATAAATAATTTAAAATATAAAATATTATAATTCGAATTTGTTGTATAGTGGAGTACGTGAGTTGAAATAAATTCCAACAGGAAAACCGTTTTTTTGTTATATATATATGTATAGGTTAAGTTATCAATGATATATTATTCGAGATAAAAATAAACATATTTTATGTTATTATTAAAATATTTATAGTGATCTAAATAGAATCTGCTGGTTATTACTTATTATCAATAATCTTGAAATAAAATAATTTATACACGAGATAAAATAAACTAGCGATAACAAAAAAAAAAAATGATATACAATATCCACTGAGCCAATTTTAGAATATTGTTAATATGAGAATTGAATAAAAAAAACAAAAAAAATTCTATACATTTTAGTACCATCATATTATTTTGGTTTTAACATAATATAATTCACATTATATTTTTTTTTCTTGGTAACGTAAATTTTATTTAAAATTTTGTTTTAGCTAAACGAAAAAAATATATTCACTTCCAAAAGAATAACTTGATTTTTTAAAATACACATTTTCGTTTTAATCTTTCAATATTTATTAATTCATGTGTTACTTGTGTGGCATATCAGTTACAATAAATTAAATGATAATAATTGCATTTAATCAGAAATGTATTTATTATATCATTATATGGTAGGTACCTACCTATTTTTCTTCAACAGTTCAATATTTTCTAAAATCGAATATTCATATTATTTCCACGTATGTAACTGCTTTAAATATTGTCGGAATGATTGTTTATTTCAAAAAGTATAATCGTTGTTTTATTTTATTTTCATTAGTTTTGAAACAAGTATATCAAAGTGTGATTAGCAAAATTAAATGTATAAAATAGCGTTGGTATTTAAAATTTAAATATTGTTTATGTAAAATATATTTGATTAATAATTTATATTTTTACCGGTGTTTCTCGTTAAAAATTAATAAATAGAATAATGACAAATTCAACAAATATAATATTAAAATATTATTGCATTAATAAGTTATAATTTATTTTCATTTATTTGTGATAATTATTTACTTGAAATATGTCACATTTTTATAAATCTTGTCTGATTTGATTTTACTATTATTTAGTGTAACATAAAAATATAGGAATTTCACAAATGTACGCTTAAATACTTTGAATAACTAGACAGTTATAACTATCGCCATTGTCCTAACATTATTTTTAACATTATTTTTCCTAGCATTATTTTAGCTTTATCAATATATTGAATTTACACTGAAAACATTATAATTATATAACAGTTAATTATTTTAAACGATTGAAAAAATATGAATGTTCCTTAAGAAATATTGTCGTCAGAGTTTTCACATTAAATTATAATGGTGTCTGGAAAAATTGATTTATTCACATGTCTACTGGAAACAAATTAAAATAAAGTTTCCTGTTAAACTATGAAAATCGTCTTGTGCGCTTAAATATTGAATTTAACAAAGTAAAAAGAAATTAGTTTTTAGAATCCAAAATATATTAATTTTATTATATTGCTACATAAACTGATCTTAAAACATAATATACAATAGTGCTAAACGATGGATAGTAAATAACACAGATATACGTAACTTAAAAATTCAATATTTACATTATTTTTTTTATTGTTTTTTTTAACTATAGTAGTTTAAAGTTTAATAAAATGAGCCGTGCATATTTGAAATGGAATTATTGGTTTTTTATACGTCGTACCATTAAAGTCGCATAGTATTGTAAACTATATATTGTTTTTATAACCGTAAATAGAGTAAACGAGCGCATAGACAATACTAATAATATAGTACCTATTATTGTAAATAACACGATTTAAAATTGTTGAAATCACTACATCGCCGTGACGCGTTCGATCATAACGATATCGTATATTATGCTCTGTATGCGTTGCAGCTTTGAAACGATTTTCGTTTAATTCTTCGGGAATATCCGGCCGCCTCGCTTTATTACACAATACGGTAAAACCTCGATAAGACGGAATCGCTTGGGACCGTGCAATTTTTCCGTGTTAAACGGGGTTTCCGTTTTGACGGGGTTTAACAAAAAATGAAATTTGAAAAAAATCACCAAAGAAATTTGCCGTATTACCAGAGTTTCCGTTTTACCGAAGTCCCGTCTTATCGAGGTTTTACTGTATTATCGTTTCGTGTAAAACGCGTCCGCGACAGAGTCTTCGTTGATATACCACCCTAACCCCCCCCCCTCACCACCGAACCGATACGACCCGGAGGTTTTATTCGACAAATACTCGCCAATCGCGCCCAAGCGGCGGCGGTGGCGGCTGCGAGAGGTTACGTGTACTTACGCGTATAATATATTATCATCGCACTACCTATGTGCGCGGCCAAAAGTTTTCGGCGAGTTATGTGCATTAATTTCGTACGCGCGCGCGCGCTCTCCTCAACGCCGAGTAAAGTATAGTTTTAATTATCCGACCAGGCGTGGTGCACTAGAACGCGCGCGTAGGTTTATACCTATCTACCTGCCCTATACCTACCCAAATATGGTATATCGACGCGTTATAAAATAATATATAATATTATCGACCCGAACCGAACGAGAGCCAAATTTTCCACCGCCCGCGATCATACAACACAATATACGCAATATATATATTATGCGTGTGCATGAATAACGCCGTACACGTGATGATATTATATAATACCGTCCGTAGGCACACAGTTGTTAGTCTTGCGCGGCGGCGTTGGAAATGCGCACGGTAATCTCGTCGGTGCGCGAGAGCATTCGAATATCCTCCAGCTTTTCTGCTCGAGTGACGAAATTACTTTAAATTTACTCTATAAACTCCGATTTCGTCTACCCCTATGAATCATCGTAATGACGTCTGTGCGCGGTTGCCTGTTGCCGGATTGCATATAAACACACGTATATACGTAAGTATATATATATATGTATGTATATATTATATACGTTACCGTTTATATGATACCGTATATACCTATGCATGTACGATATATTATTATGATTACCGTTTTGACGACGACCGTCGCGCCATTCCTATTCGATTTCTAAGTCACACTTTTGATTTCGGCTCGTTGTATTATAACCGTATACGATTCCTCGATGGCACGGTTTTGTCTAAATCCGCCCTTTTCGTTTTTGTTTAATTACGGCTCTGACGATGATGCTCCACAAGTCGTCTCTTTGCTACTAGTTCCGGTCGCGTATTTCCGAAGGCTGATCGATTTGGGGCATAGTCGACCGAAATCGACGAAATTCCGTAGTATTCGTGTAGTTTTAATTTCCCTATTATACTGCTGTGGATATGATATTATTTTATTATCGCTCAAAATCGGCGAGTCTCTGTAACTTGTACAGTTTTGTATTTCATACGCCATTGCGGGAAATATTTATGAATTATACATTATATCACTACAGTCGCTAGCCACGTAAATGCATACTAATTAAAGTACAAGTTTTTTCTTATTATTAATAAATACACCCGATGATATGTTTCTATAAATTACTACATTATAACATAGCAAACTGCTATACACTAACGTAAGAAATAATACGAAAATCAAGACACCAATAGACACGTCATATACTGAAAACAAATAGAAATTCGATGGTATACATTTTTGAAATATTTTTTCTTACAACGTGGAAATTTGTAATTATTTTTTAGGCTTTTACATACTTATTGCTCACGAACATATTATCTTAAAATATAAATAACTAATATGCCTATAATAAAATTTTAAGGTATCTAGGTATTTTAACAAATTTAAACGAATAAGTGAAAAGCAATAGTGATTAAATTACTTAAATTTACTTAAATATAAATAATAATATACATACAATTATATTTTATAAATATTACTCACAATAGATTACCTATGTGAAACATAAAACTATACAAGTTACAGAGACTTGCCTATATTGGGCGATAACAATAATACTATGCCCTTAACAGTATATGGAACATTTCTGATTTACGGAATCTCATAAATTTTTGCCAATTATACGCAAAATCAGTTAGTCATCGGGAATCGGCGTTCCAGTTAAATAACGGGTCGTCTCTTTATAAATATATTATTTAATGTAGGTAACCACTAAACAGCTATCGATCTATTTTCGTTTGTAATAATATTCTTATATAAACGTCTCACCACTTCATATTTAATTCACTATCTAATATTTTAATTTAATTGCCTTTTGTTATCATGTATCATGTATCATGTTATCTTAAATTGTAACCTTTGCACCTTTGCATCCTATATTATAAATTAATTGTTGAACTGTAATAGTTATTTGCTAATGGTTTAAAAAAAAAAAAAAAAAAAAAAAAAAAACGGGTCGTCTCATCAAAAATAATGATTTATTTATTTTTCTAAATAATATTATAATACTTCATAATACTGTCGTGAGTCATGACACTCTTTTTTATTTTTATTACGTACACTTTTTAATTTAATTTAATTTTTTATTTATTTTTTTTTTAATCGGCAATATACACACCGAAAACAGTGGAAATCTTTATTTTAATTAAAATTTAAAAAAATAATAATAATAAAACATAATATAGCACTCACTACTCGTGCATATCATTATCGAGCCCCATCCAACTGAAATCGACCGGACTTCCAGATTTCAGAAAGGTCTCAATATATCGTTATACAATCGCGCACCGTATATGCTATATCGCCTGTATATATACATATAATGCGCGAGTGTTTGCTAATGCGTGTATATTTCACACGGTTTTCCGTTCTTCGATTATTCTCGCCATAAATCGCAACTTGGAGCCATTGTCGAACCATTGGCGGCCACCCCGAAATCAAGAAATATATCACACACATACACACATACGCACACCCACATACAAACGTAAGAAGTAGTAGAGGACGACGGAGACGATAATATATCTCTCACTGTCTGGGACGACGTCCGCTGCTACCGATAAACAATACCGACCTTATAAATATTTTTAAACGTTTGCATCGGTCATGTTTTTACATATACGAAGATCGATGTTCGTAGCGTCGGAAATCGATAAATCCGTCGGAGACGACGACGACGACGATCGCGTTTTGAACTGTGCCCGGGTATTACGGAGTATCAGATACGCGATTTTCAGACGAATGCTAGTGCTGCTGATGATAAAAAAAAAAAAAAATTAAAATTTTAATGTTTTATTTTTCAAAGATTTGGTAATTAATGTATTTTGTACTTTTTCCCTCATTAAAAATTAAAATTAAATACACTACAATGGAACAATACAATAATATAAACACAATGCAAACCACTGCAAACGTCTTATTCGTTGTTAGATTGAATGCAAACCCATATCCTGAATAAATAAATATCATACAAAAAAAGTAAACATATTTTAAGTCATAAGTAAGTATTTAATGAATGGCTTACAATATGTTATTACGTTCATCAGTTAAATATTTGACCTCCAGTACAGCAGTATTGAGTGTACTTTTTGTGTAATCTTCGCGGTGCTATTGTACGATATTGTATTGTGTAGGCTTTTCAATACTTAGGAAAATGTTTAATCAAATTTATAAGTAATAATTATTGACTTTTAACATATTTAAACTATTCAAAAGTTTTGTATTTTTTCATTGACTAATTTATTTTTATGTACAATAAATATTAATTAATATAATATGCACGTCTTATCAAATTAGAACGAAAATGACATAAGATTCACATAAATTGATAAAATATCCATTTATATTACAATACCTATATACTAAAATAACAATTTCATTATAATAAATTATCTGGATATTTGAGTTCAATTATTGAGCTTTTTTTGTGAGGTTTTCAGTTTTTAAAATTGTCTATATTTGACGCGTTTATTTTGTAAAAAAAAAAAATATGAAAATATAATTTAGTGGAGAAAGTATTTTACAAAAATAATAATAATAATAATAATAATAAAAGTATCAAATTAGGTATTTGCCATAATATTAAACGTAGTTTCATAAGATTAATTCTGGAAAGTTAATACTTATGTCATAATCTTATTAAACTGTAGGTATATTATTATAATACTTCATTGCCCAATTTTTGTTGCTATATTATTA
Organism: Rhopalosiphum padi; assembly: GCF_020882245.1. Taxonomy (NCBI): domain Eukaryota; kingdom Metazoa; phylum Arthropoda; class Insecta; order Hemiptera; family Aphididae; genus Rhopalosiphum; species Rhopalosiphum padi. Next base: position 88,538,148 of record NC_083597.1, read on the forward strand.
TTACATTTCCCCGAATTAATTTAATTTTTTTTGCAAATAGTAAGACTAGAATAAGTATGAGTTATCCGTCTTACAACAAATATAGCGTAGAATCAAGTTTGGTACTTAAAATAAAAATTGGTTTAGTATTAATGGCTCATATTTATGACTTTAAAATCTTTTGGAGTAGAAGACTCGTGACTCGTAATTTACTCATGATATATTTCATAGTTATTATAATATATATTTATATTTATATATAACTATTTTGATGAATAAATCACTTTTATATTTTCATATTAAAATAACTAGATTTGTTTTACGATTTTATAGCACCTAATCATTAAGCTAAGGAGTAAGGATATTTAACTATAATATAAACACACACACACACACACACACACACGCACATAAATATATTAATCTATAATTTAAATTTGAATTTTGGTTAAACATATACAATTTTTAGGATGTGCGTTCATAAAAATGTAAATTGTTTTTTATTTTATTTTTATAATACATTTTTTTTTTTAACACACACGGTTATCGTATAAATTACAGACAATAAAACAAAATGCTCAATCTTGGAGTCTATTTAACAGTCAAAACCTTTTCATCGAACACAGACAAACGGAAACTCCCAGGGTGAAATACAATATTTCTATGTTCTTCCACCAATGTCTAGAACAAAACGATACAGCTAACAAACAATAGCTAAGATCAATATAAATAATGTATTGTAATAAAAAATATAACCTACACAAACAACGTTGACAACTATAAATAACATATCGTTCACGTAGTATTATTATTAATATTGTCTGTCATTGGCCAACTTATCACTTTCCATGGTTTATTTTTAGTAAAAAAAAAAAAAATATGATTCATTTTAGTTTTATAATCATTATTTAATAATTATAATTACTCCCAAGAAAATTAAACAATATTTATATTGCAGTAACACTTGGTAATACGAAAAAAGAGAAATTTTAAGTATCCTAAGTGGTAAAAAAAATATTGTATATAATGTTTTATAGTAAAAAATATCTTAAGCTTAAAAAATTGTTTGCATATTTATATAGATAAAGTAAAATAACTGTCCATTTTTAAATTAAAATACTATGAAAACTCCATTAACGCTACAAAGGAAAAAAATTAAAATCTAAATAAATGTGTTGACTGTTCAGTGTACAGTAATTAAAATGTTACTGTATGTGTGGAAAACTGTAGTAATTGAAAAAATAAATTTATAATAACAACGAAACTCACAACTTAAAATCTAACCAACACAATTTTTACAAGTAATACGTTTAATATTTCAGATATAATAATGGGAGTGTTCATATTATAATTTACAACGACAGTATTGTATGTAATATAATTTATTTTACGTTCCAAATCTAATATTCATATATAGTTTATGATGGTCGTGATATTGAAACTTCGTAAAGTCTATGTACACATAATATATATTATGTGTATTATTAACTTCTAAATATAATTAATTAAATTGACTTATTATGTAATCTGAAATTTGTAAAAATGTGAATATTAATTTATTATATCAAAATTTGATTGTGATAATAGCACGCATAACATTTAGGGGATATGCAATTGTTTTAAACTGTATTTTAATAAGAAAAAGCTTATTTCATTTTTGAAGTTATTGTAAGGATATTGATGAAAGCCATTAAGTCTCAATATGCCTATCTGTTAAAAATTATATGTATAAAATAGCTAACTAACTTGTACAATGTACGTAGTCCGTATAAATCTTTATTGAATAAAAATTATCTTGTAAAAATATAAGATAATATTATATTTTACAACTAAAATAAATTGCGCTTACTTATAATTTAATTCTTATTCAATAACTTAAAACTTGATAAAATAAATTGCCGAGAAACATAGGTATTTTTTGATTAAATGTAATCCACTGAGATCCGAGTTTAAGGTTTAAAACTTGTTTAATTAAAGTATATATGTTATGTACTTATAAATTTCCTAACTTTTAAAAATTAGAATTAAAACTCCTAAAGTAATTTTTAAACAAATTGAATTTATTGAGCCGTGGATTTATATACCCATAACCAGATTAAATAACCTCAACCAAATGGTGTAATATCAGACATCGTAAATATAGTAGTTATTTATTTAATAAAAAATAATAATAGTTTTTCTATTATTCTGAAATTACTGAAACGGTTTGTATTTATTATTTATACGATGTTTACATAAAAAAGAAAAAAAAATGGGTTTATTAAACTACTCTATTTTATTCTTGAACTCGTGCAGTATAAAAAGTTAAAACTTTTTAAACCAAAATATTTTAGTTTCTGAGTGATGAATGTTTTCGTTTTACAATGATGTGTGCTTGTTTTTTTCTGTCATTGCGTTTTGGAGAAAAAAAAATGGTCCTACATTCAATTTTAAGGTTGGTTACTGGGTTCTGGTAACAAAATAAGATCTAGTTGGTACTTTTGTCATGGGCGGATAGGAAATTCTAAGTATATTTCATAAAAAAATAAAAACAGGAAAAACTAAAAACAATTTCCGTGAAAATGAGTGTTATAATAGTGATAACAATTAAAACGTTGTCTCTCTCTCTCTCTCTCTGATACGGTGTAATAGTGACAGATTAATACCTAATGGGGGAACATGAGAGGGTTTAGATTAAACGAGACACTTAGTTTTATCGAATACAATGTAACGTATACTAAAAATGTTGATATAATATATTTTATTTTACCGATGACCTGGTAGAAATACACGGAACAAGCGATAAATAATTAAAATATAGTCTATAAATCGGAACTCTGATTATAAAGAATATCAATGCAAGTTGAAACATGTGTCTAGCCGTTTAGGATATACATATATATATATATATATATGATAATAGTAAAACATAAATACTGTAATAGTGTTTCACTCAAGCAAAATAATGTTCCTCATAATATAAATTGATACTCCAGGAATTAAATAAAATATTTAAAATATTTTATTTTTGGTTGTCATTTCTAATGGTTTTTAGGAACTATATACTAACAGAGAAAATATTATATTTTATCTTATTAACGTGTATTTTGGTATAATATGTTTGAATGTCATGAATTGTATTCATCGTATGCGTGCATTATACATAATTTAATATATTTAATTTACGAATATGGATCCGTAATACTTTATCTCATATGCATTTACAGAACTACTGTATTCGATTCCCAAGACAAATATACATTTCAATATTTTCGACTCTGATGTGCGTAAAGAATATTAAATAGTTACAAGGTACCTACTCGAATTATTGTTGTACACGGGTCGTGTTTTATGGTAATTTAATAAGTTCGATTTTTTACAGTTGCATTTCACCAGTTTGTATCAAATTAAATATTCCTGGTGGTAAACAAGGTAAATAAATAATGGAAAAAAAAATTAAATGCATTATTACATCTTAAGGATACGGTTTTTTCTTCTTCTTAAATAGCGTTTTTCAGTTCATCGTGTGAATAATAAAATGTTTGGTACAACGTACATATTAATGAACAAAATAAACTCAGCATATATTATACATAAACATGCGTTCACTTAAACATTTTCAAAAGCTTTTATTGAAATTATTCATATACTCATTTATTTACTAACATAAATAATAATAACACATGTTGTCAATTTTTTTCAAGTGTCAGTTTCTATTTATAAAAAGTGTTTTGAATTTCAACAGCTAACTGAATTAATACAATTGAAACGCTCACGTTGAATAGATAAATTAAGCTATAAATATTTTAAAATTGACACTCCCCATGCCTGTTTAAAATTATTGCAATTTAATATAATATGCGATACATATTTTACTTTTCACCACTGCTGAAATGAATATAATATGTATAATATTTTTTTATTTTTTAGGAATTTTGATTTCTCAGTAAACAAAACATTTTATGTAAACCTCGCGATTATATATTTAGATATCCCGGTTAACTAAAAAAATATGATAGAAGTCTCGTCGCTCAAATGCACATAATATTCGACATACCTATTTGTTTCAACGTTTAGGGAAAATGCCATCGTATATTCCATTACGAAAAGGCAATCGCAACATTAAAAACTGTGACTAATGGAAATTAGAGATTTTTCCATTTCATTCCACTACGACGCGTTAAAATTGTTTCTAATTATTGTCTATTTTGACGTCTGTGCTCTTTAATATTAAAATATAAATTGTTCCTACTTCCTGTTAAGTTTCTGAAAGTTCTCTACCACTTCGGTCATATATAATTATAATAATAATAATAATAATAATAATAATAATAATATAGGTACATATACGCCGATGACATGAAACAATGGGCGTTTACTCTCGTCTCAATTTTATCGAAAGCCTCTGAACAGCGTCATTAGCTTTCAATACGACTTCTCGAGTTAGCATCTAACGGCGCGGCGTCCCGTCAAATAGTAATAATTAGAACCCGAAATCGAATTGTAGCAGTGTATAATAGTGGTGTGTTACAATATTATTATATGCGTACCGATATCGGTACCGTATCTTATCTACAAGCGTCGTCATTATATCCATAACATTGTAATAATAATAATAATAATAATAATAATAATGCCGATCGAACATTAGCGCGACGTACAGATAATACTTAAAACTTAAATAAATAATAATATACATACACGCCAATTGGTTTATTATTATTATTATCAGGCACGTATACAAAAAAAAAATTGGGGGGGGGGTCTACAAAATTTACCAATACAAATTTTGCCGCAACATAATAAAACGATTTTTCCTCGTTAATCGAAAATATTTCGTGGTGGGGGGTTGACCCCCCCCCCCCTGTATACGTGCCTGATTATTATTATATAATGCGACGACATAGCCTTATTTCTAATATATTATGATTTCGATGGCTATCAGAAAACAACGCTTCGTCATGACTATAATAATGATATTGTGCAGTAACACGCGCGTATCGCAGTACAAACGGAGTACGGCGGAGACAGACGTCGTACAATTTTAATCAAATCTCTTTTTAATTTAAAATCAAATAATGCCCGAGTTTTTCCCCCCCCCCCCCCCGAATACGCACTCTATTTCACTACCCCGACCTGCACACGTATTAAGTCAATTCGTTAAGCCGGCAGATGGAATTATGTGATGTAAAATGTTGTTGCAACGGTTCGTTTAAAACAAAACGGGGTTTAAATTTGACGACTTACTAAGCATTTTCTGCTAGCGAATATCGCATAGCCGGGGAAACACGATCAAAATTATTTTGTATACCGAACTTCAAAGGCGTTTATTATGCCTTTACTGCCAGCGTTTTAAACAGATTTTTTACATTGATAACGTATCGCAATATTTTTAGTGAAAAAAATATTTCCGTTAAGTTCATTAGAAATCATCCTTAATATAATATTCAAACAACTAACCTGCGTAAAATACGTTTCTTCATGAATGCTGTAACGTCTGTTGGTGTACTTTTTTTAATTTTGTTTATATTTTTTTAACTTTTAATAATAATATGTTCTTTAATTAGTATTTAATAAAATTCCGATTATAAATTGTATTTTAAGATTTTTATTTTTTAGTATACAAGCAGTTGCCAATATCCAATTAATATAAACATACATAAAGAAAGGGTATTTTATTATTAAAAATGTTTTGCACTTAATTTAGTTGCAAATACTTACCTTTATAATAATTGACTATATTCGTGTATTTTATTAACTTTTATAGTACTGTTCTATGAAGAATACACGTTTCTTAAACTTTTCGAAAATATTCATATTACTTGTAAATTTAATATTTTATAAGTGGAACAGTCTATGGTTAAGAGAGAAAACATTACAGAACTTTTTATCAGGACAATAGACATATAAAATCGGTATAGGCAGTAAGTCTTAACGTTTGTCTAATATCGAAGGTACCTAATAATAATATATGACATTATAAGTTATTATCTATGTTATCATTTATAAACTAATAAACAAGTACTTAATTAAATATTTTGACAAGTTTAAATCATAATGAACAAAAAGAAAAATTTATGAAATATCTGTTTTCAAAAGTAATTTGTCATAAAACTTTACCAATTACGAAGATGCATTTTCAAATATATACAAATACTAGCTAACATTTAAATAATAAATTATGTTATGATTATTTATTCTTGAAATACATTAGTATGGGCCCTTTCAGAAGTTTACTTTGGGTAATTTTAGTTCTATATATGATCTGAAATATGTCCATTCGTTGTTTTTCTTATTAAAATAATTATTATAATTAACATCTAATCAACATATTAGTATTATTTTAAATCACAAACATTTTTTTTAAAGACTATCATGATGACACCTATACAATTAAAATTTAGTAAAATTACAGTTAAAATAATCTCTTAATTTATCGTTGACCATGAGCAATCACATTATTTATTTGGTAGGTAAGTAATAAATTATTACGATAAGAATCTTTTGAAATTTTTACAATCTACTACGATTTTTGTTATTGGCATTTAAGTATAAAATACTTTTTTAAGCGTATTTTATTTCATAAGAATATAATAACAAAAAAAGTTGTTATGATATGCATAAATCATTTATTTATCTTTATTCTTTACAATCTGCACCCTTTTTTATGCTTTCAGATTGCGCCGGCTGTAAATCATTGCAGTTAATTTAGAGGCGTATGCAAAAAAAAAAAAAATAATAAAAAATACGTGATTGGATTATGAAACATGGTTTTTCTTTTATTAACGAATACTATTAGAATTTTACATTTTACCCCAAACTTGTTGTTTTAGAAAGATAAATGTAAATTTAATGCAATTTGGCAAACATAATATATAATGTACTTACATCCACACATTTTATCAGAGACATTTGTAATGTAATATTGTTATAGAACAAATAGAAACAAAAAATGTTATAAAATCATATTTTTTGTCATTTAAATACAACGTAACGTATGAAATTAAATATGATGCATATGTCTATATTGTTGGACAGTTACATAGTATAACAATATAAATAATATATACTTTCAGTTTTATTAAATGCCAAGTTAACATAGATCATAATTTCAACATAAAAATATAATTGGTAATATTTTTTTTTAGTGTTTTTTTGCTCGTTATGTGATACCAATTATTATAAATACGATATTTTATTTAAAACCAAAATGTGTAATACGTAAGATCATTAAGAAAATATTTTTAAGCATTTAAGTTAATAAAAATATTCCTATTTCAAGAAATATTGAAATATGTATATAATATGCTAATTTGTTTGATCCAAATATTACTTATGGAGTTGTTCTAGTAAAGTATAAAATATTTAAAATATATTATATTATAAATCATAAATTCATAAATACATTGTTTTATCGAAAACCACATTGCAGCTATCTTCCGAACAAAAAAGTATACATAGGTTAAATAAATTGCAAAAAATGCAATTAAAATGTATTAATAATTACCATGTTATATTTTAAAAATATCAAATGGTAATTATACTTTACAATTGAATTTATAATTTAAAAAGATTTATTTCACTAATAAAAACGTTAATTTTTGTACATACATTATAGCTGAAATTAATTTATATATCATAACTTTTGTATAAACTTGTTTTATATTTTTATTTTATAACATAAATAAACAACATTTGTTTTGTGGATAATTTTTAATCAGAGAACTTCATTAAGGTACATTTTAACGTTGGGTTCTATTACCAGACAGCTTCCCTTCTCGTGTAATTGATGTTTATTTCTTTTCTATTTTCAAATTTCCTTATTATGCTTTGTAGTATAGATTCTCAATATTCTTTTAATAAAAACAAAAAAATATAAGCTAAATATATTTATATATTCGTGCGAATTCATCAAATAATCCGTTTTCCATGTTATTTTTATTAAAATCACCTATTACAAATAATTTCAAAATATTTTTGATGTTACTTAAAATATTCTTGAGTATTAATTATATGCTAATGAATAATGATGTAATGTTTCATTCACTAAAATAAGTACTTAAATTGCATTTTTAATGTAATTAATGCAAAATTTACTAGTTAGTACTTAATATTAGATTTTTTTTTAAGGCTGATGATATTTTGTATAACGTACGACATTTTATGTGCAGTTAGTGTGTGACATAATTATAACACAATGGAGGATGGTAACGATTCTTCTATAGGTTGCCTAATATTTTCATTACTAAAATTGTCTAAAATATTCGTTATTACTTTTTTTTCTTAAAAATTGGTTTGGATGATCTACTATTTTCCATTTACTTAGGCTATTATTTGTTCATCAGTTTTTCTCAGTTCTAGTTTGTCATTTTGATTCTCTTCCGTAATTACATTTCTATAACGAATAGTTTATTAATTCTCTTTTTTTCTATAGATCACGCTTCACATCATTACCTAGGTCAGCATACTCAATATAAATGTTATTGAAAAAGTCGATCTTATTTGTTAATTGTGAGTTTTTGATTACAATTTATGTTTTTTCTTTTTAGGAATGTTTGTTTTACAAACACTATTATTCGCTTGACAAATACTTGTGTATCTGTTTGTAATTTGACTATCAAAGTATTAGAGAACTTTGACTTGATCTATACAGTACAACTCATTTTAAAATAATTTAAATTGATTCTCGACGTAGTGAGTCTTGTTTGTAACTATCAATTTATTATTTTAGAAGACGTTGATACTTGAGCACATTCGATTAAAGCTAATTTTATCAAGCTCCCCAATATGTAGTTTAAATCTAAAGATCTTAAATTTTAAATTTTAATATAATTAAGGAAAATGTTTAAAATAATATCTTAATCCTTAGATCACTGAATATGACTTAAACTGCTAAACCTGTATAAAAATACATTGTCAGCAATAATTTTGTTTTTACGAAATCCCTGTATTTGATGATGTTGTAATTTGTAATATACGAAAATTGCAATTTTATACTATAGTAATTTTACCAATATATTCAGTTATTCAGTGTATATTTATAACATAATTATAGTTTATATCATAAATCTTATAGAATAATATAAAATCCATTTATTGAAGTATTTTGTAGTTTCTGACATTTAATTACCTATATTAGTAACAATGGTCTTAAATGTTTCATTTCATGAATGTGAGCCAACGTAAACGTGCCAGTGAAAGTCGTTAATTTTATTATAGAATTGAATTTGAAACATATATATTTTAATCAACTAAGTTGAAAATAGTTCTCTTAATTTTGCAAATTATATTCCTTAAAACTTTTCGATTCTACACATTGTGGTATCGCGAGTATTCTCAAAAACTTCGGTTGAAACTTTCGGAACACTATATACGGTAAACCTTTATTATTAAATACTCGGATTCCATCTTCATAATGATAATAGAATCAAAAATCAGTTGTGAAATAAATCAAATTATTCAGCTGAAGTAGATTCCAACTTAATGCATATACGTTTAATGATGATGTTTTAAATGCGTATTTTTACTGTATCAACAAAATTTTCGGTACTAAAAATGATTTTGTTTTGTAAGTTCATTAAAACTATTATACTGTCTTGGAATATGCTGTTGTTCGAGATGAAATCACGTGGCACGGAGTATTATTTTATTACGAGTGCGCGCGTATGCTGTCGTTTAAAAATAAAATAAGTTTATAGCGAGTTCACCGCTGACCATCTATTTAAGGCCGAACAAGTCAGAGAGATAACGATGATACGAATCGGTTTATCGCGTACGTCTGGAAATCGTATAAAAAAAAAATCTTAGTAACACCACCGCAGGGCGCTCGCCGATAAACCCGTCACCCTGTATATACAATACGCTCGCACGCATAACACGCACGCGAGGTCAATAATGTTTAAACGCTTACATATCCCCCCCCGCCCACAGCCGGGTTTTTCGGGCGTATCTGCGTATTAGCAATATGCGGAAAGAATCGAATCGGGCCGGGGCGGAGTAAAGCGAGAGCGTTAAACACGGATTTGATTCGAGAACTTTTGGCTCCAATTGCCGTACGAAACTGCAGAGGTGATGAGCCTCTAGGGGTGTATAACAGTTTCGACTGCGTTCCGGATTCGCTCGCTTAAGACGTATATTATATATACCTCTATGGATGAAACGGGTGTATTTTCCGCGCGAGGATTCTCGTTTCTCTTCTCTTCTCTTCTCTTTTTTTTCTCTTTTTTTTTTTTTGCTGTCACTGCGTTATATATATATAGACCCGCGGGCCCGAGGTAAAATCGAAAATAATATTCCATGCTATTATTATTAGGTGTAGTTTTCACTCTGATCCCGCATTGTTACGCAAATTTACGTTTTCGCGGGTTTCGTGAATAATTTAAGTCCTATGAAAATTACTAAACTCCTACGCGCAAGTTGTTATAATACCGCGGCGATTTTATACGGCCCGCTATATACTTATGCATATATTTATGCGTATATATATATATATTTACCTGGCGATATATTTTATGCGTACCATCGTATATCGAGCGTTCGAGCCATGGGGTAATATTGAAATTATATTTGCGATATTCGTGAATATATAATACTAATAAGATACCGAAATTATAATAATGAAAATCGACGAGCGAAATTGTGACGACATCTCAGTGTACGATTATATCGCACGTCATCGACGATGATAATAATATTATTATATACTGTCAATAAACATGTGCTGCTCATGTATATTTTATTTGCGATTATTTGCCCTTATTCGTTGACGCCTGCAGTTGTGCGTTTAAATATATATAATATTAATATTGTTAAATATATAATTTCATAGTCAATAATATATATAATATTATACACACTGCAAAAAATATATTGTGTAATACGCACACCGAAGATCACTTGCGAGATCAATAAATAAAATATATTAACACTGCACTAGTATAATAATAGCACACACACTCTTCGACGAGTTTTAACGTCCTTTGCGTAATGACTGTAGTGCGAAAAATAGTCGTAAAAAATGGGCGAAAATCGCAATTAAAAATATAGTGGTAATTAAGTGCAGCTGGAATACAATCGTTAGCGATGTATTATTACAGTCGCTTTTAATTCGAATGGCTAAGTCTCGTACTAATGTGTCATCTAAAATGTTATTTCCGTTTTTACGAGTCCGACTCGTCTTTCGATTTTAATTTCACGATTTCATAATACGCCTATAATATTATAATAGTTGTAGTAACCGTAACGCAATATCGCCACCATATCGCACACGCGTAGTATTCTATATAGCGATGCAAAACGATAACTTAAGCACAGCACTATCCTTATAATATTTTTATAAACGTTTCGAAATGTGTTTGGCAACATGGAAAATTTAATATTTGAATTACAAACATAATATAATATCATACTAAACATTATATATATATATATGTATGTTTTTACGAAAATACACCATATAGCAACACGTATATATAATACTATTAAGACTCTTATATTCTACTCGGTGATTATTATTTGATTACCGCCGCAACGGTATGAAATAAGTCGTTATACCATTCGGTCACTTATTGTTAATATTACGCGGCATTTTCCTCTTCACGCCGATCGTTGACGACGACCTGCACATTGACTAACTCGATACACCAAAAACAACCATATTTTCTTCGCCGCCATCGGTGATCGCCGTGAGTCACGTAGTTAGTTAGGTTTGTGAAACAATACATTAAACACCTTCAATCCTACGGGTTACATATTATTATAAAATATTATTTCGGAGTTATTATTACGATGCATAACGTCAGAGGAAAACTAAGGAATTATAAAATGTCCATTCAAAATGTGTTGGTGATAATTATTTATACTACATTTTATGTTTGCCGATTTTCTATTCCAGACAAAGCCAAAATTCACTTCCACCAACATCCCGTCAATTAGCCATTATATAACATAATATAATAAATTATATTTTTATTACGTCGTATTATACTATTACATAGCGACATATCCCTTGTGATGTTGAACTAAATAATATGCTTGGTTTGAGCTAATCGGCAAGAATTTATAAATTCGGAATCGACACTTGATATATATTCTGCCTGCATTCGTAATAATAACTACGATAATATTATTATATGTTTTCCAAATATTTAAATAGTAAATTTTTTACAACTAACCAATAACAATATAATATACTATATATTATGGATAAGACACGTGATGTACTACACGAGAGAGTTTGTCTGGAAAATAAATAAAACCATATGCATATATATATATATATAATATACAATAATAATAGTATATAATATCATAAAAAATATGAGATGTTTAAAAAAACATAAACGAAGAAAGTATATATTTTATCGTAATACATTAACCATTGATACGTTATATAACTAAATAACTACAACAATAGTAATTCGTTTCGGGCTATTCGACTCGAATATACATATAGTGAAAACGCGTTCAAAAAAATCGCATCGCACAATATATACGTATAGGTTTTTGCCCGGCCGCGTGCTTTTTATTGCGACCATATTAGCACCGCGTACCATCGTCTTGTACGTCGCACTACCGCGCGTCGAACCGATACGAACCGTTTCTCATATCCAACACCATAAAATATAGTACGTACCTATACACTTCACTTTTATTCGCGTATTTACTTATTTCTATCTCTATTTTTCCTGCATATCTTTCTTCTACCCGACGACGACGGTTTCAAACGTTATTATCGTCGGCTAATAACCGCATAATAATAGTTCGTCATCGGTCGACTCAATACCGCCTATGAGCGGACACGACAAGTAAATCATAATAATAATAATTATATATAGACAGTTCACAAAATAATCGACGACCGAGCGAAGCTGTGGCAATCGGTAAAACATATAAAGTATAAAATTAGTTTTTCTTCTACGCGCCCAATATACCGACGATTTAAATAGTTTTGTAGGAGCATAATAAATAGGGCTCGGATTTCAATGCATTTGCATCTTTTTTTTGGGATATCTTATGCGATGCTTTCTAAGCTACAAATATGTTTCAAGTACTTCGCAATCTAACCACAATAATTTTTTGGGGCAGTTTTTTTGCTTTTTTTGCATTTTTAGCGTATTTCATCATTTTTGGGGCATTTTTTTACGGTTTTAATGCATTTTTAATTTTTTAGGACATTTTTGACCTATTTGTCATATTATGACTAAAAAAATTGACCTCATTGAAATATAAGTACTACAGAGTAGTATAGTACTACGTAATAAAAATTATTTTCATTTTGAACTATTTGAACTAATTTAACATCAGGTTTTCCGGTTTTTACAATCTTTATGTCACACCATCCAATTAGCCGATATTATTGCACACAACTAAACTTTTATCGGATTATTTTCTTATCAAGTGATAATATTATATCGGTAATTTAATTTTAAATTTAAATTTTTTTTTATATAAAGTCATTTTTTGATACTTTTAGGAAATTTTTTAGAGTTTTTAGGTCATTAATCGCATTTTTTGAAAGGGCATTTTTTTGATATTTTTAGGGCATTTAAATCCGAGCCCTAATAATAATGTTGTACTTGAAACGTTATTATTTATTTGCTGCAATAATTGTCTACATTAATTTGTGAACTTCTCCGAATAGACGCAACAAGACGTTTGTCTCCAAACATCATATTTTCTTTTAAATATTTAGTATTCATATTCAAAAACAATATCTGTTCTAACTGAATATTTAATTTATTAAAATGTTTGAAATATTAGATAAAATTATATTAAACTGTTTATAATTATCCAATATTCATCCGATAGCTTTTCACGATTTAACATTTATTTTTATTTTTTTGGGTGATAGGCTACAACTATATACAATTGACACCATATCAATGATAATAATAAGTTCAATATGTATACAGTTAATAATTAGAAAAAAAAAAACGTGATTTAAATTAATTAATTATTTAAAAAAAAAGTATTTCAGAAACAATAAGTTATTGAAGTATAATACTACGGTATCTTCGGACTTTGTATTATTAATTAAAATGTCCGTGGTTTGTGCGAGGCGTAACGACAATGGGCCTATTCAAATGTGATCGGTTTTGTCGGGCGTATAAAAAAGTCCAACGTAAGAATACTTCACCCGTCCAATTTTCTCGCTAGCAAAATCCTAAGTCGTCTAATCGGGAACCTCTAGCAGCCGTGTAAGTATATAACACGACATTACGTGGGTCGGTATATAATATACACACTCTTATCCGTACTTCCGAATAGAATATCTTAATGCACTAAGTTTTCCGGCCACTTGTAGCGGTAGTTAAGGTAAATTATTGTTTTCGCTGTGTGCGCCACAGCCGACTTCTTGGTTCAGAGTTTCTACACTTATGAAATTGCTTGCTACGACGTTAAATATTATTTCCGCACTCGCTCACACCGCGATTTTGATCACAGAACAATGGAGTGCTTCATATTATTATATGATATAAAAATATGAGTAATTCCGAATTCGTAATAATATTATAATAGTTATTTGGTTCATACTGTGGGTCGTGTTGTGAATTTTGTCATTGCAATTTATAATATTAATAGAAAATTAATATAATACAATAATAAATATAATTTAAACATTTTAATAACAGTAATCTTATTAAAAATCAGTAGTCACACCTGCACAGAACATATTTTCGTGACGGTATATAAAATAATAATTTAAAGATAAATTAGTTTTTGAAATGGAAAATACAAATAACTGTAGAATAATAATAATAATAATAATGCGTAATGAAATAATAGGGTGAAACCTATTCTAAATTCATGAATAATTGTGACTTAATTTAAATTTTATTTTGATTTATTTTTTATCATTACGAATTAAATTATTACTGTTCTTTAATACTTTCTCTGTACACAATTTATATTTGACGATTATTTTTGTGTTTTTTCCGATATCGTTAAAAAATGTTGTCTTTTGATTCTAAATACTTTGAATGTTTGACATAAATAAACCAGATTTAAACTGAAAATTATAATTGAAATATTGTTCCATAATTAAATGTTTAATAAAATTAATAAATGATTTTCATTACATAAATTATATACGATTACGTAATAGTTGAAAAAAAAAGAGAGAAGTATTTAAAGGCACTCAAATAACTTATTAATATAGCAGTATGGAAATTGTGTAAATGTGAAAATTACAATATTATTGTATTGTAATAGGCAATTTAATACAAACGTAATAACAACGTCAAAATGTAAATAGGTAATACGTTTGAATTCAAGATAATGCATTTTAGTTGGGCCACGTTGTATTTCTATATAACAATGCTAAACAACTAAAAGTTGATTAAGCGCTGACCAATCAGAAGGTATTGAGTTGACTTTCATTTATTGACGTCTTCCGTTTGGTAACGGTTTAATGCAAGAACAATAGTTAACATTTTACCGCAGGTGGAGAGATCGGTGAATGACATCGTTCGTGACCAAAATCCGAACGTAACACATGCACGCGGTGTATGCACAATTAATCCGCTGATTAGTTGATTAAAGTATTTCGGAATTTATTAAAAATATATATATTTTAATATTTACAAAAAAAGTAAGCAGCAAGTGGATATCGTTCTGCTGTACGTTAAGGTGCCAGTGGGTTAGCATTAGGTGTGGGTTAAGTTTTAATTTGATAATATGTCATTGCATAAAAAAAAAACCGATTCTGAGTAGGGACAGACTTATAAAGTAAATTCCGTTACATACTTGCCTCCTACAATCTGTCTAATTTGCCATTTTACTTTTTCTTATTTATATCAATTGTTATATTCTGCAATAAAAACGTTTTAAAAAAAAATAGTGTTATGGTAGGTTGATATTATTTGTTCCGAAAATATTGCATTTACAATATTATCAGTATTTATTTATAATAATAATATATGTTTAAACCACAATATATTATATAATCTATCAACTTATGTATATGAATCAAAACTTAATAATATATCCTGTAAATAGTAAAAATAGATTCATAATATATAAATAGATAATATCTAAAAATATATCAAAAATATAATTGCAAATATGCAAATATGAACATGTGGGATCTTGCATTAGATTTTCAAAAATTTGACCCATCAAAGATTTTTTATCGATATTTATAAAAAAAAAAAAAGTTTTAAATTAATATAAACATTTACCATTTTACGAAAAAAAATTGTAAATTGCAATTATTTAAGTATTTACAATTATTATTTTTTTTTAATAAAACAAAATATCATGGTTCAAAGATAAAAAAATGTCCAATTAAATATTCACCAATGTCGTAAACATATGAACTTTATAAACGTTCATCTAAAAATATACACACATACATTATTGTATAATTAGAACATTCATCGCTCCGCTTTTAAATATAAATTAAATAATTTCGGTTTAATTAACATATTTGGTTGAAATTCTGTTGCTTTGAGGCAGTTTGAGCCAAACAATAATTAATAATAAATGAAACACATGTACCGTTTAGTTATTAGTAGTTATTTTGTTATTATATATATATATATATTAACAGTATCAAAACAATGACTATTATTATAACAACTATTTAGTATATATTGATAATATCTATCTATAATATATATATTTTTTTTATTTCCGGTCGGTATCTTTATTTTCAAACTTTATGGCGAACTATAAACTATATTAGTTAATCGCCACTTCGTCGTTAAGCTACTGACAACTACTTATTAGAACTACTAAATCCGCATAAAGCTACTTAACTCGGAGTAAAATCGTGAAGTATTTGATTCCGATCGATCAATAATAATAATAATAATAATAATAATATGTTCTATACAACGTGTGTACGGTACATTGTAAGCAGTATAATACCTGAACCGTGTCTGTGTGTGCGTGTGCGTGTGTGCGTGTGTATTTATGCGCATATAATTCATAAAATACAGTCTTCCCTTGTGTTAATATTGCCCGAGTACTTCACAGTATGAATTCGATATCAACTCGATGATATTATTATAATAACCGTGATATGGAGTAGTTATTGTTTTGCTGGACAAAATCAATTTCCTTTACCGCCGTGAAATTTTCGTGAAACACTGGTCGAGTTAAAGTCAATGGGTGCACCCGCACGTAATATTATATTTACACACAAGTTCATAAACACTACACGTCCTCTCGGATAGACTGCCCTCGAGTTTAGGTTTTCGGAGAGACTTCGTGGAGAATTTTCAAAGAGCACACTCGTTTGCGGTCATTTTCTTGAGGGTAATTTGAGGCGAGAAGCGTGTCAACTTTACCTACAGTATTTGTACGCGCCCGTTGAAGACTTATTTCTATCCTCCTGTATAATAGTCGTTCTACGCAATATGTATTAAACTATACACATATATATACATACTTATAAGGTAAAACCGAAAAGTTTTCAGAGACAAGTGTCGCACTATTATTGAGTTGAAGATTAATCTTCTACCCTTTCTCGATGTTTATAATATTAATTATTAAATTCCAACAGTTATGTTCGTCTTTAATCGTGAAAATATTTATATGCGACTAAAATATACGTAAAGTGGTACATTATCAGTTCACAGTGACCGTAATTTAGTGGTAAGTGCAGCAACGGTTTCCTATATATATATATATATATATATATATATATTACACAATACATATAATATATATTAATATATTAGAGGGGAAATGATGGGCGCGTGATATAATATAATAATATTATATTATATTATGTTCAATTTAATGATCTTATAATTTGTATTTTCGGTATTTAGTTATTATTTTGCAAACTACATATTTTAGAATCTGCAATTATTGTTTGATCTTCGCTAGTTTCTAAAAATACCACATGTAAAGTTATCAACACTATGTTTTCCGGGATTTTCCAATTCTTCACGAACATAATTATTAAAAATTATTTACAAAATCTTTTTTTAGAATTGTCATGCATTTATTAGTTTTAGTTTAAGCCCAGTATTTCGAATAAAGTCTTACACAATTAGTTAAAATAGGATAACAGTTTTTGGCCGACCAACTTCAACTTCAAAGGTAGTTTCTAGTTTCACTGTAACTTGAAACATCACATATAATAATTTACTATACTTTATTAAGCGTTAAAAATAATTAGACTAATTTAAAGCTATTTATTTTTATATTTATCGTAATTTAATTGTATATTATCGCAATGAATATTATCATTGAATTAAAATGTAACTCATCCATTACAATCAGCTTTTCAGTTACAAATTAAAATCCAAACCAGCTAAACAGCAGACAAACTTCACCCTTTTTTATGTTATGTACTGCCAACTATACTCCAACATCACACATTTTTTTTTTTTTTTAATAAAAAATATCGATCCTGATATTTTATTCGACGGTTTTGGAGTGCTTCTCAGTTCCGATAAATTGTATTTTTGTAGGTAGAGTTTTTGCTAGTTACACTGATACTTTTGCTTCGACTGTTCAATATTATTTTCTAAATATTGATAAGGTTTGGAGAAAACTTGATAAAACGTATGAGGCGATGAGAGACTACGAAAAGTTAACCAACCTTACTTAAAACAAAAAAAAAACTCATTTAAAAAATAAAAGCAATAATTTCAGATTATTCGCGATTTTTTCGAGAAAATTATACAATATATTGTGTACCAATTTTATGTCGCACATCTGAAATTAGTTTCACGACGTGTCATTATCGTTTATTTATTATTGTGCCGTTGAGTGTCTGTGTCGCATTACATTAGCGTGGTGCATTATTACGCCCCGCGGGTATTTAAACGACAATGTAAATAATATGCAACTGCTGCTCTTATTAGCAAAACCGTACACTACAAGAGGATTAACCACCTCGGTATTTAACGATTGCCGTCTGAGTAGGCTTTAATGCGAAACGTGTTAGTATTACATAATAACGAAAATGTTTAAAAATAAAAAAATATGTATTTATTATCATAAACAGTGTTATAATATCACTCCGTGAATAAAATAATTGTTATTTAGTTATTTGAATTAAAGCTGAGAAATAAATATGGTTAAAATACTTTCCTATGTCAGTTTTAAATTAATGGAATTCAAAATGCGAATGTATTAATTTATACTATGTAATATCATATTGTGATTACGTAAAAATAACGCAAACTGCATAATATTACATTCCTTTATATATTTAACTGAGTAATTTATTTAATAGTTTTTATTTAAAGACATCACAGAATGACGATTAATACACGTTATCCGTAAAATTATATTATTTATTTTATGGGTGCAAATGGTGAAAAAAAAAACGAAATGTTTAGTCGGACATATTATATAATGAATTATCTATTGTAATAATATGAAGATTACTGCTTACGATATTAATTTGAAATAAAATCGTTGAAAGAAATATGATATGTAAAAAGATATTAAATTAACAATTATTTTTTTTTAGGTTGAGAGTTTACTGTTCATTTTGGCATGTTATGAATATAATATGTAAAACGCTTTGTTACGTTCATCGATAAAACCTATATATACATATACTAGTAACCCTATGTGTAAATTTCAGATTAACGGAAGCATAATATTAAAACTGCATTAAACATAACGCATATTATTATTATTATTATAGTGTACTTGCTCGTAAAGCATGGCATAAACGTGCTCCAAGCTTCAACTCGATTAATTCAGCATTAATCACTTAATATTGTCATGTACCTATCGATTTTCAACGTATATCAGCGAAGTTACGGGTTTTACAGATATAATATACATGCATATAATAAAGAACCAATATTCAATTCTACTAATGTCCATTAGTTTTACCTATTTTACATGCGGAGAATGATTTTCTAAATTATTTACATTTTACGAGTAAAAAACAGCATAAATATAATATAATAATGATATGTGTTTTATATTTATATCATGCCATTTCGGTCAAATTGATTCAGTAAAATCATAGTTTTGGAATTTCGGATGAAAAAATAATAATTTGCACGTGTCGTGGAAAAACGCGACGAAAAATAAATAAAATAAGAATATATAACTATAAACTATCAGCTGTGTCATATTTATATTTTGACTTTAAATAATAAAATATAATGGCTTTTGAATCGATTATTATGATGCTTTTTACTCGGTAAAAAAATCTTCGTAGTATGCGGTTAATGTTTGTCGGTTTATGTATATCGAAATAGTTTTCTTCTACTATTATTATATCATAATCTATTTGATATGCTTTTATATGGACTTCAACCTGTTCTAATAAATTTTGAAAAATATAGGAAAAAAGGAATAAAGTCAGATACATATTTTATGCGTTTATAAATTATTACGTATATGTATAATATATAAACTGAACGTTTACCGTAAATATACATATTATGTCGGTACTTAAATATAACAAAATGACGTGTGCAAAATACTATATATTTTTAGAATTATATTACAAGGATGAAATTCAAAATTAATAAAGTAGTGTTAAAATAAATTAGAGTAAATTGATGTGTGTGCATCGTCGTCAGCCAATGAAAATAGTAGAAAAATATTTTATGTTATTGAAAAATCGAAAATAATACGATGCCATTTTATAAGGAATTGAGTGCGTGTCTGAGTTTGAAGAAGCGAAAAAATATTTATATATATATTTGTGTAAGAGGAACATTGATAGACAAATCTAATTTACAAAGACAAAACAAATACGTTGTTGATGTCGACAATCGAATTATCTCAAAAGGTAGATAAATCCAAAAATAAAATCGCATCAAATTTTAATTAAATACGTGCTAGTTTATTTATCTGTATAAAAACTCATAGCTGTTGTTCAAGATGAGATTGTATAGATATACTCAAATCCTATACATTTATATTCTTAGAAAAAACTGCCTGTACAATTTTAAATTGAGTATTAAAGTTTTTAGTTTAAATAATAATTATATTTCAAATTCTTAACAGTATTATTTTATTTATACAATTTGAACAACTTGGTATATATTTTTATGTTAAGTAATGTTTTTAATTATTTAGTTGTTATTTAACTTTGATAAGATAGGTTTACGAAAATAACAATCAAAAAATTAAAACAAATAATTCATAAAAAAAAATGCCAATGCAAATTAATTGTTTATAAAGAATTCAGAAATCACAATAATATAGCGTACAACGATTAATAATAAATAATAATTGTAAAAAAAAAAAAAAATGTTATGGTAAAAGCCCTAGGGAGGTCGCGAAATATACATTTAATGGTTTGTGATGTGTTCTTGTGCGGGAAACGACGTGTGTAATATTTTAGAACACGTCGTGATCATAGCGGTTACAGTCAGTTCATTAAAATGAAGTAGATAACAGTTTTTCTTGTGCGAAAAAATGAAGGTGGACGGACGTTAGCGAGAAAATCTATTTAGATTTTCTATTTGGCCACTGCGTTCAAATCGCTAAGTAGGTCAAATTATTCGCGGTGGGCCGCTATATGGGTGCGAATAAAAAGGAAAAGGGGTTTTTAATAGATGGCGAGTAAAGATACAAATGGAAAAGTTTAAAATAAATGGTATGTAGAGACCTTATTTATGTTTACCTTTGCAAGTACCTATCGCACGCCGAATTCCCATTTCTAATATTACACAAGGGGAAATAGCTAAGAAGGCCGTTAACGATTCGTGCTGAATAAGACTTAACCGAAACACACACGTTTCTCGGTGTAGAGGTTGCATTGGTGGTGCACGCGCCACACTAATAAGAAGCGTCCTTAAAGAACGTAATAACCGACAAATCGGTAAATAACTCGACGAACGATCACTGGTGTGCTCTGATGGCGTTGTATAAATTCCATTGTACATTTGGATAATTTCAAATATTTCATGAATTTTTTAAATAATTCAACGCTTTATAGACTCTGAAAATTATCCGGCAGTTTTGGTTATCGCTTTCTTTAAAAACCAAAACACTACGATTTTGATAATACTATGTAAGTAGGTATAAATGTTATCATACAGTTATTATGAATTTAGTATAGTATTTATAAAAATAGGTAAATACATATATTATGCAAAATCAGTAAACAACTTTTGATCTAATTAAGTGCCGTAATATAAATCGAATCAAATTTAATTATTTTATGACGTGTAAATACAGATTTTAAATGTATAAATTTTGTTTTCAAAAAAGATAATTTTGATTATGATTTGATACATGCAGGTATAACGATATATTAAAATTAAATTAATGCTGAAAAGAAGAAAAAATTATTTTTGAATTATACAATTTAGTTTAAATTGTGATTTCAAAAATAACTTTTAAATAGTTTATCTACAAAGTTATTTGAATTATTTACTTTTATAAACAAAATATGTGCGTAAAAAATAGTTTAATTATTTTGATTATAGGTATGCATATTATAAATATGTTTTGATAAAACAATATGACAATGAATTATTTTTTTTTTTTTTAATATAATATGTAAAATTATATCTACATTATATAATTGATTAAATTATAAATATTTTCAATTGAAAATTACAGCAAATATATCTCCGATTAATAGTTTATGCTCGGGGCGGTACGTCACAAACGACTCTATATAGACTCACATAATATAAAAACATCAAAATAAAATTGTAGTACGGAAAAATGCACACCGAACTTTCCGTTTAAATCATCCCACTTATGACAACTCGGGGTAAGGATAAAATCCCTGACGATCCACCTTTTCGTCTAAAACGTCAATGTAAATACAAAAGTGGCCAAATCAGCGTTTAATCACTAAATCTCTCTCTGACTCGCTTATTCAAGTCCCTTGTTTGGGCCAACAATCGGGGCGGCTACTTACACGTCCGGGAACTACTGCGATTTTGCCACGTATTTATATTATACGCCATCTGTTACATAACTCATGTAAAATTGTGTCTTACCACTCATACTTAGTATATTGGCAGACGAATTCTAGACTATTGGCTATACCGCACGTACTGTCCGCATACGTACTTAGATACCGCCAACAAAAATCAATTTTCTCTATCCGCATTACACTATAATAGACCAAAGCACATTTTATAGTAAAACATTGCGATTTATAATAACAAAGATGGATTAACTTTATTGGCGAGACAGCACGTGACGAATAAAATGCGCCATTTAATCATAATAACTGTATACTATCAGATTTCTTTATAAATACATCACTAATTATTGAATAATATAGTTTATGATTTAAAGCATTTTCACAACCCATAGTATGTTCTAATGTTTTTTTGTTTTTTTTTTTTACTATGAGCAAAATCTGAATTGAATATATACAGTTAAATAGACAGTATATAATATAGTTTTGATATTCGATCCAATACTATAGTTAATTTCAAATTAAAGTTGTTGTATAATTTAGCACACATATTATAACGAATTATGTAATTTTTGCGTTAATAACAACCATAAATAATATATTTCTATCCACAGTAAGACAATCAATAATTGTAACACATTTAATTTATTTTTAATTTTTTCATAATATTAATAAATTATATTATTAAGCCTAACTTATATACTTTCTACAGTTGTTCCAATTTATTGTATAAATCACCTTAGTATGTTCAAAGTGTTTAAGTTACAAAAACGACAGAAATTCCATCGTTTTATGTCATTCGAAAAATTAATTCGCAACATCACTTGGTACATCAGATGTAATAATAATAATAACAGTAATAATAATACAAAAACAAATTGTCTATGACATTCTATATCACAAATGTAATTATGTTGCTTACGTCAATCACTTTTATGTTTGATTTTTATTTTTTCGCTTTATTGTTCCTTATTGTACACTATATTGCAAGAGGCATTTCAAAGTAAATTGACAGGTGATGAAACATCAGAAAATGACTCAAACAAGTACTCAGTGAAAATCAACTCATTTGAGCTACAAATAAAGAAACGACAATTTTTTATAAGACTATCACATTATATCTTTCAAAACTTTCCGTACCAAGTAAAAAAAAAAACATCGTTCAAGACCTAAAGCAGAGAGCTTTGAGTTCAAATAAAAATGTAAAAAAACTAAAACAATCGCCAGTACATTATACGTCTTGTTGTAATGAGCATGCAAGATGACCTAATTATTCAAAGAATGTGAATATTACAATAAATATTCGTGGTAATTTAAAACATAATATAGATAAATACTATACCTGTAGTTGCAAAAGTATTTTTTCGGAAGTAGTCGGTTAGTGTACACATAACCGTGTTGTAACGTTTTAAAACATACGACTTTTAGCCGCAGTTTTGGGTATCACCACAAATTTAAACAGAGAAGAAAATAAACAAAAGGTTTAAAAAAGGTGTAATTTGTAAGAGGACCCTATTTACATGTGACGTCGTCGAAAAAATATGTGTTTTTTTTTTAACGGTCGCAGTTAAATTTGAGAAAAACACGAGGATAATAATTGTTTGAAGAAAAAAACCGTCACGGTAAAAATATAAATAATATTGTACTGTTGAAGTTTTATTTATCTCTGTGTTTAAGTCAGTACCGACTCTTAATTCCGCGAGTCCGCCGTCCGTGACAAGTTTTGTTTCGAGAGATCATCAACAAAAAAAGTGCACAAGACGAATTGTATTTAATAAAACTAGAGAATTCACACGGCTCTAATAAAATAATTTTTAAATCGTGGTTTTTTTTTTTTAATTATTTAGAAAAAATGATTTGTTTAAATAATTATTTAGACGACAAAATACATATACCGAACAATAAGATATTTTAATAACAGATATTATTATTACAACAAATCGCTCGTATTAGCGCAACGTTCGTAATCTTTCAAGTGAATAGGCTCGAAAATATAGTATTATTGTGATGCTCAAACATGACAACGCTCCCGACGATTGTTATATTATGTATTATTATCATCGTGTATAAGTGCGTTGTATTAAACTGTACAGTTATATTATAGGCCGTTCGATCGTGGAATCGCTGTTGTTCGCTTGGACTTTTAAAGTTCAAGTGTTTTTAAGGGTAAACGATTTTTCATTGTCTAGATTTGTATTTACTATTTTGGCGAAACGTCGGTGGTGGATATTTACAGATTGCATTTAAGGTTTATTCATTCAGAAGTTATTGCGCAACGACGAATCCGAATTTCTTCATAAGTCGCTCCGCTCACAAACTTAGCGGAATTTCATCATTTGACATCGCTTTACTTAAAGCAAGAACTGCGAAACAATGAGATTCAAATGTATTTCAATAAACACTAGAATACCTCAACACGACAAATCTCTTTTCAGATATTTTTCTAATCGAGTTTTTCCTATAATATTCTAATCTAATCAAAACATACTAGTTTGGATGTTTAATATGAGAATATATGTATTAAAAAAAAAAAAACACAATTTTATACAGGTTAATCGGACATTTATTGCCTAATAATCGACGTAAAACAAAATATAATATTAGTGTTAAATCGTTAATGGTTTTTTTTTTTCAAGAATTTAAACCGTAAATTGTTTTTCTTAATATTATTATATTACAATATCATTTTACATAATTGGACTCATATTTTATTTAAAATCATAATCATTTATGTTGATTATTGTATAATAATCATTTAATAAATAATTAATAAATTGAAAAATTATATAATATGCCTCACCTTAATCTGTAATAATACGTGTACCTATAAAAAATTATCTCTGTAATAATGTTTGTTATATAATGATTAACATAATTTTCTTTGAAAATTATGACGCTTAAAAATTAAAGAGATTCTAAAATTTTATCCATTATAACTCGCTCTATATTTAAATATTCAAATTCAAGATTGATAATTTTTTAAATATACCATATTTTTAATATATTTGTTATAATGTGAAATCGGTTTTAAACGATTTAGAATAAAATTATTAAGATTCTTGACAGCTAATAGTAGCCCATCGATTTTTTTTAAGTTTACTTCAGATTTGCTTAAACGATTATTTCTTTACACCTCACAAAAGGAACAGCGTTGTTTGTCAGCACTGACAGTCAATTAGAAAGGTTGATTTTAAAGTATATATTAAATAATACAACTGATACGAGTCACAGTTTAGTATAATTTAACTGTGTGTCCACTTTTTAAAAATGAATTCTTGATGTCCAAACTTGATAGAAATACTCAGTAGAAGAGCAGATAATTTATAGGGCTGTAGCTCTTAGTAAGCCTTGTCGTTATCTTGCTAAGCTTAACCTACTAGTTTAGTTAATAAATTATTCCATGTTTTTAACTTTTTATGCGAGGGAATGTAAGTGTGCTTTGAAAGTAAGGGTTCTTCCACGGTGATCACTATAAGTACTTTTAATTTTTATTATTTTTTATCTGTTCTTCTGAAAATAGTACATTGAGTTTCTCATTTGCTAGTGTATTTTTTAAATACATTATATTAGTTTAGTTTTTCTCAGTTTTAGTCTTAGATTGCGTTTTTCAAAATAATATCTGAGAATCTATAGGTTGTATCCTATATATATTGATTCAAAGTGAAAATGACAGTGGATGTTAACAATGTACAAATTATGGCTTCAAATATGATTGAAAAAATGTTCAAAACTTTTTAGGGAGACCTAAAATATTTTTTTTTGTTTTTCATATGTAAGGATATTTCAGTAGGCTAAAGTCAGGTTATATATCATTATTCAAATAGTACATGACGAAGAATAATTATCACACCTAATATAATATAACAATGTTAAGTTTCAATCATCAATATATATTGTGATTAGATTTGAATTGTAGTACGCTCATTTATATATTTTATTTGTATATTATATAAAACAAATTCCTTCAATTTTTATATTTTATCTTTAAGTTAAAATAAATTAGAAAAAAAGAAAAACACTTAAGTATTATGTTTAGTAGAAATTTACCAAAATTTCAATACGTCAAATCTTCTATGTAAAAAAACCTTTATCAGAGACTAAATTTCTGCGTACATTTTTAGTACAAATTATATAATATTATATGTATATACAAATAACCCAATTACGAAGGTAATAATAAAAAAAAATAGTTATGTATCAGATTTACATGATTGACACTCGATATTCATTAGAACTACAATTTCATTTTTTTATTTTTTATTTCTATCACTGTTAAAGTTAGTTTTTAATAAAATGTTCAGATATAGTACGTCTGATCGATTTTTTCAAAAGGGTTTGATTGTTTTTTTTTTTAATTATAGAATTTAATGATTTAACAACGAAGTAACTGTAGTATGTATTACAATAATTTTGGGTTAAAATTTATCAAATAATTGAAAATAGTATAAAAATGTTTTTATTTTTTTTTTTTAAATAAGGTCGTCCATGTTCACGGTTTTTAAGAAAATAAAATAATATTTGTACAGAATCGTCTTCGTCGAGTGATATTCCACCATTGTAACGTCAAGTGAAGAATGATGTAGCTGTAGTGAGCGTATTTACGACGGTGCATTATTATATGTTTGGTGGTGAAGGATTGATAACATTGAGAGCAGATGGACTTATCTTTATTTTTTTTTTTTTTTCATTTAATGTTTATATTATATTATGCATGAGGTTTGAATATCCGAGTGCCACAATTATTCACGTATATTATCTGTTGTTTCAAGGGACTCTATGCGTAGCCTAAAACAGAGTTTTTTACAGCCGAATTTTGTAAAAAAAAAAAAAGAAAAAAAATTAATGGACGTTGCTCGTTAAATTATTACTGTTTATCAATCACCCGCGACCGCACAACCAGAAAAAGTCCCGAGTCAGACTATATAACTGAACGTCACACGAATTAATCAGCCCTATTGAACTGCCGTCGTTTACGTACACCGAACAACTACCATCGACATATTATTGTGCTTTGGTCCAATAATACCCATTACGTATAAGTGAGGACTAACGAAAATAGTCATCGAATTATGACAAAAATATTATTTAATATCAAAACTGTGCAAAAATAAAAATAAATAGTGTTCACCGTGAAATTCGTGAAAACTATTACATACCCACCTACTTCAAATGCAAATATAAATATTTTTTTTTTTTTACTTTTCTCCGTGTAACCTTACATATATATATATTATCATTATATTATTATGCACGTGTGAGTGTGATCTCTTTTACATCCGGCAACGTTTAGAATATTTAATGAACTACGGATGTTTTATTTTTGCCATTCCTCCCCCCCCCCATAACACTTCATTTAGATAAAGGTATTTCTATGGGTTGATAGTGCCTACTGCTTCGGGACGGCGAACGCGGCAGTGCGCACGGAAACGCAATTTAAGTGGATAATGGATATTTATGGCCAGAGTTTCGGTGGTTATACGTATATATTATTCATTGGAGGAACGATTGGCGGGTTACCGCCAACGCCAACACCGCGGTGTTCCTAAACCTATCTTTTTTTATATATATATATATATATAAACTCGTTTAACGAGCTGCGTTCAAAAGTAGTTTTCGACAGTTTTGATTTTTTAAATCAATAACGGTCTTGTGACTAAATATTATGCTCAAGAATAAAATTATTGGTTCGATAATTCCAAAATTTAAGTGCACTTAAAAATAAAACAGTAATACTACATCACTGGTTTTCATTGAAAATTATTTTCAAAAACTACACAGAGAATTCAAAGAACTGACATCTGCAATACTAAAACCAACTGCCATCATATTCTAATATATTTCACTTGTTATACTCTGAAAATAATAAATATACAAGACAAAATTCTAATATAAATAGAAAGTATTATTCATAAATTATTGTGTGTGTGTGTGTGTGTTAACAAAAAAGTATTCAATTCTATTATTAACACTCTATTAAACTTAATATTTCGCTTTTTTTTTTTTTTTTGTAAATTTTGTCGATGATACTTAGTTGAAATATAACTTATATTTTTTAAGCGTAGGTGTAAAAAAAAATCTTTGAGTCTTGGAGACAGGCATATATTACATATACGTACTTTTTTATAAAGTGATTTATAATGCATATTGTTCAGTAAACTAATAAAAATAACACAAATTATGAATTCAGATGGTAAGTGTCACCCATAAGTGCTGAATATTGTATTTCATAGTTGTTAAATATTTTATAAAGAAGTTGCATGTTTTTTTATGTGTATATATATATAGGCTATTATGTTTCATATATTCAGCGCGCGGTGGTCTATTGAACATTCTTCAACGAGAACGTCAACTCGTTTATTTAAAAAGAAAAATCTATAGTGTAGCCTTTTGTGCAATTTTCTAGTACCTAAGTTTAACTATAATATTATACATTTATGACTTCCTGCACATCCATATAAATGTATTACCCATCTGGTACGTATAACGTAAAACAAATATATGTCTACTTCTTTGCAGATACGTACTAAGCCCATTGATTGAGTTGCATTTAATACTTATTTTAACAAATAATAACGTATCAAATATTCTGTAAATTAATAACGCTTTAGTTATTATAAAATATAAACTTTAATTTAAATCGTACTTTTTGGTAAAATCGTGAAGTAATAACAAATAATATGGTAAAATAATATTTTCGTTAAAGTTATGGTTAAAAATTTTAATATAATAAATGAACAGTGCTCTTTGGCTAACATTAAAACAATACAGTTTGGTTACAAAAGTTGTGGATATATTAAGATAATTTAAAAAATTCAACTAATGTTAATTTTTGGCTTTTGGAGTTTCAAAGGTCTCGTAATAATAATAACTTCCGTAGATCAGTGAAAAATTTACCTAACTTTTATAAAACGTATACTTTTTTCCTGCCTACTATAACTTTCTCAAATTATTTTAAAGTATTTTTAAAATGACTTGTAAATGGTATCAAAAACTTATTATTAGTTTCTAATAAGCGTCGAATAACTCCCTAGAGCTTTTTATAACTATATGATTGATTGAATTGGATTTTAAAGATACGTTATAATAATAATCGGAAGAACACTGTTCAAAGTTAGTTAGTTTAATAACATCAAACGGTTATTAAAATAATTTGCATAAAAATAGAATAAAATATCAGCGATTGAGAATTTAAAATCTCGAAATTCAATTATTTTATTGTATATGAAAATGTGAAACTTGTCATCTTTTCAGCAAAATTTCATAGTAAAGTAATTGTAATTATTGACAAAATATTTATATGCCATAGTTCTATTTGCAGTCATACCTGCCTTTATTATACATATTATTATATATTATATAAATAATAAAACAAGTATTATGTAACTTGATAAGGAAAAATACCCTTTGCCATAACAAATATCAATTTTTATATAAATTATAAATTTTCGGCTAAGTTCTATATTTAATTTAATTAAACTCTATTTTGATATATTTTTAACACTAAATCTATTTTACGGCCTTATTTGCTTTATTTTATCACTAACAAATTGACATACGAAATATGTTTCAATATTAAATCCGAAACTTTTATTATTTTACACAGAAACTATATAATTTATAAAAAAAAAATTAAAAATGTCAAATAAATACTTGCATTATGATGTACTTAATAAGTATACAAAATGAAAAATTATAATTTTATTAAAATAGTATATTACATTATTTTGAACGTACTCGCACACAGTATTGTCATGACCACGTGTCTGCAAACATATTACATTTGACAATATTAAATTACTTTTCATGATTTCTTAATTTGATATATTGTTTGGTGCTTAAAGATTTTCGGAAAATGGTTAAAAAAAAAACACTTGAATTGTCGCATGGTGGTTAATTTAAAAAATATATTAATTATATCTGACTCGACCGAGTTTAAACAAAAAAAAAAAAAAAAAACAGAAAAACAGAAAAAATTGATAATAATAGCACAGAGTTCGATGAATTGCGGATGATGTTAGTTCCCGAGTACATATAGTTGTACCAGAGCGCTTAGAGCGAATCGACAAAACGCAGTAAAACTAATACCTACCATTCCAGTCGTACAGCGTACATCATTAAAGGTTTATTATAACAATGTGGGCATAATGACGTATAGCAGTAGTACATAATATGCCATACGTTCCTGTTCAATAGTACGCACACACTCGCGTAATGCATGTAATATAATAATATGTAAACGTTCGAATTTCAGAAAAAAAAAAATACAGCGATTTCTACTTACGTGTACTACACGGGTTCACCTAAGCGTACGCGTTTACCAAGAACGTAGTCAAATCCTTTTTGTAACGAATGTTTCACGTTTTTTTTTTTTTTTTTATTGGCTTACAGTCGTGTGACTATGCGAAACCAAATGATTCGAGTACACAGTGCAGACAACAGTTTTCTGGGTAAACTAACAAAAACTTTCCGAAACATTATAATATGCTATGATGTTATAGGTACTGTATACAGTATTACAGATAAGAACAAAAATATAAACGATCGGATAAAAAAATGAATTTTCAAGCAAAAAATATAATATTAATATTCAATGCGATAATACAATATTATACTAACTATTTCTGTTAAAGTTTTTCGTATAAAAAAAAAATAATTAAACATTTCTTCTGTTACTATTTTCTCTCTACGTACTATGCATTTTGTCTTGTTGTAATATAAAACAATAACACACGAATAAAACGAGGTTATTTAATTGTTTTGTTAAAAATGAATGATGATGACCTATACATTAATACTAATTAATTGTGGACAATAATCTGTAGAACAATATTTTTCTCTATACACTTGTCAAATACCATCGATCATAAATAAATAAAATTATGAATATAACATAATTTTAAACTAATGATCTATAAAAACAAATAATAACATGTATCATAGAGCTGACTAATTTCAAGCATATTTAAAATATAAGAAACTACATATTTTTTGTGTACAGATATTTAATTAAAATATTTTAAAAGTTATATGTATTTCAGTATAAATATTATTTATTTTTACATTTTTTCACTAAAACTTTATTAAATATAACTCAGTTTGATAACATTTAATTTAAAATTTATTCATAAGCTATAAATATTTAATAAAATATAAACTGCAGCTATGTATAATATTATAGTCGTTTAAAGTATATTTCTAATAAATTTATTTTTATCGTGATTGCATTCGAATAAAATTAATTAAAAAGAAAAAAAGAAAACAGGAAGTTATTTTACAAGTAAATTTTGAATTTTTTTATCTTTGAGGATGTCACCAATATAGATCTACTATTTTAAATTTGTCAAATTAGAATTCATTGATAAATATTTTCTTAGATACGATAAATGGCTATGAAGTTTTCCTATTGTCAGACTTTATTTCTAAGAATTAATTTTATATTATATTATTAATATATATTTATTTATACATGTAACTATAATATATATTATAATTTATAATCCATGTATTTTTCTACTAGTCATATGGAGTAGATAAAATAATCCATCGATAGTTGGAATAATTTTTTTTCTAAAATCATTGCGTGTAGTAAATAATAGTTATTATAATTTTAGGTATCTACTACCTATAGGTATATCACACTTGATTATTGTTATATTTATAATTATTTTTGGTATAAAATTAATTTAAATATTTTGAAAATTTTAAAATATATAAAAATTATAATTTAAGTAAAAGTTAAATTCTTACAGTTGGTGTTTTTTGATTATAAATAAAATAAAACTGTTTAAGAGGATATCACTATTTTATATGCATCTGAGCTCATCTAAGTTTAAAATTCAAATGATCATACAAGACATAAAATAACTTTACGCTAAAAGTTTGCTTTAAATTTCTGTAAGGATAACTTCTGAAGAATTTTGCACTAAAATTTCAAACTTGATGTATTAAACATACTATAATTTTATTTACTTTTAACCACAAAATAATTTACTAATTACGTGTTTTAGATAAGTTTTGTAAATATTTTATATTTTAAATTTTAAATGGTTATAAAAGACACACGTAAAAAAAATTCTTTAGAAAATGAATGAATCTGTTATTCTGATTATTTTACTCATAATCTTAAATGTCCTAACAAAATAATTATAATAAATACAATAATACAGTTTTTAATATTTATACTAATTAAAGCACTTATTTTTATTCAGGCATATACTTTATTATATACTACCACATTATTATAGTTACCTATTTTTATTTTAAAATTGATACCGGCATACCACTTTATAAATTATAGTATCATTATTAAAATAATTATTATGTTTTAATTTTTTTTAATTTATGGTAATAGGTACTTATATGATATTATTATTATAAATAACTTTAATTTTGAACTATGTATACACAAACCTCACAAGAACTCTTTTTATTAAAATTATCAATTAAATTTAGTGGCTCTGATTGTTCCGTCAACATTTGCTCAATAACAGAAAATTATAATTCAACTACATTTCTGCGTAATGTATTTAATGTATTACTGTAATTGAATAACTTGAACATTTAAAATATTCAATTTATAACCATTGTACATTCAAATAGTATTTAGTATTAACATGATTCCATGCATTCCGTAAATTTAATGAAACACCTAACTTATACAAAATGATCCGATCTAAAAACCCCTATTCGTACTATTTAATTAAAATGATAATTTACTAAGACCTTTTTAAATTATAATTTTGTTGTAGTATCAAATATTATGTATTTTATTTTCTATTATACCTTCTAACATAGGATTGTAACGACTTTAATTTTTTTTTATTATTATTCATCGACAATGTATAACTATAATCAGCATTAGTTTAGGTATTAACTATTACTACACTTCACCTTTGATAATTAAGCAAGACAATTTTCTATTAATTAATTTGACTTGTCCGTAGCTTAGCTATTCTGTCCAGTAAATGGTTTTCCTAATAATTAGTGCCAACAGCAATAACCGTGTCCTGAAATGTCTCACAAAACTTAGTAAAAGTTAATGAACTAAAAAAAAAAAAATTGTTTACCCATTAAACTTGAAAATATCTGTACAGTTATTAAAAACAAGTCAGTAAACACGGTGAAATGAAAAAAAGTATTGAGTAAAGCCGAAACATGTTTTAGTATAAGTAGTATATATTAAGTTCAAATAGTTTTCTACTGATATCCTCGAGTTAATATGAATTTGTAATAATTAATCGTGCTAATTTGTTAACATAATTTATAGGAAACTACTGAATAAATGTATGCATTATTAATCAAAACGTAAATAATTAACACTTTGACAGTTAGTTAGGAATAGTTGATTAGGCCGTATTCCGATATCTGTGAATCGGAAACGATTAAACGCGAGACCGATATAAGACCACAAATATACATAATATTACGCTGTAGTGCATCACTCACCTTAATACCCACTACACAGATGTTCATCGTCACTTGAACTCAGATGGTTTTTTGTAAAACTAAAACAAAGCGCATCTAACATAGATTGATTACCTATTTTAACAGTGAATCGTAATTGTCTACATAAGTATTGAGGTTTTGAAAACATGTTTTACTTAATTTTATTCAATTTCAATATATATATTTTTTCAAAACTTATAGTTTTATTAGTATGTTTTGAACGTCAGTTAACATATTTTATATTTCGTGTTTAGTGAAAGATAATTTTTTGATAATTTGTATTTAAATAAAATTTAAAGCATTTCGAACAATTATTGAATTAGTTATAGGCATTTAAATTTGAAATGAGTGAGTACAGTGTGACACAGCCACGAAAGGCCCGCAGTGGTATATCCGGAAAAATGATGGTTTGGTGTGACACTTAAACTGTATGGAATCTAGATGTCACATACTAACTTACAGCTTTGCGGATTGTCAAATGTATCATATTATTAAAGTTTAAATTGAAGTGCATCCAAGCGCACGTAATACGTGTTTATAATGTTTATTATTGATAAATACGAATGTAATATTGCAGTATCTACTAAATTTGAAAACTCTATGTTATAAGTAATTACCCCAGTTATGTAGACTGTAGAGTCGTTGAAATTAATTCGAATTTTTATACTTTTTATATCAAATTTTAATGAATCTATATAATATGATATTATCCAAAACACACGACACATACATTATATTCTACGGATACAACAACATTTTTAATAAAACCAACCGTTTCTTATAAACTATATGACGTCGTGCAAAAATAGTATATTCGTATGTCACTATGATTTTTACTAATATTTATCTCGGGAATTACTTTTCGACGAAAAACTATTCGTAATAATATTATATTGAAATGTATTATAATATTAAATTAAATCGTCCATAGAAATATTTACAAGAAGCGCATAAAATTTCAATTATTTTTTTATTGTGTGGAGGTTTTATCAACAACGGTTTATTAACATTTTGTAGTCTTGCTGTTGCAATTTCATATAGGTAGCACACACAAAAAAAAACCATTTTATCAATTACACGTGGTATTTGTGAGATCAATATACGCGTTTAACGCGTTGAGTGTCACTGTGCTTATGATGTACATATATATAATACGTTTTTGTGCTAAAACTGATCCGCGATGACGACGGTCGATTATGTTTCGAGATCGGTTAGATCGGTAACGTTACCTACACA
The DNA here is from genome assembly GCF_020882245.1 of Rhopalosiphum padi. Lineage (NCBI taxonomy): Eukaryota > Metazoa > Arthropoda > Insecta > Hemiptera > Aphididae > Rhopalosiphum > Rhopalosiphum padi. The sequence continues at coordinate 88,573,612 of NC_083597.1, forward strand.
CTATTCAAGTGCGATAGATGTGGCAATAAAGAAAAAAAGGCTGGAATTGACTACAGGAGGCAGGATCGAACCAAACACAGTAGTGGAAAGGATGTTGCGAATTGGAAGGCGGTTAAGGTGTTCGTTGAAAAAATGTTGGTAACAAAGAAGAAGAAGAAGAAGAAAGGCAGGCCTAAAGAGCAGTAGAACTAACAGTAATTAACAATTAGTGAAGATTCATAATTTTGACTGAAGGTGAAATTGTAAAAATTGAAGGAATAAAACCATTCGATTTATGTTTAAAATAATTATAATATAGTATTTCGTTCTCTAATAAACGACACCGATAGGTTAGAGGGAATGACGACTCGAGAGAGTGGAGTATCTCTTTGACATAGTGTCGTAGTACCTCTCAAAAAACAAAAAAAAATTAACGTTACCTAACTTCGAAATGAACACTCTGTATTACCGAATAATTATGTCTTTTACTAATAATAATCGGCAGTAGTAATAATAATTGTGTGGTCGACAAATGGGTATCAAAATAAATACGTAATAAACGTTATATAAAAATGCATATATATAATAATACGATAGTCTACGAACATAAATACACATTTATTCAGGCGCCGATCCAAAATATATTTACGGAGGGGGTGGGGGGGGGTGATATAAACGGACACGGCCGAAACGCCATCGGCAAGACGATGTATTTTTTGTCGGCTGCCGAAAAGAGATATCCTAGAAAATGCACCAGTCTACAAACCTAACCTAACCTAACCTAACCCCCCCCCCCTTGGGACCACGCTTGTACTGCTAACCTTTATGTTATGCATTCGAGCAAAATACCATGTGCATTATTAAAATAAACTAATATTATTTTTGGTCAAAAAATTAATAACAACACACGAGAAATATAAAATTATTATAGTTATATTGTCGGCTGCACTAGCGCCGCCGCCGGGTTGTTGAAATCGCCGTCGCAATCGTTGTCTTTGGGAGAAATATAATTGTTACAAAATTCAAAATAAATACATACCAATGAAATCACGAGATCCTACCGAATAGAGCCACTGCACACACAATTTAAACTCTGTGCGTCTAAACCGATTAGACCCGCAAATATGCACATAACATTTTGTAGACTGACTGCGTGTCATTCAACTATCTTCATACTATTTACGGTATGATATATTATGATGACTGTTACGCGTAACGAATGTTTGACACTCGATCACTATTATAGTCACTACGAAAATCAGCACATAGGCACGGGGCGACCGCTTCATTGTGGAAAACGAGTTTAAGTCGTGGACGAGTCTCGAATTCAGAGTGTTCGGACTTGTCGTCGTTAATTAAAGTCGTTAGTTTGATTAAAACTTTCGAATAAATGCGAGTTCGAGGACGTGCGTGTATATGATTCGACCGTACCTATATATATATATAGTGATGGCGGGTTGTCGGGAGGGGAGAAATTTAAGAGTTTCCGACAGAGATTCAGTCGCGTTTCACGCTTGCATAATGTTTAAATTCGTAGGTATCCGAATCGTTTTGAAAAAAAAATGATTTTCCATACTACGTATTTTCAATGGGAACATACTTTCAGAAAATTAAAATGTACGTCGTTGAAGTACGCGCGGGCGTGGCACGTGTAACGCCGCTCAACTTATGCCGCATGACCTGAAAATTGTTCCCCGTCATATTCCCCATACTATTACCCGATACTAGTCAAGCAAAATAAAACTCAACTTAACTTTCTCCCAACGAAAACTTCACCGAAATCGTGTTACGGTTCAGTAAAATATGATATTGGAGGTGTCGTCATCAACGAATCGAATGCATATTTTAAAATATATCATGATGTGATTCGAACGTATAACGTATAGTTGATGTTGATAAAATGTTGATTATTTTTGATTGATAAGTGCACATTATTATGATTTAGTATGTTTAGTATATATTTTGCATATCATGACAGTTGAGTGATATCAGATTAAAAAATACACCTACCGGCTACCATGTAAATGTTATTTTAAATACTTATTATTTAAAAATCTATAAATATTTTTTAAAATATTTTATTTACTTGATTTCCAGCGAAAATTAAACAAAATTTTCATTTGAATACACATATTTTTAGTATTTTTATAGTTATAATTTTTTATTTTTTTTTCCTTTTTTGAAGACGACAAATATTTTTAATGTAATATTTTAAAGCAGAATACTTTAAGGAGTATTCTGCTACATAAAAATTGAAATTTGGACGAAAAGTTTATGAGTTATAAGTATTTATAAAGTATTGTTTAGAGAAGTGGTAAGGTACGGGACGTCGTAAAATGTTTGTCTACAACTCTGCTTACCTAAACTTTATATACGAGCACTTGTAAAGTTGTAACTTACTGCACGTCCAAATTCCAAATTTTGATTTATATGTATCGAAATACTCCTAAAAATTGTCTGCGATAGATCATGAAATTAAAAATGTAAATTGTAATTGAAAAAAGTAAAATTATTAAAAATTATAACGATAAAAATATTAAAAATATAATTTATTTCGACTAGAAATTATATAATTTTTTTTTTCAAAACGTTAATAGATTTTGAAATAATTGATATTGTTCGATACAAGAATCACTCAGTATATAATATGTGTCACGTGTATTTGCAAATTCAGTATAATACAGGATACAGATCTGCAAAAAATTTGAAACTATAACAATACTTTATATCCTTTTTTTAATCAACTCATATGTGTTTGTTGTTATTGTGTTATAGACGTGCAAAAGGATGGACCAGAGCCAGAGTTTTTGAATCCCATGGAAAATGTCACTGTCGCTTTGGGGCGGGAAGCGATTTTGGTGTGTTCCGTGAAAAACATCGGAGAACACAAAGTAAGTTTGGACAAAAACAAACAATCTTGTTGCTTATTAGTTACTATAATAGGTACTCACATAAAATATATATATATATGATGTTAAACAAACCATTAGAGAATTATAAACGATATAGTATTTATTTATTCACATAAAACAATAGATATATTATGTGAATAAGTTGATTATTCAATTTAGGTTTTTCTACCTGCTAATAATATATTTATAAGTCGTAGTCGATTATTATGGATATGAAATTGTGTCTACAGGAGTTTTAATTTTTTATGGTAATACACGCTTTTATGACGTAGAGACATGTGATAAGTATTACAAATAAGCCGACTAAAAAACACGCACAGAAAAACAAGTGACAACGTTAAATTTAATTATTATATACACTTTGAATGTACGCATCTTGCGGGTTTTGAATTTATTTTCACGTAAATAATAAAAACATAATATTATATCGTCTTCATTTAGTAAAATTAAAATTTTAAAACCGCAAGTACTACCGGTAGATGTTGTAGTTGTAGTAGATGTTTCATAAAATAATATTATTTTTATATAAAAATAACCCATGTCTCTATATTGTTATGCCAACGTTATAATAATATGTTTTTTTTTTTATCGACATAAAATTAACCATTTTTCAATAATGTAATTCGAAAATAGAACACAATAATGGGACAACTACAGTCGTTTTAACGACTATGATAATATATTATATTTATACATTTGTAAATTTCCATTTTTGCAATATTTATTTCCGTTGATATCGCTGGTTTTATTATCCGAATATATATATATAGATATGAAAACTGTTATTATAACTGTAATAATTATGATAAGACATGTATTCTAATAAAATATCACTTTTTAATTTAATATCAGTGGTTGTTGGACGTTTGGGAATTAAGGGTCATAAACTGTCCAATTCGTTATATAAAACCTTCTCATTTATCTTATTTTCTCTTTCCACATTTATTTCCCTAGAGTTGTTTTATATAATTAAATTCATACAGACTTGCAATGAAACTCTAAATAGAAAATTAATTATTTAATTATTTATATAAATACGTAAAATATAAAAAAAATATTTACTAAAAATCTATAAATATATTAATTTAATTGATTATTTTCCATATCGTAATCGTATATCAGATACATACATGATTATATTGGTAAAAACTTATAAAAATAAAACGAATAGTATTCTTATACATTTGTACATAAAATGTACGATCTTAATATTTGTTTATTTGGGAATAAATAAACTCAGTGTATTTTTTTATACTTATTCTAGTTTTTTTAGTGATTTTGAACTTTATGTTTACTTTCCTGGTAAAAGTTATAAATGTTATTTAATAGTTGACCACAAAAATTCGTTATCGGTATGAATTTGAATATAATTAACAGTTCACCAATAATATTGACGGATATACGATAGGTAATGTATATTAAACTTTACGTAAAATTTAATTACAATTTTTTTAATTAAATTATTATGTTATTTAAAATTGAATATTGATGTGATTTAATACTTTATAATAATTACTAAAAAAAATAATAATACTAATAATAAATAATATACACTATAATAAAAGTTACCTGGAAAACTGTGTAGTATTTTTAGTTTCTATGAGAAGCGATGAATGTATTGGTTTTATTAGTATCTACCTATATATGTAATGCAACCCTATTTTCATGGGTTGGTAATTATTTTATATTTACACCGTACGTCATGGTAGATTATAATGTTTTTATTATTTTACATCTGCAGTAAAAATATCGGGAAAAAAATGATTTTCGTGAAAGCTAATTATTAAGCATACGCTTTTTTTTATATAACAATTGTGGATCACCTGCAGTTTACCGTTTTAACAAATTCTTCAAGCAATGGTGGAGGGGTGTTAATTGTGGACTGACAGCGCCGCGAGGACGATTCAGATAATATTCGCGGCCCCCTACAGCAATATAGTGTCTTCGCCACCGTTTAACATCGAATTGGGGGTGGATGTGGTGCACGAAAAGGATAAGAAGGATCGTCGGGTGTTCGGAATGATATAACAATAATGCTCCGAGTGTCGCTCGTAATATTATACACACACAGTTGGTTGACTCTGCGAAGTTTCAAGACACGTGTTGATCGTTATTTTATTTGTTTATTTTATTATTTTTTTTTTATTGATAAACACATAATATTACAATTATGTCACCACCAGCCAGTCACATACCTTTAGGGACGGTTTTTTTTTCGCCGACCGCTCGTACTCGGAAAACCCTCTCTCCCGTCGACAAACGCGCTTCTAATAATAATACTTATAAAACGTCATATTTATTTGATCTTTTATCGCGTATTGCAGCGCCCGCGGGTAATCCGCCGGTCAACCGTCGTGCGAAACCGTTGTGTTTGTATTCCGTGCATTATTGTCACGCACACGACGTTTTTATGGTAAACAATAGAATTCGGTACCGGGTTATGGAATAATTAAAAAAAAATAATAATAATACATTAATATTATATACGCTTGTTTGAGCGTTTCTTGAGTTCGTTGAATATAAAAGACGGCGAGCTCAATGCCCGCACTCTTGCAGTGACGTTTAATTATAAATTTATGTTTTCCGTCCGTTTGAAGGCAATGTCACGGGAATGACTGATAATTTAGTAGGATTGTTTGGGTTCGTTTTGAATTAAACATCTCATGAAATTCTAGAAATAAATAATTATAAGCTGAGCAGTGATTTGTCAAAAATAAAATTGATAAAACTATTGCACGAGTATTTTATACTATACATAATATAATATACTTATTATATAACTTTTTTCTTCGTACTCGTTGTATATATATACACATTTTAAATATTCTCATCGACATTGTGAGACGTTTATGATAATTAATAATATTATTAACTAAATTAACTTTTCATAGCGTTATCAACCGAGTTGACACTTCAATATAATTAATTGTTTATTTCATCGTAATTGAAAAAAAATATATACCAACTACCTTCTGTCCCAGTAAATGGTGCAAACATAATGTCTCAGATGTTCATTATCATATTTATAAGTTTATAACCATCGCAATTTTAATTCTAAAAAATATATAACTGTTTTTAATATCTTAGAATCTATTTTACCATTTATATTTTATGTTCTTTGTTACTCGAATAGTTATATTTTATTTTTACTTCAGTAAACTCCTCGGTTTTTCTTTTGCTCAAAATATCTTTAAAAAAAAAAAATATTGTGTGTCTCTTATATTCCTGATTTATTTTAATTGTTTTGTATTTTCCCTGAATATATTACGTTATATACTTGTATTATTGAAAACATAGATTTTAATCGGTAGACAGTATGGTTCTTTAGAATACTATTAATATACAAACTAGTGCAATTAAGATTCGTAAGTATTAGTATATTTATATAAATTGTATATAGATTGTAAATTTTCTTAAATAATAAAAAAAAAAAAAGTATTAGTATACAATTTTTTATTATTCAAATCGAAATATAAAATTTGTATTTAATATTTACTTACGGGTATATTATAATGGATTATATTATTATATAGTTAAAATTCACAAAATTTTAATTTAAAAATTATTTATATTTTAATAAAATAAAATGAATGTATGTAAATGAAAATAATAACTAACACTAAAAATTACTTTAAAATTGTTTAAAAATTAGCAAACATTTGAAATTTTTCCTTTTAACCAAGTATTAACAGTTGAATACTCGAAAATCATAATATAAAATGCTATAGTAAAAATAAAAGCTTTTCAAAATAAAATGAAAACATGTCTAAATTCAGTCAGTAATATAAGCAAATCGAAATTCGATTACCATCCGGTGAATAACTGCTGAGTTCTGCCAAAAATCTTATGCTGACAAAATCACAGCCACAATGCGATTATTTTCAAGGATGAACGATGATGATATTGTCTCTCAAATATTCAAATATAGAGCAGGTATTGAGTTTATAGATATTTATGAAAAATTCTCATCGTAATAATTAAATTATCATTATTATACTAAAACGTTTTGAATACACTACTGCTATGAACATTGGGAAGGATAAAAAAAGTTCACCATAGAAAAACTACGTTCCGCAGTTCTGACGTATTTGATTTCTGATACTTAGGAAAATTATGTGGTTAGAACAAAGTTAAAAATTTTAACTATCGAGCACATATAATTCACTATTATTTGACAAAACATTAACATTTAATATATTAAATATAAAACGGAAATTAAGTTTAAAAAATATAAAATTATTTTCATATTTATTTTAAAGTATAATATTATATTATAAATAATATCCAAGTTTTGAATTATACGTTTAATTTTAAGTATATTGTCATCATAGTAATTAATTAGGTGTTTTAATATCAAAGATTTGGATTAGGTTAGGTTAGCATTATAATATAACTGTTATTATATTTCGTTCAAACTATAATAATTAATACATTATTCTGTGTTTTTTTTACATTTACTTAAAATATTTACACAATAAATAAGTTATTTTATCATATAATAACAATTGAAACTACTGCTTTTGATAGTAATTGAATGTAATATTTTTGCCATTTAATTTGCAGTCAATATACACTTCAGTTAATTTTAAATTCAAAGTGGACTGAAAAATGTAATTACAGTGTTACAATTATGTGCATTTCTCGGAAAACGTTTTCTAATATAATCAAATTGATCAAAGAATTTTAAAAGGTACTCATACGGATTGAAAATTTGATACTCATAATGAACTCTACAAAACAGCAATTAATAAAACACATCAGTCATAAAAATTTTCAAAAGCATAAAACAATTATTAAACAATAAGCAATTAATATAATATGTTTTCAAACAAGCTTTGTTAAACTTTGAGGACCTCCACAAAAACAAGCTATAATAGTTATAAAACTACATTATAGCAATACGACCAACTCCATAATGTTAATTTTTTTTTTTTTTAATTTATAAATCACGATTTGGGCTTAAATCTTTATAAAATCAACTTTTAATACGAAAGACCATAAACAGTAATTGTTTTTTAACAAGATTCAGTGCACATAGTATATATATATAATATATAGTATAAGCTAATGCAATTTAATACCATATGAAACATTTTATATGGTCATGCAAAAGTCCATATAGTTTCATTATGTCACCTTGTTTTATCACTTTGTTTAAATTTTAATTTGCTTATTATCGTGTATTATATTGAATACAATATATTTTACCCTATGTAGTCAAATATATTTAAAGAATAATATTTATATATAATGTATGAAAGCCATTATAAATGTATAATAACCATTATTAATTATTACCTTAGTATATAATTTATATAATGTTATAAATATAGGTAATTATTACTATTACAATTTTTAGCTTTAAAAACGAATATCACAAGGGCGGTTGTATTTTTACATATCTGTACTGACCATAATGTATATTATACTATTATATAAATTGCAAGTACAATTATGTTTTATGTAATTTTATAGATTTCTTCTGTATATTACTCAAGTCTATTAAATAACTGCTTATTCATCTAAAACACTTGAGTCAGTTGCGGGCTATTCTCCAAACAACCATGTGATTTTCCCGTGCAAATATTGTGCAAAAATGTTTAAAATACCTCACGTTTTCTGATCATTTTCACTTACTTTTATCGACAAACAAAGAGGTAGCAACATCGAAATATAAAGGAGTCTCTCCTGTAAGGCCATTGTGTAGAGCATACGCGTTTTGAATACGAAATCCGATTGGCAGAAGTCCGCTGTACGGACGAAAGATGGACAAAGTAATTTTTGAACCCAATAACACAACTGTCGAACAACATAAAATGTATACCTACATAAAATAAGTTTGTATTTTTTTAGAATCATATTTTTATTTTTAAATTGTCTAAGTTCGAACATGTATTTTGTTACGTTTTTTTTTTTTTTTAAAGTATACATTTTGATTTAAATATTTACACTACAGTACAACAATTTTAGTTTGTAACAAATTGTTTGTAATTTCGGGTCGCTAGTTTGTTAACCATTGGTATTTATAAGTCCTTATGTAGGTAGTGGATTATTGATTATAATATACCAAGGGCATCATCCAGTTATTCGCCTAAGATTTATAGAATATGTCTCGTAAAAACTGCCAACCATAGTTAAATTATTAATTTCATCTATTTTTTTTTTATTTTATTCAACATAATGACCAATATTTGTTTAGAATCATTTGATTAATTTTTCAATATTCACGTTATTAGGGAAGCGTAAGTGTAAAAAAAATGAATTCACACTGGATTCTGTATTATGGGATAGCCGGTACTGCGTTTAAACTGACGATAACAACACTACCGCCCTAGTGCGAATTCTATGACACCCCATTTTAGACTGTTTACGTATTATTATTATTATTATTATTTTTGAATCAACAGTAAAATAAAATCGCATCGGTTTTATATTATTATATAATTTAACAGTCGATACACACATCCTCCGCCATTGTTTCATTTGTCGTCATGCGTATAACACACACACACACATGGAATGTAAATGTATTACGTATACATTTTAAATTGTTATTTATGTTTTGTTTCAATTTATATGACTAAATTGTTGGCAAAAAACTGAATGTGAAAAAATAGAATTTACAAAATGTTTTTCCGCATTCTCGAAACACAAGTGTACATATTATAGTTTATAAAATCGATTTTCGTGGTTTTTTTTTTAATTACACGTGATTTTTTTATGGTAAAAATCACTTTTTTAACTTTTACAGTGCGTATTTTATACTTGTATATACCTATTAAGATGAATAAAATATGGTAATTATACAATTCATCCGTAAGATCGGCTGCTAAATACTTTTAATGCTATTAGCATTTCATATTGTGTGAAGTCGTTTTTTTTTTATTTTTCGAGCTTCAATAATAATATAATATTGTAGATACTAAGAATTCGTATTTTCAAATAGGTTTAAACTTGAGCAGATACCACTAGCTGTTTGTGATACGCTGGCACATTTATCACAACTACTTGAAATTACCTAAGAAGCCAATCTAATTAATTTTGTATATTAACATTGTGTGCGTAGTATATCTATGCGCAAGCTGTTGAGTATTTTATGTATAACTAATTATACATTTTAAATTGCATTAATAGTTATAATATTTGATTTATTACAAGCATAATACTTAACATTGTATTTTCCACTTGCATAATTGCATGCGATACGAATGTGACACCCCTTCTCCCCCACCACCAACCAAAAATTATATAAATTAATGCAATTTATGATTTAGTTTTAATTAATATTAGCAATTATTATCACGACTATATACGTAGTATACCGTTATTTGTATTAAATACAATTTATCTTCTAAAAGTACACTACACGACTTGTATGATTCATTGCTGAATACTATTTCAATTGATATCAATAGGCACGCACATTTGATAAATAAATTATTGCCAACATTTACATTATTCGTACAGTGCAGTATTGTAATTAGTGTACTAATGTACCAGAACTCTAATAATTGTTTTTCGTAACTCGATGTTGTATTATACCATGCCTAATAGCCTTTGACGATTATTAAATTTAAAATCGGAAGAAAAACGATATTAATAGATAATACCCGCCATAATGTGACGTGGAAAAAACACCATAAAACAGTTTTTAAGAACAATTAATACGGTTTTATGCATTTCATATTTTTACAATTTCGAATTTTACTACGTCAACAACGCTTAACGACAAACACTACAATACACACGACCAACTACCATCGGAGTGACGAACGCGAGTGAGACTATCGTCAGCGTCACAACCCGTTCAATAGAGCCAAAACGATCGGACATAATAAGTTCACTGAAATTCACAATAGCACATATTATATTAAATACAGTGGAACCTCGATAAGTCGAAATTCAAGAGAAATGCAATTTTTTCGACTTATCAAGGTTTCGACTTACTAAGGTTTTCGAAAAAAAATTCCACTTAAAGAGTTTTTTAAATGTATGTATGTATTAAAGTTTTAAGTAGTAGTATTATATACAACGTAAAAAAATGTGATTATGTAGGTTATTTAATTACCTATAAAATAATAAAATTATCGGGACGGACAAGCCGTTTAGACAAATGTTTATAAAGCTATCCGTCATTATCCGTTTATATTCGGAGCACAAAATGTTCGAGTTATCTATAATTTTTTTTTCGAGTAATCGAGGTTTTCAGAATTTTTTTCGACTTATTAAGGGTTTCGACTTTTCGAGGTTCTACTGTAACTGTACCATTCATATAAATCTTTAAAAATTTCTCACGATAAAAACCGTGTTTACAGTGATGTCGAGCGATGACGACCGTTGAGTTCGCAACGGCTTATTAACTGATAAAACAAATAATTTTCGGAAGACACGTGCCTTTTCGAATGTGCTACACACCGGAAGGTTCAAACAAAATATATCCTTTGAAACAGTTGTCACAGTTGCACGGTCTTCGCGACACTGTCGTCGTGCGTAAGCTGTACGGTGCGAGGCGCAGGATGAATATTTTGTATTTAAGATATTTTGTTTGACGTTCGTCCGCGATTCAAATATTCAATTAACGCGTGTTTGGTATTTTATTATAACCACTTCTGCATTAGACTATAATATTATAATCATTATAATCCATAGTTGTAGGTAATTCAATACCCACTCGTCGGCGACAGCGGGCGCTTTGACTATTTTAGAGTACGCGATTTCGGAACGCTCGAAACGTCTGAAGTAAAGAGGACGGCGTGCATTAACGTTCGTTTTTGTGATTTAAACAGTTTTGTTCGCATAATTAATGTGGTTACCTAATATTTTTGGTACTCACCTCTTGACGTGTTCACCGTGAAAAGCTATTAATTGATCTACATAGATGTTACGATTGATAAGTCGATTTCAAACAAATTAATCAGAGTGAAATATCATATTATTGTAATATCAAATGCCGTTTCGCGTATTTATTTAATTAAAAATAAATAACAACGAAGTGGGTAATGAAAAAGCAAAAAAAAAAAAAAACAATTTATTGTTATTTTACAGACGCTGCATAATAATAAGCTAAATGTTTTCGTGTAAAATGTTGTATACGTTTTTAGCAACACAATACACCACTCTAATAAACATTAAACATTAAAATATCGTAGAAACGTACGCGTTTAAGCGTTAATTCATAATTTTGAGTGTGAGGGGTGCATTACTGAAAAGTATTAAGAATTGTGGACCATTTTAATGTTCCCGTTTCAAACGCAGTTACTCTTAATTCATCTATATATTTATATTAAGTATTGTGCGTGTTGGTAAAAAACAAGTGACGAGAAAAAAATTGTTTACAGCAAAAGCTCATCAAAATTGAATAAAAACAATTTCATATTAACAAAAATATGAAAACAGAAATGAAATAGGTAATAAAAAATATTACTATAGTAGGGTGGTTTTTATGCTTCGTTATATTATATTCTACTAAGTGGGCCTATATAGTACGTAAGCTATAAAATGTATACTATTTGTATTTGTGCGTTTATAAAGTTAAAGTAAATGGTAAACGGTACTTTCGGTAACAAATTTACAACGAAAAGTCGTAGCCAATTCAAATGTCTATTTAAAATATACTTAGTTACGGCTTAAAAATTATTTGTCTGCAACAGTTGAATTCGTGATATTATTATAATTTTACATATTTTATAAAATGATAGGCACAATAAAATAAAGTAACGTGCTATAAACAAATAATGTTCAAGGTGATGCGAACAAAATATTGAAAAATAAAAAAATACTCCATGTTAATATTATATTCTCATAATAACGTGACTGGTCATATATTAGTATTAAAAGTAGGTATAATTGCAACAGTTATCGAGACTTATAAAGTTAAAAATGTTTGTTCACTTTCGCCAAAGACGTAATCGTGGTAAATGTTTATTGTTCTCTAGACAATGATAAATATAAGGTAAATAAAAGAAAATAATATTTAATATATTTTTCATTATTAAAATTCACTGTGAAAGGCAAATTCCTTTTGTTTGGTAGTAGATTATATAGAATCAATAACAACTGGACCAATTTTCACGAAAGTTTCAGAGATTTAATTTGGATATATCAGAAAAGTTTAGACAGCAATATTAACTACGATAAAAAAATATACTATTGCAATATCAAATCTGCTGTAAGCAGATTTCCCATCTCAGTGTAATTAGTTCGCGATTCGATATATACACTGATGTCAATTTGTACGTGAACTGAAGCACTAAAACAAAGATGCGCGTATACGTATAATGCAATGTTTTATATATTTTTTTAATTTATCCAAAATGTTATTTATACGTATTAAAATTGAATACATTTATTTATATTTATACCAATTATCAAAATAGAACTAAACTTAATAGAAATGTTATAATTGTTATAGTTACAAAGTTACGAAAGCCAATAGTATTTAACGAAACACATACAAACAAGATAAAGTTTATATTATTTCTTAAAACTGTAATTATCATACATTATTGTATCTAAACATTATAATTACCAATGCTGAAAATCGTGTATTTTGTTATAATCTAAACATAATAACATTCTATTTAAATGAGTTCCTTAAATTACAAACTCGTAATATATACATTTTAAAGTATATTATTTTATTGACATTTAGCTTTCATCTACCAAAAAATTAATAGCTTTTATAAAATACACAACGACCTGGAATTGAATTAAAGCAGTGATTTATCATTTAATTCGACGTGCCCGTACTCAAAGCCCAATTTATTGCAGAGCGACAACTTATTTTCCATTTCGATTACTGCAAAATAATCGCGTTCCACTTAAAATCAAAAAAAAATAAAAAATAAAACTATAATATTATCACTTATGTGACTGTAATATTATTGTTTTATGTGACTAATATAATATGTCTATTTGTTTTTTTTTTGTATTAAAGGTGGGCTGGTTAAAAGCAGAAGACCAAACCATATTGAGTTTACACGAACGTGTAGTTACGGAAAACCGAAGGATAGACATAGATGTGGATAACAACACATATTGGAGACTCAAAATTCGGCAACTGCAAAGATCCGACAAAGGATGTTATATGTGTCAAATCAACACGAACGTCATGAAGAAACAAATTGGTTGTGTTGACGTAAAAGGTAATTGTTGATGGTTTATCTTTTATGTTTATATCACAACTCGAATAATTAATAATTTAAAACAATTAAAAATAACTCATGAATCATTTTTAAACTGTGAAAAATAAAAAAAAATTGTAATAACATAATGTACCTATACATGATAGCCGGTAGCTATGATTATATGAATAATATAGAAATTATAATATTGAATTCGAATCTATGTTGTAGTATATTATGAGTATACGTATAGAAACTATTATATGATATTATTTTAGACGTTTAATTTAGATTTTTCAACTCCTTAGTCATATTGCAATATAATATTATATATTTTAGTTAGTTCTGAGTATTTTTTGTTTGAAAATAATATGCGATTACTCTACTTAATAGTTACAACTATTTTTGTTTAACAAAATGTTCGTATTTTTTTTTATATAATTTATATTTATGTCTCGGTTTGGTAATTTATATTAAATTAGTGAGGTGTAGGCGATGTTATATAATATTTGCTATGGCAAATATTTCAACTATTTGATTATATACATATATATATAAAAATTGTGATGATACTCCCAAAAATATATTCAAGTAATGTTTATTATAATATTAACTGTACAATATTTTCCGGCGGAAATACACATTGAATTTTAATGTCATTAGTTTTTTGTCTAGGATATTGGTTTAATCATTTATTAGTTTTAATTTTCGTTACGTTGGCCATTTCGCGTCGGCCAACACTCCTATTGATTATAATTTTCGGGGGGGAAAAAAATTCCAAACACGACGTTTAATTATTTATTACTGCAGTTGTTGAAACCATAAAAGCTTTTCAGTTATTGCGGTGTATGACAAAATTCGAGTGAGTTTATTTCTGTCTACGATTTATTTCAAATTTTGCCAATTGTCATAATATTAATGTCCCTATTGTTAAACGGAGTTTAAAATATCATCGCCGTGGAATTACTCTGCGCGTTCCGTTGTTTACACGAAAATAATGTCAACGATCATTGATGCGCAGGCGCAGGTATATTATACATGCATAGTATAAAATATGATGTTATATTATTAGTTACGAAAAAAAAAAATAAATAAATAAATATAAATATTGGTGTTTTAAAAATGATAAAACGATTATAGCTTCGACTAAATAGTGCTCATAAGACGTTTATTTATTTTTAATATTAAAGAAAAAAAACAACGTCATAAAATTAAAAATATAATTATCTCGCCGGCATTTGGAAGTTCGCGCATAAAAAAATAATGTAATTATGTTTTATGAGCTATTTTGGATAACGTAAGGATGTTTTTGTTATTAGAAACTGTTAAGTTATAAATAAACCGTATTCTTTAATAATATAACAGTAAATTTAAATTTAAGTTCTTAAAAAAAAAAAAAAATCAAATTGTACGAATTATATACAGAAAACTACTTTTCGGTACTGTCGGAATCGGCGTGACAGAATACACGATGCGGTCAACTGTTGTGGCAACAGACATTTATGCGGCAGCGACCGCTGCTCTACCTTTTCACTCATTTGTCACACTCTCTCGCAGACTTTGGTTGTAAACCATTTACCGAACGACAATAATGATAATTAATTTCGTTAAACTGTATAATATGTATCAACATTAATAACTTAGTTGACCTAAACATTTTCTGAATTTCGTATTATTAACACCGTGCTCACGAGTTAAGATGATAATATTACAGTGATCGCCATATATTTATAAAGTATGATAATATTATTTTATTTTAAACAATTCTTAACGGTTATAGTCGAATTATTTGAGTATTAAATACGTAATTATTTTTTTTTTTTTTTACGATACAAATAATATATTTTATTAATTATTAAACCAAACGATCGATTTGAAGAAAATCTAATAAAAACAATCGCATTTTCTGTTTGACCAATTGGCTATTATATGCAACAATTATTCTCAACAGCCATATCCACTACAGGACTGAATGTGAAATGTCAAACTATAAAAATTTACGATTTCTTAGTAAAACGTTAACAAAACAACCTGCACTTTTTCTTTTATTTAATATTCATAATATTATAACTACACCATGAACACGTGTTCAGTATACTGGCGGCGGGAACATAATATAAAACTCTACGGGGCCATAACTGAAACAACAGTTATTTTTCCAAAGTTATTTTTGTTTTTACACCAGGTTTTGGTGAAGTTTTGGTCTCGGTTTTATTCTTGCGGCAAAAAGAAAAGGCTGTATGGCAATTATTGTCTGACAAATATTTTTACTTTCAAAGAGGTTTTTTGGCACGTACTCGAAACCCATTTCGACAAAATAACAGTCCAAGTTTACGTTTGACTTTTTTGTCATGTTTCTCATGCAAAATATTCTACGAGTTTTTTAAAATTTAATGAACTTTTTAAAGGCGGTGTTTATTTACACACTTAAAAGATTATTAAAATATTTTCAAGTATTTTCTGTAGTCGGGCTACAGTATCTGACATCAATGATTTTTATAGATCTCTTATTTCAACTTTTATTGTGGCAACAAGACGCATTTATATTATACAAACCATAAAAAAAATAACCGCATTCAACATCCAAGCAAGTTAGTAAGTTATGACTAGGAAAATCACAATCATAATAAAAATGTATATTATAGAGTATATAATTGACTATATTATATTATATTTCGGTCATACATGTACAATTAGAATACATTTCCGACAAAATTGAGATTCTGAAAGGAGCGATGATTATATTATATTGATTTTACAATTATGTACGTATTTTTCTGTTTGTCATATACTTTTCATGGCAATATAAATACTAGATTTTCAACTTTTAGAGAGATAGAAAATCGGATCTTGTTGGCACCATACATGTGGATTAAAACTAAACAATTTATAGAACTTTTCAAAATATTCGGAATAAATCAAAATAGAAAAAGAAAAGAGAGCCCGAAATTGTACGCAAAACAAATTTTTGACTAGATCGATTTTCTTATTTTGTTGTAATTAAAAACTAATAAGTATAGATACTTGAAATATACACCAAATATTTTATTTGGAAAAATACTCAATTTTTTTATATTTTTGATTTTTTTTTTCTGCAAATATCGATAAAAACAATTTTGCTAGATAAAAAAACATACAAATATAATACAATGTTCCTGATGATTTGTTATATCAGCCATTTAAAAATATTAAAAATAAATAATCTTATTTTTTTTGTATATTTATAATCATTTAAAATTAATATTTCAATTAAACTCGTCGTATTCACAAAATGTTATAAATTGTACGGTATATAGGTAATTCAAAGTTTATTTTTTATGCGTAAAACTCGAATATCTGTACTAAATAATCCGAAAAATTATAATAAATAGAGATTTATTGTCGTTTAGTTATTATAAAATTAAAATGTTAGGTACAAAATATGTATACCATGGGTTGAAGGTGTCAATATTTTTTTGGGTACGGTGTTATGCTTAACCACGGGTTAGGTAAACATAAACTGGTGACCACCGCATACGGGATAGGTACATAAGAAGTGGATAATCTGTTAAACTTAAATTATAGATGTTATTACGGTACAGAGTAAACATAAACGAAGAGCTTCCAGTTACTCGTTAGTTGCCAGAGTTTAAACACGGCATGTGTGTGCGGGGTTATTTAAATTTTCTGTTTACTGTACGTGATAAAACTAAAATTAACTGATATGGTTTTTCAGTGGAGTATAAGGTTTGTTTTTGTGTCGTACCGGCGCCTTTGGTGACGCGGCTATAAATTGTATAGATCATCCTCCGCACGGATCTTTATAATAGCAGAAACATGAAACCCAAATGATTTATACGATATCGTTTAAAATATGTTGAGCCAATAATCACACGGAGTGTTGTTATTATATAAAGCTGTATAATTAATAAGTTTGGGAAATCATAAAAAATGTAACATTATTTAATATTTAAAGTTAATTTAAATTAATCGGATTACACGCTTACCACACCCAATCATTATCTGTATATAATGGATTTTGACGATTTTAGTTTTATAGATTCATATTTATTGATAACTCCGAAATTAATTAAAAATAAAGTAATCAGTAAAAAAAAATCGTACAGTTTGCATACGAGTACATAACGTACACATATTGAATAATATTATTTAAATTTTTTTATAAATATTAATCTAATATGATTGTAAATAATACAAATTTTACTTTGTATACATAACATTTTTAAAGTATATAAATTTATTGTTAAACACGTATACTTGTTACACACATTGAACGTTAAGTATCTATTCTTAAAAAAGTGATAAGGTTTAAAAATGGGTTGAATAGTACAATATGAAGCGAATAAAACTAACATTATTTGTAATTGATAAATGTATGTAATAAACTACTACTATGAATTTTTTATAAATCTATATTTTGTTCTAGTAGTCAAGTTGTATTTTTTCAAAAATGTCGAATAAGTCACTACTTAAGTTAATTTCAATGGTAATCAATGGTAATATCAATGGTTACCTATCTATCATAGATTGACGGTTATCCTCGTTTATTGTGTCGTCCTGTCAGATGTTTTTTTGTTGTTATTATTGTTTTTTTTTTTTCAAAATTTTTCGAATTTTTTTTTCTAAACTCTGATGTATACATCTGCGTGAGTCATTAGGACCACGTTTTTTCTGATTAATGAAAATCTTAATAAAATTTCTTTGTTTATACGAAAAATTACGAGTACTGTTTCTTCTTTCATATATTGTTGAGGATATAATACTTAAGGCCTGCGCGTAATTCTCCCGATCGGTCTTGCAGGGCAAACAAGCATCGCGTCTCACCTTTCACAGCCCGTCATTGAGACCAAAAAAATCGAAATGGATGCACTAGTCTAAGGCAGACTCGATAGCGGCGTGGTCAAGGACTCTGAGATGTATACCAATTACCAAGTTTAGCGAGAAAGTCTGTTGGCTAAAGCCGGATGGTACAATACGGAAATTTAATAAGAACCATTTTTTTGTCGATTTTGAATTGAGTGCGTCCCTATTGTAGGTTGGTACGGAAATAAAATTGTTTTTAATACCGTCTGGTATCGCGACAGAAGATCACCCGGATGATGAGTAAAGCGTCGTTTATTACAAGTCAGCGAGTACCAGCGTTCGTCAATTCTAATCGGCAGAAATTATAGGATTTCGCAGGATAAAAACTTCAATTTTAAATAAATATTGATTATTTTGGATATCAATTTTGGATCTAGTTTGTACTTAAAAAAGGACAAATTTAAAAACTCCTATAACTTATTTTTATAATTGGCAAAACAAACTAAAAACTGGACGTTTTACGCAAATATTGACAAAATCGATTTTATTTTTTGATTTAACTTAAAAACGAATAACAAATAATCATAGATATTTAAATTTTTTTAAATGTGTATATTACCATTTTCATTATACAAATTTTTAATTTTTTTTTTTCATATATACAAGACCTCATAAAATTAATTGTTATATTTATATAAAAATATTAAAAATACACAGAAACAACTCATATTTACTCATACCCATTTAAGTTAAAATTTTGTCGAAATCGCAAAAAATTGCAAACTATTTAGTAGTTTAAAATTCATAAAAGCTTTTAATTTTATATCAAAGTTTTAAAAATGTTATACAAGATTCTTCAAAAGTATTTCAAACTGAAACCATAAAATCTAGAGAATGTTTAAAGATGATTTTTTTATAGATATTTTAAGCTCCAATTTGTGCGAAATTACTTAAAAATAAACAAACCAAAAAATAACGTTATGTTAATTATTTTATTATAATTTAAAAATATTTTTCGTTGGATCTTAAACTTTTATATATTTTATATTATTATTAATTTTACTATACGCAATAACATTTTTTCTAAAATATTTTCTATTTATAGGTATTATTATACGGATCTATTAATACTGTTTTACGGTATTTACAGAAATATTTTATTATTTTCTTTATTGGGTTTTATAAGTTGATAAAATAATATGGTATAAATACATAATATTATTATGATAAATAAATATTAATCTTATATTATAAAAGCAATATTTTCGAAAAAAATTAAGTCAACTTACCGTAATACTAAAAATAAAATAAATTACTTAAATAGCTTATAAAAAAAAAACATATCATTTGTTGATATAACCTGATAAACCGTTTCCGCTCAGAATAATTTTTTGTGTAAAATATTACATCATATTAGTTGAATTTAATACATCTATACTAGTAACGCACTCGACAACATAACGGTACTCACTTAGCTATGTTTTATTTTTAATGAGTTTATTTTTGTTTAAAAAGTTCCTTTTCATATAGGTGTTTTATAATTTATTCTTGATTCTATCGATGCTTAATAATACACTAGCCTAATTTAACATTAATGAGTAAAATATATCAGTTAGAATTTTTAAAGACGTGTATATTATTTTTATTAATTTATTTGTCATGGGTCTTAACGTGGTAATTAAATAACTTTTTGGACCATATGATACAATTATAAATTTATAAACGTTAATATTTATAGGTTTTAATTTATTTAATGAAAGTTCCGCATTTATCAATTTTGATTTAAACACACATTAATTAATTTTTCGTATAATTGAAAATTTCATAAACACAAGATCTTAGACTTTTGCATTAGGTTAGTTTACTTTGGGTAAGATAGTTCTTCTGTCTGATTCAGAACTTGATACGCTTTTGTTATCATAGAATATGACTGTTCTTCTCTTCATTATCGATTTCGCACTTATCCTAGTATCTATTTCACTCCTGGCCGAGACCATGTTTTAAAACCTTTTGTGAATTATACTTCCATATGTTTTCCAAGTTATCCTAAATATTAACTGTTTGCTTACATATTTTTTTTTTTTTTACAATTTTGAACTCTTATTTAATAATTAATATTTAATTATTATAATTGTTACGTCAATGCGCATTTGTAAAATTTTTTTTTTGTTCATAGTTCCACCGGACATCAAAGACGAAGAAACCATATCTGACGTCACTGTAAATGAATTTGAAAATGCTACGTTGGCTTGTAAGGCTAAAGGCAATCCACTACCAAAAATTACTTGGAAGCGAGAGGATGGTCATAAAATAACTATAAAAAACAAATCAAGAAAGACATTATTATGTGAGCAATTACGTAGTTATATAATTTTAATATAATATTGCTTTAAAACTGCTACTAAAACAGTATAATTTGCTCTTTATTTCAATGTTATTTTTACCTTATTTTGTTAACACTATATATGTATGTATTAATTAGTACAGTAAGTATATGTGATGATGTCGTGTGATTACACACCTATGGGTAACACGAGACAAAAGCGATCCATTAGTTGTCACTAGTCTTGAGTTATTATTTATATAATTAGAACATCGAAGACAGTTTAAGGTGTACAAGTAAAATATAATAAAATATTATAATGACGTTATGTTCATATTATTATATCATTATTATGATATGTTATTTTGTTATAATTTAATATTAATGCTGCTAGTGTATATAAATTATGATGTATATAATATAATAATATTGTAATACTATGTATAGCTAGGAATAGTGTAGTAAAGGTGTAAAGGATAACATGTGTTTTTTATTAATATTATAAAACTCGATGGTTTGAATAATTTTTTTTTATCGACGTTCGAGAAAATTTTGTAGTATAGAAAACCGTTTGAGGTTAGATGTGTAATTACCCTCCTTCCCCCTCCCCACCATAAATGCACACTAGGCTGATCTGCTTTTGTCTTCGGTAAAGTGGATTGAAATGTAATCTCCACACTTGGTTTTGGTGTGACAGGAAATGATAATAGCGATTTGAAGTATGCCAATTATAGTTCGACTGTAATTTTTGACTTTATAATACAACACTTGATTTTATAATATTATGTAGGTTTTATTTCCATTTTTATAATTGTGTACAGTATGACAATATTTAAATTATCAAATGTAGGATTTTTAGAATTAAATAATATTATTTTAGTTATATTTTTCTATTAATCAGCCACTGACCTCTTTAAATTGATTCTTGTTAATACGAAATTAAGTTAGCTTAGACCCAAAGAAGAAAATGTTTTATGTATTATGTATATAATTATGCCTGTAATTATTTGCAAATATTACAGAACAGTAATAGTGACATATTATGTAAACATTATCGTTATTTATATTATAAATCAAATATTTAACTAATTTTACATACAATCGTTATTAAAATACATTAATATTCATTACTTAAATTTATAAATAATTAATAAATTATGTTTTTATTTATTTTTCATTCCATTTTCAAACTAATATTAATGTTTAATAAATTTTAATAACGTTTAATTATTTTTAAAACGTCTATATGGCATTTTCTGTCCTATTTTACAGACAAATTTCCTGTAAATTAATTTGTGTTTAGAATACTTAGTATAATATGTTACGTTTTAAACTGAGAACATATTTGAGGATAAATATAAATACGGAAATGAAATATGTGTTGTAATTAAAGGTTTTTGAGCTATATTGTAAAGGTCAAGATAATTAAACTTGGTGAGTTTTAATGTGTATAATTAGGTAGGATTAAACAGATTTATTTTGATTCAAAGTAAAGTATGTACTTTTAGTTGCATAATTGCCATTCATCAGTACGTGTATAGCTTAAATGTCACAATATACACTTAGGATAAAACGTATTTAAAATATTTAAATAATTGTTTTCACCTACCTTCAAATAGAAACAAATATATATCATTTAAAATTTAAATACAGTGTTATAGAAAACATTTAAAATATAATATCTCATGGGAAAATTATTGTTTTCGTGCCCCAAACACAAACAATTCCGTGAACTACAATGCACACCGAGTACACAAAATACTATAATTCGGATTGATTATTATATTTTGTTGATATACATTTTTCAATTTTTCACATTATAATATTATGTTAAAGTGTTGTGTTAGAAAAAGGCGTTCTTGTAAATAACTATTAATTGAACTCGACGTTGAGTAGTATTCGACGATTTTATTACAGTTTTTTCAATAGCCGTTCAAAATAAAATAATATGTCAATAACGTTGTATTATATATTATCTAATAAGCATAATACATTATTGTTTGCTGTGACATTCTCTGACGGATGTACAGCTGTAAATCCACTTCAGTGGAAATATAAACTCGTGTGAGTTTTTATGGATGGAAATTAATGCGTTATGTTATGTAGTAAACGTAACATTATCACTCTCTTCCTGATCCGTTAATTTCGTTTTTAGTCGGCGATTCGAATCCGATTTGTTCACGTATATTGTAACGTATATTTCTGTAGATCTAAAAATGCTTGCTGGATTACTTCGTTTATTATTCGGCTAATACGGGGAAATACTATTTATAATGTTTATCACTCGAAAAACACGTTTTACCGGTACATGTTTATCAATTGGCATCTCATCTCTTTAATTCTATATTTGGCCATAAATCATAATATACAATACAACGTATTTTCATGAACTTTTATGTTGTACAGGATCAGGAATACACATTATAGTTGGTATAATTATTTACATTTTCAGAAAAGAGATTTTAGAGAGATTTTTATCTTTACGTTTGATTGAGCGTTCGACACGTATAAAATGACGTGTTTCATTATATTTTCGTCGTTATTAATTATTGAAATTAACTCACTACCATGTTTTTTTTGCCCATTTCGTTATTTGCGTTACCCATTCGTCAAATACGTCGAACTTGTATTTATAACTACTAACGATTAATATTTGTTTATACATTTTAAAGTGTTAAAGGTACAATGTTTTAGTATTATAATAATCATTATTTGAAATACCTAGTGATATTATATTGATTTCGCATGATGTTTATTATTTGTTGACCAGTGGATAGGGTACGTGGAGAACCGCTGTTGCTTAACAAAGTAGACCGCAGTCAGATGGGACATTATTTGTGCATAGCGTCCAACGATGTACCACCGGCTGTTAGCAAGAGGATCACGTTAAACGTTAACTGTGAGTATTCGGCATCCGGTCAACATCGAATCCCTTTTCAGAAAACCACAAAATCGTTATCAGAAAATTAATTAAATAATTTGAATACTGGATTACACGATATATCCGCCGTCCGGGGTTCAAACACACTTGGTGACATTTCATTAAACTGTTGTTGACCAAATGGTTATTTACAATACGGTACTCAACTGCTTTGGAGCACTTTCCCCAATTGGCAATAACTGCGAATTTAATAATAAATATTATAATATATACAATATAATATGCAAACAAAGAGTGAATATTAACAGATGAACTACGAGTACAGTTAGTAGTACAATGCCGTCGTATAATACATAGTTAATGTTAACGACGGACGTGGCCAACGGGAGTAATGTTCGATTTTCGATAGTTATCCAAATTAGTTGACTACAAACATTGTTGACCATTTTGTTATATTTATAAATAGATTCTGTCCAGATGTATATATGTATATATAAATGTATTGTCCCTCGTTTTATGTTTTGAATATAAATACGTAAAGCTGTTCAGATAAAATTATTTTCTTCAGTTAGTGTTAATTTTATAAATGTTTTTTATAATTTTATAATTTACTGGACGATTTATTAATAAAACGATATTTAATAATTAATAACGCTTGATCGATGGTGTTGCAATTATCCAATTAACTTCAAAATAGATAATATACTATTTGTAAAATGACAGGTGTTACTTGTATTATATTTTGAACTCTGCATAATGTGTATTATTTATGCAAATTAATGTGGGATCCACTCATTTTTAATAATAATTTAACGTAATATATTATGTTTGCATTAAATTTTGTACTGGATTGTTTGGATAATATAAACTAGTATTTTTTTCAGACCAATAAATATTTATTTTGTAATTTTTTATAAATTTTGAACCACGTGTTTTGTTATGAAATTATAATATATTATACATAATATCAAATAGGTAGTAAAAATGGTTGGGATTTTTTTTTTAATTGAAGAATAAAAAAAAATATTTAATCATTTCGATAAGCTTTCAGTTCTATAATTTATTGGAAAATGTCTGTGTTTAACTAGCGTATTGCAGATATTTCGATAAAAGAAGACTTACATTTATTCTAAATATTATAATTACTTTGAAAATAATATAATGATAAATATTTTAAATTCTGCTGTTAAATAAATGGATACTACTATGTTTGTATTTTTAATTTAAATAAATTCAAATCTGATAGAAGAGTTTGTTTTGTGGTCTTTGGGTTATATTTGTTTCATAATAAACAAACATTAATTTTTAAAACAATTATATAAGAACACATTTGGTTAACAATACTGAGTGATAAAACCAGATTTGTTTAATTGTTTGTATATTTTAATACCTACTCATCAGTTTTTATTCTTACACTTAACAAAGCTTATATATGTATAAGACAACATTATTGGGGGTACCCATTTAACTTGATTCGCAATCAACAAAATGATTTACAAGAAACTTTTAAAGAACTTATTTTCAAAGTAAAAATAGTCATAATTATTATTGTGTATCTATTACAATTTTTAAATTTTTTGTTTTTTTCGATACTAAAAATAAAATGATAATTAAACGATTTATTTATATCCATTATAAATCCATGAAAATTTGATCAAATGTATGACATTTTTTAAGTTTGTTTAGTTATAGCCATTCAATATAAATTAATGTATTTATTTATATTTTTTGTAAACATTTCAGTTTCTCCATTCGTCTGGGTGACCACTCAGATTGTGAGTGCACCACTAAATACACATGTACGATTGGAGTGCTTTGTAGAGTCGTTTCCGACTTCTGTCAATTACTGGACTAACGAAAAAGGAGACATGATTTTTCAAGGGTAAATACTAAATGCTAATTTATATATTTATTGAACTATTAACATTATACTTACTTAAAATTGTATTACTCTTAACAGTTTAAAAATGATGCTAATCAATACTGGCTAAATAAATATAATACAATCACAGTTAAATTTTCAGTTATTTAATAAGTTGTGAAATTCCTTGCATAAATATCCGAAATTTTAACATTATTATTTCGATAATTTAAAATATATACTTTTTTAATTGTAAGATAAATCCAATTCCCAATATATTGATTAAATATAATACCATGAATATTTTTTTATGATTAAATTATTTTAAATGACAAATAATAAGTGCAACAATTATTTCTAAAAAATGAATAAATAAAAATCGCTTTATACATAATTTTTGAGTCTATAAAATAAGCTTCGACGAATATAGTAAGTTAATATAATGTATCTCCGTACGGAGTGTAGAAACCTAATATTAAAACGAATACTTCGTTAACTTAATTAAAATGTGATAAATTTACCGTGTGTGATACAAGTTTATATTAATTATAAAATCTATAATTTTAATTAAGGGGCTTTAAGCGTTTTATTATATTAGACATTACTTGACTATGAAAAAAAGCTAAATGTGTTCATTTTTTCCACGTCTCTTAAGGTCTTATGTGCAAACATATATAAAAAGGCGTGTCATTGTTATTCAACAATAGGTACTTGCAAACTAACAAAACAATACATTGCGGTATTGAATTATATGCGTGTACGCAAACTAACTGATGAAATTATTATTTCCCAGACGTTGTGATAATAATATTTATGTTAGCGTAAAAACCTGACGCTTATAATTTATCTACCTATTTGAAAAATAAAAATGTTTACCATGGGAATACCGTTAATCAAATACCCTATGGTAAAAGGTTGGAAAACAATCGCGATTCCCAGTCTTAATTAAGCCGCTCATTTCTTTACTAACACTTGTTTTTGAAACGGAGAAAAATAGTGAAAGCAAAATAAAAAAAAAAAAATACTACCCAGAAGCAAATGGAAAATGCTCTGTTTGCTCGTATAATCTGTTAACAAGATGAAGATGACAGCGCACGGGGTAGAAATGTATATATTTCTTTTTTGTTGTTTATTATTAGTCGTTCAATAGCTGAGTCGAGTCACGTCTTACACTCCTTATCATGCAATTAATTACAACGGTCATATTTTGGGGTAAAGGCAAAGACGGAATTAGTTATCCAATCAGAATTTCCTGTCTCATCGATCATCCAAAAGGAAAATCTGTTTATTGAAAAATATAATAAAATATCTGTCAATGTTTTGTATACAACATCTCGGAAATAAGCTGAAATCGTGGTATTTTTACCATTATTTTTGAATTATATATTCATTTAAAAAATAAGCTCAATCTATCAGATGTTTAGCATACTTCTTTGAAATGATTTATGGAAAAAATGGCATCAAAGTAAAAACATGTTTGGCGATCAATTGAGTAGATTTTTAAAAATTAAATTGTTGATATCATAATCTACATAATATTCATGCGTAATATTATAATTGATTAAAATATTATTTAACGAATTGTTGAATTTCAAACTTTCGATAAAATATTATATTACCTCACGTATTATTATATTTTTTCAATTGTTTTAAAACGGTATTGTTCAAGAATCTAATTAACATATTACACATATATTTGGGACATAAAGATTTATATTTTTTATAACAGTAACAATTTATTTTGAAATTTCTTAAACATAATATTATTATGGAAGCATTTCAGTTTTGCAATAAAATATGGTTTAGTAATGGTTAACTTAAATTTTAATTCTTGCTCTGAAATTCTTATTATTAATAAGTTATTAATTACCAGGTTTAAGACCTTAAATATTTATAAAACTGAAGTGGATTAGTGCGTTATAATTCGCGAAATTGTGGTGTACTACTTCGCTTTAACTTTAAATTCCCATAATTATAATAATAATAATAATAAGTTATTTTGGAATTTTATCCATCGAAATGCACAGACAAATATTGTTCTTAATGTTAATAAACTTAGTTGCTATAATAGATTAATAAAAGATAAATTGTAAATTATAATTAAATAAAAACTAAAAGGATTCCAAAATTACTGAAAAGCCAAAATCAATGTAATTAAACTATATGTAAATATTAGTGGGAAATATTAACATTTTATAATAGGAAGTTGTGCACGCAAAAAAAACTGAATACGAATATATTAGATTTAAATTGATACAT
The DNA here is from genome assembly GCF_020882245.1 of Rhopalosiphum padi. Taxonomy (NCBI): domain Eukaryota; kingdom Metazoa; phylum Arthropoda; class Insecta; order Hemiptera; family Aphididae; genus Rhopalosiphum; species Rhopalosiphum padi. Next base: position 88,601,753 of record NC_083597.1, read on the forward strand.
AGAAAACTGTAAACATCATTGGAAATGGTACTTATTTTATATATATTATAATAGGCTGCTTTATGAAATAAAAATATGTGATTTAATACAGAATAATGGAAGAGCCCTTACTCCTTAGTAATGCGTATACACTAATAGTAATTCCTATAATACATTACAGGAGTATTTTTAACTAAAATGTTAGTATAATTTAATGTTTTTGTTTGATTTCGCTTTAATATTTATTTTTAATTTATTATTTGAAAGTGAATATATATATTTTTTAAAGATCGATGCAAATTGTCTTGTACATATTAAATATTTTCAAATAAGCGAATTGAGAAGAGTAGTTTATAGCCATTTTTTAGGGTGTTCCAGTTATACAACGTAATAATATTTAAAATACCCCCCCCCCAAAAAAAAAAAAAAAAAAAACTCCATCAGATTGAACATTTTACCTAATATTATTATGCATAGGTACCTATGGCTTATTTTGAGAATTGTTATCGCCGCGTTTGGATATAGAAACAATGCAAAACTAAATTTTGGTTAATACCGTAACTTTTCCATCAGAATTGAAAGTTCGTCTTTAGATTCATTACTATGACGAATTTTCAATGTTATTAGTTCACTAAGCGAACCCCACGCGCACTAATCCAAATTCTCCAAACATGCTGATAATATTAAGAGCGTATACGTCATACCTTCGGTGGGTATCAACTCGTAGAATTAATATATAATATAATATAAACAATACCGATAGCATTTACTATCTTTTAATCAGATGTCCAAAATGAAACAGCGTTTTATTGTCCTACGCCAAAACATGTAAGCTTACGCAGATAAGTTGCGAGAAATCCATCAACGAACAATAGCGAAAACACCATTTGAACTCATCATTGACAACCTAAAGTCGGGATGCATTATAAATTTGTGAAGCATTTCTATGGTTGTCTGCTAGATATTTAGGAAGTAAAACGGAATGTATGTACGAAATTCCCGCGTTAATACACTATACGTACTATATTGATAAATTAATGTTTTAGATTCTGATCGGAGCGATGAATGTATTAATCTTACAACGATGTGTTATTCTATGTTATTCTTGTTTCACTATATTTCATCACTTTTGGGTTTAGTGAACGTTTCAAACTATAAGAGTAATTTCTGATAGACGATTTGATGTCGTTGGTGCTTGGTGAGTTGAAATAGAAAATGATCAAGTACCTAATTTTCAAAATAACTGAAAACAAACTGAGATTTGCTCGCAAAACTTGGCTTTGTTTTTTTGTTGTAACCCAAAAACATACAACTGTAAGGACTCATCAATTCACCAAATATTTTATTTGCACTTAATAAATAATAAATTTTACCTAAAATAATTTGATTATTTTTTTGTTATTTATATGTATTTTAAGATTAATTGATTCGTGTATGACAAAACTTTACTTTTTTAGTAAAAAAACTTAAGAATTTAATGTATGATTTCTCATAAATTGTTTTCATATAAATTCAATATACCAGAAATTCATATTCTCATTTTTTTAACCTTTTTAAATTGAGATTTTTATTTTTTACACAATTCATCAAAACACCAAAATTTTCCTATAGTGATTATACTATGAATTTAATTGTTAATATTTATTCCTAAAGTTTGAATACTCAATTGAAAGTTCCATAATATATGTTTTATAATATCATCCTTAAAAAGCTGCCATATTTTTACACATTTTTTTATGAGTGCTTAAAATTTAAATGTTAAAAAAATTGAATATTTTGAGTAATTTAATAATTGTTCGTAAAATGATTTTAGTTAACTCAATAGGTACATTTAAAATAGTTTATTATTAATTAATTTATAATTTTCTATGATGAATACCATTTTCAAAACATTTAGACAGCTCGTCATTTTAAGCTGTTTATAAGTATTTAAAATTATAATATAACACATATTATACTTTCCTTATTGCAATTAAAAATTTCAAAAAGTCATGAAAAATTGAAAATAATAAAAAATGGACAAAATTAAATATTTAATTGAATAATTATGATTTTAGTTATTTCGTCATTATTTGAAAATATTATTTATTTATAATAGTTTTATTAACTTTTCATTGACTTGAGACTTTTATATTATTACATTTTAGTATTTTACTATCAATACGGCCATACATTTTTTTTTTATATATTTATATTATATACCTAAGTTTGTATTGACTCAAAAGTTAATAACAATTCTACACTGTGATATAAATATAATATAATTATATACTATTATTATACACAATATAATAATTTAAAATATGTTTTCTGTTATAACTAATTCGAACAACTGTGATAGTAATATCAATTTATCATACATTATATATACAATGGCGTATTTATGTGGGCGGTGTTAGGGGTTTCCACCAAAACGACAAATTTTAAACATATCAGTAATATAATAATTTTAGTCGGCTTATTGTGTAAAGCATAATGAAAAAAAAATATATATAAAATATGATAATATATACGCAGTATAATATAGGACGTGTTAAATACGTACTCAGCGAGACGACAATAATGCTATAATAAGCAGCATGCCTGACTATTTTTTAGGACGTACGAGAGTGAAAAATCTCATCGACCGCGGTAACAATATTATGTAAAATACATTATTTATAATATAATATAAATTAAGAACGTCCCCAATGACCTCGTTGCACGTATCGGAATGATATTATTATGCTGTAGTGGTAATAATAATAATATATCGCCATGTGAGTATGTATATTATGCCGAATCGCGAGAACGAAAGGAAATAACAATCAAACGAACGCATTATTATATTAATATTATTATATTGTGATAGGGTTAACGGCATATATCGGGTGTTTCACCACGTTCGATTTTTCCTTTAATCGTTCGTTTGTTCAAACCCGATATTGCTATTACACTACGACTGATGTCTTCGATTTTTTCGATTTTTACTCAAAAACTGTATTATTCGTTTGAATGTTTCGATTTAGGCACGTCAACGATTTCCGAATAAGTCGTCCTCCGGTCGGTCGTAATGCGAAGGGAGGAAAAACGAACGGCTGTCGTTCGGAAAACGTCGACGCGTCTAAATCCAAACTCAAAACGAACACGTTATAGTTTTCAAAAATCTGCGCGGAGCGTAAAATATTTAAGAACGCGCAAATGCGGTGACTGTCGTCGAAAAACACGGAACCGTTTGAAACGATCGTGTAATAATAATATAACGCACGTTACCGTCGTCGCCGGAGCGAATCACCCTGTACCAAAATCCATCGCGTTTCGGCAGCGCTCTCGGCCGCGACGAGGAGGTGTATTTTTTTGGGGGGGGGGGGAGGCGGTGAAAGGGTGGTCGGCCGAGAGACGACACCGTTTGATGAATAATCGCTGCGTTTTGTCCCGACGTAATTAAACGCCGCCGCCGCCGGCAACGTCGAATATATCGTGTACGATTTTCCGGGGAAATTTCGGTCGCGCGTCCGACACAACAATAAAACACACGCGACCGTCGCGGGGGGGGGGGACGGGGCGATCGGACGGGGCCTGGGCAGTCGGCGCTCACGCACATATTTTCACGCCATTAACCACGCGCCGCCCTCGTCCGAATGCTCAGACGCGTACCGCTATGTACGTCCCGCGACGATAATACGTACGTATATAATAATATACAGTGTATACACATATATTATATCGGTGACGTATATGTTATTATTGTTATTCGTATTTACAGTATCACATTATATTGTGTGTTGTCCGGGCCGGGGCCTACGCGCGTGCCGGCGCGCGGATGGGGGGGAGGCGTGAATTGCGGACGCGTAAAACCGTTTTAACGCGAGTCGCGCCGCCGGCCGACCGTCATCATTCTTCTTCCGCGCGATGCAGTTCCGCTGCCCTCCGTCGCACTTTTTATTTATTTTTTTTTTTTGTATTTTTTTTTCTCTATCCTATTCTCGCCACCACACGTCGTTACGGGCCCCATTATCATCGTACTACGTAGTCGTCGGTATAATAATAATAATAATACTATACTACTATATATACACACGCGCCACCGTATACGCGTATCATACATTATCGAGTTTATATATATATATATATATATAAATATTATTATATTGTCGCGATAACTCCGGTGGCGCGCGACGGGCGGGTCGGAGAGGTTTGGGAATCGTCTGTTAAACGATGGTTTTGTATGATATACGACCACCTTTCGGCCAACAACGCCGCCGTAATAGGTAGCAAATATTAGGGCTACACGATGGATTTATATATTATTACTATTATTATTATTATTATTATTATTATGGCACGCGTATAATGCATAAAATAGAAAAATGTGCGTTTAATTTTATTCGAATACGCAATAATAAAAATATGATAAAACGATAATTTACTATAATATTTTTCAAACGATCGCTGAGAGAAACGACTTATAATGCCAAAACGAATCGAATACACATATTATATGAGTACTCTTATGTGAGTTGTTATTATTATTTTTTTTTTTTTGTTACTTTTAATTTTTAATGAACCAACATATAGTGTTTACAAAAGACAATCAGTAACTGGTTTTATGAAATTGAAATATTAGCAGCGTAATATGATGTGGCGTACACCATTTTCAACTACTTTTATTGAAATATTGCATAAGACATGCATTTTTCGTGTTCATATTTAATAGATATGTGGAATAATAGGCGTTATACTTAGAGTATGAAAAATTAAAGAGGTTGACAGATGGGCACTTCTCTGCTACGTAGTAGGTTTCGAGTAGATCCATATAACGTTAAATTTGAATTCAATCATATTATTGTTTACAAAAAAAGATTGATAGTATCATACAAATACAAGTACAACATAATGTGAAGTCTTAAGTATATTACATTTTCATGAGTTGTGAACTAGCGAATAAATTGTATTGATATTTATAGAAAAAACACTAAAAATAATCGATAATTTCTTATGCCAATAAATAACCATAATGTTTTCCGTAATCTAGAGCTAAGGTTTGTAGGTATATGAAAATTCAAATATAATTCTTGAAAACAAATTTTGTTGGTCATATTTTGAAGCACTTAGTTTAATATGATCTGATTTAAAATGTACATTAATCTTAGTACAGTTTGATAAAACTATTGAGAAAAATATACAAATCTACACGAAAAAAATATACACTACAGTCTATTAGTCTACAGTATATATTAGAAAATGTATCAATTATTAACATGAACCGTGTAAATAACGTATATTAAAAAGAATTTAAACAAATAATGTGTTTTAACTTTTAAGTACAACTAATAATTTAAGTTCCGTTTTGTATTATTCAATTGTTTTCTGTGCGTAGTAGATAATATTATTTTAATGATACATACCTCTATTAATAATGATATTTAGAGAACTATTATACTCGTACGTCGATATTTTATTTATCTAATCAAAAAAAAATATCTATAATAATATATAACGAATTTATCGTTGTCTTTAATTTTATATTACATGGTCAAAAATTAAAAATACTATGGAAGATTTTTATACCTTTGAGTTTGCTTTAATTGTATAAATGATTATTAAAAAAAAAAAGTACCTATTGTTATAAATTAGTTACTTTAAATTTATTTTATATTTTCATTATCAAAATACCTTATAGTTATCTTTCATTTATAATATATGTATATATTATAATATAGTTATAACACTTTTTATAAAATATTAATCAGCTATAATATAAAAATATAAAATTACGTGAAAATATTTATTCAAACAGTTTTTCAACTTCTTATATCAATAATTATTCATCATCAATATTAACCATTGGCCTTTACACATAATTAGTCCTTTTATGGCCTAGGGTTGGTTGATGATTAAAGCATAGTAATTATTACAAATTTAAAAGTTAATGAAAATAAAATATTTAAGCCTCACTATTACTTCGTTTTTTTTTTTTATTTTTAATAATGGAATAAATATTTGTATATTACAATCAGATTTAAATTAGTTTTTTTTTTTTTTTTGTTATTCTACAAATAAATCTCGCATAAAACAAAAATTATGTTTAATTTTTAATTTAATAAAAAATAGATTTTAAACTATGGTTTTGTATAATTTGTGGTAGTTATTTAAATATCATATATTATAGTATTTCAGGGTTATGAAAGCACAATTAAATATAATTTACAGAACAGAATAGATAAATTAGATGGAAAATAAATAATTGAAGATTTTTTTTTTTTGTTTTTTAATAAAATTATTCTGAAAGTACTAAGTTTTTATGTATAAAGCACCAGAAGTAATTCCATTTTCATTTTTACATTTGGAAAAATGGAAAAAAAAATTTTCAACCATTATTGTATTATTATAATATAAGGAATCCTTATACCTTAAAGCAAGAAAACAACCTTTTAAGATATTAAAACTGTTTTTGCTATTTTCTTTTAAGTACTATTTTTGTAGGTATAAGAATAATATAAAGAAACGAATTGTATTTTGTTCAAACGTTATATTTTTAAAGCCACTTATTAACTTATTTTATTTTTATTAACACTGTTTTTATGTTGTTCGCATATTACACTAAAGGAAATTAATATATTATATTTTGTGTTAACCTTAACAAAGAATGTTAGTAAACACTATTATATTAATGAAGACTACATAATATAAATACCTATACGTGTTGTTTTTAAAAATTGTATTTTTGAATATTTTTAAAGCATATTTTTATTTCTTAAGTAATAAAAAGTAATAATAATAAGAAAAATTTTTGTTACACGTATAAACGTCAAAAGTGATTTAAACTTTAACTTAAATATCCTCTTCATTAATTTTTTAAATAAAAAGTTTTTTTTTAATAGGAAAGTACAAAAGTTAAGTAAATAGATGTTCATTATTGGATTAAAAGATACAACCAAAATTATAAAACTTTCCATTTGTTTTCATACTAAATATTATAATCTTTAATTGATAATTATTTAATTTTAAATTTTTAAAGCCTAAAATATCATTAATCTATATCAAATATCAACAGTATTTAATGCATCATAAACTTAATATTGTTCATAACCAAATAGCGTCGATAATAATAATGTGGGGATGTCTATTGTGGTTTTATAAAAACAGAAAATTATAAAGTTTAAAGTATAATGTTTTGAAATTCCAATTTGTAATTTATAAACGCAAATTTGTTATGATTATATAAAATTCTGTGAATAAAATGAAAAAACGCTATGGTACTCTTCTAAAAGTCTACAGCCGTTGTATACAACTTAAAGAAAACTGCGAAAACATGTGTATTTTAACTATTTTATAAAATATCACATATTTTGGTTTGTATTTGGATAATTAATGTTTATAATGTTTATATAAAAATTAAATTAAACACATAATTTAATAATAAAATAATAGGGTTTATATACTTAATAACTTAATGTAACTCGGCTAAATAAATTGATAACACATCTAATACTACTGTCTTAAACAATATTATAAACATACAACTTTATTAAATTTTAAAATTTACATTATTAATTATTTCTTACTATAATATAAGATAAAAATTTCAGATTATTAAACATGTGACAAAAAGTGTTGATTACTCAACTACGAGTATTTCGATTTATTATTATATAGTTATTTAGTAGCATATAATATAATATTATACATTTATTTATTTCATGTTTACGTTTGCTTGAAGTCTGGATTTTTATGTAAATAATGTTCCCGAATTTAGGTACCTAAGAAGTAATTACCTATGATATTTAAACCCACTATAAGACGCCGATTTCTGATATGTAAGCGATGCGAATATAAAATAAATTTAAAGTATCGTACAAGATACATATTATTATACTGCAGTCATATACACATTTATATTTAATTTCTGTTTATCTAATGTATTATTTGTAAATAATGTCGGTACCTACTCGCATTGTATGCATACAATTACAACGTCGGATTCTAAATTTTTGTCAAACGACATCTCACGCAACGTAATACAAATTATCATTCTAAAGTATGAAAGTTATCCGTATTTTAGTGATATTATAAAACATATTAATATAATGGTGTGAACCACCATTACGTTACCATTTATGTTGTGCTGTGAACCACATTATATGTATACATGTATAACACAAATCAAGATATATGTGTGTCGTCTTACGTACGTTTGTTCTGTATTTTTATGTTATCCCATCACACGTTCTCACTTAACTATTTTTTATTACTTTGCTGCATTTATTAATAACAATCATCCGGCCACAACAATATTTATGTATGCCGAACCAGTCTCGTTTCATCTCTAGCTTCGCGTATTTTTATATTAGGTCATCGGTAGATTAAATATATATTGTATTTTAATTTCATTTTAATATACGTACAATTTTAGGTCATACTTATGTATATTTAAGTGCCTTTTGGTATTTTCAAATTTAGTATTTTTTTACCTGTCACCAAAAAATCATATCATAGATTCATAGATAAGCATACGTTTAATTTTTACAGTCACGTAATTATAATATTATGTATACTAACACAGTAACACACTCAATGTCGGTAATTCTCTAGTAAAATTGACTAACCAACAATGGCGTATATAGTGGGAAGTTTTAGGGGTTCGCCCCTACCCCCCTTGAAATATATGGTTGGTACGAGCATTGATTTTGATTGTATAATTAATTTGAATTTAAGAATGGACATTTTTTTTAACCCTCCCCCCCCTGAAATTAATTTCTATTTACGCCACTGCTAACCAATACATCTTTACTCGATATAACTCCATTTACATTTTTTTTTTTTTTTTTAAAACAAACCTATTTTAATTTATCATTTATATTCATAAATTATTGGTTTAATTATTATTGATATATTATGTTTCAGGCAAAAGTACTATACAGAAGAAGTTAAAAACAACTACAGAGTAAACATGTATCTCAATATTCAGAATTTGGATAAAAACGATCTGGGAACGTACAGTTGTTTTGCAACAAATTCTATGGGACAAGGGAATAGCTCAGTACGAGTGCACAGTAAGTTCACTGAATAATTATATCGCTGTTAACTAGTTATAATATATTATGAAATAAGAAAATTGTTTGAGAAGTGACCATATTGTTTTTTGACCTAGGTTTTAAATGTATTTTATAAAATAAATTACCGAGAAAAAAACATATATTTAATAGTTAGTATAGGTTTTTTGTATGTAGATTATTTTATTTTTAAACGAATTTGATGGCCTTGTAAAATCATAAATAATATTTCGTTTTGAGTTGTTGAAATACAAGTTAATTGCATAATTATTGTTCTGCTTTGTGCGATTCGCATAACGTTTATGGACGAATTTCTGCAGTCGGGTTAATATTTTCATTATTGCACGTAATTCGTAATAATTGTGCTGTCTGATTAAATAACTATTTAAAAGCTCAGCTTGTTTTTACGATAAAATAACATAATAATATTATACAGTTATACCCCGCACATTACTTACGTCGACCCTTTCTATTGTTCACACGCACAACATGTATTAGCATAATATAACTAACCCAGGTAATTGATTTTTATTATCATTGCAGCGCCGGGTTTTCTACATTAAAATATTCGGGATCATTATTGCATAATAATTAATAGTGTTTTGCGTTTACAGTGCCACCGTATAATATGATAAACACATAATAACATAACACGACACCAATACTACTGTTATGCCGAATTAAAAATGTTTATAATACCAATGCCGATAATGAAACCACAAAGAGCATAATGTGTTCCTACGCGTGTACGCCAATATTATCACTAAGGCGCATACTGCTGTTAAATTAACGAAATACGTATAATATAGAAATTAAAATATTATATTTTTATGTACAGAGTGCGGTGACAGAAATGACGGACAATTAATGCGATAAACTACAACTGTATGCAATACATCATTTTGTCCTAATCAATATAATTATTTTTCAATTTATAAATGGTTATTTATGGTTGAAAAAAAAATACTCAATAATATAATGTTGACTATACTAAAACTTGGTGTTGTGTTCACATTACATTTTTTAGTTATTTTTGATTAACTCTTTGTAATAACTGACTTCCGCATACTTACGAAACCGTTGAGTATTTTATTTTTTCGTTGTTTTTATATCGTCATATCAATAATTCATCGATTCGCACGAAACGCTCTCGTAGAACCTATTTTACTGGAGAATGTGCCTACTCGTAAATGCAAACTCCTGTACCGTTCGGTTAATAGAAATAGATGAAACGTATTAAAATATCTGTGACGTTAAGTTCATATCATTATATTATTAAAACATACGAGTAAGATTTGTGCAGTCATAGACATGTTTTAGATATGTTTTTTTTGGAGGTGGAGGCACCGTTAGTTTGAACGTGTATACTTCGCGGTACAAAAATCCATATTTATTTTTTTGCCAAAACACTAAAAATAAAAACGTTTCGCGTTTATCGTCTCTAATATGGCACTTATCGGATATATCAGTTTATATACTGATCTATTGAAATTAACGCGTCCCGAGTACACATTTTAGTATTTTACACGCATTTGAGTTTCATGACTAACGTATAGTATTGACACATACACCAGAGAATAGTCTGTTATAGGTACACACGAAAAATATAATATGTTTAAATTGTTTATAATAACGGTATGCATCTACAATAAGAACGTCGACGTGATTTGTCTCATCCAAAAATGTTTTTTTTATTTTTTTTTTCAAACCATAAAGCTATGATTTAAGTTTTAAATTGGTACTATATAATATTTTGGTGGACATTTTTTTCCCCTATATCTAGATGATATACGGGTTAACCCGTATTTTGTTTATGTCAATACCGTGATTACCATCAAATTAATTACATTTCGACTTTGTGAAAAAACGACCGTTTTTCTCTTGGCGGTACACGAATTAAGTAAAAAAAAAAAAAAAAAAGATAGCGGCGCTCTAACAGTATAATATATCTGAAAGCAGAGTTTTCCCATTTAAACCGTGTACATTTCGTTGTTTTCTGCGAAGTTTATTAATTTACGAACTTCTGAACCACAATTTATTACAAGCACGCGTCAAAATATCAAAAATACTGTGCAAATTATAATTTTGTAAACAATTATGTTAATAATTACGACAACTTAAGTGGAGTTATTAAGTAAAATGTGGCAACTTTTATGAGCAAAATGATAATAAATATGCCCGACGGCAACCGTATTCTTAAAAAGGGTCGCCGACTATTTCGTATCTCTTCGATGCTCCCACCGCTGTTCGTATAATCGTGCGGTGCGGATGCTGTGCAACAAAATTCGGCGGTTCCGCGATGGCTTCGTGAGGTGGTCTGTTGTGCAGTCATGCTGTTGCATGATAACTTACTACCTGTATTAATTATTCTGTACGACGGCTATGCACAATATACATCAATGTGGTTTATTTCTCAACGTTTTTTATTCAGCGTGTTATGTACCTACTTATTTGGAGAGAATAAAAATAATTAGTGTTATATTCTCCGAGTTAATCTGTGTAAATAAAAGGCTAAACCGTAAAGACTACAAGTATTCAGTACTAGCTATTATAGTATTCACTTGACAAGAAACATCTTAAACTGATAATTACATTTTTAGATGTTAACCTTACAATAATTATCATTCTATAATACATCTGTAAAAATGTATAATATTATCAATAATTTTCAAAATATTTTTTTTATTTTTTAATAGTTGTCGACTATCTAATGTTTTCGGTTTACTTGGCATTGTGTTTTTTACGTGTAACAACAATCAGTATTTTTGCTTAAATAATAATATCTGATAACCAATAAATATAAATATAAAAACACTTGACGATTAATGTTCATTATTTTTAGAAGGATTTTTTATAAGATTCAAGTTAATTTTAGTGCTAAGTAAAATATATTAAGCAATATTTCGAATGTCTGTGTTTAGAAGCACTAGTGGTTGTCAGAAATTATTCTAACAAACAGAGGAATTTGAAAATTATCATAACCTTAATATTAAAGAAAAATATGCCGTATAATGTTTATATAAAAAAAAATAAAAAATGGTTTAATACGCAGAACTAAGTACCTACTGAAATGTGTTGTATAAAAATACAGTTTTATTTAAAAGTTAATTCAATAAATCTTCATATTTAAACTATTTTTCATTTTTATTGGCATTATTACTTTAAAAGTATATGGATTTGAAGGTAATAATAAAAGTAATAAAAAAAAAATGAAAGTTTTAGTATATTATAACTTAAATTCAAGTATAAAGCTAATATATGCGAATTTAATGTGTTTGATATTATACTGTATTCTAAAATAATTTTAAATTTGTATTTATCTGAACTATTAATTAATATTTTATACTCATTTATCGCGTATAATTGATTTATTAGTAAAGAACTAAAGAATATCGTACTGAATTTATAAAAAAACATTAAAATACTCGATAATACGAATTCATTGCTTTGTTTATTTTTGTAAAATATTTTATAATTTTAATTTCTACAATACAATATGTGTATTACGAAAATTTTATAAACAACTGCAACGAGCGCGTGTTTACATTTAGTTTTTTTTATAGATATTTTTAACGGAATGGTATTATGACAGTATTACATACCCAATATAATAATTGTTATACGTAAACATACATTTATATGGTACGGACTATATGTTTATGTGTTTCCGAACAAAAGTTATAATGGTGTTATGAAGTTCAAACGATTAAGGTTTGGAATGTGTTTTTGAAAACAAAATAACAATGATTTTAGAACCCGAGTGAGAAATAAACAAAAAAAAAGTACGGTGGGCTTTTAACGATAATGAGTTCCAATATTCGCAGCGGGTAATAATCTACACCTGGTAGGAGCCTAATAATGTCGTTGCGTGCAAGAACGAGGAAGGCCGAATCGACTAGTGGGGTTTTTGGCAAATGGTCCAAAACCGTTTATTGGCCATCGTATATTTCTATTGATCATTTGGTCGTAAAAAATAAAATAAAATAAAAATAATAAATAACGATGAAAAGAATTCGATTCACATTGAAACTTAAAGACGGAAAATAAAATGTTTTTTTTTTTTTTTTTTATATTAGTTTGAAATTCAAAACGTTTAAGAAGTAGTCATTCCTGGTAGCCGATAAGTACACAATATTCGATAAAACTTTAAAATAAATAATTGATAGAATAGTGTTACGAGGTATAATGCATTAGATAAACCTGTGGTGTTTTATTTTCAAAAAAGTCTTATGGACACGTCATGTTCAACTCAACGTAAACCTTTTTTAATAACACTACGCATTAAAATTTAAAGTTAATAATACTATAAAACTCAGAGTTAGAGTAAAAAAGTATAACGACTTGAAAATATTTCAATTAATTAATACGTAATAGCAATATTGATATTATACATTATTAATAGTGATCATAATATTATTACTTCAATAATAAATATTGTACTTACTTATTCCTTGGTAATTCAGTTAGACCGTTAAGGAATAATTTGTTTGCAGAGACATTTATATTTAAACATAATATTTATTTAAATTTATAAATACTAAGTATCTACCTATTTATTTAAACTTTTAAAATATGTATATAGTATTAATATCAATTCCGTATACATCACATTTAATGTATAATTGTAATATATTCGATTGAAATAAATTATACTGGTTAATATCACGATTATTTGGTTGTAAATACAAAGTTTTAATTTGCGTAGCTTTAACGTTAAATGCATAATATAATCTATACAATAAATAGCAATATATTATATATATATATATATATATATATTAAATGAATATTGAATATCCTATATACATTAATTATAATATGTATCATGTATATATCCATTTATTAAGACAGGGGATAACAGTTTGTTATCCTTTGTAAAGCGCTTTTCGACGAATAAAAATGTCTCGGTTGAGTTATACTATTTTTTTTTTTTTTTTTTATTGGGGTTTTTTTTTATTAATATTTTATTTTTTTTTCGTTGGCGTCCGTTCTAAAATGTCCCGTCTAGGGATAAATGACGCGTGACCCCTACTGACGACACATGGTGGCGTTATCACACAGGTGTTGGTAATATCCACCGTTCACCGAAGCCGGCAGTTCTATACAAATACGGCAGAACCATTATCATAATATCCACACCCCGCAGGACACGTTCGCGGTGCACGGGCGCAGAAAAAAATGGACGAGGACCGTTCTAGCTATAAATTTGAATTTCGCACAGTTCCCCCTTCGAATAACCCGTTTCTATATCGTGATAATAGTAATATAATAAGCACCGCCGTCATCATTATGTGCGGCTGTACAATATAACACTAAACCCTATTGATAAGTGGAGGAGTTCGTGTGTCGTATTGCGGTGGACGGCGGTGAATGCCCAACGCGCCGCTATGGTTATGGTCTTGTGTTTCGATGTGACATAATTTGAAAATTAAAATATTTCACTTTTACTGTCTTTTCCTGTATAATATAATCATATTATTTAAGCGGAATCCCTCACCAGTTCCACCAATATATTGATCTGATAGTGTTATCGTGTACAACGGACTTAGTACGCCTAATACTTATGGTTAATAACGAGATTGTTCGACTAATATTTGAACATGTTTTGTTCCATTTTTCCCGCAAGTACGTTAGTTGCATTGCATTTATCTTATAATATAAATTTGTGTTGGTCACCATATAACCCTCTGATATGTTTATATATTTAACATTGTTCCCATAACAATATTATACTATATTAATTATTATCAAATATGGCATTGTTGTAATGCATTTAAACATCACATTGTGGTATTGACGTGTGATTGACGGATCACTAATTCCAATAGATATTTTCAGGATCTCCTGGGCAGAGTTGATAAGCTGCATTTATTTTAAAATACTCTCCGGATTAAATCCATATGACTGTTTCAAATCATTGTTTTAATCATACTTTGTGTTAAGGATTTAAATTTATGAAGGTTTATTTTTTTATTTTATTTATTTTAATTAATTATTTTTTCGTTTTGTTTTACATGATGAAGTTTTCATTTTTAAATTGTCGAGTTTCGTGATACTACACAGCCATAACACATTAACCAAACATTTTTATAAATAAATTGTTCACCACTTTTATGAACTACGATATACGTTATGAGAATATAGTTACAAAGAAAATATGAGAAATCTGTATTATTTGAAACTCATAATTTGTAAACCAACGGTATAATATAGTAGATTATAGGGATATGATAATATACCTAATATGTATTCAAAATCCAAAGAACGATGTATTTTTTATTAGATTAAATGGTCTTTATCAATTTTTAAACGTGTTACCATAATTTAATATTCTATTTTTTTTTTAATAAGCTATAATCAGAATTTAAATAATTTAATATAATAATACCTGATATACTCTGAACAAGTACTCATTTCGTTTTAATATCTATTATAGCTGGTAATTTTTAAATATTTTAAATTTAGAAAAACCTTAAACACTTAAAGCAGTAAATTTTAAAATTATAATTTATTTTTATTACTTATTTATTAATTTAGATAATTATTTTTTTACTTATCGTTACGAATTAAAACATACAATTTATATATATTATATATATGTAATATATATTCTATATTAGTTATATAGATACAATTTATTATATTTGGATATAATATATGAGATACTTAATTAAAAAAAAATTGTATAAACTTCATTTACTGAAGCTTAAAATTAATTTAAATTTTAATTAAGTTATCGTAACATGAGGAGGTATTACTAAAGAAAAAAAAAATTATATTAAATTCATTTTTCCATAATATTATTATAAAAACTATAAGAAAGTAACACGAATACTATACGTACATAGTACATACAAATACATACTATATTATAGGTATTAATTTTTATTTATGATGAATAATCACTGAATAAATAGATATCATAATAAATAATGTAAGAAAAATATATATATTTTACAAGAACTCTAATTTTTGATTTTCATAGAATATTGTAATTGAAGAGATTCTTCTAGCTATCCTAAATAAAAAATACAATAGGTTTAATTTTTAATGGAATATAAATTGTATACAAATATTATTAATAAAAAATATCTAAAAATATTTCTTATTCTGATTACTTATACTTCTTATTAATACTTATTCTGATTGAAATATAGTTTTATTTTTTTAATATTTAGTTAAATTATTTTATTTTATATATTTTGATAATAATAATAATAACAATAAAATACTTACAGAGGTTACTTAGTTATTATATTATATTATTGAATCATTAAATTATCTTCTATTTATACGATACACCATATACATGTATAGTTTTATACATTTATGTACTCAAAGGTAACCAAAAAGTTACTTCATCTATTATCGAGTATTTTGACAAAACAATTACTTCAAACTATTTTCAAAATTTCTCAACCCTTGGAGTAAGAAATATGTTTTGCTTTCCAAAATTACCCTTTAGTGCAAGTGTCCTACTTTCAAAACATGACAATAATTGACGGTTCATACTAATGATTAATTAAGTTTGTTATGAAAGTTTCTTGTGGCATTTAAGTAATTGGTAAGGGAAAAATAGGGCCTTTTTATAGTATATTGATTTTATTTTTTTTATTATTTAACCATTGACACTACATCAACGAAAAACCAATAGATTATTGATTTATTATATACAATATAGAGGACAATGTAGCATATAAGATGTATATAATATATTGAAAAAAATTGCGTGATCTAATGTTAAATTATCGTTCTAAGGCTTAAAAAATGAATAGTACGTTTTTATTTACTTGATAATTTAGTATTGCGGTTAATGCGTGTATTATAGAACTTCATATAATGTGATTTCACAAACAGAATATTTTTTATAAGATGTAGTCTTATTTTTTTTATATTTTTATTGTCTCATTAAGCAAACGCTCAATATTAGGCATGTTTCAAATTCGTTCTTTTAGAATGATTAACCGTTATTCATATTATCTAAACGCATTATACAACATTGAAAATAAACTAAACTTTCAAATGGACCAAATTTGAGAGGACAAAGAACAATATTTTGGACGATTGTTCACTATGGCCATAAATCATGAGTGTACACATAATATTTCGTCACTAGAAAACATTCGTGTAAAGCTTAAGAAAAAGAAAAAAACGAAAGATGGTGAAAGTGTTGTGCAAATGGAATAAGTGTCAAATAAAAGTTTCCGGGAACCATAAATCATTCTAACCTAAACCCATAGTGTTGTATTGTGCATATAATTGTTTAAAACATAGAAAACTGAAAGCTTATTTAAATCCTTGATATTACTGATCATTCGTGTAAGTAAAATATAATAATATTTTTTATACACAAAATATTATATGAATATATAATGCTTTTAACTGAATAGCTATAAGATAGGATAGATGTTATTTGAGAATAATATTTATGTCGAATAAAATATATATTAATTATAACGGTCATACAAATAAATTTACCATTAAAAAACATAGCTAATAAAATATTTTACTAAATCGTTTTAATCACTACAAAACGTAATTTCTTTATCTAAAATTAATTCAAGTGTCCTATTTTTACAATTTTTAATTTCAGCTTCTAATGTTTGAATTAAAAACATGTAACTCAACAATTATTATTATATCTAAATATCTAATATAAAATATTTTATTACAAGTAGTAAAATTAAAATATATAATATAGATAATATGATAAAAGCAATAAACAGTGAAGGCAATAAGAAATGAATGATATAGTGTAATAGATTAAGAAGATATAATAATATAATAATTATATAACATAACTAATGTCGTGGCATTAGGTAAAACTCGATAATAAAAACGTAAAAATTAATGTTGTTTTATAAATATATGAAAACAGATAAAACTATAGTGAAGAAAATTGAACGAAAAGGAAAAAAAATTATTAGAAATTATTCTTAGGGACGAGTGCATTTAAAACAGAGTAAAAGAGAAAAGGTGTAATAAGTGGGATGATTAAGGTATTAGGGATAAATTGCGAAAAATATCAGAAATCTGTTCAGTGGATGTGTTTTGATTGCTTGTAGCTTCCGCATAATTTTTGGTCTCGAGTTGAGTATGACGATCAGTATAGCATTGACTGGTGGAACTTTTGAAGAGAGTTTTTTTAAATTGTTTTCGAATGTCCGACATCGCCTGAAGTTGTCTGTGTAGTTCATTGAACAAAGGGTGCATTTAATGGGACTATTGCGATCTTTGAAAAACAATTTTATTTGTTCACATTATTATATTTAGCGTCCTTGTACAATCTATTATTAACTATAATATTGTTATTTGAGGAAATGCATTTAAGTTTTCCTTAAATCCACCTTTTATAACATTAAACTCGCTATTGAGTTTTTTAGTATCGATATCATATTGTTTTTACGTAAATGATTTTTTTAGTACTTTTAACGTAAGAAACCTCAAAGATTATGAAATATCTTTCATTATATTTTCGATTTAGATTTAAAATATTATTTTCCATAGCATAAGACGTTTAAAAACAATCTGTAAATCTGAATGTACCACTAACTCATAAGGAACGTGGTAACAAAACGGTTATTCATGTCGGCATTTTCCAATGTGAAAATTTTTCCAAAATTTGTATCATGCTTAATATTGAACAAAAAAAGTATCATTTAGAACATATTTAAAACATCTTAATCTAAATCTATGATTTACATTATAATAACATTAAAAATTTACAATTGGAATTTATTATTTTCCATTGTTTTATAATCTGTAATGAATATTTCGTTTGTTATATGTTAACATAATGTTGAATTGAACATACTGCGGCCACCACCAGCTACGCTTTTGGGGCGGCGCGTCATAAATTGTATCTAATTTTAGTTTTACTTGTTTATATTCATTTAAAAATATGATTTGACAATAAACCAAACTTATTACTTATTACGTTAGTTAATATCAAGTAAATAAATATCTTAAATCTTTGGATTATTAAAATATTTCAGTTTAAAGCTACATTAATAATGATTTGCTACGTTTCTAATAATAAAGTCGCTGTGACAATACTGATATTTTGGGTTGTGTCTTTAAAGTTTACATTGCTTAGCTTAAATCTTTAAACAGAGGTTGATTCTGGTTAGACATTAAATTGGTCCATTGTGAATTTAAATGACAACTAGTTCCATCTCTCATAAAACTTAATGTCTACTAATGTAAATATTTTCGTTTTATCCCGTCATTTTCAGTAGTTATAATTTCATATTTGAGCTTAATTTGAAATTATTAAATTATGCAACGAACAACTCTTGGCGGTTTGTTTTTCCATTTGTTAAAATAAATTAATCGTGTTTTGGTGAATCATGAAAAATACTTTTGTTACTTTTAAATTAGGTTATACATTCCATAGAAGAATAATATTATAAATTGTCGGTCTTGTGTAATTAATAACACTACAAAAACGATAATCTTTTGGTATTCATCGTGTTATTAAAAAAGTTGTTTCTTCGTTACGTACACACAAATTTCGTTTGTGATTTCATAATTGTATTCAGATTTAAAATAGCTGGTTTTGTAAATACGTTTCGAACAACGTATTATAATCAATGTTAATAGAATTATTATTATGAAACGTTGTTTGTGTAGTTTTCAAACGAATGCATTTTATTTGTGTGTAGGGAGGTACCTCTGATATGCATAATATAAACACTGCGGGTTTAAAAGTACTATGATACTAATTTGTATTTCGTTAACAGAAAAATAAACAATTTTTCTCTCTCCAAATTATAATATTGCCCCGCACTCGTTTTGGACTTGCACGGCGAGAGTATAAATTCCAGCGTTCCGTTTATTCGGAAATATGCGCGTTTGAATATTTGCTCGCGGTTCACTTAAAAGTTTGTATTGCTTATCGTGGAAACTGATAAGTTTTTTACACATGTCTTGAGTCGTAACACAATTATTTATCCGCCGGCGCTTTAAAACCTATCAAATTGTTTTTGTACCCACAAACTCACAAACAGATTTCTACCGTAAACGCAATATTTTAATGTAAATACGTCGCACGTTTGCGTTAAGAACATTATATTAAAATAAAATATTTCATCTCTCGATTATAATAAGCCGATATATACGACCTTCCGTCGTGTTATATATATATATTCAGACGATTTCCAATGAGTTTCTCGACGTTTTAATCACTATAATATAGAGACGAGACGCGTATATTAAATCACTGCATTTTTTCGACCTAAATAATATACTGTACGTTAAACGTACTGGCAATAAACAATAGCGTAGTAGTATATTTTCCAACCTTGTTCGCCGCGATAAAGAAATAACGGGGAAATAGACGGAGAAGAAGGCTTTTAGAAAAATCAATCACGTAGTGCAGTACCTACACAGTGCTCCCGTAACAGAATATTAAACAATCGAACGCCGTGTTTCTTCTATTCCTTTTAATTAAACGTTTGGTTTTGTCTCTGCCCGAATCACGTGGACGTTATAGGTACTACTTACTCGCTGTGCGTTATGCAAGTGCGGAGCGCAGCATAATATTATATAATAATTTATTTTACGACAAGACAAAGCTAATTAAATTATTCCTTTCGAAAAAAACCGGGTCACTCTTTCTATGAAGTCGTGTTATAGAGAGGACGAGGTTATATTAACCCCCCTCCCCGGGGGGATCACTAAAGTATACTCTGTAATGTTTGTGCTGAGTTGTGCTGGGTATGCGATGATTATTATTATTTTCGTTATGTTTTGCTTCAGAGATAATAATGCCGACGACCGTCCCGCCGACTACGTCCACTACGACCGCCGCCACCACTACCACGACCACAACGACGTTACCGTCAACCACAAGAATGGCCACAACCTCGACAGGTAAATTTGATTTCGTTGTATATAACTAAGTTAGACGTTACCACCACATACGGATATAATATAATGTTAATTTGAATAAATTTCGTGTGGGTATAGTAATATGGATGGAATGATATTATGCTTATTAGTATGTCTTGAAAAGACGAGTAGTGTCGTCTATAAATTAATCTCTAGATTTCATCCTATTAAACTGATAAGATGTACATCTATAGCTTCTTGACCCTTAGAATCCCCGTGTATAAAAATCTTTATTTGGTTAAATATAAGGTATTTCCAGTTAAGATTTTCCTCGACAATTTATTTACATGACAGACAGTTAAAAATTAAAATAAAAAATCATCATAATAAACCTTTTAACCTATATTTTAATAATATTACACTATTTTTAGCAGCATCGTCTATTTTAAATTTATTTTTTAGAAAATAATTTTTATCAGCATTAACTTCACTGTTTTGTGAATATAAAATATTATGTAATTACACCTAAACAATAATCAATGTATCACTTTTAATATTTTAAATAGACTAAAAAATATATATTTTTTTTTATCAATTAATGAATAAACACATATTATTATCTACGATATATCATATATTAATAATTAATGGGAAAAATAATTAAAATTTAATTTACGTTGATTCAAATTTATAAAAATAAAATTAATATTATTAAAATATTATAGTGCTCCTTTTTAATTACATTTTCTCGTTGTATTGTTATCAACATTATATTTTATTTGTTATATCATTAAATAATTTTAATAATATGTTTTTATATTTAAATAACAAAATATATTTTTGAAGATTTTTGTAAAATATTTAATTTACTGTCACGTTTTACAGTTTCTAGGCTTAAAGGCTTAAAAAACCAAATGAAAATAACCCTATGGTAGACAATTAAATATGTTCATTACCAAAAGCCTCTGAAATCAGAGTATGAAATCATTTAAAGTATGATGAACAATTAATAATGAATTAAGTTAAAAAGGTTTTTTTTTTAAATTTCAGAAATACCATATGAAAATGTGTTTTAATAATTCTATTGTGATAATTATTTTTTTTGCATTTTAGTATTTTTCCATTATGAAGTTAACTAAAAATTCAATAAAAATCATTTAAACTGAATACTTGTGGCAATTTTATTGTAATTTAAATTAAAGGCAGTCGACATTCACGAACAATATCTCGTAGCTTGTAAATTTAACGATAAATTAATTTATAACATTCTTTTTGTGGTGCACCCTTCATTGATATAACTATAAATTATATAGTACTTGCCGTGTTCACGTTGTGTACTATAATTCATTCTGTGTTGGAAACAAAAAAAAAATTTAGTTTGTACGAACGAAGAAATATCATCAATTTTACTGATATTCAGTTAAATTGACGAATAATAATATATTAAATTACGAGTACTATTTACTTATTTTTTTTTACTAAACTTCTTTCGATATAACGAATAATAATATTAATAATATGTTAGTTTCGATTTCGTTTCAATTTAAACAATAATTATATTCTATAACATAATTTCAAAAAACCTACCTATAAAATGTTTTGGATTCAAATAGCTGCAGTTAATATTGTTTTAAAAATAAGATTGTTAATCGATGGTTTATATTTGTTTATATTATCACAAAAAAAAAAAATAATATATATACATATTATATACTTTTTTAAGTATTAATTATTTTAAAATTTCAATTTCTGATCTCCATATATTGTTTGATAAAATAATAAACGCTATCATTGGTATACGAATAATAGAATATAATAGAACTTTTAAAATAATCATTTACCTTAGTATTACAGATTGGATAAAAAAAAAACATTAATTAAAAGTTGATATTGTTTATTATTTTTATTTATTACAATACCATGTATTTAAAATGTAAACATTATGAGTGGTTTTAATAAGTTCATGATTGTTTGTAATTCAAAAAATTGAAAATATTATATAAGGTATAAAAAACAATTGAAAAATACAATTTATTTATATCATATAAACCATAAATTATGATTTAAACTTATCATATTAAGCTAAATTCTTTGTTGAACCAAATTTCACCAGTAAAACCTAAAGTTTATAACGACTTTCAAACAAAATGAATCTTATAGAAATTTAAGAAAAAAAATAAATGTAACAGAAAAGCTAATAAATAACTATGAGTGTAAAATAATATTACTGAAATATATAACTCAATTTATCTATAATACTTAACATTTTTTTCTTTTAAGGCTATAATTGAATTTTTTAATATAATAATAATATTATGTTATAAATGGTTCTTAATGTATAAATAACATGCTAATTCTATAACCATAATTTGTCTGCCTTAAGATTTTATTTCTTTAGCAGCATTTTGTAATTTTGGGTTTGAATCATTGACAGGTGATTCATTGACTGTAAAATAATATTTTAGCTAATTTATAACGAAAATTACTAAATAATGGATTCAATTAATACGTTTAAATTATAAAAACACAGGATTATTCTATAGCTTATGCATATTTTGGGGGTTTTTTAAAGACAAATTAGTGATATTGATTAGGGATTCAAAATAATATAAGAAAAACAATTACCTACGTCCCATGTCTATTATTTATAAATATAATAAGATACTGATATTTAGTGATATATAATATATGGGGCAATTTAGTCTTAGAATTTTCCAAACAAAACTATGAAGTTATTTATTTAATATTACTAACTATATAGTTTAACTAAAGATTTGATTGGTTTTTTTCTCTTTTTTTTTCAGTGGTGCCATCACCAGCGACAAAAAGGAAAAGTCATACAATATCTGGTAAAGTTAAACTATAAATATTTAAACAGTAATTATTTCTTAATTAATAAAATTGATTAAATGGCAAGTATAATTATTTTTAGTTGATTAGAGAAAACTTTTTTTTTTTTATCGAAACATCAAAGAAATTATTGTACAACTTTATCACGTATATATTTAAATGTAGATTATATGTTCAACTTTTTACGGTTGATTAAAATTTCTAACAGATTATTCAATGATTTGATATTGAAAATAAAAGACTTGCATAATTATAATATGTTTTAATTTAATTAATTAAATTGTTTCGAATTTAGTAATTTCCTTATTTAATTATTTTAAAATACAATTTTCAGCGTTTTAAAAATCATAATATACAGTAATCGTGTATGTAATGCAATCGTATAAAGAAATAATAACAACGAAATCTGGTAAATCCTTTGGTGTATACTATGAGTACTAAATTATAGTACGTTTAAAATAGTTATAACTAGTAATTTAGTTATAATAGTTATGACTTTATTTATTAGATCACTGTAATATTTTTAAATTTAAATTAAATTTATAACTATTGTATAGGTATGGCTCTGAACAAATAAGATTTTTAGATAAACGTTTATTTCTAAAAATACTTTTTTATAACTTATTTTTATTATTACTGTTATTTTATAGATTTGATTGGTTAAACTAATTAATACAAAAAACAAAGCATAATATCACTTCCGAAGAAATATACCAATTGCGGCGTACCTTAAATATATTCGTCGCGTAAATAGCTTAAAATTAGTCTAAATATTTTGAAAATGTTATTTTATATAGAAAGTAATTATAATATACAACATTCTGGAATGTTTCTAAAATTAATTTATTTGAATTATAACGACATAACTTTAATATTTAACGAGGGGTTATTGTTAATTGATTTTCGATATAGTATTTTGTTAGATTTTTAAATTCAAACGTTAAAGAAAAATAACATACTGAAATTTTAGATATGTTTTTAACTTAGCAAGAAAACATATAAGTCATTTCGTATTTATTATTTGTTCAAGGTTTTTTATCACAAAACTATATCAACGTAAATTGAAAAATCAAATATTTAAAATATCTTTAAATAACTCTAAAATAGCAATTTTTAAGACATTTTGTAGAATTTTTCTATTTTTTACATCATGAAGTGTCAACAAGGTCAATTTCTTTACCAAAAATCTCCTTCAAATTTAAATTCTCTGTTTAAAATATGATGATGGATAAGTATTTTTCTGAAGATTTGGCAGATTGAGTTTGGTAAAGGATAATTGTTAAATAATCGATTAGTATATTTTGCAGGATTCGTTGGTTCGGAAAAGAGGTAAAACAGGGTATAATAAATAATAATTGATCTTATAAATATAAAAAAAATATTCAATGTATGTTGGAATAATTTATTTTTATTAGCTTTTAGGTTAAAATTTTGACAAAATTCCTCAAAATCACGAACACTTTCAAATTATTTCACATTGAAAAATGTATGAAATATGCAATTTTAAAGCCTTAGGCTTGTAAATTTAATACAAAATGTCAAAGTTCTTAGAATCAGTCTATACTGAAACCAAAAATCTAAAAATATATAATATGTAAGCATAATTTTTTTATTGATATTTTATATTCAAATTTCAACGACATCACATATTTAAACGATGAATAACGATATTTATTATTTTATGATATCTTATGATATTTTATGATATACACACATTAATATTTTTAAATGCAATTTTTTTGGAAAAAATGAACTCATCCTAGGTACTGTACTATTAGTAAAACAAATCATTTTATCTAAACCAAATATCAAAATACATATTATATATTTATTAATATAGACCGCGATAGACCGTTTCTGCTCAGAATTTTTTTTCGTATACAACGATATTATATCATTGAATTAAAATCTAATAATATATCCATCACCGTGACCCACTCGACACCAATTGCAAAGTAGAGCGGTTTCCATTTCCTTTTTTTTTTTTTTTATGAAAATAGCCTATTTGATTTAATTTCAGCATATACTTTAATAATATTATGTCAGTAACTATACGTTATTAATCGTACTACTTAGTCTGCTAACGTTATACCCATGTTTAACGGCTACAACAGCATTCGTGGAAGAACACCTATTTCAATTATGGCCCCCTTCACCCCGTGGCAATATGCCTACAGCAGAATATTTCATTTGTGAGACGAGTGTCTCACTAAACTCCCGTAATGCCATATCCAGATGTATATTACATAATCCTTGTGGAATAAAACCATATTCAAATATTATGAACAATCGTCGTAAACAATCGCGCTGAGTATTAATTTTACTTTATGAAACATTTAATAAATTTGCCGCGCAAATATACGTAGTATGTTCATATTTTGAGGTTCATACTTATACACGCCCGCTGTTGATGTAGGTAATGTAATAGTTGATTCGACGACAAAATATTGACACGCTCATAGTGTTTAAAATCGTGGTTTTTATATCGTTTAATTACCGTGGACAACAGAACAACATAATATTAATATCATTTTCTTGACTAGTAAAATAGTTTAAACCAAATTATTAATTTTTTTTTTTTATATAACGCGCGGTTTAGTTTTAACAATATTATTGACGTACGTACTTAACTTTAAAATATAAAAATCAGCCACGATCTAAAGCTTTATAAATATACATACTTTAAATATACACTAGGTTCCAGCGTGGCAAATCCTTCCTTACAATATTGTTTAATTGATTCCATTCCGTTCATAACCTTTTCAAATTCGGTTGCATAAGGAATGAGTGAGGTCGCTGGTAAAATATCCACAGTTGATATCAGTATTTGTTCCGTTTGTATGAACTTCTTTTCAAACTTCCGGTGACACGTTTCAGTACAGTCGGAACGCTTATAAACTGTTCAAAAGATGTTTACTTTTTTACAATTAATGTATCTTTCAAAATAAAATGAAAACATATAATTGATTTATTAAAGCTGTGACTTGAATACATTTTTTTAGTATTTTATGAGCACATAAATTATAATATGTCAATAGAGTACAATATACAATATAATGGCAAATATTAAATAAACTGTTAATAATATGAATATTAATTGAATGCCTAAATAACACAGTTTGCTAACAGTTTCATGCGAATAATGTATTTATTATTTCTTTATTTTTACAAGATAATATTTTATTTATTAAATTGATTATTTACATTAAAAACTCTTGTTTTATTAATGTTGACTAATTCTATTACTCGGTTTAGTTATTTTTTAATAGATTAAATTGCTATAAGTATATGGATGTACGAGCTTATAAATATTTTAGAATTAGTTTAAATAATATTTTAAACATTTCATTGTGTATAATAATTTTAAAGTAAATTTTGACAGTCAATACTCAATTTAATTATTTTATCATTCATCTGAACAATATTTTTTTTTGTATAATATTTTTTTATAAATCAGCTGAATTTATATTATAAAATAAGAGAATAACTAACTGTTGACATAATATAATGTACTGAAAATAACTATCGAGTCTAGAAACTTGAAATTGTGCACAGTGGTTTTTTATATAATGCAATAAGTATACCTTTATATATTTAAGTCAATCTCTAAAAAGGGTTTTTCGCAAATTCAACACAAAAATGTGTCACAGATTGACTATGGGACCCACTTATCCAATCACTAAACAGGTTTTTTTTTTTTAACGTTTGAATCACACTATGGATCAGGTTTAAGCATAGTTGTATAATATTATACTATACTCCTGTTTCCGTAAAATATGCATTTAATATTACAATAATAATATACGTCTTACAACAATACTTAACTCATATCCTCCGTAGCTCACCCATCGTAGTCGACCTTGACATGCATGATTATTACAGGTACACGTTATTATATTATATTAAACTGCCTTCAAACATCGACTAGGTACTTTTGCAACACGAATTATGTGAATCCAATCAGTACCTATCACTATTATACCTGTGATCTTAAGCGTATTTATTTTAATGTTATGGAAATCGTTATTATTAGAAAGATAATATTGATAATATTGTATACTATTATAATAATTTTTATCGTTCTAGTTTAAGCGTTTAATGTGTACAAATCGTATATTATCGTAACAATAATATAATTGCCAGTACTATTTGTTTTTTTACAAATTTCAAACGTTGTGATGGGCTAGAATGGGTAAAGTGGGCTTACGTGTCATGTTGGAAAAATAATCATCTGTTACCATTTTTTAAACACGAAAGTTGTATTACTTTCGGGGTTTAAAACATTTTAAATCTATTCGTTTTATGTCTATACGATATTTTTTCTCGCACGAAACCGACTGACGAGACGACTCGTGGAGATTTTTGTTTTTTCAAAGAAAAAATAAACCGTCTTGTTTTAATATATATCGTCGTGTAATGAGGAATAGTTTTACCAGTAAAATCCCATTTCATCGACATTTCCATTCAGAGAGAACTCAAAATACACACACACACACACTTATTGGCCAATGTTTCGGACATACACTCTCATATCGTATGCATATACACTATTATGAGTTCATGTCGACCTTGTAATAATGTTCATCACACCGGGACGATCGGCCTAGAATTTAGATTTCGTTACACGCGTTCGATCATGCCCCGGTGGCGCACAATACTATAATATTATACACAGGTACCTATCCGGGAGAATGGAATTTTCATTAAGTCCGTCCCCCGGCCGATTTCCGGGCGGCGGTGCATGAAGATCGTAATATAGAGCGTTTCACGTCATGTTCTACCCTTTTAGCTAAACGCAGTATTGGATATAGTATAGTATTAGTAATAATAATCCGAAAACGGTTTTTGACTTGTATACAATCCGTATATATATATATGTATATATGTATATATATATATCTCGTTTATTCTACGATTATTCGCAAACACGCTTTCTCTCCACCTTCGCCTACCAATTTCATCACAGACACCGTCGTTAAACTTTTCTCTCGTCTATAATATAATACGCTCGTTGTCGTATTACTAATATTATTCTCGAAAACGTCTCGCGACACTATGGTCTGCCGTAATAGTATAGTTTTCGCAATGCCATGGTAATAACGAGGGCGGTGTTGGTGGCGATGACGTTTCGCCGAAATTGTATTCCTTAAGAATTTCTCGCCCCCAAAATTGTCGTGTCAAAACGGTTTGTTTTTATTTAAATCGCACACAGCCGCACACCGTAGTCGAAGGCGAACGAAATAATAATAAAAAATAACCTACGCACGTCGCGTGTAATATTCGCGTTTTTGCTTGTTCTTGCAGTACGCGATATTCGAGCGGAGCATAATATTATGTATGCGCCCAAGTTTAATCGAAACAGAATTGGAAAACTAAAATGTTCGTCGCATACTATAATTCAGACGTATGACGCCGCTTTTACAACGAATATTTACATTTATTTATGTTTACACGAGAATTCTTCCGAATTAATAAATACAAAATACAAGCACGTGTTTGTACACATTATGTATTATATTACTATACTGTTTTAAAGCCAATTTTAAATATACGATTAACTTATGAGTTTATGACTTGACAGGTATACCGTATATACCGTAAGATTATAAGCAGTATAGCCAATGAAAACATAACACTAATAAATAATTTATAATTTTGATGTAGGTGTGTTTATTTATGAATACTAACCGTCTTATAACAGGAAATCAACAAATTATTTGATTCTCAAGTCAGACGATGGGATGATAGGTTAATATAGTACGTCATTAAAAAAAAAAAAAAAAAAACATTTTTTTATAATTAAATCGGTTTTCTTCTTTACAAATTTCTAAATTACAATAAACAGTAAAATTACTTAAAATCATACAATTACCATTCATAATCACACATTTTAGACCGTTTAATATCACACATAAGAAAAAAAAAGTGCAAATGAAGGTCAACAATTCAAAACAGCACACATTTAATTGTTAATTAAAAATAATTAAATTTATGATTTATTATAATTTTAATACTAATTAAACTTATAATAAGATGAAGAAATGTATGTAAAGCAAATAATATTTAGATTGGGATATTCCTAGTATTTTAAAATATTCTATTAAATTAAACTCATCGATTATGATTTTGTGATTTTGAATAAATATAGTTAACTAGTGTGTAATTCTAAAGAATAATGTAATTTTAGATAAATGTGTGCGTTATTGATGTATAATATCAGTGTGTGTGTGTGTGTGTGTTATTGAACGGTTTGATTTTGAGAAAACTGTGCAAAATTTATGTATACATGTGTGTGGATATTAACGAAGACCTTTTTTGAAAGTGTG
Organism: Rhopalosiphum padi; assembly: GCF_020882245.1. Classification (NCBI taxonomy): domain Eukaryota; kingdom Metazoa; phylum Arthropoda; class Insecta; order Hemiptera; family Aphididae; genus Rhopalosiphum; species Rhopalosiphum padi. Next base: position 88,631,775 of record NC_083597.1, read on the forward strand.
TGGTTATGACGACCGTCAGAATTATTTTATGACAGAGAAAACAATTCATCTTCGGTATAACTTTATAATGCAAAAACAACGTTATGGAATACGGGTACCGGAAGAACCTTATTATGTGTCAGTGGATGCCGAGTGGCGACTGCCGACACTGAACGTCTATTATCTCAAGATTTTCATTTCCGGAGAGCATAGAATTGCATGCATAATACATATTTATTATTAATCGGTCTTGATTTTGTGACGGGTGTTCAACCCTAATATTTTTTTGGTTCGATTTTAAAACAATAATATATTTTAGATTCTGAGCAGAGTGAGGAATATGCAATAATTTTACAATGATATTTTGTGGTTTATTGTGTCTGTCATCTAACTTTGAAGCAGTAAATTCGTTGCTACAATTTTAAACAATAAAGCTTATTCGGTAGTAAATTTGGTCTTATAACCTATTTTAGAATTAAAAGTTAAGTAAATTAGTTATAAGTATATATAATTTAATCAATTAACACAAAGAATCGGAGAAAACCGTAATATATATATATATATATATATATATAACATCACTAGGTATTGAAAAGAAGGTTTTTTTTGGTTCAAATAAAAATATATATTATAGACTTTAAAAGTTAAAAAAATGTTTAAATTACTTCTTTCTAGGGATTATAACAGACATTTAAAAATAACTAACATATTTTTAAGTTATTTATATAGGCATTTTATAATGCTGTTTCTCGCTTAGAAAACTTAATGGATTAAAATTGCGTTTTTTCCCCATAAGTCTATTCTATTACTGAGAAATTTTAAAATATACTTAATATTTTATTTTCAAAAGTTTTAATTTTCAAGAACAAAAATGTAAAAATCTTGAAAATTAAAAAAAAAATGGGAACATATTGTCATTAAATGTTTATGTTATAAATGCTGATAAAATTATAGGTATATATATATAAATTATAAATAAAAAAAGGTTTTTTACGCTATTAAATAATTTGATGTAATTCAAAAAAAAATATTAAAAATGTAGAAACTTAACATTTTAATTTTCAATATTAAGTTTATTATCATTTTTCAAACATAATTATATTTTTAAAATATCTGGAACAATTTTAAGGTGCTTATAATAATACAATTTTACACCATAGACATTCATGCCATTTTATGGAAATTCAGAATTGTGTAAGTTATAAAGCGATCTTAACAAAAACTAATTTTACCTACTGAATTAAGTAAAAATATTAATAAGTTAAATATTATATAACGAGAAGATTCTATAGTGAGAGATTCTGATCGACCCGCCTCATTCACTTAGAATAGTTTTTCGCGTATAATGATTTATTGTTAAATTTCAAATTAATACATTAATTATATTGACCGTCTCAAATTCAAAATTAAGATTATATACACTCGAAACTTACTGTGTAGCAAAAGCTAGTAACATGGTTTTATTTTTTGCAATTCAAATTATAAAAATCAGCATACTTCAGCTTATAGATCGGACTGTATAATAATATAGCTGAGTACTCAATTTAAACAACATATAGTCATATAATATGTATTGGAACAAATTAATAATAATAATAATAATTTATTTATCTAAACTTTATGCCATAATTACAAAATGTTTATTACATTTTTATGTTTATTTATAAATATTAAATATTTTCTAATTAAATATACGTAAATATATAGTATTCCGATAAATTGATAACTATTTTCGCGTTTAAAATAAAATGACTCATATATGAACATACACTTATATTTCAGTGAACACTATACGTTTTTCATAAATACATTGAGACAGTGCTAAATCAAATCACGCAGTACAATATCCTAGATAATAATATTCTCGTTCCGCTTTGGAAGTCTTCCGCATTATAACACAATGATTTACAGGGACTTGAACTTATTATGACGCAAACCTTTTTTATTAAAAATATCAAATACGAAATGTAATTCCGTCGTGATTTTTAGCTATAACGTGGACATGAATTTTACCAATTTTTTTTTTTTTCAGGTGACCGAAAATCTGGTGGGAAAATGGACGACAAGACCGGTCAGCGGATGAACGGCGTCGAGTCGGCGGACGAGATGGAGACTAAAAGCAGCAGCCACCGGGCGAGCCGCGGTTCAAGTCGGGTCCGCCGGTCAACGGTCAGCCAATCGGTGAGCATCGTGGCCGAGCTGGCGTTCCTGACAGCCGCCACGACCAGCTGGTCGACCGGTTGTCCAGTAGACGCCGCCGTGGGTGGCCTCGTGTCACTGGCGCTAGCCGTTTCGCCGCCACTGGTCCTGTGGCTCCTGAACTGAATCTCGCCAGGAGGTCTACACAATAACCGACGGCAGAAACAGACAACAGGGGCGAACACGGGACGGGCGCGAGCCGACAGAAATCCGATCGGATTTCATGTAATTAAGTTTTTGTAATCGTTTTTTTTATTTAATTTTTGAATCACCTCTCCCTAACTTCCCCCCCCCCCTAGAAAATTGCCGTGTATTACGCCACTGGCCACTTAACCGACGTCACCACATTAACGTTATCGCTGAATACCTACATTCGTGGTATATGTGTCTACCGATTACCCACTCAACCAACCAACCAACCAATATAATAATGATATAAATTTAATTTCCCTACGGTTGTATTTGGGTACGCGATTGAAAACCAAAATCGCGTGATCGCCAAGTACATTATAAATACGCAAATAACCTGATTTGCCGTCTAACGTCATCACGTCCGTTTAAAGAACATTTTTTAACTATTTACACAATATTTGCTAATTTGATTTATACACTGCAATCGGACAGAATTCTATAACTGTTGGTTTATTGTGATTAATATTGTTCGATTCGAAAATATATTTACAATACCATTACTGGTTGTTAACATTTATAACCTATGAATAATTAATTCAGAAGTCTCACGTACATAGTTTATTTGTTTGACTTCAAAGAAATTCATATGATACGATTTGACTTGTCCTGTTGATTATTTTTAATAAGCTTTTTTTGAAATCTGCAGACGTTCAATCTAAAGATAATAAAATACGAAAATGATTATTTTATAACGTATACCCGAGATCGTTCGTTACGGACTAATTTGTTACGCATCGTACCCCGTCAAAACTGAAACCTTGTCAACAATTTATCGATGTAAGTACTGATTTGATAACTTTCAAAACTTGTTAATCGTGCTATTTGTCAAACAAAACTTTTTTTTTTTGTAATTGGAACGATTGAAATTTTTAAGTGACCCCTGTCATTTTTGTTTTGTATGTTTCATCATATTTTCTGATTAATTGCAATGATTCAATATAAACCTTTGATAAAACTAACAAAAAATTACGCGCAATAAATTTCTGTAACGATTGAGAATAAAATTGCTCAAATGTAATCGTAAAAAATGTTCATTTTACGACATGGTTATTTTGTCATTAATCGAATAACATAATTTTGTTTCATAATATTACACCGAATTGTATTTTATTCATTTGCCATTCCTTAACAAAAATTCTTACTGTCCTTAAGGCATCTAAATACCTTAGAAAATTATCAAATATTTAATTTGTTATTGTCTTGAATTTTGATAATGTACAAAAACATAAAATTAAGAACTGTACCATGTGTAAATACCATATCAATGTTATACCTGTATTGTTTATTTAGCTAAAAGTTTATTACTACTAATAATTATTACTATACGTGAATAAAATATAATTTTTAATACCTGATTTATTTTAAAGTTTCACATAATAAACAAAATATAATGAATAATACTATGCTGTTAATAATAATAAAATAGTGTTAGTAATTCAGTGAAATATGTTATATTATATGTGTATAAAAAAATTGTTCTAGACATAATATTATGTATGTGTTATTTTTTTTTTTTTTAAATATAAATAAATATATACAGGTTGATTTATAGAAATATAAATTTGATTTCAACAAAACTAAAAGTTATCTGACATACCTAACAGATGGCTTATTTTGAATATTTGTTCTGTCATTTATATATTGTCTATTTTCAATGCGAGGTGTATTTAATAAATAAAATGTTATAAAAAATAACCCAAAAATTATCTAGATATAATATTATATCAGATAATTTAAAACTTGCATTTGTTAAATATAATTTTGTCATCGGTGTTTACAGAGGATGCTGAGTATATTATAAAATAAAATACACGTAATGTTAAATAAATATAAATATATATACCTAATATAATAAAAATTAAATTAAAATCAAATTAATATGCCATATATTGTAATAACTTAGATAAATTAACGCCTTTAATAATAATAAATAAAATATTTATTTTAAACGTAATATAAAATTTAAAATCATATTAAAAACATTCTAAATAATTTATCTCACAAATTAATTTTATTTTAATAAATAAATAAATTATTTTACCTAGACATGATAAAAAGATAAATATTTTAAACTATAACAATTCAATCATCAAACGTAAGTAATATATTATTTAAATTCCATTTAAACGTATTTAATAAACAGGGTTATTTATCAAGCATACTCACGCTTGTATTATTCTTTAAAAACTCATACATTGGATTGTATTATTATTGTGTAACCAGTCGCTTGGATTAGTATAGCATAATAATAAATAGCGTTCAGTGGATGATATACTTATTTTATTCAATGAGAACCACATTTTTTACCGTTAATCTTAAATCAGTTTTTTTTTTTTTTTTTTTGAAAATGTCGATGCATTGTTACTTTTAAGATTTCAGTTTTTGAAAACTAGTGTTGTTATTCAAGATGCTCAAAATGTTATATTTTATATATTGGACGGCGTGTTGTGTAGGCAATTTCACTACATCGGCGTGTACGTGACTTATTAGTTATTACCCGACCCTGCTTCATTAAAAAAATATACTATAACATTGATGTGGAATGTGCAACACGAATCATCGTATAACACGTCATATTTATTTATTATTCGACAAGGTGCGTTTGAAAAGAAACATTACAGTATTTTTTTAACTATTGGTTGAATTTAATCAAGAGTCTTATTAATTTCTAAAACACGGTGACTTAATTAGTTGTATAATGAATAGTAGTCAGAAATAAGTAGGTGGGTAGATACTATATATTATAGATAGATTCATACTCGATATACAAGCACTAAATTTATTAAAACAGAGAAATTTGGAAACATTCATGTATCATACATGCATGTTTACGTTAAAACCTGTTCTCAACTGATAAGTTAAAACTTTACTAACATAATTATTAACTTTTCTAATCATGGAAATTAATATTATAGCAATATTATACTACAGTAAAAACAAAATTTAAGTGATGTTATATAATGACTATAACTTCAAAACCACGTAATTTCAATTTCAATTTTAATATTTATTTATTTTTTTTTTTTTAGGAGAGCCATAAAATAATTCATTTAATCCTGGAAAATGATTTACTAATTTTCTTACATTTTAATAAACACTAGATTAGTGTAGTTTGAAAATTATCATTTAAAATATAATATATTTATATGATATAATATTTTTATTTGGTTACTTATATTTGGTACATTTATGAGATATAACAGTAAAAATAATGAATATAATATAATATATCGTAAAATATTAAGATACACCCAATTTAAATAAAAATAGCATAGATAAAAAATTGTTCATGTTATTTCTAAATATTGTATTTATATTTATAAATAATAATATTTTATTCTTTTTAGTTGATACTACAATAATGCAATCAAATCATTAAAAAAAAAAAATGTTTTGATCTTTAACCATGTTAGTGAAAAAATGTGTTTTATTTCATATATCACAGCTCAAATATACAATTGCATAATATTTTTTAAAAATTATTTTTTTGTTTTAAACACTATTCATTAAATAATATGAAAAATAAAAAATAAAATTTAGTGCTGAAATGGTTTACCTACCTTATATAAATCAATAGCTTGAGTTAAATATAGATTATTATTTTTTACGTATACAAACTTTATAATAAAATAAAATAGACTAATATAAAATAATATTTTATTCCTTTTTTTGCATGAATTATGTATAATTTAATAATATTAATAATATATAGATAATATTTATATAAAATTGTTTTAATATGAATATAGTTATTAATTCTTAAATATTTCTTAGCATAATTATTTAGAAAATTTTATAATTAAGAATAATTTACTTTAATATCATTTTTTATATTTTCTTTATTAAAATACCTTTAAAAAATATCGATATTTTTTTACGATAAACTTTCGTGGAGTATATCCAGTTCTATACAATTTTCTTTCATTTATCCAGTATTAATAAGGAACGACTATATATAAATAACTATATTTCATTTTGTATACATATTTTCAGAACCACCTCACCATAGAATGATATCACACTGGTCAATAAAGTGGTAAAACACAATATTTTGAGTATTTTTGGAAATAATATTTGTCTAAGCTAGGGTGACCATAAAAATAAAATAAAAATACGGGACACTTTAGTTACTTAACTAAAAAAAAAAAAAAAAGGAAATTCTAATTTTAACTAAATATATTAATATAAAAAAAACAAATTAAATGTATGTTGTATAATAGTTTTTAAATACAAATAAAATATTAATAAGTATAATATGTACACAAAAGTCCAAAAAAAAATTATTTTGATGACGATGGCATGTAAATTTCTTCTTTTGATGTTTTTGTATACTTTTGTGCTGAACCGATTTCATCAAGTAACCTAGTTTCTTTTAATAGAATATTATAAAACTCATTACAAGATAAGTTTTTAAAGTGTGTTTTTACGATTATAATTGATTTGATAGTTTCAACCAAAAATCGATTTTTTTCATCTGTCCACAACACATTAATGGTTGAAAAAATCCGTTCTACTGCAGCATTTGTACCAGGAATTGCCAAAGAATATTCTACGATTTTTGATATGTTAGTTGTATCAATGTTATGAGCTTTAGTGTATTCAAATATTTCACACCACTTAACTTCTACTTTAGCGGAATTTTTTTGCCATTCATGAATTCGTGATTTAAAAATTTGTTCTACATGACTGAATTCATCAAATAAATTATCTTCATCTAATTTTATGTTAGAATTATTTCGGTTGTTTTCCATAAGAAATTTAATACATTTTTGAACATTTTCCCAAGTAGGACAGTTTATTAGTTGGACCCAATGAAATATTTTCAACTGGTCAAAGTGGCAACCCCATTTTTCTACGTAAGATAAAAAAGTATTATAAAATAGATCAGTACTTTTTTTGAATGAGCTTTCATTATACATATTATTGTTTTTTAAATCATTTAAAAGCGATAAAATATTTGTTGTAAGGAAGTTTAGATGTTTTCTATTTTTTATTTTTCCAACTAAAATTTCTAATTCCTCTGCAACTTCACAGGCTGATATTTTATCTCCTTCTATTTTAGTTACAGTATCACAGACAACCTTTAATTGGCTTTGTAAAAAATGAAACCACACTATAGACATAGGATCGTTAAAAAACGATTTTAATATTGTAGGACACTTTTCCTGTTTCTCGAAGTATGATTTTAAGCCCGGGTAAATATCAATAATTCTTGTTATTGCAGGTAATAAGGATAACCAACGAGTTTTTACACTTCCAAGAATATTTTTATATTCAACATTTGCATATTCACAAAACTCTTTCAAATGTTCAACTCGAACTGTATAGATATGAAAAAATTGAAAAATTTTGTTAACTATGATTTCTACATCAATAGGTAACACATCAGCACTTGATTGCATAGCGTTGTGCAAAATATGAGCAGCGCAACCTACTCCAAAAATATTCGTTTTTAAATTGTTATTTAAAATTGAAAAAACATTATTTGATCCTTTTCTTAAAACACCTCCAAAGTTAGTATTGCAATTATCTCCAGAAAATGCAACAATTTTATCTGACAACTTATGCTTTTTTAAACTTTCAATTATATAAGTTGATAAAATATTTGCTGTTTCTCCTTTTAAATTTGTTACTTCAAAAACTTTGATTTGTATTCCCGAATTTGGTTTGAAATAACGTATTAAAATTGGTACGATTTTTAGGTTCTTATGGTTAGAAGTATCTATCATAATTGTAGCAAAATTTATATTTTCTATTTCCTTATAAATTTGTTGCATGGCGAAAGGAGCTAACACATTTAAAACAATCGATTCAGCCTTAGTTCTCGCACATGTAAATTTTTTATTATACATTTGTTTTAAAAGAGATGATGTGCAGTCCATTGATCGAAATGAGTGATTGTGTATCACGGTATGAAATGCGAATATCCCTTCTTGTGCTGCAGTACGTCTACTTTCGTCAGTGGACCCACTCGGATCATTTTTTAAAAAAAAAGAAGTTACCTTTTCGTGTTTTGATGCAGCTGATAATGCCAGTAAATGTTTTTTTACTTTTGTAACATGTTGTGTTATGTCTGAACGTCCACCATGTTCTATAGAAAACACTGACTTACATATGGTACAAAATATTTTTCCTACTTCGTCAGCATCTTGTAAAAAAGGAAATTCTAATTTTAATTGTGGAGTAAAAACGCACCGTCTTTTGGGCATTTTAAAAAACAAATTAGGTATTATGGTACACTGAATTTTAAATAAGCTTAATAAACTACACGTGACACGTCAATACGTCACTACGACTACGACTACACTGTGAATGTCATCGTGAACTCGACACTCACGTATAAATATTAATAACAAATTATATTTATAATTTTACATAGATATTATAAAATAAAAATAGACATTATATTTGACAACAAACTGGTTGTGGTGAATGGAATTGTACTTATTTAGTAGACGACGTCACACATCAATATAATAATATTAATAACATTTTGTACGTTATCGTTATATCATTAGTATTTATAATCGTCGGTTTAACGTGTCGATAATAATGTGACATTATTAGTTCTCTATTTTCAACTCGCAGCAATTATAATAATTTATTGTTAAGACAAGAATCTAAAAATAATTCTGATAAGTATAGATTAGATGTTTTATTGAATATTGTGATACAAAAATATCGTAGAATAAAAAAAAAAAAAAATTATAAAATTATAAATTAACAATAAAGAGAAAAACGGGAATAATACGGGACCTACTTGAAAATACGGGACAAAATGCGTCCCGTATAACTTTTGTCGGGACAACGGGACACAAAGTGGAAAAACGGGACAATCCCGTATAATACGGGACGTATGGTCACCCTAGTCTAAGCAAAACAATTCGAAAATAATTGTCAGTAGGTGCGTTATGATATTTGCTGTATGCATATATGTATATTTCATCTAATATTATAGTCAAACATCAAACCTAAATATTTATCTTTTGTGACACTATTGATTTTGAAATATCTTACATTTTCTGAATTAATACTATAAGTATGAAGTGTTTATTCCTGAAGTGATATACGATATATCATGCATCTTTTCACCATAGAATATTGTATTTAATCGTTATAAGTTAAGCTTACTTATTAAATATTATTTTATCTTCAAACATTTTCGTCATTAAATACATATGAGAAAATATGATGATTTTATTATATAGGTGTATAAAATATATTTAAATAATTCAAGTGTTAACAGTATTTATTTATTTATTGTTTTTATAAACATTTTATATTTTATATTATAATATTATTTTGTACTAATGGTAATGAAATAAATTAATGATTGTTAAATTTAAGTTTTGATTTTACATTAACTGGTCGTAAATCAATACAATTTTTTTTTTTTATTTTATGCATCGAATGTATTATCGTTAAAACTATCATGGAACAACAACGAATACAATAGATAAAATGCATAACACTTAATATGTAATTCGTCCAAATATCTAAAAAAATTCTATTCGAACCATATTCGTTCTAATCATAACTTCAAATTTATGGTCTGTAAAACGTGAAAGTACAATAAAATACATTTATTTATTAATTATAAAATAAAGTATGCCAATACTGATTTTTAAAACCATTAATTTTCTTTTATTCGTCTGAAAATAAAAAAAAATGAATAATATTTGTATACCCGAAAAATCTGTCATTTTATAGTTCTAAAATATAATAATTATCTGTGATAATCATGAACTATAGACAAAAATATTTTAAATTAACATTTGATATTTTTATTTTGTCTGGATATTTAGAAGTGTTTGAATGTTTTGATTATCTGCTATTGACATTCACAACATTTAAAAATCATAAAACACAATTTCAACATGTTTAAATTCGAGACACTGTAAAACCACGCTATCAGTTTCGTGGGTACATATTTTTCTTTTTGGTTTAACCACACTAAATTATAAATATTATAATAAATTGTTAAAATAAATTTGAACGTCATATAAAGTGGATTAATTTAAAATGATAAAAAAAAATGCTAAAACATGAAAATATCATTACAAAATAAACTCTTTTAAAACTAATAATAAATATATTATGAAAACGCTTTTAATAGAAATCATCTACTAATAACCATACATAATGCGTTACACTGCATTACTATACTCTTGTGTTCAATGACTTGCTAGTTAGGATATTATGTATATTTTATCGGGAGTAGTAGGTAAACATAATAATTGAGTGGGTATTAAAATCTTACGACACGGGTTATGCAAACCTTTAACCACGATTTACGACGTTGAATAATTATGCGGTCACGTCGTTGGTACGATATCATTGCAATTTATATTATAATATTATTATTTTTATGTGTACAATCTGCTTTACGTGGGCCACTCGATGTTGTATTAGGTCTGTACCGGCTGACGGTTCATCGATTTCCACGGGTCCATCATGTATACGCTTGACGTTGTAATAATAATAATAATAATAATATATTACACAACATAATGTCGGTCCACTTATCCCGAGATGGTTTCAGAAATCCCGAGACGGAAGCGGGTTGATAATAATCTCTAGCGTCGCAAACGACCAGTTGTTCGTTCATAACCGTATAATATTCCTTGTAGTAAATAATATTATATTATTATTATTATTATTATTATTATTATTACACTATAAAGTCATTTATATTTTTAAGCCCATAAGGTGCATTGTTTTTTATAGACAATTTTTCGCATTTTCTAAAAAAATACTAACATTTTCTGTACTTAATTTTAACGAGTAATATTAATTTCGTTTTCTAAAGCAAATTGTTTGTGAAAATATGCATATAAGTACGTATAATAAAATACGTCTTATAACATAAATAAATGTAAAAATTGAATCTTATTTGTCATACTTTTACTCGATTGTATTTATCCACCGGACTGATATCAATTAAAAGACAATTTTTATTTTATCTCTTTCTCGAGTTATAATATTGTATTATTATCATATTATTAGATAAAAATTTAAAAAAATCGTGTCCATTCGTCGCAAGACATAAAATTAAGAACTATTTTATCCCCTGTCTCAAAATCTAATAAATTACAATTATACCTCAAACCAATATACATATTGTTAGCTTAAGAAAACATCATACATAATATGCACGCCTATAAATATACAATCGCATATTATTGTGTATATAACTACCGTCTTCCTCAGATGAAAACGGGCAATCTGTAATACGATTTGACAGCGTCGTAATAAAAACAAATGTGATTTCGCCAAAAGTCCATACCACGGATTGTGTTAAGACCATTAAACTCAATCAATAGTTAAAGAAAACAAGGCGTACATTATTAAGGTAGTTCAGAAGTAATAATTACAAACATTTTGTATTGGACGAGTAAATCTTATCCCGAGAACTGTAACAAGTACCTAACGAGTTGCGTAACAATGCAATTTTAATATGTTTCTCCCAGCAAATTATATCTAACAACGATTTAATAGTGATTTTACGCGGGGCGGATTAAAAGGTGAAATGGTCAAGTTTTGGATTTCTCTGAAACAATAATAATATTGTATTTTAATATCATTTAGAATAGTTAGTTCTACTAAAATACAGACCATCGTGCATAATAGGTCTTGGTAAAATAACTATTATAGGTATAAATGTATAGTTATATATTTATTGTAATATTCACTACGAACATAATAATTATTATAATCACATAATGCTGCAGATAGTTACAAATTAACAATAAAGCCGACGTTTCATTCCCATTCTTACGTTTATATCAAACATTTTTTATAATTTTGTTTTCAAGTTAAATATTAATTAGATGATAACAAATAAGAAGAATGTATCATTTATATTATTTTGAAGGTAAGATAGAATAAATTACAATGAAATATGTTTTTACTCACTACTCATTACAAACACTACTATTACATTCTTAAAATATATTTTATACTATTATTCATTATCATTGGATTAAGTAGTGTTTATCAAGACTAATTTAAACAAATCCAACATATAACTGAGATGCACTCTGCCGGATAAACTGAAAATATAATACTTAATGCGGGAAGTCTCACGGAGAGCGCAATAGCCATTTGAAATCATATAATAAAATATGACAATAAAAAAATAAAACAATAGTATTATACTATTTAACATAAAAAAATATGACACTAAATTAGAACACTACAGGTATATCTGCGGAGAATAAATATTTTATAGCTATAACTTGTTATTGAAAAACGATAAATTTTATTATTTTTTGAATTTCAATTATATTGCAAATCACAGGACCTCAATAGGTATATTAACTTCTAAGTAATAATGATTATACGAACCAGCACAAAATAATATAACTAATAAGTCATATATCATTATATATGATAATGAGAAATTCTGATGACCAAATTCAGATTAAAATCGTAGATTTTTTTTTTGTTATCATTTAATTTGTTTTACACTGTGTAATATATATATATATATAATTATATGTAAATGCAGAAAAGCAGCAATAAAATACAAAAACAAATTATTAGCAATTTACAAATAAGATTCAAGAAATTTGGCGTACCATTAGAGTTTCTATTATTTAAAGTGTACTTCCTGGAATTAACATCTGCGCATATCTAATAATTAGCGTATCATAACTATAGTTAAATTTCTAAAACTAATCCGACAGTTTCGAAAAAATAGTGACTGTAAAACAAAACAGAAAATATTTGTACTGCAAAGTTTTGGAAAGCAGGAAAATTACAAAAGAGGTGAAAGAACGTCGTCTGTCTACAGAATATAACGCGCGAGAATAATATAATATAATTGGATTGCCTAGGAGGCGGAAAAGTTTCGAGTAAATCCACCGAACCGTGATTAATATGTATTCGGAAACCTTTTCGATTTTCGGTCCGTTTGTGTCACGCGTTTACAAAACCGGTGCCATTGGTGCAAGCTGTGTCATTTTTACAGCTCACGATTAACGATGATAATTAAAAAATAAATTACTTGAATAAAATAATTGTATGGCCCTTGTATTCGTTTTGCAGAGAGTTTAGTATCGTTTTTAGAAATTTCTAGTTGGTTTCTCGTGAAACGTATCTAAATTTATGAACCTTTTTTACCACAACTTTTCCAAATAAAAAACCAGATAAGATAACTTCGGGGCCAAGGGATGTTTAATTATTTTTTTATCATCATACCATAGTTTTTAATCAACCAGCACGAATCTATTATGTTCTGTCGGCGGGTTTTGTATGAACGTTCCAGTAAAGTCTGTTGTTATCTAGGAGACTTTGTTTTTGGGATGTAGCTCAGCTCTTAAAACAGTTTAAACATTAACGATGCGCTCTGGTGGTGAAAACTGTGAATATATACAACAAACAGATAGCGTGTACGTCTCTGTTTAGTGAAACGTTTACATAGGCGAAGTGATGTTGCTTACACAGCTGCATTTTTTTTTAAATTTGTCCACTAAACTTCTAAACGAATTTATCTGGAAATTATTTTAAAAAAATCATAATTTCCTTTAACTTGTTTACCAAAATAGTTATCTTGATATAAGCACTATAAGCAATAGACCTGTGATCAAGGCTTTCGGATAAATAGATTACAAATTAAAAACTATATACATATTTTCCTTCTTTACATTACGTTTACTTTACGATATCTATAAACTGTAGGAAAATCAATCGTTCTAAAAAGAGGATAGCCAAATTATCCGTTTCTTCGTTAAAATTTTGTTGGGTATGAGAGCGACTTAGGTGTGAAATTTAATATTATCAAGTATAATAAATAATAAAATATATGATAGATACGTTATAGTTGAGCTTATAGCGTTATATTATATTGTTTTCTTTTTTGTTTTATAAAGAACAGCGTAGAAAAGCAGCGAAATACATTTTAAAATGTTGAAAAATCGAATATACATTTAATTTTGGTTTTGTTTCTAAAAATAAAGTTTCGATTCATCAAAACGATTTGATAACATTTTTTTTAATGTTATAAAGCGTTTATTTATGATCATAGTTTAAAGGTATTTAAAATGGCATGTAATCAACAATAATAAAAAAGTAAAGTTTGTTTAGCGTCGCCTATCGGACACGATAATTAAAGTTACTGCTCAGTGTTGTACCTATGAAATCAATTTCTGAAATTTACACCAAAATCTGTTGAGTCTATAAATTACAACCATACACACTACACACATGATTGTCCATATATGTATATTAGTATTTGACTATGGATAAATGTGCTTTTCACTTGAGGAAACTCACCGTTCAGCTTGTTGACTAACATTTGACGATTCGACTAATAATTATAAGGTTTCTGAAACAACGTGTGCGTGTGGTTTGACATATAAATCAAATGTTTCCCACACCGAAAATCGTTTGACGACCTTCGGTCCAATCTACGCCGAAAATAATTAGGCCTCTTGCAATGTTACGGAGTAACATTTCAGTTTATTTAATTTGCCCGTGCCAATCAGTCCACTGAAACATGGTCAGCTAAAGGAGAGCTAATTATTTTATTTTATTATTCAAAAATAATTAGTCCTCCTTTAGCTGACCATGTTTCAGTGCACCGATTGGCATGGGCAAATTAAATTCATTGAAATATGTCTCTTGCCGTAGCATTGCAAACATGCCTGATGTATTGGTGTTATAAAATAACATAATATGCATTTTATCAATATAAAAAATTCACAGTCATATTTTTGTAACACTTCTATTATATTGTGTTTTAAAAATATTTTTAAATAATTTTTGTAATCGTTCTAAATCCCGTTTACTCTAACATTATATTATAGTATTCTTACAGTTTAGCGTATTGGCTGTATCCAACACAGTGTAACGTTTCAGCCGTTCTGTAATAACGGTTTTAAACATACCATTTTGGTCACCGAATTAACCATGTTTATTTTTGTTAATATTCATAAGTACACAAAAAGGAATAAAAAAACACGAAACAAATTTAAAACAAACATTAGTAGATCTATACAGTAAAAATCATAATCAATACATTTATGAATAAAACAGTAGAACATTTATATTATGTGCAGTGTTTTTCGAAAATACGTCGTTTAATAATATATCAAATTATAATAATAATCGTGATTTGTGACACACGCGCTTAAAAACTTCAATACGCTTAATTTCACGTATAGGTACTGCAATAAGATTGTTTTCTTATTAAAATGTACGCGATGTGAGCGGTGTACACGACGTAAATATATAGATGTTGTATTCAATATCGAATTTTGTTTTCTCGAAGACATAATAATATAATGTACACTGTGCAACTGTTATAAATATTTATGAATTTATGATCAATGGTAATAATATTTCGGGAGTTATGATTATTATAAATGTTTTCGCGGAAACGGTAAAATGTAATCGTTTACCAAAATAACTAATAATAATAATAATAATAATAATAATGAAATGAAAACGCCGTGGCATAGCGCATTATAACCAACCGGAACGCGATAGTGTATGGTAACAAAAGGAAGTATCTATACTGCGGTTACATACATATATTTATATACATGTATATATACTGTTTTCCCGCAAATCTTTAATAACGTACATTATTAATTTTTTTTTTCTCTCCATTCTCATTTCACCCTGGTTGTTTTATAGACGTATATCCATCGCAAACTGACAACAAAAGAGATTCAATTACGCGGGCCGGTTTCGGAAGGATTTATAACTATCCTACCGCGAAACATAAAAGAATTTTAGTCCGACAAACATGCAGTTCGCTCTCCCGGTCCGCGTGCATGGGGGTAAGATAGTAGTCATGAGGGGGTGGGGGCGAAAAAACTTTCTACCCTGCCCTGCGCCGCGCCGACGTCTCCCGATATCCCTCGTGCCGCCTACATCGCTCTTTTATCCCGCACGTTATCGTGACGAGCTTAAATAGTTTTCTTTTGTGTGGGTACCTCTCCGAGAGATGAACATCTATTCGCGGAGAAGCGACTCTTGATTTACCGTCGTCGTCGTCGTCGTCGTCGTCGCCGTCGCCGCCGCCGCCGCCGTTGTCGCCGGAGAACTCTTGCGCGCGGCGTGCCCTTTTCCGTGTACAAACACACCGAGCGACTTTTTAATTTCGAAACCGACTGC
Source organism: Rhopalosiphum padi (assembly GCF_020882245.1). Classification (NCBI taxonomy): domain Eukaryota; kingdom Metazoa; phylum Arthropoda; class Insecta; order Hemiptera; family Aphididae; genus Rhopalosiphum; species Rhopalosiphum padi. Next base: position 88,648,269 of record NC_083597.1, read on the forward strand.
TCCGCGCCGCATGGCCCGGGCCGCCGCAGTGGGTGGCATATTCGCGACAGGTTTTTAATTAAATTCACCGAGTGTGATAACGTAAAAGTGCAAAAATAATAACGCCGAAAAAAAAGAGCTAAAAAAAAAAGTTTATATGTTCAAGAAACTGTTGAGATGTTGTGTTTAATTGTTTTGTTTATTTTATCTGGATCTTTGTTCGGACGGAACGAAAACTTAATAAATCAAGTCGACGGGGTGAAAGTGCGCGCGCGAAAAAAAAGAAAAACATACAATATACTGCATAATAATAATAACACCGGCCTACCGTTAAGGCGTGGGCTCGCAACCGGAAGTATTGCTGACAATGAGAGGGCGGTGGTCCTAGAGTATGGCACAGACGGAGTTAGTCTAAAAAGAATATTTTCCTCGTCTGGCCGGTTTAAAATATATTCGCACCGAATGCGCGAGGCACACGCGCGCTATATAATATTATAATAGTATAACAGACTTTAGACTCATAATAATTACGATTTTACGTTTTAAATAGTTATTACATTATATCATAAACCGGTGAATATCCCTTCGCTGGCCCGATAAACACGGATCCATTCACGCAATATGCTATATCGTTATGATAATGCGCGGGATAACGATCGCAATCTGAACTCGTCAAAATTCGATTGTATTATAAATTATTAGAGTGTATTTTAAAATAAATATAGTTGGGGTTGGTCTGTGTAGTATAATGTAAATATTTAATATAATATTTTATATTATTATAATACGCGATGCACAGTAGATGGCTCGTTGTATTAAATTATTTCCTGGAACCGCGATATTATTTCGTTTATAATAATAATACAATGATAAACGATCAAATTTATACTCTAGTTAGTATTTTTTTTTAATTTTATTATTATTATTTTTTTAATCGTTGATAATAATGCATTATTTTTGAGATAATGAATTTGCTTTATTCATTCAAGCATCCCTCGTCGAAATAAGGGAGACGGCCGATTCCTGTATCTCGAAAACGTGACTTTAATTTGCAAGAGACGATTAAAACGAAGCTAAATAACCGCCTGCAGAAGTATCGTGTGTGTCTTAACTATTTTGTAATAATCCATTAACCACAGATAATATAATAATGTATTATAGTCAAAATTAAAAACTCTATATATATAACGTATTGTTTTTAACGTTGCAAATTAAATAATAATGGTGAAATTAGATATTTTTCATTTAGTATTTAGGTGAATTTAAAGTTAACATCAGACGTTAGTTTAATAATCTGAGCAAAGCGATGACATTCGTTGTTGTTATTGGTTTTACTTTTACAATGAAGTGTTATAATTAGTGCTTGAAATGACGTACTATATAACTTGAAAGGGTTCATTAAATATTTAAACGCGTCAGTAATTAGGTACTAGAAATGACTCACTTAGGACCGAAGTCCTAGGCACGTTCCAAAAATATTTTGCTCTTTATGTGAGTATATTTCATTGATCATTGACTTTTTTAGTTTTGTTAGGTATGTTAAAGTTGATTTAAAGGTTTATTTTTATTTGCAATTATGCCTAGATTGAAGTTTTTAATTTATTCTCAAAACTTATAATTTACTGAAACGATAAAACATTTTCATTTAAAATGTTTAAATAATATAATAAACTTTTTTTTCGAAGTGTTTATTTTATAGCGTTCAACAAAGATTACAAATCCCCTGTGGACTCTGATCAACTGTACGCAACTATATTATACACATAATAATGAGGATTTTTTTTTTGTTTTTTACGTATAGCGTTTAAGCTATTTCTCACAAGCAACAAACGACGATAGTCTGCGTTTGGACGATTTTTATTTTAGAATCTGATCAGAAGTATGCATTATTTTATAATGATGTGTGTGAATTTTTTCAGTTTTCTAATTTTAATCCGTATTCATCAAATTGTAGGAAAATAAAAGTTATTAACTTACTATGGGAGTAATTTCTGATGGAAAATTAGCAAATTATTTTAAAGTTAGAAACTCGTACAATTTTTAATCGTCATACCTAATATTTAAAAATTACATTTTTTTTTTTTTAATGTTTTGTAATCCATATTTAAAGAAAACATTTCAACCGGAAACTCAAAATACAAGTTATTTAATACTAAAAACGTTGCATAAAATAATCAGTGAAATAATTATTTCTCATTAATCAGTTTTCGTTATTTTGACCAAAACTTTAAATCATCATTTTGTATACGTGGTAATTTTTTTAGCTATTTTTAGGCAACTGAAGCTTTTGATTTGTTTTTTTAATTGTCAATACAAATTTCACTGCGTTGTCTGACATACCGTATCCGTTTAGAATCATATTATACATAATAATATAATATCACAGCAGTACCTACTTGCAAACCATTTTAAAAACCGACTCGTTCGTTATGCACATCGTTATGCCGCTACGATAAAAATAGTCTTTAACGATAGAATTAAACAAATTATAGGTAACGGTTATAAGTAGGTACAATGTGGTTGATGGACTTTTTTTCCAAAACCGGTCGAAATAGATTTTATTTTTTATGTTTGTGATTATCTACACATATCCAAAACGCATCAACGGCATCGGCCGTGTAGTATATACGTATAGTTGCCGATAGCCTTTGAACACACTGCCATAAGATAGACACGAGTTCCGTACATTTGAGTTCACAAAACTCGTGCGCACGTCAATAGGGACGACGTATAGCAGTAAGTACCTACTATATTGTACTATATCATTATAATATAATATCACGATCGCAGATGTCAGCGTCTAGGAACACTGCGCTGTTACCGCTAATTGGTTCCCGCAAACTTGCCGACACGCGTCACGTGTATAATCCTCGTCGGTGGCATCGTCGAACACGGACTCGCGATAATACGTTAGACATCCGGTGCACGCACACGACAATATTATAATAATCATTATGCGGCGTACATCATATCACGAGAAACGCTTATTGCGATGATAATGCAGATATCGCGATGATTTAATATACATATTATAATATCCCACGGCACTCTACACTCGGCCGGCGGCGTGGCGAAACGGTCCGTTCGACCACCGGAGTCTGTACGCGACATCATATATAGCAGCTATTAGCTATGGGTCGTACATGACACACCGTCAGTGTGCGGCTGACCCGTCGGCGTAAGCGACATTGTGTCGTGTACGCGTGCAATGTAATATATTATTATCACAGAGACATGTACAGTGTTACGTCGCGTGTTCGTATATATATATTACTATATTATTCGGCGGACGACAGCGCCGTTCGTAGCGGTTGTTCGGCACTACACCGGTGCCGAGTCGGGTATTATATATATTATACGTATATATATACATATATAATATTATCATAATATATACTATAACGCGCGCACTGCTGTACGACAGCTCTAGTGGTCCGTGCGGAGTCGCGTGCTCGTGCGGTTTCGCGGGGACGATCTGAAACGCGGACGGTCTCCGTTCGATTTATCGTTTTGTCGCCGATAAGTTATTGCGCGTATCGAAGTTCGTGGACTTGTTCGCGGTTCGGTTGTTCCGCCGCGGAGCCGATGCCATCGCTCTTCGGTCTTCGGCCGCCGCCGCGTACCGCACCGCTCCTCGTCAAACACACAAACGTCGTGTCGTCGTCGTCGTCGTCGGTGGAGCCGAAGGGGACCCAAACTTTTCTAATTGCTTACAAAAACAACAACAACAACAGTAAAACTCGCCGCCGCCGCCGCCACACTTTTGCAATTCGCCCCGACGCGGAAATTTATTAGGGAATTTTCGTAAACGGACCGTTTCGCTCGTGTCCAACCCTCTGCCCGCCGTTTCCCGCGGTCCGATCGCACCGCGCGGGGCACCGAACCGCGAAAACACCGCCACGACCTTTTCGATTGACATAGGTACCGAGACGAACGCTGTCGCAACCCCGCGTGACGTGTTTATGCCGGTCGGCGGCGGCGGCTAAAAGAAAAGGCGCACTGGCCGCTTTGCACGTCGTCCGCTGGACATAATGTACTATATAGTGACGCAGACGACGAGAATAAATTATTGTGATAATATGGTCGTGGTCAGACGACGTTTGCGGTTACTGTAACCGGAAACTACCAGAGCGGAGTTACTTATTACCGGAATTACGATAATATTGTATTTTCTTCGTGACATTATACAATATTTAAATCGTTTTTACTCTATTCTATTGGTATACCAACCGTTTTTGATAAAACGTCAAATACGGTCAACGGTACTGGTCACTGGTTATTTGCCAGTGATATTGAATTACCGCGGTCAAGTTTTTTAATAAACCTATTAAGTGTTTCTATTTGTTTTAATTTTAATTCCTTTTGAAGGTACATCATTATGATTTTGAAAATATATTTTTTTTACAATACATTTGGTTTTAAATATACCTAACAAAACATATTATTTTTCAGAGAATCACTCGTTTATGTTCTCGGCGGCTAAACGTGTCAGTTTGTGCAGGTCGATGATCCACAATATTATTACGGTAAGGTTATTTTGTGAACAAATTTGAATTTTCGTCGTTCACAAAATGTCATGCGCATTATCGGACCGTCTACTTAAACCCGGTGAAAGGATGATTTTACTCGTGTCGCGGGGAATAAAAATTGCATGCTTGCAAATAAATAAGGACGTATTCGAACTTTAAACCAGCCCTGGGTATTTTGATCAGAAAATAAAAGCCATCGGATTTATGTACACATAAATACGCATGCCAACCTACCGTCGTGTGTACACGGTCGTTTATACAACTCGAGTGAAATTAAAGTTAGTACCGTTAAGGTATTAATGCGTGTGTCGAATTTGACATTGTGACGATGCCGTGGCCCGAAGCTATCGCATGAACGTATACACACGTTATTTATAGTTGTGATAAAGGCATTCGACTTTCGCGTACGACACATTTATCGATTACTTTGGAACATATATTTGGGTATTACTTGCGGTGATATATTGATTTAATGACGTGATACCGATATATAGTATAATATATCATAATATCATATATAAACTGCTTATTGCAGAATTATTTTTTAATATAAACTTTGGAATTTAGCACCGATTTCAAACCATGTGTTAATTTGTTAGTGCTCTGTGACGCTGATGAAAAAATTCCGAGCGATATAATTCAATAAACAAACTTTCTTATAACGTTATTCTAGTAATGTCGCGTCATTGTTTTTAGGTTAGTAATGATGTTATGTTTTATTCTATTCTTAGTAAATCACATAATATTACATCGAAACATCCCCTCATCATCATCTTTCTCTCGAAGACAATGTATTATAGACAATATTATATTTGAAATCAATAATTGCAAAATATAATTTTAGTTGACGAAATTGAAGTTAAAAAAATAAAATACATTTGTTCTTTTTATTTTTCGAAAGTATAGATCACAAAAAAGTTAAAATTTTCATGATTTATTGAATTTTAATTAAACTGAATAAGTCTGGTTTAATTTGTTTTACATTAACGATGTTTGTTCTGTCAAATCAAATATGAGATAAACAATTTTAATTATATCTGAAATCTAAATTTTGACTTTACATATTACTATACAATAGGTAGGTAATATGTCATAATATTATTATAATGTATTAATACAGTTATTTTTATTTTGGGAATATATGAAATGTCTATACTTTATCCAAGTATGTATTATAATATGATAATATTATTTAGTATAATATTTCTTTATGAAGTTTGAAGAGATATAATTCAACTTAAAATAAATATTATATATTATTCTTCAGTTTAATTAATAAAACAAAATTTTAAATACACATTTTTATACTATTTTGATACATTTCTATAATACGTATAAGAAGTCTTTAAACAAATAATACAAATTAAATAGAATTATAATAATTTTCATTGATTATTTTTTTTTTATTATTATATATTATAATCAATAATTAATTTTTTTTTTCAGTTTTCTCATACATCTACTATTTTTTAAATTGTGTGATTGGAGAATTAGATTTATATCCATCGCTCTATTCAGTCGAAATAATACTCCGCGTCCAAATACTAAACATTTTTTACGATTCTTTTAAATTTTCGTTTATAAACAAAAAATTGTTAAAAAATAGTAAAAAATATTCATCACAATTAGAATTACTTTTGTGGATAATTTAAAACGGCTGAACTTACAAATTCCTAATGTGTGCTTACAAATACTTACAAATAACTTACAAATTATTTACAAAATTTGGAGAAAAAATGTTGACATTGGGCGGCCAACTTCACGGAGCTTAATGAAATACTATTTTGTAATATAGGTTACAGTGCGGGAGACTTAAACGCTATGTTTATTAATATTTATTACAGCAAATTATTATTGTTATTAATTAGAAAGTTAAAATATATAATTAGAACTTTTTCGTATACTGTATAACACATATAAATATGTACAATAAACATGCTTACATTTATTAGATATTGCTATTACTATTAGTTATCAACCTCAAATACGTATTTATATATTATATATATATAATATAGTTTTATTTTTAGAGGAAGATTTAAACAATTCAATAAAAATCAAGATAATATTATATATTATTAATTATTATATATTAATGTCATATTATATTATAATATACTTAGTAATACAATTTAGGAACAGATGGTTTTTTTTAGATATTATGTATATCGAATTTTTTAAGTTTGAACGTTTTTAATTTCAAAAAGGTAGTGTTATTTTTGTAAAATTAAAAATAAATGCAAATCATATATTTTATTTGCAATTTCTCCCCTTTAAACTGTCTCAACATACGTTTTTGATTTATAAACAGCAAACTATATTTTAAATTTAATATAAGTTTATATCAGGGGAATGGTAAACCACACGTTTTTTAAATTACCTTGCTTTAATAATATAGCTAACATTAAATGCTAATAAAAAATATTAATTTATCGTGCATCGTTTCATAAAAAATAAAAATATAACCATTTTTCAAACGTATTATTGTGTATCTGCATTACAAATATTTTATTGGGAATGATATGTTTTTTTATCAATTTAAAAAGTAAGAAAGATCTCACAAAAAAATATATTGGTATATATCATATCTATATAATATGTACGTATTTTTAGTTAAATATAATTTTTGTCATGTTATTAGTATGTCATCGAAAAACAACAACTAAGCTGTATCAAAGCAATAGGTAATTATAATCTGTATTAGTATACATATATATAAATATATAAATTAGTATATTACGACGAAATTTGTTAATGAAACATCCAAAAATAATATAATATTTATTATTTATATGTTTATACATTTATTTTTTTATAAAATAAAAATAATACTAGGTAATATGTTTTTTAATCATAGGTATACGCTGTAGTAGTATACAAACTGAAAAAAATAATTTGGAAAATAGGGTATTTAAATCATTTTTATCGCCACTGATTTCATCATCTCGTTTAGAACACCCGTTTTTACGTATAGATTTCCAAAAAGTTGAAGGATTAATAGTGCAACGGTGTTTTCAGTTTAAACGTTAAAGTTTTAGTACAACACTGTCTCGATAAATCGTGGCACAACTACTCGCGTATTTATCGGGTGCGTCGGCACAACTCAACGGAGTTTTTGCGCGATTATCATCTAGACGAGGCGAAGAACTCTCGTGTGTTATAAAGACGTATCCGTCAAATCCCGATGGCTTCGTTCGGGATCAATTACGATTGTGTGCGAAAACCGTGGTTTTCCATAATACGATCGTATATATATAAATATATATATATTATAATATAATACAATATTTATACCGCCATTAAGGCTGTCGCTCGCGTGTCGTCGCCCGGCGTCAAAGGCCGATTTAAGTGCAGCTCGCCCACGCGCGTGCACTGCTGCAGTGACGGGTACAACAACAATAATAATAATATTATTATATTATGACGCATGTCAGTCGGTCAATCTAAAACGCGACGCAAAACCTAACCGAATTCGCCTTTATACGAATAACGCACACCATTAAGACGTGATACGCATACAACACTATATATTATATACGTCAGCGAGTGCGCACCGCTGTATTTATATTATATTTCAATAATACCACGTGTTCGACACGTGCTTTCGGTTCAATTAAGTCGTATAATCCACCACGCCCGCGAACGGCGGCGGCGATCTGCGCGCAGCATCCGATTAAATACGCGGGCCGTCCTGCAATCGAACGCTCCCCCCCCCCCGAATTCCACCGCCCCCGCGGACGAACTATCGACACGATATATTATTATTATTATTATAATGCGGTCTATATGCTGATGGCAAAGCACGGAACGGATATTACAGATTTATCGACTAACGCATATATTATTATTATTATTATTATTATTATATGTGTCACGTATCGCGTACGCCTCCGCCCGCCGCCGATGGAATTCTTTCTTTCCGCCTTTGTTAACCGATATACAGTATAATATATATAAATATTGCGTTTGTATATTATTATTATTATTATTATTATTGTTATGTATTATGATGGGGTTCCAAACGTGCGGTGCATGACGCTATTTATCGGACTGTCACCAAACGTTCGACGAATAGATATCCACTGCCACGCGCATATCATATTATATATTATAGTGTATCGACGTCCGACGATGTCTGACGCTCGCAGGCTTATGCAGTCTAAAATTAGCCGGCTAATACCAAGGCAGGTTTAACCGTGATGGCTTTCGGGTAATTACAATATATTTCGATGTCCCGTCACCAATTATGATTAACATTATCCGACTACGCGTGACAATAATAATTTATTAAACACGATTATTCATAATATTAATAAACAAAATAATTAAATAATTACATTTTTTATAGTATTTAGCACATTTTATGTTGGGTGTAGAAAATCGTAAATCTAAATTGTAGCGTGCTAGGTACTTGATTTTTTCACCACTGGGAGGAAAACGATTGCATCATAATATCATTGTAGTATTATATGATTTTAAAATTAAACGATTGAAATAGGTATATTTAATATATATTGACGAGGTTTCTATGGTAACGTTATTATATTATTAACCAGCATAAGTGACAACTTAAGTTCCTTTACGCGAAATCGGTCGGGTAACACCGAATTATATTTTGCATCGGTTGCTAATTTCAACCTAGGGATTATACCGCTAAATGGCTAAATTAAAACGTTACCATAACACTAATTTAATATTTTTATTGTTTGGTTTCCACGCCAACTGTAATAATAATAAAAAATAAAATCAATTAAAAAAAAAAAGTATACAGCCCAAAAACATACATATTATACGTTAAAAATAAAAAATTTAATCGTTGCTTAATAATTATATATTAATAGTTACTTTAATCGTATATATATTACTATTCGGTATTTTTACAATTGTCAATGTAAGTTATATATCATATAGTCTTAAATAGTATTAGGAAAAAATAAATTCAACCAGATTTTTCTTTATTAGTAAACGAAACACAAGCTAAAATTTGACATTAAAAATAACTGTAAAACATTTTTATATATTTTTTAGTTTTATTATTAATTATTATTGTATTTTTGGAATATTTAAAAAAATTCATAAATTAATAAAAAATCGTATTTTTTAAATATTTTACTTTTTTTTGAATATTTTGTTTTATTTTAAAAACATGTAGCGGGTCACGGGTTGGGCACTACTGTATTAGATACTTACACTACTTACAGATTAATCAAAAAACGAGGTTAAACAATAATTACCCAACGAATTTTTATATCAGTTAATCAATAATGGATAGCATGATAACAACTGTTAACGGAAATATCAGCATATGGTTCCGAAAAAAAAAATAGAATTTGTGAGTACTACGCCATGTACGGTGACGTTCATACGGACCCAACAACATGTAGGTTACATTGTATAAAGGTAGTATGAGGGAGAGTGGTTGATATAAATGGTCGTGTTTTGTATCGCATTGTGTGTGTATTCGTATTTTTTTTAAGTTTTTACTAACGAGTTTTTATCGTTTATGCGCTGGGTTTCTGCGAATCGTGAATATTGTATACAATAATAATAGTGTCCGGTATTCAAAACGAATTTTTAATAATAAATTAAAATAACAAAAAAAATTCACAGAAATAATTTCGAAAACATTTAAATATAATTGTTAATTTTCTAGTAAAAATAAAATAAAATCCCTCTCCTACGTTTCAAGAATAAATAAAGATACGTATTATAGACAGCGTATTATTCGTAATACGTTAAAAGAATAGAAATTTATATTATTGTGTTTTATTTATTTTTTTTTAAAAACACTCAATTTAAAATCTTAAATAGGTTATTAATGTATCGATGGAATTCGCTAACTTAAAACAATATATCATGACCCATACAATGACCGTAGACAAATTAAGTATAAAAATAAAATATAAAGGAGAAACACGATTGCAAACAATTATCGTCCGAAAAAAAGAATGATCGTGAACGTCAGTTTAAGCGATGTTGCTTTGATTAATGGATTTTCCGGGTTTCTCTTGAAACTGATATCACTATATGTGTTGAAAGATGAGTGTTGTAAAACTGACCATTGAGAATTTTTATTCTTACGAAACTCTCTGCTCCGTTGATAGTAAAATATTTAAAAAATACATATTATGTATTGGTAATAATTATTAGAATTTTGAATTTGAAATTTTTGAATTTAAAGATATTAAAATTAAAGATGTTTACTTAGTATAAATTATGAAAAATGTGTAATTTTTTTTTCATACATATCCTTATAATATATATGATTGGTATTGATAAGTTATAAATTATAGCAAACTTTGATGATGGATAATTAAATAGCTGTGGTTCAAGAATAATCTAATAAATGCCTATTAATTTATCACTTGTCGATTAGATTTATATTATTCGTTATAATTTCTATATTGTATTCTTATCAATTTAGACACATAACATAACCTGATTTTTGACGTAATTTTGTAATGATTTGATTAAATAATACATAATAAGGTTTGTTTTTAGATACATTTAAATGTTAACCTAACCCTTAGCTTACCAGTGAAAATGGTATACAAAATCACAATTTGTAAATTTACTTTTTGTTAGTAACTTTCTATATTATTAATAATAATAGTATAGTATTTTATCAATATTATTAAACTATAGGTAATTTTAAATTACTTTCAAACAAAAATATGTCAATATTAAATATCAAGCACTAAATAATAGATATAAAACATCAATTAACTTTTATTTAGCATTTAAAATATTATGTTATGAAGTTATACGTTATACTTACGAGTTTGTGACCTATGAGGTTATATTGTAGCTTTATTGTTTTGTATTTATGATGCATAAAGTAACTAATAAAAGTTTATCTTAGTTAAATGTTACAAATTTACTTTTAAAAATGTTCTCTCGCTCTAAATATATTATTACTAAATATTAAAATAGTTATTTTTTTGAATTTTAAATTAATATTTTTATTTGTCGTGGAAATAAAATATTTCATGTAATTGCCAATGTAATTCACGCGAAATGATGTACAATTTCAAAGAGTTTTCATAGTTTATATTTATTTATTAAATTGTTGTAAATTATTATGTATTTTCTACTTCATTGTTAGTAAAATATAAGAATGAAAAACAACCATATGTATAAAATATGTTTTGTATATTTTAATAATAGCACAAACGTAATACTAAATGTACAGAATATATTATACGAATATTCAAGATATTATGAAACAATTTTAATTTATAATTTTTTTTTCAAATATTTATAATATTATTTTATAATTCATTAGAAAGTATCAGAATACTAAATGTATTAAATTTTAAATAATTATTATAATAATTATAAATTATATATTATTAGTATTATAATTATTTTTTATTTTTTTTTTTTTTAGTTAATTTATGTATTTATTTATTTTATGCCAACATTAAAAAACAAAAATTCTGAATGATGTATTCAGCGATGTATCGTTTGTAAATACTAAATTTTGTGTAAATGATAGCACACATCACATCTTCAGACCAAATATTTCAACTTCAATTTTTTATAATCAACTTATTTTTAGACTGAATATCGTGTCTCGCGATCCTCGTAAAGATTCCGTGGCTACTAGGACCCCGTGCCGCTACGTTGCTAACTTTGAGAATTTCTGACGAGTATAAGAGTGTCTACGACTCTGCGACACTCGGCGTATTGTGAGAATGAACGATTTAAGATACACTGATGAATGATTGAAAATGGTAAAGCCTGAGATACAAGCTCCTTGGAAGGTTTAATATCGGAGATTATGATCTACCCCAATTATTTGATACCTGCGCTTGATATGACCATGAATGGTGGTTACCATACAACGGAGTGCTCTGTATTTATTCTCCAATCGGTGTTTTTGTAGTTTTCTGTAGTCTACTGATAATCAGAAGTAGTATAGGTACTATTAATATGTGTTTAAGATTTTTCATCAGCTTTAAATGTGTTTATTTCGATTATGAAGTTATGATACTGATGAGTGATGCATTTTTTTCCCTAGTATTTGTTTGCGGTTACAGGATTGGTTTTGGTTTGCTGATACGGGACTCCCAACAATTCATCAACAATTAATTCATCCTTGTACAGAGTGTTTTTTAATCGTCTAATTACACGAGTTATTGCCCCGTAACAAGGCTGGGATTATGGATTATTTTTTAAAACTCGCATTTCTTTTACTGTAGGTTCTAATTTTGAAAACACAATGTAAGTATGATTGACCACAACGATGCAAGAAAAATGAACTGCAGAAAGAACGACCGCCGCAATCGTGCTCTGATAAAAGGAACATTTTATCTTTTACCATCGAAAATGATAAATATATGCGTTTGATATCAATACAAGTATTGACGTAGTCGTGTTTTGTTTTGAGTATAAATAAATTATTATTAAAATAATTATAGGTATCTGACAACGGTCTATACATTGTAATTGGTTCTCACGGGTCGAATAATCATAAAACCGTTTAAACAAGTACATTGACTTATGACCGTCATTTTTATACAATTGATTTACGTGTTGGCCTAGGTACATATAGCAGCTTTAACGTAAATGGGTAAACCGTTCACGGCCAAACGATATAATAATAATAATAATAATAATATAATGAGATATCGAGTCTTGACCGCAAAAACGATAAATTGTTTCGAAATTATTTTCACGGAAAATTTCCGTTAAAAATTAATAAAAACCTATGGAAAGGGCAACGCGCGCCCTGCAAACGACACTATACGTCGCATTACAATTAATTTTCTCAAACGGCGTCGGTGGCGTTCGTTTGTATCGAATCTGTGTTTTATACGATAATTTACAGTTGCGTTTTTAATATAGACTCAGCACGACACTCGGTTATTAAATCTGCAGTTAAGCTTCGTTTTTCGTGTCGTCTTTTAATTAAAATGGACCCGTTTAGTTTGTGCGTGTGCGCGTGTGCGTGTATGCGTGTACTTGTGTGTGTGTGTGTGTGTGTGTGTGTGTGTGTGTGTGTGTGTGTGTGTGTGTGTGTGTGTGTGTGTGTGTATAACGGCGAAAGGCGATAAAAATGGTTTGACTTGAATCCTTCCATCGTATACTAATATTTATATTTAATATATAATGTATATAGGTAGATAGGAAAATTTATGATACACGAGTATAATATACAATATCGAATCCCCGGGTATCGTAATACACCTAGTCACGACTGCGTTCGACAAAATACTTATATAAAATATACCGTAGTGCCTTCTTTTGAATTGTTATCTAGTTTCTACACATATATACGAACTACAAATATTATTACATTGTAACCTTGATCAAAAAAAAAAATATTATAAAATATGCGATAAGATTTATTTTTTATAATATCCACTCCCCACAATTCTCCCGTATATTTTCCCGTCAACCATTCCTTATATTTTTTGTGTATATTATTTATGATTGTATCGACTAAATATTTAATTTAATTATATTATAAGATTATAGTCGTACTAATATAATTATTATATTTTATTAACAGGGCATAATATAGTGATAGATAACGGGCGCGCCACTTAAAAACCGATAATAATATAATAATAATATGTATTTCAGTATTATGTCACAATGTATTCGCCACGATGGACATCTGATATTATAGATTCTAAGCGGAACCACGAATGTATTGATTTTACAATTATGTGTGTTATTTTTTTTTTTGTTATTTTGTTGTCGTGAGTGTACGTGTAAATGATAAGTAATAGATAAAATGCTTTAATTTTAAGGATAGTTTTGGATAGAAAATTGGATCTACTTTGACCTGTCTTTAAAGAGGTGAAAATCTCAGCTTTTGTTTTTATAATAAGGAAAAACAATAAAAAAAAATTGAGAATATTTGTAAAATCGATTTTTTTTTGTGTGTTCAAACATGTTACTCTTTTTGAGCTATTTATAGACATGACAAATGTTCAATATTTTTCAGTTTTTTCTCTATAATTTTCAATAAAAAAATAAACTTGAATACTGTATACAAGGTCTATCGTTAGTTTTTCTCATACCAGTTATACCTATCTACAAATATTAAAAATGCATAGGCTCAATTTATTTATATATGAAGTTAGAATTTTGACGAAATTCATCAAAATCGCAAAAAATTGCTAACTTCTTTGTAGTTAAAAATTTATAAAAAGTTTTCAATTTTTTATCATAGTTTTGAATATTTAATACAGAATTCACATAAATAAAGTGCATTCTGAAATCATCAAATTGAGAAAAATATATACATATTTTTTTTATATTTGTATATTTCAAGTTCAAATTTAAACCAAATTACTTATTTAAATGATAAATAAGGATAATTATTATTATTATTATTTATTTAAATTAAGCCTCGTCGTCTAAGGCCATTGGCAACAGAGTTTTACGAATATAATTGTTTAGATATTACATAAATTACAGATTATAAACTATTGATAAGATTGGTCTTAATTATAAAGGTGATCATGTGCATGTGTCTTATATTGTCTGGGTGAAGGGCTTCTGAGTTTCTGACAGAGGGTTATTATTATAATTTAAAAAATGTATTCGGGGAAACTTGAAACATATTTTTATAATATGATATTATTATGAATTTTTCTATATAAGCAATGGCATTTTTGATTTATTTTTATGTATATTATATGTACTTATACCATGAATTTATTTTTACTGTTTTAGGTATTTACAGAGAGATTTTATTACATTTTGAGTTACTTTTATAAATTTATAAAATATTATTGTAAAAAAAAAATTATTATTTTAATAATTAAATATTAATAATAAAATAAATGCAATATTTTCGAGAAAAAAAATCAACCATCCGCAATTCTAAAAGTAAAATAAATTACTTTGATAACTACCATGAAATATACTCAACAATATAAGCTGACAGGTCGTTTCTTTCTTAGAGTTTGTTTTTTCTATATAATGATATATAAATAAATTCAAATTTAACTCCTCCAATATCCATAATAGTGACCCATTCGACATTTAATGTAGGTACGGCGGAACTATGTCCACTCGCCTATATTTTTAATTTTGACTACATAATATTATTTTTTTTAGCTGAGTAATTAATGTCAGAGAATTTCATAACCCCATCGGAGCTAGATCGGTTTACAACCCTGTTTGTGTTTCATGTTTAATTTACAAATATACGTTATATAGCATTATGTATTATATAGATTAATATATTTCCGAGCGGTTCAACAGTCAAACTTGCGGTTCAAATGTTTAAAATGCATGATATTATTATTTATTCATCAGTATTTGTCGATAATAGATAACAAAAAGCACCGACAAAACCAAGTTACTATTTTTTACGGGTACCCTTTTAAGTCATATAATATTATATAACTCAAATGGTATACTGTTTACACAAAAGATAAATAAAAGATATATTTTTTTTTTTTTTTTTTGGTTTCCACTTTTTCTTTTCTTCAACATCTAAAATGAAACGCTTTAATCATAATGAATCAACATAATAGAGACGGGTACACAAGATGCCAGTTTTAATTTCCTATAAGCATTATTGTTGCTAGACATTTTGATTACATAAACATGAAATATATTAATCATTGCAATGGTTTTGCATTATATCTATTGAACATTTTGTTTCGTTTTGAAGAAAAAACGTACATTAGGTGATTTATTTTGAAAGTAAACACCAATCGATATTGTTGTAAGCATACTTACAAAATTACAATGATCAGCACAACAAAAACTGAAAAATGTAAAAATTATTAAACTTACTAGTATTATAATAAAATAATGGTATATGAGTTTTTTTTTATAGTAACTTAATTTTTTTTAAACATTTTTTGTGTAGTTATTCGGTGTTAACGATTTCTTCGGGTGGGTAAAAAAATATTCAGAACTAGTAAAAAATGTACGTTTAAGTTTTATAATGATACCATCTTGACTTAAATGTTTTTTAAGATTCTTGGTGGAACGATGAAGTATGAATGTATTGATTTTACAATGTAGTGTGTTTTTCTATTTTTATTTTTATATCTCATCAAAATTTTACTTGTAAAATTAATCAAATGCTGTGATTATTAACTCGGATAGCAAATTTGATCTATTTGATAATTTTGAAAGGTTAAAAATGCTCAATACATTTAAAGTAATAATCAATAACAAAAATAAACGCGATCGTTTTGTTAAAATGTACACATAATTATTAAAATAATTGTTTAATAACCTGAATTATGTGTTATTGTAATAGTGTAATACCATATTTATAATAATGTATTCATAAACCGGGATTTAAATTCAAATAAAAAAAGTATTCAATTTCTTGAGCAATATTTTTTAACAAAAAATTATACGTCACGATATATTTTAGCTTACAATTCGGCTAGATGTGTAATTAATAATTACCTACCTGTTTGTTTTTTAATTTTAATACTAAGTGTTTTTTTTTGCAAAATGAATAAATTAAATAGTACTGCTGGTATAAAAAAACAACAAATTAATCAGGATTATTATAAGATTTCTTTTTGAAAATAAATTAAGTATAAATGTAACAACTTCGCTTATGATTTTAAATGTACAAACACGTGTACATTTTAAATGATTTAAAATTTATTCTTTTTAAATCAAGCAATGATATAATAACTTAGCAATGATTTTCTAACTCAAAATGTTTGCGTGTTCCATTTTAAAAACATCATACACATAAAGTGAATTGATAAGAGTCATGAACAAATAATTTAATTTTTCGTTAAGTGTTCATGCGATTGAATTTGACACATTTTTGATATTATCCCCGAAAATTCGAAAAAGAGATTTTTTTAAATTTGTTTTTTTTTTGTCTCCTGAAGAAAATGGACTTATCTGGATATTTTACCAGTGCCTTCAATAATTGTAATTTTTAATATTATTATTTATATTTGTTTCTGATATTTATAAGTCCCGCGACTGTACTTGTTTACTTAACGGCGATAAGGATGTACTGGTGGTGTTTCGAATGTTTCTAAAGTTTACACTTATGGTACAATATCGTTTTTGTCACGGGCGGGGAGGTAGCATAGTTCTATTTCAGAATGGTGCTGCTGTAATACATGATAACAGTAAACTCATAATTTTTTATTTCGATAAAAAAGGTCTCGTACTTCCAACAGTTCTCTTACTATAGTTTTCGTAGAAACGTTATTTGAGAAGTTTATCTGTGTTTTTACAAAAGTATATTATGACAGTACAATTTCTAAGAGATGTACCTATTTGCTTTTAAAAATTTAAAAATTTTCTTTTTTTTTTTTTTAAACTTTATATTCTATGCTATCCTATCATTATGTTTGTGATTTATGTATTGGTACACCGTACACTTATTAATTTAAGTTAACGGCCAAACATGAGCGCGTGCTGCGTAATAGTACATTATAATTAAAATAATAAACAGATGACATAAATATGTAACGGTCAACTGTTTGACGCTCAAAACAACTATCGGTGTAAGCGAATAACGTGTCTCTCCTGAAACTAAGCGGCGTAAAGTTCCTTAGATAATGGACGTGATTACGGGCTGACGCAGCGGCGACACGGCACACAACGCCGTCTCTCGAGCGTCGTATACGTTACGTTTTTACTGTGACGGCCTCTTAACAATTGTATAGTCGGATGATTATATTGTAACGACTTTTATAACTATTTATAACGACTGGGTGGAATGAAAATGTACTGAAAAAAAAATTATTTACTAATAGAATATTTTTTTTTTGTGATTAGGGAAACGCACTGGCCGTCACTATTCTAGAGAGATAGATATAAATGGAAACGCCTATACTCAATACTATTCGAATTCAATTTCACAATATTTCAATAACACGACGACTAAGGCGTTGGATGCAGTATAGTGATGTACGTTAAAACGCACAGGTTGAAGACGTACTATATACGTTGTAATTTGTGATATGTAAACGTGTGTATTCGATTTATTCTGTTATTTATTATGTACATACAACAGTAGTATGAAAAGGACTTGTGTCTGTAGATGGGTCCAAGAAACGGCCTCGACGCCTACCAGACGTTTCCTCTACTCGCGCGTTCGGCGGATCGTGGGTAAAAAGAACATTTTGCAAAATTGAAAATGTAAATGTGCTACGGCGGCAGTGAAGTATGCATCGTATAATAATATAGGTGTGTACGCGTATATACAGAAAGTTGGCTGACAAACTTTGTGCAGTCGTTCGGTGGCTAGAAATGAGAGAACGAGAGAGCAAAGGTATAATAATATACATATATATATATATATAGTGCACTGAGAGTTTTATATAATGTATATATATACATAAACAAGAGTATTCCCTCTTCCACCAACTATGCTCGATTTGCTTAAAAAAAAAAAACTGATGAACAACAAAAGTCTGTGGAAAAAGTGTTGTTACGAAAGTAGTTTGCTTAAAAAGAGAAAAACGGATGCGGGAAAAACTCGGGTGCAATAGCAGATTGTTACCGGAAAATCATTATTCCGTAAAGTTTAGTACAAAGTTATATTATGCGACGCGTGTATTGAAAAAAAAAAATGAAAGACGTATCTATAATAATGTATAGTTCTCTAAATCAGTTTTTGAATTATTCTTCTTCAATCTTTGTGTATTTTGATTATTACCAGTGCGGGCTTAGATCAGCGATTTCCAACTTTTTTTTTTCCGTACCTCTAACCTTAATATCTTGCTAGATTTTACCCCTCATTATAACTTTTTAACATTTTTCACGTAACTACTCTTAAAATGTTTAAATAAATAATAACAATATAGTATGATATAATCCAATAATGTGTGTGTTTTTATATTTGGTTAAAGATCATACAAATAATAAATTAATTATTTTAATTATTTAGTGAATACAATTTTTTTTTTAATTCAGTGAGATCCTTGGCCTTGTTTTGAATAATATAAGCCTACATTATTAATATAATAAAATATAGTACTATAGTTTTATAGTTTTAACATTATTTTAATTTTTTTGTTTTATTATAATAAACTATTTTTCAATTACTTATGTACTATATTGTGTTTATTTAATGAAAATCAGTTAAATTGATAAATTTATGTTTTGTACTATTTAGAATATTATGGTGTCAAATAAATTCTAAATACCTGATAATACATCTGTTGATGAATTCTTGCCAATCATCATTTTAGTTGATGCATCAATATGAGTTGAGTCGGGTACGTGCAATATTAGGCCATGAAAAAGTATACCAAAATACTTTTTCTTGCGCTTACTTTACCGACAGGGTGTCGCGTGTGCGTGACTTTGTGTGCTATGTATATTATGTAGATCGATCATTAGTGGTCGGCATCTCCCGCGGTAAAAACTGATGGACATTTTTAAACTACATATCAATTTATCTAAGCTAAAATGTTCAAATTGTACTCGGGGGGGAGTTCAAAAAACGTAATTTTCGAATTGCACTCGAGCTGAAAATAGGTAATATTTTAATTTCACTCTATCCGTGTGTCGATTGATATAATATTACAATGACATTATTATGAACGATGCTACTAATTTATGAATAATATAAATTTAAATATATTATATTATTATGTTAAATTGCAGCTATGTAATGGGTTTTTTTTTTATAATAATTTAAAAATATTTATAAATTGAAAATACAAATTATTTTTCTAGCAAACTTCTGATATTTGGAGACTTACCTACACTAGCATGTATAAGGGTTTTTCATAATGATTTAAATGAATGCTGTTCAAACATTACCTTTTTGAACCATAATGTAACGAAAATCACCCTTTTCTGTCCCGAGTGAAATTCGACATCACCCATACTAATGGACTACGCGGATATGGTAATATTGATAATTTATGTTTGATCATTTAATTACTGAATAATATGAAATTAAACGAAGAATAAATTATACAAATTATAACACGCTACTAGAGTTAGATAATGCATAAAACTGAGTCAAACGATGCATTATATAATTGCGACTATTTTGACCAAACAACGGATAAAATAATATATATTTAAATAATAACTCTAGGTAAATCCAATTGTTTTCTATAATAATACACAGTTATTTGATCTGTTATTGAGTATTCTATGATATAATTATTATAATTATAACAATTCGACAACCCTTTTCACTGATATGAATAATAACGAATATAATACTCAAATGCAATTTAGTTGATTTTCGGATAACAGTTAAATAAATGAAAAGCTATAAAACTCCTAAAATAACAATATATTAATTTATTATACATGGTGTAGCACGTCAGTTGGCCTTACCTATAAAATAAAAGCTGATAGACTTTACAGCTAATAAATATAAATTAATAATATAATACACGTCATGTTTTTCCTGTTCAAATATTATTATTTTTAATTAAATTTTTTAGAACGGGTACATTCTAAGATAAGAATAACAATTTTTTTTTTTTAGATAATTAATCCATATTGTCTTAAATTCATTTTTAGGGCATTACATTTCCAGCCCTAATAATAATAGTGAAAATATTTAAATAACTAAAAAAAAATCACAAGAACAAATAATTATTTCGTATTGTGGGTGTAATACAGATGTTTGTTGATAATATAGTCGACACGCGTACATTTAAATGTAATAGTAAAATAATAATAATCACAATTACGGGAAATTATAGTACTTACTGTTATATTATTTCAGTAATTTACAGATATTTCGAAAAATACACAAAACACTGTTAGAACAGCAAAATAAGTTTAAAATTAGTTTAGATAGGCATAACGAAACCAATGAGATCTCAGTGTATAGTTTTTCGGTTGAAATAAAAAACGCTTCTGCCAGACAGTCGGTAGTAGAAGATCGTCTATATGTCGACCTGTGTACCAGATAATAATATATAAGCGGTACTTATCGTGGAAGGGTCTAGTTAATTCTCGATATCGATCCTGGCAGAGTGGTTAATACCTACTTAAGAAAGTAACCAAATTAATATTACTATTATTACCACTATCAGTAGTACCTATCACTGTTGTGCTTCTAATAACTTTGTACGAGCGGTTGACAATCATTTTATTTCGATTACTCTGGCGTATTATAATATTATAATGTCAGTGATTTGGAAACGCAGCAGCTGATGGCGATCGACGATAATACGTTTCAGCAATGCGTCTCTGCGGCAGTAGGAACTATTTAGCTATCCGCAATATTACAGTTAATCGTGTTCTTAGCCAGATGATTAGTAGTTGTTGTCGGGCGTATAACTTACTGATATCGCGGGGATATTGTCGACCGGCGAATGTCGAATAATACTTTTGCCGCGATGATAACGGCTGTTTTCGCCAACACAAACGGTTCTGTTAACTATAACCGCGGTCGGATTATATTATTATAATGCACTCGTATTGCAGGTCGCTACATTAAATAACACGTATACCGATAAAATGGTCGAAAAAAAGCTCTCCTAAAATCTAACGATATAGTTTATATACTCAAAAGTATTTCGTTATTCTCGACATCATATATATATATATACACACACACACAGTATGTATTTGGTCTCGGGAGAACCGTAAAACAAGATTGATGTTTATACACGCGCCTCGTTCATTTACAGACGGCCGTGGATATTTTTAACTTTTCTCTTTCTCTCTCCGAGTTTAAGATACATTTTTGCGCAATCATTTACTCTCGCGTTCTCACACGCGCACGCACGAACAACCCTCATTTATACGTATTATGTTAAAAATAATAAATATTATATTTTTATATTATTATACTACACATCAATATATTTTAGGTACTCTATATATTATACAGAGTGAACTGTGTTCTGCAGTGGCGTATTTTCAATAATTTCTTGGGGGGGGGGGGGTTATAATTTATAAATAATATTTTAATTAAAAACTTCTACGGCGTGTTTGTGCATAGATCCGTGTTTTTTTTTGTTCTGGGGGGGGAGGGTTGAACCCTAGAACCCCCCGTAAATACGTCACCGGTGTTCTGTTTTCTGCGTACTGTGCGGTGTACACTCTTATATCACACACGGTCGGAATAAACCTTACCGTTCGATCAGCGTATGACGTGTTGCGTGTGTGTGTGTGTGTGTGTGTGTGCATTGTGTTTAAATAACAGTGTTTTCGGATGAGACAATACCTACGAGAACTTAACATATTATGTTCTATTTATATTTTAGGGGTAGTTTGCTACATAATGTAAATATGTAATCTCTTCGTTACGATTGTGCAAATATCTCAATATAGGTTGATGCATACGGTAAATAATATTCTACCGGCAAACGGTGTCTTCTAGCATTGAATTTATAATATAGACTGTATGGATTAACAATATAATGTCAATACAAACCGTGTATGTGCTCGGAACACGTTATGATCGTGATCATATTGTATAGATAAGCATATGCATTACAAAGGTATACACTATATTATATTAGCGTGTACCTACATGATTAGTAAATAATATCATATTGTTATTATACGCATATAGCTGAAACAAATGCAATTGAAAATGTATTTGTCATTATAATGTCTACATTATTTGTATTTATTATTTAAATTATAATAATAGTATGCCGGTAATATTTTTTTTTGTGTAATAATCAACCCCGTAGATAAATATAATGTTAACCAGCCAATATACACACTACACAAACACAATCGTATAGTCGAATTATTGCCTTTTTATTTACTGGTCTGTAAGTTTTTTTTTTTTTTACTTAAATTTAACCGAATTTATAATATATGTATAAACACAATAAAAATAATTACAACTGAATATTATTGAAAAAAAAAAAATTTAGAGGAAACTAAAGTTATTATTTTAGATTCTGAACGGAGTGATGAATGTATTGATTTTACAATGATGTGTGTGTTTTTTTTTTATATTACATATTAATTTAAATATTTCTAAATAAATAATTATACCACTGTACTAGAATCCTGTTTAATGTAACATGCACGAACATAGTTTTGTTAGAAACCTATTCACATTGGAGCTGTAGGTATAACATAACATGTGCGACGTGTTTTGTTGGTGCGTAGTATACAAATACCAAATAATACTAGTGTAATTAGTGACGTTAATACAATATCTTTTGTGCAGCATCAAAATCCTAAAAACATTTCGAAACCAGATAATATACTATAGAAGTTCTTTTAAAAAAAAAATAAACTTAACCAGAAATCGCATCAAAAGTAGGATTCGAGACGAGATAACAAAGTCATGAACATGACAGCGTAGCGATGCGATAATACACCGTTCTTGCTATTTTTCAATCGAAACGAACTATTTAAAACAATGTGTACGGCGTGTGTGTGTTCGTCGGACAGATCGATAAGACTCGTTTTCGATTTGTTGACTTTCTTTTACCACCGGCTCCGATTTTCTTCAGATGCTCGTCGCACACACGAGGCGCATTTATCGCACGTAAAACGGAAACTCTTATTCGCCGGATCGCGAACAACGACTGCATCGGCGGTATGTGTACACAGCGATCGGTATATTATTGCATATTATAATATACGAAATACAATAAAAATCGCTATTTTGAAACGTCATCGGCGTCGACGGCACCGTCTTTTAACCGCCACACGCATAACTGTAAATTATTATTATCGTATTGGATAAAAAAAAATAGAACCCAATCCTAAACACGCAGCGATCGTTGACACAAACGGAAGTGATGTTATTCACTACGCGGTCACGTCGCATAATATTATAATAGACGAAACGCAGTGATAACACGAGGGTATAAACAGCAGACGGGAAGGGCGCGCATTTTTTACGCCGACCAAACCGTACCTACGAACGGACGTCCGTCCGCGTGGGTCGTCTTCCGCAGTCGCATCGTGTGCATATAACACGCGTACGTTCTCGAAACGCGCTACGGTCGTCGGACGATCGCCATAAAAAAAAAAAAAAAAAAAGTTGTTATTTTACGTATAAAACGCAGACGAGCGAAAATAAATTTCCAGTAAACAACCGCTCTCGCGGGGAGAAAAACGATCGCCGCGGTTAATATTCTCGCGCGCGTCCGCCGCCGCGCCGTCGGACCGGCCGAATTTCAGGACTCGTCCCGGGGCGGGCTAACTTTTCGCGGAGATTTTCCGCGGCCGAGGGACGGGGCTCGACCGCAAAAGCAATAACGATGAT
Organism: Rhopalosiphum padi; assembly: GCF_020882245.1. Lineage (NCBI taxonomy): Eukaryota > Metazoa > Arthropoda > Insecta > Hemiptera > Aphididae > Rhopalosiphum > Rhopalosiphum padi. Next base: position 88,672,911 of record NC_083597.1, read on the forward strand.
TTTAAATCTCGTCTTCGGGGCCGTGGGGGTGCGGTGCGCGCACCGTTATGTTGTATTTTATAGCGAGCGCGGGCAGCACAGTTAAGGCCAATATACCGACGCCATAAACAACGGACAACCGTATAATAATAATAGTAATAATAATAATATATAAAAGACGCGCTCCGCCGTACGTTGCCGCCGCGTGGTCAACGGATGTGGGGGGGGAATGTATATATATATATATATATATGTGTGTGTGTGTATGTATTATATATTATATTGTGTGTATAATATAATACGGTGACGCGCCTATATGATGTACCTCTGCGTACGCCGAAATACCGAGCGTGGCCGAAGTTTGCCGAGCTCATTATTACCACGCCACTCTAACGTCGAAAAAAAAACCGTATTATACTGCCGGGATTAGAGGAGAACACGTCGCGTAGTTGTTCGAGAGTCAGACCTTCGTAATATGCCGTCGGTGGGAAAGAGGCCGACTAGTGTGTGTGTGTGTGCGTGTGTGTGTGTGTGTGTGTGTGTGTGTGTGTGTGCGCGCGCGTGTAGATAATACTGCACAAGAAGGTCTCGAGTATTTATCTCCCCTGGTAAAATAATACCACCGAAAAATACAGAGACGCGAGTCGTATAACGAAATCAAGAAAGACGGAGCAGGGGACGGACGGGGAGGTACACCGGTTATTAAAACTCCGAAACGTTTCCCCTGGCTGTGACAATAATATTATTTGTTCAACAAATTCCAAAGAACTTTATGCTTCTGATCCGACGCTTAATTAAAAACGGTCGCGTCACCATTACTAGTAAATGTAGAATCCAAGCGCAAAAGGTTGCGACAATTATACTACGAAGGTATAGTGTTTTGTTTTTTTGCAAAAATTGTACTGTTTGATAAACTAAATAAAACTAAAAATTCTTTATGTTCTTTATGTCTTGGGATAAGAAAAACGTGATAATTTCACCATCGAGTTATACATATGTTACCGCCGTTAACGTAGAACGGTTATGGTGTGTTAGGTTATATTTCATATTATATACGTATACCTATAACGTGGTAAAAAGGATATCCTTCTCTGGTATTTTATTTGTACTCAATCGTCAATAATACTTTGTTTAATAGACATTTTTACTTAAAATGAAAGTTTTATCATCACCCTTGAAAAAAAATTAAATAATGATTAAAATCACTTAAGACTTACCACTTCGTAATCGGATGAATAATTTTAGTTGGATATTATGGACAATTTGTAACAACCGCGCTGTACGTAATAATAGAACAGTATTGTGTTACCAATCACTTGTTATTTCTACTTACAATTAAAGTAAAGAGAATCGGATATTAAACTTAAATTATTATTTTAAGCTGATTAACATGGAATCAAATTGTATTGTTTTGTTAAAATCTATGTTATTAATTGGTATTTAAAACAGTAATTGATTGTAGTCGTATGCCCATTTGTATGTCGATGTTTTACGTATAAACATTATTATTAGGTACGTAGTTTGTTTTTTTAATAAGATAATTTCGTGATTAGTATAATAAGTAGATGCATTCAGAATTTACCGTGACAAAATAATCTGTGGCTGTGGCATAAAACTCATATCCAACATACAAAATTCTTTATCAATTAGTCACATAAAAGTGACAAATTTATTCATTTTTTAGAATTCTTATCGTTTAATTACAAAGTGAATACGTCGGAAATTAGCTTTTTTTTATCACGTCCAAAACGTGTGAGGGTATTTACCACGGTGGGTTCCAAATGCATCTGAATACACATTATGCATATAAAACATCGAGATGTCTATACACGACCCCAATGAATCACCGCTCCCATTTCCCATATACAACACAAAGCGAAATAAAATAATATAATTTAAATCCACGTTAAAGAGACTATTATTATTAAAAATTATAAACAATTCAATTCTTCTGACTTTAATATTTTAGTGTGTAACGATTTAACCAAATAACTGTTCGCAACGTTATACCGAAAGTCATATATCATATATATTACAAATTTATTTTTACCAAGAACCGATAGATACTATATTATGTATGTTTACAGATGTATAATGTATATAATATTATAATATTAAGAATATTATACCAACTGCTCCCGTACACTTCGTTACCCATACAAAAATCCCCCTCTTATATTGAACTTTTTAAAACTTATTTCATCATCAACTGACATTGTGGACATTGACTTTGTTTTCGTTTGGCTTTCTTTCTGACTTATTTTATTTTTGCTCGGTTTCTTAGATTCGTATAGTGTGGTGTTTAATAGACTCTAACCTTCCTCAGGAATTGGGCAATCTAATGTACATATAATTTTTCAAATCTTACTAGTTGTTTCCGAGATGAGCGCGTTTAAACAAAAAAAAAACAAACAAACAAACTCTTCAACTTTATTATCAGTATACAATTAGGCATTTATTTCATCAAACGCCACTAATTTTGAATGGCAATATACATTTTTAATTTCATATTTTTGAGCCAAATATTTTTCGGCTATTTTGTAATATAATAATCGAAATTCGGACGAGTAATGTAATTTACAGTTACCATGTTTATTAATAAGGATTTAAAGTTTAAGTAAGTAGAATTAATAGTAGACTAACATTTTGTGAAGTATCTTCGTATCTCTCCATTTCGTTCACCAAAACTTTAGATTCTTATAAACTACTTGTCCGAATTTCTAAATTTTTATAAATCGTTTAACTCCGAAAAAAATTCTTTTATATCAAATTAAAAATGTGTGTTGTCGTTCAAAATAATAAATAATAAAAATTACAATAATAAAAAATATTTTATTTTGACAAGAAATTATAATATATTATATGGAAAACATTTACAAAAACCTTAATAGATTCTTAAATAATAATGAGTGTCTTTGATAAAGGAATTATCCAGTAGATTATTTTATGATGGGAGTAATTTTCATTTTTAATCAAAAATTGTCAAGTAATAATCAAAAACGTAAATTTTGAATAACAAGAAAAAAATAATTTCGTTAAGCTATGTATAGTGAGTACGAATACCATCATATAGAAAATCATTATTTTTTTATCTATACTATACAAAATGTATCTCCGTTATACATTTTTGCAAATCCCAATCCTCTCCCTCATTTTGAGTGAATGTGATTTCAAAACGACCCCGTTCAAGTGTATAGCCAACCGACCGGTAGTAGAATAATAGTACTTCCTAAATATGCACTCGAAATGTTTTTTCAAACAATTTAGGTACTTTTGTACACATGACCGCCCACAGATAAGAAGGGAAAACATTGAATTGGTTTAAAAGTAGTTTTTCACTCGTAGCGTGCGCGGATATATCGTGTTTATTATTTGATTTGAGGAAATCCGATTGAGTCTAACTATTTGTAAATGGTTATTAAATCATTTATTTATACTACCTACTGTAACGATTTAATAATCATAATGATATGTATTTACTGTATACAGTGCTTATGGCGTTGTACTACACCGATTGGCGGTAATGAACAAATATCAATCATAATATTAAGCCGTATCTATGTAATGTGTAAACGGAAAGTGTGGAAACGGAATCGCGCGTATTACAGATGCGAATATCGTTTAAAAACTTCGTTAATTTTAACGTTACTATAATATGTAACCACAAGGAGAAATACTATCGAAAGAATTTTTTTTTTTTTTATCAAAACTTTCAAACCGATTACAACTATACATGGAGTGAATAATACTTATAATATTATTGCCGTATTACACGAATAAACATGTACTTGTAAACAAAATTGTGAACCGTTAATACACTTTGCGTGTGTAAAAATACTTGACGATAAAATAAATAATTATATCGAAAGTTTTTTGTAGGTATTTATAATCGTATAATATTATATACGGCGCGCGGCGTTTAAAACGCGTTTCAAGTTTTGACAACTCGGTATGTGTATTTATCTACATAAATATATCTCGCAACGACGAATGATCGATGTGGGTGAGTATGAATAGCTGCTGCTTTCAATGTATGAATAAAATAAATATAATCTGTTCCAAGTCCTTGTACAATATTTGCTTATTTCCGAGACAAATATTGACCAAAGTTCTCTTTGAATAAATTTTTATTATCCGATCCATTGTCGGCGAAATTGCACACCTATATAGGTAATACTATTCAACCCCCACAGTTATTTTGCTCTTATATAATGATAATATCCACCAGTTAGTTTACATTTTGACGTTAAACCGTAAGTTACGATTTCGCATTGACGTCGAATCGCTTTTCTAATATTGTGCCACAGATAATATAACTTAATATAATATTATGTATAACAGTAAATATTATTCAATATGATAAACTATAATTACAGCTGAAACCGCATCAGCAGTGTGTAATAGTTTTGTTTTTTCCCCTACTTTTGGACTGTCATATAATTTTGGAAATGATAATATTATTTTCACATTATCGTATTATAATTATTATCATAGAAGTATAATTATTTACTATTACACGTGCAACGGTGCAAACTAATGGTCATTGGTATAATCATAAACACGGCCGACAAATTAGACGTCGCAGTAACGAGTACGTAATAGTTTAAGGCGAATCCCGTGTGTATAGTCTATTTAGATTTAATAATAAGCGTGCCGTATACAATGACTAAAACGCAGCATATTAATACAAGCTCGAGGACAACATTGGACATCCGACGAATTAAACGAATTACATAAAACGACGAGCCAGCTTGTTTTAATGAAATACAGTTTATGACGGCTCTCATATTGTAGTTATGTCAATATTCCCATAATAAATGTACACGCATCGACTGACGAACGAAATGATATTATACACATGCGCGCTATAATCAAAAGCAATCCATCGCAAACATTATAACTGAACATACAAACCTCCATCGCATGTCGTGACTCCGCCAATTTATAATTATTACGACACGACGTATCGGATACTTTTCCTCGTGATACATACTCTTTTACGCGATTCCTAATTTATCGCCAATTTCTAAAACAGTATAGGTACACGACGGTATCGATAACTTTTCGGCGAACGGATAGTATGCGGAGCGTCGCGCGGCTGTCGCAGTAAAAGGCCGTTTCGCGAATCGATTCGTACACCAGGTGGTTTTTCTTTTATTATGATTTTTTTTTTCCTAATAAATTATCAAACGATTCCCCGAGTTTATTATAATTTTATACTGTAACGCAGAATATTATACACCCCGTCCGTTTTTCGGACATCTCTCACGTACGTACACACGCACACACACACACACAAACTAACCGTTCGACGAACGCTTATAATAAAACGCCGCTAATGCTCTGGGGAGTCGTCAGAGAAAAAAACCACCGGGACGACCCGTTCGGAAGGCAATAAAAGTGTTTTTTTTTTTAAACTATATCGCGGTTGAATTTGGACTGTCCGAGACGGCGGAGGGGAGAAAATATGTGGGTCGCGAGAGGGCGAGAGAGAGAGAGAAGGGGTGACGAGTCTCCTCGACTCTCGAGGGTACCCGCCCGCAGTAGGATTTTTCCGCAAAGCGTGTGTACAACTATGGCCTCGACCAGCCCGATTCTTTGAGAACATAATTATAATAATAATATATAATATTATAACTACCACTTTTAGGATTCTAAAATATTGCTGTTGCGCTATTATTGTCCATTTAAATCCGTTTAATCGAAAATATTTTTTATGCGTTTATCAATAATTATTAGTATAATATACACATACGTACCTACCTCGTCTAATGGATAATATTATGAGTTATAATTGCGTTGTGTTTAAGCGGCGTGTACCCTTACCCTGCTGTTATTCGGGGAAACGAAAAAACGATAATATAAAAAAATTGTTCACGTCCATCGTTAAAACCGAACCGAATATTATTATAACGTATACTAAAACAGCTTTTAAAATAAAGCCATTTGAAAAGCGAAGCCCGACTTTACCGTACTATTATTGTATATTATACACAATAACAATAAAACCAATTTAGAAGCGTGCTGTTTGAATGTAAATTATATTATAATATTATTGTAAATTAAAATAGAGGTTTTTTTTATCGTGTTGAAGTAAGATAGATCACAGTACAATATCATAACAATGATTAATACAATAATAATTACAAGAACAATGTTAAAATATTAATTTATCCAACAATTCGCTGGTATACGAATGTCCAGGAACGCGTCTCCAGGACGCAGCAATGGACGAGGAAAAAAAGGGCGAGCTCGAGCTCCAGTCACGCAGTGTCTCCACACTCCGAAATTAATAAAATATTAGCTATTGGGAAGTTACGGGTTTATAGGTACTGCATCGGATCTTAAAGATGTCTTTAGAACTCACAGATTAAACAACTATGACTTGACTAAGATATGCTAGTTAGTTTTGAAAGATACACTAAACATTATAAGTTATCAATTATATTCATAAGGAAATTAACTCCACAAGCGTCATACACTGATTATATTATATATTACTATTATTATTATTTTATTAATTTTGCTAATTGTTTAAAATCCCATAACCAAAATATCAAACTATGTATATTAATATTGATTCTGTATACTGTGTCTCTGTAAATTATATTAAATTCACTTTTATAAATGTTCCATTTAATTGTTTCATTTGACTACGAATCACAAAAAAGTGAAATTTTAGAATGACAGCTATTCCATAAAACTTATAAATATTTTAATGATAAACATGATCAATATCCATTAAAATTGTAAGAATGATGGTTTTTTTTTTATTAGTTTTAGATATTAATAAATTGACAATTTATGAAATGAAGAGATAACAGTATACCATTATAGCTTGATAAATAACACGTCATGTATTTTAATTATTCTAATACATTTTTAAAAATAAAAATCAAAAAATTAATTAATGTGTCAAACTGTTGTAGTCACCGTCATATACAAATATATATATATTTTATATATATATACAATGATATAATATTAAATTATTTTAATATAATGTTTATAATAGGTAGTAAAATATTTTTTTTTTAAATATATCACGACACGGTAACATTTTATGCGTTAATTTTGGTGTAGTTCACTCATTATTACAAATAAAAATAGAAAAAATACAAAATTGATTCAAAAGTGAAAAGTTGAGTTCTGTTACGAGAACGATGTGAGCATCTGTTCAGAAGTGGTTCAGATTTCTTTGGAGATGCAGCACGGTATTATTTTTCTTCTGTTATAATTGTTTTTTTCTTTTTATTTAATCAGTCAACTGTATAACCGAAAAAAATCTTTTATTTTCCCAATCTTCTATTGTCACCTGCATAGATAACAATATAATAAAAATAAAATGGAAACGTATGTGTGTGTGTGTGTGTGTGTGTGTGTGTGTGTTTACCTAAACCTAAACCTTTGCTGCATAATCTGTGTATACGGCATGCACGTCCTTTACGAACGAAAGAGATGACGAGACTCTGAGGATTATAATATTATAAAGTTCGTGTCTCTTCGATGTTTAACCGACGTATACACCTACGTACCGCGTTCGTTAATATGACGACAAATTAGTGATAGACGTGTGCAAAAATAAATATACATTATAATAGTATGTAATATCGTTGCTCGTAGCGGTAACAAGAACATGTTTGTGTAATATGCACCAACCTTGAAAATCGATGATAATTATCAAATTTTGACATTTTGATAAAAAAAAAAAACCACTATTCAAATATCGCCTTTTTATGAACATTTTAAATGATTAAAAGTAATATTTTGTTTTAAAAATTTGCGTAATTGGGTACAACTATTATTAATAACACTACGGTACGATTTTATTCGAAGAAAACAAGTTATTTACACTACTACTTGTAGTCGTGATTGGCTGTGCTGGATGAAAACTACTATTTACTGTTTTGTTTTGAAGAGTTTGCAAATAATGTGTACTTATCTGCTAATGTGATGTCATTAAAGAAATATGTACGTTATCGAAGACGATTTCCAGTACGATTCAACTTCGCTTTTAAGTTTATAGTACTATAAACTTCTCCCAATTAATTAAAACGTATACCATTTATTAATTAATATCAAATTGTAAATTTTAATTAAAATCTGATATTTCATCTTTCATAACGTACAATAAGTTTAAATAGTATTGAGATACTATTATGCATATATAATTTTAATGTTGTATTAAATTGTTCTATAATTTTATTTTTAGCTATACCTTGTCCAGTGATCTCAACATTCTAATGTTACCTACACTTGCATCCTATTATTACACTAAATTCCATAAAAACGTCTCAAATCACTAAAACACTCTCATCACCAAACTAGCAGCATTGGTCAAAATAACTGACACCCCCTCTCCGTTGCCTTAAACTCCATTGTCTATACAATACCATCGATATTATCTTATTATATAAAATATATACAAAATAACTTAAATTAAATAGAGTCCATGCTCGGTAAAATGTTAATAAACGATATCTTCTCTCACGCCGTCATATAATATGGTACAAAAATGTGAACTCATTTACTCATACTATTAGTATATATGTATAGTATACAGATTATAAACAGTTTATTATTATTTTTTTTTTTTAATAATAATAATAATAATAACATAAAAAGTACTTAGTGTATGTCAAGAAATATCTTTCAAACTTCGTTTATAAAATATTGGAACAATCGTACTATTAATACCAACATTTTAATTTTTAATTTAATCATATGAGTAAGTTGTAAATTCACTGGAATCTTTCAGTTGTGCAGAAAATGTTTGAAGTTGTGTTGTTGAGGCCAAATTAATTGTCAGTGCAGTGTAATTTATTATTAAGAGAACATTACATTTTTATACAACAATTATAAACATAATTATATTATGAATACAATTAACATATCACTAGACTCTGTTTTGTCAACTATTCACTATTTATTTTAATTTCAGGTATTATGTTGTTTCACATTTATCGATTAGTGTACAAATATTTATATGAATACAAACAAGTATCGCGATTTTTATGCGTAATACATTGTAATTGAGGGAATTTAATTAAACTTTTATCGACCGTTTTAACCTCTTCGTCGATTACGGAGTCACATCCTGGTTTAAACGCATTTAATAACTTTAGATAAATACGTATTTAAACCTATATCATATTTAATTTAAATTATCACAAAATGTATACATCCATTTTCATTTGGGATCACTCGATAAAATATTTAATCCTATTCAAAATTACAGCAGCGATCGCTGAAATCGAGTTATAGTATAAATAAATTGATTGGAAAAATAATTTGAATTATTCAATCGAACAAGTCGTTTTCGCTAAAGTGATCATAAATAAATAATAAGTATAAGTATAAGTATCTTGTTGATACACTATCATACATTGACATTTAATTGGTGTTTATATAGCAGGGGTGGCTAACTTTAATTGACATTTAAGTTTTCAGGTTGGTGAAGATTGACTTTGGGGTCAGTCGACCGTGAACTTGGTCGTCCTAATTATTTTCTTTATCCTCACATTTTTTTTTTTTGCACAATAACAGGGAATCGATTAAAATGAATTTTATATTCATAGGTTAAGCAATGATTTAAATAAAATTATTGGAAAGTTAAATCGTATTGCAATCGATCAGTTAATCTTAATCAACTCTTTTGTTATCCTCCAAGATATTATAAATATTCGACTAATAGCTAATTATTTGGTGATTAGATGGTAATTAAATAACATTTTTGTTTGATTACTATTATACATTTTAACACGATATAAAAACATATTTAACAATAACATATAAAATAGTATTTACTTATAATTCTTCAGGTTTTTGTTTTACTTAAAAAATGCTATGAGGCAATACAAGCTTTTGTTTTTCAAATGAGAACGTTGTTATAACTCTAAATTATTTGATTTATTTTTTTTTTAAATTTGAATATATCTGATTTACATTTCAGATGATAAGTTATTTAGTTATTAATAATATAATATATATTATAAGTTTTATTTGATAGTCCCGAAAAATGATTTTACAAAAATATAAATTAGATGTTTATTAAATCTAGTATTTATTATACTTGGACCTTTTTTATAAATTGTAAATCCTAATAGATTGATATTAATATTAAAAACATTTTCAAATAATAATAGCCACCATATACTCCAAAACCATTATTATATTATATCTATAAATAGTGTTTTTCGTAGAAAACTAAATAGTTAAAAAACTACAATATATTACTCAATAATGCTTTTGAACATTTTCAAGTTTATAGTAAAAAACAGAGTGGAAGGGTTATCGTTCAAAAAACAGATACATGTAGCTCTGCAAGACGTTTTTAAAGTAAAACATAAAGCTTATATTAATATATTTTTATAATTCCAAAATAATATAAAAAATCATAGTTAAAATAACTGTGTTATTAAATTAGAAAAAGCGAGTCAATATGAATCATCTTCTATAATTATAAACCTTTTCGTATACTTAAATTTTTATCTTAAATTATCTTTAAATCTATTGCTATGAAATGAGTATTCAAGTTGAGTTAAAATTAACAGAATTTATACAGTAATTACAATAATGGAAGAAGAAAAATATTATATTATATAAAATATTTTTAACTTTCTTTATAAAACAACAATCTGTAATTCATTACTACAATAAGCATGCATGTGGACATACTTTATAACAAAAATAAAATATTTTTAAAATATTTAAAAAAAAAAATAATAAAATAATTTAAAATATTATTTTTTATTTTTTTGATTGACAATATACATTTTTTATTTCATATTCTGAAGTAGAATATTTATCTTAGTATTTGGATTTATAACAATTGAAATTCCTACGAGTAGTTTATGAGTTATAACTGGCTTATATAAACATTTAAAGTTTATGTGTAATAGTAGTAAGGTATGGAGACACCCAGAAAAATGTTGGTCACCATTCTGCTTACTAAAACTTTTAATAGTTAAAATTCATAAAAAAAAGCTAGCCAGAATTTCGATTTTTATGAATCGAAAAATTTCAAAAAAATTCTGTTTCAGAGTATAAAATTAAAAATGTATGTTGTCATTCAAAAATTAAATAAATATTATTTTATTTTGACTAGAAGTTATTAGAAAAAATAATTGATTTGTTGTAACATTGAATGGTATCCAATTACGCACGAAATGAAATGAATCCGATTACGTATAATCTATATAGTCATTATGGACTTACCGATGTAATCGCTATCTTTGTTCACTAAGATTCTACTAACTATCCATTCGTCGCATACGAACTAATGGTAAATATTGTATGTATATTATAATATTATATAGTTAAATTAGATACGATATTATGTAATGAAGTCTACTCAGCTAGTGTACTACAATTATTCTCCCGACATCATCTTTGGTATGAATTTCCGTGTTGCCGCATACTTCTCTATAAACATTCCTCTCTTTAATTTTCCTCCCAATCTGCCTCGTATGGCCACAAGCAAACCACGCTCATAATGCTACGTTCTGCTAATTTTAGTTTTTCAACTAGCCTGTGGCCAAAAAATATAAAATGTTGTTAAGCTTCAGTTTTATTATTCATTTAATTAACCATTGTTTTTATGTTTTGTTGTGCTTTAAATTAGAATAATTTTTAAAAATAAAAATGCCTAATTAGTCGTTGAAAAAAATAAATAATGATAACGTTACACGTAAAAAATGAAAACTATAACTACAAACCACATATAATAATTATTAATTTAATACTTCACGTATTTAAAAAAAAAAAAAAAAAACATTTACAATGTTCGTTTAATTATATAATATTTAATAGTATCTCATATTTTATGCTATTAAGTTTAGTTTAGTTTTCGAACCGTACGATTTTTCTTGTATTTTTTTACGATACAGTAGTTATTCGATTGACGAACGCGTATTGTGTAATATACGATAATGGTAACGGTAGTGCGGCGTTTAATTGTTGTTCACAGCGTAAAGAAACAACAAGAAGAAAAAATTAAAGAAGTACAGAGAAACAACGAGGAATCGGTATACCGTTGCCGAAGCAAAACTTTATCCTCCGCCGCCTCGCAAATATTGCTCTTACACAATGCCCGAGACGACACAGACAAGAATCACCGCTGCCGAGTCAGCCGAGTTTTGATTTTAATTAAATAAAACCTACCGAACCAATAAGCGGCAGTGGCAATGGATTTTAAAGGTGAAATTAATTGCTATTTCAATGGAATTCGTGCACCGTTCGCTGTGTACCCACCACCGGTCGTCGTCGTCGTCGGCGGTATTATTGTAATAATAAATAATACGCGAACGCGTAATACACCGCCGCATCGTTTTTAATTATTTTAAAAACCCGTTTGTGTCGAGCCGAAAGTTTTTCGCGCATGTCCTTCCGTACGCGCACCGGAAGCACAGACGGCGTGACGCCCGGCGTCCTACGCATCGTCTATTTCCGTTGATATCGTTCTGTCGCGACGGGAAGTGTTTGGCGTAGTATATTTAGTGACCGATCGGACAACATTATAAATGTTATGTCTCGTTGCGTGTCTCAACAATAACGTTATTATAATGATTGCAGTCGTGATTCATCTCGTCGCGCGGTACACGTGAAACCTAGTATAGACGAATAAGCTGTTTTCGCCCCGTCAAAGTTTCCCGGCCTGTCATTGTAGCAGGTATAGGTACATCCGGTCGGTCTTGACGATATACTTTGTGTACATACGCACACACGCGCGCATACGTATTTGCGTTTGAAGGTATAAGACAGATAATAGATATCTGAACGTATGTTCATTCGAGTTTGTGCGCGCGCGTGTGTGTGTGTGTAGATGCCGACATCGGAAACCGACTTCCCGTCCACTCGTCCGGTCGTCGCTGTCGTGGTGCGGAATCGGAACAAGTCGTATCGAGGGTAACGAGTGGCTGGAGCGCTCAAAGCTTAGAAATAGAAAATAGACGGGTGACTGGGAAAAAAAAACTCGTCGTTGAGCGGGGTGGGAAAGGAATGCGCGATTGGCCGCACGAGCGGAGGAGACGGTCGAGAGGGGAAAAAAAAACGTCTCGTAGATTAAATCGAGTAAAACCGGCACGCGGGTACTTTGTCCCGAGAAAATAACTGAACTTTTTTCATTAGTGCGCCGCAGTAAAGATTCTACAGGAATTTTCTAAAGTTTGATTTATATGCGTGTGCATGCACGCCGTGTGTATACATAGTATCTAATTGATTTTTCGATAAAATGAGTAAAAAAAAATTACAATACCGGAAACGACGGGAGACTGTCATCCGGTCGATATTCGTTATGTCAATGTATAGTAGTATACGTTCACGGCGTGTTACGCTTTCCGTACGCGATTATACCGGAGACAAATACGCATATTATATTTATAGAGTATATAGCTGACGTTAAGGCCGAGAACTTTGTTGTCGACAATATAATATAACTGGCACTGTTAACGGTATCCGCCGCGAAAAATGATTATGCGTTGGTTAATACGTATAATGTAATTGTTTCGAGTTTTAAAATGTCCGAAACTTATAGTGATTGTTATTGATAATGACGACGAAAATAAAAATTATATTAGTGCAAATATGTATAAATATATATATATATATGTATTATGTATGGTAATTCTAAGACGTTATATTCTCTTTGTTCGGCGAAAACAAATATTTTTAAAATAATTACTTTTTAACAAAATTACCGTTCTTAAAAGTTTACGCAAACTATATTATTATCATCATATTGCAAGTTCTCAAATGCTGAAACTCAATTAAATCGAAAGCTTTCGAAATAATTTACTGCGTTACGATACAGCGCTACCACACTATTGTCAATAATAATAATAAAATAATAATATTCAGCGTGTTATTGTTATCAGCAGTAGTATTTATGTGTACGTGCGTTCGGCAAAAATTAAAATGTTAAAAAGGTCTGATATCCGTTATTATTGTAATTAAACGTTTTGGTTTTGATTAGCGCATAACCACCGATTATATATTATTATAATCGTTTTTAACGTCAGATAAATGTATTTTGAGTTCTCGACGATTTTTACGCGGCATAGGGTCGAATGAGTAAAAAAACGCTTGCCAAGTCAGAGAACGGCGTGTAAACTTTCTTGATTTTCAATTTTTAGAAATATATTAACTGTATGCAATATGTATACATTTTTTATTTTCATTTTCGTTTAGTGAGAAAGATCTCTGAAACCCGAAAGCGGATTTTGTTGTTTGGGGTCTTGTTAGATTCACATAGTTAATTCACTACAGAGCTTCAAAACAAATTAAAACACATTTTATTGGGCGTTTTTTTATGTTTTTCAGCTTTATAGCTTTGTAGTGAGTTAACGATTGAAGATAAAGTTTTGAAAATCTTCATAGCACATCTCCTAGAAAATGTATATAGATAATGTATAACAAAAATCCGTTCTTCAGTTTCGGTAATCTATGTCTACCACGGTAAATGAGAATCTAGCAAAAAATAACTATTTTATTAACTGTGAAAAATTAAATAATTGTTTTTGAAAATTTTTAATCTCACATTTTGCATCTACTTGATAATCCATTTTTAATGAGCTATCAACCAACTTTTTAGCTATAACAGTTTTGGATAAAAGTTAAAAAATAGACATTTTGGGACTGTTCACGTCGACGTTTTGTGGATTCAAATCGTTATACCGCTTGGGTGTGATATCGGATCTGTCTCATTAATATTTTAAAGCTATAGCTTAATTATCCACCTACTCATTACAACTGAGTTATATTTTTATCATTTTCCTATTTAACAAAAATTCTTGAAGTTTTAAAAATTCAGACTTTTTTCAATTTCAATTACCATACTTACTCAATTAAAAATCAAGAAAGTAAAATATAAATGTATGTCGATGTGCGAGCGTACATTATATTATGAACTAGTCGACGCGGCAAACAAGCTGTTGCATAGACGTCGTGGGTATATAAGATAGTAAATATTTTTTTTTTATCGTTTTCGGAAATCCGGATGACCCGATATAATAATGGTATACCCGTACCGCTCGCACACAGTTCGAAAATGCATGTCGAGCCCGCCGCTCGAAAACTTAAAAAATCAACGAAACTGAAACTTTAATACGACTGCAGCGGCGCTCGATGTTGCGCATTGTAATAGATTATGCGTGTGTGTGTATTATTGCACGGAGCTATAATAGTCTTAGCTCACGACTCGCGGGTTTTAAATTCTTAAAGGAAATCAGTTCGCGTCCGACTCGCCGACGTTGAGTTCGGGGAACCGCCGGGCCGCGGCAGTTAAATAATGAACAGCGGTAATGACATAATATACGAGTGCCCGCCGCCTCCACAGCCTCAAACAGCACTTCCGCGTCGTCCTCTCACCCTCCTCCCCCCCGCCGCTACCGCACTTCCGGAGATTCGGGATGTTCGCGTATATTATATTCCGGTCTGACAACCGACGCCGCACGGCTCCGTAGTGTTATACATATTATACACACTAAACCAATCGCCAGCACAGTGCGGTGATTCATTCGGTCGCGTCAGGTGCTGCCACTGCCGAGACGTCTGGCATAACAAAGGGTCTCCCCCAGAGATTAGGGTCGTATTGTATTGATCTATTTATACGTTTAATGTATGTACGCGTAACGTGATCTATGCGTGTATACACGATGTGTACGCGTAAATAATTCGCGTGTATCGCGTCGCGCGTCTTCGGGCAATTTGCAGATCGAGAACTGCAGCGCGTCGACAATATTATACACTGAAATCGTGTGTATAGGTATTCCAATATTTATGACGACGAGCAGTAAACATTATAATATGTATTATTAAGAGGACGCCATACCCGCATGTGTTGTCTCTGTCTTACTAACGTACATCATAACAAATTTTCGTTCAGCAGAATACATTTTGTGATGTCAGCTTTAATATTAGAGTAAATTTACCTATTATCAAATTTAAATTTAAGAATATTATCTAGACCAGCGGCTCTCAAACTTTTTTTTTTACGTACCACTTAACTATATTATCAATCAGTCGCGTACCACTAATGATTAAAAATAGAACGATCCAAATTCCAAATTGTATAGTTAAATACATTTATTTTAAATAATAAATCAGTAAAATACTACAACTGCAGTATAATTATTTTTTATTTATTAGTTTTTTAAAATAAGATATGAATTGGAAGAAATAATTGAATGGGTTTATTATCCAAAAACGGCCCTCCGCGTACCACCATGAAGTCTTTCGCGTACCACAGTTTGAGAACCGCTGATCTAGACGATGACATATGATTTTATTGATATTATTATTTTAAAGTGAGTTACAGCTATGCAAAATATTACAACTTTAAAATGATAATATCAATAAAATCATATGTCACCGTCTAGATAATATTCTTGAATTTAAATTTGATAATAGGTAAATTTACTCTAATATTAAAGCTAACATCACAAAATGTATTTTACTGAACGAAAATTTATTATGATGTAAGTTAGTAAGACAAAGACAACAGATTCGGGTATGGCGTCCTCTTAAGTATGATATTTTACACAGACGGGTAAAATTGTACGGTCTCGTTTTTTGCTCGAAATTAAATAATTAATGTTCGCGCGACGACCGCGCTATGGATACGCGCAATACCACTCCTCTCCCCTCGTACACCACGATTCGGCACTTTTTTTTAATAAATCAAAATCTCGTCGTTTTCCGTTTACTCGATACGACTACAACTGTGTTACAGTCTGTCGGCAACAAACGCCGTTTTTAAATTTTAATACCATTGAAGTCACCGATCGGAAACGGTTTTTCAAAGTATATACAGGAACTACTGTCATAGATGTTTGGACAAGACGATATGCGTTTAAATGTGATAAGTATGCTATGCATATTGAGATTTGACTTGATTCCGTCTCTCGAAAACCACAGCCTTTACACGTCATAATATATTTTGTGAGTACGCTAATTATACTAGTGCAAGGCGAAACCGTTTATAAAAAGGGTGATCAATTGTTATTTATTCCTCACGGCGCTCAGTGTATGCATTTTAATAACACCACTGAACTGCTGCACTGATAATAATCATTGATATTATTTTAATGTAATTTTGGTTAATTTTTTAAAATAGTTATTTATTCATGATATTTAATTTTAATCATAAATATACGAAGCGAAATATTTTTAGAGCATTATCTGGATTTTGTACACATAGGTTTATATATAATTAACATTTAAATTGTTTAATTATAATTTTGACTGATATGTCTTTGCATAATTTTGGGTGTAACGTGATTTGATGGTTTTTTTATTATTTTAAAATCATATTTATATTTTACAGCATATAATTAATGTTGATAAATTAAAACCAATTCAGTAAATATTTTAGTTAATAACGCTAATATAGGACATCGAAGTGATCGTGAGCGATGATCTGTAAAATTAAACTATCAAATGTATTGTGGAATGTTGAACTGTCTATTTGTCTAGTATATATTTTGATGTACTAAGCTTAGAAACTAAAATAAATTGTGATAGATTTTTCTTTTTACTCTCAAATGAAAACCATCAATAATAATCAAAATAATTTGAGGGCTATTTAATATTTTTACCAGGAATAAGATATACAATTATAAAAATTAAAAAAAGAAGAAGATCTAGTGATTGGAAAGAAGGTATGCTCACTGGTAGTAACTATATTTCCTACATCCCACTATTGTTTAAACTATTGTATTTGTTTAAGTAGGCGGATTCCATAAACGACAATACTATACTTATTTACTTGTGTTGTTTCAATAGAATTTCCATTGTACGATTTTAATCTATTGAATTTATTTTGTAAGTGAATTAGGAAGTGTTTTAGAGAAATTTGAATAACATTGTAATCAGCGATAGAAAAACGAATCAATCACTAATAAATAATAATATGTGAGAGAGTTTGATGGTTTTATTCTAAAGAGAAAATAATTATATATTTCATACTCATCAGTGTTAAATTATGATATTTGGCTGTTTTTATGGAAGATTTGGGAATGGGATATGAATGTTATTTTATTTGAATTATTATGAATTAATTTAAATGAAAAAAAATATGAAGGTCACGGATTATTGCTTTACTAATCATGTTTCTTATTTCTAATCTTATTATTGTTATTACTATTTTTATTATTACTATAATTATCTTATCTTATAAAAACTTTTATTTAAATTGTGCGTTTATCGGCGAATGCACTATTGGGGTTTCGACGATTTCTCGTTATCTGTTACAAAACAAGAGACCGGTCTTATGTAATCGCTGATGAACCGGGTATAAAAGGCCCTGCAAAACGACCAGCATTCACAGTCACTGTCTTTCCTCCGTCGTAGCAAGACCCACCCCGGGCAGACTTGCGCGACTAGGAAAGGCATCCGGTGTCTTTAACATTTCCTAAGCTCAAGTTCTGGAATGCACAAACGGGATTCGATCTCGGCCATGTTCCGCGGCTTATATAAGTCTGACACCTTTCGAGCAGTGTTTGGTATATTTCGTTTGCACGGACGCTGATCGTTACATCTTTATTAAGTATTTGCGTGAGTACATATTTTTCATATTTCATTTTTTTTTTTTTTTTTATTCCCTCATTATGCCATAAACAATCACTCGTAGGAATACGTTATTCGTAAGTGGTGTTCAAGTATGTTTCCCAAACAGAACGTATATTCGTAAAAACCCGTTTCCCTGTGCGTGTTGTCATTGCCGACACGCGCAGGGCTACGGCTGGTTACGTTCCGCAGAAATGACGATTCGCGCGTACGTCAGGTCTAGTGAGCAGATGGCACAGTTCCAGTGACTCGTCAGAGTTCCGCGTTACGGGTGTATCGCTCTCGTTTGAGCTGCCCGTCTCGTGTGCCACCGTAATGATCTGACAACGCGTGCGATTCGATTCTGATCCGATTATTCGGTGGCTGCGATGTCGTTGAATGACATACGAATCTGTTCGAAACATTGTACACATTACAAAAAACGTTAATTTTTTTGAGTGATTGTAATTTATAATGATTTTTTATTTGGTAAAATGTATTACCAATTTATCCACGTTAATAAAGTTAGATCCGTTATTTATAAGCACTTAATTATGATTATTTTTTTTTATAGATTTCCTGTGAACAATCAGCAACTCAACTATGGCCAATCGCTGTTACAAAGTAAATAGTAAATTTTTTTGAAAAACCACTTGTAGATTTTTCATTTTCTTTTCTTCTTTCTTATTCTTCTATTATATAATGTGAACAAAATTAGTGACGTTTACACAGTGTTTCTCGACGACATTTATGTCGCGCAGTACTGTATTCATGTACTCTGGTGTATATTTAATAATACATGATATGTTTTCTGTATGTGTATTAATGATTTAATAACATACTTTAATATTATTCACCGACATTCAAATGTACATTGGAGGAACGACGTACACAGTGTATTTTATTTATTTTTATTAAATAAAAGAATCACTTGTACTTAATTAATGATAAAATAAATATATAAAAAAAATGTGCTCCCACTACTATTGTGTGACTATACGTGTGTATGGCAGTAATATGTTATGGCTTTTGTAAACTAAATAATGCAAATGTTATAAAAACATTGATATTGTTATCGACGTTGGGATATTTTTTTTTTGCAACATTTAACGTCGTGGAAGGAAATAAATTTGGTAATTTCAAGTATTGTGTATTTCACTCATACTATTATAATATAGACAATAAGTTCAGACGAATACATCATTTAACATTTTTCTGTGGTTAGATTTTATATTATGTACATTTATTAGGCTTCTGGAGTGTAATAGTTATCAGTTGGTCAACAATCAACTAATAAAAATCAAAATATAAACGTTCTAATGTATTTTTGTAAATAACATGTAGTATTAAACAATAGTATACATTAGCAATCATGTATTTTTTTAAATTTTGCTCAAGAGTAAATAAATTAGAGTAATAATTTTACTCTATGCTATAATAGACCTTTTTTCTATGCAACCACTGCGAACCTTGGCTATTGTGAACGTGACTATTTTTCAGGTTTTATTAAATGAAATCAATTTTATTGATTTTAACTAATTTATTCTCTTTTTAAGGGTATTTAATAATTATTATTTTACATATTCATATTCAATAATTTATATTGATTTTATGATCTTGGAAAATCAATAAGTATTTGTAATTTTGAACATAAATAGGATATTATAATAATAATATATTTATATTAAATAAAATTTATTTTAAAAACTGTTTCACCAATATTTATAATATACACATTATTTTATCGTAAACGTGGTAATTTAAAACGTTTACTCAGCGTTCAATCAAAGCACTTCAATATATAATTATTTCAGTTCACGAATTAAATCATAATTTTATACCAATTTGAGATCTTTCTATGTCACAAATCTTACATTACACATTAATACTGTCTCTTAAACTATCTCGATTGTAGATTTGACGTCTTTATCCCTATGAACATGAAAATCTTTTTATCAAAAATGCATTCTCGGAATCAATTTTGAAAGTCTTCCGAGTCAATTCACACACCATTAGTGAACAGATCTCAAATCCTAAATAATTGATTTATATAATAAAAAAAAGTTTAGAAGTGTCATAAACGGTTAATATTTATGCTTTATATCATTGAAACTACATTATGATTTTAAAAAATGATGTGCTTATTGCTGTAGCTAATTTTGAATAATCTGAACTTTGCTTGCAATCGTTTTTTTTTAAATTCACAATTTTATGACAGCTTTTGAATTAAATTCCAAATACTCATTTTAATTTCAAGTCTCAAATATTTTAATATAAATAAGAATCATATCAAAAATATAATTTGTTTTGTAAATATATTACACTGTATTCTTTGACTGCAGAATATTTCCTAACACCATATTATATTGAACGACTATTTGTATTTTTCAAACTCAATTCTATCGCTCACCCTCTTGGTGCTCTATTATTTTTAATTGCTCCATAATTATTACAATATAATACGCATGGATGTATGTCATACTATACATATAAATAAACGTACACTCTTCGCCTTTGCATGATGACAATAACACGAGTAGGATAAATTATATATATTTAAAATAATACTTAACAAACATTTATTTTGCGTGTATTATTCTTTAATTTACATAAAACGCATTCATTAATATATAATATATTATATTCCTTGAGTTGTGTGCGACGTCATATTATAATAAAATGGTGAGGGAAAAAATTATCATATTTCAATATACATAGGACATAGGTATATATTTTGTAAACACATACTTTTATGCGACGACGTACACAATTTAAAATAATTGATGGGAAAACAAACGAAATAGTTTAACATGATACTTAGTCTATATATGCACCGTCATGTAGCGTTGCACAATAGAACATAAAACTACTACATAAAGTTTAGCATATTACAGTAGTGACTTCTGAAAAATCTTATTTGAGTGTGTAGGCCTTAACAATTCTTTCTTGTTCATGATATTGAAATGCGAGTTTAACTATAAACTTTATACTGTTTATATTATTTCGGGAAAAACGAAAATGGTCATAATAATAAAAACGTAACGATAGTGTACATATTTTTATATTGTTTGTAACGCAAAAAATAATATAATAAAATATATAACATGGCTTATTAAGGGTAGTGTGGTGGGTTGGTCCGTCAGGTGTAGGTCAGCTTACACTATTTCTTGCGGTTGCTTGAGGTAGTCCTACGTTTCTAGTTCCTCTTTAAGGCCAGTTGGTTGGCAGCTTCCGGGTACTGAAGTCTGCTTAGGGTGATTCGTTAGCCGATATTGTTGGCTTACAATCCCCTCGCCAGCTTCGCCTCCATCCTCTTCTTCTCCCCTCACTTAACCTCTAGCGACAGACCAGGAGCGGTCAGTCGAGCGTCCTCGGAAAGCTTTTCCAATTCCGTGTCCTGGTGTAGCCGTTTCTGGCTGATAGATCTCCCCATGACTTTTTTTTTAATATTTATAGTAATTAAATGTATCAGCTGTACTATAATGTTAATGTATTCAATGTTGTTTTATTTTTTTCTCAAAACAACGCTTATGAGCGTATACATATTATTATTATCTGGATTCTAGACTCGTTCAAGGAACAAGGATGTTATTTTTATTAATATTTAGTTGCTTATACAAAATATACGGAAATTTCCCCGTTCGACGATCGTAAATATTCAATAACAACATACTCTTCACTTGTTATAAATAAAGTACTAATTTACCTTAATTTAAAAAATTGATATTATACAGTCGACTCTCGGTAACTCGAACCTCGATAACTCGAAATTCTTGATATCTCGAAAAAATAAAATTCCCCTTCAAATAACAATAACATTTAATGTTTAAATAATCTTGTTAACTCGAAAATTAATTTGACAAGTTTTTGATATCTCGAATTTTCTTATCCAAATTTAGTACTAAAAATAGTTTATTAAGGCGATTATTTTTCGTAAAACCCGACCGTAATTTAACTCTTGATAACTTTGATACAATCAGTTTTAGTTCTGCCGTCTGTTCGTTCGTTTAATCGTTTATCGTGTGAGTGTGACAGTGTTAATCAGTGGTTATTATGGCTCAAAAAAGAAAATTAACAACATTATCACTGGCAGAAAAAGTGAACTTGCTTAAAATTATTGAAAAAGGCGAAAAAAAAAAACAAGACATAGCCAAAGATTTTGGAATTCCGGCGAGTACGTTATCTACAATAATAAAAAATAAAGATGTAATTTTAAAAAACTTTAACAAAAACTCGGCAACTAGAAAAAAAATGAAACTAGGAGAATACTCTGACATAGAATCATGTTTATTAAAATGGTTTCAACAATGTCTTGACAAAAAAATTCCAATTAATGGACCTATTCTACGAGAAAAAGCTGAAGAGTTTGGACATAAGTTAGGGCATGAACATTTTAAAGCTAGCAGTGGATGGTTAACAAATTGGAAAATCAGAAATAGCGTTGTATTTAAACAAGTTTGTGGTGAAAGTGGCGCTGTAGATGTACAAAAATGTTCCGTATGGATAAATAATTTACCGAAACTCATCGAAAATTATTCACCAGACGATATTTTTAATGTAGATGAAACAGGATTATTTTTCAAATGTTTACCTGACAAAACATTCATATTTAAAGGCCAATCTTGTTCAGGTGGAAAACATAGTAAAGAAAGAGTAACACTTCTGTTAGGGGCAAATATGTCGGGCACAGAAAAATTAAGACCACTTCTGATTGGTAAGTCGAAAAAACCACGATGTTTTAAACAAATAAAATCATTACCATTAGATTATTATGCGAACAAAAAATCCTGGATGACGTCTGAAATTTTTAATTTGTGGTTAATTAAATTAGATAAAAAAATGGTCTCCGAAAAAAGAAAAATCTTACTTTTTATTGATAATTGTACTGCACACAATTTAACCTCGACTTTTAATGCTATTAAAGTGCAGTTTTTACCTCCTAATACTACGTCTGTATTACAACCATTAGACCAAGGCATAATATATAATTTTAAAATATTTTACAGAAAAGAAATGGTAAAAAAAATTGTATCGGCTATAAATGATACCAATCAAATTGTAATAAACATATTGGATGCTATACGGCTATGCGATAAAGCATGGCGACACGTAAAAAAAGAAACGATCGTAAACTGTTTTACAAAATCAGGTTTTAGAACTTCGACTGAAAATATTCCAGATGAACCTTCTGATGATAATAACGATGAATGGGATCAATTAAATATTAATGAAACTTTTACGTCATACGTCAATGTCGATGAAAATTTGGAGATTTGTGGAGAATGGACTGAGAACGATATTATCTCCGATATATTGGACGAAGATAACGAAGAAGAAATTGAAGACCAACAAATACAATCCACCATTACAAATAAAGACGCGAAACTTGCATTAGAAACATTACGTAAATATATTGAAGGCAATGAAGGTATGGAAGATTTATTTAAACCACTAGGTACTTTAGAAAATAAAATTGAGAACAATGTTTTAAATAAACAAAAACAATTAACATTACACCAATTTTTTAAAAATGATAATATGTAAGCAGGAATGTAAGAAAACATTTTTTTTATTTCTTTAATGTATAATACTTAATTTAAAAATAAACATATTTTTTAAAAGTTTTTGATAACTCGAAATTTTTAGTAAGTCGAATTTTTTTTTTTCCCCTTGAACTTCGAGTTACCGAGAGTCGACTGTATATAAGTGCATAACCATAAATTATATTTTATTGATAAAGTAGTACATATTACAAAATCAGTCAACCTCCTCCCCCACTCAAAGACAAAATCATTTGACTACCGTCCGCCACTGATTATTATAACAATATGTGAATATTATACCTACATAGTTGAATATATTAATTTTCGAACAATCGGATAATTGAACGGATTTTTAAGATTTGTGGTGAAATTCAAGATAGACTAGCATTGTTATTGGACGTAACTAGGTATTCGTAAGTCTATATTTTGTGGTTATTAATTAATTAATTAATTATTATAATAATCACAATATCGTAATTATTAGAACCTGTAGCCGACAAAACCATAAACTATAATATAATGTGTCATAACTTTGTGGTTCATTAGCGGTTATAATATGTACACGATAAGTTTGCAGCGGCGCGTTCGATTAGAATTTTCTACTGACAGTAGGTACTATACGTATATGTATTATATACTACAATTCCACAATCTCGAAAATTACTGCGCCGCACAAGCGACCAAAGAACGAAATGAGCCATTTCGTCAGCGTCTATGGTATTATTACATTATTGCTTTCACGCACGCCTAAGAAAAGAGGAATAACTATGCCATTAATTTACGCCAACGGTTTGCCCTTTATACGTATAAATATATATATACGAATCCATAAAATTACCTTTATATACCGCGCGAGTCGACGGAAAAGAATACTACGCGATACGCATGAAACGGAGACGGAGTAAAATTATTTAAATTAAATTTCAATTTTTCTCCGTGTTTTACTCCGCGTCAAAGAAAATGCTTAATTTCATTTTTTTTTTCCATCGAAATACTTCGATTCGGCTATTCTTTTGAATTCGCTCGAAGAAAACGTCTCTATACAATATAATTGCGCTCAACCGCGACGATAGCTTTGTGAGCGCATGTAAAACGGCTATGAATTATTCAATAGGAATATATACGTCCACGCAGACAAAGACAATATACAAAAGCTCTAAGTCACAACATTTTTCACCACTTCCGTTAGCGCATTCCATATCATTCATGTATACTATATTATATTATATATAATATAACTTTATTTTTAAAATTGACCGCCCAAATATATATATATATAGGGCCACCGATGTAAAACTTTGAAAATGGCCAAAATTACGGGTACTATACACAAAATACAAATCGCTATAATTCAAATGAATGAGAGCTCTTTTTAGTAATGTATTAAGTGTTTTTTTTTTTTTTACTTTTATTTGTATTTATTGATGAAATTATCGGTTATAATAATTAAAGGTTTAACTATGATTCTCCTGATCCCTTGAACTTTATCATTAAGTATTTCTATGTGTATACGAGTCACGGGAGATAGTATTTTGCGTCAATTTTATTACCTATAGTTTAAGCCACCAATAGGTAAATTTAAGTACGTATGTATTTTCCGCTAAATCTAAAAATTAATTTCAGTAATTTGCGCCACGACAGAAAACGAAATAGAATAAGTAATCTGCGCTACACTTTTGACTTCAGTTGCCGGAATTTAAGTATACTTATATACATTTATTTATAACTATAAGATGGATGAATTTAATAGATTGGAATTATACTTATTTAATACTTGTTTTTTAATTACTTTTAATAATTTTCTAGAAATGTGTAACTATTAAAATTTACTTGATTAATTAATGATTAAAAACATAATATGTTAATCTATAAAAATACATTTTTGAGTTATTTTATACTTACATACATTTATTTATAGTTATAATGTGATTGATTTTTATATTTTTTTTAATTACAGGAATTGTAGGTATTTATATTTAATACTTTTTTAAATGATTTTCAAGAAATATATAACTATTAAAATTAACTTGATTGATCAATGATTAAAAATAAAAGAATATGTTAATTTGTAAAAAAAATTGTTTAGTTATTTAAAAGTGGCGCAAATTACAATTTTTAAAGGTACAAAATGGTGCATGTTATTATAATGTCCTTTTATTTAGTTTTATGTGGCACAAATCACATAAATATTATTTTCTTCGGGTTGTTTTTGGCGCAAATTACATACGCCTAAAAAAAGAACCCCTTGCATGATTCTTCCCTGGGCCCCAAAATATCTCTGAAAGGGTCTTTAAAGACTAAATGTTACGTAAACACTATAAATAATTATTTCTAATAAATTAATAACAAGTCAATAACCCAAGTTGTTCTATCAATAAACAATCTACAGTATTATTTTATTAGAAAAATTAAAACTAGATTATAAAAGCTAAAAAGATATTAATAAATGACTGAAATGCACACGTTTAGTGTCCAATTCCGTGACATATTTGACTTAATGTATTTTTAATAAAATAATATAAGTATATTATAGAATGTCAAATTGTCTGAGAATGGTCCACAAGAGATTTTTTTGAAATAAAAACTATTACATCACGGGATACTTACTGGAATAAATTATATTGCTTTAATATAGTTGAACATAATAATATTTAGTCCAGCTCACTTTAAACTACTGCGTTCACAATTTTTGTCATTCAGAAATATATGTGTTAAATCGGTGTTGTTTATTTCAAAATATTGAATTATCTTGCTTTTTTCAAAAAAGAGTGAAAACATAGAAAATACTGTTGTATGTAGTATTTAAAATAAAAAAATTTGGCTATCAAAAAAATCGTTATTTTTGTTTATAAGCATTTAAAGTTCAAATATTTACAAAATATCACCAAATCGCGAAAATTTGCAAGAAATTTTGAAGTTGAAAATTCATAAAATTGTTGTGATTTATACTTAAGGTTCAAAAATCCAATACAATTGTAAAAAAAAATTCTAGCATCGATGTAGAAAAAATTTTATGAGCTTAAGAAATTTAATTTTTTACGAAATCGCGTAAAATAACGATATATTACAATTTAAATATAGGTAATAATATGAGGATATATCCTGCTAATTACCATTTACTGACAAATTATCTCCGTTCAGAATCGTTTTTTGTATACAATGATATCAGTCGTTACATTCAAATTTAACACATCCATTATAGTGACCTACTCTCCATCACTACTATACAGCAGAGCGATACCTATTTGCCCACTTTTTTTGTTTGTTTTATTTACAATATTTCCTGAATATTATAATTATTGTTTGTGGCTGAGAAATATTAGAATTTAACTCTATAACCTATAATTTTATTATAAAAAAGTATTTAAAAAAATAATAATAAATGTCTTAGACATGGTGAAC
Source organism: Rhopalosiphum padi (assembly GCF_020882245.1). Classification (NCBI taxonomy): domain Eukaryota; kingdom Metazoa; phylum Arthropoda; class Insecta; order Hemiptera; family Aphididae; genus Rhopalosiphum; species Rhopalosiphum padi. The sequence goes on from NC_083597.1 coordinate 88,700,378, forward strand.
AACAAAATGATAGAAACAGTCATTTCCGGTAAATATTAGAGTTTCAGGTCAAATTTCTTAGAAATTGTAAATACAGTAACTATTCTAAGCACAACTTGAGAATAAGGGAATTAAACAATATTTAAATAAAAAAACAATATAGATATATGGAAAACAGGTATATTGGTACATAAAAAATAAATTATTACATAACAATAATAATATTAAGCATATGACAGGACGACGACACAACAAACGTGGACGATTGGGGGGTGGGGGATACGCTAATTCGGTCTTAAAATTTTAACTACGCACAATCCTTCCGATCGGTCTTGCTTGCGAGGCCCGAACGCCTCGGTCGCGGGAGTTTACGGCTCCGCGCGTCCTGGGCGTCCGAGCGCCCACACCACCGTCAGAGGGTTGACCGCGTCACGAAGACCCGCGAGCTCGCGACGACCGCGAACCCGTTAGCCCACAAGGCCGATCTAAAGGATTGTGCGCAGGTGAACTTATAACACCGAAATCGTCCTTCGTCACTGCCGTCGTCGTCCTGTCATATGCGTTACCCGCCGGAGGGCTCGATCTTCTCCATCAGTCACCGGCCGCTAATCCGCTGCACGGACGCAACACACGCGCAAAAGCGCTCGTCTTACCCGTTTCCACGCTGCGGCCAGCCGCCGCCGACAGCGGGAAACACGTTTAGCCTTTTTCTCTGCGTCCGGCTCTTTCATGTTGTTTTCTTCATCCGCATCGTCCCTCTGTACGGTGTGGTCGCCTGATCCCATTGCCAACCCGTCAAGCACCACCACATCGTCGATCGCCGCATCCGGACGTATTTCTTCTGTCATCAAATCCGCGTCTCCGTCTGTGCCCGTTCTCGTTTTATCGGCCACGACGATTCCGTCTATTACGCCTCTCACCAATTCCTCGCAGAGTGATCGGATTGTTGTATCTTCGGCGTTAAGTTCTACAGGTTTCTCGTCTGCTACCAGTGTACTTTGGTCCTTCGATTCATCGTCCACAATCACCCTGTCTATAATGTCTCCTACCAATTCCTGACAATACAATCGGATCGGAGAATCGACTTTTCCTTCGTCAATATTCATTGTCGTTTCCATTTTGTTTTCAAAAATTACAACTGTTGTGGCGAGTTAGACGTCTGGCTTGTTAATGAGCTTATTGAAATTATTTTTTCGCACATCGTAACAGATCACCCGGACAACGAGCCAACGGTGTTGTTTATTACTAGCCAGCGACTACTTCCGCGTTCGTCAATAATTCTATTTGGCCAAAATTATAGGATTTCGCGGTCCCGTTTATTTTTTCAAACACTATATTGTTATTATTATTATTTTTTTTATATAAATTACCTCAATGACATTATAACGATTTAACTCTTTGCGCACATTTTTTCTATATAAAAAAAATTGACGATTTCGAGCAAGTGCACATATTATCATCATTATTGTGATATGTTATTTTGCTGTAATTTAATATTAATACTGCTGGTGAATAGTATGATGTATATCATATTACCGTTATAACACAATTCATTATATCTATTGAAAAATAATTATCAATTTGTATTGGATTTTTATTTAATTAATTTATAAAGTATGACAAAGCATAAAACAACATTTAAAAAATCAAGTAGTAGGTAGTAAAAAATGATATATATTTTCAACTTTTTTTAATTAAAAATTTACCTAAAAAATATTTTTATTCAATCAAAATACTAACAAGTTATCAATAGTCAAAATATAAATGTAGTAAAACCGTATGGTGTATATTTAACTATACGATCTTGCCCCACAAGACTTTCAAGAGAAATCGAGCTTTATATAAAACATTAAGTAAATAAATGAATGTATTTAAACTACAAAATGTAAATTACACGTCTTAATTAGCTATTGAATAATAATAAAAAGACGCATGTAAATTTGTTTTTCATATAAAAGTTCAGTATTTCAGATTTTGATAATATTTTAGTAAACTAATGTAAAAACGTTAATTGAATTTCTTTTAAAAACGGGATGACAAAATACGTGCATTATCATATTAATAAATAAATAAACAAAACATTCCAAACTGGTGTATTCTGTTTACGTCCGTTAATAATTATTGATAAAATTCCGATTATATGGTTTGGCCCCACATACGGTAATAACCCGCTTTCTCGGATTTAATTTGTACTTTAAAGAGTTCAACATGTTTACTTTATTGCGGTATTAATTAATAGATAGATAAAATAATAAAATAGAATTTCGAATTATATATTTATTTCAAATATCAACCTGCCGTAATACTAAAAGTAAAATAAATTACTTAGAACTTTGTATAAAAAAAAAAATCATGATATATAACTAGGAATATTATTGGATGATAGATCGTTTCCGTTCAGAATAGTTTTCCATATACAATTATTATAGATCATAATGTAATCATTATATTATAATTGAATCCAAATTGTACACACCTGTTATAGTGACCCACTCTATACCTAATGCACAGCTGAACTGTACCTACTGGCCTACCTTTTTTCTTCTTGGTATCACAACTGACACAAATCTTATGTAAACGTTTTTTCTACCACCTCATCTGCCTTTTGATAGAGCATACTCTTTTGATAATTTAGCGTTCCTATTTTTTCCAGATCCTAATTTACTCAATCAGTCCAACACTCCAGCGGTTCTCTACTTCCTGTATACCTTACCCCGGTTGGTTTCCACTGGACTACCGTATGCCTACACATATATTTGTATTATTATAAATAGTTTACATAAACATTAATTAATATGTACTATGACTATAATTTATGATTTATTTAGAACTATCATAGTACACAAGATAATAACATTTCCTTAATGATTGTTCTATCCGTCACAGCCTCTTCAGTGTCATTCAACATAAATAACTCTAACTGAGACTGGATCATATCATATAATTTCTAGTTAATTGACGGTAGAATTTCTTAACAAAAGTTTAGCAATGACAGTGCTTGATCTGTAGGGATTTGTATCAGCGATGACCTAATAACTGGTCATTTCATTTTCAAATCGTTAATGTCTTTTTCGAGGATTTCGTCAATCATAATGAAAAAATAACAAAAACTGGACACGATAGAAATAAATAACATCTACTTCCGATTTGTACAAAAGATTACTATAGAATATATTGATCTAAAATTCAAAATAAAATATGACAGTTTATAATGTGACATATTATAATAATGCTATGTACAAGATATGATCTGTTGTACTACGACAATATAGTTTGACCCAGTTATTCTTGAACGTGATATATAACTATAATATAATAGTAAAAAAAAATAAAAAATTATTCGAATACTGTATATTTTCGTTTATGATTTTAGAAATAGCACTTAAACTGGGTAGATATAAATTAGAAAATATACTTATGCCGTATTATAAACAAAAACTGATGACGTTCGTGTTTAATCGATTAGCCTACAAATTTCATTAGGTACAGTTTATTTTTAATATTCAATTGTCGGTAAAAAAAAACGCTTAAGAATATTAAATCTATGTTTTTGTTGATTCATATTCGTATACCTAAATCATATTTATTTATATTTGTGTACTACGATACGGAGGTGCAAAGTGAATAACTACCACAGTTAAAATTATGAAACTTTTAACAAAAATATATTATATAATATTATAATTTATAGTCAAACACGACTTCGCGTATCGTGTGTACCGTGGTTGGGATCTAATATACGTATTGTTATAATTGTCACACAAACATATCGATTTTATAGTTTTTACTGCCTCTCGTTTAATAATTATAAGTAAAAAAAAAAAACGGCTTTAAGATTTACGCGGCGCACGTTGATACTGTACGCTTACCTACTTTACAATATCAATATTTGATGAAAATTATTTTATCCTACACATAAATAATTGATGTTGTACTTTATTTTATTATAGATATACTCGTTCTCTTTTCTGTATGTCATTTCTTTATCTACAGACAGATATATTATAATAAGGAGTAGTTCAAAGGTACACGACGTATTTAAATTCGGCTTACTATTATGCGTAGATTTGATCAAATCATCTTAGGTTTTATTCTATGCGTTTTCTATACACAATTATTATTATTACTCTATACGATTGCGTATAACAGTAGAATTTAAAAAAAACACACACAAATTAATTGTACTATTATATGTTAGTACTGAGTGTACATTTTGATTAGTTTATTTGAAAGTCAAACTCTGTCGTTTGCATAAAAATATAATTGCATTTACACAAATACATCTGAGGCCATATCATACCTCATACCTTTAAGGATGTCCACTTAAAAATTTAAAATTGTGTGTAAAAAAATCCATGTTAGCTATAATATTTTTATATTATATTACTCACTTTTGAAATTTATAGCATAATTTTAGCTAAATAATTATATGTAGTAAAAAAAAAAGCGATTTTATTTCTATTACTATTATTGCAATAATTCAAATAATAGACAAAAGTTACTCGATATTTTCAAATTTTTACAAGTTATATCCGATAATAGCTTATACATTTAATAGTGTTATGTTTTATATGGACTGTAAGACGTAAGTGTTGTAAATGATTAAAATAAATAAATATAGTTTTTCTAAAAACTCTTTATTATGCTGACAGAGTATAAATTTTGCAGAGATACACGATCGTGTCAATAGACTTATTATGTGCTTAGAAGATAATATTATAAATATAAACGAGTAATTGTTTATAAGACAATTACTTGGGTCATTACCTACAACTCAGTAACATACAACTCGTTAAATATGTACAATAGAAATTACGATCGAACAATTTTTAATTTGATTAAAGAAACGATAAATTTAAGCTGAGCGTCGTACGCTTAACAATGCTATTAAATCACAAATTTGTATGTTCAATTATAATTGTAAATTCCATTACACGTAGGTCACGAAGCGTAACAAAAAAGATCATTAGATTTTTTTAACGCCATTTCACGATGATTCAGCAAAATTATTTGATGACAAATTATTTTTGTATCACGTCATAGGTACAACTAACTTGCTATAAATATATATTTTGCACCTACGTTTGTTGATTTTCCATTTATCCTTAACATTTTTGATCTATAAATTAAAATTAAAATTAATAACAATTAGTTTAAATAAATCATATGCGCACTACAACATAATATAATCGAATACAATTTTTAAGTGTTACTAACCAAGCGCTTTCGGCCTCGAAATGGTGAAATCACGGAAATACCATTTGTTGATAATTTTGAAGAAAAAATAAAACAGGAATCGTTATCAAACTGTTGAACAAAATTATACTTTACTCATTATAAGGAAAAATAATAATGAATCTAATTCTAAAATTAAGTTTTTATCTAAATCGCAATTTGAAAAAATCACTCAAGCATTCTACTTGAAGATATATATATATATGTATATATAAAAACTTAAGGTTTCAAATGAGATTATGTACATATATAATATACCTATTCTAGTAGAATTGATGCTATTTTAGAGGAATTTATTGGTTCTATTATAATTCTCTGATTTTTTTTTTTTTATTATATTTATACAATAAAATATAAATATGCATGCAAACAATTAACAATTTAGATTTGTGTTGCAGATACTAAACTACAAATTTAAGCTGACAAATCTTTTATAACTGTTAATAATAATACAATAATTTATAAACTAAATTAACCTTTTATTATTTATATGTTATTCCAAACACTCTAAACCTCCCTGTAAATAGGTAAGTAAGATAAAAACGGAAAATACTCCAAAAAGATGAAAAAGACATATAATTTTAGAATATATTATAAAATTATTCATTATGAATGTATAATAACTAATTATATTTCTGGGATATATTCTTATTTATATTTTTGGTAGAATACGATAAATAAAAAATTTGAAATACTCAAAATCTCACTTTTAAATTTAAATAAATAAGTATATAATGGTTAATAACTGGTATAAATTATAAATTATTATTTTATACGCATTTGTAATAACAAATAATTATTATTACTGAAACATATACCAAAATCCTGAAAAATATCTTTGGAACGTTGTGATGAACTTTTAAGAAACCGGGAACATTTGTGTGACTTTATTTTTCATTTTATTTTTATTTTAATTGCTTTACCTTTTAGTTCGCAGAACAGAATCTGAAAACTACATAAAAATGTTTCATTACTAGTTGAGTAGTAAATTACACAGGACATAAGTACTTACTTAGAAAAAAATTACCCTTTTTTCCTTTCTTATAGAACAGTGTTTTAAAGTATCTACATTTTGAAATTATTATAAAATGTAATAAATAAAATTATATTATAGAATAATAAATTATACTTAATAATTTAAAAGTACCTAAATTAATATACTTATTCAACTGTCTATGATAAAATAAAACTATAATTCAAAAAATTGTATTTTTTTTACGGCTTTGGTATTTTTGGTCCCAATTGTGACATTTTTTGGATAATTACTTCCAAATATTGTTACTTATTTGAAATTTTAAAAAAGTGTCCACTTTATTATTACACCTATTACTATACTTTAATACTTCATTGGAACCACATCCGTCACGTCTTATGAATCTCGATACAGAACACTAACTTGATTGTAGTAAATAATGTGTGTACTTCTATTGAAGTTGCTTGTGAAATAAATACAATATACTTACACCTGATGATTTAATTATTCAAATTTACTGAAACTGTAAAAACGTCATAACTACGATAACAGTCATATTATATATTTTTCAATTATTTTAAAAATATTTAAATAAGAAGTAGGTACGTATTTTTTTTTTTTTTTTTTTTATAAATGAAAAATGCCAATTATGTTAACACTTTTTTCCATACTTAAAAAAAAAAAAAATCCAAAACATTATTATTTTAGATCAGATGCTAATTAATCAAACAATAGCGATAAAATCAAAATTATTTATATTAACGGTAGTTATAATTTAATATTATATGATTAAAAATTGTTACACATAGTTAAATTATTTTTATTTCTTTTGAAAATATATTCTCGGAAGAGTTAGGAAGTACTAAACGGAACTATCAACCTGTATATAATATAAAATGTATATCTTTATATATATATATATAATTCTATTGTACGTGTGTATGTCACTGAACTCCTCCTAAACGGCTGGACCGATTTGAATGAATTTTTTTGTATGCATTTGGGTGACGCCCTAGATGGTTTAGATTCACAAATCAGCCCGATTAAGTTAATTATTAATGCGCCCCTACATTGCTTAAGGAACCTCTGTAGAAAATTTAAATTATTTTTAATTATTGTTTAATAATTGTTTGTTATTTTTTTTTTTTAAGCGGTTGCTAGGATACTAAAAATATCAAAAAATAAAAAAACAGACATATTTAAATGCATATTTGACCTTATTTATCATTAAAGACTTTTAAATTTTAATATGACATTAGAATATTTAAATGTGAATGCATAAATGGTACCACAAATCGTTGTACCTATTACAGGAAATGGTGCCTGTTTATTTAATTCGCTCTCCTATCTTATGTACGGAAAAATGCAATGCTGGGGCGGGACAGTTATGTTAAGTTGACATGTCGGAAATATCATCTATACACTAAATCAGAAAACCAAAAATAGTTTTTATCCTAACGCTAAATGTTAGCATTCATCGACCAAACTTAACACGGATGCATTTCTTACGGGCAACGAAATGCACGGGGACAGCTACTGTATATAAAACACGACGGATTTTTATATATCTTTATAATTTTACTCAACGAGTTTTACAACAAAATTCGTGGGCTATTTCATCTTTGGGCTAGTACTATGCCGTCATAATGACGTGTGCGAGAATTTATAACGGTGGTAAGCAGTTTTGACTAAACAAAACCACGGGGTTTCCTTCCTAAATTGGAATAAATGTTAACACACAAGCTGTATAACGACGTATACTTACATATTTTAAATAATATAGTATATAATAATATGAACGTATTCGATTAATTTTTTTGCAATGAAGATTTAATAAAAATACCATCATCGAGCAAACAATACAAATTGGTTTGCGGTTCAATTATCGACAATTTGGATGCAATTTAAATATCGAGTCGGATAGCGTCCCCGTACACTGCTGCGACGTCAAACTAATTTTCGTAGACGAAAATATAAATATTTTTGTTACGGTATGACGTAGTGGTACACGCGGCGTTCGTCGAAGTGTTGTGCCTATACGATAGGCGTGCGACAAAACGAATGAGATCGGTCGGAAAACGTATACGGAAAACTCCTCGGAGGACCTCCTGCTCGACGCGGTGGTTGAAAAAGAGGCCGTTATTGTAAGACGACGCGTTTTTGTATGTCGTGATGAAAATATATAGATAAACCGCGCGACACGGACGTCCGTGTTTCTCGGTGTTCATTTGTGTGGGTGACGTAACGGAATAAAATATAATAAATAAATAACAGTCGTGTATAACAAGGAAAACACGGGTACACGGTGACAGGTCGGATCCATCATCCGGTGTATGGCGTAAATATGTGCGCGGTCGATCGTGTGGTGCGCACGGCGACAGCGATATTCCATCAGAGAGGCGTATGCATATTATTATTATTATTTTACACCTCGCGGGTACCAGTCATAATACTGTACACCGGTGATGGGGTGACACGCGGGGGACATGACCTCTAGTCCGGTGTTGTTAAACTGCGTATAATATACAATACACATAAAATATCCAGTCATTTAGGGTCAGGCCTAGTGCAATCAAATAAATATGACGTGATGATTTCACAAATTGTCGATATCATTCCGATAGTAATATCACTAATATTTATAACATATTTTATTTTATTATTATTTTTTTTTTTAATCTAATAAAAAGAATATTTATGATCAGTAGGTATGTATATATAATATAATAAATTCTTGTCTAGGTGTCTAATAATAAAATCGGAAAAACAAATATATCTGCTGATCTCCTATAATATTAATATGATAATATCTAACGGAAAGAGTGACTCCTGAAAAATGATCAGCTTTTGTCCACAAGTTATAGGTACTCAAGTATAATATTAGGACGCACTGTAGCTACGTATAAACAAAAAGATATTTTTATCACCAAATGTCCGCATGCCAAATTATAATAAATTAAGATATCGCTATATCGGTGTGAAACTAAGTTGAAACTAAACTATTATATCTCCAAAGCCATGTCTATTTTAATCATCATTGTGTACCGATTAATTTCCCATGACATGTCTTTGTGACTCAACGGATCGACGGAAATCACTGATCAGTTCTCTAACTATAGTAGCTGCTTAAAATAGTATTATTTAAAATTATTGAGTTATTACAAATCCATTTAATTGGGTGAGTCTTTTCATGCCAAATTTGGTGAATAATTTACTTCAGCACATCCAAATATTGAAGTTTTTTTATTAAGAATGTCTTATACATTTAAAACCCAACAGAAAACCAATAATATGTAATTATTATAAATAAATAAACAGAATATTATAATGAAAACAAAATTGATAGATATAATTTTGTAAAAGTTTGGCTTCATTTAATAATATTTAATTTTAATTTACTTTACGATTGTGTTACATTTAATTATTTTATAACGACATCGACGATATTTGTTGTATGTATTGGTTATTTTTATTTTTATTATATAATCATTTTTTATAGTTACTACAATTAATAGATTTAAAATAATTTATATAAATGTTTGTGATACATCGTTTAGATTATGCTGTTTCTGGTATATTATCCATCTAATATTATTTTAGTTTAATTTTAATAACATATATTGTATTTAAACAATAACAAAATAAACAATTATATGCGAAGTTACAGTGATAAACACAAAAACTTACGCGTAGAGTTGGGGTGTTAAAAAAAAACTTGTATGCGGAATTAAGGTCTGATATATTATTATAAATTGGCCACTATGCATGCGCAGTTACGGTGCACTGGTGTATTATGCACAAGTATAAGTATCTATATTACATTTTAGGGGGAAAAACGTGTGTAAAAGGGCTGGCTGTTCGATTATCATACATTTCAATAAAAGTCCGAATGTCATTGAAACCAATGTTTGCCTTTCGAATCTGTGGTTTCGCCCAATGCTCTAATCCGAATCCGGGGCATTTTTCGATTGATCATGGTGAATGCTGTTTGGATGTTAAAAGTAAAACGGAAAACCACCAATGATTATTATTTTATTTAGGGCTTCTACAAAATGAGCTTTCGTTTCCGAGGTATTCGGTCTTTTCCGTAACGCACGCATTAGGTATGTATGGAGTTTATATGTATTTATGAATCGTCGTTCACAAGGTCATAAAGCTTAATTAATGAACTACTCGCCACACACGATAATAATAATAATAGTAACATTAAAAACGTAGAGGAACTAATTTTTTTTCACCGGTCTGTGAGCATTTCGAATTCCGTAAAACAGCGTTCTAGTTATTTCGAGTCAGCCATCTCTGCAAGCGAAACAGTTGGAGGTGTATTTGTTTAGCCTCCGTGAAAATGGCTCTCCTCTCCGGCAGACGAAACTTTTTCCTAGTCTGGGATTATACGACGTAACAAAATACAATACGAGTCTTAAATAAACCAAAATATTTCAGTGCAATTACGCAATATTGTTGGACAACAAATTAAAAAAGTAAAAACATTTCTCAAAATGATTCGGTTGACTTTTCTGTTGTGGAAACTATATATACATATATTATTATTTTTTTTTTAAATCTTACTCGCTGTTTTCGTGTTTAGATTCAAAAGTATGGAAATAAAAAATTTAAATTACAATAAAATATTGTCAGCTGGTAGTTTCTGAATATTGTTTTCGTTTCGGCGACAGAAACGAATAACATTTTAATATTCATGTTATTCCTAGTCTATTTTTATACCATATAATTTGATAGCCTAATATATCAGTTGATTGGCCTCTTAATACACGTCAAGTTGTAAGATAACCGAAATCAATTGAACAAAAACATAGATACGACGTCGTGTTGTGTTCTTATGAATAAAACAAGAATCTTGGTGCTATTCAAAATACTATGCTGAAGCATTCGAGATGATAACTGTTTCGAAAAACTAATAAATATCTATATTATATTCTCTAGAATATTTCTATGCATATTATATAAGAACCAGAGAAAAGATATATCCCTAAAAAAGAAAATGTAAATACTCCGATTTTCAACCCATGTCACATTCACACATTATAAGTTATAGCGCATTAACACTGTTTCTAGTTGGTAAAAAAAAAGCATGAAATATGTCATTGGGCGCATCAACATCGCTATTTTGAAAAAATTATTTGTTTATTCAGTTCACCAGCAGTGTTTTTTTTTTTTTAAACTAAACTAAAATAATATGTATACAAGCAACCATATTAAGTTTTAATATTATTTTAAATATTACATTAAATAGTCTATTAATAAAATTCAATAACATGTGATGTATAAAAATAAATATATTAACAGCTCAAGTAAAATTATTTGTATAAACATTTTAATTAAGAGTCAAATGTATGTATTTATGTTTGTAATATAATTATTATTGTGTAAGTATGCAAAAAAATCACGATCAAAAATAGATGGCACTATTTTTTGTTGTTGAAATAAATCGCAATACTATTGTGGTGTTTGCAATCTGGCTATAAATTTGTTTTGTTTTTCTTGATTCCGATCACTGCTTTGGTTTTGAATTTACTTTCTATTTTGAACGCAACATATTATATAATATATTATAGTATAGCCTATCCTAACCTATCAGAATGGTGAAAATAGGATACAATCGGGATTCATTCTGGTAGCAATATGGATATTTCTTATCTTTAGTTTAGAATATAAAATTTACACACAAAACAAAATTGCGGTGTAAGGTTTTCCATTTAGAAAAAAAAATATAAATAATAATATGAAAAAAAATGTATAATGATATTTTTGAATATTGACAGTATGCATATAGGATTCCAGTCAATCGGATACGTTGACATGAATTAATTTTAAATAATAGGAAAACCAAACATCCATACTGATTTGTACTTTTAGTTATAACTTGCGACCGTTTATAATAAACCATAAACGAAATATAAAAAAATTAGAAAGCCAACTACTGGGTATTATTTAAGTCAGAAACCATATACCAATAGGGATATGTTTATAAAATTGCATTATTGATAAGAATATTTAATACTAATTTAAATATTTTATTTAGGTATTTATTTTTTTTTTTGTAGTTACAAACAAATAATAAAATGCTTATAACTACATGTAAGATAACATTATTAAGTGCGTTATACTTAACAGTAAACTCATTAATATATGAAACAAAATATAAACATTTATCATATTATTTATATTATTATAATATTAAGAAAAATAATTCAATCTAAATAAAAATATATTGACCATAGTATACCTAGGTAAGACAATTATATTTTAACTTATAATTGAAAAATATAAAATAAACAAAACATTATAGTAAATAGTGATTACTGCACGATTTGAAAATAAAACTAATTTAGAAAGTATATGTCTTCTGTTTACTGGATTGATTCATAATATCTGATGAATATATTTGTGATGATGATTTTAACATTAACTTAAAAAAAAAAAAATGTTTATAGAGTTATTAATATAATTTTATTGAGCCGTTTTAATATGGTCATATTTAAGGTATCTAAATATATTTTTATCTGTTCAAAAAGTGACTATTACATGTCACATTTGAAAATTGAAAATAATTACTCAACCGCTTATCGCGAAACCTAAATAAAAATCTTTTACTTGATATATTATGTAATGTAATCCTTTGAATTTTTAAGTGTTAAAATATTTAATTAGTAGAATAATGATTTATTCAAGTCGCTCAATGTTATTATGATAAATCGGAATTTTGAATTTTTTTTTTTTAAATTAGAAAAATTCAAATATACAGTCGTGTATTGCTTTACAGTATTCTACGGTAGCTTCAACATTCTCAAAATCAGGGGTGTTAATATTTTTTAGATATTGTGAAGAATCAGCCGTGTCTAGCCAGCATCTGTTTCTAAAATATACTTATTTGCTAAAATATTATTGGTTTATTCTAACATGTGAAATGCATTACTAATTGCTCAAACCAATTTTTAATTTTATTATATTTATTGCCTATTTAGTATTTTGCATCCTAAAAGTTTTAAAGTAGTAACATGTGTATGGATCCCATAACATTGGTCTTGTAACACTCCAAACAGTCAACCTAGAATTATGACCACGATAAAGGACTGATTTAATTAGTTCAGCTTGAACAGAAGCAGTCGTTATTTCATTTTGCAAAAAAAAAAAATAGGTTATTTCCGCCTTCCATTTATAACAAGCTAATGTCTTGGTAGGTGGTGTTTTAGGTCCCTCAAATTCAAATGTATTACAATATTCACAGTGTTTAACAAATTTACCCAGTATTTCATCCTATAAAATTAAATTTTTTTTTTTTTTTTCATAGACGTGGCATTGAAAATGATATAACTTTGTTTTTAATGCAGACTTATGGTTGAAAGTGCATTAAATACTTCCTTGCTAAATTCCGGGTCTTGAATTCCAGTTCAGAATTTATTTGCCAGTTGGAAATTTCAAAAATGTTCTAAAATAATATTATATTAAGCAGGTAAATGAAAAAATAAATAAATATTAGATTGTGAGTGAAGCGCATAGCATGTATTTTAATATGCGATTAGTTATATAATTTGTGTGTACAATATAAATTAAAACATGACCTGAATCCATAAAATTAAATTTAAATTCTAATATCTGCAGTATTTAAGCGCTTTAAGTGAATAATAATAAAGTGTAACAGAAAATTATTTAACCTCTTTATAGTATCTACGCCGAGTTGGTCTTTTACCTTTGTTTTTGAATCAGTTACTCTATAATAGGTATAGACATGTAAAATTTTAGTCAATAAAAAATTTTTTTCTATGTACCTAGTTGTAAAATGGATAATGCATTGGCATTGCGTTGTACATTCGCACAGCCACGGTCAAAACAAAAAATTGGCATCTTATTAACTTCTATAGTTCTATAACAATATTATTATTATTATTATTATATGTAGGACATAATGTAGGTATATTACTAACTCTGTAATATGTTCTTAATTTACATTTCAATTTTAAACTACAATATTAATACTATAATATGGTATTACACGAAACTATGAAAAGAGATTCGTTATTTGTATTACTACCAGTATTGGCATTTCATCCATTGAGATATTTTATAAACATTTCTCTGTTGGCATATGACCGTTTGACCGTATGACTTCAACATTCCTATGGGAATTTAATATGCAGTTCGCTCTATAGTTATTTTATATTTCTAAGAATACAACGAATTTGAGTTATCTAACGAATCCATTATTCAGTATTTTTTATAAATTTAGTTACTACCCAATAAAATAAATTGATTGAAAGTTAATACATTTCTTATTTTGTTGATTTTATACTATTATATCCATTGGAAAAAAAAATAACAAAATAAGGTTTTTTTTTGCATTATCTACCGATGATTGTATTTTATTTTATGTATATATTTGAGAAAAATTAAGTGATGGGTGCAGGAGAGTTAAGTGATAAATATGAAAATTTCATATTTCATCATTTCAATTTTATGTATGACATGATTTTAGTTTTACGAACTTATTTTTAAAATTCAGTTTGTTTGAAGTTTCTTATAAAATATTTAAAACTGTAATATATTTATATCGTGTACATATATATCGTTTAAAGATAATCGATTTAATCCATTATTCGGTGACATATTATAAACATTCTATATCAATCATCATAATACCTACATTAAATTGTAATAAATTATATATTTTAATCATCAATGATTTATTTTACATTATAAGTCAGCTTTATGGTTAAAAAACTTGCTATTGTATAAAAATATAAAATAGAGTATAGATCTTAAGTGTATCTCAACATTTAGTAGATTAATTTAGTGAATATTGTAAATTTAAATTTAATAATAATCATACCATACGAATAATCACTATAAGCCATAATCTGAAATAGGTACAATTAGGTAAACTATTATTTTTATTCAAAAAATCTCTTAAATTATATTATTAATTAATTAAAAATATAATTTTATCTAATATCTTTTGATATTTATCTTTAAGTTATAAGTAAATTTTGGATTTAAATATCCTATAAATTCACAATAATGCACCAGAAAAAAAAATGTACTAATGAAACAAAATTCTGAATATTAAATTCAAGTCTCTAATAAAATAACCTAATTTTTTGAATTTAAATAAAATTGTTATAAGAAAAATCGTTATTTACGGATTAAATATCTAATCTCATATATATTTTAAGTTAAATAAAATCTCTATAACAAACTTATATATTATATATTATTATTATTATTGATTGTATTATTTTCGATATTTTTGAATTGTAGTAAGAACCATTTATGAGGAATATTTTAATAATTCATTAAGCTATTTTTTTCTGAAAACAAAATGTTTTATTAACATTCACTAGGTATTTTTGAATAAAACTGTACCATAAGTTTGGAAACTACGATTTGTACGCATAAAAATATTTACAGATTATCATGATAGTATTATAACTAATTGTATACTAAATTTTTTATTTTTATTTATATATACCTATAGAAAAAAACAATACGAATTTCGGCATTGATTAACATGAATAAGTTATTTAATAAAGGTTACATGCAAAAAACTACCAATTACCCGCAGGCAGACTAGAGAGAAGACCATTTTCCGGTTAAACTTAAATATATTTATATATTACCCACCATACACATACATTATTCACAGGTCATTTATCCATTTAGTGTTATTTTTTTTTTATACACAGAAGGTGATATTTAAATCTGAGTCACTATAATTTCTTCTTAATATTTTCTAAAAAACCAAATTATATTTACAAAAATGTTGTTTTCAGATTAAAAATATTGCGAATTTAATACAATAAATTATTGACTCGTGAAATTGTAAAACATTCGTAGTTGCTATTCAATGTTTTTATAAAATAACATTTTGTGAAAATTGATTCTTAATTTAACAAGAACAGGTTTGTAAGTGGATACGACTCTACTACTATAGTAGATGTCGAATGTAATCGATGTTCATTTTTAATTCAATGGGAAATTACCTATTATATACGAAAAACAATTCATAACGGAAATAGCCTGTCAACTATAAGTACATTAATTTATGATTTGTTTTTGGTTATTATTGTTATTAAATTTATTTTTAGTATTTAATTGTCATCGTTCTTATACAATATTATTGTTATTACTTTTTTAGTAAATATCACCTTACGTAATATCGTGTGAATATGTTCAAAGTATAAGTAGATAATATCTTAAAATCTATCTAAAAATTGTTGAAATGCAAATCTGTACTACAATAAAATTCATAAACGTTGTGCCTAAACGTTTTGAGTTTAATTCGTATGAGTGATATGTAATAAACTATTAAACAATGAGTAAATAACGAAGAACAAAAAACAAAATGTTTGAAACATCAAAGTCTTTACCATATTGTAAATCGTTCTTTTGTAAACATATTTAAAAAATACTTAGACTAATTATTGTATGATATTAATTTCATAAATCGAGTAGCATTCACACCATTATATGTATAAAATTTGTATAATCTTAACTTAATTATAATTTAAGTATAATAGTATGCTACATTTTCTCAAAATTTAGTTAAACATACCGTACCTACAACTAGTAGAATAATAAACAACTAATTGTAAAACACTAATAAGTATTAATATATTACACAATAACTTCAGAAAAAAAAAATGATTATTCAAAATCTTAGCTTAGAATCGTTTCAAGTATATAACGATGACATAATCGGGTACACCCGAAATCTAATATACAAAAGAGCATCATTTCCCAAAGTTTGTTTGTTTCATAATTGTTACATTAAAATAAAAATAAATAAATGTGTATATTTATTTATAAAAATAGTTGTACTTTTTTTTTAAAGTTTTTCTCTTTATAAAATAGTGAAGTTAAATATCATGAATATCCTCTCTTACACCATCAATTTGTTTTTTTTTAAACAATCGTTTATAGTAAACCGGTGGTTTATCATTGTTTTATGTTATTATAATACTTACATTTCTAATACAAATATTCACTTTCAGTAAATATGCAACTGAAGATAAGTACAAAAATTTAAAAAGGCTCAAATCCTTCAATAAAAAAAAAAATGTTAAGAATGTAACGTTATAACTTTGAAGTATATTACAAAATCTCAAAAACACAAAAGTTAACTTGGAAAACAAACGATAAATATTTTCTAAAAAAAAAATCAACTCGTAAAACGCTCATACAAAATATTACCATACGCCATACAGTGCAATATAATACTGTCTATGGGACCGCAGGTACACAATCAAGTCGTCCTTTGACATCGTGCATATACGACTCTTGTTCAAAACTTAGTTTATCGTCAATCCAATGGTGTGGCTTCGTTAGTAGGTATAACGGTACCTAGTATAATAGCAGTATTAGTAGGTAGTAATAGAAATAGTTATAATAGCAGCGGCAGTAGTAATAATAGTTATAGTAGCGATATTAGTAGTTACAGTAGTATTATCATTTGAGGCTTACGGCTTTGCTGCCCGTTTTTGCCGTCTGTTCCACCACCACCGCCGCTTGACATGGTGCCTTTTAATTTCCCATGGGCAAACACGGCAACATCAGCGGCAGAAAGTATTACACGAATGCGCGGAAATTGCATAAGTGCCTCGTTTAAAACCAGGAAAACGCCGCCCAACCCTTCCGCAGGGCGCCGGAACGGGACCTACCCCCCTTCTCACCTCATCGAGTGCTCTCAGATAGTCCCGTCCATATTTCACCGGTGCCGTATTTAGGCCATATTCGTTTACGGTTATAATTGTCTGTGGACTGTCGTATATTTGTGTAATTTGTATTGTATACGTATTATTGTATCGTCACACAACTACGTTGTCGCCGATGACCGATGACTTTTATTACTTTTACTTTTACTTTTCTTAATTTTATTTACGTATAATAGTTATACAGATCTATAATAATATAAAATAGCAATCGTCCGGATACAGTGTTTCTACGTCGCCATAATATTAAAAAAAAAAAAAGAAAATTCAGTAAACAAACATAATAATAAAATTGTCATCAGCAAATAGTAAATACGTAATAGTACTTGTACAATTTCAAAATGTTAAATTTTATTATTCGTTATTTTTCAAAAATAAAAATGCATCGAATATTTTAATGTTGATAAATTATTTTTCACAGAACTAAGAGTATTAATATCAAATTTATATTTTAAAATCATAACTGTGTGTTTAATAATTGATTTAATAACTATGTAATAGTATAATACAACATTAATAAATATGAATAAAAAGTACAACGATGTGTTCCAAAATTCAAAATCTACAAACTATTCTAAATTTGAATTAATGTTTATTAACAGGTGCGTTTATCTCCTATTGACTTTTACTTTTTGCATATTATAAATTCATAATTATGGATTTATGACTATACTAATTTTTTGGTGTTAAATTTCGAAAATAGCTATTATTTGTGTCTCCGAATATACGTATAATAAAGTTACTGACTGGTGTGCGTTTACTGAACTTGCGGTATTGCGGTCGTGTTCGAAACACGTGTAATAAGGTTGCGCGTGCAAACAAAAATAGTTCAGAAATCTGTTCAAGATGCAACAGTTAAGTATCTTGAGCGTATATTATTTGAACGTCTTATTGTAATTGAACTAAATTGAAACCATTCCCGGAAACGCGTATTATTAATATGAAATAGAGCAAATTAGTATATACCTAGCGATTTTTGGTTTGTAAATATTGTTATCCCCCTTTTCTATACGAAGTGTCTTTTTTTAAAGACTTAAGTAGCTAGTATAAAGAATAAAAATTAAATTTTAGTATAAACAACAATATGTATTACAGTAAAATTGTCATCGATAAAATTAAACTAAAATACGATACGTCGCGTGTGAGCGTGAATCATGATTAAGTTTCTATATAGATTTTAGAAACAAGAATCGAAATACATCGACGCACAATATTTACTTTAAATATTATTTTATCATATAATATTATAGGAATTAAATAGTAATAATATAACAAATGCAGTATTTAAAATAAAAAAATAGAATAAAATAAAATTTGTGATGTAAGCTTACCGATTATTTCCATTAATATACTCGTCATATAATTCAAAAAAGAAACATTTTTATATTTTTCATTTTGAGTGGAGTAAAAAATAAATCTTAATATTTGATTTCAATTGAATTTTTTTCTATATAATATTATTGCATGATATCTACTTAAAAAAATATATTTGAATAAAAATCTATATTGTGTTTCTAAAAATAGTCAAGCTTACTTATCTTTACTCTATTATTTTATGTTGATTATTATTATTGTTTTTTTTTTTTTTACAATATGTTTTGATATGTGAAACTGTGAAAGGTATACACTAATAATTTCCCACGTGAAGTAACACCGTAAAACCTTATACGTATGGACACTGACAGATACTTAAATACATAATATTACATAAGCTGTATGTAAACGTCCCTAAAAGTAAGCGGATCGTCATAATATAATGGTTCAATGTTATCCGCTAATAACTTGATGCAACCGCCAAAAAAACAATAAATTATCCATACTAATAAAGTCAATCCTTGTCCTGAGATATAAATATTCTAACAATATCCTACATAATCTTCTGGAAAAGCGCTTTACAATACGCTAAGTAAAATATGATCGAGATCAAAAACGACAAGCAAACAATTTTAAAATTGTTCGGAATAATCAAAGAGTAAAATATTATACTTTTAATCAAAGATAAAATCGAAAATTGCGTTCGAGTCGATCATTATGACCATTATGTATAATAGAGATTGTATGTTTTTAAAAAACACAATTAATCTCGAATGTTAATTACGTGCAAACATTACCCAGAAACCGTATTCGCTTAACAGTGACTTTAATGATCTTTCGCTGATCGTAATAATGTGTTTTTTTTCCGACATAAAACGCAGTATCGCGACATAAATTTTTATTATCGTCAAATTATACACACTACAGGATAATGAGATATTTTCGTGAAATATCGGATAATCATAAAGTATATATATCCGGAACGATAAACCACAAGACGGCGTAGTGTCCGGTACTCCAGTAAGTACCTATATCGACATCGCATCAACGGTGTTCGGAGATTTATCGGGAAAAAAGTGCGACGTCCAATAATATTATTATGCGGACCGACAAGGATAGAAGGAAATCCACGTCGTCGTGTGTCGTGTAGAGACGGAACGCGTTGAAAAATACGCCGCAGTAGGTCCTTCGTAGGGCGGAAACTCGTGTGTGACGCGTAACATAATTATTATTATTATTATTATAATGAGCTGCGAGTGGTGTCTCATTGACGCGCGCGTTATAATAACAACCGCGTAACACCGGTATAGGACGTGTGTGAACGCGAAATTATTTAAATGTATTCAGCCGACAAATTCGCAATAATAACAATATTATTATTATCATTATGCCGCTGCAGTTGATGACTCGTGAAAAACACGTTCCCGACCGCCGTCGTGATATTATTGCGTAGGTGTAGTGTATGTGTACGTGTGTTATATTGTACGCGGTTAATAGCCGACGTAGCTCGTAATAATTGCCTCACATTAAAAGGCGTCCAAAACCAAACACACACGCACACACACCACCGCACGAGCGCATAAATCGCATTTTCTTATACCGACACCGCCGAGCATTAGGCGCGCGAGTACGCGTCGCGGTGTACATCGTACGAGCGACTTTTCCCCGTCGTCGTCGTCGTCGTCGCCGCGCAGTAGATAGTCGACGGCAAAATATATTATATTATGCTCTTCCGTTTTAACCGGCTGACGGTGACAACGATGATATACCTATTTACTGATAACGCACTACATACGTATAACCGCACCGATTAAATCGTATCGCACACTGCGAGAGTACGGCCTAGAACGAAAATTACGGTGTTTTTTTTCCTTCCGGTTTTTGTCTCGGTTTCCCGTCACTCTCACACGCGCCCGCACACACGCTTAAGCCATTAACATAATACCGTGTTTATTATTGCAATAATAATGCACACGCGTTTACGGTGTACACGACGACTTCCGTCTGACGACATAATAATATTGCGCGGAAATCGATACGACAAATTGTGGTGTGGTGTGTTTGTTTTAATTTATTTTCGTAATAAATATATAGCTCTCTGCCGTTGACTGTTTCACGTGACCTCCCGGCCGAATATTAAATAATATAAAACTAAAAAACAGTGTCACGCGCCACACATATACGATATGTCATCGTATTACAAATCTACTTTTTTTTCCATATCCGATTTCCGGCCGATAACGTTTCACTCGGTGTTCGTTAACGGTTCGATTTTAAACGTAACGGTACGATTTGTGGTGATTTCATTTTTTTTTTTTTTTTTTATATTTAACAATATTAATCGGCGACTATATAAAAGTCATTATAAATCTGATACGATTTATCTTAGGCGGGTTGTTTTCGTTTACGCCCCAACCCGACTTAACCGTTACTGAATCGCGAGTATTCGTCCTACACGTAGTTTGCTCTCGGAGGGTGTTCGACGAAATTCGACAACGCTGAAAGTCGCTATTTTATATTCGTGTCGAAAATGAGTCACTTCGACACTCGATGTACGAATTCTGGCTTAAAATATTAATATATTCGTCCCACGCACAGTCCAGTCTAAATTTGAGTGGGTTAAAAAAAGTCTACTGTTTAATTCACGTGAAAATTTATTATTTTTCAATTTTATTTTTTTCATTAAAATGTTTAAGGTCAGACTGTTAATCATGTTTTATACTTTGTCAAGTTATTTTTTCTAATTTTAAGAAAAGTTTATAAGATCTAAAATTATATTTCTTACTAGGAATAAAGTAAAATTATTATTAAGTCAACGGTATTGTGATTAAATCATAATTTAAATATGTAAAGTAAAATTATAAATTCAAACGTAATAAATTTGATTTGAATGATGGAATAAATCGTTTAACATAAATTGTTTACAATGCAATTTTCATACATAACAGTATAATATTATAAAATATTTACTATATTGTGTTTTATATGTTATTAAAAAATAATATATTTAAGTAACCGTTATAGAAACAAGTATAACAATTGTATACACTGCAGGTAAATAAGTGACTGTAAGTGCTTCCTAAAAAGTTATAATGACAATTATATTAATGTTTCACAGAAATGGTCGCCAATTAAAGAGATAACTAGCACTAATAATGTTGAATGATGACTCTCATTCTACGATTATTTTTTCAATTCGTCTATATTTATTCGTTTGGCGTAAGGAAAAAACTTAAGAGAGCTGGTACTATCTGAGTATTTCATATTACATATAGCGAGGAAAACACTAAATTAATGATTACACAATAATAATAACGTACAAACTGTCGTGTTCATAATGAGATTCCCATTTGACGAGTCATTATAAAACAAAATAATCGTTTAATTACGTTTTTAATCAACACGTTATTCAATAGACCCACGAAAACAAATATAAAACCATCTTTGTTCGAAATTATTTGTACATGTATAATATCTATATAACTTTTATATTAAATAGTTAATAGATTCACTTATAGAAATATAGATGTATGTGGTGTACAGCAGTTACGATTGGCAAGCTGTTACTCCCGATCCCAAACCTCTATTTGCCAGAAAAGGCAGCATAATATAACGGAATTAACCGTCGACAACATTGACAAAATGTCACGTTCGGCATTCCGTTGACGTATACACGTTGCACACATTTACCGTCATATTTAACAACCTATATCAATTAAACAGACGACAATTTTACGTCTGTGGTATTAACTCGTGGTCCCTAATATTAAGAACACAAACATAATTTGTAATTTCAATGAATTCAAAGTTGAAATTATACAATTTTATAAAGTGATAAAGATAAATTTATGAACACGGAGTGTACGAAAATAAAACGTGTATGCATAATAATATACCTACAAACATTATTATAATATAAAAGTAAAAATTATTTTATTTTAACATTTATAATGTTCACTAATTTTACATAGTTGTCTCTACAGTAATACGAAGGGAGAGTACTTGTTAATATAAATAAAAATATAATAAACAAAATTACTCTATAGAACTCTGTCCATTTGCATAAGGCTAATGTTGTGTATATATTATGATATAAAACAAATGTAACCATTAACAGTGAAGTTAATTAATATTTATTTGGTTCTAAATTTCAAGACCTATTTTGTTTCCCTTAATAATTTTATTATAATAAACGAAAAATTTCTCTTAAATTGTTATGTAAATATATTTTATTAATCATCAGCCATTTGTATTTAAGTGTACAAATAAAAAAATTATATTTCACTTTAGATTTCAAACCGTAATAAATAATACTGTAGTAAAAAAAAATAGGTAGGTATAAAAAATGTGTTAATAAATACCAAAGTTCATACTTTATAGAATTTTAATAAGGAAGAAAGCAAACTTTCCAATTTTAAATTTGTCCAGCATGATTTTCTATATTATTGTCTACTCCAGCACTATATTCTGATTTAAACTGCATTACAGAGAAAAAGGCAATTTTTTTTTCAAATTTAATTTTCTCTCGTCAGAAAATTGTATTCTGTCTGTTAAAGAAAATTAAATAAACAAAATAAAATTGAAGAAACTGTATGCGGTGTAAAAACTTTTGACGCAATAGGGACAATTTCTCATTTTACGTTTATTACTACATACTGTGATACATACAATTTTTTTATTTATGAACCACATATTTTATTTAAATCAAAATAATTTATAACTTTGAAGAAAAAAAGTAATAGTCAACATTGTGTAAACTGAAAGCGAGAAAAAACGAAAATTATTTTTTTATAGTGATAAATCGAAATTAAAATAAAATCTTATAAATCAATAAACATTTTCCAATTCTTAAAATGTTTATAATCTTTTTAAATACAATTATTAATTACAAAAAATGATTATGAGAATGTACGAGTTTAAAAGCGTTTAATATACGTCACATTATATTATTCCGGCCGTAATATTCATTTATCGTGATTTACGTTGCATTCAGAAAACTAATACAATACTATTGTTGATCGTAATAACAATATGAATTATTTGGCAGATTTTATTCTCAACTTGTTATGTTTAATTATGTATGATGTATTACTTAATAATTAAAATAAGTGCATTTAATATTAATCCACATCGAGTTAATTAAATTTGTTATTACTGTATAATAAATAATATTAATATTTACCTACTTAGAATACTAGTAAAATCACTAGTACTTTTGAACTTCGTTATATTATATTATAGTTTATATATAATGATAATATTATATTATATTTGTACTAAAACTAAATGTAACTATACATAATATCCAATATGGCATACTAAATATAGCATTACAGTTATTGGTCGTATTCAGTATTTAAGACTTACAATGAATTACGCATTATCGAAACTGTGTGCAGAAGCTCGCAAATTGTGCATTTTCTTACTTGTTTATGTTTATTGTTTAGTGTAATAGTGTTACATTATTAATAATGTCTACATGGATAATTATTACACACACATTTTATGTGTTTTGTGTGCTGGAGACTTTGGTAATTATTGTAGTTTATGCTTGTAAATTAACAAAAGTACTATGTAGCTTTGTAGTCCACGCTTATTATTATCAAACTTTGTATGATTTCAACGTAAGATGTAAAATATCTAGGTCACCGCGTCCCACGACGAACTTGATAATATTTTACCGTTGGAATTGAACACCGTGTTCTATATTATATGTGACACATTGCCCATAATGTAATAATAAGCCGATAAAAAGATAATAATTATATTTCTTTCGAAATAATTGTGAGCTGTGTTTGATTAAAACGGGAAATGTGTAAAATATAAAATATCAAAACAAATAGAAATATTTAAATTTCAAATGCGTATTTCTATCGATCATTAATCTGTAGATTTACACATAATTATTCAGTAGTATATGTTCATTTTAATATATTATAATTTGATCGATTATAAAAACATGTGGTTATTATCTTCTGATATTTTAACACGATTGTATTTATTATTTTTTATAGAAAAACAAATTATTGAATGATACTGTTTTAAGTGGAAGGAGGCATTTGAACAAATTTTAAAAAGCGAAAATTTTATGGTTTGCTATATTATTCGCGAATTGATAAAATTACAATATGTCTTAATTATTATATGCATTGTTTGTCATACACATTGTCTATTATTAACGTTGAATCGTATCGAAAAAACCAACTGTATATCACAAACTATATATCACAATAACGATCTGATCGAAAGCGTATTGAGCGTATAATGTGATCCATAAAAAACGTCATATTAAATCTAAAAGCATAAACGATCAAGTAAACGCAAATTCGATCGGAATTTTTCAATACAGCGCCTGTACGCATGGATTTCGTGTCTAATAATATTATATAGTGTCACTTCAGTTATAAATTTATAGCATATTATGATAAGTGTCTCTAACGTCTCCTCTACATTACGCACACTTACCGCTGCACGGGCCTGAGTCGACCGAAAATACCAATTGGCATATTATTGTTGCGTGTGCAGTGCTAAGTAGATGATGGCCCCCCGCGGGGTTTGTCCTTCAAGAGTTAAATACGAATATATATATTATAAATTATGTGTGTGAATATTTTATATGGGTGTGTCTGGTCTCATCGCGACCCTATGTCTGATAGCAAAGGTAGGTACATGCAGTATTAAGTACAGTGTCTATCTATCTATACATGTATATAGGTACCTATTGTAATTATAAACTTTGTAGCCAACGCAAATGCATTCTGCTTGATTTATGTGCAAAAGTTTTATGACAAGTCTTGGGATTTGAACCTACTGCCCTCTTATCTGTCTTGATATTTTTCACGTCTGTTTGTCGTCCGATATCTAATTAACCTACCTATTATCTATGATGTAGGTATAATGAAGAGCCTACGAAGCTATGAGTTTTTGACAAAGGTGTTTACTATTTAAATATAATACGTTATATCATAAAACCTTAGTACAAAAATAGACATTTTTTTTCCAATCATATAATAATATCATATTTGTTTTCGTCTTTGGT
The DNA here is from genome assembly GCF_020882245.1 of Rhopalosiphum padi. Classification (NCBI taxonomy): domain Eukaryota; kingdom Metazoa; phylum Arthropoda; class Insecta; order Hemiptera; family Aphididae; genus Rhopalosiphum; species Rhopalosiphum padi. The sequence goes on from NC_083597.1 coordinate 88,726,644, forward strand.
TCGTCCGATAATTATTACCATTTTACATATTCGTTGGTGATATTCTAACATGATATACTCATGTTATTATGACGTGGTAAATTATTTTAACTGCAGAAACTCATTATTTCGACAAAATTTAGTTTTACATTTTTATTTGGAAGTATGCATTATTTGAAAAACTAAGTTTCATACACATTTATAACATGGATTCTACAATTCTACAATCAGTTATTGAATGTTTATGTTTAACTTTGAAACCGCTAAAAACTTATGATATTTAAATTCTGACCTATATTTAATTAATTATTCGTTCAAAATGTATGTCGATGTACGATAAAACTATTAAATATTGATAATTTTAATGAAACGAATACCTTTGAGGCCATTATGTAAGCTTGGAAAATTTGGCTTTTATGATATATTATTTATATTTTTTATTTTAAAACCATGTAGTAAAAAAAAAATACTTAGAAATAATGTATATTTTGCGAAGTATTTAATGAAATAAAAATTGTCTACAAGGCGCTATCAAAAGTATTTTGTTTTTGGTAAAACAGTTACGTTACTCAGTTGTCGTAAGAAATTAATTTGATTACAATAGCTATTATAATATTTTTGTATGGAATAATAAGCGAAAATTGCATTTATAAATTTGAATACAAAAAGAGACTTTGCTTTGAAATGTCAAACTATTCTTAAAGTTCCCATTTTATTTTTTGCCCGTCTTAACTTTAGTAATATTCTAATGTATATTTTGTCTTTATCTTGTTTTTATAGGATTCTGTGTAAAATAAACAATCCACGAGTTGTACAGTTTAAAATTAATGGCTAGAAGTCCGTGAGAACATTGTAACAGTCAAAAGAATAATATTAAACATTCTATTTTAAACACTGTTAATGATTGAAATCTTTGAAATCATTCAACAGCACTTACTGAAATAGTAGTTTATTCAAATGAAATTTTACATTTTATATGTTTTACATTATTTGTATTAAAATAAATTAGGAATTATAGGAATCCCATCAATTTTTCAAATGTAATTAATAATTTCCCAACGCATATATGTATTTAATAATCTGCAATTTATTTGCATCATGTATGCAAATAGTATAAACGAATCTACTAAGTGATGTGTTAATATGCTGTAAGACGTCAAAAGCCGATCGAAACTATTATACGGAGATATTTTTGTAAATAGACATATTTTAACAAATATTCAAAATGGATTAATATAGATATTTCTAGTATACTCGATATAACATAAAAAAAAAAAAAAAAACATATTACTTATAGAACTTATTTATCATAGTAAGCAAACATACACATTAAAAATCGTCGTGCTGTATTGAAAACATATCTTTTACACTTAAAAAAATATTGAACATAATACCATACACATTAAAACGCGCTCGACTTCATTGATAGTAAATTTGTTTAATGTATTATATATTTTTTAAACGCTTGAAAAAACATCTTCGTCGGATTTAAATCTATGGACTGCGTATTTTTCAATGAAATTTTTGGTTTGTTGCGTACCCGGTTTCAAGGCTCTCATTTGAATATTTTAAATCGTATTTAATTTTCTTTTAAATTTAATACGAAACATAAACGTATTTACATTATATATAGATAATATAACTAGCTAATCCTGCAGGGCATTGAACGTTATAAATTCATTTCCTATGGATTTACACCTTTTTTAACTCTGTTAAATGTCAATATTGGATACAAAAATATAGTTACTTGGGTTATTTCAATAAAATAATATAATTTAAAGGATTAAAATTGTATCAAATGATGATAAATATTTTATTTTCTGTAGCCAACAATTTATATACAAATAAAATATATATATATATATATATATGTATAGTTTTTTGTAAATAGTATATTTTTTATTCAGTATATTTAACATGTGTCTGTTAAAATAAATAATTAACAAAATTAGCTTGTTATGTCATTAAAAATCTTGCTGAATCTATTGGTGAGAGTTATACGAAAATCGATGAAAACTGTAGATGTACTGTAATCATAATCCGTTTTAGATTTGATTTTATATAGTAGATATATGTATAGCTGATGCTGCACTGCGTTTCACGAGATAGATCAAATTTCAATGGATTTACACTTTTTTAAACTCCGTTAAACATACTAAGCTATAAATATTATTAACACTTTGATTTGGGTTGTTTCAAATTTTCGATCATATATAAGATACAGGTGTCTATCTGATTATAATAATAGCTATTATTTGTTTCTGTAACCGATACCAAAAAATCTCTGTGTAAATCTTTCGTTAAAACGCATAAAATAAAAATTTGGCTTTGAGGTGCACATCTCCCGATAATGATTACATTTTATGTATCGATTTTCAGATCCATGAGTGTGCCAGACTTTGCTGTGAATCGCGTACATACACACACACACACACACACAATCATTGCCTTTTATTTATTTATTTTTATGTCAAGAGAGGTGCAGCTGAATACTATTTATCTCTGCGATTATGGTTAGGACATGACGTGTGTGTTGCTAAAATTCCCAGGTGGTCACACCATTCGGGAAATATCAACGAAGCCGTTCGTTTAACACCAGCGCCGTCGTGCAATCGGTGCGTCCACTGCGCCACGCCATGTCCCATTGCTTTTTACTATTATTGTTAATATATCTATAAATACCTACATCTTAGTTAACTCATTTTTTTTTACATTTTTTTAACGCTTAATTAATGGCATCTATTAAGCAATAAATTATAATCGAAGAGTGATGGCAATACTGCTAGCCGCAGATTTACTAATAAACATTGTAGACGTACTGATAATAGGAATAGGCGACTGACAATAAATTGATGATTTGCAAGATTTTAGTTAAAACGATTTTTTAGTTATATATTTGAACATAATGCGAATATCGAAGTGACTAAAATGTTGTGAATTTCCAATAATATACATGTAAATTAATTTGAAAACATACCTTTGACTTTTTTTACAGTTAACAATTCTACACTCCCGGCTCGTGTGACCGATTGCCGTTTGCAATACCGATTCATTACAGTCGCTAAAAGTGACGCGCGAGTGTAAAATTTACGAAAACAGCAATTCAATTAACACGGTATTATTACAGCTGAACAAACTGTAAATTGGATCTGCTGCACTCGACCGCCACTCCGGCGGGCACCACTATATTCGGCGGAGCGACCAGGAATATTGTGGTTTCAACGTATTCAATGGAACCGATGCACAAATTATGAGTAATGCAACCGTGTGGATTGTATAACAGTCGCGGAAAATACTATCCGAGATAATTTAATATCTACAGTATACACGCACAGTGTTATGGGTCATCGCGACCTACGTTTAGTGCACGCCCGTGTGGAGTATACAACTCGGCACAGTGCGATTTTCAACGCTGTTACACTGTGTGTCATATGGATGAACGTGCGTGTTGGAAATCGTCGGACGAATAATTATTTTATTCGTAATTATATTTTATTGTCGGACAGAATATTTTGATGATGCACCGTTTCGCGCCGTTAAGGCACGATACAAATTATTCAAATTAATTCTTGCATAGTCTGTATCTATACTTAATATTATAAATAGGAAACATTTAATTGTTTGTATTGAATAGGCTCCGAAACTGCTGAACCGGTTTGAATGAAATTTGGTACATAGATAGTTTAGGCACTGAGAAAGGACATAGGCTACTTTTTAATACCAAAAAAGGGCTGCAAGGGGTTGAAATAGGGGATGGTATATATTATAACAAAACTAATTTTAAAAAATTAAAAAAAAAAAAAGTAATTAGACATATTTTTAGTATCCTAGAACCGCTTAGAAGAAATTTAATAACAAATATTATTAAACAATTAAAAAATACATATGTCTATAGCTTTTACCACCTTAGAGGTGGAATATTGAAAAATCCTTTCTTAATGCATCCCCCTACATTGCTTAAGGAACCTCTGTACAAAATTTCAAATCTCTAGACCCAGTGGTTCGGTCTGAGCGTTAATGAGTGAATTACTAAATAGATAACAACAAAAAAAAAAAAAAAGTAAATAAATTACTTTAGAGTAACTTTTTGATAAAGTTTTACTGAAAAATGAAAATATGTTTTTCCTTTGTGGAGTCATAAAAATACATGCAACTATTGGATAGGGTCGACTGAAATTTTGTATTAAACTAATAAATATATATTAGTACATTCTAAATAATAACGCCGCTGCCGTCTGACGTATTTCACTTCCATTGCATCTTGCGACTATTAAACACGTATTTATTCGAATACACTTTGAAAACCGTTTGATCAACGTGAGCTTCACACACTATTCACTCGTCTAATACACGGGCAACGTCGATTTGATTGTTTTTATTGAATAGGCTCCGACTGTTATCGTTATCGTGGTGGCGTGTGTGTATATTTTGTGTTGTGTATATATATATATATATGTATTTATTACTATTCAAACAAACAATCAAATTTTTTCTTTTTACAATATTAGTGTAGATTAGTGTCGGCGCACACTCACACACAATACATTACACTCGGAATTCACCTGATGAGGTGACTTTCCAACGAACGTCGTTTTGCCCGGGCAACGCTTGGTGGGACAATTAGTATTATATATAGGTAATTTAACTGTCTGAACATTTCCATAAATTATAATAATCGTGAAAATATTGGTTCGATATTTTTATTCAATAACCTGCAGTTTTAGTAAAAAATCTGCTTCAAAGTTATTATCAAGTTATAATTAATAATATTTACTGTTCTATGTATATTGTATATTTAAATATATTTTTTTAATAAACACTTTGATGACCATTTTTTTTATTGTATTATTATTATTAGTCTCGATTAGGATTGGCACTCTCCTCCCGGAAATTGTATAGTATTTTCGGGGAAGGGAATATTATTGAGAATTTTCAGAAAGTTATAAGAACGGGATCGTTCCTGGGAACTAGGAATGTAAAAAAGTTAAAACGTACATTTTTATAAATAATTTTTCCTTTTATAATATGTACTTAATTATATTTTTCAGTGAAATTATATTTCAAAATAGTATATTTTGTTGTAATAAATAAACGATATTCATGCCGAAATAAATAACTTAGGTAAATGCAAATCATTCCAATATTATTGTAAACCTGAGTATTATTGGTCTCTTAGACATTAATTACTATAATGCGTCACAATATAACCACAGAAATTTTGTGGTACTATTGCCATTTTGTGGTACAACCGCTATTATCGTTGTGATAAGCAAACCTACGTAGATATTATAATTTACCAGATATTATTAAGCAAATGTTTCTCTTATTTTAGTCAATACTTTATGTAAACTTCTTAAATTTACTAATTTACATGCATGATAATTCCTCCATTCTTAGCTGACACAGTGTAATATATCTATTATTTTAATTATTGCATATTATATTTTAAAGATTAAACTAAAAAATAAATTTCAATTATTTTTTAATTTTACAATATTTAAACAAAAGTTTAAAAATTGAATTTTAAATAAAGATTGTCTAGAATGATCGATACATTTATATTTGATTGAAGTAGCATAATAACATATCACGATACTAAGAATCTTGTTGTATCTATAATTAACAACAGTTTTATGAACATCGGCGGAAAGCTAATGATTTTGGTCATCGGTTTTAGACTTTTGAATTTATATAGCCGCGGATACATGTAATAATATTATAACTTACTGATGCTGTACGGCGTTTTACGTGACAGATAAAATTCCAGTACATCAATATATCAATTTTGAATACCAGGATACCAAATAAGTACTTTATTATACTGAATACAAATAATATGTTGTAATGGTTTACTTTATAAATCACGAATTGTATATCTTTGATGCATTTCATTTATTAAAAAGTATATTCAGGTTGCATTTATCATTGATGTTTCAGTTAAAAGTGTGTAATCATTTACAGTCATAACTATAATATTGTTATTATTATTTGTACCTGCAGATGTTGTTTTAGTTGTGTTAAAACACTATCGTATACAATTACTACTATTACTCAGTAGCCGACAAACAGCCCAAGAATTTAAATTATTATTATTATTGTTATTATTGAGTTATACTTTAAACGTACAAAATAATGTATAACAATGACTCGTGGACACGAATAATTTTTTTTATATTTAATCCTTGTTTGTTTTTATGTATTATTTTTATGTACGCAAACAAAACGTTAAGTATTGGCATTAGTATTTTGTGTTCACATTACGTATAAATACTGTGTATTATACATCATACAGCATTTTAGTTTATATACGCTAAATATATACATATACTATATTGAGATTAATAGTAATGTATTTAAAAAATATATTGATACCACTCAATCGTTTTTATTTTTTTTATAATCGCGATACCAGCTATTGATTGTCAAAATTAATTGTTGCGATAATTTAAGTTACCATTGAAAACGATAATTATTTATTCATTTAAATGTTGTATTGTTATATTTCAACTCGTTTGATAGGAAAAATTCTGTAAAATCTACTTTGTATTTATTTTTCTCCGTGCAAGTATGCATCATACGTATTACGTATCTAATTTATATAATACATATATACTATGTCTCTGCATAGTGTTGTTACATGTGAATAATAATAATAATAATAATGACTATTATCATAACTATTATGGTATAATTATTGAGGTATAATTTTTTACGTTCGATTATTCGAATAGCGCATACGCCATTCAAGTGTTCAAAGTGTATTATAGATTGTTTGGAAATTTAATCAATACGTGTTATCAAAAGCACGGTTTTTAAACGCCTAATTTATTTAAAAAGATAGCATATATTATAACGCGATTTTGTATAATATAATTCAACTGAAAAATTGCTTATTATTTGATTGTATATATTAATGTGTTTAGTAAACGAGGTTACCGGAGCTATTCAGTGAAATATTATCAAAAACGATATGGGAATATAATAAATTTATCGAATATTAAATTCGATAAATTATCGTACAAGACATTCGCAGCCGAGAAACTATATATCCAACCACCGCCGAGCGTGATTGTCATCGTTATTAGTTTATCGGCTGCGTGTAACTTTATAAAACTTACACACCATATTGTTTTCAATTTCACGGGTTAATTTAAATTCAGGGGAGACACACACATTACACACATTATAATAACACATTACACAAATATATTTTGCGTGTAGGTGTGTGAGTGTGGTAAACACTATAAAGTATATTATAGTCTGCTCTACGTATAAAACATTTTCTAGTGTTCAACTTCGAGTAGTTTGGACCGCGTGGAACTCGTAAAAACCGAGACCCAGCCGGGTTAGAAATAATAAACAATAAAATACAATTTTCTTTATTTTACACGCACAGACAAACTGAGTAACGCGCCGCACTCTTCTGCGACTATACCATCATATACTGCTAGTGCTGTAGTTACTGTCTATTAATACTACTATATATATATATATATATATATATACCGTATAGGCGCGTTTCAGTGTCATAAACTCAAATACTTTTTTCGTTGTGTCACGACGAACGATAAATCGTCAAATTACCAGAGATTATATTTTCACGAGATGACGGTGCTAGTGTGACACGAGGTATTCATCATATTTTGATAAAATATTAACCGTTATCGCAAAATTGAATTCTCAAAAATCTCCGTAGGTACTTAACCTATCCTAACCTATTTAACGTTTGATGTAAAATCAATAAAACTTATGAATCCGTGCTGAGTGTTGTCGTTATATTGTTATTATTCGTTGTTCTGATGACTTTTAATGTCCCGAGTTTGAAACACGTGCCGAGTTCAAACTATGCGGTGTGATACTGTAATGATTATCGTCTATAAAACAATATTTTGTTATTCGTTGGCCGGCGAAGTATACTGGCAGTCTCGTTACACCGATAAGTTGAATTTTGCACAGTAGCACAGGCGCTGATATAAATAAATGAATTAAACGTGAACAAATTAACTTATTACAACCGTAACAAAACATCATGGACTATCCTTAGCAACTAGCGGTAATTTCAAAATTCGTAGACTTCAAATGGCCAAACGCTAGTTTAACTGATTTAGTTACAAACAGTAGTTGTTGAGGGTATTTAACATGAGATAAAAAAAAAACAATTTTGTATATGTATAGAACGGTGATTAATATTACGGTTCATAAAAATATGCTACATCGACTTTTATCCAGTAAAAACAGTTATATTAACTATTATTGATTTTTTATTAATTTTTATATTATCTAGTAAACTCGAGTGTTAAATAACCAAATAGTTGTTAACCCTAACAATGATGTTGAGAATATAGCTGTTTTCTATAAAATTTTGTGGAGTATGAAATAAATTTGCATCGCCACACGTCATTCTTGTAAAGTAGGTACCTACACAAAACGTCTACAAATGTGTGACCTCATATTTATTACATTTGAAACATATGCGTACAAGCAGTAATCTCAACAAATTTAAATCGACAGCGTAGTTTAACTTACAGATCTTAAAGGATAAAAAAATAGTTTCGTGTATTAAATCGCGAACAAAAAAATAAATAAATAAAATAAACGTGTAGTACGACTAACCAAAACTAATAATTATTTGAAATATGGATTTTCACCACCAGCGAATAACCGTTTCCAAAAAAATATCATATAATATTATGATACATTAAACGTATTCTGACGATTCGATGATTTTACAACCCAGCAACATATTATAGCTTTACTCGACAACTTTACATAGAAATAGTTCATTTTTTTTCGGTAATCTAAAATATATGTAAGTACGATCATTCGTATAACATTACAAATTTTCATTAGGTTTTCATTAAATTTAAGTATCTCAGACCTTTAAGACGATTAAAATATTCTACTAAATTCGTTTGGGGCACTTCTTCATTGAAGTTTTTACAGTATTTTGTGTGATTCTCACAGTCGCCCTTCTCATAATGTAATTTTCAGCTATTTCGGTTATTCCAGATTTAGAGCTTGGGATTGCCGCAAAACAAATTATTTCGATCGGAGCTTTATCAAACGTTTGATGAATTTGTTAATTAATTATTTTTCAACCAGTAGTTGTGAAAATTATCCTACCAAAAAAAAAAAAAAAAATGTTAATCACTAAAATATAACGCAAATCAATATTATCGTAAAATCAAAACATCTCACAATTTTTTTCAAAATCGTGCATATTTTATTATTAGCCATTATATGTACATTATAATCAATATAATTTTTATTGTTAACAAGTTTTATGAGGACCGTATGAGATACGAGCTTTGCAACTGTTCAATTTTACGTGTATTAAAAATTACAACAGTTAAATAGGTGTATACATTAAATTAAAGTTATGAAATTATTCTACACTACTCAATATACCGATTTTGTATATTTCCTCAATACGCTCATTAGTTTTTCATCGATACGCTTTTATATTCTACGTAAATTTTTTGTGCATTTTATTGGTATAATTATTATAGTTGAAGAATTATTTGAATATTTGTAAAATTAAATGTATATTTATTAAATTAAACTCACATAAGTATATATTCCGATTAAAATGATTATATATCTGAAAAAACAATAAAATTATTATTTTGTTTAATAATATTAGCACGAAAACCTAAGTATAGAGTGATTTTTAACTAGAAATGTTCGTCGGAACCTAATTAAGGTAATATTGTTCGTAATATCATAATGACACATAAATATATTCTATAATTATAGCTCGTGAATTTCGGGAATTATAACTGATAATCGTGGAGCCTACTCCATTACGTTTCAATGGCAGTGGAGGGGATAAGTCACATCGAAATACTAGGAATTTTATTACAACAACACATTATTAATATTATATTACATAATATCACGAGTTTATAAAAATTACGCGTTTAAATCACAACAACAAAATATAATATTATGATAATATTATTATAATATGTAGTACACATAACAATAATAATAAGAATAATAACGATAAAAATAATATTATTAAACGTGGTCATTTGAAACGACTGTTTGTCGTCGTCGTCACGGCGGTGTGCGTCGTGTGTCTGGGCAGTGTGGCGTTCGGGTCATCCAGATGGCGGGCACAAAACGTCGAGCGCCGCGGCAGATCGGCCGACTTACTCGGACGTTGTTGACGGTAGTTCGTCTCCGAACACGTGCGCGGACGGTTCTTCTCCCCGCCGGGCCACCTCGTCGTACACGCACACCGCCGCCGCCGTCGTGTTTGATTTTCACCGAAGCAAATGAGTTTTCCCGCGATCATGCCGAGCGGTTTTCCGGCGGTTGCCACCGTCGTTTTATCCGTCTTGGCTGTGCTTCAGCTGATGGCCGTCGTAGGTGAGTGCTGCACACATATTTTGGTTTTTTTTATTATTTTTTATGTATAAATATTTGAGATTTTTTGCTTCACGCGACGGTAGTTATTGGAAGTCGTCCAAAAATTATACGTCGTCGACGGATAGCGAAGAACGGTAGGGATAAACTATGCTTTTTTTTTTTTTTTTTTGTCCGGCTCGAATGCTGCAAAAAGTAAATCTGATTTTCTACGTCGTCAGAGTATTTTTTGTCTTTAAAAGTATGCGTATGAAAAAAACCTATTTGAATTCATTACGGTGAAAATATAAAAGTACACTTTAACACATGAAATACGGGAATTTAATTTCAAATGTATGTACTTTTCAACAACAAAAAACCATGGCTTTCGGTATTTATACAGATATCCTACCTACACATTTCTTTGTAAATCTTCGACGAATTACATGTAACTACTATACCGAAACAGTTTTTAATAAAACATAATGAATACATAAATAATAACAAATGCGTCTCTTCGTCTATTCTTAAATAGTTTTTTGTGTTAAAATGAAATGTCCATAATATAAATTAAGTACTAAAATACGTGATATCGTTATTTCAGTTAAAGTAATTTAATTGAAAACCGTAATTTTTAATGTCTCGAAGACCCGGAAACGATTATACACCGTCGGATTTCAAGTGTATATTTTTTATGTGGAATAAATTAAAATGAATGAAATTCACCTTTCTTAGCTGTACCTATTTAATACCTATCAAATTACAAGCCAATAAATTGATTGCTATTCTACGTAGTCCAAAGTATTAATTAAATTACAGTGTTTTTAATAATTTAAAATCAGTTTAATTATCACATATACATCACTATACCTATTGTGTCCGTTATTCGTCTTCGTGACTTTAAGTGATACGGAATTCATTAATATTGTCGATTTTATGGAAAAAGTATAAAAAAAAGATGACTTAGACCTGACAGTGTATATTTGTCGTAATTACTTAGTTTCGATATTTTGTTAGTTGTATTGAGTTATTTAAATATACTGCCATTTGGTTGTATGCATATTCAAATATAATTCAATAAAAAATTCGTCTCGTATTTGTTTAAGTTCTAATAAGCTCACCAATGTTTAAGCATTTTTAATTCAACTATTTTTCTTTTACATTTTATACACTTAGTATATATACTAATTAAATTATGTATAAAAACGAATAGGTAACATAGATTTTCTGTTGAACGTGTTTTCTCCATCTAATAAAATATTTTTCTTTAACTCAATGATTGATATTATAACAACTATAAATATAATACTGTTATTAATTATTTATATAATTTCAATCGTATAACATGGTATTTTAATATATGAATTGTTCAATACTGATTATAAACGTATATTATAATGTATACATCTATTAACATTTTCAAGAATTGTGGAAAACTAGTTTTCTTATTTCAAACGAAATATGTAAATTAAATTATGAATATTCATTATTCATAAATGTAATAAAGTTAAACTATTTTAATACTATATATAATATGAATATTATGTTTATTTCTCGACAGTGGTGATCATAATATAATATTTTATGATTTTCACCTCATATACTTGTTGTTAATAATATCTATTTTACTTTTATTCGATAAAATATAAAATTAACATGTTACAGACTGAAAAGAAAGTTTCTAAAGTTTTTTTTTTTAAGTAGGTACAACATATTTTATAGTGCTTCTTGTATAATTATACGAAGTATGAATATAATGATAATTATTATTAGTTGATAAAACAAAATATAACATTGTATTAATTAACCAATTTTTTTAAAAAATTATATTATTATAGTATTTTTTCATTTATTTAAATTCAAATTTCATGAAATATTTTTTTAAGTAATAATTTTTAATGGTTTTGTTTTTCAAAACATGTTATAATTGAAATAAGAAACTCAAAGTTTATATTTAATTTAAAAATCTATAAAAAAATAAAAATTCTACATAATATTATTAGAAGCCAAATCATTAAAATACTAAAAGTAATATTAGTCATTTGAAATAGGATTTGAAATAACTTGCCGGCGCTTTATTAAAGTAAATACCTACACAATCTGCAGGTGGTCTTGAACCCATCGGTAGTTAAAAATACGAATAAGGTTTTGTTTATAATAATACTTTATGTATTTCTATATGTTTATTGTGGTAGTCAGCCTCGTGACCGCGTGTTAAGTTGATGTTTGTCAGAGGTTTGGTAGTTTACATTAGGTTCACCACACCAATTTAAACTTAATTCAGTATTATTGCTGCTTTCCAAAGTCTATTTATAAACGTTTACTACAGTATGTACTATGTGTGTACTGTTTTAGTAAATGGTTGAATATACCAGCTACATTATATTACAATTTAGTACTTGTCATTTTTCTTTTCTTTTCTTTTTTTTTTGTTTTGAAATAAGATCGACAGTAATATAAACAGTTACTAAATAACGTTAATAAGTAATACAAATATAATTACGTCTTTATGTTGTTTTTAATCATTTTAATACAATGGTGACATTTTTTATACTGATACTATAAGTCCATCAATTTCTGAAGTACCGTTTTTATTTTCATTATTTGGACAATTTATACGCCATTTTTATTACAAAACAGCAAATACCTGACAAAGTAGGAGAAATAAAATTACTAAATATTTACTGTCATAAAGAATGTTTGAAGAATTGGTCTGTCGCGGTGTTATGAATGCCGAACGCTAAAATCATTCGGTTACTAAATTTAACGAAAACAACAAAATTAATTTATTAAAATAATGTTTGTTTAAATGAAAACAAAATTAAACATATTTCGATTATTTTAAGTTAAAAAGGAGAGTAAGAATTTGAATTTACTTCTCTAACACAAATACATTAAAATAATGACTTTATTGAATTTATTCATCTTATGAATTTCGTTAAATGTATTTTAAACAAACTATACTATACGACGAATAACGGAATTTCATCTAAAACTCTTGTTCAAAATCTGTTTTTCACAGTAAATCGTTTGTTTTAAAATTAATGTGTGTTGTTATCATATGTATTTTGGCATTTATCTGTAACACACGCTGTTGAAATAAATTAAACAGTTATCAGGTTTATAAATAATCAATTAATTAGACTAAAAATAGTCGTCGAAATGTAATATGGATGTGTGTGCGTGTATTTTGAATATTAATGGTCAAAGTGGTGATTTTGACGTAATCAGCGTAAATAATGAATAGAGCGTTTCGAAATGCTAATAAATCGATAATAATTACAATCGCCGTGTGGTGCCTATCACGGTGTGTTTTCAATTGAACGTTTAAAACAACAATATCGTTTTATTTACACCCAATAGTTGTGTGTACTATACGACCTCGACGTGCAACGCACATAGAAAAACGAAATAATCAGCTGTTCACTCTGCGGCAACATGTTTACGAACGCGCATATCAATAACACGTCGCGATGATTACCGAAATAACGTACTTACAACTTACAACTGATGGAGCACCCCTCCCGCCTTCCCTTACGCCATAATCCCACGATTACTCGATTTTACGATAATACTGTACGTATGTGCGTCGGAAAACTTTTGTAGCACACGATTGTCCGTATAAGACAGCAACGTATGAAAATTATTTAAATAATGGATATTTTATTTTCCACGCGATCACTGAGGTTAAAAATAACGCTGTGTGAAATTACTAACTCGGGCAGAGTGATTTTGGCCTCTGTCGGAGAACGACTAAAGACACGGTCAATCGTCGCCGCGCGGTGTTTATAATTTTAACGAATACCAGGGATCGTGGGTATGTAAATATTTTGAGTTAAAATCAAATTGAGTATTCGAAATGTCAAGTACGGCGCGAATAAATATACACAAATCCCCGAATTTGTAGAACAGTTGTATTTAGATTTGGCTGACGCACATAGGTACCGTGGAATAGCGGTCAATGTTAATAATTAAAATAATATATGTTATTGTTATGAAATTTTCAAAAATGATATGTAATAACTGGAAAATGTAAATAAATAATTTAATACTGTCCCAAACATAATATATCGTATGTACACAATATTTCGAATAATAAAGAATTATTTTTGAAGATTTTCGTCATTCCGAGTTATTATAGTTATTATGTTTTATATTTTTAATAAAAATACAAATAAGATGGAATTTTAGAAAATATTTTTTTATTATTATTATTAGAAATTCAAGTTCTTGAGAAATTCGAAAAAAAAATAATATTGTTTAAAAAGGTATATATTATATTATTTAATAATGACACAAACACATAAATAATATAATACAAAAAAAAAATCAATCAATAATATTTTTATGTAGAATTTTTTAATCTCACCTGTTATTTAATAAAAAAGTTCACGTTTAAAATATTATTCATGTAACAGAATTATCAGTACGCCACGAGTATTCAGACCGCATGTGTGCTTAACATACACTTGTTTCCTTTATAAGTGGTTCATCATTCAATACATATTACTATTATTGTTTTGAAAACTGCACTTTCTATGTTCATAAGTGAAACTAGAACCGAAATGCTTGTGTGCAATGGAAAACTTAGTGAGCATAAATCGTATTGAATTATAATTAAATAATATAAAGGTACAGTAAAAGTGTCGGGTAGTCAATACCCAGCACGCCTATGTCTGATAATTCAGATTACGTCATATTACACGGTCAGATGTTGCTAATAAAAACACTTTTAATTTTTCACTAATATTAAATTTGTGTACCAAATGAATCAAAATGCAGTTATTTTTAATCTATTGAAGAAGCCTTTGATAATACCAATTATTTCTCTTAACACATCCTTTCTCACAAATATAATTAAATAAATAAAATGATAACCAATTCATACTTATTAAAAAAAACACACCATAAAATATTCAATACCTCTTGAATCACAAGAATTCACCCACTCATGAGTGTTGTATTTACTAAATCCATTCATGGCAATCCTTTTTTACTCTAACCGAATAAATCAGAATTGTGTAGATGGCTTCTATTTAATTAAAACTTATTAGTCATTTCAAGCCACAAAATAAATCATACATCACCAATGAATGATTTCTCTACTCATGTGATATCACGCTCATTATAATATACAACAGATGTTCAAATACTCATTGTAAAAACCAATTTACAAATGGTATTTTATTCAATAGAATTATAAAATATAAAAATGAAATGTAACTAAAATCTTTATAAATATGATAACATATTATATATTATATTTGAAATTACAATTAACAGGCTATAATATGCTTTCTCACCAAAACGATAGAGCGCATTCACAAATACAATGCACTGATTTTAATGAAATTATAAAAATTAATTATTTTATTCCGCTACCTTATTGACTGTTTAAATTTAGGTAGTTAGAACAATCTGCCAGCTGCTGAGTATTGTATCTTCATAATATCTAAAAAAAAAATAAATATTTTAAAAATTGACAAGTTTTATTAACGTATACGTTCATACTTTATGATTACAAAAATGAACAAATTTATAATAACTCATTTCCGGATAAAAGCTTCAAGTAAAAAAAAAAAAATAAAAAATAAAAATTACGAAATGTTAAATACTCTTTTCCTGCCTGACTTGCTTTTTTTATCAGTTTGAAATCTTTATTATGTATGCAAATCTGATAGGATGTGATTACAAATACCGAGAAAATATTTTAATGGCATATACAATCTTTTTTAATATTAATATCCTGTGTCTTTCATCGGAGACGATAAAAAAAAAATAATATCCAAAAAAAAAATTTAATTTAAAGGAAATAGTTAAATGACAACAGATATCACTATTACGCGATAAAGCGTGTACGTACATATTGTTTTATTGTATTATTATATATTAACAATTATACTATTTTATTAATAATTATACATAGGGTATGAGGTATACTCAAATGCATTTTGCTAAAACGAATTTTTTTTTTGTGAAAGAATAACTATTTATTTTATTTATTTTTAATTGTGATATTGCTTCGTACTATATAAACATACAATGAATTGATAATAATTAGCTTAAATACTTCAACAGATTTCTCTTTTAATCTTTTTTTTTCAGTTAAATACACTGTATCTACTATAATATTTCAGTGTGTACCGTTGAGACAAAATATAAATTGAATTCTTATTTACATAAATATATCTGATTATACTGGTTACGACTAGTAACGGTAATTGACTAAATTATACACTTATGTCTGAATTGAAAAATTCACCACTAAAATATATCGTACCTACTAAGAAGACATATTTTTTTCTGATTTAAAATTAAATCGGTAATATTATTGAGTTGAAAACATTTTCGTGCACATTGAGTTAAATCATTAATGACGATTTGATGATTATTATTCTATCCAAAATCATGTCATTGCATAGTTGAAGTTGTATCCGTTACTCATAACAGTCATAACTATAAAATAAATCCATTTAATTAAAATGTGCACTACTGGAAAGTATATAAATTGTTTTGTCGATTAATTTGATCAATAAATATAATTAACAAAAATTAAAGGATTTACAATAAAGTTTCATTTCCACCGTACGCGGATATTATAATGATATCGTGATAGGACATAAGCTTTTAATTGTTATCTAATCGTACATGTTCTTACCAATTATTGTTTAAGTCAGTTATAATATTAGTTTTAGTTATATATAATTTTATTCTATGAGAAAATCGAAACTAAGCTTATGTGTGGGAGACATTTTCTAAAACGAACGTTTAAAGCTTCACCATGGATATGTCATAATAAAATATAAATAATCGAAAACTAAAGGGTCTTTTGTTGGGTGGGTGGTTTCAATGAGATTTCTGGAACTTTAATTTCCATTTAAAAAATAACGTATACTCATACACGTTAACGTTGAACAAAAAAGGCTTAAAGTAATAAATTATCGTCGTATGTATCTTTTTTCGCTCAAGGAGTTTTTTCTCGCTTCTTTGTCCAGCGTAGGTACTGTTCTATACCAAAACTCTCTGAGGGGTAACCTTTCTACCAATATATATATATATATTTTATTCATGGGGTCGGTGCAGCTTTTGTTATCGAGCAAAATACCTGATGGTTTCGATAATTTTTTTTCTTCTATCGGTAAAAATTATCCATCATAATATGACCTGATAAGTTTTTTTCCAAATGCTTGAGGACGTTTTTTTTTTCTTTTCATATAATTTATTTACCTGTGGAAGACGATTTTGAATTTCCCATTATTTTATCTAGAAATAAAATATCTGTGCGAAACCATGAGGAAAATCTAAAAAAAACACCGAAGAAACATCTACATCGCAATAATTTCGTTCGGTCGGAGGCGTTCAATCTTTTTTTTTTTTTTGTTGTTGTTGTTGTAATATTTTTTACTAGATTTATATGTTCCATGACATTGCGTTACGAGTTATTGTTTGGAATTCGAAATCGTTATAATAACCAAGTTCTACGATTACACTCGAAAATCTGTTATTTTCTGCTAGTAAAATGCGTTATATTTTATTTTTTTATTTTAACCTTGCACCCTAAATACAAATGACTAACCTCTACAAACGGCACTAATATATATATGTTGTTTCTTTAAATAGCCGCACTTATATATAGGATAATGGGTTACCGCTCGACTCTAATTTAGACTTTGAATAATTTACATACTATTTTACATTAGGTACCTATACACATAATATGTGTGTTTTGTCGAATTTTGTGATCAAAGACCAATATTTATTTCATAAAAAGAAATATTTTTTACTGTATCTGAAGACATATTTTCAAAATGCTATCCTGTTTATTTTATCAAAATAATAAATTAATAAAATATTGCCAGGAGTTGGTACATTTTAAAACTATTTATACTATTATATGCACTCATACGCGATCATTGCTGTATACGCTCGACTAACATTTTATTAAAATCGATAAAAAACAAATAAATTACGATAAAAATGATTAGAAAAGTTGTATTGCTTGGCACCTGCATAGTAGATATATTATGTATAGGTAATATTTTTAATTAATAATACGACTACGCTGGAAACTCTCGCGTACACAATATTAACGCATAACACACACACTCAGATACGTGTAATATACGTATATTGCGTCTGTATATGTAATAATATATGTGCATTATTGAATATTTGGGTCAAATTAATAGTATATGTTTTGTATAAGTTATAAATTTATATTGGTTCACGGGGGTATTTGGATTGAAAAAGTATGGCCGGTTGTCATACCACAAATAACAGAAAAAAAAATGAAATATATCACCCGGGTTTTTAACGAGCAAATAATTAAATTGGATTAATTAAACGTCTGCGCGGCAATATTGTTGAAATCACCGTATACCGCGGTATAGGTGCGATCGAATCAATAACGTCGTTTGAACGGTCGGTTTCCGTGTAAAAACTGAATCGGCACAGTAATACCTACTTGAAATGTTTTTGAATAATATTTATACTTCCGTATAATAGTAGTATAGTTGCGGGTAGGTACCCGCAGACGTCGCGTGAAATCGTCGCCGAAAATGGACAACCGTCCCCGTCGTGCCGCAATGTACTATATAATAATATTCGTATACGCACATCCGCACATCCGCACATCCGTTGTCGCGCGGCGTGAGTGTTGCTTAAAACGATCATTTTTTTTTTCCGCGCACAATAGCAAATCCCCTGAAAGTATTTCTCGTAGACGCATAAATTTCGTGGACGGTTATAGCGGAGGCAGCCGCGTGGGGTGTCAAAACGGGATAGGCAAAAATTGGTAGTCCGATCGACCGACTGGCGGCTACAGCGCTTATATTGCAACAATATACATAGTTAATATTTTTTTTTTCTCGTTTTGCGATTTGTTTTCGGGGACGGTGAACATTCCGAAAAGCACTAAACCGCAAACATTGATATAATATATTAATATATTACGTAAAATAGCACATTATTTATCTCCGCGTTACTCTGTTCTCTCCGCCGCCGTCCGGTGTTTCGAAAACGTACTATATACACGATCGCGCAAATAATACGTTTAAACGTTATTACGTCCCCATTTTTCCAGCTGCGATTAAACGGTTAAGAATCGATCTCATGACTAGTACGACGGGTACTTGATGAGTATTAATACCTGGTTAATACTTGCCATAGAGTACGTAGGTACTGCACATGCATTAAAAATATTACGAAATATGTACGTAACTCGTACACGGTTTTATCTGCGAGTTGTGTGTTTCCTATAGATATTTTCAATAAATCTAATATACCTAGCTATTTATTGGGAATAAAATAAATGTGAAACAACTGTATATCCACACACTTGCACGGCGTTTTAAGTAGGCAATCGAGCTACACCGTGATTGTGAATCTTTTATTTTAATCACATAATAATAATATTATGATTATCGTTTAATTATTTATATTAAATATATTTTTTAGAATAGGTAGTTCAAAAACGATATAATCGAATAAGTCTAAATTAGATCAAAATTTTTACTATAACGATCAGCCTTGTGCAAATGTACTGAAAATATATTGGTGTATTCGTCAATGAAGGTATTCATTCCGCAACGACATAAAACATAATACATATTTATTTATAATATCAATTTCTCGTATGCTTATCAATATTATTATACGATCATTAACGCACTTGTATTAATACATCGATTGACGGAATCTTCATTTTATTGATCCATTTGACGCACAGTATACGTAAAATATCATTTTTTTCGCTTGTAAATATCGGCCCAACTAATAGGATTTGTGCATCTGTACATTGTTTTTCAATTTTTATTTTTCAAGAGAAGTATATCGAAAAATAAAATAAAATAAGCATTTTATAATATTATGAGAATAAAAATGGCAATCATTTTTCAATACTTCACGGGTGTGAAGATAAGTATCCATTGACAAAAGTCAATATAAAATACACCTAACCTATGTGTTTATAAACAAATGATATATAAATAAACATATTAAGCGAATAATATGGGATGAATTGATGTAATCCTCTAATAATTATTCAAACCTATGAAAAGTGATTAACTAAGTAGTTTAAAATGTTAAAACCAATTTAAGAAATTGTTTTTTTTTTTTTAATTTTGTTTTTTTTTTATTGATCTCTTGAAACATCGGCTGCAAGGGCCATTAGTTTTTAAATTGTTGAGCTAAACTAGTTCACTATTTTTTCTAATTTTACATATTTTCCAAGAAATTTTAAATCAATAAAGAATTTGTGATTTTAATGATTTAGATTTTTCCAAATTTTTTACGAAACAATCAAGTTCAATTCGAGTTTATACATTCATTAGTTTATTAATAAATAATTCCTTTTTTTTGTTTAACCAAGTGTATACATACATTTATTTTATATAAAAAATAAAAACAGATAAATATGCCTGGATTTAATAATTAAGTTGACATGAAAATGTGATTTCCTAAACCACTAAAAATAGTTTGAAATAATAAATTGAATTATTTTAAAATTTAAAATAAAATTATACACTTATTTTTAACCAAGTAAAGTTGAGTTAATATTTTTCTTTATAATTTGAAATATTATGAAACTTAATATTATATTAGGTTAACTTAAAACTACTGTAAATAAAAAAAGTATTCTAAACTATTATATTTAATTTAAAATTCTGAACTTTGATTTAATTTATCCATTCAAGTTAATTCATATTCACTTATCGATCATTAACATAATATTACGTATTAATATATCGCTATCGTTGGAAACTAAGGGCCTAAACATAAACATTATATTATCATTATCAGACAGCCAATCAACATTTTGGATAAAAGAATAATATTGTAAGGTCACAAAAAAAAGTATAGCTATACAAACACGTCGATGAAGGTATGCATGTATAACCACTGATGCCAAACGGTGGGCGGGTAGGGTATGGTGCGAGTTGCACACGTTAAACTTTATCAATTCTACGTGTATTCTTCGTGTACAATATGTGTTATTTCTTCGGTGTGTACTGTCTTCGTCGTCGCCGACGCCGTAAAAATAAACAAAAGATGGCGAAAACCGATAAATTCTTACTCTAAATCGAATTATATAACTCGGCACTCGGTAGAACGCGTATCAAATTAAATTTTGGTGTAAAGTAAATTTTGGCGGGAAAATATTTTACAGTAAACCAATGTTCTTTTCACAAAACTAAACAAACATCCGACAACCGATTTTGGAAAAAATAATATGGCACGACGCGTTAAATTAACTGCACACCGATTAAATATACTGCTTTAGAGTTTAGGGGAGTTATTTATTTATTTTTTTTATTTTTTAAGATAATAAGCGTAGAAAAAGTAAGTCGAAGGCAGTTTAACTGGATTACATTGGACAAGCGCTAAACATAATAAATTCGTATTTTAATAAAATATTTATTCAAGAATTAAAAACCCTCTTCGTGAATAATTATAATCAACAAATTATTATTCTTACGTAAAGTACCTTTAAAGTGTCTCTATAAAAGATGGAGACGTATATGGTGTACAACTGTATGTAATGCGTCATGCTTGCATGTCAATAAATAACATTTAAATTCCTAATAAAACATAGTCGCTTCAAATAAGACCGTTGATAGTGGCTTTACCCGTGAAATGAACTGTTTTTGTACTTGTGTGTTTTTTGACGGGAGTATAATACATTATCTATAATAATACTAATTCAACAAATTATTTGTGTACTCTAAAATAATAACGATTAAAATAGAGCTTACAAATAGAATACGCCCAATATAATATTTATACAAAAACGGTTTAGAACTGTAGAATACTCCTATCGTATATTTTTATTTTTATTCATTTTTTGGCAACATTGTTAACTTGGCCTTATTCTGGTGTTTGTAAAAGGTCATTGTACACAACTCTCTAAATACAGCCAAAAAATAAAATTCAAATAAAGGAATAACTATTATTTTATATTTCAATCTATACGTGTATAATAGCCAACACGTAAATATTTTATATTAAAAAGATATAACAAACATCAAACAACTGTACTATTATGTTAACTATTTAAAGTAATAAATTCAAATAGTAGATATTAAATAGTACATCTTCCTATCTCTTCGTAGTCGTCTCCCCATTCTCTAAATTACGGATTTAATATATTTTTCAATATGGGTTATTATACATTTGTGTTGTAATTTTGAATTTATTTTACACGTAATAAAGTAAAAACAGAATCATGAGCTTAGGTATTTCACGATATTGTTCATATTGCTTTATCCACTGGCATGATTAAAATAATTCTAAAATTAGAATACAACAGAGACTAAAATATGTACCTCTATTGTTCGTACAATCGTATTTTTCGAAATAATAAGTTTCTAGTAATAAACGTATTGGAAAATGATAGTTTTTATTTTTTTTATAAATTGTTTAACAGTTTATGTCGCTAAAAATATTTTATTTTATTTACTTCCAATGGCTAAACTACTGTCAAAGGTATTTTTAATTTAAAATAATATATAATATATTAATATATTATGAATGTAAGTTGTTGTGTGTATACTACATGATACATCATTTCTTCTGACAAAATGTTTAAATTATGCTTGCAGTTTTGAACTGATGTATTAATATTTTAAAGTATTAATCTGAATATATAACAACAAAATTTCATGTAACCCACTCATGGCTGTTTTAATTATATTTGAAGTCCTGCTGCAAGTTGAATTTGTTTGACCAGATGATATCGTGAATAATCAAGTATTATTTAGTAATTATTTCGAAAATTGTCTTCAAGTACATATTTGTATTTTATGTTAAAAGTTAAAAATTAAGTTGAGATATCGTTTATTATAATGTATACTTTGTTTATTTCAAGTAACATTACAAATACGATTAATTATAATTATAGAAGTGCATTTTGTGGTCTAAGATGAATAAATAGTTACTAAAAGGAAAGTTGTGTAAATAACCTAATTAAATTAGAAAATTATTTTTAAAAGAACTCAACAAATATTGCGTAAATCTAAAGTTATGAAATGCACAGAAGTAAATATGACCCTGTAAAAAAAATCTTTCGAACGTATGATCTCATAAATGGAAATAATATATTAAAATTAATTTATATTGAATGTTGTATTTTGTTAAACATTTTCTAAATAGTGTTACAATAATGTATATTATCTTAGAGATAATTCGCTTTCTCAATTTTTCATCATTCGTGCATTAAACATTTAGGCGCATAACACAATTAATAGAACCTTAATATGAAAAACAATCAATAAATTCGATTAATTAAAAAATACAGATTTTAAAATGATGATGGTTTTGTTCGGTTGGAGTAGTAAAATATGGCGACTACGATAAGCATCCAAATTAGAGCTAATGGGTTTATCTCATAAGTTTTTTGAAAACATAATTAAATAACTTCACTATGAGATGAAGTCAAATTCATACAGTTCTAATGAAACTTATTATTATGCTGATGATAATGAATGTGTAATATTTTCAATTAACATTCTCTATAACTATAGAGAGCACTTCAAAGATACTGGATATTTATTTCCTTTTAAGCCTCATATTTGCATAAATGTATGTCAAAAAATCCATAAATAAAAATTAAAAATAAAAAGCACTTCGATTTTATTATTACTATTTTTTTTTTTATTAAGTTATTGTGTTATGAATAAAATATGTTTTTTGTTAATATTGAAATATTTACTTATTTACTTTGATATATATTTCATAATCCAAAAATTCTTAGACTTGTAGCTTGAGAAATTTAACCGAGTTACCGGAAAGTTCCAGATAAGCTTAAACATAAGAATGTCTGTATTTCATTTTGGAATAAATCAAATTAATTTTAACTTTTTATTAAAAATAAAAAATATTCTACAACATTAACAACCGTACAGTTAGTTTGCATATCGGAAAAATTCTTTGAAATTTCTCATGACAATATCAATAACATACAGTGAATTGTAATTAAATGAAGTCAATAACTATTTTATAGGAAAGACAACCGAATGAATGCCGTAAAAGAAAAATATACGAATTATTTCGAAAATACTTTTGCGCGTACACTCACCGTGATATTCACAACACCGTCGACGACGATAATAAATCGGATACTGTTCGGTCCTTTGAATCATCGTTTCCGTTGTATTTAATTCACGAGCGTAAAAAAAAAAAAATAAAAAATAGAAAAAAAAAATAGTTACCTCACAATAGGAAGTCATTATACGAACTTGAAGAAAAAAATAATAAAATATATCTTTCGTTTCCGAACGTTTTAGGAATTTCAATTTCCTCCATACATAGGAATTCAGTGTTTCTCCTTTTATTTTTCCATCGTATTATTTCACCAGTATTATTATTATTATTTATGAAACGAGTTGGAAAGGACGCGCGTGGTGATGGTCGTTACCGAGGATAGGTAAAAAAAAAAACCTTATACTCGTGATTTACCTCGAAAGTAGTATAGCCCGAGTCTTGGCGATAGTTTTTTTTTTCAGGTGGGAACACTGGGAATAGAATACGCGTCTTGAACGGCAGTCCCGCGTTTAACGTTAGCGGCGGTCGTCTGTAGATGGTTGGGGGAGTTGGACGGTGGCGAGGATCAGAGACATTGACGTGCAACAGCGAATGACTTAATTAGTTTGTTAGGTGGCAGAGAAGCAAAAGTAATTCGGAAATGGAATGGAATTGGAGTTACCAGCGGGATTTGGTAAAATGCGCGACCGCGCAAAAATTCGTTTACTTTTTTTTGTTTAATATGTCCACGGTGCGTTTCACTGCGCAAACTCTCTTCTGTATCATATTTTAAACACACTCACACACACACACACACACACACATACACTCAAATAAAATGCACAAAAATTATGTAAATTATGTATGGTAAAACGATAGATGATGCACCGATGCACTTACAGTATAATAATATATAGATGCACGTGTATGACTAGTGGTTAAATCCAAACGAATCCAAACGAATAATAATTGCTTCTTGACTGTCGGGACCAAATTTATAATTGACTGACTGACTGACTGACGGACGAGATTTTCTGTTAACTTTGTATAATCGGATTTCTGTCCACGTTGAATTTTTGTGTACAATTATAATAATACTATGAAGATTGGGACCTTAAATCTGATATAAAAAAAAGAAATGTATTATGTCTTTTATTAAAAAAAAAAAGTATAATAATAATAAATTGTTAAATTTAATATAATATTGAATTAATATTAAACCTAACTAATGTTTGTTAATAACCTTGTTTTTGATGATTAAACAATTATAATTAACATAATTATATTATACTCACTGTATTACCTATTACCCAACTTTGTCGGGAAAATAATTATATTTTATTTATATGGTATTATATTTTGAACGTGGTATATATGTGTAGAGGACGATCCAGCATTAGTTATATTCCGTTTAAGTGTAATAAATTCGTGGAAAAATCGATTTAGGTGTATACCTTCGCCCAACAATATGAATGGCATGATGTAAACAATATATACTTTTATCACAGACCAGTAAGTGCTTCTATAGAAAGTTCATAAAAATATTACTGATGGTGCCATATAGGTGTATTTATAATTTATATTTCATCGTTATTTTTATTTTGTTGCAATCGCCTAGAAAATAGCAAAGACTGTAGATACTCTGTCTGGAGGAAAATCGGTCATCTTAATACTGTTGATTATTCTGTAAACTCAATACTAGACGGTAGGTATGTAAAGAAAACAATTAATTTATGTTTCGTATTTTAAAATTTGTCTGATAAACAGTAAAAAAAAAACCATAAACACCTGTTATGCAATTCATTGTCTCTTAGAGATACGATTGTACGCATATGCCGTAACGGAAAACGTATTATAATCTTCTAAGATGTACGTATGTGTTCGCGTGTGTGCGTGAAAACAAGGCAATAATATAAATGACAAATGCCCGAAGGCTGTAATACGTTTTTTTCGTAACTTCTACATAAAACACTTTGAATCATCGCTACCATATAACGACGACGTGCGTCGAAACACTCGAATGTAAATATTAGTAATAAATAATATTACAAAATAAAAAAAAAAAACTGATATATGATGTATGGTACCCATAGTACCCATTGTATACGTATGTAACGTATTAATACACTTTTTTTTTAATTTCGAGTAACTATTAAATATTTTATATTTATTTAGCAACAGATAATCACTGTTTATTCGTCTTGGCGTAAATCAACGATAGTTCATGATTAAAATATAACCGATCGTTTTGGAACAGATTTTACTATATTCCAATAAGAAAAAAAAATAAACAAAAATTTACTACATCGGTATTAATGTGGGCAAAGCGTCTACTGTAAACGCCAATCTATACGGCGTTTTATATTTTAATGGAATAATTAGGTATGTAGAGTTTACATAATACGTTTTTGTTAGCTAAATAATTAGTTTTTATTTAATATTTATTTTCAATTCTGTTCATTTGTATTGTTCTGTAAGATGAGAAACCCACGCACTATACTATACAATTTTCGTTATAAATTTTGAAATGTACAAAAAAAAATTCATGAAGATTATTTTATTCTACTGAAACATATTTAGTAACTCAATATATTTGGATTTTTCTAAGACGAACGAGTTTCAATTTAAATAGTAAAATAACAATAAAATATTTTGTTATTATTATTCCAATATGTGATTTTGTCCGATTCGAATGTATATAATATGGTTAAATTAAAATTCCTGCTAACCATTTAAGAGTATTTTATTCATTTTTACAAGTTAAAATTATCTAGTGTCAGTAGTGCGAGTATAATATTATACTAAGATTTTTTTTTGAACAATTATATTTTTAGAATTTATAAGAAGCAACGACAGTTTTTGCTTTTTAAACAGCGTGTTTTTTTTTTATGAATTATATTATTTTTAAGAACATAACAAATTAAAGTAATTTTTCATCGAAAGCATGTTATTCTTAACCTAATAGTTAAAAATTTCCTGAAGAGATACTTGCTAGAAAATCAAAAAAATATTATGTATTATACATTATTATAATAAGTAAATACGTAATATTAATAACTTAAAATAAAATAAACACAATTTTTAATCAACCTACTATTATATACTTAAATTAAAATTAATTAATTTAATAACAGTATCAAAAAACATAATATTATAGAATAAACTTATTAATATATGCTGACAGACCGTCACTGCTAAGTAGTAAGTACTCATTCAGCACCTACTTTATAACAGAGTAGTATCCGTTATTATACGTCAACCTTTTTTTTATTGTTTACATACATTTTCGTAAAAGTATACCATATATAATTATATTAATACTGTACAAAATATGTAAGTATTAAACAAATCATAAATACAATATTCTAATACAATTCGTTACACGTACGCTGCTTACGTTTTTTATTTTTTATAATATTATCTTCACGGGTTAATATAACATAATGATTAAGGAGGAAGTAATGCTCATACATTATTTCTCTGTGTTAGTAATAAGCGGATATCATATAAAAAATGTATTTATAAAATATTTTTTTTTTAATCTTTAAACTTTAAATTAAGTAAATATTATAATATAAATATAACTATAAATGCCATTTAGTATTTAGTAGTATTAAGTTCAGTGTATGAAGCCAAAATTAATTTGATACAAATGGATATAGATGAGGTATTAATTATACAAACGTACAGTTGTAATAGCGTAGTAGCTAGTAAGAGAGAATAATTTGATTAATCTTTTTACCGGAAAGATATAATATCACTGATTTTCAGATAGGTGTAGCAAATTTGCCTTTCTTAAGAATCTACATTTAACTCAATAAGCGTATGTCCAGCGGTCATTCTGTGCTAATAGCTTATACACAGAAAAGTGGTACTATCTAGATCATAATCTATCCCAAAATATAACGTTCGTTTAAGACTTACAATTTGGAGTTCCAATACCAATTATCAAAATATCTTTGAATATTTGTATAAATAATTAATATTATGGTCGTGTCACTTCTATCGATTTATCATAATATGTGTGATAGATAATTTTAGATAAAATATTTGACTCTATTAATATCGGTTAAAACGGAAAATCATTTCTATATTATATTATTAAACATACATCGTTCTAATTTTCAGTTGAAATCTTTAAAAATGCATACGCTTCACGTGATTTCTGGAGTTGTCAAGTTATTTTTTTTCCCAACCCGACGATAGGGACACGATCTGAATTTCTGAATGACAAACAAAAATACATTTACATACTTTGAACTCATATCGTATGTACGTGATAGTAGACTAAATATACGGTAAATACATATTTATGTATACTGATGTATAATATATACAATATTTATTTAAATTGCATACGGTACTTTCGTAATTCAGGATTTATGCCCAAAGTTCGAACAGTGTTTTCTGAATACAATGGGAATCAAAGAGAATGCAAAAGGTTTTCACTTGTTTGGTTGCAATTGTCGAAGTTGCCATGCACAGCCAACGGAGGTGGAAGAAACCCTCCGGCCGTGTTTACCGAACAGGTGGCATATACATACAAGTTTTCTTAGAATACATATTATACGACAGAAAAAAGTTTTCCATATGACTTTACATTACAGTAGTTTTTACTTAACTGATTGTCCAGAAAATATTATTATTATTGTCATTTTATTTTTAGTGGGGGTGGGGAATTACGGGAGTTTCTTATTAGGTAGTATAGTATTTACATATTTATATGAAACGATTTACCGGCAAAGTGGATTAGAACTTGTGTTATTTTTAGATTATTTCATGAAAATATATGAGTGTACACTGTACAGTGTCACATAATATAATACATGATAATATTATACAATATTTATATTAGTGTGCGTGTGCTTTGCCAATATACTACGCATGTTTCTTAAAAAAAATTAAATTTGTATAGAGAATAACGATCAAATAATCATAAAAAACTCCGTATAACATGTTTTTGATTCGTTGTTGAAAAGTTTAAGTTGTATTCCAATTAAAATAAACCTTCATTTTTGAATAAAACGCGTATTTAAATAGGTACTTTTATTATTTAATTATATAATTTCTATACAGAAACACATTCTTCAATTTAAGTGTGATAGTGTACATATTTTTTTATTTTAAATAGAATCCAATTCCAGTTGAAATATTATTTTTTAAGGCATTATTTTATTGTATTCCAATACGCATAAAATTGCTCTAATATAAAATAAAACATAAACAATAGTATCATAATATTCTAAAACTAAAAAAACGTATCCTCAGAGGTCGCAATTCTTTTTTATTCGTGTTTTCATAATTATTCAACCATGTGGGGTTTCGTTGAATGGGGACTTTTCTTAAGATTACCTATTATTAATAATTCTAAAATATAATATTTTCGTTTGAAGTATTTTTTTTTTATTTTCGCTGGTTAACATACCGTGGACAATTTACCAATGCATATTACTCTTATGTTTTTATATTTTTAAACTTCAAAAAATATTAACTATAAATTATAACGTGCGTCAGATGAAATTTTACATTCCACCCATCAACAGTATAGCACTGTAAAAATTTGTTTCTCCACGTTATGCAGTTTTCATAAACTACGCTCCTTGCGTGATCCATGTACATTGTACACCTTTCACAAATTTTCTATTCGATAAACCACAATAAATGTTTAGCATTTAACGCAATTTACCAAATTAAATATAATGTACATTGTACACTAAAACAAATTGCAGTATATTTAGGCGAAAATATAGTTTGAGTAAACAATATGCTACATATGCCATACATATAATATTATCCAACCATATTTGACATTTTTGTATAGTTAGTAATCATTAGAATTTCGTATTGCAATAGTTTTATAATATAACTAAAATCGAATAACAACCAACAACCTATTCTTAACATAATCATACAAATTACAATTTCAATTTAATAAAACTCCACGTTATTATTGTTTTTATTGGGTTCCGTAGGTATGACACTACACGTCATAATACCTTTGTGCAGAAACTTTTTTATCTCAATTTATTATAACGATCGTGAATTTATAATTTGGTAAGTATTTTTTAAGATCTTCGATTTACCAATTACCGTTTCAAATATAACGAATTGGAGCATGGACAAATTGACACTGTACTTTCTAAAGGCCACCGCGTCAAGTTTATTGGCGATACCGTTTGAACTGAATAACTTTTTTCACGTCCAATATTTTATTTTTTATTTTCTCTCCGTTGCCAACCACAAAATATATTAATTTAATGTTATATAGTTAATTACGAAAAGAAAAAGAAAAAAAAACATCTGCACAAATATTGTTAAATTATTTTACATCAGACTTTTTCAAATTAAAAACGAAAGTACACGCCATTTTACCCTCTCAACTTATTGACGACTATACAAATTCATCATTATACCGTTTTGAATTTATATTTACTTAAACAATAGATGATTTTTTACCATACGTCCGACCTTATTGCCGTTTTTTTTATAAAATAGTATAAAAACTTGTTTATGGACGCATTTTATTAAATAATATGTGTACGGTACGTAGTGAGTAAATATAAATTCCAAACTTTTCGAAAACCAAATATTTTATCTTAAGTAAATTACACGTATTTTGGTTTTAGTTAAGTATACGCTTTTATTCTAGTGGGTATTTAAAATTGTAATTCGTTTGCAGACTATTCTCGCATATAATTACATTTTCGTTTTATTAAACTTTTGTTTTCTCAACAATACGAAAATAATAATTATTTTTCATGAACGTACAGCGTTTACTTTTTATTTCTGTAATTCGTACACATGTATTACGTATAATTATATAATAATTCGTCACAACCACTAATATAAGTACTATTATAATACTATAATATGTCATAATTATTGTATTCCTCGTAAAAAATGTATTTCTTTCGCTTTGTTCATTTTAAACTGTAATATTATAGTCACTTTATACTAACGGTGTACACTTATTATGAATAAATTCCACTTAGAAAAAACAAACTAAATATTTACTTCGGAATTTAAAACGTCGAGATTCTATTCTATTAGATTTTTTCACAGTAATATTTTATTTCTATCATTATGACGGAGGTCCGGTCATCAAGTAGCTTAGTAACTGTATAAATACATGAAATATATTATTTAATTTTATGTAGCGAGTGAATGCAATATAGTTTGTAATATTTTCACATTTTGACCATTTGAAAATTATTAAAATCTTACTATGATGATTTCAATAAATTCGTATATGCGTGGATTCGCGACTCACGTTGATTTCATAGACCTCTCGTTTGGTGGTAAAATATTGGCATACTTAGGCTGGAAAATATATTTATATATAACTTGCATATTACGCACAAATCCTTTCACCGTAATACGTATAAACTATCTAAGATTTTTCCGTCGTTATTTTTGCGCCTCATACCTTATATATAAGTTACCATAATATAACATAATGGTACACCGATGACGGTTAACGGGTAATGCAGTCAAATGTTGTAAAAAAATGTATTCATACGATATGACGAAGATACCTAAAAGTATTATCGAACAATATTTTTTGTTAAGAAGAATAAAAACTTTCAGACTATTATTACTACACAACCATTACATTTGCGTTCGGAACAGTACCTATTATATAATATATTCCATTCTCGTCGATATCTAGTTAAATTGATTTCAATTTTTTTTTCTATCGATCATTTTGTTTACAATTATGCATTTTTTTTACACGTTTAGTCTCACTCATAGGTGTTACAAAAATCGTGTCGTGTGACAGTAATAATACGCACTGAGAATCGAGTTTATGTAACTATTTATGTACAATATGTGTTTCAGTTCCAAATGTTGTTCTCGTAACAATTAAACAGTTCCCGTAAAAAAAAACATCTGAATTTGGCAAGTGAATTGATTAAAGGGTAGAAGTATAGAATTCAATATATTATATTAGTAACGAAAATAAATTAGCAGACACTGATAGTAATTATAATTATTTCGGAATACCAAACCCAAGATATTTTATCAAACTATTTTTTATATTTTCAGAATACTCATTGCTTAAATTATTACAATAACTTAATAATAGTATAATTCTAATAAGTTTATAAAATATTGCATTAACATTTAAAAAAAAAAAAACATGAATTATAAGTTTAATAATTTCCTTACTAAATTAATTTATCCTCTCGATTGTATTTTACACTAACCATTTAATTTAATAATGTAAAATGTGCAGGAGTGTTACATGCCTGGATTTGAAAACACCTTTTCATTGTTGTACTGGTTTTATACAAATCGAGTAACATTATATTAATAATTAATTGACTAAAAAACAATAAATTTAAAACAAAACAAAATTTCCTTGTATGAAGGTTCTACCCAGTTTTGTATAAAAAATGTAGAGTAAGTGCGTTTGAGTGCTTATTTGAATAAGCGTGTTGCTATACATTTAATATAATATTGTTGATGACGAGTAATGAATTACTCATAACTACGACAGTTACGTATTAATTCCTATGAGTTCAAATGGCTGTTTTATTTAGTCGAATCGTGTTATTTTTTATTCTAGACTGCTGAAATGAGAGTTTACAGTTTGCTCGTCGATCGGTACAAGCTCCTAGAATAATATACGACGTGTTAACAGCACGACATTTACGTATTATAAATGTATAATATATTGTATCGTGTTATCGTAATGATAGTAGATGATTTCCGAGAATCCCGAAAAAAGTCGTTTAAATGCAGAAATACTGTAGCAGTATTGCTATAGCAGTGTATACGGTCGATTACCGTTTGGAAGCGAACGAAGAGTGGATGGTGTCGTCCCGAGAGAACGGAGTGGTTCGCCCCGCTCCCCTCACCCGTTTCCTGCCCGCGGAGCACTCATTAATTTAACGCATATTAAAATGTTAATTTCGCTAACCCCTATCCTTTGACACTGCAGTGAGCGACGAGAGAATAAAATATACGAAAAAAAAAAAAAATAAAACAAAAACCCACTCTTGTTTATATTCTGTTTTATTGTTCCAGTAAAGCGTTTACCCTCCCTCTCGACCACACCGCACCCAAGCAAAAACACGAACACCTATCAACCCGCAACGCACGACGACCCGGCAATTTATAATACCTCCGCTCTGCGCCTCCACCCTATCGACCACAATCGACATAATATTGTATAACATCACACGGTGTGCTCGGCGTCTGACATCATTTTTAAATTTATAGTCATTTCTATGAAAACTATAACTTTTTTTTTTTATAAAAACATTTTTTATCTTAATAAATATTTGAATGTTGTACATGTTTAATTCGTATAATAAGATTTTATGATAACACAATCGGTAAACCGGTTAAAAATAATATCTACGCTCGTCGGCTTATAGTTTTATCAAAAGTTAATTTCGATATTTTATACGCGGCGCATAGGTGTTTAGGTTCTGAAAAGGTATACTCGAGACGACCGGAAACGATTTAACGTTATGGCGCTTATTGCGTATTAATAAATTATCATCATTACAATAAAACAGGTAATTCGATTTTTGACGGCAGGTACGCGCGTTCGTCGATTTCGACACTGACTTCTACCGTTGTAGAATACCTATCGAATATTTATAAACACTTTTGACTAAGACAAAAAACAACAACCGTACAGCATAACGTACTATATTAACATCCGTGCAGCGACGCCACCGCCACGCCGGCGAAAGGTCCGGACGAGAATCGAACAGGTCGGAAATATTGCACACAATATATTATTATAATATATGCGCGATGTCGAACGTTCAATTATTCACCTCCGGGGAAATTATTCGTTCGCGAGTTTTTGTGTTTGTTCTTTGTGTTTTCGCGTAAATAAAAACACGGCAAAAAAGCGAAAACATTCTTTTACTATACGTACAACGCATACATTCACCGACCGTTCGAGATATCTACCTACACCGTTGAGTGTTGACATATTACTCTAGGCCAGTGGTTTTCAACCTTTTTTTTTTTTTCAAAACGCGACACATGTTTTCATCTTTTTATACAAAACTGTCACTGCACACCAAGTCCCGACGACGTTTCGGGTCGGCTAATACTAACGACATTACATATTATTTCATTGTGATTCAGTCCTTATATTATGATGATATATACATTTTCACCGAATAACCTGACATTACCAATTAGTGCTACACTTGTCCGTCTCGTTATTGTCCCATTAACGTTTTATTTTTTTTCACACCACAATAATCGATCGAATTTAAACAACCGGCCGTGATTTGACGTGTTTGGTCATCTCCAGAAAAAAAAAAAAAAACAATACAGTTCCGATGCCCGTGTCACGCCACGAGGTGATTCGCTGTGCATAATTTGAAAAAAATGAAAACTATTGAGAGTAACCGTATAATTATAGGTTTTTTTTTGTTTAAACTATACAGTCTTGCTAATAACCTTTATGCGTTTTCGGCGTGTGCACTGCAGTACGCGTGACTCGTGATAAATTATTGTAAGAATAAAAAAAAATAAAATACGAAATCGCGCCTGTTTGTAATATCATCATATAGCAATAGCTGGTATATGATTTTCCTGGGTTATTCGCGCGGAGAAGGATTTACGAGCGTGGAATATTACACGGGGGGAAGTTTAATAAGAACGGCGGTTTGTGTTTTTCGGACGCGCGTCGTCGTCGCCGGGAAAATATAATTTATCTGGTGAGTATAACGCAGAAAATGTGAATGCGTTTGGTCGCTACACATCCACCGGCGTGCGAGTGGTTCAATAAGTCCGAGTCGATCTTGTTTTGCGTCGCCGCCACCGGTCACTGCAGGTACATTCGATCCGGAAAACACATGCTTCGTTTAATTTACAACCACACACGTGTAAGGATTTAATAACGGCACGGGGTCTCAAACGAGACTTATGTAGGTTTATGTGGCCATTTCACGGAGGGTTGTCCGTGTATTGTCGCTTATATACGTTAAAATACACGACGATTTGAAAATAAACGAAGAATAATAATATAATATGTACCTCCGCGCGAGCAGAGAATATTACGGTAAAATTGCTGCTAACGACTCGATGTGCTTTGAGACTTTGTGTTGTGTTTTTTGTTCGTTATTTTTTCGTATTATTATTTATTATTTTTATTAAAAAAAAAAAAAACATATCCTACGCTGACAGCAATCGGCCGCAGATTAACGACAAATAAAAATACAAAACATTTTAATATAGTAGGGAGATAATATGTGAGTGGAATATCATTACAATTTTTTCATTAAAAAAACACATAAATGTATTTATTCAACGTACAGCAGCAAGTGATCATAAATAAGTTTTTGTTTCGAGTTTAACGGAAGTATCATTCGATCGTTGTCGAATAAACACGTCGTGTTTATCACACGATTTTTGATCAGTCTTTACATAATAATATAGTATCATAACATGTAGTCTTTAGCACGTCACTAAATTATATTTTAGTATTTCATATTACGACGGCGGATGGCATTAATTCGTACAACCGACACGGCGACGTTAATTTGTCACATAATATAATACTATACTGATAACATTTTTATAGGCGACCGTTTTACGACCGAGACAATATTATCAATGTGTCAAAATACGTTTTATGACAATTCTAACGGAATTTACCAGATAATATGCAATAATATATTAAACTTTCGTGTTAAACACGGGACGGATAAAAGTGGAAATTACAACACCAATCACCCGTTTCGCAAACAACAATAATATTATAATTTTCATAGTGTGTACGTCGAATGAAAATACCGCGTAATATTTAAATTGAAAAACTACCGATGAATTTTAATAATAATCATCAATTAACGAATGGATTTTCACCGGGGTAGGCAGCCGTGCGTTTCGCATTAGGTCTTTTCAATTCGAATGAATATATTATATTATATTTATATCACCGTGCGCTGCACAACGAATTTAATATGTATTATTTTCTTTTATTATTATTATTTATTTTATTTTTTTTTTATTGTGGGTTTTCGTTACTTCCCATAAATAATACCGGTTATCCCGCTACTCTCGAGGCTCCTCGATACATAGACAATAATATATATTCAAATACTCAAAAAAAAAAAAAAATAATAATAAATCATAAAGTATTTATCAGAATCCTGTACGCATTTATACTGGTTTTGCGTATTGTGTATTGGACTCTTGATATCGAACGGGAAAACTGCTACAACGTCAATCTTTTTACAATGTGAATTATTTATACTTAAATTAATTTCTTCAAAAGGATTTTAATTGCTATATCGTTATATAAAACGGAAATAAAAGTATGCAGCGGGTATACACTGCAGCGAAATAACGACGAGATTACGTCCCTTGAGCGCCAATTATTCTTAAACGTTTTTACATTATCAAATATGATCGTTTCCGTTGGTTAGGTGGTTATTATTATACTTACTGTATTAATAATTTTAACCCAACATTTAGTATAATATTAAACGTATTTTTTTTTAAGGTAAAAATATATTCATTTCTTATAAACCAAAGTTATATAGGATAACGCCGTTTTGTTGTTATTACAATAAAGCATCAAAGTTTAAATAAAATGTTTGATTGGAATTAATGAACATTAAATTTGCTAAAAAAAAAGAAGAAAAAACTCGTAAAGTTGCATCGGACAGTGACGTCTCATTTTGCAGTGTATACGAAACGTTCTTTGTGTAAACGTCCATAATTATTGCTCGTTTAATTTTTCAAACAACGTTTAAACTACATTAACATATTTTTTATCATAATCATCAATCAAACATCAGAAAATAATTATATATTATACCGGAAGCTCGGATGCGCGGCAGAGGATATCGATGTGTATTGCTAACCACATCATCCTCCTGCTCTTCCTCCTACCACCTTCTTTTCCTGAAACTCAACACAGTTTTTCGATTTTCTCGCAACTGGGTAGGAGGAGATTATATTTTTCATAAATATCATTAGGCATGTTTTTATCATTTATGGTAAAATAACCTCCTCCCTCTAACTAAATTTATTGATTTGTCCAATTCGAGCACCGCAAACCGGCTACTCGCTGTCCGATAAAAAATGTTGAGTTGATATACTTCATATATCTATTTTAAATTAAACACAGTAAAATGTTATGATAAATTGTCGTTGTACAATGTAATTGTTTGTAGAAATCAAAAATTCTACAAGAAAATTATTTTTAGAAACGAAAAATAAATTATCAATTCTGTATAGGATATCTTTATTTTAACATAAATCTAATCACTTCTATAAATATGGTTGTTTTTTTTTTAAATGCATTAATTGTATAAACGTAAAAACCTATTATTATTATTAACACTATGTGTATTACCAATAATTAAAAGGTATTTCAGTTGTATTTGAAAATACTTTATTGTTGGATAAGAGGAATTACGTTTAAAAACAATATTTGCAAGTATACAACCATATACGTCCATCAAAACTTTAAAATAATGAAATATGTTTTTTAATACATAATAATACGTTTTACAAATCAATAAACTCTAAGTACATACTTAGAATATGTTAGTAAAACTATAGAGGTTCATCCGTGTAAACAGTATAATAATTTAGTCTATTTACGGCCTACCCCGCACTCACTGATCAAGGGAAACACTTTATCATTGATTTCAGATTCAGACCGCCCTTTGATACACAATAAAAATAAATTAATAATAATATTTAAAAATATAAATAATTAAAGTATACATTTGGTTGTGAAATAATAAAAAGAGTAAAGGCTTAAAGTAATCATGTTAATTTATATTAAATAAAATATTCAAATCGTATAATGGGAGATAGGTTTTATGGATATAATTTTACAATTTATAAAATATAATAATAATAAAACAACATTTTTGACTAATACATAATAAACATACCTAAGATAAAGTAATAAAATATAAGAATACCATCAAAATAATAATAAAATACAATATAATAATATATCATGGCTGTGAGCTCAGGGAATAATACAATTATCTTTTACAAAGTTATTCCGTTTTGATTTTAATAATAATAATATTTCTTTTCAATTTTGGTGTAGTAATAACTGTGTTTCTTTTGATGTGATAAATATAAATAAAAATGAAAAAAAAAATAATCCGGACATTACCAGCGCCACGTGAGGGATACTGGGCTCACCGGTTTTTTATTTTGATATATTGATATGTTTTGTCATATAAAATATATTTTATGTTTGCATTCAGTTAGAATTTTATTATTTTAGTATTCTTTTGGACTATTGGTATTAATATTTTTCATAAATAATACATTGCAATAATATAATTTTCCAAATTGACATAAATTGCCTCCAATCAAATATTTACTATGAGGCTTGTGAACATTTTGTTAGCAGACCTAACTGCATTGCGAAATCCCATAGACATGTTTTTAAAAATGTCTTCGACAAAAAGTGATTTTTTAATAACATTTTTGTATATTAATTGTAATAAGGATAACGAAATACCTCGAATTCCTTGTTGTATGAAAATTCCAAATGTTTGGAATACATTATCTATCTCCAGTTTGATTTTATCTATTTGTACTTCTATTGTATTCATATTCCCCGTGTATGAAATAAATGTTTTTGAATTTTGTTTTTCAAGAAGATTTTTATTTATTTTTTTATTTCTTTTACGAAAGTTCACTTTTTTACTACATAAATCATATATCAACGCCGATAATTGACCGATTTTATCAACTAATGTCAATAAATGTTGAGGGAAATTTTTATTATCAAGTAATAACTGACATAGTTGCTGAAACATTTCGCATTCGTCAGAATTAAATTTATTAGATTTAGGATTATTATCTAGGACTAAGTAATGTTTAAAAACCGATATTTTGTAATATATTACACCGATAACAAATTTGAAATAGACATCGTAAAACTTGTACACATAAGAAGGGTGTACAATTATTTTAGTTATGTTGTTGTAAATCTCTTCAATGTATTTTTTTTCTCCTTTCCAAAAAAAACTAACCGTATGCTTTTCTTTGTTAAACAATTCCTCGTTCACCACATAGTTTAGGAAAAAATTTTCAATGTTTAAAAGAGTTGCGTGATTTGAAATCATTGTTGGTGATATATTTTTGCTTTCAAGACTCTTCACAAACGCATTTAATCGATTGTTAATTATAACCGCATCACCGATAGTATCAAAATTTGTACTGTTGAACAACAAAAAATTGAAATTTGGTTGATAGCAATGATCAATACTATATGCATTTAAAATAGACATTGTCATGGTCACAATTGGCGTTTGACGGAATTTAAAATTTTCACAGTGCGTTGGATTCAAAATAACGTAAATATCGTATGAAGTTTTTAAAAGGTCCCTACATTGTTTGTGCGTACAACGTTTCATTACCTCAATGGACCGTTCTCTAATCGTAGTCAAAATAATATTTACTTGCCTGGTATAATATTCATTTATCAAATTATTTGTTGTTCCGGCCATCATTCTTGTAATTATGGTAACATCCAGACCAAGACTATACAAATCTCTAACATATTGACACATACTAATGGACAGATCATCATCCACGTCGGATCGAACGACTTCGGAAATCGGCGAATATTTAACAATGTGCTCGACTTTTAAAGGATTGGTTATGAATGGTACGTAATATTTAGCGTATTCTGTGCGTAAGAATTTCAACACTGAAATTAAACAGTAAAAATCATTGGTTTTTGAATTTATAAATGTTGTAAATTCTTGAAAATTTGAAACTTTTTGAGTTTCAAGATAATAATTTTCTAAAAAGATATCGGTTATGGAGTTATGAAGATCAGTAATATTTTCAATCATTGTTTTTATTTTATCAGTTTCGTTTTCTTGACTCGTAAATAAATCAATGAACCTGGTGGGTAAATCTATAAATTTTGGTATCGATCCAATGATGTCTCTCGGCTCAGCAGTTTTCATATATAAAGCCACCGTTGCTTTTTTATATATTAGTTTCACGATTACATTGTAAATTGACTCCAGATACCATAATATTAATTCGAGGTCATACTGTTGTAGTTGAAATTTTTGAAGGATCTGTTTAATTGAAATTTTTCCAAATGTTGTTTTAACTAATGCGTTAGCAATTTCACTCGAAACTATATTATCATTTGTGGTATCTGCTACAATACTTACTAACAAAATTGTATTCGCATTACAATTTTCATGATTTTCTAGATTCAGTTGACCAATTTGTTTTAAAATCTCGTCAATAAAATCATTTGTTTCAGCCGATTTGACTATCCAGAAATCGAAGAAATTTTTTGATTTAATAATTAAGTCATATTTATTAGAATATTTTTGACTATGAGTGTAGATATCACAGTTAGTTGTCTTGAAGTTTTGAATTAAATTCATTATTCCAAGAATTGAACGAATTACTATATCATCAGATATTTCGACGTCTAGTGATTCTTTATTATTTAAAGGTGATGTAATAAAGTAAATTTTAAATTTTAATAATAGCATTGCTTTTAAAAGCGACGTATCATAATCTCTTGAATGGAAGTGTTGTAAAAATGAGTGTAATAAAATACTTATAAAGCGTTCAACGTAAATATTTATCTCATTTAAATTATTAACTAATCTTAAATAATTTTTTTTATAAACATTATTATATTTATTCAAGAACTTTGATTGATATAGTAAAGGGAAATTCTTGATGAATTCAAACAACTTATGCTGCAACCAATCGCCAAATGAACAGTTCATGAAAATATAAAATATATTCAACTTCATATACTCATTTACCTTTTGATCATCTGATGGATCCAAATATGCATATATAATATATTTGAAATTGAACACGGTAATATTATTTGATAAACCATCTATAGTCGTATAACTTAATTCATTGTTGATAGTTTCTTGTAATTCTGATAAGTCAGTTGCAGAAACATTTAACTTTATTGTTGCAATATTGAAAAATATAAATATGCTGTATAGTTTAAAAATCAACATTTTAACACCAAAATATTCATTAAACTGAATAGATATTTTTTGTTTTTTGGATATACGTATAATGGCAATGCATTTAAAGCAGTATTTATAGGCATGTTTGTATAGCTGTAGACAATGACTGTGTCGGCAAAATATACATGTGGGTTTAATATTGTCAAATCATTAATTACAAGTGTTGCGGCTGCAGTACAATACAATGTATTAATTGTTGAACACAAAACGAATTTTCTTTTAAAAACTTGAAATCTAAAAGTCCATAGAAATATTTAGAGACCTCTCTATCCTCAACTGACAAGAAATAGTATGCACCAGTGACTGGACACTACAAATCACGTGTTGCCGAAATATCACTGAATATTACAACTCTTATAATATAACATAATAGTATAAATGTATATGATCAAAAAGGGCCAATGGACGAAATATTATACACGTTTTATTTATTCACAAACATAAATTTAAAAAATAATATATTGCAAACCAACCATAATTAAATCGTTGTAAATAATTATATTGTATACAATCGTAAAGGCAGGTCATTAAACCTTAGTTTTTAATAAACCCTGCCGCGGGTTGCCGTACCCGCGGTATAACAATGATCATCGGATGGCGTTGACAAGATTAATCCTTTAAATTAAATTTCGATAACATAAAA
Organism: Rhopalosiphum padi; assembly: GCF_020882245.1. Taxonomy (NCBI): domain Eukaryota; kingdom Metazoa; phylum Arthropoda; class Insecta; order Hemiptera; family Aphididae; genus Rhopalosiphum; species Rhopalosiphum padi. The sequence goes on from NC_083597.1 coordinate 88,768,629, forward strand.
GTACAACGATGCACAACAAATTATAATGAAAATACTACTTTAATACTAGGTGATGTGTTGGAGACAGTTATATCTTACTGAGAAGACTGGCGGCAATAATCAAATTGACTGAAGAGAAAATAGTGTTGAGGTTGTGGCTTAGTGATTCCAGAGCCCTAAAATTATCTCTGTCCTGAAAGTGCATTCGATTGTATTGTTTGATATCAGTTCGACAGACTCCGCAAACAGTGTATAAAAACGTACAGAAAAAAAAATATATAATAAATAAATTTACGAGTGAAATCATTATTAATTATTATATTTATGCATTATGTGTAATATCTAAAAATTGATTATAATATCACATGAACTTTTATCAAGACTTAACCCGTGCCAATAGAAGGTCATGTTACTATGTCGTTCACTACTTACTTACAATCATCAGTGCCACCTCGCTGTTAATGAATTAAATATGTATTGTTATTGGCTTAAACACGCAATAGTATAATCACAACAATAGTAATTTTCATTCGTTATTTTAAAGTTTGGTTTTTTCATAAACATTGGCGTTTAAGGTTTTGTTAAAATTATTGTGTATTTTTAAATACACAAATTCGAAAAGTACAAGTACTACTTGGAGTATATAAATATTTTATTTCCACTATCCCAATACTAATATTACGCAATAGGTACTATAAATTAAAAATGATTTGACTTAACTATTTTAAAATCAATCAAAGTATTATAATGATAAGGTCTAAGAATTAGATTCGGCTAATTAATAATAGTGTTATCCAAAAATATGCGTGTGCTTTATTTTGAATTAGGTATATTTTGTTCTTAAGCTCTCAGAAATACGTATCACATTATGAATATTCGAGTAAATTGAAATATTAACTTCCAATACTTGTGAAAATAATTTTGATTATAAAGATTCAATATATATATATATACATATTCCTGTTAAAAAAATGTATAAAATAAAATAGAAAACGCGAACAATAGTTTGATTGTATACGAATAGCTCAACATCATCAAGTCATTAGTGAAAAAGTATATCACTTCTTTCTTCCGCTCTGTTCAAAGAGTCCTAAAATGGTTATTTTTTAAACATCAAAGCGTGCTGTTTATCGTTTCAGTGCGTATATTGGCTTTTAAATCCACTTCTAAATAAACACTCACACACATACGCGCACGCGCGTGTATCTATATCACATGTAAGGCGTTTCTCGTGTATAAGTGTGACGCGATGACACGTGTTTGCTTTGCATGGACGCGTCGAGGAATTATTATTAAACTCTCGCAACAGAGACTTTGTGTATTGTATAATATTGGAATATTATGTTTTACACATTATGATAAAAACTTAGTCGCGTAAAATCAACTAAAACTATTTCCTTACGAATGTTGTGCCTCGTGCCCGACCTGATGCACTTACAGCTGACAGGTCGTTTGAATGGTTTATAATTGAACACCCGGAATAGATACACATGGTGTGAGGCTAAAGCTAACGAATTTCATACATAATATGTTTAACTTACAATTCCCGTTCGTATTAATTAATCGATGGCCATCGACAGGTTACGATCGACTGTGAATATTACATATTATTATTATTATTATTATGTGTATACTATAAATTATTATTTTTACCAATCGTACAATGTAATAATATTATAATATATTGTGTAATATGCACGTGCAGCTTCGCAATCGGTAAATATATGATATAAATCTATGTAGGAAGATTTGTTATAATTGAAATATCATATCCTCTAGATAAACAAAATAATGTAATCACTGTAATAGCATTAATTATCATCGCCGTTGATTTTCAGAAGTTAAACCGTTTGATCTAAACCAAAGTTTTTCAACCTTTTCACACGTTACATCTAACCAATGTTTCGACTTTGAAATATTTATTTATATTAATCAGCATACCGCCATCACCCCGCATGTTATATTACACTTGTACTTATGTTATAAAAAACTGGTTGTTTATTGCGAGCCAAAAATTGTTTGATTTTAATGACTAAATAATCAAAATATTTCACAGATAATAAACCGTTTCAAATGCATCGAACTTTACTTATTCCGTTTTTCCGTTATTTCGCATACCCATATCTGACTGAGAAACTTGATTAATTTACCCAAAAATATTTCATTGCATTTAATAAAATCCGTCTTGCGGCGTGAGGTAAAATCTTCGAAATTTCTAATTTCAAAATATATTTTTTCATAACGATAACGCGGCTTTTGTTATCGTTAAAGCTACTAAACTAAAGGATTATACTATAATGACTAAATTTTTTTTTTGTAATTACTCAAATCTTATTCACGAATGTCGATCAAACAGATTTACAGTTCTTTTTCGACGGCGTTAATCGATCTCGACGGATTTCACTTTGCTATTAACAACGTACAGGTTATGATATTTGGAGATCAAACATTTCACGACACCGATTTCGCACGAACACACACCGGATATCGTTCAGCGTTCTATAATACGTGTGTCGGCAGTATAAATAATAAAGTTTGTGTTTGGTTTTCTTCAAACAATAAACAAAGAGAACGGCGTCACGTACGGCCGACCAGCCGCGACTACGGTTTAAACGACATCAAAAGGTAAATCGTTTGTAAAAATCTATGTATTTTGTTTTTTTTTTCCCGCACCCTCCTCCGCCCATTTCGTTTCGTCCAATTCAATTTCGTTGCCGATACATCAATTTACTCGGTGCGCGTTTTCGATTTCGCGTTTCTTCTTTAAATCAAAAAGTCGAAACAGTCGGAGGTACAATAGGAGCTAGTGTAGAATCAGTAGTAGTAATAATAGTTTGCTTACTGGGGCGTCAAATTCGATTGCCTGGCACGATATTCACGTAAAAAAAAAAAACCCGTACTTACACGTATATAATATACATCTAATTCAGCGGGCGTTGAGTGATGAAGCAGTGGTACCTATATCGGGTATAATACGTTGTATATACACAGAGTCGCCGAACTGTTTTACCTACCCGCGACTTGTACGTCGTTGACTAATCGAATTCAAGAGTTAATTATTTAGTATTCTTTTCTCAATTTCGCACCTCAGTGGATTCGAGAAATAAAATTTCGATTAACAAAATGAATACACTTCGACGCGTTCTAGCGTGTACGTACCTACATATATATTATCATATACATATGTGTTTAGTATGTTGCAGTATACGCATGTTCGTAAATATCACATATATATATTATACATGTATAATTATAGATATTATGCAATTGTGCGATTGGAGGGTGAATCAATTGTATAAACGAATAATCCTAGTTTATTCCAATACAATTTTTGCGGGTTCGGACTATTTACAATACTAAATGTTTGCGCGGAAAAAAAATAATAATAATCGAATCGTTTAAAATTTAATACAACATTATACGTCATCTGTCGAGTTTATTTTTATCGTTTCATTAGCGCTCGCGAATGGCTGCAAACGAACATCAGACGAGTTAGCGGGAAAACGAGAGTATAGTTTTCGCGATATTTTTTTTCTCGAAACCATACAATATAGTACTATGCCGCCAAACAAACGTAAAAATATTAAAACGTATCGATGAAATACACACCGACGGTCGCGTGCACGCGAAATAAAAAACGCTCAATACGACGTGGTGGTTTATTTTTAGCGAATTTTTTTTTTTATATCTTCCTACAACCAACCCCCTTGTGCATTTTACGAACTTTCGCGCCCGGTGCGCTTATAAATAGGTATAACAATCGCGTATGTACGGCCGTCCGTCTGGCGAGTGCAAGGGTAGTGCATCGACGCACGTTGAATACGTTATTGCGATGGCGGCTGGCTTGTCGGGTGCAACGACGGTGCATTTAAATAATTCCCACACGTAATAATAACGTGATGTACCTGTAAATAATCATACGGGCGCAGGTCAAGGGGCGCGTACAGAGTGGTTGTTTAAATCTGTCACGTGTTAGCGTGCGTGTGTATAGAGTATTTGAATTTTTTTTTTTATTATTATTATTACTGTTCGTATTATTATTATTAGTATTATAATGCGTACCCGTTTATAACACGCGTAGTGAGTTGACGGAGACGTGTTCGAAAGGCTCGCGATCGAGTCGGTTTTGGGTAGAGATTTCGCACTGCCGTAAATAAATCTGCCGTTGCGGACAGTAGTATAACTGATATTTTATGTTTTAAATCAACCGCAATGACAGACTCTGTCACAGTTTCTGTGACACGCATTATGAATATCGAATTAAAAATGCTATCCAATTCTAAAAATCTTAATTAAAACTATTTTTCACCCGGTCATTTTTGCACTTGCGAATTTCATCGATACCATAGGACACCGGCGGCAAGTTATTCAAATGTGAATTGTGAATAATTTTATTTGAAAAATCACAGCACCTTTTAGTGATATTATACTCGGAATCAGTTAGTGAATATCAAATATTTTTTATGTCAGCTTTCGTGTTGTATACGTAGAATTCAATAAAAAATTATTTTCAATAAGAATTTTTATATTTATGAGTATATTTCGTGAGTAAATTTGAGTTTAATAATAACTCTATAAAAGCCCAAAACATAATATCATTTAAATAACACAATACGCGTACCAACAAGAATATAAGTGACGGGAAAACATAGAAATATTATATTTTTGTGTACAGCGCGCGCCATTCGCTCTATCCGCAGAATCAGAATAATAAGCTTTGATTTTTTTTTTCTTGGCGAACACTGTGGCGGCCGGTGGCATAATAATTTATTCGCGGTGATGTCGTCAGTGGCGACCGTGATGACCTACAACAGGTCTGTAATATTATAATAATATACTCGCGCGCGTGTTAAACGATTCGGTTAAATAATATTCATAACTGCGGTCGTAAACGCGTAACTAACGAGAGCGACCGGTAGGTGTGGTGGGCATGTATAATAATATTTTATATAAAACGACCTGTGCTGGATAGGGTGAAAAATATCTCTAGTTATATGGGGTGTTGCAGGGGGGCGGGCAGGCGCGCTGCAGAGGCCTGTTACCAAATTGAATGGTCGCGTGAGCATAAATCCTTCACGGGACCGACGGCGTGGAAAGTGTGTAGTAGGGCGAGTAAAAAAAAAAAATAATAATAATAATAATAATAATAATAAAATAGTGTGTAATGTGTATAATACTTGTTTTTAATGTGCAAGTGTTTGATGTCGGTCCGGGCCACCACTCCGCCGCGCCACGCCACCTCCCACGACTGTAGAGTTATGTGACAAGTTTTTTTTTTCTGTGTATAATAATCATTTTTTTTCTGTACATTATTTCGTTTCCATTCATTATTTTTATGGGCTTTTTTTTTTTTTTTTAATGTTTTCATAACGCATAATCACATTTTTCAAACACCTTCGTCGTCGTGCGTTATATTTGGTCAAAAGTAGTCGCGCAGCGGTCAAGACCCGAGTGAGTGTGGCCATTTTATCGCTATCGAAATACGACGATTCGTGAACGAATTACGGTGTCAGTTCTGCCCGCGGAGTACCATTATAATATTAATCGGACCCGGTGACCAACAAACTGAAATTAACGGCGCCGAATGATAAAAAAAAGCGCACAATTTGTAAAATATATAAAAATAACCCAAAGATTTATCCAGGCAAATAGTCGAGTGCGAGCAGTTACGGTAACGCGTGTATGTGTGTTTGTTGTGTAAACTTAACGTGCAGTTTTCATGCACATTAATTTCTCGTCACACATGCCTAAAGACGTGTAATCGTAAATTATATTTATATGCATATAAGTACTATGTACATGTGTTAAAAACGAAATTATTTGATTTTTTTTATTTATTTTTGTCTGCTGATTTTTTATTTGTTTTGTTGATTCCGTTTATTTATCTTTAGTTAAAACAACCAGTTATTACGACTAATGTCACATTACACATGGGTTTTTGTCACTTTGTGTAAAATTATTCGTAAAGACTTATTAATTTATGTAAAAAAAACCACTGGGAAATATGTTTTATATTTGCTTATGTAATGTCGTGTTTTATGAATTTATGTAAAACAAAATATATAGTCACCGTGTCATTTTCAAACATCTTAAGCTTAAGTCAGTGGTGGTAAGATGGGGTGATTTCTATGGGGATTTGGCATATTCATTTAATATGTAAATATTCAAACATAATAATTTATTATAGCAATCATTATTAACAATAAACACTAAATAATAAATAATATTATAACACTTTTCTCTTACCACACTTTTTAATTAACAAGTGATATAATTGATTTGGTTTTTACATGACGCTAAATTTTGATGTCTTCACATTATAATTTTGTCGAAACCACCTCTAGTTTTTATATATATAGTTTCCATAAATTGTATTAATATTTATAATAATAAACTAGTAGTACTTTAAGTCAAATTAAAATGTGTTTAAGCGATGTAATTATAATGTAATGTTTTCCTACGTGATAGCTAAGTGAAAAAACAATATTTTTTAAGACAATAATGTGGTTTGAAAATAAAAAATAAAAGCACTATCGTAATTGTTTTTGATTACCGGTGACAATGAGATTATTTGATTCACGGTTTTGCGAGTTTATGATATCGGAGTTCAGTTCATTTTATTCAGTAAACACTCAAATGAGTTTGTTTCGTGACGTCAAAAGACAACCACTCGGAGTCAAATTTTGTGGCAATAATATAACACGTCAAACAATAAATTGGCGCGGCCTCGCGACTATATTATATCTATAACGTGTACCAGTGTGCACACTATTACACGGCCACGACGTGTGCCCCTTTACTACCTATTTGTTCGCTTGTGTGCAAAGTCATGGGAAACGAAATTAAGCTTTACATTTTCCGTTTCAATAATCGTCACGACAGTGGAAGTTAGGAGTAAACGTTTGATTAACGTCACACTCGAATAATTTGCATAATTTCTGTAGCCCGATAAAAATAAAAAATAAAATTCATTCGTCGCTCCACTCGGAGTCTAAAACTGTATATTATTTTTGTCGCGAAAAACATAGGACCGTCGTTTTTTCCAGTTGCTCATCGTTCGGTTTAGCCGCACCGCGTCTCTTCGTCTCGCCCGACGTCTCTGTTCGCCTCCTTCTGCACCGTAACGCAACTAACACGCACACACGCACACTACATATTATATATACACACTGGCACGTCTCGGGTTCGTAATTGAATTATTTCACAGTTGCCTGGTCACAATTCGCGAGAGGAGCACCGGCGCGGCGTCCTCGGAGGGGGCTCTCGAGATAAACTTTTATTATACGCGTCGTCTCTTGACGGTGACGCTATAAACGTGACTTTGCAGTTGGCGCGCCCAACGACACCGTGTGATCTTTATATATACTAACTATATGCACATTTCGAGAAAACGCTAAACTAATCGTATTCACGCAGATCAAACGTATTTGAACTGCGCGCGCGGAGGACACTGATGTATATATATATATATATATATATATAGTACACTCTTTCGTGCACACCGCACACACACACACACACACACATGCGTGTGGTGTGTGTGTGTGGTCGTGTTTCACGCACCTGTATGCCGACAGTACACCTATATATACATGTACCCGAGACTTTATCACTTGGGTCAATGAATAAGTTAAATGAAACGCTTACGCGCGAGCACAGAACGGTCGATTTTACGACGGTCCTATTCCGGATGACGTGGCCCGTCATCTCTCTGTCTCCTATCACTATACACAATAACGTTCGATCCTAATGGATCCGTCTAGCGATTTTTATCGGAAAACTCGTATCGCGATTCAGCGATGTCGGGGAAAAAAATTATACGATGACGAGTAAACGACGGACCCGGCAAACACGATAATATTTACGTTCGACTGCGATATCAAACCAGTGGCAATTTTACGCAGATATCTATAAAAAATAAGCGTGTAAAATACATATGATATAATATTATATTAATATAGTTGTAATAGACTCGCACCCCGCTCTCGACACAATCTTTGACTACAGGGATGAGTGGCCGGCATCGACTTGTACATTCCAATTAAATGTAAATATCATCTAATATGATAATTTATAACAGTAAAACGTTAAATTATTAATATATTTTAACCTCGTAATTGATTTCTATTTGTTTACTCTTGAATAAATAGTTGACAAATTACATAAAATCATCTTAACACAAAATTATTTCACTATTATAATATTTTACCATTTAATGAAATATAAAAATAACATTTCAGTTATTGTACATAAATTGTTAAATTGTACATTGCACTGAATTATTTTGTCATATCATATTAGGTATATAATATTTTTGTTGGTTTATTAAAACTCAAGTATTTCAAACATTTTTGGCTCATCGTATATGAAAGGATATAACAACGATAAAAGGAAAGAGGGAAAAATATCTGTCTTCGGCATTCTATGAAGAGGGTCCAAAACGAAGACCCTTTTTGAAGATGCCACATACAGTTGTCTTGTTCTGGTATACTTAACTATCTAGAGATAGAAACCTTTTTTTCTATTAAATCAAATTCTTCCAGACATTATTTTAATCATATAATAATAAAATAAATTATTCTTATTATTAAAACTGCAGTACCCTTCTAAATAATTATAATATTATTAAATATAATTTTCAATTGGTTTAACACACATTAGCTCAGTATAATATTATGTAATTATTTTAGTGTTCTATTTTTGTTTTATTAAATAATATTTAATAGTACATTATTCATAAACTAGTGGACATAATATAAAAAAAAATTGTAATGTCACAATAAACAACATTGATAAAATCAAAACTTAAAATAAATTGATAATATTACCGTTAATTTTATAATAATTTTGACTTCAATTTTAAAGTGTAATGAATTAAAAAAAAATGTGTAAACAACTTTATTATAATAATTTTATATATTCTACGTGAAGAATTCATCCTATAACTGTAGTTTATTAGTATAAATAAACATATTATAATTGAGATAATATATCAATTACAGCTTATTTTTATGTAAAAACTACTTCATTTTCTATAGCAATAAATATTAAATTTGAATGTCTAATAATTAAAGTTAAATAAAAAATTATAATAACTTATTTTAATTAATATTATGAACGAATTTTTAATTTAAAATTTCACTTTCTATTGAGTAAGTTATCCCCGATGATCCTATTATCCTCGTACTTTCCTGATCTTGACATTGGCTATTAGGTAGAGCGTTTTCAATTTTGTCTGTATTGATTAGTTATTCTCATGTTTTTGACATACTGATATTCATTTTACAATACACATAATTTATCTATTCTGTGTTCTATGTAAAGCATATTATATAAGTGTATCTTACTTTGACTCTAAGAACACACGTACCTATATATCTGATAATAATATTCCTGGCAATCGCTTTTAATCAAAAGATTTTTATAATTACTTATTTTATTTAATAATTATTAACTACAAAGCTATGACGTACATGATGGTTTACATTAAATAAGTATTATATCTAATTGTATTTATTTATATATATATATATATCATTATTTTTTTTATTATTATTTTGTTTTCTGAAAAGGATTCACATATATTTTCACATTTTTAATTAAGATAAATGTATATTTTCGTTTTAATTATAGTATAATTTAATAAATTATTTTCCCGTAATATAATTCGATAGTATTTAGACTTCTTATTTGGGTTTGTTATAAATGCAATATATTATTAAACTTAGAAACAACGAGTTTTAGAAAATTTTAGATTTATTAAGAAATCAAGTACCTACCAATTTGTAAGCAGGATCAATTTGTAAGCATTTATAAAAAAAAAGTACTCATTCAAATTTTTAGGTATGGTTTTTTTTTCTATTTTCTAATAATAGTATTGCGGACAACGTCTTACGAAAATCCGTTGGTTTATTTTACACGTTCCTTAAGATACGATTAGATTTGTCGTCGGATTTTTTTTCCCTTTCCGGGTGACTGTTGTTTAGATTGTCATGGTACATCGAGTTTTTCCATTGTCGAAGCAGCGAATTTCACATGTGGTCCTCGACGAACACAAATAACAACACACACACACACACACACACGATATATAATATATATAAAAACGGAAGCGTCAAACGAAGAAAAAAAATTACAGGGCGTAACAAAAGTGACAAAAGTCCACCGTACGTACACACGCGTATGAGTACGTATAAACATATACGTCTGTGTGTGTGTCGTTCTTAAACGTTACGCTGATATTAGTTGTGTGTGTGTGTACTTGAAGAATGTACTAAGGCGGATGAGTGGAAAGGGTTGCTAAAGGGGATAGCTTCGTCGTCGTCGTCGTCGTCGTCGTCCCCATAAGGTAAACGTTGTGTAGAAACGACGGAGGACGTCGATTTATCGTCTCGGACTTAGCCGAGTGCTGTGTAAATCTCGGATTTCATCTCTAAAAACGACGGGACGGGTGGCTGGGCGGGGAGAGGAAGGATACACACAGTTTTTAAGCAGAAGGCCTCGGCTCGGGAAATCAGCTTTCGGGAGGCTGCCACTCCGTACCTGGAATTAGCGCCATTAATCGCCCAATAAAACGCGCTGTCAGCTCCGAAACTATACCGCCACCTCCACCGCCGCCACCGCCGTTGTTACAGTCGACGCCTGTGTAGTATAGTATAGTAGTTCGCGGGTACCTCCACTGTATAGGGTCCGCCTACTGCTCGCACAAGGAATGACTAAAAATTTATCACTCTGAAAACTCTGCTCACATGCGTGCCCCAACCCGCGTCCCCGCCCGTAGCCGCACTACTGTTTTTCGCTCGTTTTTACGCCTTATTTGACCGAAAATTCAACAATACTCCGCCGCCCGTAGTGTTGATCAGATTTACTCGTCGTGTACGTCCGTGATATATTATACACGCACTACGTACGACACGCGTACGTATACAACCGAAAACTTTTCTCTCGCCTTTTTACCCCGATCACTTTCCGACCCCGTGGCATGTGTGTGCAGTGTAGTTCTCGCGGCCTAAACTATACATCCACCCGTCGGTTAACCGCACTAACCGATACAAGAAAAGAGATCATTTGCTTCAGCTCGAATGCGAGTATAAAAGCGGTCGTCCAGAGTTTATCATCCCCCGTAATCGATACTTTTTCGATGACGATTCAACATTTTCGATAGTGCGTTTTCCGGTGGTTTATATACCTTCTCGACTTATTGCGGTTCGCGTTGGATTTTCGTTCTACTCGTCTACTCGTCGCCGTCGCGTAAACAGTATACTTTCGAGAGATAAGAGTTTAAAATTAATATCACGGCCATTTGCCGTCCCATAATATAAGTGTCCGATTCTCGCATTTCGTGCTCGCCGATAAGATAAAATTTACCGCGCCCACGCACAATTTAATGACGTACAGAAAAAAAAATGTACATCGTTTAATAACATAAACTCGACGGTATATCTCTCGGCGGGAGACGGCATCGAGTGTTGAAAAATGTCATCCACCGCGTCAAGTGAGACCGATGAGTCTCGCGGAGAGACGAGCGAACAGCAGTAGGACGAAATCGATTTTCAGACAGTTTAACGGCACTCGACTGCGTCGTTTGTCCGTAATATTATATATTGTATACACATTAACGCGTATATAACGTGTATAAACATGTCTTTATATAATATTATCAATATTTATTAATAACTGTGTAGCGATAGGGCTGTTCGAGACATCGTTACAACGCGAACGACCGACGACTGATTGACTGAACTATACAAACACCGTAACGAGTGAACACAGTGACAATGTTAAGAAGTTCTTCGTATTTTTTTTATCATTTTTTTTTTTTTTTAAATTTCAATACGACGATTTTTTCAACGGATATCGAACATGATTTGCATACCTACTTAATATTGTTCCGTTAAAACGACCCGATTATCCGATTTCTCGTATTAGATAAATAGTAAACATTTACAGAAAAATAATAAATTAGGATAACAATTAAATCGTAAAATATATTCATAATCTTGAAAAAATTAGTTTACCAATTAACCGGTTTCCCTAATATTGATGAAATCAACTGTACACAAGGGGTAATAATAACTACAATATCGACAGAAGAGGTTCATATTATATCGAAAACAGTTGCGCAAACAGTTATACATGTATTATAATAAATATTGTATTATGGTGTTTGTGGTTTTTATCGAGTGCCTATTGTAATAATATAAAATATGTCACCACAACGTTTAAGTTGACATAATTTATTACCCAACAACATTTTCGTAAAACCGTGTAATGGATATTAAAAACTGAGTGTTTGCCATCAAAATGTCCAGACGGAATCTATTTATGCCATATAGGTTTCCTATAACATAATATAATATTGTATAATATACATTCAAACCATAGGTGAGAATTGGGCGGGGGACTTATATATGGGGGTTTATCCCCCTTAAATTATTTTAAGGTCCACTCAAATATTTTTAAATTTTGAGTAAAGATATGAATGTATTGAATTTACCATAATATTATATTGTGTATAATTTTTATGTTTTTGAAAACAATTGTTTATTTTGAAAAAAAAATGCTCTCATATTCAACATCGGAGAAATTTGTAAGTGTAAAATTGAATCTGGATTGTACACGCATAAGGAACCCAAAAGCAAAAATGTTTCCAGTAACTTACAAGATAATCATGAAAAACAAAAAATGTTTGGTTGCGGGTAAAAATAATTAAAAATATAATACGAAGTTTCTCAGAATAATTCTGCGAAAAGCAAATAAAAAATATCGAAAATATTCATAACTTTTTTTTATAAGCGTTTGAGTTTCAAATGTTGACAAAATTTCGAGAACTCCTAAATTATTTTTTACAGTGAGTTCCGATGAATGTGATCACAGGTTTATAGAATCAATAACCGTTTATTGGAATCAAAATTGAAAATCCCAAACCAGATCTTATGTTACTAAATTAACCTTTTATTAGAATAACCGAGTACCGGATATCATTTTCAAGAAAATACTTATCGTTTTAATGGTATTTCAAACTTTCACTAAAAAGAAACAAGAATTGTTTTGAAAAGTTAAAAAGAGCTATTCAAAAAATATATGTCGAAAACGATACTTTTCAGTTGTTCCAAAAATTATAGGTACAATGCACATACACGAGACTATTTATTTAATTTTAAATAATTAAAAATCATGTGTATATTATATTAATAGAGTATGGATTTTAATTTCACGTCAATATGAAAATTAAATTAGTAAATTCTCAAGTACAATAAAAAATTGCTAGTTTCTTTACATTATTTTAAATGTATTTTATTTTAATTTAATTTTAAACATAATTACCTATAAAATAAATATAAACTGATCAATAAAAAAAAATATTTTATGGACCAACCGGTTAATAGAATCAAAATGATCTGAACCTATGTGATCACATTAAGTGGAACTCACTGTAGTTAAAAATTATTTTAATTTTACGTAAGATTTAGAAATTTGATCAACGGTACCTAATAAGTTTTTCTCACATGAACTAGTTAAAAAAAAAACATTATTAAATGGGTTTAAAAACTCTAAGAATTTTTTAGTCAAAATATCTCACATATTCTATGATCGATATTTGAACAGGAAAGTATTTAAATACATTTTTTTGAACGTTTTATGGCGGAGACTTGAAAGACGTTCAATACCCGCGCTTTCCTCTCAATCCTTGTCTTAACACCAGTAAATTCTAGTGCTATTTCCCGGACGCGTAGGTATTGATATAGATAAGCATGATTACGTTTACCGACCGTACAGTGTTTATCTAAAGTCTATGCGATTGTTATAGATTACTCGTAACTATTTAGCAGTTTTATGAGCGTTGCCGTAAAGTTCGAGTCCAAGATGTCAAAAGAGCAATACAATAAATATGTTAAGTACTCCTCCAGAATATTTTAGAAATGATGTCAAATCGCTGATTGCCTTTTTCAAATTTAAAGTCGACTCAAAGCGTGTTCTCCTTTTATTTTCACGAATACCTGTATAATTGCAATCATTATTCATAAACTTTTTTTAATAGACTTTTCAAAGTTGTATAATGTATAAATGTGTTTCCGTCAATTATTGAACAACTTTTAGTTTTTCTTTGGACATCTTAATTTTAATGTTACATGTGTCGGCAATTTTGATTTTGGATTATGCTTCCTTTAATAATGTATGTTAATTGAGTATAATATTATGTATAACTCGTACTCTTATCGATATTAGTATAATTATTATTGAACGGTTTATACAATCTTCGTAATTTATGTAAAATATATTTTATGACGTCTGATGGGTACACTTTGAAAAACATTGAATAATTTTCAAGACACATTAACGCTTTATTTCATAAATCCAATAACGTTTATGGCGAATAAATTGAAATTATATTCTCACAAATATGCTTATCTAATAATATACGTATACACTTATATAATATTATAATCAAAACTATCATTTAAACATGGAAAACAGAACATAGAAGTTATAATTTGTCCAAACTAAACGTATATATGTTCTAATCCTTTAAACATTTAGGTTTACCAAAAAAACACCATGATAATATATCAATATTTATATTTGTAATATTTTATTATTTTCTCGTAGTACCTACCGATATATGATTTACGACACGTTAGCATTAACAATTATCGTTTATTTATTATAAAATATATAACAGTATAAGCCCTCGTGTATTTGTCGAATAAATTCATCGATATGACATGAGTATGTAAAACAAATGCACATAAGCAGTGTTCACGTACAATTCATATTATTAATTAGTCATATAATAATTCCTGCCTTCCGTCGAGAGTACCAATATATATATATTAGCATTCCGCCGTGACATGATTGTATATAATATAATATAATATTATGTTGCCCATAATATACGGGTGAGCTTTTTGTGGGACTACCGTCGAGCACTCGACACTAAACCACTACTATATTATGCTATTATATAATTAAATGCTGCGAAACGAATAGGTCGACGCCGCCGTGCTCGAAAGTTTATGATGATTAATAATTGAAGTATATATTGATATTTAATATTATATTCTACAGCGCGAAAATATAAAATATTTTATTATTATAATAATAATTGAGTTCTAGTAGAATATTATAGAATATGCGGTTATTACACACGCTAGCGATTCTCAGATTTCGTAGAAAATAAATGCTAACAACATAACGTATAGGTGAGTCTGTTTCCAGGTATAACCATAGAGTACTACACAAGTACGGTCTTCTTAAGTGCGGCACATGTATATAATATTATATACAGCTAGAGAGATGCTTTGATCATTATGCATTTCGTATTTTGAAGTAGAATATTTTTCGATACATTATAATGGAAATTAATTCTGGTGAGTATTTCGAGTTTTGACGAACGGAGTAGTAAACCGACATTTTCCTAGGTATTAACCTCTATTACCACTATACTCAATTAACTAGCTAACTTAAAATACTTAAAACTCTTTAACTAATCGTCCGAATTTTGATTTTAATGTATCGAAATACTCTGAAAAATATAAATTACTTCAAAATATGAAATTAAAAATGTATTTTGTCATTTGAAAAAGTAAAAATATAATTTTTTTTTTAAATCTGGCACGATTTTGACTAGAAATTATGTAAGATAAATCTTTACAATAACGAAATTATATTTTTAAATAATGAGTGTTGTTCAATTAAAAAAATCACCGTTTATAAATATTAAATATGTTAAGAAAAAATTATTATACTTAAATGCACTCTCACTTCCAGCACAGCATTTGGCTTTGGATGTGATCTAACAAATATTAATACAATTGCGTATTTGAGGTTGATAATTTTATGTGAATTTACACTAGGAAAAAACCTATGATGTCATTGTATGCAAAATGGCCTACAACAAAAAAAAAAAAATTGTAAAAGTTGAATACGAAAGTCTAGAAATCACATTAAATATATAGGACGCTGACCATAATATAGAGAACTTAGTGTTTGGTAAAAAAAAATAAAATTATAAACAGCTTATATATTATTCTGATTCAGGCTTTTTACCCTCAAAAATTATTTGGAAGTACATATAACAAAACTTTATATAAAAACTAAAATATATTGAAAAGGAAAATCCTCTTAGTGTTGAATCTCTTATACTGCCAAATAATATTATTACAAATACGTCAAACTACTATAAGACTTTCTTTTTTTCGTTAAATTATATTATTATTGTATTTTTAACAAATATCCATTCACCTGAGTATTGACTGTTAATTTTAGTTATGTTCCTTGAAACTCTAAATAAATTTAAATTAAATACATATTTTTATTTAGAAAAAATCGGCAGTTTTGGATAGATAATCGACTTCCACGACAATATTACCTTATTGTTTATCCATAATAGTGGATAGAAAACATGCATAGCCCTTATTAGGGACATAAGCAGAAAAAAGTTTTTAGGGGTGTTTTGAAAATCAGTTATTGAAAATAGCACTGTTTTTAATTGTATTACTATACAAACATTTTTTTATGAAAATTAGGTAAACTTACAATACTTTTTTCAAATATATAAACATCAATATAAAAATTTAATAAGTAAATAACTATACAAAAACCCAAATATTTCGGGAGCGGAGGAGTTTGTAACAACAGCAAAACACTCCCCCCCCCTGTGAACGTGCCTGGCCCTTATTAATTGTTATATGTTAACAATTATTAATACGCATATCCTGCATGTGTGTTCCTATGAAGGCAAATAATTTGTTTTCCAGTCGTTTCTTATTCGAGTTCATTCGCGGAAAAACCTATCGTTTTGCTAACCAAATTCATCAATATAATGTTTTATCTACGATATAATATTAATCGTAGTCAAGTAAATAATGTATACCTCCTTTATAAAATTATACAGTCCGGTGGCGGACAGTTGACGTGTACAATTTTTAACGGTACGCGGCTATACATATACATAATATATATATTGTTGTACGTAAAACTCTATACACGAGACGCTCGACAAAATCCAAATACGTTTATGTACAGACCAATTTTCGTTTTGATCGTCGTGAAACGCACGCAGTACATAGTATATATATATATATATATATATACTACGCGCTTCGGCGATCAGATTTTCGAAAACCCGAGTCCAAACATCCGTAATAATATAGAATCTCGTTATCCAACTAAACGCAATACATTATATTATTGTATTATCGTACGGTAAATGCCGGCGTGACTATAGAGTATGCACACACACTGTTGTGTCGAATTTTAAACACCGAATGTCGTCACCCGTACTCGGCCAGATTATTGCGCTAATCCCCAGTAGTGTTAAAGTACACAAAACGTTGTGTGAACCGACGTTTTATACTGCCGACCGTGCAACAGACATTTAACGCACGACCTGCTGCCGTTTATACCGAGTGATTTTTTTATTTTTATTAAACGAAATTCATTTTTTCAAAATCTATTAACGTTTTTGAAAAAAAAAATAATTTGTTACATAATTTTTAGTCGAAATAAAACAAAATTTTGTGAATATTTTTTTATCGTTATAATTAGCATACTTTTTAACTGTTTTGAACGACAAAATACATTGTGAATTTGATATACTGAATTAGCAGTAATATTATAAATAGTATTTAAAGTGCTCGTAACCGGTGAAGTGAGGTACGGGGATACAGAGCAAAATGTTTATCTACTACTCCGCTTACCAAAACTTTAAATATTTATATCTCATAATACACTCCTCTGAATTTCAATTTTTACGTATCGATATACTCCAAAAAATATTCTGCTTCAGAATTTGGAATTAAAAATGTATGTCATCATTCAAAAAGTAAAATATTTTAACGAGAACAAATAAATTGATTTTTCTATAAAAATTGTATTATTTTGCCGATAATTTTTTTTTTTCAAAAACATAAATAGATTTTAAAACAATTAATGTTGTGCGATAAAATAATTTTCTTGTATTATATTTTTAGTCGATAGTCACAAAATGGTTATAATAGTAATATAAAACAATATGACTGTGAACGATGTTAGTTCGACAATCTTTAAGTACCTCATCTAAGTAATATAATTATAGTACACATCCGACGATTACTATAATTTATACTCTTCGTTTCCGTTTCTCTCTGCCGTCGCGAGACTCGAGGTTTTCGAGCAACTTTTCGGAAAAATATCCGCCCTGCAAGATTTCAGCATGACGCATAACGCGTTTACCGTAATGTATCTATCGAAACAATGTGTTTGTGCTAAAATTACATATTAAATCCGATGCAGGAAGAGATGAAGAGATAAGATTACGATTTTAACGTGCATTTTTACCTATGGGAGGTTATGTACACGAGTTCGGCCAAGCGTGTAAAATACGTATACCACCAAGGTGATCGCGAAGAATTCTGTACGGTTACATCCCATTTTGTATTTTTGTTATACAGAAATAATAGATTTAAAATTTTATCGTGTACGATTTTGAATCTTGAATCTTGAATCACTTGTCGATTTCGTAAAAGATCCACGCGAAAAAAAATGTATCTATATTACGATTGCTGTCTTGTCGAAAAGCAGGGAATATAATAATAAAAGAAAAAAGAATCAATTTGAACGCTCTCAACCGGCGCTTGTGTATACATTTCCGTTCAGGTCGTTTTTAGGTCGGTTTATAAAAAACAACAACAGCAAAAAGAAAAAAAAATAATAATAATAACAAAAAATACGCACGCTGAATCCGATGGGATTCGTTTTAACGAAGAATCGTGGTCGTAAACTTTTATTTTAATCGAATGCAATGTGCTCCCGTGAAGACGGCGCTCCGATGCTGCCGCACGTCCTAAAAAAAAAAAAAATAATAATAATAATAACAACAATACCTATTGTAACAACTATGTACGTATTTAAAGAACAAAAAGTTTATTAAGTCGCCGCCGTCGTCGTAAACAATCTTAAGTTTCGGAGTTTCGCCGGGCGCGGACGTGCTAATATTTATTTTTTATTTTATTTTTGTTCATCTCACGTTTTCGTTTTGCAAATTTCCGCGAGAATGACGTCGTCGCGCGGTAACGTTCGAATGTTCGCCGTAATAGACCGGACTCACGTGTCTTTTTGCGTGTATATGCGTGTGGGCGCCGTCACATCGTGACCCGAATGCAAAGCTCCCTCGACGGAAAACCGATTAACATTTTTCCCAATGACCGCTGTGCTCGACCCCGAAACCCCGAATGAACCTTTATATATATATATATATATATGTCTCCTAAGAAAGGTTCGAGGATATTGAGAGTGTAAGCGCGTAAAAAACGACGTTGGTTCATTTGTAACGTGTAATACCGCTGGTAATGGTATAATATTTTATCAACGGGCTCGTGCCATATTATTATACCGCGGTTTTACACGCCGGAGCGCTTTTCAGTTCACGCGCGTACCGCTAGCCTTCTCCGTTTCGACCCCGTAAACCTCGAGTTCCTTTCGCGGTTATTACGACTTACACACTTGTTGCCTCGTGAAATTTTGCCGGTCATACGCCGTTTTCCGAGATCTTTGTGCAATCGATCGTAAAAAACAGCTCTGTTGTGTCTCTCTCTCTCTCTCTCTCGGTCCCGATAGATCGATGCGGCCGACGATGTAACGTTTCTATAAAGTTTCCATTACACTCACGTTGTAAATAACATATAATATCGCGTACATTCGAGTAGGACGCATTTACCGAACTATTATATAAATATTTTATTCACTACATATTACACAAATGTTCAGATGACGTTCCTCGGCGTTCCACTGGTGGAACTTTTTAATTGATTATGTCTACACGATTGTTTCGTCGTACAATGTATTATTATAATACGGTTTTATTGAGTATCGTTTTGTCGAATAAATATATTGTCCAGTAATTAAATCAACAAATCTGTTTGTTCGTATTACATTTTTCAATTAACCAGAGTAGAAGAAAACAAAAGCATTGACCCGTGTATATATTTGAAATGAAATACTAATATAAACCTACCGACAACGAATCCAATACGGCCAAATTACTTCATCAGATTATAGCTCAAATCAGTTTTATTCTGAGACCGGACTTTCTTGAAACAATAGTTATAGTGATTAAATATGTTTTTCTTCTTGTGTAAGCTTCGATAGACGAGTATAAAAAGGAAATGGCCGTATTCTGTTTTTGCGAATCTGAAAGCATATTAAAAAATATGTTTTTATCTACGCGATATAAAGTTTTCTCTCTATATATTTATACATATATATTTACACAAATTAATTCTTATTTTATATTAATCAAGATAATGTTATGTAAACGTCAACATTTTGTCCGCACTGAGAGTCGTGTCTAAGGATTCCATTATAAAATTCAATTAATTTTAATCTTTACAAATTTAATGATTTTTAAAATAGATGAATAAAACTCTATACAAGCTCATTTTACAAAGCTATTTGATATGAACTCGATTAATTAAACCATGCACATCACAATATCTAAACAGCGATTATATTTTAATTACCGAAAATACAGCAGCAATGACAAATTTAAGAATAATAACTTTGAAATCCTATAGAACTCAGGATCCTATGTAAAAAATTAGTCATTTCATTTATACTAAAGTATATTGAATACTACAGTGCATTTCGAGCACTGATTATACTGCAAAATAACTTATTTATACTTTATAGGTATACCTATATAATAGTACTAATGGTCAATTGAGTACTCACATACGTTTTTTATTAGGCTTTGTCACCATTTTAAAATTAAATATCAACTTTAATAACAATTAATTGACAAATTACTGAGGAAATCTTTATCGGTTTTTTTATACATTTTAAAGATCTTAGAAGAAGGATATATTGTATTATCTAAGTTAGAATACATTTATTTCTAACGCTTCTATTTCAAATTTGACCTAAACATTTTTATAATTTTTAAATGACATAACAAAAAAATAAATTCCAAATATTAATCACTATTTTTTATAAAATTTCTTAGATTCAGACAGTAGCGATAAATTTATTAGTTTTCCAATAATTTGTGTTTAATTATTAATTTATTTTTATATCTGAATACACATTTTCCTTATAGAATATAATTTGATTATCAACTACGATATATGTTTTTGTAGAAAATTTGATCTAGTTAATAATATTTATGTCAAAATTGAAAATTCTAAGAATTTTTTTTTAAATTATTGGGAAAAACTAAAAATTACGAAATTTTGTTCAGATTGTAATGTTAGTATTAATAATAAAATTTATATTTAGTATAAATAATTCTTCAGTAACCTTGATTACAAAAAGATTAAACCACATTTTGCTAATAATAATTGTTCATCGTATACAATATGATGTAGTGATGTGCCATTGAATTAATATTGAAAACATAATCTATTGCTGTGGTTACTCGTTGACGAGATACATTCGATTCTTAAAACTGTACATTAAATTGCTTTAATCTGACGTTTTCGGCAGTATTTGATTTCATCGAGCACGATGATAGGAATGCAGAAAAAAATATTTAAGCAATTCTATTTTATGCGATCGCTCGTCGATATCATATTATTGTTACGACGAAGCAATATTCATATATTCTATAATAATTATAAGTTCGTAAAAACCGGACTCGCAATACAATCACGGCATAGTCATATAATAAATACCTGTATATACCTGTATATACCTGTATATACCTGACCCTATACATCATTATTGAGTTAAATACGGTCGTTGAGTATGCTTTGTCGGGAATCTAGGAATTAAATTAACTAAATATAATTACCAACTACCCACCACCGGTGATGCGAGCTCGTATAGGGAATTATAGTAGGTAGTTTCTAGAACGGTAGACTAAAGAAATAATAGTACCCAGAGGTCGGTCGGCAGATACGTAGGCAGCTATAGTCAGTTACGTGTTCTCGACTACAAATCACGTGGATTTGAAGTTTTTCTAATCATATAACTTATACTGCGTACATCCGTTTAAATTACTGTTCGCAAAACCATTAAAACGGCGAGTGGTGTTGACCGGGCGGTGAGGTAGGTACGTGCGAGGTGGAAAGGCCGGTGGTTCGGGGAGTAAAAAAAAAAAAAAAATTCTTTCTGTTGATTATAATTGGTCTTTGTAATCAATGACGGTGGTTTATTGCCGCGGTCGGGTTTCTCTCAAAATTGTTATTATTAGAACTCGTCACACGTATACCGCCGCGTATAGATGAATAATGATTGTCCGTACTTGTTTTTCGTTGTACAATTTTCCCGGTTCGAAAATCAAATTATCGTATTAACACGTCGATAGGCCACAACCATGTCGCTTATTTCTAACCACGGCTTAATCCAAACATGAAATTATTCGCAGCTTAAGCCGATAAGACTGAATTCTATCGACGGACAACAAATTATTTCCATAAAGCGTATTAAACTGTCGTGTGTAATTTACGAACTCCTCTGACCAAGCGGCTTCTGAATGTAACAAAAAAAAAAAAATAAAAATATTAATAATTTGTCAACGTCTTTATTTTATAAACGAACAAATAAAATGAAAATCACCGAAGGCTGGTCTTAAGAGTCTTGAGCAAAGACGGTGTTGTGTGGACGATCGATATTCGCGTGAAGCACACACAGTTGTTTTCAGCGCACCTTAATTCTTCGCAGTAATCGCCGTGGACGATTTGTTTAAATTACACAAAGACCGAGTTTATTGCGAAAAATAATAGTAATAACAAAAGAAACATGTTTTAGAACTTGTAATTGTTTAATTAACAAACGGTGAGCTAACGGCGCAAGGGACGCTCGTGCCTACGGAATAATAAACTGGCAGTTTCATTAAAAACATCGGAACGGGGAAGAAAAGAAAACCATGCGAACGTTTATTGTTATTCGTTGTTTAGGGAAATGTAATTTCGTTAATTGAACTGGCTCGATGCCCCGAGAAGGACTTTGGGCACTCGCCTCATAGTCGCCCAAAACGGTGTAGGCACCGCGGGTAGACGGCGAAGACTACACCTCGTTCTGTTGTCGTCGTGAAATGACTCTCATTTTGTTCGTTTTTTTTTTTTACATAATCCACCATTATTATAATAATGTATTCGTGACGCTAATCTTGAATTGGCAAATGCCGTTTTAGGTTCAAACTTACCGATTCCGAAGACGGATTCGACGAAAATGGATCCCAAATTCAACGGCACGTTACAAAACGTAACAGCCACGGTTGGCAGAAGGGCCACTTTATCATGCACCATCGAAAACCTAGGGGCGCACAAGGTGAGTAGTTTTTCACGTACTTATCGTATTTAAATTTGTTTGTTGGGCTTATGTTAAACTACCGAGTAAAGACGGATTAAACAAAATACTATGCAATGTACATACCTATAACCTAACAATAATAACCTTGAAAATATTAGGGATCAGCATTTTCTGGAAATGTTTATTTCTGAAAAGCCGTTTTCTCGAAATGATTTATCTCATTTCCATGTTTTGGGAATTAGATAAATGGTTTTATTTCTCAAAATTTCATTCATTTCAATAAGTACCTAGAGAGGAGATTATTAAAAAATATAAATTTATTTAACGGAATGTTAACAAACATCGCCTTTCAATTGTACGCGAGAAAAACAACATATTGTTTTTTTCAGTCAGTATTACAATAGAATTGTTATATTTTTTTTTATTCTCAGTAATTACGTGAATATATTATAATACAGGATACAAATCACCATTATTCATTCTAAAATTATTGCAACGCGTTTAAAATATGAATTTAAAAAAAAACACACTGGTAAATACTTTTACAATCTACATAATGTTATTATAATATTTTATTGTTAATATACTATATTTACATTTATAATTTTAAATCTGTATAAAAATATAGAGCATGACGTCTAGAAAGTTTCAAAACATTTTAACAATTTATATCTATGATGCGTTTCTTAGAAAAAACCACTTTTATAAAAACTGTTAAATCGTGACTAAAAAGTCTTTATTAATTAAATCGTATCATATAACAGTCAACAGTTGTGTAATTTTTTTTCAACTAGAAATCCAAAAATGTATGTTTGAAAAAAAATCTTTTGTCTCATTTAAAGTTATTTATATTTTAATAAGCATAAGTATTATAATATTTGAATTAAAAACATGTACATGTATATAATAAGTTTTTTTTTGGGTTGTAATTTCGCAAATATTGCATTTGTGTTATACCATTATACTATAACAATACTGCGAAAGTTTTTATAAAACCTTTCGGCCGTCGGTCACATGTAGTTTTTTCAAGAAATTGGATGACAGGCAATTGTCAGTTGGGGTAAAATAAATACTTAATGTACAATTTTCACGTTCAAATATTTCAATAGTTTTATTCAAAAAGCTGTTTTTGTAGATATTATTGCCGTTCAACTTCTCGATTTTAATTGAATTAGTAATGAATAAATAAACCATAAGTTCAAAAACAGTCGACTTAACTATAATGCGTAGCGTGTAATACACAAATTATAGCAGTGTAGAAATATTAACTGTTCGAAGATATAATTAGAATTGAGCAATATAACAGCAGTGGGTATAATCAGTTGTTTTTTTTTTTTTGTGTTCGATGTACAGTCTGTTCACCTCACAACGACGCTATTAATGTTAACGCGACCGATTCATAAAAAATGTACTCGTCTAACCATGTTCACGAACATTTACGGTAGTATATACACTTACACTTCACGTATACAGCACAACATCGGTGTAATCCGATAACGTTTAAGTATATTATTAATTTTATTAAATTGCCTAGAATCCGCCGTTTTACTATGCGCCGTGCCGCGGCGTCGAAGACTCGAAACGGATCTTTTTTTTTTTTATCGTAATTTTTCACGGGCTCTCTTACCGCACGCCCGTACACCGTAGTTCGACCGGACGATGGTAAAATCGAGTTTCGGCCGTCTCGCCCGTCGGTGTTTGCGATTTCAATAAAGCGTACCCCATGCTTATTTTTTTATTAGATCATGTGCCGAAACGGGGTTGTCGGGTCCCGTCGCATCGCGTTTCGGACGGTCGTACCTGTGCCTTGTTTTTTCATGCTCAATCGCTCCATCGTGTACATTCGCTACCGAATCGACGTAATACTGCATGAACGTTTTTTAAAATACATTTCTACACGATGTTAAGTTGTTATAACACGTTTTCCCGAAAAAAATATATTATTTATTACTATTTGTAAAAAATTGCCTATTTTATGCGATGAAAAAATTCGTTTTTAATTTCTTATTCCAAAAAGAATTTTTTTTTTTTTAGTACTTTGATAATCGAAAAATCGTATTTTGAACGAATAATTTATGAGTTATAATTATTTAAAATTAAATTAATAAATTTAAATGATCGGAGTAGAGTTTTACAAAGAGACACGTTGGCCATCTAATTTGGTCAACTATACTTGAATATTTATATCTAATAAACTACATATTATCCAGAATTTTATTTTTAAATACACAAAACTTGCATTTTTTGCTTCGGAATGTGAAATGAAAAATATGCTTTGTCATTCAAAAGAGTAAAAAACGTACAAAATAATAACAACAAAAATAGATATATTATTCTAATAATTGAATCCGAAAATGTTAGAATTATGTAAAATAAATATCTTAAAAAAACATCAGTGTTTTCTGATTTCTAGATCTCACCTTATATTATTATAGTTTCCTCTTTAGATCTGGTTCACGAATTCACGATATATCGTGGTTGAATGTTTTATGTCCGTTTTTCTCCTTGTTTTGTCGAAAAGCCCACTTGCATACGTCAGGAGTGAGTTGATTTTCGGCAAAATACTGTTTGCTTAGCTCTTCAAACGACTATAATATCGTAAGAATATAAAATACATGCGTATCACATCGCGTTTTATCGCATTCTAAACTCGACTGTATTTTCCGTCTACATTAATTGTAGTTAGTGACCCAAAAAAGAATCAATTCCTTGAAAAAAATTTCTCGTAACCAGATATTGTTACTATTATTAAATTAATTCAACTACCATCCGACGGCTGAATTACATTGGTTATCTAAATACTACCTACGCATTTTTTTTGATTGATATAAAATTATTGAAAAAAAAACTTTTAAAAGAAACCTTTAAATACATAGGTATTATTATTACATTTTACGAGTGAAGTCAAAAGTTCAATACGGGCTACAGTAATAACTTGTTCACCAAATTAATTAATTAAAGCGCAACGAAATATATTATATCATTGAATACTGAAACATGAAACAGGATCCCGTAAAGCTTTATTTTTATTCTTTTTTTAACTAAAATGACATCGATGCTTAAAACCAATCCCCGACCGGTAAATGCATTATAAATATATATATATATATATATGTAATAATAATTTATTGAACATGCACGAGAACTTTCAGACCTTAAATAATAATATATTATGGCCGCACGTACTCAAATATTGTCCTACAAATCCATAATAATATTCTCGTCAAGTCTGATTATAATATACGTTTTTCATTTCCCTTTTCCAGCGATCGTCCGCACCAATGCGTGTTGGTACAATTAACCTTTTCCGCCGCCGCTGAATTCAATCAGCTTTGTCCTCCGCGCGTTTTTATTCGATTATCGGTCAACGGGGATCAATCAATCGGCTGGTAGTCGCACAACGGCGACAGTGGTATAGAGTCTTTTATTTTTTCCTATCTATTTCTCCACCACTGCCCCGCCACCACTGTTTCTTCCTCGTCAAATTCTCTCAGTCTCCATCGCGTGTATCTCTCTATCTCTCTTGACCCGCGTCTTAATTCGGAGCTCTCCGCCGCCGCCACCGACGGTTTATTAAATCTTCGAATTGGCTTCCAACTCACGTAGACGTCCACCGCCACCGGCCGAGGAATAAAATATATCTCTCCCGCGTCCCGGAGTAGGTACATACAGGAGTTACGGTGAGTGAATAGCCGCGGCAACAGCAGCCGACACACCGCTTTTATAAATTATGCAAATCAAGCCTGCAGGTGCCCGCCACCCGACCTGGGTCCGACGACCACGCGGTCATCGTTAAGGGGCCAAAACAGCTGCGTCACGGTCGTACGGTCGTCGCTATCCTGCTGCACCTCGCCCTAACCGCCGTATGGATTCGGTGCGTCGGACGTGTTTACACCCGGGGACGGGATCCGCGTGGTATAAATTATAAGGGCGAGATTTAGAAAAAAAAAAAACAATAAAAACTAATAATTGATGATAACATTTAAAAAACGACAATAGTGTTTCTTATAATATACGTGAATGATGACATCGTTTCGATACACTCTGCCGCGACCGACAACGAATCTGTTTCGTTTAGTTATCTGCGTTTTTCCCATCGGACCAGCCATTTATGGATATTTCAAGATATTTTATTAATATTCCGTGACAAACTCAGCTGTCTCCGAACTTAATAATAATTGTCAAACTGATAACCATGTCAAACCATTACGTACACGGTCCTATCACTCCGTTTGCAGTGCGTCTACGAATGTAACTTACGAGGTATTTCTATTAGTTGGTTCGATCTGTGAACTTGCGTTATTATAAGGAATTTAGTATTTTCGTATTACGTATGTGTGTATGTGTATGTGTATAATAGGTGTGTTATAACTTATAACTGCATTTTTACTTATGAGTTATAAATTATAAGTAAAAACGTAATTCTAATAAAATTTTGACTTGAACTTAATTCCTTTAGAGAACTACACGCTAAGTCAGTAACGTACCGACGCTTTTAGAAATCAGATAAATCAAACCAAGTGGTATATAATACGCGTATGGATGTAACGTAAACATTGCATTTCGACGATAAAATTACATTTTAAACTTTTATTTTATATTGAACTTATTTATTTATTTATTTTTCATAATAAACCCAATAAATACGTCCATGCAACTGCAAATATATTTTTTATATCTACCTGAAATTTTTATTTTATAACCTTTCTCCGTATCAACAGTTATAGTAAGCTGCATAATTTACATACATGATTTTTCCGTTCATCACGTTCACGGTATGAATTATAATAAAAACAAAGGTAACTCAAACATTTGAAATGTCGTAACAGTTATCTTTATTATGTGATGAAATGAAACCACCGATACCATTTTCGATTGTTGTTGTTGTTAAAATTTTAAATTATTATATGCGCACTGATTATTGATTACTAATATACAAATGCATTTATCAATATCTAAATGACTTATATAATTGTATATAAAAAACAAACGTATAATTAGTTTAACCAACTAAGAAACTTCCTATCTGATATCTCGCTGGTAAAAATGATTACACTCTAAACAAAGAATAAATAATATTCAATGTAAACTAACAATATTGTTTTACTTTTTAATGAATTTACCTTTACAATTTAAAAAATAACTCAAATTTATATTACATAATTTATAATTGAAATATTAAAAACTCGGCATTAGGGTTGTATATTATTAATATTCCCAGTACATGTTGAAATCCTTTTAATTATATTTGTATTATGAACTTAAACATAAAATACTTGTAAAAAGCCTATATTTTTTACAAGAAAATGATCTTGATGGCATGTAGCTAAATTATTAATTAATTATCTTCAACTTAAAAGCAAATATTAAAAGAAAAAAATATATTATTTAAAGTAAATAAATTAAGAAATGGCAAATAATTATTTGATACTTAAATCATTGATCGTGAATGTTAATTAGTTTTCGTTTTCGATGCTTCATACAATTTTAGATGACACATTTTATAGTAAAATGATATATGTTTATGTGCTCAAAATATTATTATCTTAATTATTTTGTATCTCTGAATTGTATTATTTGTGACTAAGAAATCAACAATTTTTTTGTAATGCATCGTAAGTTTTTATTTTGTCAAATGTTTATTTACATTTATTTAAGCATTCAAACGAGAATATTTTTGTTTTAAATAACAATACACACTTATAGATTCCCTAAAGATCTACGATGTAGTTTTTTTTTTTAAGATACTTTTTCTATTATAAAAAGAATGTTTTGAAAGTTTTACCTAACTCACTCAAAAGATTAGAATTGTTCAGTAGTTTTTCAAAAAGTTACGAAAATCTTCCAAAAAAAAAAAAAACCATTATGCTCATAATATATGTACAATATTACTGTATTATTACCAATGGAAACCATTATTCGAACAATTGCATTTATTTACAACTACTTAATAATTCTAAAAAACTCTACATTTTCACAAATTGTTTTGATTATTATTGAGTTATTTTTAAATATCAATAGACATTTAAAATATTTGTCTTTTTAGTTTATTTAATCATTAATAATAGAGATGTTTTTTTTTGTTTTAAGTTGAAAAATATTTAGAATATTATTACAAGATCCCTCATAAATTTTCATACAATAATAGAAACATAAATTACTAATAGTAATATAAATAAATTAAAAAATATTTTTGAAAGTTGATATGATCCACTGTTTCCGCTCAGTTATTTTTCGTATGCAATGATTTATCATTCAATTCAAATATAATACATCCATTAAAATGATATACAAGACCTAGCTAACTTATCCTACTTTTTCCCATATTTTTTTTATAGACATTATCTAGTTTTAATTTTAGATATTATTCAACTTAAACTTTTCAATTCATCACTCGGCCATTAAATGCTAATTTAGGTTGAAATTACTCATACTATTTATACGATAATATCCTTAGTAAGATTGATTCCGAAATTATAAGGTAATAAATCTATGATATTTTTTTTTTATAAAAATAAAGTACAAAAAGTTGTAATATTAATATATTTTTAATAATTATATTACATTTCAATGTTATTAAAAGTTAATTGATCAATATTAAAAATATGAAAATTTTATATTTCAAACACGTTTATAAAAATGTATTAAAATGCATTATTTCGAAGAATGATTCGATGGTATTACATTATTTCTACGCTATTTCAATCCTCTATCTATTAGCGTTTACAAATTACAATTTTTTACAATTAAATTTATTAATCAGATATAATAACTATTCATCTTTTATACATACCTTTAGTTTTGGTTTAAAGTTTTGCATTTTTTTCATATTAAGTATCAATATTTTTTCAAACCTAACGAGAATCAACCAAATGTTTTCTATTATAATATAATATAATACAAAAGTACAAAATATAATTTTTTCATCATTAAAAAAATAACAACTAACCATAATACTAATTAATTAAAAATGTTGTTTAAATCAGTAGCTGTGTAATATATTTCATAGAAATTATCAGTTACGAGTATATAACTCGTTATATAATAAATAAAAAATATGTTGATTTAAATTGAGTTAAAAGTATTGAAATTTATCACTAGTTTTGAATTATTTTATTATTAGAATAGATATGATTATACTTAATTTTAATAACAATTATTTGAACTCCTAATTTATACTAATTATTAAAAATATATGCTATTCACATAATAATAATAAAAAAACTCTAATTTATTCTCAAACTTTTGGCTTACTTTTTAGTGATTTATTAGTTAATACAATAAAAATAATAAAATAAAAACCAGTAATATAGATTGTAACACAAATTAACATAAGAAACTACTATATTTTAACAGGAAAAAATTAAAACTTGGTTAAAACTAATTAATACAATACGAGACTAAAAAAATAATAATTAATAATTTTATAAATTGAAAAATATACATTAATGTTTAATCTTATTTTAACAAATAAAAAAATTTAGAGTAAATAAAAAATGTATAACGATAATATATGGTCAACAAATAACGTATAGCTATACCATTCAACTGTTTATTAAATTGAAGTAAAAATTATCAATATAATTTCAAAGTCATTTATAGTATATGTAGTACATAATAATATAATTACAATTTCTTATTAGCATCATTAAGAAAAAATGCCTTCGAGTATTGGTGGCAGCGAGAATTGCAAGTATTGGCTATTAATTTAATGTAATATACATTACATAAACTCAATAAAATTTGTACTAAAATATTCAAATTTTATTTACATTTTAGAACAATTCGGTATAAACAATTTAAGTATAATATAAATAACATTATATTTGGATGAACCAATACAAAATTTTAATCAATAACGAATTTTATGGAGCCAGAACTTAATCCATAAAAAAGTCATACGGTCTTATAATTATTAAATAATCATTAATAATAATATTTAACAACAATTTATTTTTATAATTATTTAATCGGCATCTCGTTGTATTATATTACATATTAAAACTTGACAATTATTACGAAGAAAATAACTGTAAAAATTATACGTTTATTTAATGATAATCATTATTAATATTGTCGTTTTGTTCGAAATTCGTTGGTCCATCAATATTATGAAATTAAATTTATTATTATTTTGGGGATATAATTAAATTTAAAGATATTAAAAATCGAAACTGACGTAGTGCCTAATACAGGATATTTCACTGTGGTACATTCTGTATTTTTTCAAAGCATTAAGGAAAAACACCGATCGTGAAAAAGTCAAATCACCTCTCGGGCACCCTGTATATTTAAACAAAAAATTGATAAATACTAAATTGGATTTTGAATCCATTCGGGAATTCTTCATTTTAGTTTACTTGACTCTTATAATATAGTATAAAGTATAATTCAATTAACGTCCGTGTTGAACTGTTGATCGCCGGGGCGGCGGCTGTACGGGGTTTTCGCGATTCTTCCGTCAGATGACAAAACCGCTAAACCACTTTATTGTATTTTGGAGTGAAACTTTTAATTTCGTGCCGGATCGGAGCACTGTTAGCGATGAAACCTAACCTTACTTAACCACCCAACTCCACCCCCCGCACAAACAAACACAAGCATTTTAGTTCAAACGTGTGCAGTCTTCCCGATTCCGTCTCGATTCGATTAGAAATATATAATAATATCCACAAACTTTTAATGGGAAAAAAAATATCACTGTTATTAAGAATCGCTAATAACTATATTATCACCATAATTATACTTGTCTTATGTGTTCATATATATATATATATATATATGTTATTATATTATAATATTTTTGTTAAAGTGCTTGACTTTTAAGCCTCTGCAGCCATTTTATTTTGTTTTTTAAATAAAAATTAAAGAAACGATTTCAAAATTATCATTTTAACTTTTTGAACAGCACTGTTTGGCTATTAATATATTGTACTTTGTATTTGTGTCTAACAGGGCTAGATTTGGGATCGATAAAACAGTATTAAATAAGTACCTATTCGCAGTATCATTATTATTATCTTTATCCATATGGCCATATTAGTGACACGATAAAACTTAACAGTATATGTATAGTATAAATTACCATTTTAAAAATAAAAAGGTCGGTGAGTAATGAGTATACGTACCATCTTAAAATAAATCAAAAATTCCATAACGTATAGAAAAATGCATAATAATAGCATATACGTAAAAGTTGTAACTGCCCACAAATAATGTTTTTAAATTACAACAAAATATGATGTTATTCATCATTAAAATGAGTAATTTTATCTATATTTGAACTTAAAATATCTATAAAAATAACTTTCTTCGTATATTTCTTAGATTTTATGGTATCAATATAAACTACTTATGAGGAATCTTATGTTAAATTTTCAAAACTAATATATACCAATAAAAGTTCTTAAGAATTTCTAACAACAAAATAATTTGCATATTTTGACAAATTTCGTCAAAATTCTTACTTGAAGTACATGAAAAAAAAAACTGTGCCTATGTATTTATAATATTTTTGTACAGATATAAGAAAAACTTATGTAGAATCTATTATAACATTTTAAAGAATTTTTAGTTTGACCAAATGAATAATTTTTTATTGATATTTGTACAAAAAAAATCAAAAATTTCATGCCCATAAAAAAAAAGTATTCAAAAATGGTTAAACACATGTTTTAAATATTATCATATAATGCAAAATATGATATAAATATTTAGTTAAAATCCCAAGTAACTACTGTAATTCGTTACCAAAAACAAAAATTGGTTTTGTTGATGTTTAACTTTTGACCTCCCTCCTCTTATAGCTACCAACTAGATCCACTCTGCTACCAGAAATCACACATATTTTTGAAAATCAAAACATTTTTACTGCCCTAAAACGTAATGACAGA
Organism: Rhopalosiphum padi; assembly: GCF_020882245.1. Taxonomy (NCBI): domain Eukaryota; kingdom Metazoa; phylum Arthropoda; class Insecta; order Hemiptera; family Aphididae; genus Rhopalosiphum; species Rhopalosiphum padi. The sequence continues at coordinate 88,801,733 of NC_083597.1, forward strand.
CAGAAAAAACACACACCGTTGTAAAATCAATACTTTCACCAACCCGCTCAGAATCTAAAAATATATCACGTGTAACTGATCACTAGGATAGTTTCCTGTGACGCACCCAATTAGTATGACGTATTAGAGAGGTTTTTAATTAATTAATATACACGTGTGTTATAAAACAAAAAAACTATTTTTCTACAAATATAAAATATCACACATATTAAACGACATTCCATAAACTGAAATTATATAAAAAAAAAACTATAACAATATGTGTTTATATTATTATTATCATTATTGTTATTATTATTTTCAACGTTCCGCGAAAAATAATAATTATATGCACGTCACTATATATACGACTATGTTCATTCGTTTTCGTCACTACCGTGCGCTTTATACACAATGTAAAAATAAAAATACTATCATCTAGAAACGATTTTCACATGAAGAGCATAATGGAAAAAGAATAATTGTTATAGTGAATGTATCTTTACAAAAATATGTCATTGCCAAAAGAGCGAAAACTATATTAAGCCCTAAGTACGACGTTTTCGTGGAACACATAAACGAAAAAGTATAAAATTGTTTGTGCTCGGTGCGGCAGTATTAATCGAAAGAAACTGAGATAACTGGGATCGAAATATTGACGGTCGAAAACATAAATATAAAATATAATTTTTCAACATCATCACCACAGATATAATGTATTGAGCATTGCAATTATTGTAAGGAAAGTATAGTTAAAAATAATTTGAGTAAGTAAACTTTCCTTTTCCAATTATACTATACTCATTATCCGTTACTTGATACAAATTCAAGTTACTTCTGCGATTTTGATTTTGTACACTAATTATTTTAAAGTCGTTCGATTATTGCCAAATAATATTTTACATTAAATAAACCAGTGAATAAATAGAAAAAAAAAAAATTTTCGTAATACCAATAATCGTCGATCACGAATTCGTCGTAAATTCGAATAATTCTAATATCTATTTGTACGTACTACATTTTCACGGGATCGTTGTCGTAGCGCAATAGTTTTAAACAACAAAATATGACAACAGCTCACTCCCACGAGACGTGTGTAGCTGTAGTGCTGACGCTTTATCGCGGTCGCCGATGAACTTCTTGAAAAAGTAACCGATTAAACCACTAACCGACGGTAACCATCGGACGTTTGAATGTTTTATAAAAATCGTATGCACGGAGGAGGACCACCGTATATTATGCAGTTAACAGACGTCGTTTTAGTCTCGGCGCGCGGTGTGGGGCGGGGGGAAGGACGCAATTTAACTGGTTAACAAGTTTGACGCGCGCGCGCGCGCGCGAGCCAAACGCGCACGTGAATAATCCAGGAGATTTCCTGCAGGTTCCCGTGCGTCTCCGAACGAAACAGAGTAACACACAGAAGTGCACGGGTATAAATCAAAACCGCGGGGTGTGGCGGTCGTTTTTTGGCGGCAGGACGGTGAGCGGCGGCGGCGGCGGCGGCGGCGGCGGCGGCGGTAATGGATGTGTGGAGGGGAGTGGTTAAGCCAGATTTATTTTTGTACTTCTCCGGCACCGCAGAAAAGAATATTTCATCAGCGCGCCCAAACTTTTACAATATTTAAATGGTAAAAAGCGGTGTCCCGGGCGGCCGGCGGCGAGGGGGTGGGGACGAGGAAAAGGTGAACACGTATGCGAGCGTGTGTACAAAGCGCGGAGGACGTGCGGGTCGTCGGCGTTCACGGGAAAAACCGGAGAGGGGCGAGCCTGTGCAGCTCGACGACGGGCGAAAGAGTACTGCACGGGGTCGTGTTTCTTTCTTTTTTTTTTTTTTATTTCACACTCAGAATTTGATATTTATTACCATTATTTTTGTCGGTTATATAATTCGGGCACTTTACCATTACAGTCGGCCCGAGTGGAACAACGCTCTCGTTCGGTCGTTTGGCCGTGTGGCGAGTGCGTGCGTCACGCACCACCGTACAAATGCTCATGTTTTCGCGCGCAATTCGAATATTATATAAAATATATCAACGCAATATATTATACTGTGCACACATTGCATAACGCCGCCCGAGATTACACAACGGCGGTAATAATATTATTATATAATATATTATGTGTAATATACGTATTGCGTGGAGCGGTAAATGCCTCGCCACATTGTTCGGCGATAATAATAATAATAATAATAATAATAATCGAACGCCCGTTTATATATTGGACATTTCGGGAAATTGTTGTACGCTGGCGACATAATAATAATAATATTTCCGATGACGTACGGTCGTCGCCGTCGTAAATAATAATAACGGTAATAATAGTAATCGCGATGTTATTATTGTTTATTAATAATATTGCACGACGACGTAGTGATATATTATATATATATGTATATAAAAAAGAAGTGTTGAATATTCGATGCGCGTTTCGATATTATATTTTAATAATGACGGTGGTGGTATTTTTGTTTTAATTTAGCGTGCGTACAGGGTGATTTTTTCCGGACGTCCGGCGCACAATGACTCGGACAATGTTTCTGCTTCGAAAATTATCTGCGACTTTAAATATCCGATAACACTACAATAATGTTACATTGTAAGACGGAACGTGAAAAACAAAAAGGTGTTTACAAGATTTTTTTGTCACGGCACTCGGCATAGGCAATTTCGTAGCACCACTGTACGCGATGACGACACATCCGTCAGTGATGACGTAGACAATAATAATATAATTTAGAGTAACACGTTTCTATCTTGTGGGTATAGTAGATACCTACCGATTATAAAATATATTATAGTTTTATATTTCCAATTAATAACTTTTTTATAATTAGTGTCTTATAAATGTAACATTATTTTTAAACTTTAAAATATAAACTTCACGATTACAGACTCCATCGTCGGGCACACTGTATAATATCAACGTGAGCAAACAATTTATAATCTTGATATCAGGAATAAGAAAATTTACTTGAATTAATTTCCATTTTTATAAATTTAGTATTCAGAAGGAGAAATTTTTGTTTCGAATACGAGCATCTACACTAAAATATTATTTATAAACATTTTAAAACACAAATATAATTATGATGTTATTGATTCCATACTACCATCTATTCTATGTAATTGCTTTAATATCGATATTAAATTCTCTTACTGAAAAAAAAATTACTATTAAAACGTTAATCACGGAATATAAATTTATTTACTTCTATATCCTATTAAAAAAAAAAAAATTTAGTACACATTTATTTAATTGATATATTTTTAACAATAACGCGATTATACTGTATGCCGGTCTAATGATTGTACTTACATTGAGCGATACGTATATTATACAAGAAACCAATATAAACCATTTAAATCAGATTATCTTAATTATAAAAAATATAAAATATTATCCAGGATAGATTGTGTTTTAATATATTATGCAATACAAATCTAAGATTTGGTAGATTTGCTATTTTTTTACTGTTTATGTTAAAGTAAAACGGTGTTTACCGCTTTTGCATACCAGATACACTTGTTTTTAAATATATTTAATTACGCCCGAGTCGAATGAGCATCAAAATAATTACAAAATATTAGAACGTATAAGACGTATAATGATCAAATAAATTAGTTTCGCGTTTATATTTTTCAGAAATCAGACATCTATCTCATACTGACATTTAATCATTCTTAGCTATTTTATTTGTTCATAATACAAAATTGTAAATATTTATATTCTTAAAGTAACATTGCGAGGTATGTATAATATGTTAATCACAAAATTAGTTTGCCGATGTCTTAAAACGGTATTATTATTTTTTCAAGCCTGTCGCTCCTGAGTGGATACAAAACTCTTTTAAATTCTACGTTTCTAATGTAAATTTAATTGCGAATACTTCCTTGATATTAAAAGTTTTAATCAGTTAGTGGTTTTTTTTTTACACAACGTGTTCAATGTTCATACGACATATTGTTGCATATGCTATCATAATTAAAATAAGATTAAATATAATTCTTGCAGATCCAAAAATCCCGTTTGATCAAATTACATTGTTAGTGATAATATAACTACTCATTATTTTAAGATTGCAATTTTTATTTTCCAGGTTATTATGTATGTTTACGTATTTTGTTTAATACTTTCAAATTACAATTACATTATTTTTAACGGCTTATCGTGTAATAATGCTACATAATTATACCCGTGTTATATGTTCAATAATATATCAAACGTAGTCACGTAAATTTTATTTTAGTCATTCTAATATTAAAGATAACGTTTAGACTACGTTTTAATTTTGAATAAAGTAGCTTCAGTGGACGAAGAGACCCGCATGGTAAAAAAAAAAATGATTAAAAATTTAAAATGGACAAACCTTATTTACGTTCCGCATTGATTACACTCCTCCTGAAGTACGCTCGAACGACTCTCGACGGCGACATTCACTCGTTTTTTATTTTTTCATATGCATATATAAAAGCAGTACTAACATAAAATTAGAGTCGTTTACGTATAGCCTAAAACGCTATAAAACATCACTATGGAATGAGCGGACAATGTGGACGGGTGGCGAGTAAAAAATTCAACTCCAACGACCCCTTTAAATTAAGACGATCATCCCTACTCTACACACCCCACGACGATAATGGTTTTTTTTTCGTTCGTTCGTCCGTTCCTAAGTCCCATTATTTACAGTCTGCCGGTTCGCACAGGTACCGGAAAAAATAATAACAGTAATAATAATAATAATAACGTATCGTAAACCTCACTTGTAACGTTTCTTCGTTTCCGAGGAGTAGGAGGGTGTATGTTTTATCCATCCACTATAAAAATAACGGTTGTGATAGCGGCGTAGGCATCATCGTATAGACAAGAATATAATAATATATAATATATTATTATTATGTACGAGTAAAAAACAAAAAAATAAAAATAAAAAAAATCACCTCGAAACCTTATACCTAGTTAAACCGTATCGGATGATCGGATGAAATATTATCGTCCGGTATTCCGTGTTCAAGTGCACAAAAAATACACGCACACTCACTCCAAACCATTTTTATATCAAAATAAAGTATGGTGATTCTATATTATAACAAGTAAAATATAATCGGAAAAGGTTTTTTGTAGAGTCGAGTGAAGCCAGGGTAGCATACTGGTAGTTGGTACAATATTATTAAATTATCGACGCATGAAGGATTTGATGCCCCGAGTACGATATGCTGTTCGTCGTGATTTGGCCGCTGTTTCGTGTAATGCAATCGGTAGATTTTATTGAAATTGACTACGCGTGTAAACAAAAAGACAAGTAAAATAAATACTCTGAGCTTTGGGGTTTTGCGGTGCGTGGGTCGCACAGGGGCGATAAGAGGGGTGTGTCATCGGAGTATAAGGAAAAGACTAACAAGTCCAAAACGATAAATGGCCACTGCATGTCCCGATCAAAGCGTTTCACTTTTAATGCTCAGTGATGGTGTTGGTCGACGATACGATAATGGGATTAAGCGACAATTTACCTACCTTAATTCTTCATCGGTATTTTTTTTCTCAAACTTGTTTCACTCATCGATCTAATAACAACAAGTCGTCAATGGTATAATACGATGGATTAAAATATATTACGTACATCAATAACACTAATTACATAAACAGATTGCTTTGCAATCCGAGAGTTGAATAGTAGAAGGTATCTACTTTTCTACAGTCTAACTGCTACACTACTTTTATTGAAAATTCAATTAAATTAATTATGCAAAAATCATAGTTAAAATTATTTTTTTTAATATATATAAATCAGCAATATTGATTATTATTACCTAAAATCAATTAGTTTCAAAATTTCTAATATATAGGTCCTGAATTTTACACAAATATATTATAGACTGCAATTCCCTAATAATTTTGCAATTTTAAAAGATGATTTTTCTGAGATTTTTTGCATTAATTTGTTCAAATGTTTCTTTCTCCCTTGTTTTTTTTTTTACTCATCTTTAACATGTCCTACCCTTCTCTATCTTCGTTTATCCCTCAAGCAAACAGTCATTAGTAGGTGACTTCTTTTTCACGCAAAACGTATATTCTGTCTCTCTTTGCATATACTTACTATGCTTAACAGTATAGATTGTACCATTATCTAATAAAAATATATTTTACTAAATTTTGATATAATACATAGACTTTTTACCTAAACCTTTCAACAAAAAATATATGTACTCTTACGGAATTAAATATTTTAAATTTATAGTATAATATTATACATTTTATAAAATATTCTAAGACATCATAATAACTTTTAACGTTATGACACTGTGTAAGATGTCTTCGAAATAACTGCTATGTTAAAATAACATATTATAATATAATACCGTTATACTTGAATCTATTAATAATCTATCGATTAGCGAATGTACAATGTATATTTAGTTTTGAATACAATAAATTGGTGTATACGCCTGACTTACGTGCAGTACAATATAATATGTATATATATCGTACGTGTGTGGAATACAAAACCGTATGTCGATTGAACAGTAAGCGGCGAGGTGTATATGCAAATTACATCACGGTCGGGGTAGTGAAGGATGGTACAAGAGCGTATGGTGGTAGAGACGTCGAATTTCCCAAAGGACGCAGTGCGCGAGAACTTGTTGATCAGAGTAAATGTACGGATTTATAAAAGCGGATGAATACGCGGGTGTAAGGGACCGGGTTAACGATAAAAAAAAAAAAAAAATACACGATATATACGAGACACAGAACACTTCGTTTTAAATATATCGAATACCTACACGTTATACTTTGAAGTCGAGCTATTTGGGTCCGACCGATAAAAAAGTTTTTAAAAAAAAAAAAGCCGCGCGGGCTGATGGAAACGCGTAAATATTCGATTCGACGCTGCAAATACGTTTCTATATACCCCGGTGTATTAACTATTACGCGATCAAATTAACCAAAGGATAGTATTATATAGTTCCGTTGTTAATTTAAAATCATAAATGTATAATGCACTGTATATTTCACGATTATTAATGAATACGAATATTGACCGAGAATAAACGTGAACGCGAACATGTTTACGTTCGTAAAAACATCGATCCGGTAGTGTGCTGACCACCGAAAAAACAAACATCGCGAATGGTCGGTAATAATCGGTAATTGTATTTTATTAAATAAGAAAAATCTTCTGATGTGCGTGCGAGTTTGCTCCGATACGATCGCGGTGATGAGTTTGTGCACCATTATAATACTGTAGACGCGTTGTGGATAAAGACGTGTGGTCGAAAATTTATTTTTCTTCAGAAAATAAGATAAGTCGTTTTTATAAACGACCCGCTGTGGAAGTATACAATTTTTTTTCCAGTGTATACAAATTTGAAATGACGTATTATCCGCTCACAAAAATTATTATTCTTTAACGACATAAATAATTCATTACAAGTGCATGGGGAGGTGGTCGTGGAATCAATGTCCCTTGGCTGCAAACGATGTCACGTGAAATAACGTAAAATGATTCGACCCTAAAGATAGGTTTTGTGTAGATACGGGATACGACGGTACCTTTACAACCCAACCGACTGTTTTTATTCCGTGCATAACAATAATTATGAATTTTATATTGTGGCTCACGTCGAATTATTCACTTTAGTATATTTTATGCGCCGATTTGGCATAATCCTTCTTTATTAATCGTGCGCGACATTTGCAAAAAACCGCGATTAAATTGTATTCACATTACCGGACAACGGCGTACTTATAATTTACGAAATAATATCCAAGTCTTACTACAGTTTTACAAGATTTTATAATATAAGGTCGTCAAATTATCTGCAAACGCAACCGAACGTTATGCCGAACGAATCGCGTTGGCGGTGTTTAAACTAAAATTTAAACATACATATTTCGCGTACACACGAACGCCCCGTTTCTCAGAATTTTTTATGATAATTGCAAGAAATACATTGAAATTCAAATAAACAATTCCGCGTAAGAGTTCACATTTCACAAACGTACGCGCAACAGTTCAACGGGTATTTTAAGACGTAACGGTAGACGTACCTGCGCTAAACACGAGAAATGTTTCGACTAAATTACTCGAGGTTTCTGGTTTTTTGAATTAAGTCAATACGTTAGAACGTCTGTTGTTTAAACATCTCATAGACAATGATTTTTAAACCGCTATAGATACTAACATATGCGGTAAAAATACGAGTTAAACGTTAAGATTTGAATTGCCACTAAATCGCATTATTTTATTAATTTTTTTTTTTTTTTTTTTGTACCTCATCTCAGTCAGCCGTTCAATTTGGTCATATAATTTGATCGTTTTAATTTATTGTAAATTTACAGAACTCGTGAGAAATTGTATTATAATTTTGAGTTTAATTAACGATGTCTCCGCCCGTATGTGGACAGCACTAAAGCGCACTAAATAGATTTGCGTGTTTTTCTCTTTTATACGCGGTTATGTATAATAATATTTTACGTTTACAAATTCACTTTTATACGAAATCCCCTTTTGGAATCATGTTTTCCGAATTGCGTTATTGGACGTGTTTGTATAAAACGAAATTTTTGAAAACCTAAAACCGTATATCCGCGAGAGTATCTATTGAAATCATGTTAGGTAAACGTAATGCTAATACAGACAATATTATTTTAAGATGAAACGTAATAACCGCCAACACTCCACGACGTTTGTATTATATGAATAGATTTCTAATTAATTTTACATTTATCGTGTACTGCATATAAATCAGGTATTTCCAACTTTCCAGGGTCTCCGTGTAACGTCAATAATAATAATATTCTAATATTATTGTATAACAGTGAATATTTGTTCCTTTGTCCGTCTTTTAATGAATAATAATCGGGAAAAAGTGTGGAGAATAAACTGTATAAAGGCTTACTCTTTGAATACACGAACGCATTAACAACGAACGTTATAGTATCGTGTTTTAAACGTCCCGAGTCCATACGAATTCCGTCAAAGCTTACAAATGACTGGTCCACATCCTTTTCGCCATCGGTTCCCGATTAAATTGTGTTACGTGACTGACGAAACAATTTATTACGAGTAACGTGTATAATGTATACGCAACGTTTTTTTTTTTCAATACAACTTTCTGTTTTCAAATGTGCTTGCACATGCAACTATTGCATATACTCAACAGTTCTTAGTTATTTCCCAATTTCCATTTGGAAACCATGTGAAAATAGGGCTTCTGATGCACTGCATTATCAAAAGAGACAGAATTGTATTGTTGTTATAATTATTGTCCTTGTCGTGCGGTAATAAGTATATTCTACACTATATTGCATTATTATTATATGTTGGTCACTCTTTGTATCGATTGTATTCCAATTGCGTATTCACACACTGTTCATAACTATATAATCGTATTATAATATATATATATATATATGTATATATATTATGGAACTGTATAATAACTTACTCCGACGACAAAGCTTCGGTTACACGCCGGTTCTGCATATAGTATCACCAAACCGATAATCAGATCTCGTGCGTTAAAATCGTCCATGTACTATTATATGACGTGTACCGCAGCAAGTAATATTATAGTATGAAAATATGTGGTAATTCCAAATTCTTGAACATTATGACCCAGAAAATTAATGATTCATTTTGTAATGCTTTAAGGATGAAAACTATAATATTTAAAAAAAGGTAAGACAATGTATTAAACTCTGTGTATTTCCTGAGACATTGCTTGGTTTTCGATAAAACAATCGCTTCGTGCATATATTTACACACATTCTAATAAATATGTATTTAAAGTAAAATAGTATTTATAATACTGGAAAACAACTACTTTTATCTAGTACTATCAACTTTGTCGCTACCACTGATCTTATCGTTTTGTGCACACGATGTGTTTTTTTTTTAACAATATTTTTAGAGAAACGACGTTAACATTAAATTCGTCGTCTATGTATAGGTACAAACGTTATAAATTCGAGAAAATGTTCGATACAACTCCCAGATGCAATGTTTTATGCAAAACAAGCCCGATGAAAACAATATTTTATATCATTATTTAATGAACAATAACAATAATGTTCAACCTTAGATGTTATTTTTTATGAAAAAAAAAAAAAAATGTTTCCGTCGCCATAAGTCAATCATACGATTCGTGTTTGTTGAAAAGATTTTTATTGTATATTTTATCAACAATAACCCTCTATAATATCGTATAGTTGTTGTCTCGTCTTTTTATATTTTTTATATATTTTTCACATTCGAATCTGTTTTATTTTTATTATTGCATAGCATTATATTTTTTGTATCTAAGTGGAACACAATGTGTTTACTGAATGGACAAGACAGCGATTCAAATGCGTACCATCAACGCGCAGTTTTGAACTTGACCAAAAGTAGCATAAACACTGTTGTTGCGTGTGCGAATATACTAACCGTTTTTATCTCTAAATTGATATATAATATCGTTGTGGCTATTCTGGTATCGTTTAATTGAATAAAAATATACCATTTTGATAATAAACATTAATAAACTATATTGAGTGATGACTAGCTACAAAAATGTATAATACCTCTCATGTACAAACTGATATGCAGTATTTGAAACCGTTAAAGCGTTATAAATTCGGTATCCTTTGCCTATTGATACTGTTGTATGATTACATAATGCTTAGCTACAAATACTGTGTGGTAGTATTTAATGGCGGTAACAGTATTATAAGAAGGGATTGTTTATTTTTTAGTTATAATTATTTTTATTTAATAATCTATATAAATATTATAATAATTAATGACAAATGCGTTTTTACGGCATCGAGAACTTCAGTTTAGTAAATCAAATACTAGTTTATAAAAATTATTACAAACAACTACAGTGCTAAATTTGTTAAAATAGAAAGAAAAAATGTTGTGTCCTAAACGGTATAATGTTTTTGCTCAAAAATCGATCAATCGATGCCAATTTTAGGTCGATTCAAACGAACTATGCATGGCAACATTTCTCCATTCAGCGTAAGACACCACCTGCTATAAACTAGGTATGACAGAAACTATAAATTCCCAATTAAAATATCTTCTAAACAGATAACTAATAAGGCCTTTGATTCAATTCTTGGTTAAACCACACAATAAAAAAAAAATCAAGTAAGTAATCTGCATACTATCTGTTCAATATAATATAATATTATTAAGTTCAACTAAAATTGATATACAGTAAAGTCATTAGTGATGCACAACGATATCGTATTTTGATGTCAATATCGATATGACAAATTGATATCGTTTCAATTTGAAATTTCTATTTACTGTCAGTTATGTTAATTATTCATATTATTTAGTCGAATTACTAATAATTTATTATTAAATAATACTACAATTTAACCAATTTATACTTTAGTATGTAATATTTAGTTAGGATAAATACATTTTATATTTTAAGGTTAACCCCTGTATTTTGATTTATACTTTTTGAGTTGTAAAAAAATTTCAAAAGTACCAAGCAGTGCGTCATTAAATTGAAAAATAAGACTACTTTTTATTGTTTCAAAAACATTTTTTTTAAGTACACCAACAAAATATCAAGAAAAATATAAAAATAGTAAAACAAATGTGAAAAATATAAACGAACGCCCCCCAACTGAGAATACCATTCACGAACTTTTACCCAATAAAATTAATCATTTTATTTATCATTGAAAAACATTTTTTTTTACACTTACTTCAGTGTCCCGTACAATTACTCCATCAATTTGTATCCTAAATCTACGCCGCTGGTATACAGAAATTACATTTTTTTAGTTGTAAAAAATGTTATCCAAATCAAACATTGATTAAAATATTCTTCAACTTGTTGATTGATTATTATTAATAAGTTCAATAAAAATAAGCTTAATAAAATCAAAGTAGGACTATCAATTGAATATTACGTTTGAATTTCATTAAAACATTTGCAGTGAATCTAAAATATATTTAAAATATATTTGTGTCCTTTAATAATCTTATGAAGTACCTAACTTACTGTGTTTTAAAATAATTCAATAATTATAAATTAAGTTGAAATTTATACCAACTGATAAACATAGTTATTTATTATAATATTATAGTGTATATTATTGTCATACTTTATTGTACGCTTGCACTATTTATATATATTTTTTTAAATTTCAAATAAACGCATAACCCAATAAAATTAATGGCATTTAATTTCGTAAAGATTTTCACAGAACTCGTTGAATTCAATGTAATACCACAAATTACAGCATGACTGTCTGCAATAAAAAAAAAAACATTTGATGAGTTTTTCGGAATAGGTCATAAATAATGTGAGCAGTAAAACTTTAACATAATAGTATTGAAAAAGCGGTAAATGGTTTATTGTAAAAAAAAACATTTTCCCTACTACCTATCTACTAGATTAGAATATAACGGGGAAAAAACTAATTTAACTTAACTAAAATATGTAACAATCTTTGAATAAGACCTTTTAAAATTAACACAATATAAATTATAGTTCTATTTATTTTAGTAAAAACTTATAAGTCTTAATAATTATGAATGTCATCGTTTATAATATATTATTATGTCTAAAATTACGATTATTATAAAGATGTCAATAGCTGATATTTTATTTACTAGAATTGCTCATAGGTTACATAATATAATAATATTTCACCCAAACGCAACAACTAAGACAAAGGAAAAACATTTTTTAATTTAAAAAGCAAAATATAATTTAAACAATTAAAAACTACTGACTAATTTCATGTATTTAACGAAACTGCTAAATACCTATTATATTATGGCATTTGCTCATGACATCGGTATGTAGTGTGAGAATTAAATCAATTTGTAATTACTCCGTCATTATCAAAGTTTGACGCTTGACGACGCATAATTTCATGATATTATTCGCGTAAAATAAACGTGCAATGCAACGAAGACAATATAATATTCGAAATAATTTATCAAACGAACGAAAACGTTAACAGATTGAATTAAAAATAAAACGTACCGTCAGCGGCTAATACTTATAATTGATTAATTGATTTTTTTTTTTTTAATATTTTATTTAAAAACCTAGTTGAACTAGTGAGTTACATAATTTACTAGCAATTTGTATATGCTTTTAGTAAATTGGTTAAGTATTATATTTATAATGTATAGCTGATTACGATTCGTACAAAACCTAACGCACAACGACAATGTTCACAAATTTGTCAGGTACGATAAAACGTATACACTTTCCTGCCCTCTCTCTCCGCCACCAAACGTGTTAGCAACAGCAAAAAAATAAGAGAAAAAATCAAATTAGACGAAAAATGCCGAAATTAATCGCCTCCGCGTGATTGATTTGCATTGAGTTCGATTAAATGTATGTTTACGTGTTAGATGAAGAAAATCCGGTTTCGGATATTTTAAAACTCATCAAATCTACTGCACGTGACGCATATCAACGGTATTCTAATATAATAAACGTGGAATTCAATTTTTTTTTAACTACGAGGAATACGATGTCAAGTGAGACCACATAGTATGATTGATATTATATTTAAAGTGAAGCGTGAAATCTATTGGTTTTGCAACATTGTGTCCTTTTTTTATGATTTCCGTTTATAAAGCATTTTCGAAACTATTTTTTTTTTTCTTTAGTTTATTCGCAAACCTAATATTGACTGTTGAACTAATAATAAAAACAAATTATTTCAATCAAACACTGTATGTATTTCGTACGTTATTAACTTATTATTAATTTAATCCGTATAATTTGCAATATATAGGTGTGCTCACTGCTCGTTGACCGTTGTATACAGTTATACAAAAGTGTATCAATGCAGAAATAATTTATATTTCCATAATTTTCGAGTTCAATGGATTATTACATTATTTATTATTTATTTAATGCATCTGGTATGGCAGTACTATATTCATTTTACGGACAAAATAGAATATAACGAAATACAAACCATTTTCAGTTATTTAGGCGCCTGACTAATTTAAATACGATTTTATGGCCATAAATAATTATAACTCAGTTTAAATAAAATTATTAGATTAAATGAAAATATACTAATTTTCAGATTACAATCAGCAGTGTTATAGGTAAATAACAACTGTAAAATAAAGTGTATAATATTAAATTGAATGTTATCATATAAAATAGACAATAATTTTTATGGTGAAATTAAGCTATAGAAACCAGTTAGTGGCTAATGCTACGGAATACGGACTTATATGCCCACAGACCATAGCACATTGAGTTTATTAAAAATGAATTATTAATTTTATATTAGACGCGACGTGACGTTAACGGTGTGTCGAACCGTGTAAAGACTCGTGTCTATTTTTCTACCGACCTTTGATCCGTCAGACGAAGACAATAATTAATGTAACAATCTGTAATTTATACGCCGATCCTGTAGTGTACAAACAATGTTTTGTCTTTTATGGTATATTCGACGTTAATACATCACAATATATTGTGCAAGTTTCTTCTCGTTTATGTGAAATCCCTTGGGTGCCAACCAAATTAATAGTAAATAAATAAAACGCTAAGTAAAACGCGTTCACGACCTCACGGTTAACATATCACGAGTAACACCGTCGGCAGCTTAAAATTACAATTTCCATGAAATTCTATACATATGTAATATGTAGTACGCAAACATAATTATTATACCAGATCCAGAATATATATATATATATATATATATCGATGTCGTCGACTAATCAGCTGTTATATCGTTTTTACTATAGTTTCTCGAACCATTTTGTCCGGAAACTTGTGCGCGATTTGTGTGTTTTTAATAACGTGTTGCATTTTTAGCAAAATATGACCATATACCAATGTCGAGGCTACCCAATTGGCGATGGTTACCAATTTCGATTATTTTATATGGCCCCTAAAACTGTGAGATTGAATTTAGTAAAACATAACGCCTGCGTTCTCCGTGCGTATACAATTATTGTAAAATTTGAAATTTGTTATATAATCGCTCAATAATAATAATAATAATAATAATATACACAGTTGACGTTTGCTGGCTAGCGCAAAACTTGTCCATTACTTCCGGTCGGGGACGTCCGTGCGTGAGGCGGCTGAACGGTAATTTTCCATCGCTCGTGATGACCGGACAAATCACGTTACGACTCCGTCCGACACACACACACACACACACACGCCCTAATTCGATTTCGTCCGTCCTCCCGTTTTTGTTTCCGCTCCCGACCTAACGCGCACGTCGTTCCCGCGAGGTGAAGGGGATCTGATGACGACAAACACGTCCGTCCGCCGATGTCCCGCGTAAGGAGCGCATTCTATTACAATGCGAGACGACCGTACGCGGACACAACACGCAATAATAAAAAAAAATATCCAGACGTGTTGCATCATTACATTATTTACGTATGAGACTTTAACCCTCCTTCTCGCAGCCCCCCCCCCCCCAACCATAACAACCCCCTAGTATACGAGATCGTATTTTATACAAAATTCAACTATCCATCTCTCCTCTCTGCCTCTCAGGCTTCTACGATAGGGCGGCGGCTTTTATCGTTAATTTTTTTTATTATTATTATTATTATTATTATTCATATCATATATATATTTTATTCGTTTATTCGACTTTTACGCTATTTTATGGTTATTATTGTCGCGTATATTCCATTTCCAGTGAACGCGAACACGCGGAATACACGATGAAAATAGATTTTATGAAGAATTTTTTTTTTATTTTTTACGATCAAGTGCCTCCGACGATACTCAGCGGCTCTATTGTACGTCGAAGACGATTGTCTGATACGCCGACGACTGAGTATCGGCGGCCGCTATTCGTACTTAAAGAGCAATTTTTGTCGCTAAATTTTGCCGTAATAAAGGATAAAAAATCGATTTTATAGTCACAGTTTATCACTTTGTCGGCGTATTCAAATAAAAAAATATTACGAATAACGCCCACCGTTGATTCCTACTGTTCCTAGTTCAGATAAATCTATACTTTATTATAGCGTCTCGTGTCATTTCAAGACAAATAATTAACACGTAATCTCACTCAATATGATACACAAACACAAGTTCACATTTAGTTTCGATTTACCGTTGAAATTTACTCCTGAATGATTTCTTAGTTTATTTTAATTAATTTTGTTCTTACACCGCACCGTTGGGATATAACGATAATACGATTATTTAATTTTCTTTGACGAACATTATTTTTTTAAATATTCCATTCGAAACCGCAAGTAAAATACATTTGCATTGAATTCAGTTCGTTAAAACTTTTTTTTTTTTATTTGAAGGCATTGAAGTTTTTAATGAAACATATAAAATTTAACAGAATGAGTGTAGAACAAATGCGGAGTGATCAAAGTTTGAAAACACAATCATTATAATTACAAGAAATATTGACAATATCAATCATTAAATCGATAAAGTTTTAAAGAATAAAATACGACAAATTATCAACGGTATAACCAGCTGCACATGTGTCATGATATATATGAGTTACAATAATTAAAAAAATCGTACAATTTATAGTTTGAAAACGTCAAATAATTTTTTAATATTTTGCTTTTTAGATCGGTTGGATGAAAGCCGAAGATCAAACAATATTAACGTTTCATGAGCGTGTAGTGGCTTCAAACGGTCGATTCAGCGTAAGTCATGAGAATTACAGAACTTGGTATTTACATATAAGAGATGTGGAAGAAACTGACAAAGGCTGTTACATGTGCCAAGTTAACACAATGGAAATGCAAAAACAAATCAGCTGTTTAGACGTCTTAGGTAAGTGGACAATGAGCAAAATACTATTGCATTTTAAATATTATATTATACCATATATTTAAAACCATAACCTAGGAATCTATAACCTATACCCCACGAATCATGTTCTAAACAAGGACCAATTTATACTGACTCTATTAGTACAATTTATAATCAAAAAATAATAATATTTAGTTAATCATTAATTTAACCTAACCTTACCTAACTTATTTAATTTAATATACTATATCATAAAAATAAATAATAAACATAGTTAGAATATATTTTTAAGAACTGAAAATCTATTACCTATACTAAATTCAAATACATCTTTTCACAAATCTAAACAGTTACAAATTTGAACCCCTTTACTTATAATTGATATGTAAAAAACATTAAAAACTAATAAATTATAAAACTAAAAATGTTGAATGTTATTTTATTTTTTTTCAACATATACAGTTTTTAATGTTTGTATGGTCGTTAAGTAAAAAATGCTTGAGACCTCTGAAAAGTAAACTATAACAATTGTAAATTAATCGATACCACTAAATATCTATATTGAAAAAAAAATGACTTTTAACAAAGATACGAAATAATTTTATTAGTGTACCTAATCAAAACTCAATAAATTCATTGACCAAATGAAAACATTTATCAATGACAACATATTTCTTTACCAATCACAACCTTGGATAACCAAACCCTTTCTATTACTCGTCTACCTTTTTTTAATTGAATAATTAATTTGACCTGTATTCGTTTAACAATATTATTTTCGTAAAATCAGTTAAAACTAAATATTTTATCGATTCTCAGTCAAAAATAATCTATACAATTAAGTTTTAAAAGACAGTCCGTACATTTATATGCTATAGAAGAGTTAAAAAATATTTAATATTTTGATTTGCACAAGTTACTTGTCAAGTTTTTTTTTTGTATATGTTTGAAATACTTTTTTTTTATTAATAAAAAAAAAGTAAATAAAAAAAAGTATTACTATTATTTTGCGATTCGATGAGAACGTTCCCATTTTCCGGAACCATCTGCAAGGAACATTGATGTTAAACTTTAAGTTCTGTCAGTTACGCCCAAACACATGTATGTACGTGTGTGTGTGTGTATGTATACATGAGTTTATGAGTTTTGGCCACAAACTCAAAGTATTTTGAATAGTTACGTCAATTAAACGTCACGATGTCAGAGTCGATCTAAAACTACATCACAAGATCCGTTTAAAATTCTTAACTTTATATAATTGCCTTCCGACCGACGTTTCCCGATAGTCACGAAAACGAACACATACGATTAGTCGCGTGTTATTATCTCGGGTCGTCACTGTCCCGCAACTAAACGAGTGAACATGTCTCGTCCACCCCACCACTCCGCTTCTCCACCCTTAGAAACGATGGTACCTATATGGTTATATTGGACGCACGCAGAGTTAATTTCATTGCTGCAGTTAAAAAAAAAAAAAAATAAAAACGTTAAAATACAGTAATCAAACCGCATAATACACTGCAATATAGTAGTTGAACATATTATTTTGTACGAACGTATAATAATATATTATAATGACGATTGGGGCACGTTGCGCTTGTTCGTGTCACGTCGTCGATACAATATAATATGTATATAATATAATAATATAATTAATTAAATCAAACCTTTTGTGCGCGGCAATACTACGGTTGTTGTATTATATACTGTGCCGGTGTATTAAAAACGACCGAGCAGGGCGTGTGTTTGTGTGTGTGTGTATAATTCAAGTACAAAACTCGGCAACTGAGTATATTACATCGAAATCGTTATTTTATACACGAGGATGAAACGAAAAATAAATACATAATACGTATAATATCAAAACGAATAAAGCGCACAATGCGAATCGTACTCCCGTCGTCTGTGCCCCTACCCCCCGCCGTAACGGTTTGGATCGACGACACGAGAAAAAAATGCCACCGCGACGATAATACGACTATACAGTGGGACGCTCGTCGACGTGTACAACGCCGTCATGCGTCGACCAGTCTCCCGTGCAGAGTTCGACATATCATCGGCACGATAAATAATAATAATAATAATAATAATTATAATATAAAATAGAATATAATTGCAACGCGCGAATACAATGGGGACGCGCGTATAGCGAATGGAATCATATGTTTTATATTATTATTAATAGAGGGAAACTCGTCGGGCCAGACGTCAAGTGTGTACGTTATAGGTAGGTACGTACGCAAACCGCCAATCGCGTATTATGCTCGTTTTCATTGTGTTTTTGTTTCGTTTGCCCGAGTACGTCGACTGTACACACTAATCTGTTTGCCATCGGTTTTTTTAAAAATAAAAAACGTATTCGCTTATAGAAATATCGTGTCGAACAACGGTTCGGTCACACGACGATGGCAATCAGCCATAACGACGTGAACAACCAGTCGAACGGCCGATTTCTATCTACGTTCGTTCGTTTTTTGCGCGTTATTATCTATTGTCATATATTTTTAATCTATACACGCGCGCGCTTATTATGTTTCGTTCGGATATTTTTCCCAGAGAATACAATAATAATATTATGACCGTTCGACGTTATCATTGTCGGCGGTGCGCCCGTCAAACGTCATATTTCATATACACGTGTGTGTGTGTGTGTGTGTGTGTGTGTATGGTCATATCGTCACGTATTGTTGTTGTGCGGTTGTCTTCGGTGCCCAACTACCGTTTTTTAGACTTTAATAATAATTGACGGTAAAAGCGGCGACCGTCAAATCATTAACGCAATACCGTAACGTACGGTTATACGTCATATAATATTATGTGCGTGACTCGAACCACCGAATATGCCTTTGAATCGACGTACTTATTGCACCGGAAACGTTTCCGAGGTTTCGGAGTTAAGTAAATATTATATCGACACTTTGAACATACGCACATACGCGTTGTCCGTTCTCGCGCCCGCGCGCGCACATTGTTAAACAACTACACGCGTATTAAATTACCCACTTAGTTTTCGTATCTATTAGATTTATGCGTCCGCGCATAAACCTATAACAACCTCTTTGACCTAGAAAATCCGTTTTGCGATGTGTGTGTGTGTGTATACGTGTAAGTTTGTTTAAACCGTTTATGAAGTCAACCGAGAGCTTATCTGTTACAAAGTCGTAGTATTTAGATTCGTCTTATATGTATACGTGCACGCACCGTTCTAGAGGATTTTCTAGGTTTTTCCCCGTATACCGAGCACAAAAAATCTTTGAACCGCGTAAAAATAAAAGTAAAAAAATAAAAAATACTACAAAACGTGAAGGAGAAATACGTGCTTGGATTTCAATATTGACGATTAAATTCGTAATATTATTTGAGTCGTTCTTCTCACGCCAATTTTGTATAATGCTTTTATGGATCAAATTACTTTAATGGGAATTCTAACGTTCGTTTATAACACGTAACTCGTATGCTTTTGTATGACCTTTTCCGACATTTGGGTAGCGGCCATTCCGTACCAACAATCAAACATGCAATTTAACGTTAGATTAGGACTAGTCATAAATTCTTAGCAATAGCATTATAAACAAACGGAAAATACCGTTTTAAATGCACACGAAATGAAAAGAGGAGACTAAAGAGTTTTTACAATTATTCTTGACTATAACACACATTTAAGCAAAGTAAATAGTTTATTTTATTTTTTATTATTTTCACAAAACCTTTTATCGAATTTTTTCAGCACATTAACCATAAGGATTACCGGCCGTATAGTGAAAAAAAAACACAAAATAATGTATCGAATTTTCTGACACAATAATATTAGATATAAATATATAATTCGCATCTTGAAGGATTTTTTATTTAGCTGTTACAATTTTATAATAATGTTTATTCGTAAAACAGTATAATAAAAACACATGACTTTAATTTATTTAAATTTTTTTGTTTTTAATAATAATGTGTTTAATCATTTGATCTTTGATGTATTTTTAAAGCCATAGTATAAAAACATTAAAAACAATCATCTCCTAAAAACGTTGAATTAATTCTATATTTTTGTTACTATGCTATAATAGTGAGTCATAACGTGGGTATTGTAACAATAATGCACAAAATGGAAAGTGAAATCGATCAAGGAAACAATAAAAAATTCGCGTCAAGTGAAATATTATAAAATTCTAAATTAATAAAATATTATTATGACGTCATTTGCGGCCATAAAATAAATGGACTTTAAATTGCATACACAGAGCGCCGTGTTAAAAAATAAAAATAAAAAAAAGAACCAACAACTACTAGTCTTTCGGTTTCGTACGACTAAAGTTATATAGCTGAAAACTAATTGCGTTTATGCACTTCAGTATCCGAACGAGTGCGATCGCACGGGTGTATACACAAAGTGTGTAAAAATACTACCAAAGTCCGTATCATATAATAGTACGTCATCGGGTATCGTCGTTTAATTAAAAGCCATATAGCTGATTTTCGATATAAGTGCACGTGTACGAGAATAGCGAGCGTGTTCGCGACTTTAGTTGTTAATTGTTGACTCTGCGAATAATTTGCATATGAGATAATGCCACGCGTAACGCGGGTGCCGGATAATTATATGCAGCAATAATACCTTCTTTGAAATATTTTACGCTGTCTTTGTACACATATTTATCTACGTACAACTCGAATCGACTAAATAATTAATAAGACACACACTCGTGCACGCAATTATTATAACAATATCGTGTACCCCCAGCGTTTACCGGTGTACCTACTATATTGTATAAAATTTCGTGAGATAATTTCCGGGCACGTTTATAACATAATACCCTTCACGCCGTCAGCGTATACGTACTACACTACCCACCCGCTGGATATTATTACAATAATCGGAAGTTATGTTTTCGCATAATTTCGAGTCCTCCGTACACGTCTACGGTGTTGTCTGAAAGCGACAACAGATATATTATATACGTTGGCGTTGATCCAAAATTGCTTCGAAACAAAACCACACGATCGGAGTGATCTCAAAAGACGTAGCACCCGAAAGGCACTCGACTATGATGACTGGTATATAATTTATTATTATACATACATATTGTCTGTTTACCGCACGCGGGTGTCTATCATAATTATTATTCTTATGTACGTTATTGTAGTTAACTCGTAGCTGCTCTGCGTCGACTTATAAAAATGGAGTTTACGTGAAATCATCTTTACAGTGTTGTATTGCAGTGATATTGTGTGCGATTAAGCCTACCACTCGATCTAAAGCCATGTTGTTGTAGTACTACACAAATATACGATATAATATGAACATCTATGCACGGTTAATTCGTCGAGTCGACGTCAAAGTCATTGACCGCTCTATTCGAATTATTCGAAGAATTTTAATAACATTTTGTACTCCTTTTTTTTTTAAAGAAATTCAGTGGGAAAACATTTATTAGTTTTAATATTATGATAATATCGACGGTAGTAAATTGCAGATTTATAATAATTATGATATTGTTATTACTGCTATATTAAGCGCCATGTTGACTTTCCAGCTCTTAGAAATATTATTAAATTGTTGTACACTCATGCTCTAAAATAAACTAATATTCAAATTTAAAAATAACACGAACGGAATCATAATATAAATAAACGCGTTATATTTTCATCCGCAATCGAATCAATAATACCGGTTTATTCAAAACATATAATATTTTCTTTCGGTCTAATTAATATGTAGCATATTTTCCTAATAAAAGCAGCATTATGTAACTATTCTATAAAAATAATCTGAATTAAACGGCCAGTAATTTGCTTGCGTTACTTTACGAATAAACACACGATGATTTTTAAGTTGAATTTGGTTAATTATTAAAATATGATTAATACGTTTTTTATAGCTCATATCATAAAATTTAATTTGTAATGTACATGTAGGTACCCACGTGTATCCGTTGTTAATCAAACTTAATTATTCAATAATAAAGCAAAATATAAATTTTAATTAAATACCTGTTGGAAAAAAATAGTTATTTTGATTAAATGTAAAAGAAAATACGCCAGAAACTACTATAACATCTGTGAATAAGTTTCGGTAAAAGGATGTTTAATCACATTTGTACCAACTGACTAATTTTAAACTACCTACCGGTAAATTGACTATTCTTCTTCAAAAGTTTTTCTGTCGACTTTTTCGTATTTTCTGTTTATTGTAACAAGACCGTTAGTCAAGTGTTTTTATTTAACATTGAAATGAAAAAAAAAACAATTCGTGAGACCAACTACTATCAAACACGACTTGGTCAAAAATGTTTTAAATTCTTTTTGTTTATAGTTTATATTGTACGTACCTGTAAGATAACACAAATAGAACATAACGATCGAACCCACTCAAGTCGATCACATTTATTATTTAAAAAAAAAATAAGAATGAAAACATAAGCTTAGAAAAAAGAATATTGAAAGTTAAAGACATTAATGG
Organism: Rhopalosiphum padi; assembly: GCF_020882245.1. Lineage (NCBI taxonomy): Eukaryota > Metazoa > Arthropoda > Insecta > Hemiptera > Aphididae > Rhopalosiphum > Rhopalosiphum padi. Next base: position 88,824,923 of record NC_083597.1, read on the forward strand.
TTAAAAAAAAAAAAAACTGTGATAACAAAAACAATTTCAAGAGTACCTCTATACCTAATGTATATTTAAAATTTTAAAAACAATACGTAATTATATCACCACGTGTCATTATAGAATATAGTTTTTTGACAATGCAATATTATACTACTTGATGATATAGCATATAATGTATATTATATGTAAAATTCTTAAAATTATTTTGATTTTAAAATTAAATGATTTGAAATGTTGATAGTTTTATTTTTTTCATATGGCATAGAAACAGTGCCGCAACTACTGGGTGTGTAAGGTGTGCAATGCACACGAGCCTCCAGCCTCCAAGGGGTCTCTACAACCAAAATTATTGAAAATGAATTGTCCGTTTCGATATTTTTTTTGCTTTTTTTGTGCTACAAATATTTATTGATTTTATGTTTTTCCATTTAAATTAATTATAGGCAAAATTATTAAATAGAGGATAAATAGTATGCAATTCCAAGTATCACAATAACAATAATAATATTTTGCATTTTGTCATGTCTATTAATAAATCGGTTTTCTACGGGTATATCGATAATTGATCATATTAGTATTTTTCGTTATTTTATGGAAACTCGACTAGCAACGAGCGTTTTAAGTCGTTGCGATAATAGCTTTTGAATATTGAAAGTAAACGGACCGCCGAACTCAATATTGATAAAATAATAACAGACTTTGCCAACGTAAAAGCCAGAAAAAAATATGATAGAAAGTCTTGCGACATAATTTCTTCGTAGTTTAAAGAAATACACATGTTTTAATGGGAAAATTGATAATAAAACTTTCACGTCTGTCTCGGTTACGATGCGATGATATATTTCTAAACAATTTAAACTACATATTGTTGATATTAGATGCGGAACAAGCGTACGAGAGAAGACAAACAATGCCGTTCTGGTATTGTACAATTCGTCGAATGCTCTTCAACGCGCATCCGTCGCACAATAATTATTACACAAATATAATAATAATAATAATAATAATAAAGTCCGTCTCATCTCTTGCCGAATATTTAACAACCGCACTTATTGTGCCATATTATTGTCTTCGACGGTGTTATTTGAACGAAATTTTAGAGAGAGAAAAATAATACACGCGCCATGTAAAGACGAACATCTTTGAGTCGGATAACCCACTCGGATTTTTCATCTTAATAACTAGAAAACTCGTGTATTCCTTATTATAATATTGACTATACATTATGTTTGGGTAATGTCTTTGATCAGTGTTTCTGAGAATCTTAGACCGAGTATACCGACCCCTTTGAAATCGTTTTACTCGTGTTACCATAGTGTCATTCCAACAATTTGTTCAGACATTCTGCGATATAGCTATTGTTGTCTATACTCCGTCGTTCGCCGAATACGTCTCGCATATTATTATTTATTATTTATAGTTATGAAAGTACCCAGCCGGCAGCTGCTTCGGCTTTTAACCGCATTTCGCCAGTCACGGCGGCACCAACAACTTCTCAACGGGAAATGACATAATCGTGTCTGGCGTGCGTGTGTATAAAATTACGCCGCGCCCGTTTTCACATACCGACCCGACACTAATCGCGAACACGTGGCCGATGATGATAATAACAATAATAATATTGTTATTTACACTGTCGATATCGAGTGGTGTGTGTATTATACTTTTTCAATTTTTTATTTCCAGACCATTTTTTTTCTAGCTATTCGAGCCGCGTTAGTTGATTATCACGCGATACTCATATTATTTTAATTCACCCCCCCCCCCCGTGTATGGCGACGACATACGATAGTCGACTCGTTAGAAAGCTTTGACTGTATTTTCCAACTCTGTGTATGATTGTTGAGCGCGTTAAAAAATGTTCCGGTCGTATTTTTCGCTATAAAGATAATTATTATTCCATGAATAATATAATATATTACATGCAAATAGTAAATAAAAGGGTAGTGTTCGAGTTAGTTATTATAACTAACAGTGGTAGACTTTTTTGTTATATATTAACGTTTCACCGATTTCCTTCAGTGCACCACCTGGTAAACATAAAATTTGAAAAAAATATCTGCCATTTCAATGCATACGACATAACTATAAAATAGGATTTATATAAGTGGAAATAATTTAAACGATATTATCGATATGATCGATTTATAAATTTTGATTGTAAAATATGTCTTAAGTATTTCTTTATTAATATGATTATTCAGTTATTTTTATGTAAATATTATGTTGTTTATCATCTAAATACGGTTTTTTTTATTACATTTTTATTAAACTCACAACGAAAAAAAAAATCAATATTTATTTATTGGTACTTCGGTACCTACTTAACTCCATTAAATAAACACTATATTTAAATTTAAACTGAAATATTTGGGGGGTTGAGATAAATTGGAATAATATTTATAGTATGGTAAAAATGTTAACAACTATTTATTTCCATTTGTTCATTTTTTCAATTATGATTATTATTTTATTTTATAAAATGTTATTTACATTAAACATTATCATAATATTAAAGATTCCTTTATCGTGTTGACAGCAATATTATAAAACATAGATAACATACGTTAGCGTATTAAGACTTTGGATTAATTAGTGCATCATTTGGGTGATTATTATTTAAATGTTTTTCACACTAACAAAGTATAATATTAAGGTGAGAAAAGATTAATATTTGGAATCTTTTTTAAGCATAATAGTACCAGTATAAAATAAAAAAAATAATATAAAAAAATAAAATCATTTTTAAATCGTGCATGATTTTTCATCATCGGTCAAAACAATTAAACCACTCGGACAAAAATTAAAATTATTAAAATTTTATTTTTGCACATATCTGGTCGAGTACGACTGTTAATTTAAAAATTATAATAATTTTACCGATTGATAAAAGCCACACACCTAAAAGCACTCTTGTGTCGTAATATACAGTTTTAAAATATTGTATGCATTTTAAGTCGAAAATGTCAAAAATAGTTTTTAATTATTTTCGATATATTATAATTAATGGTAATTAATATTGGCAGTTGAAAAAATCACTATTATTATGTATATTTAGCAGATAATATTACGTCCCATTAGTCCATAAATAGACCTTTAAAGATAATACCGTATCGTCATCACGTTTTAAACGCTGCTCAAACTAATAATTGGCCAACTAACCACGTATACGGTATAACTAGGTACACCGTATATCGCGCAATATAGATTACGCGAGTTATACAATCTCGCTGACGTGAGGTGTTCCGAAAGACTTTGCCGGCACGTCGTCGCCGTCTTCCGGTTATATTATAACAACAAAAGTACCTTAACCCCTCCGAACAATTATCCGGTCTCCTTTACCGTTATTATACATACTCCACCGTCGTGCGGACTTACATCTCGCGCATTACCCATACTACACATACACATACACACACACAACACGATAATGGTTGGTCCGGCGGTGCTCTTCTCGGGCTCCTCCGACCTCACTGCAGTCTGTAGACTGATTATGATTATTATTATTATTATCATTATTGTTACGATCGTAATACTCTAATGATAATATAATATTATTATCATTATTATTATTATTGTACGGGCGATATGGCGGGTACGGTGTTGGCGAACAAAGTATAAAGGTTAATTTGTTAATGGAGACCGTCGTTTAGGTGGCTTAGTTCTGGTCCATTATGTTTGGTTCTCTCCCTCGTATTATACGCGGGCGTCGTCGGATTCGAGTGAGGAATAACTCGACGTTATACTGCGTTACTGGTACCACGTGCCTAAGTGTGTGTGTGTGTGTGTGTGTGTATACCCACGCGCCCGTCGTCACTAACCCTTCTCGACGACACCTCGCAAAACTTTGCCTGCGGAATAAACGAAAGTTTCGTAGGCATGTCTTCGGCACTACCGCTGTATTTCCCGCCCCCTTCGTCGTCTTCCCAGGCTATCACTGCGTGTACAGTGCATCACATAATCCACCGCCACCAAAACCGCCCGCGTGTCTCGTCTCGATGTAACCACCGCCGTCACCACAACGGTCGGCACATTACTGTTGCGGTGTCGATGGACTAATTTTGCTTTGTCGGCAATAATAATATTGTTATTAATATTATTATCATTATCTCAGTGTACCACCACCACCACCACCACCACCACTGCCGCCACCGGTATTTCAACCACGGTCCAATCGCGAACCCGATTTATGGCCATTACACGGATCGCGTCCGCAAACGTCACCGCAGGTTTCCCGGAACGTTATCATAAAACTATAACCAGATTTCGAGGCGTTATCATTTACGCGTATACGGATTAGATACTATATTATACACAGTCGTAATCTAAGAACAGCGCGGAGGATAAACACGTCAACACAAAACAGGACGACAGTCGCTTTCAATATTAATCGATCGAGGATATCCCCCGGCCGCCACAGTTAGATGTTACAAAAACGAAAATATTACTTATAGCTATTATTTTTATCGTTTCCATTTATTTTTGTACTGTTTGACGTAAAACAGAAACGCGTGTGCCAAATCTAGTGAAAACTCAGACCAACAACATTGAATACTAGAAATCACACGATTGTTTCCGGCTCGAGAGAAGCTTACGACAATCCACTATCACTGATTACACGCTGCTCTACTTCCGAAAATTTATTACTGAGATTTAAACTAACACGTTGTCCACACGTGTTGATTATTTAGCGACTAGCCAATTCATCTAAACCTATCGGCGCCAGTCTAAATGATAAAACGAGTAGACTTTGTCGCTTTTCCGTTCAATAACATATTATTATAGGCTTATGTTTCGTGTCTCTGGTTTTTCCAAATGTTTCATAAAATCTAAAATTCCGTTTGACTGAAATCTAAATATTTTTATGGTTTTAGATTTATCACATTTCAATCTTAGAATTTTTGTTGATAAAGCACTTGTAAAAAAATGCATGTATTTATAATCTTTTTTATTAGTTTTATTAAAAATATTAATAATAATAATAATACAAATACCACTAAATCAATGTCAGCTGTAATTATAATATAGATGTATGCATTTTTACTTGTACATCTATATTATTAAATGCTTGAGTTTTGATGTATGTAGGGATTATTTATATCAATTTATAACTCGATTTACAACTATCTAAACCATCTTAATGCTGATCTACAATTTCGCCAATATCATAGTTAATTAATCTGTAAGTCTTTCACAACTCAACCATCACCGAGACAAATTTTGATTCTCGGAATCGCACTAACTTTGCCTATATATAAACTCTAGTATAAATTCACCACGCTCAGTATGCATTATATATTATAGTGATATCATTGGAATTACGAAAAATAATCGTATGAGTATATTATTGCGTTGGAAGTATGATACACGCTAAGGGATTTTAGTCATAATATAAACATGAATATAGCAATCGGTGAATAATATGTAAATGTACGTGTTTGTTCAAGTCACAATCACAAATCAAATCAAAATCTAAGAAAACAAAATTCGATCATCAGCACAAGTCACTATAAATCGGAGTCTCAGTGAATGTCCTTAATTAAACGTCAATAACTAAACGATCAGTATCTCTAATGAAACTTCGGCTAAACATGAAAGAGTCTTGCAACTCTATGATTCGAAGAACAAACGACATTAATCACACACACACACACTATCTCACTATCTCGTTGCGTGTCGTCATTTGCCTTTTATTACATTAATTAATAACTAAAATGTATACAAATAACGTAATAATCGAACCTACATCTAATATGTTTTACTCAAATTTTACATATTACTTAAATAGAATTTTCTTGACGTTTTGATTTCATGAATTTGAAATTATGAAATTAGTTATCAATTTGTCATTAAAAACGTAAATATTTAAGTGATTTAAGAAGAAAGTTTAATTTTTATGAAACAAATAAAATCTTACTACCAACAGCTATTTGTATCTTAATTAATTAATGTTTATAGTTTTTATAAGCTACAGAAAAGTTTAAAATTAAAACACTCAACCATAAATAAAAAATCGCTCCGCTCAGAATCTAAAATAAAACTTAAAAATCAAATAATTACAGGTATGATGAATTAATGTATTTAAAAAAATGCAAGAATGATCTAAAATTATAAATGATACACGAATTATCACTTTTTACTAATCAAGATTCAAATATGTTTATATATAAACATAAATAGATGTCATTTTTGTATTTAAAATACATAAATATATTATATTTTATATACAATTGTACTCGAACTAAATATTATATTAACAAAAACCACTCGATGCTTTGAAAATATGTAAAAGTAAAGTTTATTTGAAAATTATAAAAATTTTAATTTGAAATTTGTCATTGAATTCATTTCGTATTTGACTCGAATTATATTTACACGGATATTTTTTATGAACCTCAAAATCTTAAATCTGTAATTACTCTAACTGTACATATTAAAACGAGTTACTGTGTTTTATTCACCCTCTCTAATTTTCATTTATGTATTGCCAATAATTCGTTAACGGGAAGTTCGTTTGATGTGTATACGCTGTACCACCCACCCACCGATACGTATCAAAGACTTAAGCCACGCACGTAAAAGGACTGGCCGCCAATGATTGCTATTCTACCATCGACTAGAAGAGACTCCTTGGCTGACTAAGTACTCGGAAAAAATCTTATAAATTCTTGTGTATGATTGTAGTAGTCCTTTCATTCCGATCGGTTTAATTTTAACCATCTTCAAAGAAAATAACTGGAAATCGAACTAAATTAATTTTTAGAACGTTCATATAATATCATCTATTTAGTATCAATATATTTAGTCCTGTTACGCTACATAATATCGATAAACTTTTTATTGAATCCGTTTAGTAGTTTAGTAATTAATGAGTACTTTACAAGTACGCAATGATTCAACGACATTTTATTCGATGTAAATATCAAAATTATCTTTAAAGTTTATTTTATGTTATTATATAATATAATGTGCGCTATAATAAAATATTAACTTACGAATGAGGAAAAAAACTGGATGTAACAATTTCACAGTTCGAGCTAAAATCGTAGTTCAAATTGTTTTCAAGCCAAAAGTCGTGCCCAATTTTTTCAAATTTTCGTTTTAAATTAATATAACAAACAAGAATACCATAATACATAATATTATAACGAGTACATTTAAACACATTTGATTTTCGTTTTTATTACTCGAGTTTTACATTAAAACTTTTATTCACACATTATATTATAAGTATAACAAATATATCTCTGAAACACATCACACACACATTCACGTCAAGTCGTCCGACACTTTCATGTATACAGTTTACCATATTATGTAAATCCGACATTTATAATTATACGTAGATAGTATTTTATTATATAATATGTGACGGGATCTAGATATGATTCGCGTCAGGTCGACGGGCCAACAGACAAATATCTCTCCTCTTCGTACTCTGCTGCTTTAGGCGTACGTGTGTGTGTGTGTGTGTGTGTGTAGTAGTAGTGGTATTAGTAGTAGTAGACGTATACGCTAATTGGATTGGTCGATTTCGTAGGAGCAGTACACGCGGCCGCTTTGTTAATAGACGGCCGATAGAGTGCACGATAATAATAATTAAACACGATCGAGCGATTGAATGTTCTATGTGATTTTGTGTTAACGCACTCGCACACGTCATCGTCGAACAAACGCACTACACCCACGTTATTATGACGTTATTAAATATTTATGCTCTTCAATATTTTTCGCGCTCGTCTTTAATTTTGTTGTACACATATAACGAACGTCAGACGCGTACGATTCGCAATAAATAATAACATATTATAAACATAAATTTTAAACGGTATGCCATAGAGATATTTTCGTCGCCAATGTCTACTATGGCCATTTGCCAAACACGATCACCTCGACCACCACCGACACTGCAGTAGTCGCCGCCGCTTACCGTACCTTTGTTTGCCAACGCCAACCCCGTGATTTCGTAAGGCGTGTGTATTATCCGAAAATTACTGAAACCATATCGGTATTATTTATAAGTTGCACAATATGTTTGAAAGTTTTATACCGTGTAAAAAAGTGGTTTAAAAATTAGAACAATCATCGCCCGATACGTCGGTTTGCTAAACTAACCTAACACGATATGTATTATGATTGGGATTACGTGTTATTGCTACATCCGTAGACAATACAGTTATACTAACTTTTATCGTCGTGATTGTTCCTTTCCGATTTTATAAATGACCGCTTGACTACCCTAAACGTTTAAACGCAAATATATATATATCTACAGTATTATGAATCATTTATTCCGAAATATCTTCACCTCTTCGTCATGCCGATAATATTTGAATAAATATAATCGAAGATCCCTCCAAAAGTATAATATAAATTGGTGTTAAACGTTTATGATAAATAGATTGAAATCATTTAAAAAAAAACTTTATAAACAGAACTATACAACAACATTAAAATAAATTAACGGCAGTAGGAAACACGATGATACTCAATGTATTTTTAACGTAGTACATACTTGTATACGTATATTACTTATATGGTTATGACTATTGCTCAGTCTTGCAACACGGCAATTCATTATATTTTTTAAATGTTTAAACAACATAATAAGCACTCAACGCTACATTTTTTTAATAATTTAACTATGAGAACAGTTATTAAAAATGCATTCAACCAGGCTATATTTTTATGCGTGATAATGATTTGATAAAACACGATGATGATATGAAACAATAATCGTCGGTAAGACTGCTACTGAAATGTTACGATTTCAGTTTATGAAATACGTTATAGTCTGATAATCATATGATAATAGTTCATATTTAACAAAGACTAAAATGTCCATATAGAATCACCTTTGTTTTTTACGCGCCGCAATATGTGTAAATAGTCTAACCGACAACAATGATTTCGCAAATTCAGAAGAATTATTATAAAATCAAATTATTGGACGAATATATTGCATCGTAATATTGTAGGTACACCTGATATGCAGTAGCCCTATGATTGGAGACTTGGAATTGAATATTCTTTCAAGCCGCAAAAACGGCGACCAATTACGCGTATGTTGTTAGTGGGGAGGGGTGGTGCGGTTAGAAGGGAGAACAAATTGCACGACACAACCGCGCGTATATAGTATAGGAAATGCATTTCCTCTATATCGACATTCATTTCTCTTGCACCACTCTCCCAGCGAGGGATCTCGCAGCAGTGTCTATATACGGATTAGACCGGAAACTTATTCGAAAAAAGGCAGTTCTGATGCCACCTATAAAGAAGTAATCGATTTCTTTGTACCAGTGTGGCGTTCAGAGGGATGATTCTGACGACCACAACGATTCCACGTGCCCCACGTGGTCAACAAAAGACCATTTTTTTTTATTTTTTATATGGGTGCAATTTAAACACCTCATCGAGTTAACCAATATAATATATTACACAGGCTACCACAACCATAGGATGTATCTATGTTCGTCGTTAAACGCATCGTTTAAATAATTTACGACTTCAAATCATCGTACGACGACATTGTTATATCCAGATTCGGGAGTAAAAATGTCCGAAAGAGAATATCTAATATAGGGCCTATGTGGCAGTGTTTCCTAAAATTGACATTTTTTAAACTATTGAATAATTAAGGAAAATCGACCTAATATTACATATCAATAAATACCAAGTATAAATTAATATGTAATTCGTATCTTAATGTTTAATTTATATTTTGTACAATAGTTATTTGTCATATCTAAATTAATACATTTTATTTTATTATCTATTATTCTAGTCCTATATGGATTGCATAAATTACTTATTTTCGTAAATATTGGTATACAATCGTTGTATCAGCCATTTAATATTTGTTAAAACGAGCAAAAATAGTAAAATTCCAGCTAATAATACTTTTTTTATACTTCTGATTATTCTTTATTAATATGTACATGAGTTACTGAATACAGTCAGTTGGCCTGCCAAGACTGATTGATTGCTAAGCCATAGTTTCAACTGTAATTATAAATTAATATTTATCAACAAAATTTAAAAAGACAATAGGTAAAAATCAATATAAAATGTATTGAGATTTATATTGTTGTTTCTAAGAAAATACATATTTTTTTCGTTTAAATAACATTTTCTCAAAACATGTTCGCAATTACTAAACATGATAACATACCAGTAATTTAAGTTTAAAAATAATGTTGTATTTTAGAGGTTTTGTAATGTTCATATTTTATGCGATAAGTGCGTCTGCTATACGTTTCCACAGGGAAATATAAGACAAGTCATAGCTACAAATTGTGCAAAAAATATATTGTATATAAGAAAAACAAATATATATGTATGAAAAATAAATAAAAGATTCTGAATAGTAAACTCAACGAAATACGAAAAAAAAATATCACAGCTAAAGTTGTGTTGAATAAATTTCGTCTCGCAACTATGAAACATATTATGATACTTGAAAAATTCATCAATTTGATTTCACTGAACACGAACACAAAAAAAAACATTTTTTTTTTTTATCAAATTGTACGTAATTGTATTCGACATTTTAATATCATATAACATTTTCCTTTTTTTTCAACATTGAATCATATATTATTACAACATAACAAAAACTTTTTTCACAATTTTTTTTATGAAGTTTTTTTTAAATAATTATTCCATCATACTTACCATATTGTAATATTTTACCGAATAGTTAACAATAAGCTTTGTCCAAAGTTTTGACAAGATAGGTAAAATGGTGAAAAGGGTAAATTTTATCTTCACATAATATACATTATCTGACATCATAGGCGTTCTCTTCAAGGCGTGTTATATAGTATTTATATGTATAAATTTATGATTAGTAAATTATTTGAGGGTTAGAAGCATTTCCCCTCCTCTTCTTCTATATTTTAATATACAATAGTTATTAAATATTTATTTTATTCACCCCGCCGCCACAAGTCACGCCGATGTCTGCTACTCTATTACATTCCTGTTTATAAATCTGACATGTATGAAAACTTCACATATCTGTAAAATATAACCTTAACTTTTAAATTGTGCTGTATAGTTTGAATAAAAAAAAAAAATTGTATAGAAAACATAAGATATCAAAAAACAATCAAACGATTTTTTTCCTGTGAACGAAATTATTTTTAATAATAAAACACATAATACACTAGTAGGATAAACAAATTTAATTTTCTCGACGTGACAACTGAAAATGTATAAGACTTAATATCAACCAAATCAAAATTATCTTAAATATATTATTTTTCGATTTTATTTGACAACAATTGACATACCAAGACTTAACGTGTTTCTTTATAATCTTTAAAACACTTTACTTGAGATAAAAGAACAAAACTAATACATTAATTTATTGCATATTATTATAAGATTTCAATTTGAGCAGATTAACATCGAATAAATGAAAAACCCAGTCTATATATAGTATATACGTAGATATTATGGAGTATAATAATAATAATAATACCAAATGATAATAATAACAATAATAATCGTAATAATATAAACGTTTGACAGAATGTCTGTTTGCAAAACGAATGCTTCGCCAGCAATGAACATAAAATATTGTCATATTTAATGTTTACACGCATACAAATGCGATTATTTACAATTCTTATAATGAAATTCTCTTTGTTGTTAACGAAATACCTATTTTACTTCAACTGATTATGTTTAATGATGTAATACTATAATTTTATTCAATTTCGACATATTACGACAAACGAACAAATAACATAAATAATTTAAATAAAAATTTGAAAAAAAAGAAACAATATTAAAATTGTTATATAATTAAAAGAAAAGTAAGTAACTGTTCAGCTGTACAGTAGGATTCGATTGTGCCTTGTCACTGAGTAAGATACTGTAATGGATATGTTAAATATTTAAATTCAATGATAAATCATTTCATATGCAAACAAAACAGTACTAATAACACTAATAACTATTGATGTCAAAATTCTGACCTAAAAATAAATTATCAAACAATAATTTGAATACCTATTTGAAATTAAAAGTTAATATATCTGATAACAATATTATATTTGCACTTAATATAATTCATAGAATCATTATTATCTATAAAGCTAGAAAAATGACTGTGTAAGATTATTAATTAATTTTTATAAACATCATAAAATATTTAATTAATTATTATTTGAAAGTAAGATAGAATAAAATCCATAATCTTGTGCAAGTTCATTACAAATTAATTATTTTTCACAATTTCCTTCATAAACGTTTGATAAATTATAAACACATAAATATTTCAATACATTTAATTATCAGATAACGTTTTAACCATTTTAATGTGTAATACTAATTTCCTAGTATATCTAATTTTTATAACTAATATTAAAATGCAATATTTAGTATTTAGTTTTAAATTTTCAGTTAATTTATCTACTCAGATAAGCAAAAAAAAAAAACATTAGGAAAATTTTAAACTACTTCAAACTTTAAAGTATAAAATAAACTTAATTGAAAGTTGCACTATAAAATTGTAATATATTTTAACTTGTATTTTCAAACAATCCTGGTCGTTATATATTTTTTTATTGTAGACGCAGTAAACTTTTAAGTACATAAAATATTAATAAAACAGCAATTCTAATTAAAAAAAAATGTGCTAACATTCTTCATTCGTTAGGTAAACTAATGGTTTATAAAAGGTTTAAACAAGGACAGGTATAAAAAACTCTTAAAATAAAGATCGTTCGTTATCAATATAAAGATAATCCTATACGTAGTTGTCCCATAAGTAGTTTTAAATTTGAGATAACTCCCAACTGCATGCGAATAACTTAACTAATTTAGAGAACAATTTTATTATGCTTACAATTATTGAAAACTAAAAGTTTTTATTTAGCCCTTGTAAACATTCAAGTTGATAACTAATGAACAATGTGGTTTCCGCAGAAACCACTCGACCTTTGATATATTCTTAACTTGACATGCTGAAATTTGCATCACATACTAATATTTTTGAACTTGAAAAAAACAAAAAACATATTATGACGAAATAGAATCCCCAAAATCGTTCAAAACAACAGCATTAATTCCAAAACAAACCGTTCAATTAAGAGGTCACACTGAACTATCGACATTTCAGCTAACAGAAAACAGGTTCCCACGAATATCAGTTATTTTTAATAATTTTATGATATAATATTTTTCAATTAATCTCGATGTTCATAAAATGATGAATCTTAAAATTTGAATAGTAATATTTACACGTAGTCTTACCGCCATTGGTCATTCACTGATCATAAACAAATTTAGCGTTATACAATTTGGAAAACTTTCATGATATTCCTAAAAGCGTTTTCTTGATCACCACGCAGGTCCAACAAGACTTTCGATTTCTGAACTCCGATTGGATTTTTTGTAGCATATTTAAAACACAAATACGAAGCTGTATTGCATGCTTATAACCTATACCGTCGACATTTCGCCGTTGTCCCGCACGAACGTGGACTAAAATATACCAAATGAGATGTGGGGGGGGGGGTATAGTGCGCGACACGCATAAACCGGATTTAACGGGAAGACGTGACCGGACAACGTCAAAGCGCACGGATATGGCGTACGCCATCGAGTCTACAAAATTTGACCTCACCTCCTTGACGTCCTGCTCTCCATTGCCGTCGTGCCCTACTCGTGCTCAGCGTCATGTGCTGTTATTATCTTTTCCGCCGCCACCCACAATGTGTCTCGCACCCGTTACTTAACAGCGGAATATGTCATTACGTTAGTTATATATATATATATATATATATATATAATTTGTTTTATACAGCTACCTACTCAGTGTGCGACACGCTTGTGTATAAAGATGTGTGCCGAGTAAGCAAAAGACTGCCACTACCTCCACACCCGATTCTCGCGTAGTTTGTACGATGGCTGAAATTTGTTGTTTTTATTTTTGTTTAACCAATAGGAGACTGTTTCAGTTGCAATAAAACTGCTCTACGCGCCTTCGCGAATTGTTATCGTTCTCCCCTCCGTCTGTACTGGCTGCACTGTTCATATGTTTCACTATTTATGTACGAGTATACGGTGTATTATATGTTTCGAAAGGTTTTGTTTAGGAATATATTTCGATGGAAATATATTATGTGCAGGAGTTGGATTATTAGAAAACCCACACGCACACTTTGTCACTTCGAATGTACAGTCTTCAAACCTATTCTCTAATAGTATGTTTTATTTTCATTTAAAATTATCCCCGAATCAATCGGAAACGATGAACTATATAATTATTTATATTATATAATATGTTATTATAATTTATTTCAATAGATACGCGAAATCACTAGAGCTGTTGAATTTTCGGTAGGAAGAAACGTATAAATTAAAATTAATTAAAAGGCTTGTTTAAAACTATGGTTGATATTATCAAGTCGGTATCATGATATTAATCGAAATGAATATCACTACAAGTTGTAGACTACAACACACACGCTTCCAGTCGGTATGCGAAATGTAAAGACTAAAGAGGATGTAATTAACGATACGACACAACGGTTAGTTTATTTTTTATAACACGGCGCTCCGTGTATGCAATTTAATGGCATTGTTGAGTAAAATGGTATGAAACAAGTTTTAGACTATCAATCGGTGGTTTTTATATTATTTTATTTTACTATACACATTGATATTTTTGATTTCTTTAAAAATATTATTATGTATTTATTTATATATACTATGAATTTATTTTTACTGATTTGCGGTATTTACAGAAAAATGTTATTGAATTTCGAGTTAAATAAATTGATACCTATAATATACTATGGTATAAGTCCATTTTATCAAATAATGAATTTAATATCAATAATACAATAAAATATGTTATATTTTATGTAAAAATTAAAATAAATTACTTTAATTTATATTTTTATAAGATATATTTGGTGATAATGCTGAAACTTTAACATAATCGACCAGAATCGTTTTTCGTATATAATAAAAATTCATTGAATTTAAATTTAACACACCTATAACAGTACCACTTAGTGTACAACAGACTGTTGTCTATCTTTTTTTTTACTTTTGACCTCACAAAGTAGGTACTAACTAAAGCCAATTTTCTACCAGAAACCACTCCCATTTTTACAGCCCCAAAAAGTGTTAACAAACACAAAAAAAAACACACGTCATTGTAAAATTAATAATATTACACAACGCGTACACACAGTATTAATTGTTTATGTTATTATTTACTTACCTACTTAAAATGATAAATTAAAAATATTCTTCAAACTTGTTTATAATTGGTAAAGCAAAGTTATTATATTATTCTCCCTAACATCAAAATTGATACTTAATAATAATTATACAAATAATACAAATCTGATTTTACTGCGGAAAATATAAAAAATATCATATAAATAGATTTTAGTTATTTACATTTTTTTCTTAAAACGTATTTTGTATACTTGAACTAACAAATTTGAAATTTGCGTTTCATTATTTATTTTATTTTATAAAATTCAGATAACTTGTAACAAAACTCAGTATATAAATTTACAAGTCCATAAAATAATGGTTCTTTTATCCTAAGCCATTATAAAAACAAACGTTATTTAATTATTTTTTATAACTATATTCTCCATGTATACTCCACTATCAGTTAATTTGTATGCATGACGTATCAACTCTTTTTTTCATTTCGTACATTTCAATTCTTTGTATACTAAAATGTCATCAATGATATTATTTAAATTACGTGTTATGACACGATATATAGAGTTTTAATATTATATTGTTTTATATTTTTCATTTATATGGTATAAGATATATAAAGAATTTATAATAATAAAGAATATTATCATGATTAGTTAAGATTCATATATTTTATTCACGTCATGTTTACAGTTTGACTGCTATTAATTTGTGTTGGAGTATGAATAATATTGTTAAATAATAAATTATTCTACTTTTGACACGATTTCTTAATTGTTCGTGGTATTCAAAATTACAAAAACAAACTAATGGTCAATATAAAATAATTAAAAAACCAAGTAAATAAAATAATAAGCAAAAATTACTTACATTTAAAAGACTTAGGGTAAAAAGTAAATAAAAACATAGTGCTTAAATAATTATGTGAAATAATATAATGTTTGAACCTTAATTGATTTAGTTTTATTTTTTGACATTGGTTGTCATTTAATTGTTTAAAACTTCATAAAATAAAGTATATTTATAAATATTTTCTTATTTATATTTCCTTTATATTGGATACTTTTTAAAACTAATAAGTTTTATCGGAATAAATAAATATTTACAAATTTAACATTCAACATAATATATTTTAAGTAAGTATATAAAATTATATTATTACCTACCACAGTGAAAATGTGTGCGGTAATCGTTTCGTTTACCAAAAAGTATAATAGTATATATTAATTATAGCCGTGCGCTCTTTAATTTTTTAAACGTTTATTTTTTTAGTTTGATGTTTTTTGGTAGGGTCTTGTTATAATAATTTAAACGTATAATCATTTCCAGGTAGAAATTAAACCGTCAAACAATTTTAATTAATCAGTCATTAAGAATACCTACGACTGTAATATAATTAGACCGTTAATAACCGTGTTGTTGGCGTTAAATTATGGTTAGAATGAAAAAAATATATAATAACAAGCCAGCCAGCCAGCCAGCCAGCCAGTCTGCTCGTAAAATACCGAGTAAAAGCATTTCGACATTTGAATTTTCAAACAATATACTTCGAAATATAATATGCAAAGACGTCACTCCAATACAGTAAAAACGGTAATCGGACTGATAATTTCCAAGACCAGCAAAAACTCGATAATAATACTAATACCGTTAATAAATTGTATAATACGGTAGACGATCGGTCGGCGGTTCGAGCATCTTTTATTCTGCGATCGGAAGATTTTTCTATTTCAGACGGTACGCGCATTTTTTTTTTTTTTTTTTTTTTTTGACTTACAAAAATTCGTATTTATCCGCCGCTGTTTGAAAAACTATTTCTCGTGCCATGCGAGTTTAATTTAATTTCATCCTATTACATTCTGATAAAATATACTACTATTATTGTGGCGGGATTGCGAAAAGTAGACAATTTATTTTATAAATCCGCTCGTAATTTTCAAACAGGTAATTACAGATATGGCCACAGTGTGATTGTAATACAGTAATTAATACGTTAATTATAACCATACCATGTTATTTTACGTTACAATATTATCCGTCACGTTTATTATTTGCCGCTTCGTGCATTTTTCCAAAAACCACAGGAATTAATGAAATGTACATCATCGAACTGCACGATAATATTTTAATATGAACGGCGCGGGAAATTCACTAAAATAATATATGATCAACTACGTATATGGTTGTATTCCGGTTAAAACGCGATTTCTTCAAGTATATCCTCCACGAATAGTTTTTAAATTACCTTAAAAATAAAATTCCTTAGCGTTTCGACTGCAGCCTAGCGGTGGTCGTGATGGCGCGGGCGACAAGGCGCGCTTTTTGTCGGGAATTCGAAATTGTTGTCGAAGGAATGTTCAAAACCGATTTCCCCGTTAGTTCTTATCGAAATCGCATTGACAGTCAAAGTGATTTCTAAAACGCGAACTTGGTCGAAACTTTAAACAACGCGAAATCGTTGTTGTTTTCTCTTTTCAGAATGCCTGTAGCTATATAGCATTGCTTTTTTTTTTTATTCTTTCTCTTTCTTCGTTATTTGTTTCAAATATTCTCACTGTCCGACTCGGAGTTGTTTTCTTTCGCTTTGCGACCCCCTAGCCATAGAAACATGATATTTACAAACGAAAACAATACACGTATTATTAACTACTTGACGCCCAACTGTCGGCGGTCCATATCCGTGATGAATGTGTTGTAAAATATATATTTTTATATATTATATATCAAATTAAACTTTTGTGGTTTATTCGACTGTATTTTTTTTGTCATAAATAATTAAACGCAATATTGTCCTAGTTGAACACAAAAAAAAACATTCCTCTCCCATAATGACAAATGGACTTGCCAAACCATTGTGTTCAAATTATTTTTACAGATAATACTAATAATTGTAATAAAAACTGCCACTGTATCCGAAATATTTAAACGTGAATAACTACAATACATAATATAATATACATTATATTATGCAATATGCATTATTACTGTATATTTTATTTTCACCATTCCTCATTTAGCAGTTATAAAAATATTGTTTTACCATATCCTTGAATGTAAGTTATACAATAATGTTAGTTATAATTTTTATTTAAATAGGTATATAATACTTCATTATAAGTCATTTGTTAGAATTTTTAAACTGTATATAATACTATATATATATATATGAGTCAATGTTACGTATAAGACAACGAAACATATAACTAAATATTTTATAGAGAGGTGTGTCACAAGAAAAATACATTGAAAGACAGAAATATTCTACTATAAAACTAATCTATATGAATATATTCAAAATCATACGTGAACTTATTAGTATTCCTATAATCGTATTATGCTTTAACATTTCGCTGTGTGTTTACTTTTAGTTACTTCACTTGCATTTGAAAGAACAATTTAACACTAAAATACATTTAATTTGATTTTAAATATTGGTAGTAACAAAATTTAAAATTATTTTAACGAAAAATTCATTAAGTATTGCCATTTTATAAAAATAATTATTATAACATTATGTAATATACTGTACATCATAAAAAAATAATTAAATTCTTTCGTGATTTTACAGTTTTTATTCTTATTACTTAATTTTTTTTAATGACTATTTAAATTTAATCATAATTTTCCTTCATTAAACTATCTGGCTCCTTTATTTATCTATATTTATAAATTTATAAATATAATATTATATATTTTTTGTTAATTACCTCGTAATAACGATAACGTTTTAATTAATAAAATTTAAATTGTATAATATTAAGTTTTACTGAATACAATCTGATTAATAGGAATTTCAATACTAGACAAAAAATCATACAAATGGCTCTTAATGATTAAATGTGACTACAATAATTGTTAACAAAAAATAATTCATTTGTATAGTTATGTAAAATTACATTATGTGCTTATGCTCAGTTTTATTTCTTAATGTTTTTTTTGTAACGAACGAGGATTGATGAATTTAACGCTTTTACATTTTATCATAGAATACTTAATGACGATGGATGTTAAAAGCCATTGTCGTTTAACCAAAGAAAGAACAATAACACATTTTTTTTTTTTTTTTTGTAAACATAAATTCAAAATTCTGCGTTTTAATTACATCTAAAAAATTAATATATTATGTAAAGAAATAACTAGACTAAAGCTCGAATAAAAAAACGAACATTTTAATTATGGGTTATTATATCGAGTTCGTTATTTATTATATTTATATAATATGTACATAAATATAACAAACTTTTTAAATATAGTATATAAAACGCGCAAGTAAATAATTTGAATAATATATGTTCGCTAAAATGTAAAAGCGAAAAAAAATCTACTAACCCCCCCCCCCCCTCCCACTCTTTCCGCCCTTTGAGAATCTTCAATAATATTAAAATTCATAAATAATAAGTAGGTATGTAATATTATAATATAATACGATGTAAAATATAATATATTATGTTATCGCCCGAGTATAAAATAATAATAATATGTACGGTAGGTACATAATATATTGTGTTGTAGCCCGCGTAAGTATATGAATATAATAATATTCTTATTGTACTACGTGAACGCGCGTGTGCTCGGAAACGACGTTTTGTACGCGGTGCGCATATACTTACTACGAAAATGAAATCGTTTTATTTACGCCGCCCGACATACAATCGCCATGCGAAATAATTGAGGCTATTTATGCAATACGGTGTCGCGTAACGTATGTGATATTCGCTCCGCCCGCGGGCGATTGTCCCGACGTATTTAACGGGGAAAACACGGGAATGTATATACGGCTGTGTGCTCTACGGTGTGTTACAAACGCCGCTCAAAGGCTATTGAAAAATCTGCTGTGAATAGTCACTGGGCCCGGCTAGATATAATGGATGACATATACTCACAAAAGCTTCAAGAATCTACGCGGTTATTAGTTTTTTTTAGTTCCGACAATCGAAGCGTTTTTACTGTTTCGAATGGTGTCGGCAATCGTAAAAAACAACAAATCACATATTGTTTTCGAATATTACTATATAGTTTTTATCATTGCATAAAATGTTTAATACAGCCGGCGGTATCGTGTGTTTAGTATAAAAAGAAAAAAAAACGTATAAAAATGTTCACGGTTTCTATATTATCATTATTGCCTATTAGAAGTGGAGTGGATCGAACGACATCGGCGCTGTATTATTAATACGGTTTTATGTACGCCGATGCAATTCTGTAACGCCGCCATCGCCACAGATAAAGTGAAATAAACATCTTTGCTGCAGTTTTTAAACAATACTCTTCAAACTTCAAAGTAATCAACATTTATTGTGTATACACTTTCCGTTCCTGTTCGTATATAATGTCCACAGCGTTTAATTAAATCCAAATTAATCCCTTTAATAGCTTCAGACTCCGGTGTTTAAAAAAAAAAAAAATGTCCGTACAGCGCTATTACTCTATATAGAGTTCATTGTGCATTGTTCGGTAATAATAAAATAATAATATCGTGTATTTTAATAATTTTCACATTACACACGTTATACGCATCTACATAAGCGATATTAAAAAAATTTAAAATCGCTGATTTATTAGTTTAATTTAATCATTGGCCTATACTTTATTTTGATGATATCACGAAATATCACTTTAGCTAAGCTTTTCACTTAACCCAGATAAATATTGGCCTTTTTAATTACAATTTTTTCTTTTCATTGAAAATTTCTTTATGATATAAATATCAATGTAACATGTCTTATGGGTTTAATCAATATTAAAAATGGTTTAACTACCGATCTTTGAACCATAAACGGTATGATGTTAAATATAGTAGAAAGGTACTAAAAAACGTATAGCTTACAATATTTTAATATTATTAAGCCAATTGTAACCTTTTGGTTCGCATCCATAATACTTGCTACTTATATTGAAGTACCATTTATTTAATTAGCGTTATTTCCTTTTTAAACCGACCAGCAACCATGACAGAAGACACATAAACTTATACATGACGATTGTATTGAGTTAATACTTTAGGGAATAAAAAGTAAAATTTCTCGATACTTTTTGAAATATTAGGAAAAATACAAAAAAACAAAAATATCACGCAAACCGTTTCGAAAAAACGAGTTTTGTCATTAATGATAATGTTAAGCAAATTACTATACAAATCAAATAATTTATTATTTACTTAAAAATGAGTAACCAATGTTAATTTAAATTTCCGTCTCAAAAATATTAAGATAAGTATTTTTAGAGATTATATAATTGAGCTACTAATAGAATTTTAAAATATTCAGAATTTAATAGTTTTTCAAGTTATCATGCTTGATGATTTGATTAAATTTCTTAATTAGTTGCTCTTGTAAAAATCATGAAGATTTAGACATTTTTTCTCGTTACAATTTCATTGTAATTCAGACATGAAAATTTCATAAAATTTATGTCATAAATTATTCTACTTACTGTAATTAAAAACAAATTTAGCGTAAAACCCGATTAATTTATAATCGACATTTTGAAGTTTAAATATCAAAAGAAATATATACCTACGTAGATAATATACGTAGATTTGAGAATTCTTCTCAAACGAGTTTTTTATTGTAATTCAAAAAATATTAACCTTAGGAACTTGAAACTTCTACTATTACTTAATTTATTATTTATATATTTTAGTAAGTACTTGAAGTTTTCAATATTATTAATTCTGTTGCTTTTTTTTTAATTTATACAAAAACTAAATTTTATAAAACTTTTTATGGTGATTGCTAGGTCAAAAACCTTTAAAATGTTATATACGAGTTCCCTAATGAGTTATTCTTACAATACCTAGTCTAAAAGTATGATAAATACAATTTCACAATACATATAATTTTTTTTATAATTACAAAATATTCACTATTTTACGAAGTTTTATATTTAAACGAAAAATAACATAATCTATTTTAACGATTTAATTACATTTTTGTAAAATGTTTGACAAAAATTACCTGAAAATGTATTTTTAATAACTAATGGTATAGAACAAATAAAACGTCGAATATCCTTTGAAATAGAGTTTACTCGCTGTTTTCGCTCAAAATCGTTCTTTATGCAACGATTTATCATTGAATCCAAATTTAACATAATATAAATTACAATAAACTACTCAATGAAGTGTATTTGACATTTACATCGTAGTATAGCGACTTCCTAGGATTTTGAATTTTAAAACGTCTATCATTTCTTTTCCTATAAAATGTGAACTATTCTTATTCGATTCGTTAATATTGGCAATGGGTATTTAATTCGTTTACGTTTTACAAAAATTCAAAAAGGATTTTTCTTGGAACTATTTTACCCAACAGTTTGCAAATAAGTTTTCTATAAACTTTTTCTTAACGACTCCAATTAATTCTCGATGTTATTCAGATCATATATTTGTATGATAATATATTTGTAATTATTATATCAATATCTACACAATAATCTTGTTCTCCTTCCCTCCGTTACTCTTTCTCTGAACGTGATTTATTATACCGTCCGTCGGTCGTCGATATACCGGTATCACTATTTAATTCCAGCATAATCCGTAGTTGTCCCATTTGCACCTTGTCCCGTTCAATCCGGAATACTGCAGGATGAATACCGTACGGTAATAAACCCTCTGGTACCACGAAGAGATCATGACGAATGAATTACCTTATGTTTAACTTCAAATTCTTAAACCAATACGAGTATATGATAATTATTAATACACTACAAGCTTGTGCGCAGTTCGCATTGGCATTTAATATATTATTGACCAAAAAACTCATAAAACTACCGTTCACAAAAAATATATAATTAAAACGATGATATCAACGAATAGTTTATATAGTCATCTATAAATTAAATTACCATTAATACCCGTAATTATTATTATCAGTATTTTTATAATTTTAATTAAATATGCAGTTCGATATTGAAAAATCAATCAAATATTTGACGAATATTTATTATTAAATTAGTAAGGATTACATATTATGTCCTACTCTCTAAATTCACTCGGAAACCAGACCGCAACATGTATGCATGGATAATCCTTGCATATTCCAAATTAGAAAATCCGAAATCAATTTAAAACCAAAATTAACATATTAATCACAAAAATAAATGTATAGAATACTACATTTTGATAGTATCATACGGGAAAATTCAACACCATAATAATATGATCACTAAAATTTATTTAATACCGCAATCATAATAACTCTTGGCATACTAATTTGATTTGTCATAATACATAACCGCAAATATGATGTTTAAAAACACATTTTCATTATTCGATTCCTGACTTTATCTGAATTCCAAGTTCCCTTCGTCTGCGTAATAATAAATAATCGATATTAGTGAGCAAAGTGCAGTGACTAGTTTTGCGTTCATTTGACGAAAATAAACGACAATAAAGTTATATTTTAACAACACGAAACCATAATATTCGATTCGAAGAACTGCGATAAATTATTTTGTCGATATAAAATTAATCGTTACGTAAATGCATTGTGTATACTTAATTAAAATAAACGCGAGAATGCAATTTACGGGATACCGAATTATTTTTTCTGTGGTTTTTGAAATAGGAACGTTTTCTTCGGAAGCGAACCCCACTTACAATAAATTATAATACAGCATAAGTACGTATAATAATATTCCGTGCAAAATTATTGATTTTTAAAAATTGTTTGAGCACCCACTAACACGCGTACACGGTAAAAAGTAAACGTCTTACTAACGAAATACTCGTGGCCGTGTAGAAAATGGACTGAAATCGTTGTAATACCTGTGCACAATGCATATCGGATTGTATACGGTTTTTCCGTACCTAATAATATAATATTAATATACGTACTCGTATAGTCGAACGGTGTACTACTCGAAATCAATAGTTGTAACGCGCATCGATGACATTTCATGAAGTTCGGTGTGTTTGTGTGTGTGTGTGTGAGAGAGAGAGTGTGTGTGTGTGTGTGTGTGTGTATAATAATATTAAACATAGAACATACATATACGTGTATTACGTACATGTGCATTATTAATAACTACGTGTACCTATATCGTTTCCAGTGCCGCCGGATATAATCACCGACGAGTCGAGCCCAGACCTAACGCTGATGGAGGCCGAAAACGCGACCCTGTCGTGTCACGCCACCGGCAATCCTGAACCCAAAATAACGTGGAGGCGCGAGAACAACCAGCCGCTGATGCTACGCACCGGTTCCAGGGACTTGGTCAAGCGTGAGTATTATATTGTTGATCATTTTGTTTGCAAACACGCGCACGCGCGAATCGAGTAATTTTGAAAAATTGTTTTCGTAAGACGCGATACCACTGTCCGCCGGGGTAACCGGAAAATTTATATCGTACTATTAATATAATATTATGTAGGTGCCGCAGCGGTCGTGCGATACAGAAATATATAATTATTATTTATTAGGTACGAGATTTTCGTGTACGGTCGTCTATTCGAGTGGTAACTGCCAAGATACTGGCTCGATCGGATTATTGTCATAAAAAATAATAACGACAAAAGCCCCGCTAAAAAAAAAAAAAAAAAAAAAAAACGAAAAATCCCATTGACCTTTTCCGCATCGATCGAGTTACTGTGCATACAAATAGAACCGCAAAATTATAGTAAGTACATAAAACTATTACAACCATTGGCGTACAAACGGTGGGTGGTTTCGAGACAAATCCTCCACCCACAAAAAAAATTTAAAAATTCAGTTTAAAATGAAAAATATACACGTTATGAAAATGTCCACATTTGTTTACAATTTATTTAGTATCAATTTAAGTATATTTTATCAACTATGATTGAATCACAAAAACATTCATTTTTCGTTCGAGGAGGTATAAAAAAAGAAATAAATAATTCGTTATTGACATAACGACTATTTTTATGTAGATATCAAAAATATTGTTTCTCATTATTGGTAAATTGTCTGTGTTGTGACTTTTGGGCGTGTCTATCTATTTTTGTAGTGGCATACCGGCATCAAAATATTATTTTAATTTACAACTCGATTCCTCCCTCGTCGTATGAAAATCGAATGTACGTCACTGATTATATAATATTTCGCGCATTTTAATAGATAATTAGGTATATTGAAATGTATTGACATATTATTCTACTGTACTGCCGCCCGCACTGTACACATAAAAATGTTATGACGAAGTATATGGGATACACCACTCCGCCTAATTGATACGATACGACGCCAGGAAAACATATATATATAGTCGTCAAACCTACGTACAACATGCCACACGTACCCGTAAAACACGATAATAGGTGTAATATTACGCATCGTGACACTGCAACGATCCGTTATTTCGTAGCGTGTTTCTGTTACGAACTTCCGGTATACAATTTTTGGCGTAGGAAAACGGGTAATCCGTTATACGAGCCTGGCCGTCGAGTGTCGAGATTATAGGTTGACGTTAACTGAATATACCACTATACGACCCCTAAAGTCGCCGCCGACTCGTCCACCCCCCCCCCCCCGACATCGAGCCCGCCGACATGTCATCTTCACGACCAGAACTACAATAATATAATATATATGAAGTACTCGCACTGGGAACGTGTGTGTGGGTGTGCGTATGTGTGCTCGAAACGGACTTTGTACATAATTTCGACCGTCCAACAGCGGTTCGCGGGTAATCCACGCGCACGTAGTTTCGTCAGTGCCGTCGTCGGGCACGAACGATTAAAATAAAAAAAGGACGACGAGATAGGTAGGGTACCTATCGGCGGATGCAGACGATGAGCAGGTCGGTGCCGCCCGCAAGACGGTGGCGGGATCCGAGCGCCGTTTTTCGGACGGACAATAATCCGGTCCGGCTTAAATCTGTCCCGAATCGTATTCAGACTACGCAGTCATAAAAAGGTCGCCGACGGAAATCTGACGAATAACATTCTGTTCTCGCTATCGAGTTAATACACGACGGCCATCACGATTTTTCGGGAAATTTTCCATTTATCGTTTGGTATGTGGATCACGATGCGCTTTTTTCCACACCGTTGAAACGTGGTCGTGCTATATGGATACGTGTTCGGTGAGGCGTTACACTAATATTTGAGGTTAGAAAAAATATGTCAAGACTCCCGACGATCGTTCTACGTGGATGTTACTAGCGAAATACACACACATATTATACATATATATATATATACGTATACAGGTTACACACTATATGAGCATATAACCCTTTGGTCATTGATCGATGTGTTTTTATTTCGAAGCAAACGATTTTTATATTATTACTTTCCCCCGAAGAAAATATCAGCTATAAAATTGTCGTTGTTAACCCCTTTGGACTAATTATATTAGTCACTAATACGTTCACGTGTCTATGTTGCGAGTGCATAGTTTTCCGGACCCGCATAATTTGGTAGCAACAACAATCAATTGGTACGTCGTTGTAGTCCTTATAAACACGAGAAGTCACATTTATATCGTTTCGACAAACCACAAGCTCGTGTAATTGTATACTATTTCGGAATTCATTTCTTATTTAAATATATTTATTTTAATTCTAAACCAGTGGCGTAATTGAGAATGTTTCATGGGGGGGATCAAAATAAATTTGTATAAGTAAAATATAAGTTTGTATAATAGTGTAATAATTTATAAGTTTGTATTTGAATTATTTGTAGGTATAAATACAGCTCATGGGGCGGGATCTATCTCCCATATCCCCCCCGTAATTACGCCCCTGTTCTAAACTAGTAGTATTTATTCCTCCATCATTTTCAGTCGATCGATCGGGTACGCAACAATAGCTAATCGAATATGCTACCTACTTTCTATATTCACACGCAACTAATAAATTAAATACGTTAGTTTTATCGGAAGTATTGAATTCTATTTACGGTAGACAAAATAAATGAATAAAAATGTATATAATGTGTAAAAAATAATAATAAAAGGGTGTAAATACATTTCAATGTTTTGAATACGCACGAGCTGAGAAGAATTAAACATTTTTTTTTTTTTTTTATATTATAATAGGTTTGTATGTGATGCTATTATATTATGTTTAAAGTTCAAATAGCATGTTGATGAATCAGCCTTAAAAAAAATTCGAGTTTGTGCCAAATAAGTATTATTTCTCGTATGTCTCAGTATAGTTCCACAAATGTTAAAGCTTTAAATTACGAATATGAAGAACAATAAAATAAAAAACTCCATTTAGTTTTTAAAATCCTATTCGTATGCGTACGGTCATAAAACGATATTTTTCAGTGTTCTACATCGGTTATTATATTTTGCTGTATACCGATGAAATATGACATGAATTTGAAAACAAAAACTATCGACTCGCCGAATTTCTATGCATATAAAATATTTTCGACTGCAAAGTGTGTATTTATTATTACCACTAATTTTTGAACTTTCTAAGTTTCTAACAATTGATTTTATTGATATTATTACTGTTCGGCAGCAGACAACATCTAACTGCAATAATTACAATTAGATGTTGTCTGCTTTTGAACAGTTCTGTAAAACTACACAATAAAATTCGTACAGTCGTGCATATAAAAAGTACTACAGATGGTTCAACGGATATTAAATTATTATATTTATCAAACAGAGTAAATGGTTTTTATCAAAGTATATAAAAAAATTGCACGAGGATTCACATAAAATAGTCGAACCTGTTTATTCATAGAGAATTATTTTGTACAAATGATGTTTGGTTAAACGCCATAGTGCAAAACACTGTTTTGTACAAATAACGCTTTTTAATTAATTCGGTCCTATGTAAATAATAATTACCGTTGACAAAACTATAGAAATTCGAGTACGCATTTCGAACCAAGTTTTACAGCTATTTATGTTGATGGAGATTTGTCCACAAAATTAGCTAAATTTAATATTATACCTACACAATATTCATACATTGTGGAATTTTCAGAGAACCAAAATATTTTTTATTTCACGTTATTATGGTTAAAATATATTTTACAAGTTACCATGCGCTCAATATTAAACACAACGTATCCACTAATATGTTTTTTAATTTATAAATTATTCTACTTATAAAAAATATATTGATAAATATTTATTTATAAAAAAGTGAAAATTATTATAAAGATATGGATCTCAGTATTATTGAAAAAATCATTGAATAATAAAATAAGGTATAAAAATATGTTTTGAATACCTGTCCATAATCCAGTGTGGTTCCTTTGTAGCCTAACTCTTTTAATGTAGTTTTTTTAGGATGTAACAATCTGAAATGTAATTTGGAAAAACATATGAGTACATAATATTATCATGATTATTTCGATTTATGATATCTACTCAAATTTAACTGTTTGGTTATGATTCATAACTTATGAATATGTGAAGTTAGCCATTTAATGTTGTAATAAAAAATTAAATATTCTACGGCCCGCAATTACCAATATTGTGGTAATGTTAGAGCTTGTGGACAAAAGTTAACTAAAGACAATAATTAGCAAATTATCGTATTTAGAAGACAAAAAATCTAAATACCTATCAAATCAGTTACAAAATAAAAAAAAATTAACTCAAAAACAATACGAATTGCATATATTTTACCTATATATAGCATATTTACAGATAACCTGATTATACATATAATATATTTAATTGATCGGACTACTGGTAGGTTTAGGGTCGAACGGTTTTTTCCCTACCTTGTTTTGATATGTCCCAGCTAGTAGTATTTACAATTTTAGCTCAATGATTTATTTATATAATTTGTATTTAGCCTTTACATACTTTTATTGATGATATTAATTAGATCCAATAATAACAAAAAATACAGACCGAAGATTCTTCGTGATGGAGGTTCTTTGTCGCAAAACAGTTTTACACACCATATAATATTGTTTACGTATAAATCAACGATATAATCGAATACAATGCGGTAAGTTAATCGTTGTAGTAAAATCCAAATATGCGTTAATAATTAATATGCAAAAAAATCACCCCAAAAAGTGTTGTGGGGTAATTCAAACGCTAACGTCGCCGTGAAATCGATGGGGTTCTCGTTTCACTGATATAATTTTTTAAAACGGAATTCGAAAAAGCTGTGATCGTTTTTAATGTGTGAAAGTGGAAGCGTCAAAATTGTTTTTGGTACTCGATGTAGGGTATTCGAGCGGGTCTATTAAATCCAAAGCATAAATCACGCGAACGGGACGATAAAGCGCGTCGTCTAAATTATAACAACGCCGAATACATCGATAAGACCATGTTATTATTGTGTACGCTCGCGTGTACCTTACATTACCTTACACGAAATGTATAGTCCGTGTGTACTCGTGTAGTAGGTATGTGTATAATATATGTGACTCTTTATTATCAGACTTTGGTCACACAGAACTAGCCGAAACACGCGAAATCGTTATCGGTTTCTCGCTCCCTAACACAAATACACACACACACACAACACTCATCTACACATGCAGTGCGCAAATAGGATATAATATACCTATGTAGAATACTCCTTTTTCAACGTTACCTTTGCGAGAATGCCGCCACCGGAGGTGATAATAATCAAGTTACAATACAAGCTTGAGACCTTAATTTACACGGCTATTCTAAAAAGTAATCTTGTATAATTGTTGACCTATAAGCACCGCCGCCGCCGCAGTAACAGCAGACGTTGCCATCCCACCGGCCTAAAACACCGCGAATTATTACTACGATTATAATATTTAATGTTATTGTACTGTTTAAATTAAAAAATAATCGCAACGCGCTTTACCACTCGAGAATTATTACGCCTGATAATACATATATTATAATATACCCATTACTATAAAAAAAAAAGATGAATGTTTGATTAAGCGTTTGATTTCTAGCGGATTTATTATTTCACGTCGATTGACTCACCTCGTTTTTATATACCAAATCATAGTAAGTTATTGCGCTGACGTATGCGACGGACGTTTTTCATTTCTCTCTCGGTTTTCTAAGAAAAAATATTTTCAAGCGAAGACCTACTTACTCGAAGTATAACTTTTGTTTACTTTTTTATTTTCGATATTTATATAGAAGAAAACAAAAACGAAAATCATATCTACGAGCATGCTTAAGTCCCCTTAGGTTTTCTCTTTCTATACATAATTTATGAATCCAAAATGTAATATAATGAATAGTTAACGTTATATTGTCTACAATAGAATTCAATATGATCAAATCGATATCATTAAAACGGCAAACAGATATAAGTATACAGTATATGTTCGATATTTACAGGATGTTATAATATATATATATATTTGTGTGTGTGTGTGTGTGTATAATATTTATACGAAAGTTAATTTATGCTACAAAATATAATCGAAATTATAGTAGAATATATTGTTATTATTAATAGAAATACAAGTATTATATGTATTATGATGTATAAAACCAAATTAACCAATAACGCTTGGCTAAATTTACCAGTTATAAATTATTATTTAAAATATATTATATCGCCTATAGTTCTGAGGTATATGATGACTGGCAATTATTATAGTCACCTGTAATGTAATTATTCATAATTTCAAATTTTAAATTATATTAAAAATCATTTCCGACTATGAGCTTATTTTTTTATGAAATTCAATTTGACGACGTCGTGATTATGTTGTATGGTTTCTGTTTGCATTTTATCGTAGAAGAGGAGTCGCATACGCTACAGAGTCATGTCGGACATGTCTTTTCGACTTTATATATGTGCGAAAACAAACTATGAACCCCTTCGAGAAATAGCTGCGACGAATATATGCCGTTATACGTTTAGACGAAAAATAAAAATGTGCAACGACAAACGAATAAAACTCCTACACAATATATATAATTATTATAATATGAAGTCCATACTACGTTATTATATCGCAAGACATTTAAAACGTTTCCCTTATTAATTAGATATCCCTTCATATAATAGTGCATATTTTTTTTTTAATTACTAATTAATTATCATATAATTTTGTTCCAATTAAAAAAGTTCGTGTTTGGAGTTATAGTTTTATTAGTATAATAATATGTCGATCCAAGAGAATAATATATTTTTATTATCAAGTAGGTATTCTATATTTAATATTTTAATGAGTACCAACCGAGAATAAACTACCAGCTCGACTATGTGCAATCCGGTTTTTTTTCTTTTCGTGTTAAATCGAAATACAACACAAAATTAATTATTTTTACCGGGTCGATTGGGGATGATAAGTCGCCGTCGTTTACGCCGACTTTCGAGGTGGTTTTTTTAGCATTTTTTCTTCGTTATTATTTGCACGAAAATACGGAGCACAATGTATAAATACGCGTAGATGCGATAAGTACGATATTATTATATGAGACGGGTGCATAATGCATATTACATTATCAAACTGCGGCGGCGGTGGATAATCGGGTGTATAGAGTTAAGCAGCGACGTCGGTTCAGTAAAAATATCGAACATGGCCGTCGTACCAAAATAATAATATATAATAATTTATATTAATCATATATTCTGTATGTTATTATTATCATAATATTCATTAATTAAATAAAACGGCGGCGGCCATCGGGAAACACGATATCGCTCGCACACACGTATCATGGTGATATGGTATATTACTCTATCGTTGTAGGTCGGTCATGGATGTGTGTTATCCTACGCGTTTACCTATATAATATGCGACGGATTTAATAATAATCATAATATGTGACCGGACGACGGCGGCGTGTGCGGCTCGACACGATATGCAACACACGCCGCCGTAGGTACCTACGTTGTGTGTAGGTACATATAATATCATAATAATATAATGTTATACGTAAAATAATACAATATTACAATAATCGCAACCGAACTATACGGCGGCGCACCGCACGCTAATTGGCAACACGAAATTACGTCGACCGCGAGTCGTGTCGGAAATATTATAGTACAGAACAAACGGTCGCCGTCCGCGTACATTGCATAGTACGTATAACTACGTTGTGCACACAGCCCGACCGTTCACGTCTGCTTTTTATAATCGTCATCGACACACAAGAGCTATAACATAATATACTTACATATACATCACGCAATACATTATGCACCGATATCTGCATAATATACGTACACACTATTATTAATATTATAATTACACGCGTATTGCAGGCAGCAGTGTGGTGTGTGGGCAGAGAACATATTATCCGAGAGCGTTTCGTGTACGATGCGAGAGACTTGCCGCCGTCGGCGAACGTCAAAATATTAATATTATTATGACCGCGTTTATAAGGTACACGCGGATCTGCTGCACCGCACGTTCGAGTGTCTCGTCGCGCAGTGCGACAATGACGACGATGACGATAATTATGAGCAGTCGGTGATGTTATTATATTATAATAATAATAAAATATTATGGCGCAACTAAAAAAATAAATAAATAAATCTCGAGTTGTACTCGAATACGACCCAGTCCGGATTGCGGTCATGGTTCCATTGAACGCCGCGACCGTGGTTATGACGACAGTCATTGGGTTCGGTACGCGGTAATATTTTATTTATAAACGTTATAATATTATGGTCCACCCCGGCCATCTGCAACGCCGCGTTACCGCGACGCCTGTGTCTTCGCCGTGACGATGAAAATATTTTCTAATTTACGAGTAGTATATCATCGGTATTCAAGTAATATCACAATTTGTTGACATCAACATTTTACCGCACGTATAACATTATGAAAATTAAAAATATTTATATATCAGTGACAGATATTGATGTTTTATATTACTCACATCGCGTTTACCGTCGTATTTTGACGAAATTCAAATTGTTAACAGAATCAAATCGTATTGTACCATAACTACGTTTTATCTTTTGCGCTATAAATAGAAACGTTTAAATATGATCGCCTCGAAAATACAATCTTACCAGTCCGCTTGACGTCTAGTGAGTCTAGTGAGCAGTGTAATTATTAGTAAATCTTCATGTGACACCGTGATGTACGTACATAATTGCGTTCCGTCGGATTGGTTGGAATAAATTCTTCCGGCGTTTCCGCAATATCACATGGCACACAATATCGTCGTCGTATAAAACAAAACGGACATAAATCGTAATTCCGGCCTGTATACAGAAATAATTACGAATGTTATCAGAGGTGTCGATTATTGTGGCGCGCACGCCTAAACTCGTTACCAGCTGTTACCGTTTCGACAGCGGTGGTTGCGACGAGGATGGCGGCGACGTTAACCCGTATATGATATTTAAAAAAAAATAAACTTATGAGCATCGCTTACGGCTTGGTCGCGATTATGTTGTACAATATTACGTTATAATTATTATTCGTATAAGTAATACGTCATTCTATTATATTATAGTACACGTTTCCGTTTATGAAGTCCTAAACGAAAAGCGAAAAATACATAAGATAACCACCGTCATTGAGTAAGTCGAGTGGGAATATAATAATTATATAATACTACAACCGTGGGGCATGAAATTAAACGCGTACCTACGACCACGGTATAAAATTTAAACGACGGATTTTTCAATAGACATTTCGAATGAATAGTTAACGACGAGTTGATATTTTATTTTTCTTTACTAATCTAGGATCCGGATAAAAGTCCGTTTAAGAATTATATATTTTAAACTCAATTAAAATTTAAATCTATTATACATGGAAAATATTAATAGAGTTCTTTAATTTCATCTGCATTGGGTTACCATCGAGGGGTCTAAAGACGTCGAAGCTAAACCTTTAAACACGTGTGCGAAACGACTATTTTAAAATCATATTATACATTTATATTTTGTCGTTATAATATTGCGTGATAACCTAAAGGTTCTGAAATGGCGGTGTCTTCTAACTAGGTACTCTCGAACACAATTTTATATAACTTATTTCATGAATAAACCGAATTTTTATTATTTATAAACCATTCGGATCGATAATTGTTTTACCCACATTAATTTTTTTTTTTTTTTTAAATAACTCGTGCAGATGTCATCAGATATTTGATAGTTAAATTTATTATAATACAAATAATTATACATTTCAACGTTTGTATAGTATAAACCGATACAGACGTTATTTAATTAAGGTTGATTTGAGTCTTTATACAATAGTTAATTAAGTTAATAGGTAATTGGACAATTGTATTAGCTAACAAGCTAAATTCGACAGACAGTTATCTAATGCAATTAAAAAATATCCGTCCGTCGCTGGTAAAATAATTGGTAATTAATAAAATATAAAAAATAATGAACAAGATAGGTTAGATTTATCGTTTACATAGATACTTAGTCATGACGTGAATGTTAAATTATAAAACTCAGTAGTTCTTTTGTAGAAACAGGATAGTGCTTTCTGATAAACGGGATAATTATCACGCTGATGACGGTTGATGTGTGTATGAAATTTTTGAGGGGTATAATTTTTTCGTTTTGTTTGGTCATGCCCAAGACGCAAAACTCAGTGACTCGGAGAAAAAACTTACACAATTATCGTCCGAAAGTTTCTTTTTTACCGGATACGTATTGTGTCACGGCATCAGGGCCGCCTTGTAGTGAATAGCATCGCTGGCTACAACAGTAATATAATTTCATTAAATATATATAATGCGCAACGTCGGCGGCTGTGCCTTAATGTAGTCTTGTGCGGACCGCACGATTTCAAAATCGACTATATATTGTAAATATATATATATATATATATATATGTGTGTGTGTACGGGTGTGTATGTGTAGTTCCACATATATATATATATATGTATATAGGGGGAGAAATAGACGAGGAGTACCGTTTCCGTTCGACTTCCGGATATCCGGAATGTCAACAAAGTTGGACGACGACGATAAAGATCTTAATCACAAATTCCTTAGTAAGTATTCGATGGCACACACCGGGTCCACTGTCGCCATCTCACCCGACCGATGATCGCAACGAAAAAGGTGAAAAATAAATATATTTTCCCGCGCATATAATATTTCGTTTTATTTACAACTTAATACCTTCATATAAAGTGAGTAAGCGTGAATAATTGAAAACATACATTATAGTGGTGTAAATAACGTTTCCTTTTTAAATTTGACCCAAAATTAAACGAGTTGCATCAATTTAATGTGCTTCTTATATTTAACTACTCATACCCTGGCCACATTATATTAGGAAATTGTCATTTAAGAAAAAAAAAGCAGTATTATGCATGCACGATTCTAATTCACGATAAAAAATTCAGCGAACATAGAATTTATATTACATAGTAAATTTAAATTGCATGGATCTACAAGAATATATCGAGTGTCTTCAATTAGCATTTACACATTGTATTGAACATAAATAATGGATGAAGCTGTATCGCAGAAAAATATGCATTCTATACGAATTCCTTACAAAACTCTAATAATCCACTTTGAAGGGGTAATTGAAATATATTACATTTATTTTACAAGCTCAAAAAGTTCGAAGTCTACTCAACGATTACCGTTTGTTATTCAAATAATAATTATACGCAATGGTATAACACGTTGATTATTTTAATACACATTTTTTTTTTTATTAATTATTATGCAACTTTAATACCAAAATCCTAGTTATGGTATACAAAATACTTAATATATTTAATAACATCTTATAATTTCTTTTTTACAACTGGTACCGACTAAAGAGAATTATTTGGAAAGAATAGAAAAAAAAAGGATTTTTATAAATACAATAGTTTTAATTGTTCCTTTTTTTATAATTCAACAGAATTATCTTATAGATACAACTGATACAAGATGTTTGTTTTCAATATATTTTAAATTAATTTAAAATAAAACATTTAAACCTAAAAATTATGTCTACGTCTGAATAAACGTCTAGAATACATTTTTTATTGGATTCTTACTTTATTTTACGTATTTAAACCCATCAGTTTTATGGTCTCTTATTTAATATTTAATTTTACTTGCGAAGAAAAAATAAATATACATAAGACAAAAGCATATATTCTATAAAATAAGTGTCAATATTAGTGTTATAGCGATAACTATGAGTCTTATTCAGTATTATTCAAGTTGCGCAAAAAAAAGTACGGAAAGAAACTTGATTAAGTTTTTTTTTCCCCCCATTTATTTATATATTTTATGTATTTATCTTTTAATGTTATTTCTTATAAAATTGATAATTATTTAGCCTGCAGATAAAAACTCATAAATAAATAATATCTATAATATTACGGACGAGACGTATAAAAAAAAAATCACTTCGATAGAAATTTAAAATCTCAAATAATATATATTTATTATTTATCGTCTCGGACACATAAATTGATTCATAAACTCTGCGAGAAACGTCCCACGTGAACTACTTACTGTACTAGATAGAATACAATATAGTACCACTAC
Source organism: Rhopalosiphum padi (assembly GCF_020882245.1). Classification (NCBI taxonomy): domain Eukaryota; kingdom Metazoa; phylum Arthropoda; class Insecta; order Hemiptera; family Aphididae; genus Rhopalosiphum; species Rhopalosiphum padi. The sequence continues at coordinate 88,861,448 of NC_083597.1, forward strand.
CACCCATACGTATCTGTTAAACTATAATGAAAAATAAATCCAATGCTATGCTTCGAGCAATATTTTTAAAAAAATGATACAGTTCAGTTTTTGTTTCTATGACTAAAACACATAAAATATAGATATTATAATATGTTTGTTCACAACTCTGGTCTCTGATATACGTAGTATAATATGATTTATTTTATTCTGATGTGTACACAAATACTATACAAAGTATTACTTATAACACAATTTCATAAAATTAGATAAGTTTATAGGATTATTATCCCATACGACAATATAATATTCACAGCTTAATTTTATTTTATTTTCACTATTCATTAAACTCTTATTTTATAAAGATAAATAAATCGAATCATTATTTAAAACTAATCTAAAATAAATTTTATTTTATTCTGTAATTTTATCATGGTTGATCTTATAAAAGAAAACAAATGTCTACTTTTTAAATACCAAAGTTGAAATTCAACAATAAATAAATAAATTTGAACCACACTTTTTACTCGTCATTTGATAATAATAATGAAGAGCTAAATAATATTATATTAATTTTCAATAAATAATAAACGAAATCAATATAACAAGGATATCTCAGGTATTCAAACACGGTATTTCACAAAAATTAAAATTGTAAATTTTGTGTGAAACTAATAACTTTAGATAACATTCAAACTCTAATTCAGAGAAATTATAACTCATTTTTAATTTTTTAATACCACGCATACTTAATACTTATAAATTATCACTAATAAATATATAATAATGTTTGATGGGCTAAAATTTAGTCAGTAAAATTACAAAAATATGCATCTCTTATTTGGGTTTTATGCAAAAACACAAATCCAGTTTATTACTTTAATAGGTAAACATAAAAAACTTGCAGAGGTATTTATATTTTGTTTTCATATTATCAAAGATAATACTGGGAATTTTCGTTTTATTATATTATATGAATATATTTTTTTTAAATCTTTTCAGGAACAGCATAGTAAAATACATTCCCTTCTCAATAAGTAATAACATTAAACACATTTTTTTATTCAATTCAATGTTATAACCTCCCTAGTATATCCGAAGACGTTTTGAATATTGTTTGTGTTCCATCGTTTTTTGTTACGTTACACATTAACAAAAGTGAAAAAAAATATTCAAAAAATGATTTATGTATTATTAGTTTAACGATGGTGTTTTTTTCTTTTTATTAGTTTAATATTATGATATGTCTGTTATCACTTTTGGACAAAAAGAAAGTATAACAAAAGTTTAATTTAGATACATTTAATACGATGTACGTAAATAAAATTGTTTATTTTTTTGTTCTTTATTCTAACTCCTTAGTGTATTTTCTGTTAAATATTTATACAAGATATTGCTTGAACCAAGTGTTGTTTGGAATTTTACATATTTTTCAAAAAATTAAAACTAATTTCTCATAATACACATCTATATAAATCATTATCTTAAAATGTATTAGTAACTTAGGAAATATTTTTATTACGTATAGGATTGTTTGAAATTAATATAAAACAAAATATTTGAAATAAAAATATTTTTTTTTATTGTTATGGTGTTATTTTTTAATAATTTAGTATTTCGATACACAAAAAAAGCTTAATTTAAACAAGTGGTTAATTAGCTATTTGTATTTAATGATTAGATGACTCGAGTAGAGTAGTACAGAATAACCCATAAAACGTAGATCCCCTACTTGTATAAGCTTTAAATATCTACTTATAGGTTATAGTAATTATTTAAAAACTAGTTTGAAAATCGTATTTTGTACATTGAAACATTTAAAAAAGTAAAATCGTTCAATTACTTCAATTTATTTTATTTTTTTTAAATACCTCCTAAAACGTTAATGTTATTTAAAAGCCAGTATTTACTTTAAAAATAAAAATTACCAATCTAAAATTGTTCAAAAATAATAAAACCTATACTTAAAAAATATGAACTTATATGTTGTCTTTTTAATCAAATCACATTGTTATTAATTTAGTTAGATGTTCAAAAATCCTAAAGCCTTTACCGTGATTTTGATTAAATTGCATTTCAAAAAAATATCATCAAATCTCGCAACCTGTAATATGCAGCGTAATTGTGTGTCGACGGCTTATACTATTTTATTTGGGTATACGAGTACGTATGACCGACCGGTATGGGGCATATTATTATTGTTACCAAACGACTGTCACCGCAGTGATTTCACTGTTAACCGTATTTACGTCGTACGTATACGTTTCGTTCGTTAGCGAAATCCACTAGACCATAATAATATTATAACGTTATTATATACACGCCATGACGTCTGTAACGAGAAGACGCGACCATAAGATCATATTATGTGAGTATAACGAATAGTCGCGGTGGCACCATAAATAATATGGGTACCTACGCGGACTCGAAAATCGCTAGTGATATTTTCGGCACGGCATACATATAATATTATTATGTAGATATTATGGTGTCCTGCAGGATACAATGACGTTTTACTGGCGCACTATATGTGCGGTCGTATCGTGTATTCCCGGTCGGCATGCCGCGTGGGGGATTACGGTTGTGCGGACAAAATTTCGACGACGGAGTAGTCAATTTTTGTTTTGCCTCCTTCCCTTTTAGGCGTTCGAGTAAACTTGTCAATTAGATACACAAAACGTTAACGCCAACGACGCAGCCGCGGCCGTTGTCATCATCGTCGCCCGTCGTTGTTGCGGTTCTCGACAGGATCCATTCATCATTGTGTCGGCAAACGAGCCCTCAGCATCGCGCTCTCGCCCCATCCCCCTCACGACGAAAAATAAACACACACACACACACACTGTTGTTGTAGGTGACCGCGTGAAAAATGGTCGACGGACCCCTTTCGCGCACATCGCGTAACGAGTGCGCGAGCTCCCTGACCCGTCTCCTGTCCGCTTCTCACGCCGTCTCAGCAAAGTCGCACGCGGAAAGGCATTTCCCCGTAAGCCGCGATCGTCGGTTTTGGACGCATAATTACGGTGGTATAGCAGTGGGGTTCGTTATCTCTTGCGGTTGCACCCTTCTCTCTGCCCGCTGCTCATCTCAAAAACGCGACGCCCCAACATGCCGGTCCTTCTCCTTCGTATATTACTAACACGCGCGAACCCCATTACTACCTGACGCGGCACCGCGCCCGAAAATTATCGGTTATATTATTGTTGACCAGCGTCGGTTATAATATAATATCGTATAATATATTATTTATAGTGTAAATCCTTGTACTACCCCGGCCCCGATACCCCTCCTGTTACCACCTTAAAACTTTGCACAGTGTGTATAATTTGCGTGTGTGCGTAATGGTACATCTAATAGAATACTCCTACCGGGTTAGGGGTTATATTACGAAGACGCGATAGTGGCGTTAAGTTTGCTATCTAGTGTGTACACCGATATTTCCCAAAACTTGTACCGTATCGATTATTGCGAACACGGCGGTGACCTGACAACCGAACGAAATGCTTAAACGGGACGTTATATCTTCTCGACACTTGTAGGTTGATGTGAGATCTCTCTCACTACGAAATTGACAACTTCGTGAGTTAGGTAAAAAAATCTACTCACAACGGTTGAATTTATTTTTTTCTAATACCTTTATTGTACGTATATGATAATTTTTGTTCCATTTTTTCATCCAGATTTCTGCAAATAATTTAATGACCATTTATGCAAATACTGTTTATATACATTATTTATATATTATTCAAAATTACCATCGACATCGTTTTGCCAAGTCGAGCATTATATTACGGCTTGTGAAAAAAACAACACTTGTTCGAAAACAACTACTAGTGTGCCAGAACAATACAATGCAATTTGTTTAATGTCGATATACCTTTATTAATTTTGTAACATCGACACGACAATTATTTTTTAGACTAAAATGTGTTTATACTTTATTTTCAATTTTTTAATTCTTGCGCGGAATTCATTATTAATTACATATAATGTTAATTATCGCCATGTATATGCTGACAATTATATTATTACCTCTCTCTGTTGCAGTTCAAATGTTGATCCCGACCTCATCTCGTGGTTTTCGTTTCTGATCATAGCATTCTTAGCCTATCCCACAAAAAACCAATCACTTTTCTACGTCCCATCCCATTCGATTTTTTATGGTTCCTAAATTACAAAAATAGCCGTTCAAATTATTAAATAATAATCAAAATATAATTTAAACATACATTATATTTATGAGAAAAATATTGATAAATTTAATAAAAACCAGCGAGCTATCAACTAAATATAATCTTATATTTTCTCTGTACAAAGTTTTAATTAGTAAATTAAATTTACACAATTTAGGCCTACATTTCCACCTTACATGAAATATTCATTAAAAAAAACAGTCATAGCAACTAAGATAATTATTATAAATTATATGTCCATAAGATATTCAGCAGAAGTATAACTTTATATCTCTGAAATGTTATAATTTTCTATGAATATTATTTAGTTAATTAATAAACAAAAAGTTAAGATTCAAAAAACTTAATAGTATTTACTATATTATTTCAAAATATTGCCCAATTATAAATTACGTACGTATTTGAATGCATACTTTGATTTACAGACCACAAAATATAGTTCCCAGCTTAATAAAATTAAGTCGATTTCTTAAATTTTTAAATACCTATATTAATAATTATATAAAAATAAATTACAGTTAAAAATCGAATTGAAAATAATTGATTTCTTCAGTCCTACCGCCAATAATAAACAATTTTAAATTTAAGTATTTAGATTGCATATTTTCTATGGCTCTAAAAATTATAAAAAATCTCATTTATTTTTTTTAACTTTACATAATTTCTGAAATAATACGGTTCTCTCAGACTTTACTTTAAATACATCTTGAATAATACAATCTAGAACAAAATAATTATTTTAGTATTCGGTTATATTATGTAAAAATTACGATATTGATAATATTTATTTTGTGATTTAAAAATAAAACTACAAATAGAAATTATTATTTTAACTGTCGTAAAGATCACATACAATTATTTCGGGTTCAAGGAAATAATAAATAAGTATTTCCGGTTTTTGTGTACACTTGGTTATTTATATTAAACTTTACACCAGGTTTTTATTTTAAAAAGGTAGTCATCCAGGAATTCAGCACCTGTATCTAGCTAAATTTAACTGTCTTCAGGCATATATGCCATGATTATGATATCGCGTCAATTGGTTGAATAATGTATACATGTGGTAATGTTATACGTTTCTGTTTGGAAACTATTTAAATCGACTGCACATGATAGGAATATATATATATATATGTATGTGTATATGTAACATGGATTTAAAGTGAATACAATAAACTTTCTTATATGGTGTTCCTGACAGCACTCTAATCGCCTATTATCCCATATCCCTCCGTACATGAGTATAGTAAGAAAGTTAAATTTTCGTCTTAAAGCCTCGCTGCACGACCACATCGGAGAAGATGTGTGGGCTAGATAGGTGGGGTGAAAGATTTAATTAATTTTAGAAGGCTACCTTAAATGCTTATGAAAACCATTTATGCAACATATAACATCTTTGACTTAGACAAATTGCACCGTAATCTTCGTCGCATTATCCGAAGAGCTTTGCCAACAAAAGTTCCATACGGAGGTAGTGGTGGTGGGATGAAACAGTATTGATAATTACTTACTTATCTGAAACTAAGCCGTGTTTATGTGACGACAATATCTGTTTCCAAAATGAAGGATACAAGTTGTCCAACAACAACCCTTCCTCGGTTTCCCCGGAGGATATAATACGAGATCCACAGACAGTTTCAAAATGTACAGGAAACTATATTCAGTTATTATACTCGTCATATATATAGCTATTATGCTATAGACACTGACATCTTCGATCATTGGCCCACCGCCTACTTACACAAATACTCGTCCTTGTAATTTTACCAAAATGCCTTCAAGTATACACACACTCATGTCACTTTAATATATTCGCTAAATTCAATGTAATTAGATTGTTTTAAGGAGTTATTTAAAAAACGTATTGTGAAAATATTCGATGTATCTATTCAAAACTATTATTTATTCACGAAACTGACTTTAAAAAACAAATTAAACAAACATTATACGTTGGTAATTTTTAAGTGAATAATCGCTCTGCTAATATTATATAATAAACTATAATATTCGGACAAAGTCACGTATACCATTCAGTTATAATTTTTATTTATATATAAAATAACAAATACATTGTACATTAAAAAAAAAAAAAAAAAAAACAATAACTACCTACAAGCGAAAAACCAAATCGCGGTGGAGTTTAAAACTGTGTAGGTACGCTAAAAGTTTTAACTTTTAACAAATAGTTAATAAATAATAATATTTATATGTTGATCGATAGCAGAGTTTCTTGTACCACACGTATACACGGAATAATAAAGTATAATATTATTTTATTATTACATCGCTATTTTACGCTCGCGAAATTAGGTATGTTAAAATATAATATCGTTATTTTATGCGTTCCAGTATTTCGATTTGGTCTATGAAATGGAAAACATATGTATTCCTATGTGGACATTTAATATTAAGAATTAAATGACCCAGGAAATGTAATGCAGAAGCAATAAAGAAAAGAAGTTCAATACCTGATATAGATTTTTAATAAATAAAAAAAAAAATTTAAAAAATACTGAAAATACTATCATGAAAACTATAAATAAAATAAATAATGACAAAAAGCACGGGCTAGTCTTTTTAAATCGAAAACCTTATTAAAATCATAGTAGGTATATATATAATATAATCCAATTACATTACAATTTTACCAAATAAAACTGTTTTAACAGAATAAAGACTTAGTATCAGTTTCTTTGCACCGTTACCCCGTTTTTGTCTTTCTTCTTACTGTCACCAATTTTGTTTATAAAGTACTAAAAAGTAAATATATCACTTAGAATTCAGATTTTGAAAGATGTAAAAGATCAATTTTGTCTTAGGTTTAATAGCTAAAAAAATAGATTTTCAGAGAATTAAACATTTTATATTTAGATTTATAAAATACTTTTCATTGTTGGTTTGAGTTTTTATAATATATTCATGCTCATTGTTTATCATTTTTTTTATTTCATAATTTTAAATGTTTTTATTTCAAGAGAATTTGGAAAAAATAAAATATGTATAAAAACTAATCTCATTAAACAACAGTGTAACTTTATAAAATATTATATAATTAGCCTGATCAGGTATTTCAGAAAAATCCAAACCTAATTATGATAATTGTTTGTAATGGACTTGTATAATTTGTATTATATTTATATGATCTAAGATCTAAATGGATTAAATTTGTTTCTCGAAAATTATTGACTCGTCCGTCCGTAACACTTTAAGTGGAAAATATTTTGGAAATGTAAATTTTCATTTAGATATCTATGTATAAAAATGTATAAATATTTAAATTTTTCATTTGGCATTTAGATATTTCGTTATCGTTTGTGTTTTAAAAAAATACAAAGAACATTTTAATTTATTTATTCATTTGGACGCATGTATGTTGTGTCAACATATTAAAATAAATAATGAAATAAAAATAAACCTCAAACCATAAGTCTATAATAAAAATATGACTTGATTTACCATAATATAATAATTGCTATATAGTATAAAATATATATATATATATTATAGTTTATAATATAAATAATTAGGTACTCACTCAATAATCAATAATCATGTAGTTGAATTTCCTATCCAAATTCAATCGAAAAAATTAAAAGTCACGTTTAACACGTCATAAACTGAGTATTACACATCAGTCGATTAACGAAAAATTAAACTTAATCGTTTTATTAAATTATATTCGAATGAACACATGCGTATAAATTAATACTTTGTTCTTCATATTTCTTATAATATTATTTTTATTAAAAAAATTAAAATATATCTTTTTATAAATACAATTTTATTTTCTCAACATTTAAGATTAATCTCTTGATTCTGTATTTAAATACTAAAATTAGAAATTTTATATTATAATACATAATATCTCATAAAATTATTTTTTTTCCGATGGTAAAAAATGTGAAAATGTTGATTATATTTAATGCATAAACACATTTGTGTCTGTGATGAAAGATAAAAAAAATAATATGATCTTTGTAACATAAATTTATAAGCTTTAAGGGTACTATTGATTTTTGAAAATTACTGATTTTAAATTATTATTATGTATAATTACAAAAGAAAATCTACAGTATTGTACGATATTTAAAAGGCAATTTTTTTGCAAAGGTCTATTGTATAAGCTCGGGTAACACTTTAAAAGTTTTCATATACATAAAAAAACGCAAAGTACCTAGACACAACTGTTTTATAAAAACAATAATAACAATATATTATATTATGTTATATACTGTTATTCTCTAGGTAATTTAAATTTGGCCAGAAAAATGAATATATTGCATATAATATAATAGAAAAATAAACAAGTTCATTTTATCAGTTGCTCGTTAAATTATGGAAATGGTAAAATTTTGACATTCTCGAAACACAATTTACGTTAAATTTTCTATCTCTCAACTTTGCGCTATGTAAATCAATTGAAAAGTAATACAATATTTTATAGGGTTTATAGAAATAAAAGTGTATTGAGAAATCGCATTTCGTCTTACACGTTTTATAGATAGCTTTATTACATGTTTTTAAAAGGAATATTTAATTATATTACAAATCGTACAAGATTATATTATGTAGTATTATTTAATGTAAACACTTTTGCAATGAATTGGACATTGGGTTCAAGTATATAATCATTCACCAACCTTATCATATCGGTTTTTCAATATCTGTACCTTTTAGTGATCCGTCATCGTCGTCCTAAAAAAATCAAACTTTCCGCTACCATACTCCGTGTACGACGGCTAACCGATTTTTGGTGTTTATGTGTTGTATACTTAAACTTTGAAAGACGAAGAAAAATATTCGGGACATTTTTGGTCGAAAACCAACGACGTTTTAATAATATTTACCACAACTTAGCTATCAAACAGACGACGGTTTCCGTCAAAAATCTACGGTTATTCATATACAATTATTTGCACCTGCTTACGTGTATATATATACAAATATGGATACATCAGATATATAATCCCTATAGAATATTGATTACTGCAGTCAGTCACTTTATATTTGCGTGGCTTTTCACAAAGAAAATGTGTATATATATATATATTGAGTTTTTATCAATGTATATAAAAAAATAATTACACAACTTTTTCGTACCGAACCGATAGTTGGGGTGGTGCGATGTATACATACTTTCAATTCACGAGCATTCGGTCCGCGTTCAGTCTTTACGGACATAAATCACTGTCTGAACAGAAACCAAACATCTTAAGTAAATTTATATTGGTACACCGCGAGTTCAATATTTTACGCTAAAACAAAAACTAAAAGTAATACGCACGCACTCGCATCGCCATAAACCAATATCGTACAACGTTCTCGTCGTTCCAGCCATTTTGCGCTTTTCCGCGGGACCAAAAACGAACAACCCCTGCCGCGGACGGCAAAAAGTTTGAAACGCAAACTGTCGAGTAGAAAACACGAACCGGCCAATACGTACGATTTGTTGTACATAAATAATACGTCTTGCCCGCTACACCGCTGAAATGTACGTTCGAGAAAAAACAATTATATCAATAAAAACGTCCGACGGATGTCTTTTCTTTTTAAATCACACGAGTATTATAACGTCAATATGCAAAGTATATTATACATATACGTATACATCGATGATTCGCCTGACCTATGTTACATCGCTATGAATACGAAAATACAAGTGATTTTTCCCGTCCGTGCGTAATTTTCTTCGACGTCTCGTAACGATGCAACTTTTTTAATTTTGAACTTGTTTTTCGTTTTACATATATATATATATACGATCTAATTAATTATTACAACGATTCGTACACCAGTGACGCCAGCCACCACCACCATCACCACTCTCACGCCTAAAAAAACAAAAAATAAATCTCTGTTACAACGGAATATAGACACGATTTTTATATAATTTTTTTGGCGGCCAACGATAATAATAATAACTCGCGCGCCGAAACGAAATTAACAACGAGGAAGCGCGTATATACTCGTAATCCTATCTCATCGTCGCCCGTCCGCCCGCCATGTCCGCGCGGCGCGTATATAATACCCCTATCGAATTCGGCCTCTTAACATTTTAACGGATTTAAAAACTTAAAACTTAATCCGGTAGTTTGTCAAATTACACTTTGTTTCGAGCAATAAAAACCCAGAGAAATTAGATCACTTTCATCTCTTTGGAGAACTTTTAAAGTTTTCATTATTCATAGTGACGTTCGTTAAATATGCCGCAAAACATATTCACTTTCGTTTTACGAGGCGCTGTAACATTAATTTGACTACGCTTTATAATACGCTCATATTAAAACTTCTACTATACGGAATTGACTGACGCGTTATAACAATAACAATATCACGTCAACGCGTGCGTTAGCGGGCAGGTATACATATAAATACATTATGAGAGTACGCAGGTCGTTTTGGCCCGTAACGCTCGGGAAAATAAATCGTAATGGTCGACCGTTGCGGATAACTGTCGGGCGTATGACGTAATAATAATATACGTAACGGTTGTGAAATCGTCGGACGATCGAATCGACGAGTAGCGGTCGACGTGTTTAGATTATTACGGGAAAACGCGGTCCGGATACGTATAGTTCCGCGGCCAACACTTTCCGATTACTGTTAAGCATCGTCCTAATGACAATCGCACGGCCGACAGTCCGTGTTGAGTGATGTCTAGATGACTATAGATATAAATGATCTAGACACAAATTAAGTACCGACATCTTATCTAGATAAATCTAGTCCTGTAATTCACGTGTATTTTTTTTTTTTAGTAAATATTTGTATTTTTTACACGTACATTTATTAATTAATATAATATTTTTGACACAAAATAAGCCTCCCCGATTATGCCTCCCCTAAATCCTAATCACATGACTTGGTCAAAAATCAGCATTAATAAAAATTAACTACTGTAAGATGAAAATCTAGATAAAAATGTTTTATCTACATAAAAATTGAATATTCTATCTCGATATCTGTCTAGATATTTATTTAGCTAGTAATCTAATATTTATCTAGACATTATATTTTTTGCTATCCGAACCCAACACTGCCCTGCCGACAGTGTCTTAAGGGATGCGAGAGGCGTTCGACTGCGCGGGTTCGACGTCTGCAGAGCTTGACAACGGTACTTAAATCATACACGTCCACAATATATTGTTATAAATTTAAGACTAACGACGATTCCGACGGCGGGGGGAGGTGGGCAGAGATCTTTTCGGCCGCACTCGCCGACTTCGTTTCTGTTCGGCATATAGTCGTCGGTAGTCGTGTTTTGTGTGCGGAATAATGCAATATTATGCATACATATATAATAATAATACGATCGGTGGCCGTACCTGCCCACGAAACGAACGAACCCGACTCGTAAACCGTAAACCCGAAACGCGGCGGGTATGCAAACATTCGGGAGTTTCGTGGCGTAATAAGTAGGTACGTGTGCACACGCGTCAGGTCTGCGGCACCACACACACACGGGCGCGCGCGTACGCCGAATGTCAAATCTCGTATATTATTATTATTATTATGCTTATAAATTGTGTGAAATTCCCACGCGGAACCGCTGCCGTTGGCCCGGTCGTCAGATTTCCCCGGGGTTGTACATTATTATTATTTTTATCCTCTATTATTTCTTTTCCGCGCCGCCGCCGCCATCGATCCGAGCAATTCACTTTTTCGCGACCGTAATCGTCGTCGTCGGTCTCCGCCGCGCAAACTTTTCGCCGAACTTCCGTTGTTTGGGGGGGGGGGACAAACATCGGGGGAGCGGGGAGGACAGAACGAGCGCGAATAAAAAGAACCACTCGCCGAATACGAAGTGGCAAAACGCGTAATCCGTTTTCCGTCTTTATATAATATGTACAATATTTTTTTATATAATATAATATGCATATATTTCGTTACCGTTCCCGCGAGGTCGTGCAATAGTATTTTTCACTTGTCCTAGTCGTTGCGGTGACCACGCGCGAGCAGCGTAACGTTATTACCACCACAATTTCGTGGTGGAACTCTTCCGTCAACAACAACCCCCACGAACATACACGCGCGCATATACACACATCCACGTGTATTGATTCCCCGAAATCTCCCGCGTAAACCGCAGAAAAAGAAAGAGAAAATAGTTATAGGCCGCCGATCCGGGTTTTTGTTTCGAAATCAACGCGATTCTCGGCGGCCCGTTCAATATTTCATCGCGTTGTCAAGTCACAGTTGCGATCTTTAAATACATATTTTATACGCGGGAAAAAAGTTCAACGGCATTTCTTTCCACAATTTTTCCTATACCACTATCGTGGTTAGGTCGGGTGCTATCTATATATATAACCATAAATACCGCAGTCCGTACGGTATAATATTATCGTTTCACCTGCTGGCGGGGTGTATATCGTAACACAATGACTTATTATTATTATAGAGCGATATAGTCATGCTCTCGAAACACTGAAGGGTTGTCGCTGGTGGGTGGAAGAGAGCCCCTCTCGATAACGCGAACGAAACACACACACACACGCGTTCCGTTGTGTGTGTGTGTGTCTGCTGCAGCGTTTATTGAGCATCAGACGCACGTGCGTATTATTAAACACTTTAAAATTATTATTTATGCGTAAAACGTGATTAATACCTTCGCTTGACGTGCGAGCGCATTTCCACGGGAAGCGTAAACGTGCAACGATGGAATTATGCACGTCGAACCGGGTGATTCGCCGGTTTCGGGATGGACGTATCGCTGTTTTAATACTTTACAAGCGGTCTCGAAAAACATTTACTTTCCGCGCAGTGAGTTACGGCGACGAAAATAATTTGATTTTGAACTATTTTCAATGGACTGCACTAGAGTGCTACTACAACACACACGCGTGTTATGGAAAAACGTAGAAAAATTTTATTGTACACTTACTGTTCATGATCCGTGGAGATTCGGAAGGGAAAATATAGCTCTAGACCGGAAATCAAAACACCGAACCCGTCAATTTTCGGTGCCGGAAAAGAACTGATTATGCGATAAGAAGCTGTAAACAATAGATATATCTACCTAAGTTAAGTTATCTACTATGTTATATCTATCTATTATACTTAATACATTTCAGTGTAAACGTGTAATAATTATGTAAACTGCAGTTATCTAACATGTAATGTATAATCTAATCCTTCACTAATATTATAATAGTATCGCAATATCAAATAGGCGTGAGTACTAGACCATATTAGTATTCATATATTTTGCATGAATGTAAATGTAAATTATAATATTCTAAATCACACAAATCATACACTGACTATATAATTTGCTTAAATTTTCATTTTTTTTTAAATTATTCTACTGGCGACTATTGTCTATTACTGAACAACTGTGTAATAGTCCTTAATATTACACTACGGCATCATTTCTCATTAAAGAAGAATAAATAAAAAATGTATAAATATTTAGCTGATTTTTCAAACACAAATACACTTTAATGTAAATATTTAAAACTATTTATCAAAAACAAATTACCTATAACCGCCGGTTGTTTACGCAAAACATTATTTTCCAAATCATCATACACATTACACACACATGTACTCTATACCTACATATAAAATAATAATATTATATACTACAAAATTTCTACTCAATCGATTCACAAAAGATCTCATCCGTCCAACGAACGACCCGACCGGAAGCTGTCGTGGTAAGACAATAATATTTCTATAAACGGGTAAATCAAAATGAGTAAACGAATTTTTTACTCGATCACTGTGTACGTTCTTCCGGATTTGACATTCTCTTCTCAATGACAATCTTTCTACAAATATTGATTTCAATAATAGAAATATGTTACAATTTAATATATTGTGCTCTCTGTTGTATTGTAAACGATCTAAATCAAATTTATTTATTTATATTAGATATATAGCATAGTTTTATCCAAAACAAGATTTAAGGAGACGAGCAATAAACATTTTGGGATTTTAATATAATTTCAGTTTTTAATGTTTTTACTACATCGCCCGGTTTTCATTAATTTTTATTTAATATTTTTCCTGTGCTATTTTTTTGGTTTGGCATTTCTCTTGGGTAATTTTTTTTTAATAACACACTCATAATATACTAAAATAAAACAACAAAATTTGTTATATGTATAGCGCATAAATGCATAATATAATGCATGTAAAATTATAGGAATATTTAAATACAATTTATTACATAATACACAAAATAAAAAAATAAATTATGCAAGAAACGCCATACGTGATAACGACTATGCATAAAAATTACTAGGAATGTTTAGTAATTTTGAATTTTGTACAAATTACCTCTATGCTAACAGATTTTGTTCACTAGTATTAATGGCCGAAACATAGTTATTATCTTAATAGACGTAATATGATAATGGTCAAATAATTTGTACTAAAAAGTCATTAATAATGCATAATATAATTACATGGCTGGACGTTGTAAAATTTAAATATTAATTACACACCAATAGAAAATAATTAGCTCTTAAATTCGTAAACGTGCGTGTATAGTATTTAAACCCTACTTCAATTAAGGATTAACTTTTGATAGCGACGGTCCGTCACTTTTATGCATTTCTTTTTAATATCAAACCGCTCCAACTGACCAACCCGCCCGCGTGGCAACCACACACACACGGTGACCCACTTGCTCGAGTATTTTTTTTTTTTTTTTTTTTTATTAGAGGTGGTTTTATGCCAGAACATAATATTACCTAGTAAACTTTTATACTTAACTGTTATTTATGATGTTTAAAACTTTTGTCAGGAACATTTCCCTTATATTTTCTAACGTATTATTCACCCGACTGTTACCCGTCTCCCATTTAACAATTGTTTCACCGCCGTAAAACGTTGTAATTAGCTATGTCATTTTAGTTCTTGTAGTTATTTTTTTTTCCTTGTTTGTTTTGCATTACACTAACCGCATTAAACATCTGTTCGGTTAATCACCGCGAGTTTATACACACGGAATATGATATATTCTACTTACTAACGTCTTGGGGTGTAATTATAAATAAAAACGTAACACGTTTATTCTTAAAATTATTGTTTTTGTTTTTGTTTTTGTTTTTTAAAGTGAAACATGACACCACTTCAGGGTAAAATGATCATAATTTTAAAACAATTATAAATATAATTGAGAACGATAATTCTGAGCCGAGTTGATTGACCAGAAAAATTGTCAAGATTCATACAAATATAGGAGTACCTATGTCAAGTTTGCTAACCTTTATAAAATTATTATTTTTTACTATTTCAACAATAAATTTCTTCGAATATTGTTTATAATATTAATTTATAAATTGTTTATATTTATTATATACATTTCCGGCTATTAATAATATTTATACAATGACCCTAATGTAAACAATAAATTTAATATTAGTCAAGCTCTATTGTATCGTTTCATACAAAATATAATACAGTTAACTTATAAACTAATAACTTAGCATTAAACATATACAATAAACTATTTTTCAAGACCATATCAGATCGCAATATCATGTTTCATAGTTAATTTATACTATAATAAGTTTAATCATATTAAATTGATCGTATTATATTAAATTTATTAAACTTAATACGTAACATAATAATAAAAACAGACAAAATATTACCTGTACAAATAAGAAAATAATATTAAGGAAAAACAATGAATTATAGTATTTATACTTACTTGCTTCCGTTCTATTTTAAATTGCACAAAACGTTAGAACATATAATATATTTACAAACATTAGTATTACATTTTCCTTTACTAGAACATAATTCAATAATCTTAAATCTCGACCACATCCTTTAGAATTTAGATTTCTTAGCTACAATGTCCTTAAATGATTTGAAAAAATCAGACATTATAATCTGGAGATATTTAAGTTAATGAACAAACACCCCTTTATTCTAATATATAATTATAGTAAAGAGTCATATTCATTACCGATTTTATAGAATTTTTCATTCACAGTTGAAATAACGACATACAATTTCTCACATCTATTCACCTTTTATTGATATAAGGCAATATTTCACTCACTAAATTTACTAATTTAAAAATATCATACAATATAGAAATAAATAATAGAAATTTATGAAATTTAAAAAATTAATATTATCTGCAATATAAAATATGCCGATTTTATTCAATCGTTAATATTACTTGATACTTATAAAGTTATAAAATATATATCGATAGAAATATTCAGAGATTTTATTAAGATTAAATTTAAACTTAAGATATTACAATATTAATTCCTGTATTGGGTACTTTATTTTTATTATTATTATTTTGCATTTTTTCCGCTAAGTGTAAAACTTTTTTAAATAACTTACGTATTATAATTTTAATACATACATTATAAATAAAATAACTATTAATTATTACTTACTTATTAACCAGTACAGACACATTTACATAAAAGTTATGAAATTTCTTAGACATTAGTCTTATATTTTTGAAATCTCTCGGTATTAATTATCGTTCTCGTAGAAATTCGTGGTTTATAGTTACACAGTAAAAAATAGTACCATATTTGAATTCTTCAAAGTCAATTATTCAAGTTTATATCAGTTTGGTAGCTACACAGCAGTATGTATAATAGTTTCGTAAACAATGCTCATAATTTCTTCATATTGCTGGATAAAGTTTATACAACTTTTCCTGAATATTTACTCGTCACTCATCTATATGCAAAAACATGAATTATATTTAATAAATTGATGTACGAACATATTTCAACGACATTTCTAAGATCAGTAAATTACATTTAAATACTATGCCTAAAAAATAAATAAAAAATATTGTATCATTAACACTATTATAAATATATATAATTATATTAATTTACACTGAAAAGCGTGCTGATGTAATTATAAACATACACGTAATAGAAATAAATAAACAACTGTAGGGGGATTTATATAATGTAATAAAAATAAATAAATGTCTATAATGATCAATTAAAAAAAATTCTATTAAGTTTAATATGAGTTTTATTTTTTAACTGAAATAAGAGTTTAATCGTTTTTCTTATTGAATTGTTATGAAATCAAATCATATTATAGTTATTGAAAAAAAATCATATTCTTAACCATCATCGTGACTTAAAAAACGGTTTGATCACACAACTATCTAATTAAGATGACCGATTAATGAAAAATTAATAAATCTTTAGTTGTATTTTTTTTTTTTTTTTTTAACAATCGTAAAAATGACTATTTATCACGAGTCACAGTCAATACAGGTATGTTAGAAATGAATATGCTGACTAATTATTAGTTTAAAGGATATTTTAGTACTTGATCATAACACAGCTATTTTATTAAATTCGATTGTTTTATACGTGATGAATCTCTTTTTTTCTAATTTATCGTATTGCTAATTACGATATATTTTTTTAAATATATCTATTACAGATAAATGTCAAATTATCTACTTCTACTACAAAATATACAGAATGTATTGCCTAATCTTAGCCACTGCAATTAAGAAATATAAAGTATTCATAAGACCACGCCAATAAAATATTTAAGTACCAACATCTAACGTTATTGTCCAATTATCCCTTTTCGAAAAATATTGCAATCGGTCGGCAGAAAATGTTTTTTCTATTTGACAGCTTGTTAACGTTCCCTAGTGTAAATTATTATGTCAAAGCAAACATTTCATTTGATCAAAACAAGTCAAACCCTACCGATGAATAATAATGTTTTTTTTTTTTTTTTTTTTGAAGTGTTGACCATATACTTATGACGTAGAAATGAAATAACTTCATCAGTGTCCCATTGTCTTTAAAGTCCTCGGCGTCTTCACAACAATAGTTTGAAAATAATGGTATGATCATGACATTTCGTATTATTTTTTTTTTTCATTTACACAAGGTTTGCGTTGATATAATATAATATTATAATGTTTGAGAATAACTTCAAACCACGTTTTATGTATTTTGAAAAACACCAGACCGTCTGTTAATCCATAATAAAACGTTCTCGAAACTATAAATGATTACGTGTACAAATTTACTCGTGTTTTTTTACCCGATTCAAAAACTCCCCGTTCAAGCGATACGTTTTGACAACAAATCGTGATGATGTAAATTCTTGCATTATGTCTTTGTCAGCGAAAAATTCTCATGGCAAAATGATATCTGGGTTTCCATTAACCATTGAAAAATATTCAGGTGCAGCACAATAGCACATTGGTCGTCGCTGCTGTCCTCGCAGTATATACCGACTCGGCCTTTGAGTATAATACACACGTAATATATATATATATATTATACACGCCGTAGAATGTATAACAATATGATCGCACGACGACTGATAGCAGCAGAGACGTCGTATTTAATAAAAAAAAAATACTCTTACCTGCAATATAATATTATCTATTATTTGTGATTTTTTAAAAACACAACTATCAGATCTGTACATAGTATGATCTTCCGCATAGATGAATTTTATTCTGAATTGGATATTAATAATAATTAGTGGGATGAAAATTTAATTCACGACAACTGTTCTAAATACAACATTTTTATAAATATGTTTTTATTACATTACGGATTTGACTAAATGTAATGCCTATAATATATTGTTTAAATATGACATTTTAATATAAAAAGTTTATTTTGTATAAATTCTTCAAAAATATATATATATATATATTTTTTTTTATTAAGCTTATCTATTTATTTTTGTCGAGATTTACGTATATATAAATATTAATATTTTATATTCTGTTCATACACCTACAATTTTAATATTTTACGCACACTATTTATTACCTTTCAACACAACCATTTAACCCATATAATACATAATTGCAGTAAATTTATTTTATTACCTTGCTAAGTTTGTTTTGCACGATTTCACATATTTTGGGATTTTTAGTGCATATTTCATAGTTACCTCTTACCTATACTATCAACGGCGTTAGTCTATTACAAACCATATCTCATTTTAAATTCCATATTTTTGATTTAAATGACTTTGATTTTGATTGATCGACGTATATGTTTTAAAATAAATTTAATTAAATAATTTTTTATAAACCATAATCATCAATAACAAACAATCTAATTCGAAAAAAAATATTATTCCTGGTTAAATAATGTATGGAATTCTTCAATTTAAAATATATATTTCAAAAAGTTTAATTATTTTTAAAATGGTATTCATTTTACTAGAGATTAACTAAAAAAATATAACGGATTTAAAGTACACACATTTACAAATTGAACGATTATAAACTACATATTTTAATATAATATTATATGTTCAATAATGTGACTGACCACCCAACACATATAATACATAAAATAATTCAATTTAGGTTAATCACGTTTTAAAATTAATAGGTAATTCCATTATACACGACATTATAGTAATACCTAAAAAAAAACACAAAATGCATTTTATTTAAAAACCTACTCGGCTAAAATCTATTTGAACTACGAAATACACAATATATATTTGGAATACTTTAATTTAAGTACTGCCCATCCTTGATTAAAGTTTTTGTTTGAGTTTATCGAGGCTTAATTATGTTGTTTGTTTGACTTTTATGAAGGATGTTGATTTTAATCGTTAATTACAAGAAAATTAATCCATCACGGATTATGTACAAAAAAATAAAATAAATTGTTTCCAACAACTAGCTATTACGTATTTTTTTAATATTTAAAAATATATTGTTAAATTTAACTGATATGCTTACACGAACAGTTGACAATGGAAATGGATAAAATGTTGAATTACAATTCAAAAATTATTTATTTTTAAATATATAAGTAAACAATATTGACAATTGAAATTGAAAACATCAAATTGTGTTTTTTATATATTTAATTAACATATATTATCCCGCCATTTAAATTTCAACAAATTCAACATTATGTATTTCCATTTTTTTTCAAACTTAGATATTCAATCCATAACGCACAATTATTTATAATAATAATTTATGTTTCAGTAATATTGAGATTTCAGTATAACTTAAGTGTTTTCCAAAGATATTTTAAATTAATACAAACCACACTATTGATACAAGTACAACGCTTATTTCCCAAGTGCACTGTTTTCATATGCTCCTTAATTTGTTTTCAAATTCATATTTTAGTATACCATTATATCATAAAAAAAAAACATTTTCAAAATTCTCACCAAACTATTTAATTTTGTTAATTCTACATATTATTTTAATTCGCATACTTAATAATTATCAGGCACTTGACCAGAAATTAGAATTTTCAGAATGTTTTCTTACAAAATTAATTATAATGTCACATTCTGTGTCACATTAATTAATTAATAAATTAAATCTAACGAATAGTACGAAATAAAAATAGTTATTTAACAAAAGTAAAAAATAAAAAAAAAAATAATAGGCGATTAGTGAAGGACAATAAGGAAACACGGTAATGGGAAGCACACACGCGCTACCACGAAAATCGGCTATTATTGAACTTCCGTGTACGTTTGTTACAAGACGGACGTCGACATTAAACTCCACCGGCAAACGAATAAAACGAATTCAACACGAATAGAAACGACCAAACAAAACCAAAAAAAAAAAAAAAAAAATAGAAAAAAATACTGTACTTCCTAAGTGAATTTACGCCCCAGGCCCCATTGTCATCCCGTTACCTGTTACGCGCGCGTAAGTCCTCGAAGTCTACAATTACATTTTGAGTAAGTACACACAGACTAACACGCGGCAAACATCAGAACTTTACGCCACAATAATTATAGTTTTAAACTTTTTACTTTGCGCATTTCTCGGCGATTCTAGAGATTCATTTAAATTACGTACGCTATTTGTAACTTTTATTTAATGTTTTAGCGGTACACAAAAGGAAACTTGTATGAAATATTTTATATAGGTAGTTATCGTGAAATGAGACGCCGCAGACACGGGCAGGGTTTGCTTTCTTTATTATTATTCCACCTTGGCGAAACGAAACAAATCAAAAATTCAAACAAATCCCGAACGGCGCGCGGCGGAGTTATTGGAATACGTTTCGGCCACTTAACCGCGCTTTGTTTGGTTTTTTTTTTTTTTTTTTTTTCTTCAAAATCATACAAATCACCGAACCGAGCATGACGTCAATAAACACGACGAAATAAATGCGAAAACTTTACTACGAAATTCTCGTTTAATACCGTCGTAGCGTTTTATCCCGGCGGCACCGCGGTCGGCTAAAACAATATTTTCGATATGACAATATATATACACGATAATACCAGCACCCTCCCCCCCTCCTCCCCCATCACCGCCTCGATTTATCTGATGTACGAATCTTTTGTGGTTGCACCTCTTACGCACATTAGACCGACATCGCTTCGGGCTAACGCTGTACAGTAACGTTTCTGGCTCGTCTGCAGTGGTGTAGCGCAGTGGGGAAGGTTAGCACTAATAATCTGCTATTATCGATAAAGCGACAATCTGCAATAATATAATATATATTGTACAGAGTGATTCGTGAAGCACGCACACGCTGCTTTTCTTAGTGGATTATAAATTTATCAAATTCTGATTTTTTCGGAATTTTTAAATATACTTAAATACGATGTTTTCAAATAATTGAAACCGTTTGTACCGCTAAAAGATTTTCCTTGAAGTTGGCAATACAGACTTCTGTCTGTTAAACTAAAATCAACTCCCTCCATATTTTTACGGCAAACGATTTATTGTTTTTTTTGAAATGTTAATATACCTAATTCAAAAATTTAACAATTAATTTTTTAAGTATTAAAATATTTATAGTTAAGATAACAGTCCTTAAAATATTTTTTTTCAAAAATGTAAAATAGATATAAAATCGGAACCAGTATTTATTATACTTGGACCATTTTTATAAATTATAATAACCCCCATATTATGCTCTATACCCAGAATACAGAATTAAAAAATCAAAAACTACTCGTTCGAATTTTGATTTTGATATATTAAAAAATTATCTGCTTAATAATTTACTATATAAGAGATAAGTTTTCATTTGAAAACGATAAGTTTGTATTTCCGTGGGATAATATATTTAAGAAGTATAAAATATCACAAGAATTCGAAAATATTGTTTTTATATGTATATAATATGTTTAAAAATTCAAAAATTATATTTTGAATAACTGCATTATTGAAAAAGAAAAGGGAAGTATGCTTGGCGAATCACCATGTATAGTACCATTCCGTTAACGGTTATCAATATACGTGTTTCTACTTTTCGTTACAATCATTTCTCTATAGGTACTCTATAGGTATATCGATAATATTAACATATTTTATAGAGATCCGATATTTGTTTTTACGCGAGTTTTTTAACGCAGAAGTCTTTAATCAATATAAAGTTGTTTCTTTTATTTTTTTTTTACCGAACTTTCGGGATATCGTTAAAAAGTTTGTCGATATTTTTTAACGCGTTTAAAAAAAAAAACGCCGGTTCGCCCTGTCAAAATCATCAAAAGTTATAATATTTTTCATGACTTCTGATTATTGCATAATAATTTTCAATTGGTTGATCGGTTCGCGTTATCGCAAACGAAAAACGGCTGGCCGCTATTTATTATCGGCGCATCGCAATATAATATGCTGAGCGCGGTTGCCTCATGGCCAATACCCGTTTGCGCGCTGCACGTATAATGTTTATACAAAAAGCAGACTGCCGAGTACATTATACGAGATACGCGCGCGTGCGCGATATTAGTTTACAACCGTCGAGTGGTTTTTCGAGCAAACACAGAGGAAGTAGTGCGAAACTGTTATTGTGGCCCTTTGTAAAAGTTTCTAAATCTACTCGTATATACGGTTTCCGCTCGCATGGTTTTATATACCAAGGAGCCGACGGTAAGTGCGTGATAGATAACAACGGCTGATGTCTTTCGGCTCTAAAAACTCTCAACCATATGAGTATATTAAAATTTCACCTTCGCGCGCAGCTCCATAAAACTACGTTTAAAAGTTAACTTTGGACATTTTTATGTACGTTTAAGTCGCTCTGAGTAGCGTGCCGTATACCTACGCAACTACCATCGAGACTTTAATTGTAATGCTCTGTATAGGCGGAAAACTTATCGCGAGTGCGCTTTTCCCGTACGCTCTGAATTAACGTGTTTTTTTTTTTTTTTTTTTTTTTTTAAACGGAAGAAATTATGGTCTTCAGCATTACAATTATTGTATTATACACTATTGTCGTTTTTCATGAAAAAAAAAATCAATTTAATTTTATTCCACCGTTAAGTATTAGGTCGTTTAATAAAACACAATTAAAGGCACATTTTATATAGTCGGCTTAAACTTTTAAAACATGGTAAAAATTAATTTAATAAAATTACAGACATGAAATAATAACTTGCTGCAAGTCGTGATTATAAAAATAATATGTCTACATCAAACATATAAGTAGATGTTTTAATTTACTAGGAATATAATTTATTCACTTGTTTGCAATTAATGCAATTAATTTTATGCTGCTTCAGCTATTATGGCTGAATAGTTATTTCATAGGCTGATTTAAGTTTATTGTTAAATAATACAAATACAAAATATTGTATAATGTGCATTATTATCTCTGATACACGCTACGCAAATTTCGTAATTAAAACGTCTAGAACAAAGCTACAAGCCAAACAGAAACTTATTGCTTTCATTTTTCTTATAAAACAAAACAATAGAGTCTTTTCTTGCCTTAAAAAATTTAAATAATATAATTGCACAGAGAATCGATTGTTAATTTAAAAAATAAAAACAACCTTTTACATTATAATGATTTGTCAACTTGGGTTGCTCATGTATAAGAACAATTCTAAAACAAAAAATACCAAAATCAAATAAACTATTTAAATAACTAACTGCAGTTTTAATATTTTCGATTTTCATTTTACTCCATAATATATTTGACCAAAACTTCACAGATATCACTCCACTGACATTTAAAAAATATGCGCAACTCAAACATTTTTTTTTTTTAATTTAACATTATTTTAAAATGATTACATAAGTTCAATTCGAATTAAATTTATCAAGACATTCGAATAAAAGAATCGTTTAAAATTACAATAGGAATGGTAAATAACCACTTAAAATAATTGAACGCGTTTTCAAAAAACCAATACCAACAATATAACTTTTATCACTAACAAAATTAGTTAACACATACTTGGTTTACAAAATGATTATTTCTAATTGTTGATCGTCACAATAGTTATTATGCCAAAACATTTTCAATACCGTGTTTGTCGTAGAATCGTTGCAAGAATATTCTGTCATAAAATACTAATTTTTCAAATAATTTATTATTAGTGTTTTAATAAGTGCCATAATCTATTTATATATTATGAACCGAAATAAATATTTTCAACGAGTTAATTCTATAATCATAAGATATCGAATCTCCAAATGATTTTTTTTTAATATATAGCACACAGCAGTATAGGTTTTCATAGTTACAATTCAGTGAATCCCAGGAAAATTGAGCGACGAAACACGAATACATCATTATGTATAATGTCCGATTATTAAAGTTACTTTTGATATATTATTAAATAAAAAAAGACGTCTTATTATATTAAGTTTTACAAACGTGTAAAATCATGACCGAGAAAACGACACGACAACGACAAAAACTCATCCGCATTAAAAAGAGTCTTGACACTCCACTCTGATAACAAACTATGTGACCGACAAATGGTTTTATTATTATTGTAATTTCTTTCTTTTTCGGAGAAACCGGATTTTAACTGTCAGTGATCAATGATAATAATATTTTTTTTCGATTTTTCACAATAAGATTTTAATATTATCAATCATGTATGATAACTTATTTAACTGGAAAAACATATTTTTATTATTTACAAAATTTATATAAATATACATAGGTGCAACCACTGACGAAGTCTGAAAAATTAACCAGAACATTTCTAATCAATAAAAATAAAAATTTATATTTTTTTTATCAATTTTTGAGTTTAAATCATAGAAATCATACAATACTCAATAATATCAACTATACACTGTTTCATAATTACATACTTCAAGTTTTACCTGTACAAAATATAATATATTTTTATAGTTTTATTTAATCAAATACCAATGATCATTATTTCTATTTGATGTATTTATAGTTTATACTCTTATAGTTTTTCATATTTTATATCCACTATCCGTGCAGTATATGTATATTACATTGTCTGTAGTCAATTGTATTCTGGTGTTTAATTCTGTATTTTGCTAGTACTAAAACAGTAGTGAAGTGAGTATTATCGAAAATTCCAGCGTAAGAACAATACATCTCATTAAAATTTCATCGGTTCAAATCAATTAATTTTACTAAATAAAAAAATGTAATCACATAATATCGTAGGGTGTGTTATTAATTAAATAAAAATAAAAATTTCAAAAAATGTAAATAAAACGAAACGTAGTTTATGTTCCATGTTTTTCTATAAACAGTCTTCGACGAAAATTATTGCTTTGTTATTTTTTACCACGAAGTCTGAATTTTGCGGCTGTATTTGACCCCTAGCCTTGCGGTGTATAAAATACCAGCGTGCACTCAAATATGTCAAAACCAAAAAGCAAAAATAAAAAGGGAAAACCCGTCGACTCCTTTCCTCTAGCGCAAATAGTTCCTAAAAGATTTTGCGCCTAAAAACGTCACCCGAAGCACAAAGGTCTGACGAGATGACGGTAGGACGACCGTCATCCGTGCGCGGCAGGACAGCAAAGAGGTAGTCGTAGTATAGCGTGCGAGGAAAAGTATATTCTTCGGTGTTGGTGGTGGTATATGTATATATGTTAGCGCACTATATCACTAATACGCGGTAGTTAACAGATGCCATTTTTATTATTATTACTATTATTATTATTATTGTTGTTGTTGTCTTGTTGGCAGACAATTCGTATGTCGGTAACGACCTGAAACTTTGGCGGCTTGACAGAAGACAGACCGGCGTTTACTTCTGCATAGCCAGCAACGGTATACCACCCGCAGTCAGCAAAAGGATAACGCTCAGCGTTTACTGTGAGTATTATAATAATATTACAAACATCCAAGATAAATGTTCGTTATCATATAAATAATAATAATTGATTATAATTATAAATTGAATCGACTCGGTACAGTCTATTTGTTTTACCTGTTATCTGTACGATTTTTGTTATAAATCCATACTCGCTCGAAATAATCCATCGCGTCGAAAACCCGAACTTGCAACTGCAACGATATTATTATTATTATTGTTGTTGTTGTTATCAGTGTTATCACATAAAACAAATGTCGAAACCTTCGTCGCAATTTCCTACAAAATACGTTCGCCACATACAACTACGATAGAACACCGAATACATATTGTATTAGATATTATATTATATATGTGCATGGCGTATTCATCCGAGTGAATTTAAATGATCCCGTTTTGTTCGATTTCATCACGTCGCGCGATGTCTAGATTACTATATAATCGCGTATATAATTATATTATTCGACAGCGGTTAAACGACGGGTAATAAATTAAATATTGATTTGATTTGTACGTGTGTGTGTGTGTGTGTGTATGGAATGAAACAAACACGTAATGTCAAGGTATAAACGTCGATAAAAGCACGTAGGTAAAGGAACTATAGTGAACAGAATTGGTCGGCGGGTCGGGTACGAGCGGATTAAATCGAAAAGTGGTCTAATGTTATCGTTATTGTATACGGTAAACCGCAGTGTAATAAAAAGGGAACGCGAATAGAGCACGAAAAATCGGGTATGTAGAAAAAAAAAATAGATCCCAATAGTAGTATTGCGGTCCAAACCGTATTGTAGTCACTATAACACTATTTTATTTTAAAATGGTTCGTGCGCGCCAATTAACCGTATTTTATTCGCTGTACTTACTGTTTAGAGCACGATGTTTATGGCTGTTTTAAAAATCCGATTAGTGTATAGGTCGCCGCTTCGTTGTTGCAGACCCCGATAAAGTGTTAGATGAACACCACACGTCGGAATAATAATAATAATATATTCATCATTATACAATATAGGCATTTAACTTTTATTGATATAAATTCGAAATTTAACTGTTATTTGCGTCATAAGAAACTATTATTAATCGGTTACATTTTATAAGTATATCCAATCGATGACGTCCACTCGGCGTTTGAAGTGTACGGTTATTCGGTTTGTTAATTGGCAAAATTCTATAAGAGTTATTCTTCAAAATCTCTCGTGGAAATCGCCTAGAGAATGCATTGAAAAATGAGAAACGAATTAGAGAAAAAAAATAGAAACAATTTACGTTTATTATTGAAAACTGAAGGTACTTGGAAAAATATAACTGAGCAAAATAAAGAAACACATAACCCGTAAAATCGATTAGGTACCGTCGTTGTTCAAACTTCGGTAGCCATATTCATCGAAACTTTCCAGTCTTCATTCTGTTTGGTATTTAAGTTTTAAAATTAAAAACATGAAGCGTTCTAATAGTTATTTCTAAATCAAACTTTCTTATGTAGTTACTTGTTAGTTTTTATTATAGCCACGAACTGATATTTTTCGATCAAAAAATAAAAACAAGTTTGTATGAAACGCAATTATGATCACAGGTCTCAATATTTATAAATTCGATTCTTGTAATCATTAGGTTTTTGGGTTTGTCACGTGAAATATATTATATGCGGTCCAATATAACAATGATGAAGATTAAAATACACTATGTCGATACATTTTCAAACAAAAAACCATTAATTATAACACCGCTTTGTAGTTAGAAACTTCACAATCGACATTATAATTCTAAGAAATTAACTCGCACAAAATTAGGAACTTAAATAATTTTCTGATGAGTAGCCGTATTATCAATTCATACGAAGTAAAAACTGTCATGTTAGATGGGAGTTATATTTTTCATTTATTGATATACTACGAAAAAAAGTTTTCAAAGGTTTTCAAAAAAAAAAAAAAAAAATATGATGACAAGAAAAAAAATTACTTAGGAATATTAAATCATATTGTACCACATATTTTCAATAATAATATATTTACTTTGTTCATCTCCACATACATGAAGATAAAAAAACATACCTACTCAAATAACATGCATATGATTGCATTCATATATTTCTACTTTGAATTGAAGGGATATAGTTTTTACAGTTAAGCTTTTTTGTGTGCTTTTCTTTTACATTAACACAACTGTGGTTGGCAGAAAGTCACATTTTTGACAGAGCAATCAAGTAAAACGTTTCCTTTGGAAATTTACAATTCAGATAGGTTTTCAAAAGTCAAAATTCCCCTATAAAAATAATATAAAGTTTTGTCCTTCATCACTATAAACTTATCAAATGTCAAAAAAACTGTTTAATTCGTGTATTTTAAGCAATAATAAAAAATAATAATAATAATAATAATATCAATTCACTGATAATATGGATATCAATTTAGAACTCGGATAAAAGTTATGGCGATTCCTATCATATACCCGTGACCGATCGAACGTGGTTGGATAACCGTCGTTATTTTCAGCAGTGTTTTCGGTAAAACTTACGACCTAAAATTGAGTGCATCGCATAAGTGTACAAGAGCCACGTAGCCATAATCTGCACGTCGACATTACACGGATGATTCACTCGTCTAGTCCGTTCGACGACGACACGCGTGAAATATTTTTGATAGCATTCTATTTACATTTTCACGCACAAAACCTCAACCAATGTCTTTGCGGCGCGACCCGATTTTGTAAAATGAATAAACCGATCGTGTATTTTACATTCAGACAGAGCCAGTAAGCAATGTCAACGATTGCGATGCCGAGTTATAGTGGCGGCGTTTATTCGTACAATGCTCTAAGCTGCTGGCACAACGGTGTATTATTAAATCAAATAAGATTTTTATTTCTTAATCGAATGATTGATTATCGCGATCGACTCGTAATTTATAATAAATGCGATATATTTATATATATACATATACAGTGAAACCTCTATTAATGGATGCCTCCCGATAGTGAATACTTTTAAATTCCCCGGCAAAAATGTACGCACACAATATGAGTATAACCCCTTAATAGCGGACACTCCTAATTCTGGAAGTGAACACTAAAAACTGGTACCAAAATTAAAAATTACCTCTCATAAATAGACACAACACATGTGCATATCGAAAATGTTTAAGTAATAAAAATACTATAGTTATCTTATCTTAATAGTTTTTTATTCGAAAAATTAAAAATGATTCGGTTATGTGTTTGGTAAGATGATATCGCATTATCAATGGTAGCCAATTTGCAAATTCATTGTGAAGAGCAGATAAAATGTATGCGAACAAAGATTTACAGATTTTTTTAATTATACATAAACATAAAACATTTTTATACCCACTTTTTACATACATATTATATATATATATAATAAATTAATATTTCAATATTTACCAATTTCAATGTATGTATATGTATAACCAATTCTCTATAGCGTCTTCGTATAGTGGACATTTTTTAATTTCCCAAGACTGTCCACCATATAGAGGTTTCACTGTATTTGTTACGGGCAAGTTGTGTATGTTAATCAGACATTATGGTGGTGCCAGATTTTGATGAAGAAACTATGCAGAAGTCTTTGCTACTGGGCATTTCAAACTAAAATTTATTATTTGTTTTTTTTTTTTTTTTTTGCTTTATTTAGAAGGTATTTTTTTATAAAACTCAGTTTTATTTAAACAATATGTACTGTTTTTTTTTTTTTTTTAATTGCATTTTTAATTTTTTTCAAATATAATTTTTCTGTTGTAATTGAATTTAAACACTACACAAACTTTCACAAGAGGTACACTGCCTTAGGAATAATATACAACTATATTGCACAAATAGTACGAGTTACACATCTATTCTATGATTATTATTGTACAATATCTTAAACTAAAAATATAATTACCTTAAATGCTAAAACCGATCTACCGATCATTAATTCGATTAAACACTCATAAATTAAACCAAATAAAACAAAAATTAAAACTTAAAACTAAATATAGTATATATTACTTTAATTCGCTTAATATCCAGGTTAAAAACTTTATTAATACTAGAAGCAAGCATGTATAAAAAATGTACTTTACCTGTACTAGCAAAAATATATTTTGTAGTTACAATATTAATATAGAATATAATAATATAATATAGTTTTATATATATTGTACTCAAAGATACTCTTTTTAATTTAACAAACAAATAATTATTCATAATTGAAGGTAATAATTGATCAATAAGCATTTGTCCAAAGCGTTTTATTTTTAATTATTTATACTGTACGCTCTATGTTTTTGTTCGTTTTACTACTTTTCTTGTAATTTGCAGCTTAAATCTATATAATACATGGCATATTACTTATTTAGTAATCTAATTGGTAAGACTTAAAAGTTTTATAATTTATAAACATTTATTTACAACGGTACTGTCGTCATTCCTAAATTCTGTAAGTATAAAATACTGGTCGAAAGATAATTTTGGAAACATATTCTGATCACTGTCCAATCTATAAACAAACTTTTAAGTTACTGGAAAATATTTCTCCGCTTTGGAATAAACTACTATTAATTATATTAAACTACAAAAATATGCAAAAAAAATACGATTTTAATACACATACATATTCCAGTTATAGCATAACAAATCCTAAAAAAAAAAAAATTAAATAATCGTTTATCGCTGCTTATCGATTTTAATTTTAACAATATTTTACTGAAAATTATATTCCGTTAGGTACGTTCTATAGAAAATTGACTTTGAGAGAATTATTTTATTTTATTTTTTTGTATTTTATCGAGCAATCTAATAATAAAATCCTTTTAAGTTTACAGAAAAAATGTATTATTTTTTCTACCTTCGTAAATCTGCATATATATACTTATTACTTAACCCTATTATAATACAATGTTGTTATGGAATTTACTAAAAAATTATAATTCCATACCTTCATTAAATTTATATACTCTTAACAGGTTTACAGTATGTCTAGGGAGTTTATTAATATATTATATTACATAGTATAGTTTTCCAAATATTATATTTTCATCGTCTCCGATAAACGTTATTCTGAAGCAAATAATATATTCCGAATAGAATGAATCATTTATGGTATAGAGTTGCTTATTAAATAATATAAAATATGAATAAAAAATAAATAAACTCATAAATATGTATTAACAACTTGATATTGTAATTAGTAATGTTTGTGAAACATACTCTCTCTATACCCTTCAATTTATGAATTTCTGTCTATATTTTCTGAAACACTCCATTAAGTTTCTAATGTCCGTGTATATAACAGTTTACCAGAACCAAATTTTGACAGTAAAAACTCGTAATGGCATTATAATACCACTTGACATTAGTGAACAGACAATGCAAGTTGCAACCAACTAAAACAACAAAACGATAATTACTTTAATAGTCACTTCCAAACTTTTAACTAACTAGATTTAAACGTAATTTGATTTGAAATGTGTTTAAATCCATTACAGTTTTACAAAATAAAAAAACAATATCTCATAAATGCGCATTTTTAAGCGACTAAATTTAAAAATGATATTTTGTACCTCTGTTATACGACACCTTCTTTTTTTTCGAGTTGTTTCATATAATAATATGCATTATACACGATAATATAATGCACATGCATGGTTCGCGCTACAGATTAATCATAACGATACGATTTATATTTTATACGGTAGAAGACACGTAAGTGTAATTAAGTAAATATTATCTGGATTATGATTTTATTTGTATTTATTTTTTTTTTTTGAATACCCAACAAAAACGTTCTTAAAATCAATACATATTTAATGCTGGTGCGCTTATAATAATACATAAAACTAATAACGCCAATAAAAATAATATGAATTCTGAGATAAAACGACAAGGATGAAAATATATATCAAATAAATATAAAACACGGATTATCTCCGATGTTTTATTGTAGTACTGTGAACGAATGTTCAACGAGACCTACACCCTGAAAAAAAAAATAAATAAAATGTTGAATTATTGAACAAAACGAATAGAAACACAATTATGTTGCGTCGAGCGTACGGCGGCTCGGTGTTACAATAATTCGAAATACGATATGTTCCGCAATGTTCGTATAGTAACGCATTCGCTGCGTTTAGGTCGTACCGATCATTTTAAATAATATGGTTTCGCGTGTTCTGTGCACGTTTGTTTCCAGACGAGCCCACGTTTGAAGTGTTTATTTTGAATATTATTAGTTTATTGACAACTGCAATATTATCGCGGTAATCTTTTTAGATTGAAAGCATATAGCGCAGGAAATATATAGGTATATTGGTAACCCTATATGATTATTTCAAAATGATTTATTTTTTGCCACAATTTTTTTGGGTAAAATATAAACGCTCTAAATATTTCGACAGTATCTCTAACGAATTATGATGGATAAGTCACTTTTGCGTATTCCCAGTAGGTGATCGTTATGAAAAATACCTACAATATTTAATCTGAAATTGTGTGTTTTTTAAGACGATTAAGTGAAAAAGTTATATCAACCTTAAAACGTAAAAAATGTACACACTTGACGGACGTTTTAATGACGTCCATAAAAAAACGATTTTCATATTATTTTATCTTAAATTAACCATCATCAGATGTTTTAATCATCACAAGCAATATATATTTTTTTCCGTCATTAATTTATTCCGATATGTTAGTTTAATACAAAATGTTAAATTATTAATTTTTATTATGTATTTGTCTAAATGTCCCTCATTTTTATTTTTAATGTAAAATAAATTAACGTAAATTGATCGTTTTCTTTTTAATTTAATTGATTTATAAAATAAACATGAAATTAATTAAATACGGCTAGATTCACGTGTATAGATGTTTAAATTTAAATTTGTGTTAAAAATTTGTCGAGATTTTGAAGAAATCAGATGCTTTAACCGTATATTTGTATGTATCTAATTTCTACTGTATTGAAAGAACTACTGTAGAATTTGAAAAATGATTTCTATAAAATACAATCTGTGTCCGTTATTCTGTCAATTGAGATGCAACATTATACGCGATTATAAGGTTTTTTACTGGTTCTAATGTATTTTTAACTTTTAATGCGATAAAATTACATTATTTTCTTATGCATTTACTTGTAAATTCATAATATAATTCATTAATAATTCTATTAATTTTGCTTCTCTGCGATTTTAACACTTGATATTGGGTTTTTAATTTTCCTCTGTATTTGGTGCATTCTATATAAGTTTTAACATTAAATATTTAAAGATAAGCTAATTATTTATTATTATTATTAATAATATAAACTTGATAAACCCAGTGTTGAAAATAATAATAATATTTAATACCTAGTTATTATTTATGCAACCTATTTTCTTCTTGATCAATCTAATAATTTTCAGTTCAATATAGTTTTCGTATTCACCTAATTTCATAGGATTTTTACACCTTGGATTTACATTTTTTCTTTTTGTTAATTTTGACAAATATATAACTGTCACAAAGTAAAATAAAAGCTGTCAAAGAAAATAATATCTGACACGTGTCTTTTGTCCTCAATCATATAACATATTAAATTTTCTGACAGGTCTTGAATCAAATAAAACAAACTAACAATGTGAAAAATAAACATTTTTATAAAGGTGAAAACCCAAAAATCACATGTAAGAACATAATTTGACAAGATTCAGATGTCTCGTAATTTACTACACAAAAAAAAATAAATTTCCAATGTATTCTAAATCTTGTCAAGTTTTTTTAATATTCATCAAAACTAAATCCAATTGAAATATTGTTATTATTTTATATCACACTATTTGACTACCCAAAATTAGATTTATTTAGATATCTATTTTATTTTATTTTAACTTAAAAAACATATACATACATCTATCCATGCCGTCCTAACAGAATCTATTCTCAATAGGCACATGCCCTCGCCTTAATCCAAGTATTCGTGACTTATATAGCTTACCAGACTTAAAGAAGGATTAGGTAATACAACGGCATAATACTATTGTGTAACACAAGTTTTTTACCACACTTGAACAACTATTATTATAATTTTATTTAACGATTTTACTCCTCACTTCGATTCCTCGTAGATCTTTAAATTTCAACTCATCATTTTATTTACATTCGATTTAATTGACTTATAAATATTTATCATACATAATATGTCGATATTTTTATTATAATATTAGTAATATAGGTAATTGAGAACATTTTAAATGTTTGACGCGGAAGATATTAGTATTCTATTAATCTATTCTATGATATTAATGTAGATAACGAAAAGAAATAATACGAGCGAATAACTTAACAGATTATTACATATAGATAAATTAATATTAATTAAATTAACAATAACGAACGTATGTGTAGGACGTGTAGGACACTAGGACGTATTAAATAGCACTGAGTATTGACCATGAATGATTTCCATTAGAAATGATGAGTAAAATATATTATTAGAATTAAAACATCATAACCAATAGCATTAAATATTGGTTCTATTTATAGTTGAGTATCCATAATAAAATAATATTATATTATGATCTAATAATAATTTCCATTTTCTGAAGAACCAAAATATATTATTGTTACAATTTATAATACCTGATAACAACGGGCCAATATAGTAGTATTATAATTATTATTAACTGCCGTGTGAAAATGTCAAAATCGAGAGGACAGTTTTCGAATGGAAATTTTACGTAAGGTCTATACCAATCCTTAACTATAATATTATTTCTTTTTATCACATTATTGTTATTGGTTTTTGGTTTATTCAAATCGTGTTATTAGATTCAATAAATATCTGCTTTACCTTTAACATTATGGCGATATTCATGAGTCGAGGGATAAGCGTGTTCTCAAAAACCGTCCATCTAGCTATTATACCTGCACATAAGTGCAGTTTAAATTATTAAATAGGTAACTTAAGTATTTGGTCGTTTGAGTAATTCAATTAAAACAAAAACTACCACAGTCGCTTCCGTCGTCATCCGATCGATTTTAACGTTAGCGCACTCGCTCCGTGACTGTTGTCCGCAACACACGTATCAGTTACATGCACGCATATTCATTTGTTTCTCAAGTCTTACCTAATCAAATTAATTGTGAATGGTGTCAAAAAAATCCGGATATCGGCCTGTGTATCCCACTTCCGTCATCGCCACGGAATTTCAGCATCTCAAGTCTAAATCATCCAAAAACTGGTAATTATAATTGCTATACTCGTACGTCTATACGATATCTACTTAATTAATTGCCGTCCGCGCTCCCCGGCATCGCCGGCGGCAGCTATTTATCTAATCTAATCCAAGTCGCGATAACGACAGTACGCACAATGAACCGCAATAACAATGTTAATATAACTGATTCGAAAAATAAAACCTCAAATAGAAATAAAACAAACTCAGCGTCGTCCAGTCGTATACAGAGTGCATCAAGTGATGTGTTCGAAAATTCTGATATGGACATAGACGTAACCGTAAAAAAGTCTAGCAAAACCGGTAGGAATCTTTCTTCCTCTGTCGAACCTTCCACAAGCAAAATAGCTAAGACGACCCAAAAAAGTATATTTTCAACAACAAATAGGTACTCCTGCCTTGCTGCTGATGACAACCCAGAGATAGCGTTCCCATCTCAGAATCTATCAAACGAAGTATCAGACGATGCTAGTGAACCCGTCAAACCTCCACCATCTCCACCACCTATTATGGTTCAAGGGTTACTTGACTTTGTTGCGCTTCGCAAAGATTTTCTCAAACTGCTTGGTGCCGAAAATTTCTTATTCAAATCATCCACTAATGATTTAAAAATCCTCACTAAAAATTCCGACTCTTATAGAGCTGTGATAAAGTATTTAAATGCAAATAAAGCCGAATATCACACATACCAACAACGTGAAAACAAAGCTTTTCGTGTTGTTATACGTAATATTCATCCTTCTACCCCATTAAATGAGATTGGAATCGCCATTCAAGAAATTGGCTTCACAGTGCGTCAAGTTGCTAATGTCCGTCACAAAATTACAAAAACAAATTTGCCTCTCTTCTTTGTCGATCTGGAACCAGCTGAGATCAACAAAGATATATTCCACGTAACGTCCATTCTTCACACCAAAGTTCGTATCGAAGAGCCATATAAACGTAGGGAAGTAATACAATGCCAAAACTGCCAGAAATATGGCCACTCCAAAAGATATTGCTCACACCCACCTCGCTGCGTCCGCTGCGCTGAACTTCACACATCTTCATCTTGCACCAAATCCATAGAGCAACCTCCAACGTGCGCTCTCTGTGGAGGAAGTCATCCGGCAAATTACCGCGGATGTACCGTTCACAAGGACCTACAGAAATTTCACAATAATTCCAAAGCTACAACTAAACAAAATGTTAATTTAAATTATAATGTAAATGGGGGTAAAACTGCTAGCGATGGAACACTCTCTGATCAACCTAATATCAATTTAAACAATACCAAGGAATTCCCAAGCCTTCCGACAAACGCTTCCCACCCACAAGATAGCAAAAACAAACCAAATTACTACAAAAAAAATCATTTCAATTCAAATATGTTTAATACTCAACCCGATAACAATCTAACCTCTCAATTTTCCTCATTCTTATCAGAATTAAAATTAGTGGTA
Organism: Rhopalosiphum padi; assembly: GCF_020882245.1. Classification (NCBI taxonomy): domain Eukaryota; kingdom Metazoa; phylum Arthropoda; class Insecta; order Hemiptera; family Aphididae; genus Rhopalosiphum; species Rhopalosiphum padi. The sequence goes on from NC_083597.1 coordinate 88,898,264, forward strand.
AATCCTTTAATCCAACTTCTCACTACTGTTATAAACAAACTAGTCCTAAAAGATGATAAATAGACAATCGAACGTAAACTCCCTTAGAATTTTTCTTTGGAACGCAAATGGTCTTAAACGTCATGAACCTGAACTACTCAACCTATTCACAGAAAAACATATAGATATTGCACTTATCTCAGAAACTCACTGCACTTCAAACTCTAAAAATTTTTTCCCCGGGTACAACATTTATCGAACCGACCACCCTGATGGCTCTGCCCATGGGGGCTCGGCCATTATAATTTCAAAAAAAATACAATGCCAACCGTTACTTAATTACAAAACTAACACTATTCAAGCTACAAACATCTTAATTACTCTGAATCATATTCCCACAACTATATCCGCAGTCTATTGTCCTCCAAGGCCTGCAATATCATCTGAACATCTCTCCCAATTTCTGAACTCACTTGGCCGCTCATTTCTTATAGGCGGTGACTTCAATGCCAAACACTCGCAATGGGGCTGTCGGACCGATAACACTAGGGGTCGGTTGCTTCAAAATATTATATTGAACACAAGAATTACATTCATATCTCCTCCGGGGCCTACTTACTGGCCTTCCCACCAAAACCGGCACCCCGATATTTTAGATTATTTTCTCACCACAATCCCAAGACACATTACTCATTCCATAAAAAATCTAGCAGATCCAGCATGTGACCACAGTCCAGTTCTTCTTAATCTGAATTGTGAGATTTACCACAATCCTCCCCGTCCTTCCTTAGCGAAAGGACCAGTCAATTGGAGTTCCTTTTCAAAAAATCTAGAAAATGACACTAATCTTAAAATCTCACTTAAATCAAACGACCAAATCGACGAAGCAGCGCAAAACCTAACCACCTCAATCCAAACCGCCGTTTTCAAAGCATCGTATGTCACAAATACACCTGACATTTCAAAACATAATATCCTTACTCCCCAAATCCAAAAATTAATAGTAAAAAAAAGAAGGGTCCGCTCGTTGTGGCAAAGATCCAACCTGCCTTCTGACAAACGACTATTAAATAATCTATCAAATTTAATCAAAAAACTCATAATAAAACATAAATCCAACTTTTTCCAAGAAAAATTTCAATCACTTAACTCTAATGACGGTTCTCTATGGAGAACTACCAAAAATATTCTCAAAATCAAAGAACAAGCTACACCGCTCAATGGTCCAAATGGAGAGCTAGCGATCTCTGACAAAGATAAAGCTGAACTTTTTGGAACCCATCTTTCAAATATATTTATGCCACATCCTAATGTTAATCCTGAATCTACTCACCTCGACAATATTGCCAGATTTATTGATAGTCCTTTACCAATGTCTCTCCCAGCAAAACACACATCCCCAAATGAAATCAAACACTTAATTAGCAAACTAAAGCCAAAGAAGTCACCCGGATACGACTTAATTACAAACAAAATATTACAACACTTACCCAATAAAACTTTATTACTTCTCACATTTATTTATAACTCCATGTTAAGACTCTCTCACTTCCCTCCAATCTGGAAATTTTCTATAGTAATACTTATACATAAACCTGGTAAACCCAAACACCTACCGTCATCCTATAGACCTATAAGTCTACTACCAGTTTTAGCTAAACTATTCGAGAAAATTATCATCAAAAGAATTAGACCACTCATTCATTCAAACAATATAATACCCCACACACAATTTGGCTTCAGGACATCTCACTCGACAATACATCAAATACACAGAATTACTGATAAAATTCAAACTTCATTCGAAAATAAAGAGTACTGCCCAGGAGTTTTTCTAGATGTGGCCCAAGCCTTTGATAGGGTTTGGCACGTCGGCCTCCTATACAAGTTAAAATTATTCCTCCCAGCTCCCTACTATCTAATAATCCAATCCTACCTCTATGATCGTACATTTGCAGTTCGGCAGGGCGACTCAATATCCTCCTACTTTCCAATCTCTGCCGGTGTTCCACAAGGAAGTGACTTATCACCCGATTTATTTAACATATATACATCAGATATTCCAAAAACAGCAAACACAACCATAGCAACTTATGCAGATGATACAGCTATACTCTCCTCCAATCCAGACCCTATTTTATCCTCAAACTATCTCCAAAATCACCTCAATTTAATAAACACCTGGGCAACCAAGTGGAAAATCCTAATAAATCCCGATAAATCTTTCCAAGTGCCATTTACACTGCGCAAACACAACCTACCCTCGCTCCAACTTCAAGGAGTCGAGATTCCTTCATCAAATCAGGTAAAATACTTAGGCATTTTACTAGACAAAAGATTGACATGGGGACCTCATCTTAAGTCCAAACGTAAAATTCTTAACTACCGCCTTCATCTACTCAGGCCGATTCTTAAATCCAAACTATCGATACACACAAAGTCCACATTGTACAAGTCTCTACTCAGGCCCATTTGGGCGTATGGTATGCAAATCTGGGGATGTGCCAAACCCTCCCAAGTCCGCACTATCCAAGCCTCCCAGTCCATCACTCTCCGGCTAATAGCCTCGGCCCCATGGTATGTAACAAATGAAACCCTACACAATGACTTAAGAATTCCAACAGTTGACCAACTAGCTAAATCATACTACAAAAGGTTTCACTCCAAACTACAACACCATCCCAATCCTTTAGTCACTCACCTTGCATCACGTACTCTTCCTGACAACCCACCACGCCGACTTAAAAGAAATTGGTGCCGCGACCTACTAAATTAATGAATTAAATTAATGAACAAAAAAAAAATAAATTACTAGAGGGTACCATCGCTGGATGATTTCCCTCATCATGTGCCTCAAGTGTATTTTTATTATTTTATGTATATAGTGTTATATCATTTATCCATTTTACTTATTGTGTCATATTGTATACAGATTGTAAATTTTCTAAAATAAAAAAAAAAAAAAAAAAAAAAAAAAAAAAAAAAAAAAAAAAAAAAACGTTAACGCGTTCGCATGCAGACACGTTGTATTTTTACACATGTCTGAATCCTCTTGTATATATTTAACGCGCGGCGAACAAAGAAAAATAACTAACGTGAAATCAATTTTGCTCACACGCGCGCACGCACACGAATGTATTTCCATCACTTGACGTCGCGTCGGAGTATTGCAATTTACAATACATCGATATAGAGACGCAACATTATGTCGACAGACGCCGAACAAACTCCGTACTTAAATTATACGACGGATTTTTGTTGGGACGCAGAAGATTTCCGTTCGTTATTTTATCGAAAATAAAATAATGATTACCGCCAACGATATTTATACCGACGACTGACGAGCGTCATCGCCGAATAATGAGATGGTAAAATTGCGAACGTTCGCGAGAAATCCTAATAACGTCGGCGCGGCGCGCAGATGTAAAGAAAAAGAACTATTTATATATATTTTCCGGCGGCGCGAACAGTGCCTACTGCCTAGCAGTGGCGTATTTAGGGGCAGGCTATGAGGCTAGAGCCTAGGGCGACTTTTTCGGAGAGGCAGCTTATTTTTGAAATCAAGAGATAGGTACTTGGAAAAATTATTTTAGTACATTTTATAAATTAATACGTTTCGACTATTAATACATGCGACATGGCGTTTAACAGGTTCGTGTAAAACAAATTTATGAGTGTTTGCCTTATAATCAGTTGCCATTTTTTTTTTTTTTGTATAAATTTAGTTTCAAAGTCTTGAAAGTATAATATTGCATAATCAATATGAGGTTTTATTATATGATTTTGCTATTGATATTATTTATGTTTATTATGATTAATATGTTGATTTTTTAATTTCCATTGTTATGGAACTGTACAAGAATCAAATTGACAAGTAAAAAAAACTATTAGGCCTGTAGAAATGTGTATTTTTTTTAAATTGTTCGTTTTAAATATTTAATATAAATTATTGTTTAAATAAAAATGTATTTATCATGAAAGGTTCAGACCAAATATTGTTGATTCCTTGGTACCACGAGGTAAGGATAGGAGCGCCAGAATGATTTAGCCTATGGGCGCCAAATAGCTAAATAAGTCACTGCTGCATAGATTAGATAAACTAGTGCGTTTAGTGTTCGGTTCACTGTTCTGAGGACGCGAACACGCGGAATCGGTTTTAGCCGATCGCACAAATCGATCTCGCTAAGAACATGTTACTCCTACGCGGGTTAAAATAAACTTTTACGCCCGCGGGTCTGGTACGAAATATACATCGCAAAGCTGTACGATTAAAAATAATGATGAATATTTTTCGAAAAAAAATGTAAAAGATGTATAAAAAAAAAAAACGAACGCAAAACGAACCCGGCGAAGAGACAGGCCTACGCGTCAGCGGACTGACGTTATTCATAATTATATACAATGTAAATGCGAATCGAAACGTTTGTTGTGTACACAATTAGCAGTGTACGGCCAAATCATAATCTCCCGATTTGGAGAACAATTGATCAATAGGTACCCGACGTTATTAGCCAGTAGTGCTGTTGAAAATTCACTCGTGTTATTCGTATGATAAACAGTCGTCCGAAGCCCTCGAACGGAATGAGAACCAGAAATACGATGACCCCTATATAGTACAGCAGTCGGATATAGCGGATGCCGAACACTTGTGCACCGGCGATGGATGCGATACTCGAGTTCAATTACGTTTGTTGATTGAGATTCTAGGTCTCTGATTATTGAATCGATTTGTGGACACAAAACTCGAAACGAATTGATTAAAAAAAAATCGCATATAATATAATAACATCGACCGCCGATCGTAACTATTTCCATAAAATTATAAATATTGTTTGTTATTGTTTTTTTTTTTTTTCTGTAAAAAAACTTTTGCTAAATTTAGTTTAATATAAAGTATAAATTCTATTTTTCCGATGTTCTCGCTGTTCCCGTCTGTATTCAAACTCGGGCAATTCGAACGTCGAGTGTCTCATAGCGTCTCGAAAACGTTTTCCTCCGCGTACCTCAAATATTTAAAAACTGTCCCCGCAGTCGTGCAAATAATAAATTCCACGAAAATCGAATGGGCCGCGTAATGAAATGACGCGTGTCCCGCACGTTTACGGGTCTATCGTCATTCTCACATCGTAACACCTATCGAAACGGGCAGACGGTATAGACTCGATACAGATAAAAATAATATGTGCAGTCGACCACGGGTCCGAGTCTATTTGTGTGCCCGACTTCGCACTGTATAAAATTCTACGCGGACGAACGGTATATTTCGAGACGATGGGCCGTAATGATTTGAAAAAAAAAATAATAATAATAATAATAAAACCGAAGACGAAAACGATCTCCGAGATTGGCACGCGGCCGTTTTGCAGCCACAGCACGTTTACTACGTTTATCGACCGGACAACGCGACAACGGCAGCGGTGGTCCCGAACCATAACATCAGCAGCAGCCGCTGTACACTCTCTCACATTATTATATATATATATATATATATATATTGTTTACTGTCTGCACCACGGTAAAGGTTACCCGTATACACCCTTCGGGATATTTTCCTCCCCTTTTATTTATTTATTTATTTATTTCTCGTCCGGTCCTCTAATCGGTTAGACTCTCCAGCTCTTTTTCCCGCTCGTCCGCTCTCATTCTGTCTTTCTCTCTCTCGCTGCTCCGTTGCTGCAGTCTCTGTCTCTTCCATTTTCTCTCTCTCCCCCCGTATACGAGTATATATTTAACCAACAACCACGTCACGTCTTATCATCGGCCGCGGTGACGCTCCCTTCGACCACAACCCGTCATCTCACCCACCACACACTACCACGACAAGTCTGTTGCGCCATACGTATTTTAAACGTCTACAGTGATCTAGCTGGTCCATTCGGCTACCTTTAAAATATATAATACATATAACACAATATATCCCACAACACCTAGTACAATCGCAGTTGGTTTTTGTTGATTTTTCATGGCGTCGATCGTTTCGTCCCGTTTCATAAATCGACTGCACACAAGAGCACGAACAATATCGACCACCGAAATGAACATCGGTCCGCAATAAGTATAACATACTTTAACGTAACATGTACACGTGCGTAGGACAGATGACGTGCCGAGCTTACCAACCTGGAATCATTGTTAAATAACAATGAAAAATAATAATAATAATGAACACCATTGCGTTTAATCGTTCAAAATAAAAATCGCATTCGGGATGTAAACCCTTCTGAAACGTTTATGACAGAACTGAGTGACTTGAAGGAGATCCGTCAAATTATTAACCCGTTCTTCAATTACTAATATTTGAAAATTTATAAAACCGTTCGAGTGATATACTTTAAAAATACATATGTGCGCGCCTACTTTTCCATGCATCTATTGTTCGACCTTTGATCGAAATATTTTTTCGTTCAACACTCGAAAGGATATCTGATATATTATTTTAACACCACACCGACATGTATACACATTTATTATTTTATTGCACTCTACAAAAAACACTATTCCATAATTTGTTCATAAAATAAATATGTTTATTGAAAAAAAAAACAAATGAATTCTGAAAAATAATGTATTCATGTAAATTTAAAAATAGAATACAATTACTTGCGTAAATTCAAATTTTGATTATATTTTAAAAACGTTATCTCAATCAATGTCAAAGATTTATATTAAAACTAAATTGCATTACTCAGCGTGTATAAAAATATTGTAATTATATGTATAAACATAGAATCAATAATTTAATTTTTAAAACTCATCTGTTATGCACAAAAAAATGTTATTTCGTATCGATAACGTTTTGGGTTATAAAATTTCCAATGATATCTTCAAATTTACAAGTCTTTGCAAAACCCCGTCAGCGTAATTACCTATTCTTTATTGCAGGTTATCTAAAGCACAGCTCAGTTTAATTTTTTTTTTCTTTAAATACTATATTAATGAAAAAACTGAATACCCATCAACTTTACGTTTTCCGTGTATCATAATTTATTTAACCACGCCGAGGAAGGTAATAATGCTTAACGATTGATGACTTTGACTGGACAGGAGAGAGTGGATAAAATCAATAGTGAAATCATCAAAAAATGATGGGGATTGAAAAGTTTATTTTTTAAACCGTAATACGTTTTTTTCGCATACACATATCTATGTAGATAAAAAAAAAACACACTATAATAATAAATCTCCATATGGAGGGTAAAAATATATTAATGCCAAAATGCACCTTTATGGTAGTTTATTCTACCGATAAACATATGTAATAGTAGGTTGCAGGTAGGTATATGATGGTTACAAATTGAACGCACTTACATAATATTACGTATGCACACATCAAATACTCATAAAACTCCGTTTAAAGACGTGAACACGTTTCTAAAAGTTACGCACTCATTTATTTATAAATCGAATTTTTTTTTTTTTTAATCTATACATTTATTGGCACATATTTTTTTTCACCCGAAACGTGTTTAAGCGACGGATGGATCGAAATGAATTTTTCAAACAATGTTGTTAACGAGTACGGGACAATGGGGACCGTATAAATTGCGCGTGTAATGTTTATTTTTTTTTTACTTTTCGACCAAATCACATTGCATACATTGCATATTGAACGAACAATACTCCCCTTCACAAATTGCAATCATAAAAAAAAAATGCATTTGTCCGCACACATAATTTATTGTGTGCGACACGCGATCACAATATACTAACCAAGTACTCGATATTTTATTATACATGAATAACGTTACACGAGCAAAACGTACCAAATACATATAAAATGCCAATAAAAATCCTTATTCCCTTTTCAGTTTTTTAGTACACTCACACATAAAAATCTTATTTTTGTGTATGACTGATTTGAGTATGATAATATACACGTGTACGGCCTACACGTGTACGCCACCAACATGGGTCATAATATTATGGGGAAATAAAAAAATCTTGTATAATAAATATTATTAAATAAGACATATAGGTAAGACTATTTATGGTGAAGGTTTGAGTATTCGTTAAAATCCAAGGCATAAGAATTAATGCTCGTAAATACTTCATTTTCAAAAATAGTTTAACTTGCGTATATATAGTAATACATATAAAATACACATTATTTATATAATCAATAATTCTACATATAAATAGGTGTCCAAGTAGGTAGGTACTATAATATCTATAACTATCATAGATTATTAAAAGCAAATTATATTATTTGAAATATAACATACTCAATGTGAAACCGAACCATTTGAATACTATTTATGACTTGACGTTAAAATTAAAAAAAAGAAAATTACAAAGTTTTAATTGACTATTGTTGCGTAAATTATTAAACACCGACCAAAATTTAAAACTATAAACGCCGGAAAACAAGTGTCTGGATGTAATGAGCATTTTGTTCAACCTAAAATGCACTTCTCAGTTCTGGTCGTCGGTAACCTTCAAACTTACGTGCGATGTGAATATGTGATTTATGAGCAATATTAGTATTATTTGTGTAAAACACTCAAATGTAATAAAATTGCAAAGTTCATAAGAATATAAAGTGTTTTTGTAAAACATAAAAAATAATTGACTATTTGTAACAAACTAAAAAGGGGAATTTATTATCACAAAATATATCGAATGAAATAAAATTTGTACCTTAAGTGTAACCCGTCGGTAAATGCTATCAATACCACAATGCGTGATTTAAAAATGCATCTCCTGGCTCTCATTGTTTATACTGCAGTGCGTGTAATGCATATTTTAATTGCATAACTTTAGAGATTTGACGTATTCTATATGATTTTTTTACTTTCGTTTTTTTTACCACCCAGACGATATCACTACCCCCGGAAACCATTAAACTATACTACTATAATCATAATATTAATGTGAATTTCTATGTGTATTCTTAAAAATATCCTGCATAAAATATATAAATATATAATATTGTAGTTATAATAATTATTATATAATCACTAATTTGTATAATGGCATTACGGTCCACAGCAACGCATTATCCTCAGATATAAATAATTAAATAAATATTATTTGTATTTTGAACTTTTATTTTCTAAAGTTGATATATCATAGTTCATAATAAATTATAATACTACTACTACGTATGTAACTAAAACATTAACTATTAAATGATGATACGCAAATCGACACTATGTAGTCCCGATGACTGGAATTATAATCTATAATAAATTTAAATGTTGTCATAACAAATATCAAGAAAAAATTACCTATCACTAGAAAAGCTACAAATATAGAAAAATTATAAGATCACTTCAACACAAAAATTACACAGTTCAGAACAAAGAAAAATATTTTTGTATTAATTTAGATTTTGAAAAAAAACTCCAAATTTTACGTATAATAATATACAGTTTTACCGAATTCGTCTTATATTTATATATAACTCTAGTATCTACCTGCGGTTAATACTATTATAATGGTAGTGTTATTTCATATTTCAAAGCTATATATAGCTAGGTATATATAACATGTATTGTATTGTGTATTTATATAAATATAATAATAACATAAAAACATTAAAACTTATAAAAAGTGTGATCAAAAGAAAATAAATTTTAAAAAAGCTTATATTTTTATAAAACGAAAAACGTGTAAAAATGAAACACAATATTAACAAAAAAAAGCATACAAAACATACTGCGTTAAAATACAATGAAAAACAAATGCAAAACTTTATCATACGCATTGTGTTGAATAAATCGACTAAACAAATTCTGTTAAAACTTGAGTTCGATTAAAATTTAAAATTATTCTAATAATTTTATGACTACTGGGTATCAAATTAACATTTAAAAATAATTTTACTAAATTTGACGACTAACGATAAGACATCCGATAAATTAAAAGTATATGCAATTTAAATTACTCGAGTGTCTAATGAGTGATGACTAAAATAAAAAATATTTTTAACTGAAAATTCGTTAAATTTAAAAGACATTTTTATCTACTATTCAGTCAAGTGCACTGTTTGAGTTATTATTTTTCTCTTGTACGAATATTATTTTTGTCTATTATCATTTATCATATTATACGCATAGACAAATATACACAGGCACACGGCTATACAGAAAGTTCACCATTAATTTTTTTTTTCATCTGCTCGGCACGAATGAAAAAATAATATTTTATCAACGTAAATTGTTGTTTGACAAAAAAACGTCTGCTCGCAGGTATCATATTATACATTTTGCAATCACAACTTTGTATACTTTCATCTCGACATAAATGATACAAGTTCACTTTCATACGTTACGAGAAAAAGAGAACCAAGAAACAAAATAAAATAATAATTATACAGCCGGCTCTGGAGAATTGCATTAATTATTATTATTTTAAATCATATATATATATATGGTTTCGCATTCATTTAATCCGTTTCGGCGAAACGCAATAACATTCGCTCGTGTCCACGATCACTTATAATAAGTGTCTTATTTCACGCATTTGTTGTGCAAAGCATAAGCTAACCACTCTGAATTCAATATAATGCTATAAGCCCAGCGTTAATGGAATATATTTTTCAGACAAAGAAATGTTCAACTTTTCTTTACGTACATTTTTTTTTTTTTTTGTAGATAATTTTTTCACGTACACAATATGACATCACACATTATTCGCTACATTCGCTTTGAATTAAGCGTATTATCGATGTTGACGATATAATATAATGATACATCATTGTCCGGCGTCCGCTTAAAACCCTTTTTTCAATAACGTCGTTAAAACGGATTACGATTTTGGAGTTTTGGAATCATCGGGTTCAGAAAAATGGGCTACCCGTAATATGATAATATCTCGCGAGTGGCAAGTGGTACCTGCATTGTAAAATTCGTATAAAATAAATCTTCAATGTGTTCCGTTTACTATTATATAAATCATATACAAAACATTTCCTAGTTTCGAGATCCAATAAGGTAAGTGTAATGTCGTGTTAGACGAATGAACATGGGACATCATAAGTGAATGAATTATAATTATAGTTATTGCTTAGCTATTTTTTGTTTGCAAATATTATTTTCTAATGGAACCGACTAAATAAATTGTTAGTAAACTTTTATATTGTGTATAATAATATAATTATAATAAACAAACAAAATTAATTCAGTATTGTGATAAAAATAAAAAAAATAATTTAAAATTTATGTTAGTTATTTTAAGAAAAAAACATCAAAGTATATTTGACCAATTTACAAATTATTATGAAATTCATTCCTTAGTGTTCATTATAATTAGCTAGTTAACTAGGTACCATAATATTAATTAGTATTTGTTTGTTAAATAAAAATGAAAAAATAGAATAAAAAGAAGTATCTAAAAATTAATTTATTTTGTTTTTATAAAATTGTTTAAAAACAATCAATTATCGTTCGAAAAAGATCCACTTAAATAGAGAAATAAGAAGGAAGAAAGAAAGAAACTTAATTAAAGAAACGCTTAAATATTTCTAAAGCTATTGAGGTAATTTTACAAAATAAAAAATGTATAGTTCTAAAAATTTTAAATTTTTTCCTGTTGATTATTGGCAATCGTATTTTCAACATATCTCAGTTCTTGTAAAATATCGAGAGAAATTAATTTATCCGCGATAATAATCAGATTTTCGATGCTGAGCGGAGCGATAAATGTATTTCTTACATCTTACGTGATACCACATCATTAATTAAAAACAGAATGGATATGTACAGCACATACCTACCTAATTAGTTTTTTAATGTATTAGACATAATCACAATAAAAATAATACCTAAACGACAATAAACACTGAAAACAAATAACAATGTAATATTATGTATTGTAATATAGTGTGCAAGCATTATTACTGTATCTAATATGTTTAATGTGCATCACGTATGAACAAACTAATCATTAAAATAGCAGACGAGAACGTAACTGTAATTTTCAGACAAATTTACTAGGTCGAATTTTAAATACCGATCGTCAAAGAGAATTTCGTAATTATACTAGTGATATTAAAATAATAATGTCGACTTTTGTCAAAACTGAATCCGGTGGAGTATAAGCACACAATTTTCTTCAATAACAATACAGTAACAGCCGTCATTACTTTCTAGGAATCATTTAGTGTTAGAGAAAATAGTCGAAAACTTATCGTTCTCTGAGGTGACAAACAACTTTTAGATTTATTTATCTCGTTTCCTCGGCAACTAAATAACGTCTCTTGCAGCATGGTCGAATACTTTGCGGCAAGTATACTTATAAGTGAGGACGTTTTACAACAAAAGTTTTTCACTATTAAAGGGGATCAGAGTCCAAGTCACTTTGGGCATTTGCAAGTACTTAGTTCACGCATTGTCGTAGACGTGATTGATTCAACAGCCCCAATCGGCTCTATAATGTCAATTTTATACAACACTACTATGCTTGAACGCGTATAGATTAATTGAACAAATCATTTTACCTTTTCCGCGAAAAAAAAATACTAATAAACTAATATAAACTGGCCATAGTGGATTTTAAGCTTGTGTGTGTGTGTGTGTGTGTGTGTGTGTGTGTGACCGTGTACAATTTTCCAAAGAATTTTAAATTGAAATATTTTCTTTTTTTGACTCAAATGACTATTCACCATGAACAAACTTTCAACTAATAAACGATGACTTTTTTCATTTTGTAACTTTTCTGTGTTTACATTATTAAGGTTTTCTGAATAATATCTGAATACGAAATACTTAAACTTGTATAGTTGTATAATAAATAAAATCTAGTGAAAAAGCTAATCAATTTTTTTTAATGAGCTTAAAAACGATATGTTTTAAGGGATTAGTTAGAAAAGACATTTTACATAACATTTTGGACGTAAAAACACACGAGAGTACATAAGACAAAAATTATTGTCGATTTCGCACACAATCGCTTTAGTGGTTCCGTTATTATTTAATTGGTTTTAACAGAAGAAATAAATGTTGATGTTTATCTACCCCGAGGATAACGCGCAATGCTTCAAATTAGTTTAAACAAAGTAAATACACGATTTAACGACTACCAGAAAGTAACAGATAATGAAATAAATCAGATAGGTAATGAAATTTATTTTGTTCTTTTAAAAAGCACATATTTTAGACTTCAAACTATGATAAGACGCTTTGTTAACTTTTAATATTCACATGCATTATATTCGACCAAACGTAACCAGATATAAAACAGATATAATATGTATACTATTTGATACGCACGTATTTAAAACGTGGTTGACCAAAAGGCTAAAATTAAAAATGGCTTAATCGTTGAGAAATTAAATTTTATTTTATAAACAAATTCAAAAATCCTCATCAATATTATAGTGTATACGTTACAGTTGATGACGTTAATTATATTTAAATGTTCGTATTATAATATTATTTATTTTCAAATGACGAGGAACTCTGGCATTTTGAAATGAATAATTTCCCAGCTACTCGGCAAGTGCATTTATTCGTCTTATACTTAATTTTACAGCGATGGCGTTATGTGACTGTAAGACTATTACAGCTTGCTATTTCTCAAAGTTACCCCTTTTTTTCAGATGATTTAAGATGAGTTTTAAGATCGAACAAAATTTCATTGGTACAAATTGATATCTCGTATATATATATTAAAGAAAACTATTCTCGGAACTTAATTCAAATATAAATAAATCAATAATATAAATTTCAATTTTGTATTTTATTTTGCTTAACTGATAATAAAATGTGTGGGGGATCCGCGGGCTCTATAAACGTCAGAAGGTATAAAAACACGAACAGTTGCTTGAACTTCCAATTCCAGATATCTTTTATTTGATTGTGTCATCGTCCTTTTGGTTTGCTTTTATAAACATTTGATTGAATTATTTCTTTCATTTTTGCATTTGTTATATTTTCTTGACGTCATTCGTTAATTAAAATAAAATGTCATATTCAAAACAATTTTAAAACAGATGAAATACGAATAATATTTTTAAAATTACAACGAAATGACTAAAATCTAAAGTCATAATATTGTAAAATCGTTATGCACAAAAATATATTTTTATCAAAATATAATAATAAGACAATAATATTAATACTCGATTTCGTTCCTTTTTAAATGTTATAAATTTTAACCCTGATCTTTGCATTTATTTTGTGACATTTCTGTTGGTAACATATCTTCGAATACAAAATTGGTTTCGAAACTAAGCCTCTTGTTGGATTGGATAACTTTTTTGAGCAATAGATTTAAATATACCATAATACTAACACCATTAAGATAACAAAATTTTCCAACGGGTATAGAAATTAACAATAATCAAATCCCGAAAATAATAAATCACCATAATTATTGATTTGTTAGGCGACTATAAATTGTTATTTACTGGAAAATTATGTTATTTTGATGTATGACACAATTCACTATATCATAAACATTACATGATATAATATGTACATAACAAATTGTATATCGCCCACAATTCAAAATCCTAAATCCACTATTATGGTCGACCACGTCCCAAGTACCTACAAATAGTTTTTAAATATTTGAAATGTATTCGGTATTATGATTTTGAAAAATAGACATGATATAGTGTCAGCTTTCTTATGTTAGTGTCTTGTGGAATATTTTTTAGCGATATTACAATCAACACTTTACAGAGCAATAGAAGTATAGATTTTTAGTAAAACAAAGATAAAAAAATAAATATTGGGTAAGAAAGAGATAAAATAGAGGTTATGAAAGTATAGCTTCAAGTTTATTGAGAGAAAGATTATACGACTGGGTATTCAATGGTGGCGTGATAGGGTATTTCACGAGACCAAATTGGTGGTGGTATATGTGATAAAATTTGATATATTATAAAATGATTAAAATTTCACGCGGTCACTGAATACGCGATGATAGTGATGCATGTTTTATACGTAATGATGACTACGGACCGATAAAGTGGTTGCATTTTGTAAAGAAATAGGCGCATAGTGGTACGGTTTTCCAACTTTTCGTATAATAATCCTAATTGTTACGAATCGGTTACTAAACAGTGTTACTGTTTTGATTTCAATAAGTGCATTTCCCCATGAGGGGGGAGCTGGCGTAACGTTACCACAGCACCCCCGCGAGAAAAATGGATTTTCCGCGGTAAAAATCAAGTTACGAATTCCGAATTTGTGGTTACGAATGGTTACGAATAGGTTACTAACTAATGATATAAAAAAATGTGGAAAATTCTGACATAGAGGTGCCAGGGTAACGTACCTGTATACTATTACTAAAATATATTTTAATGTGTTTATATATGTGTCTGCTTACGCGCACGTGTAGATCTCCGCTCGCTATCACTCGTTCCACTCGTTCGTGTGTAGTGCGCTTGTACCAAATACGTATAAAATAAAGTAAGACGCGAGTTTGGTGGTTATGGCTGGTAAGTGCAAGTGAATTTATATTTTGCTTGGCTGTGTTATTTTCGAATATTAGTTCATTTTTTTACAGTATCGATATTATTTGTTCGCGGTATTATATACGTATATTTGACGTGCAATGGCTACCTATGAGGACGAGGACGTTATTTAATTTAGGACTGTGTAGGAATGTATATTTTTATTTATTGGTTTTAACTATTCTGCGTGTTTTATTTTAGTACAGATATTGTTTGTCACATATTTATGCACAACAGATTCAAACAAATTATTAAAAGCGCCTAACGATCAAAGTTCGCACAAATTTTCTACCACACTGTAGATCATATCGTTTTCTGTCAAACCAATATAAAATGATAACGCGGCTTCCGGAAAGCTTGGCACTTTAGTCGGTTAGTCGCCAGACTCGACAACGCAAAACATATTATATATTGTGTAGCATTTATGACCTTAAAGTTTGAGCGGTTATTAATCACAGCTTATTTTGCAACTGGATATACCGTTATCTCGGTGTTTATTACTCATGAATAGTTATAATTATAATTATACGATAGTTATTGTACACTTGTACACGCAATATGATGCACAGTGCGCACTATAAAATACTGTAAACACTATTGCATATAGGTACTCGTATTGTTGACGGTAACTCAAACTTAACAAACGCATAACCGGATATTTTATATTATTATTATACACTTCCGAGTACCGTTTCACTGTCGTAAAAAAAATTGACAACAAATCGTTTCTACGCCCTATTCACTGACCTTCTTGTTGTTCCAATACTCAACGAACACCTGATAGTCAGTGATTTAATTTCGTCAGTCCATAATATTATATTATCCTTCCAATGCGTTTGTACTCGTTTCGAGTACGCATAACGATGTAATAAAATCATCGTTCTTTAATAAAAAATTAACCATTTTTAATTATCTTAGCTTGATTGTATAAACAAACTTTAATACATTAAATAACGATTCGTAATTACATTTTTATCGTCGTTTAATAATCAGATAGGTAACTCAGAAATTGACGAATATCACCAACTCTTAATCGGATATTTTGAATAACATCATGACCATGATAATAGTAATCTAAACTAAAGTACTATTCAAAAAATAAGGGAACGACTATTTCAACGAGGTTTAAATAAAACCTAACTTAAAAAAAAAAAAAATTCGTTCGAATAAAATATATTAATATTATAGCATTATTAGCATTATACCACTTGTATGGATTACAATAAGTTTAGATCATTATTAAAATTTAATGGCAAACTAATAAAACCAAATTAAAAATGTTATCTAGTTTTGAAAAATTTGGAATTATTTATTTATAATAAGTACATAAATAATATTTCAAACCAACATAATTAGTATAAAAATTAGCAACCTATGAATTAAATATTATTTAAAATAGAAAGCTAATAATGTGTATTGTATATTGATACTTATGTGGATGAAAATAACATATTCAAACCATTTTTAAATTATTTGGATATCACAAATCAATTTTGTTGGTTTTTGTTTTTACTGCCTATATTTGCAAAATTAAATCTAAGTTTACGGTTTACCAGTATTATCATTTATCAATTATATTTAACTTTGGTGAAAAATTAAAAAGCCAAAATGGAATTTCCATTAATTTAATGCATTGGCCGTTTATGAAAAAACAATCTGAACATGTATTTTACTGTTATGAGTTGGATAATATTTGTATATGACCAATAATGACATCCAATAAAAAAAATCTAATAATTAAAAATTGTATTTAAAAACTAAATTTCAACATTAATCGTCTGATTTCAATTTCCTCCGAGTCGGTTATGTAATTTTATTTTTATATTTACGTACAATATGCAAAAAATTAGGTTTACTTTTTAAAAATAATAAATATATTTATTCTGGTATAACGTTAGCTTAAACTCTGCTCAGTAGGTGGTTATGACTTAATTTTATAAAATTTATTTTACCTAAAACATATTTTGTTTTACAAAAAATTATTATACAATAATTTTTTACTATAGTGATTTATAATATTTTGCGTAATCATTTTCAGAAAATACTTTTTTCGCCCATTGAGTTTTAAAATGTAATTTCTTTGAATGATACGAACGATATATCAATCGTGTTTCATCGTCACTGAATATAAAATAAAATAGGTAGTAATAAACTTAAATTTGTATGGTGCGAAATCCTTATTTTTATGATATATTACTGTTCCAGATTAATACGAATAGACAAACAATTTTTGTAAAATGTCAAGTGGCGTTGACGAGATAACGATCGTGATAATTACTCTTGCACTTTTCAAGTGTTTTCGTAGTAGGATAACACATTAATTTTGTAATCAGGTCAGCACAGCGTGTACCTGCACGTATTGCGCATTTTCAATCACCAGCGAGTGAACAACAATAAAAGCCCACGAGGCCGAGGTAAAAAATCAAATAAAAAACGTAACCAGAAAGCACTCGGGAACCCATCCTCAACGGGCAAGCCGAAATTGAATTCTGCGAACTGCCAAGAGCGCATTTCCCTATTATATACGTAGCATATACTGCACTGCCGGATGTGCTGATAATTTCGATTGTTGTAGCACAAGGGGCTTTCCGGTGAAATTAGTCCAGTCCAGTATGAAATCCGCAAGCCACGCGCACCGTCATCTGTCATTACACGCGGTGCATAAACCGTTGAACTCCGAGAACTCCGACCGGATTTCAATTTTCAATATCCGCCTCACGCGCATACATAGTATTATAATCCGTATATAATACAATATGTATATATATATACACAAGACGATTCACCAAGCATCCTAAACCCCATTATTTAATTTAATAATGAATTTATTTTACCCCCCCCCCTCTTTTTAACTGTAAATTATTTAGTAAATGATTTTTTTCAAAATTCGAACGATTAGTGTATCGATAAATAAATAAATTGGTTTATTTTTGTAAATGAATAAATATAGAACAATTAATATAAATTATTGAAATTTTCGATCACGCATATTATGCTTCACACGCATTATCGTAGAGCTTTCCTTGGAACATAAAGTTAAAAAAAAACTCAAACACGACTCACTCAAATTTTGATTTTGAAAAATCAAAATATTCAAAAAAAAAGTCCTTTATTTGAATTACTAAATACAAAGGAGAAATTGTCATTTGAAAAACCGAAGATTGTATCTTCACAGCATACAACTTAGTACGAAGGATCTCAACAATTTAAAAATATTGTCTTTAAGTAGGTTTCGAAATTCCATACATTAGATTTTGAATAACTGAATTATTATAGGAAAAGGGGGTGAGCGTGATAAGTGAATCATCCTGTATATACAATATAATAATAATATAATGTTTAAGACGAAATCGTTGTGGGATAACAAACGCGGAGAGCAACGGCCGCCCTCCGTCGTACGATATTCGATTACGCTTTTGTATATTTAACATTATTATTGTACCGCGTTCGTTCGCATGGTATAATGGGTATTTTTTTATCCTTCTCGAATTCGAGATATTATATTTGAAAACGTATATCACGTGTATTATGGGGTAATCGACGACGCGCCCGATAATCCAGATGCCTGCAGTGCCATAAGCTATAATAGCCGTATTATTATTATTATTATTATAGTTCGTTTACAATAATATGGCATATATAGTAGTCGTCATTTACTGCACATGTACGTAAAACGCGTTTTTAATAAAAAAAAACTAAATTTCAAAAATTATTACTCCAAAATTATTATATTATTTAAATCCACGATTCTAGAAAAATCCGTATCCGTGTTTTAACCCTTATATAATACTATAAAACAACACTGTTAGACGCCACGAAATAAATTAAAAGTACCTGAAAAAAAAACACATTATTATCGCCAATTTAAAATGAGAAACAACAATTTCTTGAACTGAACATGTGTTTACCCATAATAATATATACAATATTTATTATTATTATATAAAGTGTAAACTAAGAATATACGTGTGTCAGAAAAATTAGTACATGTAAATCACACGTGTACGAAACGAATTATATAATATTAATAAATTGATCACGACAAATATATTTTTAGGTTCCTACAACTATGTAATATGTTAGCGTTAAGTATTAAAGTATTAAATATAGCGTTATTTCATCGAATACCTAAATACTTCATACTAAAACCATATCAAATCCCCATAATTACAGAGACCTGGGTTATGTGAACATCATTTATACGTGAAAAATTATTGATGAAATATTTAATTTTAAAATGAAAAATTAAGTATCGATTTCTATGAAAAATTTAAGTTATTTTTGTCCATCCAAGTTGTCACGTAATTCGTTTTCGATCAATTATAAACGATGAGTAGATTAAGAGACACCGTGTCTCGTCCTGTACGTGGTTTTGTGTGGTGACTGGACGGTATAGCAGACCCGGAAGGTCTGAGAATACACGCGAAACAATAAGATTGAAAAATCATAGTAATAAGACTTGTACGAGATACGCCCGGAGCTTATCGATAGCTATTTTTTAATTTAGTAGTTTTTCGTCCGTCAACTGGTACTGTTTGTTGCTCAATTTTTTAGTGTTATCAATGCCTCGTGAATCGCGACTTCTGGCGATGGAATCCCAAATTCCTGCGTTGTCGCGATTTCAGCACATAGCAAAATATAATAATATTATATATTATTATTATTATTAAATTTGTCATTTCGGTAATATTTTTCATTAGTAATATGTTGGAATTTTTAGCCGATGTAATAAATGAAATAATAAGCAACGGTATGCGTATTTATTCATATTTTATTTTTATTTTATTTTTCAGTTCCGCCCGTAATTGCGGTACCCAACCAACTACTGGGAGCGCCAATAGGCACAGACGTGACGCTCGAATGTCACGTGGAATCCTATCCAAAGTCTATCAACTACTGGGTCAGAAATCGAACAAAAATGTTGATGGACGGGTAAGATTATATTTTTATTTTCTATAAATCGAGAAATAAAAATACACCACATAATACTCGCTAAGCGTAGTCCAGTGAAACACGTGTCTTAAAATTTTTTGAAAACTCCATTACGAGTTCAATTAAGCTTACCATTAAAAATGTATACCTCATAAGAACAAATACGATGTAGGTTATACGACTGTACAATGTCCTTCGTCTGTTATGCGATATATAGGTTTTATAAATTCCAAATATTGACGAAAAGACGATTTCGTTCGGAAAATATTTTTTACCAGACATTACTCTTAACCAGCGGCTAGTAATCCGATCACGTCTTCTTCGACAACGATAAATTCTGGTATGGCGGTATTTACCTTGAAACACAGTAATATTTCTGATCCGCATAGGATTTATCTATTAATACAGGAAACTCGCGATATATTTTATGATTCGGAATAAACACCGACTTAGCGCAACGAAATAAATATGATTAATATAGCAGGACGTCAATGTGACGAAAAATCGGGTAAATAACACAACACAACAACAATAATAATAATAATAATAGTATAGTACTATAGTGTTTGAATTAAAAATAATGTCTTGTGTCAATTATTACTGTTGCCGTTCCGTGCCGAAGGGAATCGAGTTGTCTCATTGTTTTTGTTTTCGTTCCAATTAGCAAACAATGAGCGCAATAATAATTAACATCGATCGAAATAACGTTTATTATGATAACAAAAACAAAGAGCAAGGGCGATAACAAAATAGAAATAGAAAAAAAACTGATAGAAATAAGGAATTCCAAAAGAATTCAAATACAATGGAATACTTTTGATATTTATGAATTATTTTTCCCGTAGTAATTGTTATGCTTGAACGTTTTGTCGGAATACTTTTGAAATGTGTTAATTTACAGCCCTGTAGCCACTAAAACCCCCGCGACCATCGCCTCCGCCATGGCCGATGTGCCGTCGTCACAACCTACTGCGATGGCGTGTTCCCAGGAGACAGCTGAATTTACTTAATTTAATTTTTTTTTTCGACAACAAATTATTATTGTCTCGTCGAAATTATTACGCGAAAGTTGTTCAACGGCAAAGTATAAATTCTAATTATTTCCTACACAAAAACAAAAAACATTATACTTTACACGGCACCCTAGTTTTGTAGTGTTCTTAAGAATGCATACATAACGACCGGAAGTGCTCTATTGCATTGTTCGCCCTCGTATGGCTAGATCCTGCTCTAAGGTGCTTATGGAAAATATTTATTATATTTTTTTTCTCTAAAAATCTATTATTTTATTGTTCGAAAACTCCGAGTAAATATATGACAATTAATATTTCAACAGCAAAAAAAAATTGTTTGTATTAATTTAGAGCGTAAAAAATATAATACAATATCAAAACATGTTTATGGAATACAATTACTGCCAATAGGTTATTATAAAATAATTGTATGGCATAAACAGCGTTTTGTTACTGTTAGTTTTGCAAAAAGTAAATATTATGTAAAACATACTACCTAGTTTTGTATTATAATCATTTATACTTTCAAATAATTTAGGTTCACCGTTTATATTTTTATTTTTTTTTGCTTTTGGTTTTAACAGGGCTTTTTCAATGAATAATTTGTATACAATTCACATTTATTGCTTCATTTTAATTCCTGAAATGTAAAAAAATGTTCTGTTATTTAAATTTTTTAATTACGATCAACGTTATGATCTATCTGACGATATATTTTAACATAAATTTTAATATTTTTCATTATTTTATGCAGATCTTTGCACACACAAATATATGCGCTATAACTTGGAGTAGAATTTAATTCTAAAATGTTTGAATGCTAAACACGAGATAAGGTGTTGAAAAGAAAACGTGCGTATATGTAAGCCTTTAGTACAACATGCATGAATGGACAGTGACATGTGAGAAGCCAGATGGAAAAACGTATATACTTTGTATATATTTTCACGAGAAAGACGTAAAAGAAAGAATTCTACTTTACACCCTATAAAACATTATAGATTTTTAATATACAAATACATATTAAATTCTAAACAATATGAAATTTAAATAAAATAACGTCAACGACGCTGTTTTTTTTTTTAATGGTTTTTTATTTTTTCGGACAATAATTTAACTAAACTGCCGTCAAAATCCTATCGAAACGGCTATAATAAATGTCCACCGTTTTTTTTCGGTCGGGCGGCAGGTAGTTTACGTTTATGGATCAAATTAGACATGTAAAAAACTGGATGCTCTTGTCGATTCGACGATTCGAACAATTGGTGCAATAATAATAATATTCGGTTCTGACGTTACGGGTAGTTCATCGCGTAATCCAGTCACGTCAAGCATGCGTTCATAGTATTGGTGGACGTCACGATAATAAAACGTGTAAACGGATTTATGTGGAATAACAACATAGACGTCAACAATTGGAAGTGGTGACAACTTCACACCGCATACAAATGTTCCAGTTGACGCGAAGAAAGAGGCGTACAAATCCGGATTTACGAGTATAACGCTTGTTAAAATGACAGTGAAAATAATCCTACACGGGTTAAAAAAAAAATCCTTAGACAATCCCAATGTTTGAGCTGAGGTCTCTGAACGGTCTAAACTAAGGTTATAATTAAATCTTCGAAATACGAGACTACATTATGATCTGCTGAAAACAATTCAGAGCGAAAGATATATTATTTATTATACTGCATTGTGCAAATTCCGACACATACAACCTAGAGAAATTTACTATTTTAGTCTACGTGATCAACACTAATCGACTGTTGTTTATAAATTACTTAATAGTATATAATCAAACGATATCGAATTCGTATAACCACAAAAACAAAAGTCCACGTGTATATGGTTTTCATCAAAATTTGCATTTTAAACATTTAAAAATAAGTTTTATAAATTTTACAAATTATTTATCTTAACGTTATTGAGTATATTACATAAAAATAATGTTTTCTAAATCACATAGGTCAATTAGTTTATTATGCATACTATACAAGGTAATTAGGTGTAAATGTATTTAAATTCAATATATTTAAAAGTGCAAAAATTCAAACATATAAATGATAGAATAATCAGGTATAAAAAATACATAAGATAAAACAAAATATATTGCCAATCTTGTATAACAAGTAGTCTAAAAAAAAAATCGTTAATATTATTTCTAAAATATGATTTAAATCGTTACTCGAAAACTCTTTGATTTTTAGTTGGCACCTGAAATGAACTTCAAAATAAAAAATTATTCATAAAATACAACAATTAAAAATAATAAATAAAAATAAATTAACTCACTCCTACGTTTTTTCTTTTATATTTTTAGCATACTAATTATAAACATAATAATTAATAATAATATAGCCCACAAGAGATATATCAATTACAAAAATAACCATAAAAAATTTATTGGTTGAAATTATATTTAAAATAAATTTGATTTCTCATAAAAATCAAATTAAATTCATCTTTACTAAACCAATCAAACTAGCATTTTAAATAACCAAAAAAATAAATATCCAAATATTATAATTATATTATTCAATACGTATTTGTACTTTGTTAAATTAATCTGTCCTTTGTAATTATTGTCAACTGTATTGAGTCATATCTTCAAAAGACTTTCACCGATTAAACGTATTAATAAATAAATAGTAATACGATTTAATACATAATTACAATAATTTCTCCAGAACAGTTAGAATAATGTTGAATTTTTTAAGTACCTATAAAAAAATGTCTGACATTAACTTTCAAATTTCGGATAGGTGTGACACATTTTTTTAAGTCTTATAAGATATCTTCGAAAATAGTGAGACCCGTAAAAGTTTGAAGCCCGTCAATACGAATATTTACGACCCTTAGCTGCATACGTACAAAAATACTGAAATGAGAGACAGAGCTAATCAGTGAAAAATTGTAATAGAAAAAAAATTTGAGGTGGTATTACTATAAAACACGCGGAAGTTTTATCATACATGTGAAATCAATTTCAAAACTATTACTTTAATTTAACTTTACCTTTTGATACATAACCCGGGCACATGCGCAATAAGATAAACTATTTAAAATAATATCTTTCTACCCAAAAATCGTTTAGGTACGAACGAATTCGAAAGAAAAATGTTTAATACTTCATTACGTAAGAACTTACGATTTAAATCGCTTGTTATTTGCTTCACTCGAATTCTTAAATTCGAATAATTACGATAAATCTCAAAATATTTTCCATCGCATTAATTATCAGTGCACACTACCACTGTAAATTGCAAACACGTATACAAATACACAGTACAAATACTTGATTTTATGCACACATATAGAAGCCGATAAATATAATAATAATTAACCACACAAGAAAAGTGACTGCAGCGGGACGTCTTTTATGCAGCGCACAAGTGCAAATTTTCCTCAGCGGGGGCGGCATCATTAAACACGCATAAGACGATTAATGAGAGTCGAGATTGTATGAAAGCACAGTCACGGGGGGTGGCGGATGGTGTTTTTAAAGAGCTAAAAGAACACGATTATCCAAGGAATGATCACACCTACTGGTGGTAGAGTGACTAAAAAAAGAACCCCCTCCCCCCGAGGAATAAAACCTTTGACGGAGAAATCGGGCGGTGGGCCGGAGACGCCGTATAATAAAATACGAAAAACAAAAAATTAAAACAAACAACCTCTTTCGGTCTGGTTCCACGCGCCAAAGTCATTAATTATACATTTGTCCCTAATTTCTCACCCTTATCCACCGGCCGCCCGACGACGTTGTCGCTCGCTCCTTTCCGGGGCAGGATTTTCACGTATACGCGGCGTTTGCGGTGTACTGCAGGAGGCGAGGGCGACCTTTTTCCGTCGCCGAAACGTCGTCTATACATACACAATATAAAAGATATCGTTTTTATACTCTCCGCAGCGGGCACGCACACACGCACGACATCGCCCTCCGCGTCGACGTCCTCTCGAAAAACCATCATCAGATGACGGCGTCGCCAGTGGCGCGGCGGTAGTGGCGACGATGAGCGCAGAAGTTTTTGACTAATCTGTCGCGTGATTAATGGCCAGACGAAAGTTTTGAGCTCACCCCCCCCCCCCCCCTCCGTCTTCCGGGTCTAACGTGTGCGCTATACGCTCGTTCGTTCTCCTTTTATTCCCGACGAGTAATTGAAAGTCTGCAACCGTAGCTTATATATATATATATATATAGTGGCGACAACAACGACAACACGCCAAGTGTCCCCCCCCCGGTTTGGTCGCCCGCTGGTAGAGAGTGGCGTTTGCGGTGGCTTTTCTCGCGCGTAGCTGACGGACGGACGGACGGACGGCGGTTATATACTGCAGGCTGGGTCTCCCGACTCCGGAGGGGGGAAACACGTTTCTCGACCGGGGCGGTTGATGGATCGACTTTGTTTGAGTACTCGCGACGTGAATAATTATTAACTGTGTTAATATAACATTTTTTTTTTTTTTTTTTGGCATTCGCTTACTTCATATTCGATAGATCGTTTCCCGTTGCTAGAGCGCAATATCCGATATTTTTCACTTTACCGCGAGTATACGTGTGCCGCGGCGTTTTTCCAGCTGTACTTGAACGCTAATGAACGGCTATTCCGAGTCTCTCGATTCGAGTCGTATCTTCGTACATCGCCATGTCCGTACGCAGCGCGCAATGTTGCGTTATTCACGGCGCGGTCTGTCGACCGTAAAACTTATCGGCTAAAACAACGTCGTCAATAATACCTATAATTCCGTTTATCAAACAAAACGTCCCGTTTCATGAGAATCGGAATTTAAAAAATAATTTTACCACCCGTCCTTTTGAATTCCGGACGAATCGAAGTGGAATAAAATGCGACAAAGAAATTTGAAAACAAGGACGTGGGATTAAGAGCGGGAATAAGGATTTTACGACGGATGCGATCCTTTCGAAAGAGACGCCGCAGTTCGCAGCCGGTGTGTAGCACGTGTAAATCGATGAAGTTGTTTCACTATCATAATACTGTGAGACGTACACTGGTATGGATCATCATCGGTAACCGCGAGTTTAGGGCCGTCGATATCGTCTGGCAGTTTGTTTCCTTTATTACTGGCGGTGTGCGCGTATATTATTACTCCATTGCCGCTGTTTATTACTACGTGTGTAACGTACCTATAATATACTATATTATACGCACTTAATGCACTTACCCTGATTGTAACTGCCGCTGCGCAATGGTGCGATATGACATTATGGTTATTGCAGCGGGGGGAAATGTGGTGGAGTTTGATAACACTTCGGCGTAACGTCGATATGATACGCAATACGATTAAATTAGTATCGAAATAATCGGTTGTATTATACGTATAGTATAAGATAATAACGTTCTGTGTACACCAGTCAGTTAGTTAACGGTGAGATGACGCGTGTACTCTATATGTCGCGCGCTTTCTACTGTCGAAATTCAACACGGACAGGTCGAACACCGTTCGTGTATTATATCGGCTTCTGCTCATTTTATTATTTATAAATGGAATCCTGACAGTAATTATAATGCGTGATGTATTTAGTTTAATATATCTGATAAATAATGACTAACGCAAAGACTTAACCCATATTGTGATTGTGTATTTGACTGCAGCTACTCAATTATATAATATTCTAACAATATCATGTTCTAAACATTAATGCACTCGAGACTTCCGTGAAATTATTTAAGGTACCGATTTCCGACCTAATGTATATTCCGATATCCATACACTGACTATTTAATTGCATATTCTAAGGCCATTCTCCGAACATGAATACACTCGAGACTACCGTTAAACCAGCGAAGATACCGTTAGCCAACTGGATGAATTTATGTATATCCAGATACTAGCCGAT
The DNA here is from genome assembly GCF_020882245.1 of Rhopalosiphum padi. Classification (NCBI taxonomy): domain Eukaryota; kingdom Metazoa; phylum Arthropoda; class Insecta; order Hemiptera; family Aphididae; genus Rhopalosiphum; species Rhopalosiphum padi. The sequence continues at coordinate 88,925,451 of NC_083597.1, forward strand.
TGATTAGGTATAATATCATATTTTAAGAATATCCGCTGAACACTAATACACACGAGTCTACCGTGAAACCGGTTAAGATGCCAATAATTTCCAACCGAACGTACTTTGATATATTCACACTAATTACTTAATTTAAAGAGTGTAAAATTGTTAGTAAATTTAAAATAATACCAATTGGTGTGACTTTTCTTCATTTATAGTGGTTGCCGAATTAAATTCACTTAATGTGTGTCTGCTATTTGAACCATATAATTCTGACCAAACTAGTTAATTATAGTATATATAATAATTGTATTTAATAAATTTAATATTATAAGTAATAAATGCATTATTTAAATTATATTATGCTAGTGAATATATAGATTTTAAAGCTTAGAAATATACGCGTGAATAGTGTTGTTTTATAAGAAAATTGAGTAACGTTCAGGTTTGATTAATAACACCAAATAGATATTCTTACGAACACATCCAAATGTTTGAATAATTCAACGAATTTAAGAGCATTCGTTCATATTATGCTAAGAAACAGTGGGCGTGGAGCGACGTGGACTATTTGTAATGATGATTTGACAACGAGACACTGAACGGATGTTGTTTTGTATTAGTTCTTGTAAATGGTTGTAGAAACAGTATTATCCTCATCTACTTTTGGTGTCTATCGGTTGTACGGAACGTTTAGTCCATACGTTAAGTCGTATATTAGTGTGTGTGTATTTTAGAACAGAGTTCGAGGACGCAGAATGTTTGTAGTGTTTTGTAGAACATTGGTGCGTTATAAAACAAAATTTGACTGCAAATGCGTTTGGCATGTCTGTTATGTGTGTGTATGTAATATTCTATATCCTGTATGATTATAGTATTGCAGTTATAACCATTTTGTATTTTCTAACGTTTCAAAGTATTTTATATTATAATATAATGATTGTCTGCAATATTTAATTCTACAGATTAATTAAAAATTTTATTTTATTATATGCTCACTTAACTGTTGACCATAATTATAGAATAAACAATAAAAATAGTAATCGCATTACTTGTACGATTCCATAATATGGTAATTCGGTAACAGAGAAAGATAATCACAACTTTACTTTTGACCATAAACTAAGTGAACTGTGTGTATTTTAATCTACTAGCGTTCATTACAACGTAAATAAAAATACAATTTGAAAAATAAAAAACTATTCAGACTATTAACTTTTCGTTTTTTCAACCAAATTCGTTAACTAATAACAATAATCATGTTTCAAAATCATCACAAAACAAAGTTTAAAAAAATAAATATAATGTTATACATGTATACAAAATGCACCTTTCTGGTATTTTATTAAAAGTATTTTTATTCGACAAACAATTTTATTGAATTTTTAATAACTATAAAGATTTTATAATATTTAATAATAATTAACTATTATGAAGTTCTTGTACTTAAGATATATTATGTACGCGATAACTTATAAGATTCTTAATAGAAAACCAATAATGTCTGAAAACGAAAAAAATCAATACCCACGTTCAGTAACGACTATAGTAAGTATTTTTTTGGTAAAAAATGAATCTTCTCGTATGAATAATTTATTGCTATTTTAGGAAAGCTTAACTGTTGTTTAATTAAAACAGTCGTTATGTTCTTGCGCTATTTTAAATCAACGAATTTGTCGTCATTCGCATAACGCGCGGTCATAATATGCTCGATGATAGGTGTAGACGGTATAATTAAAATGTCATCTCCCAGGTACGGTTGGAGAGGTTCGTCGAATAATACGTCTATACCAACTGAAATATTTTTTTAATGATTAACTTGAAAAATATAATTCCTTCTTCCTTGAATTCTATGGTATATAATTCATAATGTCCAAATACTTATAAAAAGAACAACTTCAGTTTACAAACGTACACGGCGTCTGTTTATACATTTGTAGATAAAAATAGTAATTTATTATTATAATATTATTATTATTTATTTATTTTATTTGTAATTGTTATTGACATTGCAGTGGTAAATTGTTATGAGTATATTCAAAAATAATGTTCAAGTTTTGAGTCATAGTTCATATACTTAACATAATATACTGCAGATTATCGGTGTGTACACCAACTGAGCTGAGATTTCTTATTTTATTAACAAAATATTCACGTCCGCGAATTTGGACGTGCGGGATACGGCTATGTAGCTAAATTGCCTATACAACACGCCGGTCAAAGGATATAAATATTATTACTAAAATACTTCGATCGACAGTCAAAAATATGACCAGCTGGGCAGTTAGAACGACCGAATACAACACCACGGCGTGTTAAAATAGTCGAAATATATGTATAAAAATATGTTTACGTAGCTACTAAAAACTGATCAACCGATCGACAGATTCGTTTCATTATATCTTTGGCGCACGGCGAGAATCAGACCAAAATAAACGTGTCGAAATTTGTTCATCGTCTTAACTTGGTCGGAGCATAGTATGTTTTATTGTAAACAAATATTTTAAAAATAACAACTCTACAGTAATAGCCTCCAAAGCGAAAACCATTGCACCATAGTTCTGTTTCGATCACGGGTTTTTAACTCAAAATGGCCTGTTGGTTGTTGTTCTTGATCGATAAAATCGCATTACTTTCGCGCATAAGACGTTTAAAAATAAGACATTTACAATAATACGAGTGTATTTAAAAGTCAAAAAATGTATTGTGTTAATATTTCGTTTTTTGTACATTATGAGATCGTAATTCGATAATGTTATGAAGCCTGAAGCGTTTAAAAAAAACAAAAACCGGCATTATTAAATTACAGTAATAAAATATTATAGAATTTTACTAAGCGTCCATTGGCATTTTAATTAAAACTCGATGAAACGGATCAAGGCAATAACAACAACAACAACAACAACAACATAACAATAACAATATTAATGATTTATATGTGACTATCGCCGCCGGTGCGGCCTTTCTCAAAAGAATGATTCCTTTAGGCCCAGACTGTCTGTCAACTAAGAGCGACGACAACGAATGTTTACAGGCTCCGTGTGCCTATAACAATTTGTGCCCTCCGTCGATATCTACACGAATGATAGCTGCCATTCTCGTAGTCAATGTGTGCCACAGGATTCGGAGAACGTCCACACGGCTGTCTGTGCGCGTATTTATGCGTATATCTGATCCATCGGAGTTGCGATTAAAGCTAATATATTACATTATCCATACCCGCGATCAGAGTGGAGTTAAAACCTATCAAGTATCATTATAAATGCTAAACTGTAATAAACTAAAATAAAACTAAACTAATTACATACTAACCTATCCGGTCGACGTTCGATCCATTGATAGCTATTGAACTACAACTGTTACCATTACATTACTCGCGGCGAACGAAAACCGCGACGCGTAACTTTGAAGGTGAACGTACGCACGCAAAACAGAAATAAAAAAAACCATTTTGATTTTAGTTTTCATCACATTTTTCGTCGTCCCGTACCGAAATATTGTCCAGACCGTTGAAAATAAATACGCTCTTAATTTGTGTTTATTTATTTTTATTAAATAAACATAAAAATAGTTATTTCACTAAACCTCGGGGATTATAGTGGAATCAACGTTTTTGAATCTCGGAAATAAATAATAAAATATAATAACAACTACAATACAAAAAATACGAAATAATAGTGTAATCTGTGTTTATTTACTGAGCCATAGACTCTATTAATGCACTGCGTAATCTTACTAAATTCGCTTATAACACCGATTTAACGATTATCTGTTTGCATAGCTGCAAAGATGGTGGACAATATTATCGCTGTATAGACATAGTGATAATTGATAAAATTAAGCTTACTGTACAGTGATTATCTCAGTTTTACATAATTCACGAACTAATTTTCACATACCTGGTACGTACCGTGTATAAATATTTTTTTCGTTCTTTTTCAAACTTTTATTTCTAAAGATGATACATTTTTTCTGTAAATTTTATTTATTTAATTTCTTAAGATATGTTGTCTGTATAAATGCTTGATAAATAAAAAATGATAATTATAGAGTATTCAAATTGTTGATAAAACGTGATTTTTATTTCACAAATCGTAAAAACGGCTATTATTTTATGATAAACATAAAAAAGTTTAAATTACACACGCTATGTTTAAAAGTGGATTAAACTTTGTGACTTTTGAATGTTGGAATTTGAAAAACGTGTGCATTATCAAATAACTTAACACTTAACTAAACACAGATCATTCTTTCCAATATCCAAAGTCGTATACTCGTACAGTGAAAAACGACCTTTGCGTGATAGAAAATTAAAAACTTACAGCGAAGTATATTTTTTTTTTAAATATACCTCAGTATTTATAGTATATCGCTAGTAGGTACTATACACGCAGCAACCAATAATTTATATTTCAAAATAAAAGCTATACCTTATGTAATAAATATCCACTTAAGTGAAAATTACCGGAATACACATGTACTTATGAAATGTGAATAATAAAATATAAACCATTGTGATTATTGGACTTTTAAAAATTCAACACAGGTACTTATCAATTATACCGTACTTAAAATAATTAGGTTCAAATAAAGTAGAAGTGGAAAAAGTCTGGTAAGGACTATTCAAATAAATACCATTTTCAAACAGTAAAACTACACGAAGTCGTATATTGTTCTAAAATCGTTAAAATTACTTTTAAAATGTGCCATTTTAGTGAGATTTTGAATAATGAATGAAATTACTTGCGTCGAGAATTGATACTCTTAACGTTTATATCGAAAAAATAAACTATTAGAATTAATTTCAGCATATTGTGATAAATAGTAAGTTAAATATTTGTCAATTAAACAAACATAAAATAGAATAAATAAGCACTGTGTATTTCCAAATATTTACATTGTCCGTGTAAAATATAGCTATATCGGTGTTTATTTTTATATATTTGTTTATGCTTTAATACGATTTTAATATTCTTCAATTTCGTAATAAACGCAATAAATTTAAAACCATTTTCTTTCGACCAAATCCTCATAATTGATTATATTTCACGTAGATTTTTATTATTATATTAGTCTTTTTTGATTTTCGGGAAGAAAATATAAAATACTAATGATACGTACGTGTTCTTCGGATTTGAACCAAGTTAACGTCACGGTAACGCGCACAAAACAGTAATTCCCAATTATTGTAGGCTCCTGTTGCTATGAGAGAATTCTAATCATAATATAACCCCATAAACCCACGATGGTTGTCTAATTTAAAGACATATGGGAGTAAAATATGCGTGATCTATTCGTGACAGATTTTAAACACAAAATACAGAATGAATCACTACCATAGCCAGCCGCTGTTGATTAACAACAGTAATAATAATAATAATTATTATTATTATAATTAACACTATCGCAATTTGTTTACACGTTAAATAAGTAATAAACTAATAACCCTCGTGCGCGTACATATGATTATCCACACTTTCGGTGTGTGTAACTGACGCGCGGAGGACAGGTATAGTGCCGAGCATAATAAATGGCTATTGCCCTCTTTCCAAATTTAAATTCAGTTATACACGCTAACATATTAATATCAATGGCACGCGCGTATATAGGATAAACTACGAGGTTATAACTGAATAAAAATGAATTATTAGAACGTCCCAAAATAAGTTATGTCGTACAAAATTTGTACCGGAAAAAATAAGTCGTAACTTAATAACGTTTCCAATTATACTTTTTAATTTTGAAAACGCTTCACGCGCCAAAAGCAATTTCTGTTTTCTTTGGTCTGATAGTGTAATTTTATTTCGTGAATGTTAAAAACCTAAACACGCGTAATTTACGTATATTATAATATATATAGTAAAAAAAAAATACAAGTACTAATAGTAATTGTATATAGGTAAATTAAATTCATTATTGATACTAACGTTACTGGTTTGGTGACAATCCCTGAAAATCAAATTAGTTTCAACATTAATTGCGCAAATGTACTGAACAGTATTAAACATGCCGTTGTTTGTTTGTATTTGATGGATTTTTCGAGAATTGGTGGACGAATGCTATAAATTGGACCTATTTTTAACTACCGATGTCTTTATGCTTCATTTAATCATATAACATAGCTACAAACAATATACAGAAACATAAAGTTAAACAGTTTGAACTGGACTGAGATGTGCTGTAATACTCAATTTAAAAGCATTAATGAACCATCACGGCCGAAAAATAATTCTTAAAGAAGAACTAATACAACAATGGTTAATAACATTCTTTTTGACATTCTTCGATGATTTTTGGGAAAGATTTATATATATTTAAACCAGTATTATGGTGACGTACTAGGTATTAAAATATTTCATACTTCGCGACATAAAATAAAAATAAAGGATAATGGGTAGGTAATATTTAATATTTAATTTTAATTGGTAATTTAAACTTAAAAATAACGAAGAAAAAATAATCATAAATCTTGATAACAGATAACATATTTTAATCGTCATAGAAATTAAATCAAATATACCAATACATTTTTGTAAATCGTGACAAAAATATTTATTCATATTGTGTCATTTAATAAACTTCGTAACACATTTTGCTTATCCGGTGACACACCTGCAGTGTGTTGCGACGCACTTTTTAGAACCAATGCTTTTGACCTTTGACCAAAAAGTCCTTTTACCAAATACCATTCACAATATATTTCTAATCATTAAAACAAACTTTTTAAGAACTCTATCCGAAAAATGATTCAACGATGATTAAAATAAAAGTCAACATAATTTATGACTTTTGTATAATTATTACCTATTTAGAAAACCAAAAATAACCAATATAGGTACACCAATAGTTACGTACAATAAACTTATGAGTATGTTATGAAAGAAAAAAAATGTTAATAAATCCTCAATTCTTCACGTGTACGAAAATGGGGTACCAGAGCTTAAGAGCTTAGTTTAATATTATTATTTAAAAAAAATTAAATATTAAATTAGTAATAAATAGCTAAATAACTATTTAGTATTTAATACCTGTACCATTATGTATCTATCTTAAAAACCATATTATGCAATGATCAAATAATTTTCGATTTATAGTATTGTGATTTTGATAACAATATTTCATGGAATTATTCATGTACACACATAGTTATTGTACTTAAAATTCGTTCCATAATACTTTTTAAAAAGTAAAGGGGACATTTTTAGATGAATTATTTACGGCAGTTCGATATTTCAATTGATTTTCTATAATTCTCCTAAGTTCTTATCGCAAAAAATAAATAAAAATAAAAATAACTGGTGGATTTTAAATTTCTTCATATATATCATTCGGTAGAATTGATAAAAAAAAATGACAACGGCTTCAAGTCATAGAGAGGTATTTTTACTTTTTTTTCATAAAGTACAATCATCACAAATAAATCAAATCCTAAGTAAAGGTATCGGAACTTGTAATAAAATGTTTGTACATTATTGGATAAATTTATAGCTATTAGCCTCTAAATGTGGACGCAATTTTTCGTAGAATTTATAGCAAAACTTACAGCATACAAGGTAGTTGGAGAACTGCTTAAACCCTTTTTACGATTGTTTGAAATTAAGAACTCAATTTTAGAATCATATTCCGAAATTGACATTTTTTCCACAATATTTTTATATGAAAAAAACCATTGATTTGGTTTATACTAAATTCAAAATCAAAATTACTGAAATCATTTTTAAATAAAGAAAAAATCCAATTTTACTACACATAATACAATTAATTAACAATAGCATTATTAGAATAGAAAAATAATTTGACACGCATATAGTTTTTTTTAAATCAATATTTAATAATTAAAATATAAGCTATTTATAAAGGGAAAAAATTACATTTGTATAGATCAAATACTTTGAAATGTGATTAAGAATATTAATATTTGGAAATTTACATGCTGATGCATTTAAAATCTAATCCTTTGAAGTATATGCAATTGGATGAGGGGTGGATTGGATGATTCATATTAAATATCATGTATTTGCCCTCTTTTTATTTTCTTCCATCGATATCTTTCATAAAATAATAAGTAACCGACCCGGAAAACAGAAAAATAAAATAATAAAATTTAAAAAGTCATTGCATTTTTTTATATTTTGTATTAACTGCAAACTATGGTTAAAATAAACTCGCGCTTCACAATAATTATAATATTCTCGACATTTTAAAACATTGCGTTTCATATTGATTTTGTACTTCTGTAAGTATGTACAATACTACAATACACTCAAATATATTCTTCAAAAAAAAAATTGTCGTTATAATATAAATAATATTATATTATATGATTACGTTTTGTGTTTTTATACTTTTTATTTTTACTCCCTAAATAACGAGGAGTTTATGTAATAGTGTGTAATAATATGCATAGTGTCAATCGAAAAACGTTAAGATTCAACAATTTTCGCGTTTTAGTTAACAACCGTGATGCACGAATATTATACATAAACATATTTTTATCATTATACTGGGAACGAAAAAATTGTCCGTTCTACTTTATTTTTCGCGGAATTATTCGGTCTACTGTATATAATATTATGAATACTTAATATAGTTCAACCGTGCAGACATTCAATGTGTCACTGCAGTGTAACATTATAGACCATAAATTGCAATTATTTTTTTCCGCAGGCCCAAGCACATTCTACGAGAAACAATATCCGGCTACAAGGCTGCGTACTACATTGTTATCAAGATGTTCGACCAATCAGATGTGGGAACCTACAATTGCATATCAACTAACTCCATTGGAAACTCTGAAGGCACGCTAAGGGTGTATGGTGAGTTGTCACGGTTACAGTTTTGTATATTCAAATAGGTTATAAAAATGTACGGTTATTTTTCTGAGCTGCGGGTAAATAATAAAACACATAATATTATAATAACAACACACTTGTTAATATAATATTATATTATTTATACATCTCTAGAAAGAATAATAGTCAAATATTGAATGTTTTATAAGCATCGGTCATTTATTGCGTTTGATTTTTTCTCCACGTGTATAATTCTGAGAAAACAAAAATAGTACTCAGAAACATTATTTAGATAATACACGTCTTATTCGGTTGATGATAATTTCATTAAAAATAAATATAAACCATCGTCACACAAATTATTTTATCGATACGACGTATAAATATTATATAATGTACCACAAAAATATTTTATCTGTGAATTGGCATGATTAAAGAAGCCACCTTTCCTCCCACTGGTGACACTTATGTTGATTTACAAAGTACATAGATACACTTATTAAGTATTATATAAAAATAAAATAAAAAAATAATGTGTAGTCGCGAGGAGTAAATTTATTCCAATCACACGATAAACGATTTTTATAGCTGAAAAAAGCACACTGCCGCTATTCAACTACTTTACAATGGCTGATAAAGTTAAATAAATATACTATAGTCGTACATAATATTTTGCATGAGACGAATATTTTAAATTTTAGACAGTTATGTGAACATCCGTATTATTTCTGGTAGGATATTATTCACCCCCGCATAACGGATTGAAAGTTAAACATAATAATTCATATAGCCTTAATTATATATTAAATAAAACGACAAACGAAATACAGATTTAAAAACACTTTTATTCTAAAATACGGGCTCATATTATTAAGAATAAATACACGACATTAAAGTGAAACTTTAACATTAACATAGATATAGCTAAACTGGCTGGAACTTAGATATCATTTACGTATGGTAAGAAGAATTATTATTTGCGAAAAAAAATAAAATGTTATAGGTACTTACCTTGTTTTATTTTGTACATTACTTTGGTCAAAAAATAAATCCTTAACATTTTAATGTTTTATTACTTGATCCAACTTTTTTCTTTAAAAATATAGACTTTTTATTGTAAAAGTTAGGTACTTTATATAACAAACTAAAATCAACAAAATACATTTAAAACCTTAAAATTTTAATGAAACTCTAATGATCTTAAGTGATTTCATAGAATGTTTAGAGCAACAAAACTTCATTTAATTTGATAAATTTTAATAATTCTCTTTTTTTACACTGACCAATATTTAGGAATAAGCATTTGACTTCAGTTTCCAAAACATACTATTATTAAATATTAAAGTTACCTACTGCGGTATAGATCGGTAACTGGTATTATACTTTTATATAATTAAGTCAACATACTAAATGATGTTGAATGCTCTTACATTTTTTCAATTTAATTCGTCTGAATTTGTAATTAATAAAGAATGCAAGTTAATTTTAAATTATTATTACTTACATAGTTATATGAAGCCATCTCTTGTCCAAACACTTTAACAGTAACCCATGTCACTTGGGAAAAAATGTATACATTAGACTTCATTCTATAATTATCAACTTATCTTTTAATATAAGTACCTACATATTCACGTATAAATGTGAGCTTTTTTAACGAGAAAATGTCTGCATCATTTACGATTTAATTTTTAAAGATAATCTTCTATGACTAAAAATTATTAATATTTTACCATCGTATTTTTTTAATCATTTTTTCAATTCCCTTTATCTGATACATTATTATAAGTTTAATCATATTATATAAACCGATATATAAAAGAAAAAAAAATTAATTCTAAAACAATATAATTATGTTCATCAAGATTTGAAAAATAACATTTTTATTTTATTTTTTTGTCTAAATCGTTACTAGTTAACAATATTTTAGAACTGTATGTACTATACAATACTGCAAGTACCAGAATATTATCATCGTGACTATAGTCATACTATTTATTACTACGTTTCTAGCAGGCGAATAATATAACTGTCTAACAACGAAATTAACTATTTGCCCAAACTGTAAATAATACAACATCGTCATAATATTATAATTATTTATGCAGCTATTATAATTGATATAAATGTGCCACACTATTATTGTCGTTTATATATCGCACGATTTCTGCCACATCGGTGACACGCCGGCAAAAAAATACGTAACTTAATAATTAAAACACATAAGTTGTTGTTTCGCTTGTCGCTAATGTTAATTATTTTACGACTAATAATTATATTATTTTCAGTATAATGACATGGTTACAAGATATTAAAATAAAATAATTACACTTTTATACTTTCGAATGGACTAATTAAACATCAGGCGACACTATGGTTACTTTCGTAATGGCACGATTCATCCGTATAACAGTGGACCCTGTTCTGTTTATAACATAACTACAATAGTACTAAACCTCATAATACTATTATTTTGACCGTCGCGGTTTAACAAGTGTCAACAAGCGTCGTGACACGAAATGAAAACATAATTCATTAAAAAGCGAACGTACAATCGAATAAAACAATCCGATACGACTACAATACGAAACCCGAAACGTTATACATGCATATTATGACATCGTTTTCGAGTCAATTCCACCTGTAGTAAGTCGCTTGTGCCGTAGCATCGTTTTGTCGATCAGTTACGTTAAAATGTTATTCAACACAATAGCAAAACGGGGTCTTTATACATTTCGTAGTGAATTTATTTTCGTTGCCCTTAAGCCTTTTCCAAATTAAAACTAATTTCATAAGCAGTTATTTCAATTAATACGTACACAAATAAACTCGAAACGTCTTTGGGATCCGAGCATAAAATATAGGTTGGTTAGAAAACATGTTGCGTAGAAAATTCATTAAAATTCTACTGGTGTGTTCAGTTGTACCGTCTTATTGATACCAATGCCCCTTAGAATTATAACAACGACCCGATGTAATATTTGGCTAAGAATAACTGTTCGTATATTCCTAAGGGAATTTCCTTTTTACAAGACTAATTTTCGTGCGCTGAAAAAAAAAAATATTGTAATTTTAACAAAATTATTATCATAATAATTGACTAACATAATTGATTGAAATAATACAATAATAATTGTTTCATCGGTCGACAATTTAATAATTTAAAAGACAAAACTAGTGTTTGGTTCAAACCAACCAAGGTTATAAATTATAAATGACAAGTAAGTACTATATTTTAGTATTGTTAAAATGAAGCCTCTCCAGAGTTCAGGTACCTTAAAAGTAAAATCAATTTTATGAATATTTGTTTTATCTTTAATTGTTACGTATCATTTATTATTATCGTTCGTTTGAAATTCGTTTTCGATAAAAATGTACAAGCTAAGAAAATAATACTATTATTAATAGCAATGCCGTAACCAGGCGGCACTGAGGTCACATATCCACTTCCCGCGGTAATATTTATTTTTTTATTATTTCTTAGGTAAGTAATTATAATAAGATTATCAAATACAATTATAATAAATTATCATTTCGACCACATTATGGATTATATTTTTACGCCAGTTGTTATTTTAAAAAGTTTAAGAAATGAAATTGAGTTTAAATATATTTTTGAATATTGATTATGCCAGTAATATCACAGAAAATGTGTATTTATTATTGTTCAAAGGATAGCGAAAATTCAAAAATACAGAGCTAATTTTAATATTATTAATACCAATTGTTGCACTTATTATTACAGGATTTTTATTTGTTTATCCATTTTTAAATGACTTACTTACTTCATTTAATAAAAGGTTAAAATCAAATTCAGATATTTTAACTTCACTATTTTACTAATCACCTGTTACCTTTATAGCCTTATAGGTAAACTATAAAAATATACAAGACAAAATTTAGACCAATAACTATCAACTTACTGGTTAATGTAAAAACAGAATATAAAATCAAAAATTCATAAATTTTTTTCTACAATACCAATAAAAAATGTATCTTTATTTGTCTCTTGCACATGATAAAGCATCTAAAACCATATAAATCGTCATAGTCGTGCATAAAAATGATTCATTAAAAAAAATACACTTGCCCGAGGTTCAAGAACTTTAATTATGACTACGTATAGGAACTAAATAACATTTGTAATTCATATTGTATCAGCGCGTTATTCTTTACCTTCGCGATATACAGCTAGATTATTATCAAATCTGCAGGTGGCTATAAATTATAAGCATTTCGTATAGTTTCTTTACGCCAGACATATTTCAATATTTTCTAATGCAAAATGTGTACATTAAACAATTTGTTTAAGCATTCACCATAAAATATCGTACGGCATATTATGCGTTTGTGTAGTCTCTCATATAGATTGGGTTCGGACAGGTAGGTAGGTACCTATTTTTATGATAAAGAACACAATTTGAATATTCAAAACGTACAAGGATAAATAAAAGTGATATTTTACTGCGTTAGATTCTCGGCAGAGCGAATTACGACCGAATGAAATCAGTTTACGGCCTCGAGAAAAATAAACTCACTATAGAAGAGGGCGTGAAATAACTCTGCGGTACTTCATAAAAATTGCGATGGTGTTGTCTGTCGCTGTGCAACATCACATAATATTATTGCGTGTGTATGTACGGAGACCGGCCACATCCGGAGTTATAAACGAGCAGTAACCCTCTAAAAAGGGTTGTTATTCCGAGGTTTTTCTGTTTTTATATTCCGACGCTATTTGTTTCACGATACCTCATTTCGGAGAGAGAAAAAACGATAAGAACGAGAGAAAATGCCACCGTAAACTGGCCACACACACACACACACACACAATAAGCACACTTACCCGTTGAACGCTTTCTCCACTGCAACTTGTTAGATAAATTTCCCTTCCGGATGATTGTTATTATTATCATCACAATACTCGCTGAATATTATACGAGGGTCGAGTGTAAATAATAACTGCACCGTCGACCGTCGTTGAGTAGTAGTTTCCGGGCGAACGGCGATTGAAATCTCGAATATTTAAATTTGCAAACACAAAGAACAATACGTGTATTAGTATAATAGTATGTATACGCACATAAACCAACAAAATTTTAATATAAAATTTACGTGCATGAAATGACAGAAATTTGTCTGTTCACATAACAGATTTATTAAAAATAATTAAGTGTTCATGAATTTGTGATTGGTATTAAAAAAATAAGTCTTTACCAGAGTAGGTGGAAAGCCGGTTTGCTGCCCACAATTCTGATGGGTTTTTTTTTATCAATGCATCGAATTACAATCATGTGAAAGTGTGATAAATAAAACTCTTTGTCCTTTGATAGTCTTAGACAATGATGATATAACAAAAAATAGATCATATTATTATATTCACAGTTCATAATTTATTAGTGTACTAGTTTATAATATGTTTATTATATAGCTTAATAGCTTAGATTTGCTGATACAATCAATGCGGTTTTTTGATGTATAAAAACCAAATTTTTAACTATTAATTAATTAATCATAAGAATTCAAAACTTAGATGAGCATTTCAATGTAGTGGCACTAATTTTATTATTAAAGTATTTAATATAATACTACAGTATTTTAAACGAGTAGTTATAATTAATGATTTGTTATAAACTCGTTAAAAATATGATTTGTATTTTTTTATACGTCAAAAATTTTAGAAAAAAGATTAAAAACGTATGCTGTCATTCAAAAAATCTTAAAAATGATAACGATAAAAAATATTTTTGGCGATCACTTTAAATAATCATAAAAATATATTCCCGAGATTATTATAAATTTTCAAGAAAATGCACATGTTTACCTTCAAAAGAATTGTCTTGTATTTCCTCGACAGAATAGGTAAATTATTCAAACCTATTATTTTAATTAGTTCTTAGTTTCTAGAAAACCCTGGGGGTGTGGACCACTTTCCGACTTATGAAACTGTACTGGACCTCTCCTCCAAGCACCCCTTGAAATTCCAGAACACGAGTACACGACATGGATTAGTGTAATAAGTTTCTATCTAAATTATGTGTTTCTCAGGGTTATATATATTTTTTTAGTTTCTAACCTTAGGTTAGGTTAATTATTCTAATGATTATCTATTGAATATGTGAACACATTCAAAAGAAGAGTTAAATTAAAAGCATTGCATTTTTATTTTAAGCAAATTAGTTCCTTGAAAATGATATATAGTGTCATGAACTCGTGACCAATACTAATTTACATGTTTTATCGGCAATAACAAAATATACAATATTCTATTATGCATATGCCTATACTACTATAGTATTAAAAATTTAATTTAGCACAGACTGTAACACTATATATACGTTATAATAATAATAATTTATACAGGGTCTTATTGTTACAATAATGTAAATCATGACTGGTACATTCGTTATTTCCAAGTACAGTAGATTCTCGTTATGTCAAATCTCAAAGAGAACAGAAAAAAGTTTGAGATATCGAGTTTTATTAAAATTCTTAAAAAAATTGAAAAATTGGTAAATAATTTGAATACTTAAAATGCATAATTTTAATACTTAAAGTACTAATACTATATATACATATCAATAAACTACAATAGTGAATAAGTACATTTTTTTTATTTTAAATCTGTCATTAAAAATTGTTAAATATTACTTTTGTTTTTATAAGAATGTAAAAATAAATTATAAAGACATTTAGTTTATGCTTATTTTTCATTTCACTATATTTTATAATATGAATGACTACAAAATATATTGACTATAAACACGTGAATTATACTGAATGTACTGCTTAATTTTTTGTTTTTTGGACGTTCTTGCCGTAATAAAAAAAAAAAATACTATTTTTGTATTCGAGGTAACGGAAAACGATTAATTTTATTTCGAGTTATCGAGAGCAAAACTCTATTAAGTGTAATGGTAGTTTCAAGGGGATTTCAATGTATTTCGAGATAGCGACGTTCGGCGTAAGAAGAATCTATTGTATTGGCGCGTATCGTAAGAGATCGACAACAACGAGAAAGCGTCGAGACTCGAGAGCAACTGTTATTATTACGACTGCGTGCAGTTAAATCAAACGGGAGAGCTAATTATCCTGCTATGACAACATAATATGAGAAAAAAAATGGTTTAAATCGATCGGTTCGAGAAAAAAACCAAAACACCCTCAAAGTATATAGGCATGCGACGTCTGAGCCCGATTTGAGATAAAATAAATAACCCCGACCGCAGGCCGCGCGCCTATATTATAACGTCATATTACGTATATTGTTATAATATACATATAATGCCTATAGCCGCCCTACCCCCATTATAGATAGGTAATACGGAGCGCGTAGTTTAACGTCGCGACGGTAAAGAATATAAAAAAAATATGAATTACATTCCATACTCGAACGGATTCGCATTTACATATAGCTATATGGGGTATATATATATATATATGGTTGTGCGCCCGGGCCGTCACGTCTCGAGATATTATATCGAAGATAAGGTAAAACGGTTTTAGACACAGGAAGATCCTTGAACGCGATTGACGTTCGTTTTTCTTTCCGCACGCGTCACCTCTCTCGCAGCACTGTAGCAGATATCCTTCGTCCTCGTCGTCGTCGTCTCCGTCGCGTATCCATACGCATATTACGACCAGCAAACCGTTTCCACGGAAAGGGTCGTATATATACATACCTATAATACGAATAATACGATGTGGCGCATACGCGCAAAACGCGTGGTCGTAAACGCCCCTCATATTATCCTATTGTGTTTTATATATTATTAAATTTATAATCTATACCTACACGCGTTTTAAAGGTTCTCGTAAGCGCGTCGGATCGTCACGATACCGTCTAAAATAACGAGCTTTTCGATATCCCGTATACAATAATAATAATAATAATGATAATACGTATAGACAATCTACTGAAACGCATCGATACGACTTAAGACTATACTACCGGTTAATAATTATAGGTACCATCGCAGAAACCCCGTTGGGTAGGTACTTGAAAATTAGAAACGACGTCGCCGTAATAATTATGCCGTAGAATTAATGCCCTGCAGGTCTTGCCGGATTTAAAGCTGCTGCGTTTTATATAATAATCGTCCGGCTTATGTAAAGTCGTTGATGATTTATAACCGCCTGATGACCTCGGTCGTCTATTTAGTCTTGAGAACTTTTCCCACACACTCAGTAAACGTCGAACGTAACACGGATTTCTTTTTTTTCAGAGCTCCAGGGCGACATACCCATTGGCAAGAGCTCAAAGAACAAAGTTGCCAGATCGTCAGCGTGTCC
Source organism: Rhopalosiphum padi (assembly GCF_020882245.1). Taxonomy (NCBI): domain Eukaryota; kingdom Metazoa; phylum Arthropoda; class Insecta; order Hemiptera; family Aphididae; genus Rhopalosiphum; species Rhopalosiphum padi. The sequence goes on from NC_083597.1 coordinate 88,942,514, forward strand.
GAAGCACATGCACATCGTCACAGTGGCCGCGTTGACCGCGGTTTGGGCCAAAGCTATCGGTTGAATATCTCGTTACGCCGTTGTCAGAGAATAAAATAAACTAATCAGATATTTTCAAATCGATTAATAAAACTTTTTTTTGTATAAATGAATATCTACTCGCCAATTTAGGTATTCGCTCATCAACAGACTGGATGTCTACTGTGATCGTATTCGTTGTATATTTGCCAATATAATATAATGACATTGTGTTTCGTGTCGTATTAGGGACTTAAAGTGTATGTATTTTTATTTCCGTTATTAAAATGTATTATGATTATTTTTTATGTACCTGCGTTAGAGAGAGACAACCGACCGCCCGGACAACAGTCGTGAACACAAATCGTTTATCGACGACTATATTATTATCATTAACTAAATATAATATTATATAAAATTGTTGTAATCGTACTTATACCTACTTACCATAGTATCGTCTTTTTTCGTGAACACGGTGCGGTTATGATGAACTTTTGTAAAAGAATAATCGTTTTCAACGCCGCTGCCGTCGATTTGTTTCTTCGTTATAACTTATAATACATAGTATTATTATTATTATTAATGTATACACTATTGAACTATTCTAATGTTGGCCGACGGTCAATATTCCTACATAACATTTCTTGAAAACGTGACTATATTATTGAAATATTCTAATTTTACAAATTGTAAATATTAACAAAATTATGGAAATTATTATTCCAGGCTTTTGGAACACTGTATTTATGCATGTTACATTTAGCAAATTAATTTTAATAAAACAAATGTTTCAAATACTTAAAATTTTACCCGACATTGTTTCAGTTATTAGTTGTTACTTCATTGAAGACGATAGTGACGACTATGTTGTTAAATTATGTAATTATATAAATATTGTATATTCAAAATTACAAGTTCCAATTATAAAACCCAATGTGTACTTATGATTAAAAAATAAAATAAACATTTGTATTTATTTTATTTCAATGCGATTTTTACAAGAAATCCAGCTAAATTAAGAACAACAAATAACGGTTTCTACTTTCTTCCTAAATATTATGGTAAATACTGTTTTAGACTTACAAGTTAATTTTGAATTTTGTCCAAAATCAAAAAAAAAAAAAAAGGTATAAATAATTGAGATCGACACTCCCACATACTTATTTTTTTCGTTTTAAGTTCTCTAAATAATAATGATTTATAATTATATATTTAAATAATAACAGTACTAAACAAGACACAACGTAGGTAGCTAAAACCAATTCAATCGGGCGATACAATACAAAACTTAACTGAGTAGTAGCATTGATTAAATATACTTAAGTATACTTAAGTATACTTAATAGGTACTAAATATACTTAACCTAAGTATATTTAATCAATGGTAGTAGTCTACAATTCTTAAATTTCGATTTTTTTTTTTTTTTTAATAAATGTTCTTAGAATTTAGAGCAATTAAACAAAAAATGTGGGGAAAATTTGATCTCAACTCTCAGACATACAAACGGATACAACAATTGATATTATATTGGAAATTAATTTTTATATCGTGATGGAACAAGAGTCTACAGTGGTAGGTTCCGAATGCATCCACTCACAGTTCACAGTAATGATGTACTTCAATAGGTACTTGTCAAAAAATGAATGTGAAACTAATACACTGCGTAATGCATATACAATCATCAAAATCTCTTTACATAACCCAAATGAATCACAGCTTCCAGACACCATACAAAAAAATGGATCCAAAGGTTAGGTAAAAAGCTCACAATTCAGAAACTTGAAAGAAAATATTCAATTCTCCTAATTTAAAATTTTGTAGTGCATATCCAAGCGAATAATCACCAAGTTCTATATTTAAAATTATATAGTACTTAGGTACTTGGCGTCATTTTTAAGTCTGTTATTAAATTTAAAAAAAAAAACATTAATTTTCAGATAAAAAAAGGTAGTTCAGGTAAATAGGTTGGTATAAGCACTATGTTTTTATGGTAGGTATCGACTGGGTCACTATGATAGGTGTATTCAATTTTAATACTAGTATATATTATTGTAGGTACTAGGTACCTATATGAAAAACGATGTGAAAACAGTCTCTATCACTAGTATATTTCGTGTTATTTTTGATATTACTATTGGGTAAATAAAGTAATTTGTTTTTATTTTTGCCAAAAAAATTGCATTTAGAAATATCGTTATGTACTTGTCTTAAGTGTATAAAGTATAACAATAAATATGTTAGTTGCTATGTACATATAAATTTAATATATAAGCAAATGTTTTTGAATTAGGTACAACAAAATAATGAATATATCATTATTCATAATTTAAATATTATTTTTATAATTTTATCCAAATTGTACATTTAAATGTCTAATAACATAAAAAATTGAGTTTAGATATTTTTTAAATTGTTAGTTTCTTCAGTATAAAATAAACTTTCTATTAAATAAAAAGCCTTCTATCAAGCCTTAGCTATATAAATTGAACATTAGACAATAATATAAGAACATTTTAAACAATTTACAATTTTTAGTGATTTTATTTTTATATATTATATACCTACCATAAGAATAAATAATATAGAATCTTAAATTAAATTTATCAAAAGAATTATAAAACTTATAGAAAATCGAAAATTTTGAATGTCTGTACAGACAAATGAAATAGCTCAGTATTTACCAAATAAAGATAATAAAACGCTTGGTTAATATTTCAAAGTTCTGTACAGTTTTACATTTTTAAATTATTATAACAAAGAATTCAATTTTGTCAAAAACTGTTTTAGCATGAATATTTCGGTTTTTTCAAAAATTTTTGTTTTTCCCGATTATTTAGAAAATAACTAAACTAAAAAAGTATAAGTTACTTCAAAATTGTAACAATTCTCATCAAAAATCGAAACATTTTGACTGCCCATAAAAATGTAATGACATACCCCTAACCAAAAAAAAAAAAATTTTCATCACTTCACTCAGAATCTAAAAGGTATTGTGTTTAATGGTAAAGAATTCGGGGAAATACTGTTTGCTTTTCCCGCAAATAAAATTAACGAATCTCGATATCATTAATACTCGGAACTTACTCAACTCGTACAGAATATAAAGCAATTTGTAATTATTTTGCATCGACTACCTGTGTAGTTACTATAAAAAAATTACGATTTCGACAATTCTTAGATTCTAAATTGAAAAACGCTGTAACCAACTTTGGTGACAAACTTATAATAAAATAAAATCAACACTCTTTAAGAGGACGTTATACCCACATGTTTTGTCTCTGTCTTACTAATGTAGATCGTTGCAAATTTTGGGTACAGCAGAGCACATTTTGTGATGTTAGCTTTAATATTAGAGTAAATTTACCTATTATCAAATTTAAAGGTAAGAATATTATCTAGAAAATGTATACTTTTATTGATAATATCATTTTAAAGTGAATTATAACTATGTAAAATATTACAACTTTAAAATATTCATAACTTACTTTAAAATGATAAAAGCATGGCATATTCTAGATAATATTCTTACCTTTAAATTTGATAATAGGTAAATTTACTCCAATATTAAAACTAACATCACAAAATGTGCTCTGCTGAACGCAAATTTGCTATGATCTACATTAGTAAGATAGAGACAATGCATGCAGGTATAACGTACGTCCTCTCAATAAAAAAAAATAATTAAAACTAAAGGAACATAAATGTAAAAATGGATACAGTAAATTTAAATAAATATCTTCATAAAACTGAAAAATATAATACACAATTAAACCAAAAAGAAATCGAAATACTACGTATTGATTAATGATTATATAATACTGTTTAGATAAAGAAGTATCTAATAAAGACATTTTTAACTATTAGGTAGTTGTAACATTCCATGTATTTGTTTAAAATATCTAAAAATGTAATGTTTTAATTTATTTAATAAAACCAAATTTAACTACACATAATGCCGAATTAATTGTACTTAAAAATACACAATCAGTCCTTCACTTATAATTAAACATGTTGTAAAATTTAACAGACTTAAAAATGCATACATTATGTTTAAAACAATCAATGACAAGGATAATGAGACCATAATAATTATATTTTATTACTCCAACCCAAATGAAAAGACAACCAGTTTTGTGCAACAAAATGACATGCCTTTGCGATTGATCATACCAACAATTTCTACTCTACCATGGTATCCATTTTTAAATTTTGCAGACTAATTAGGTATATATTTCGAAATTTAAGAAACAAAATAATATGATAGTTTTGAAATATATATGATGACATACTATGTATATTTACATACTTCATACGTAAAATAAGTACATAGGTAGACACACGGTGGTTCCCATTATCATAAATTCATAATTATTATTACATTAATTATTCAATTATAAATAAATCTACTTTTTAAAAAGTTCTATATAAAGGCATAAAGGTCATTCAATCAGCTACCAAATGTAGGGAATGCTGGTGAACTCATGTGCATAGTTGCATAGGTTTCTAGATGGTGATTGGACTAAAACACTAGTCAACGCCTGGTGTCTTCTCTTTTTGGATGGAGTATAGTAGTTTAAGTTTAAACTAACTCAAACCATTGATTTCCATTAAAAAATTTCTCACATTATTGATGCTATACAATATTGTGTTCAAATATTTTCAAATTAATAATAGTTTAATGTTCAAACCATTATTAATTTTTCAATATTTTGTAAATTATGTAATTACATAAGATTTGAATACAAATATTCTTGTTATTTATTTCAGAAAACAATAAAACTTTTTAATTAGCCATAGCTAATTATACATATTTGATAATATTTGATTACATACATAATCTGAAGATCTTTGAACTATCTAAAAACTCTTAAAAGATAAATTTAAAAAAAACCAATAGTAAACTTTATCATTAAAATTAAAAAATAAATTATTGCACTTAACTATAAGATATAACTGACAATTCTAATATTCTTAATAAAAACAATGATTCTAATAAGAATATTACTTTTTTATGTCCCAATAAATAATATTATATTTTTTATGTCCCAATAAATAATATTATATTATTTATGTGTATTAAATATGATTTAAACTTTTTGTTTAATTGATAATAAAATATTGAATTTATGCCATAGTTATAATAATATAACCTATTTTATGAATTAATATAAAACAAAAATAAAATAATACAAATTGAAGAAAAATAATATTAAAAATTACAGTGAAAGTACGTATTTCATTTAATCTATGCACACATGCACATATATTATGAATTATAAAATATAAGTGATAAACACAAGAAAAATATCAGTAGAATTGTCATTGGAAAAATAATACAAGTATAAAGGTAAGATTCCAATATAATTTGGGTCATAATGTAAAATTAAATTCCTTAACATAAAAAAGAATAGTTAATTAATGTACAAGACTAGTTCACTTTTACACACTATTTAGTATCAATCTTCTCAGTTTCCATATTAGCCACTATACCATTTGAAATTTCATCAGCATTTTCAATAGGGTCATTTGTTTGGCTTTGAATTATACTGTCATCTTCTTTTTTGTCTTTCTTCTTATTTTCCCCGACTTTAAAATATAAAAATTTGTCATTTATACAAACTATATTTAAATGGCTTAATAATATAATGAAATAATACCATCTTCTGTTTCATTCCCTTCACTAGTTGAACCTTCACGACGTCGCTTGCGAGTAAAACGTTGTTGTTTTACGGGAAGCATTTCCATTCCAAGTACTTTATTCACTTGTCTGAAGGTTAATAATCGTAACGCGTTCTATAAATTAAATTTTTTAAATAAACATTATTATTTAACATGGTAAATTATGGAACTACAATAATAATAGTATACTAAAAAATATAGATCTTAAAAATATAGGATTTTAATAGAGCTCCATCTGATTTGCACCCCAATTATATACGTTTATATAAATCACAAATTCTGTAAAGGAATTCAGAAATAAAATAAAATTTTATCCAAAATAATCGATTGTCAATTGAAGTAATTGGAAACCCCTATTAAAATTTTAAATCATTTCACGACTTTAAGTTTGATAGAATATTTTATTCTTTAAGACCAAATATATTTCAATAATTACTAATTAAAAAATATATTAGTATTTTAAAAGATTAAGTTAAAGTAGATATTATAATTTTATGAATTTTAATTATTGGGGAGAAAACTGATTTTTACTTTAAAAGACAATTTGACCTATTTATAATTTTAAGTCTCAACTTTTATGTACTGTACTATACATACGCATGTAAGCCATTGAACTGGTTTACTGGCACCCTCTCAAGCTCAGAACTGTCATAATACATCAAACCAAAATTATCAGAGTGAGCTAGGTTTAATAAGACATTCATCATAGCAAATCATAGCAACAAAATAAAAATAAAGATATATTATAAATAAGTTGACTAAAAATTCATTAAATATTAGTTATGGTTTATGTCAATATGACAAAAACTAACAATGAACTTGGTTTATTATCATATGTAAAATATCCATGGTATAAATGTATTTATATTTTAAAACTATTGTCAGAAAAATATGGTTTAGCATCAGTATGACTAAGTGTCAATCAGTGTGAGCTAGGTTAAATATAAATCATCAGATGTAAATACTCTAGAAATCACTAATATAAATATTTTGTAACTATTAAATCAGATAAATATGGTTTAGCATCAGCATGACTAAATGTCAATCAGTGTGAGCTAGGTTAAATGTGAATCATCAGATATAAATATTCTAGAAACCATTAATGTAAATATTTTGAAATTATTAAGTCAGATAAATATGGTTTAGCATCAGCATGACTAAATGTCATTCAGTGTGAGCTAGGTTAAATATGAATCATCAGATGTAAATATTCTAGAAACCATTAATGTAAATATTTTGTAACTATTAAGTCAGATAAATATGGTTTAGCATCAGCATGACTAAGTGTCAATCAGTGTGAGCTAGGTTAAATATAATCATCAGATGTAAATATTCTATAAATCATTGTTTAAATTTTATAACTATCAAAACAGATGAATATGCTTTGGTTTTAGCATTAACTTAACATAATAAATCATATATACATTTTTAGTATGATTTTATATTTTTTGTCAGATAAATATTATTTAGCATCATCATGACTATGTCAATCAGAGTGAGCTAGGTTAAATAAATCATCATTTTTATATAAATAATTTTTCATATTATCAAGTTACACCAATAAATTAATTTTAGCCTTCACTACTACAGACGTAATATTATGTCGCACACAAACACATCTTTCCCTACTACGGTCATATTATTCCATTCTTTTATCATTTCGGTGATTACATCGAAAAATTCAGAAAAATATAACAAATTTAATGACAAAAAAAACATTTCTATATTTATTGTAGTAGCTGTAATTTAACTTATTATCTATTTCAGTGGTTACTTAAGTGACGCTATTACGTAATTTATCTATTACAAGTTTACTGCTATAATAATTATTTATTTTCATTTGTTTTCTATGATTAAACTCTTTTAGTATTAAATAGTTCTAATAATAGACAATAGTATAATAACCATAACAAATAGTATGTGGTTCCTATGTCAGGTTGCCTAATTTGGATATCCCCGATCATATTAATTTAAAATTTATATAACTATATATAAATATTTTTTTTTACTTCAAAATATGGTTTAAATTCAACTAAATCAATTAGACATTTAGGAACATAAAAAAAAAAAAAAAATCAATTCAGTAGAATTGAGTATTTTAGAAAAATATATTAGCAGTGAAAAGGTAAATATTGATACAAGCTCAAACAATAATCTTTCTAAAATTATAATAATTTATTAAATAATTATCATACAACAAGAGTAGGGTGGGTATATTAAGCAAACTTCTTTATCAAAACCAAAAAACAAGTTAAAAAATTGTATTAAGGAGTTTTAAAACTCTTTTATCTGAGAAATTATTAATACTTTATTTTTGTACAATAAACATGTTCAACAAATTGTAGTTTATATTAATCATTACACACTGAAAAAAATGAGTTATTGCGTGGTTTCACGACAACTAAGACAAGGAGTGTAGTTATGCACTCTTTAGAATTTATAAAATTATTTTAGATAAGGAATTAACATAGGTCATACGGAATTATTTGCAGGCTGGTTGCCAATCCCCACCAACATTCCTAGTCTTAGAAAATTATATTACCTGAGCTGACAGCGTTATGTCCTCTCGTTGTTGCACAGTAAGTGGTGCCAAAGCATCAACAGGATCTTTCTCACATGGGTCAACCAAATGAATACCAGTAGCCCCTGGCAATAAGGCACCACTTGCAATTGATTCTAAGAAACGCCTCAATGATTCAGCAGGGCTCAAACCAGCAGCAGCATTGAGTGAATTGGGTGGAAAGGCACTAGTTAAGACACGTTCAACAAACAGTTCCAACATCTGAAAAGATTTTTTTTATTTTTTGAACTTATATGAAATATAAAATAATAAATGTCATGAAAATTTTCAATTTCTATTACCCATGAAGTAAAAGGTTGCCATTTAGGTTCTCGCATGATGAAGTCTTTTAAAATACGAATGATCAAAGGTCCATTAGCAATTACAGCCAATCTAGCCTAAAATATTATAATAAAACATCATCTAATTAATATTAAGTTTAGAATAATTCAATTTGAAATGAGCCATTTTTACAAATCAATGAATAATACATATAAAATATAATGTAATTATTTAAATAATGGTAATAACATTTTTATCAAATAATATATCATATAATATATAAATTTGTAACTCGATTGATTGTATATTGGCTCATCCCAGTAAATTAGTTTCAAAATATATTATATCAAGTAATTTTTTCTCAATATATAAAATAATCGAAATGGGACTTTCTAACACGCAATATATCAGCAGCAAATGCATATTTTTTGTACTTTCCAGCCTTACACATTCGGTTATTAATATTATTATTCCAAATTCAAAAAATAACAGTTTATACCGAATTACCTAGGATGTGTGCTTAATTAATAACCTCGATGACACTATTCTATACAAAATACATACGTTTGGAGCATAAAGCTTTGGATTAATTCAAAGAATAAATAGTTATACTTAGCAATTAAGAATATGTATAGTAAAAGAAGGATTGATAAGGAATTAAAATAAGCAATATGTTCGTCTTCTTCTCACAAAATTAGTATATTTTATCCCCTTTCGATTTCATTTATTTCATGTTTTCTCACATACCCACACATACACATACATACATACGCACACATCCATCTCATTTGTACATTCGTGTATTGTAGGGACACCACCCAGCTGACCATCAGTTATAAATTGGGTGCCCCGCAAAGCACACGATTATACATTTGTGTACTTTTCAAGTATAAACAATCAATAAGTATATGTATTTAAATACATACAACATGAATACTATGATCTACAATAAAAAAAAAACTTTAATTTAATTTAATTTATTGTTTTAAAAAAAAATCATATTTGCTTATGGCAAATATGACAAATTTCGCTAAGCTGGAAAGTAATAAATAAATAGGCAAACCTGAAACCATTTGGCATGCCTGATGGCAGCCAATGCTTCCAAACATTTTGTCTTGTCCAAAACGTGTTCGCCAGGCACAATGGCCACTGGTTCCGTCTGTTGGCTTTCTACAATAAAAACCCCAAACAAAACAAAAAAAATGTGCTCAGTATGATATTTCCCAAAGAGTGTTTGACCATTACATATATATTAAATAATTTAAAATCTAAAAGTTTTTACTTCTTTTTTCTTATTGAATTATTTCAAAATTCAATTTATATGGCTAATTCATAATATAAATACACTAAATACGTCTATTTTTAACAATTATCACTTTGCACATTTGTATATTCATAATTTTGTAGCAACCATTCACAAATAAATCACATACAATACATAATAATACCAATGATACCATAGTAAAATGTCCAATAAATTTAAGCTTTAAATCATATAAATGATTGGTCGAGATATCAATAGAACAACTCAAATAAATATTATAAAATAAATTTATGGTTATCTTGATAAAATTCAAAATAATTTAAAATTAAGAGGATATTATACCCATACCCACGTGTGTTGTCTCTGTTTGATGAATGTAAAACATGGCAAATTTGCTTTCAACAGAATCAATCTTATGCTGTTAACATTAATATTAAAGTCAATTTAACTATTATCAAAATATAAGGTAATAATATTATCTAGAGCAGCGATTCTCAAACTTTTTTTTTTTACGTACCACTTAGGTATATTACTAATCAGGTTGCATACCACTAATGACTGAAAATTGAACGATCCAAATTCCAAATTGTACAGTTAAATACATATATTTTAAATAATAAGGTAGTAAAATATTACAACTATAGTATAATTATTTTTTAGTTATTAGCTTTTTTAAATAAGATTATTTAAATAATTGAATGGGTTTATTATCCAAAAACGGCCCACCGCATACCAGTTTGAGAACCGCTGATCCAGAGCATCTCATAGACATCTTAATTTTTAAGGGAATTACAAGCATTTTAAATATTTTACTTAACTATAACTCATTTTAAAATTTAAATATCAATATATGAGATGCTCTAGATCAGTGGTCGACAACCAGTGGACTGCATCCGGCCCACGTTGCTATTGTATATGGCCCACTTTTAATTTTAGAAAGAGAAAATTTTTTTTTACATTTATTTATTTAAATATTTTACAGTATTTTTTTTTTTTTTCATAGAAAATAATTGTCAATATAAAAATTTTAGTTTTGTCCAGGCTGCAAATTCTTTTTAATTTTAAAATGTGGCCAGATAGTACAAAAAGGTTGAAAAAGGTTGCCACCACTGCTTTACATAATATGATTACCTTAGCAGAAGTTTAATAATAGGTAAATTGACTCTTATGTTAAAACTAACATAAAATGTGTTCTGCTTAATACAAATTAGTATGATATTATGATATACGTTAGTAAGGCAAAGAAAACACGTGATGGGGGACAGACATCCTCTTAACCCATTAATCAATATATTATTCAACCTCAAGTATTATAACAATTTGTTTTATATAGATAAATTATACTATAGGAAATATGTAGTGACTATCTTTTGATGCAATGAACCATTTTATGGAGCACAAATATTGCTTACCTTAAAAGTGACAGATACAACCTTCTAACATTAAAACAAAAATAAGCTAATTCAACCGAACTTAGGACAGAAAAAACACTACAATTGAAGACAGAGACATAAGTGATACAATTGTTCATAGTAAGTCTATTGGTTTTGAAAATGTTAGATAATTTGAATGACATATTTCCATGTGTTCATAGATAAATTTGTAATAACCCATGACCGAAGTACATTCTTCATTCCTCTTAAACCCATAGACCTATGAGACATTGACACTGATAATATTAAGTACTTGTAGCGTAACAACACACTTGATTGCTTACCTTAGATTATAATTAGAACATAACATACACAGAAACAACAAAATACAAATATATATAAATAAAAGATACACTTTTACCAAAAATATCACAATATGAAGAGTAAATTTTTATTGACTCCGAGATTAAATTTAAAATTGTAAATATCATATAATACTAAAATGTTTTGAGCAAATCTTTCATAACAGTGTAATAATATACAGAATATATCATTATTTTTAACTCATCACAACAGTTACCTTTTGTTTTACATGTAAAAGTTGCTGAACTGGCACAATGATGATTGTAATTTAGAATTATATGCTTTTATTTTCTTGTAAATTTGAATACTTAAGACAATGGTACAATTTGAAATTTAATAGTTATGTATATGATCTTGTAATTGTTAATATAAATTTAATTTCATAAAATTCAGTTTTTAGCACAATAACACAATTACAAACTTTAACAAAATTCACTATTATAATTGGATATACAATGAAAAACAAAAAATTGAATTATACCTATCTGAAATATCAAAAATATACACAATATTCTTCAGTTTAAAAAAAAGCAAATATTATCTTAAGTAATTGAAATTATTATGTTAAACAATCAACTTTTACACATAAAACGATAGGTTACATTGATATTATTGAAAACCCTATATCTCATTGAATAATAAATTAAGAATGTGAAACCCACACCATATTAATACTTAAAATATAACTTATTATAATCTAACTTGTTTTAAATATATTGAGCTCTTTTAATTTAACACAATAATCATCATAACCACATGGTCAAAAACCCTTTTCAAAAAAATAATAGTACACACACTCATGATAAATTTACCATATCATAACATTATATCAGATGCCTATGTAATTTACGGTTTACTGATTTAAAGTTCCCTACATACCTGGCCCTGATACCCTATTATATTTTAAGCTATTAAGTATAAGAGGATATTGAATTCCTATGAATAAATTAGTATAATTCACTTACCTCCTTCAGCTGCACTCAAAATAGCCTCTCTTATAGAAGGTGATGTTAGAGTGACATTTACAACATATTTTTCTTCGTCAGAAATGGTCTCAACTGTTAATTTCGCAGCAGCTTCATTTTTATTCACAATATATGTATCGTCCTTAGCAACTATCTGTAAAGATAAACAATGAATACATACAGACATTTTATTACAGTAGTTATTTAAAGAAGTTAAATACCTTCAACTTCTCTGGTAAAATCGCAACAACAGAGTTTAACAATGCTATAGTTGGTGGTACTGAACATATGATTACCAAGTCCACCTCATTTTCATTAACTAATAACAATCCTTTTGACAGTGCTCCAACACGCATAGAACCAGTCATCTTTTTTGTTATTTTAGTATCATCTTTTTCAGTAGTAAAAGTAAACCTATGCATAAAATTTTCATAAAATATATTTTAAATATAAATTTACATGATTAACTCACATCGAGCCATCACGGCCATCTTCTTTGGCTGCTGCCGTCTTTTTTGTTTGTTCTTTTTTTACTTCTGTGCTTTCTGCAACTTCTGGTTCTGGAACTGTGACCGGGACAACTACTTCTGGAACTATTTAATCAATAATGAAGTCATTATTAAATCAACCACTTTAATATTTCAAAAACACTCACCAGTTTTTACTAAATCTTCAGCAGCGAGTTTTAGTGCTTTTTCTGTGTCTGAAATAGCTTTTTGTAGAGTTTTTAAAGAATTTTGCTTGGGGAACAGACTAGAGTGCTTAGCCATAATATGTTTGTCATCAACAGTATCATAACGACGCATTGAATTATGTATTTGAGGTCTCATTCCCATTCCAAACTTCATCTATTAACAACCATTTAATTTAATAAACTATTATTTAACAATTATTAACTTGATACTAATAATACTAATTACAAACCATATGAGGAGGAGGTGGTCGAGCACCAATCATTGCTGGAGGACCAAAAAGTGGAGGTGGTCCCATACTCATATTTCTTGGTCCTAAAGACCTATACCAATCATAATACTCAACTTCTTCTTGATAGCGTCTACGATCTTCCCATGAAAATCTATCTTCCATATCCATAAAACGATCAGCCCAAAAGTTAGACCTAAAGTTCATTGAATTTTAATTAGTATTTTTTTCTTAATAATAAATTATATTTATTAATATTTTAACAATATATTTTAAAATCAGTGAAATAATGACTTCAAATGAAAAAAATCGTGTCCATAAGAAACAAAAAACATGTTTCTTTAAGATCCGAAATTTCAATTCAGACTCGTCATCTATATAATCATCATACATAAAATAATATACACATACATAAAATTTTACAAGTAAATAATTCAATGTATGTTTAACTCATCAGCAAGATTAATGACTTCAATTAAATTAAATTCTATCTATAAGAAACAAAAAACATGTTTCTTATAGTTTAAAATTTAAATTCAGACTCGTCATCTAATTAGATCATCATACATAAAATAGTATACACATACTATTTGTAGAATACATAACAAAACTAAAAGAAAAAATAATTCAATGTATTTAACTCGTCAGAAACATTAATGACTTCAATTAAATTAAATTTCATTGATAAGAAACAAAAAACATGTTTTTTATGGTTTAAAATTTAAATTCAGACTCGTCATCTAAGTAGATCATCATATAGGTATACAATATACATTGCTTATTAATGAAATTTATACAAGTATACAATTACCTGTCTTCTCTTACTCTAGGACCATCATGTTGTTTGTCTTTTTGCATTCTACGAGCTTCAAACCAACTTGGTTTTAATTCAACTATTAAACTAGGATCCACTTTTTTCTTGTAAGAAAGTCTATGTCTACGACCCTTCATATGCATTTCTTTAGCATTGGGATCATTAAACTTGCATTCACACAATTTACAGTTGAAACTCACCATTTTACCTAAACAATATTAAATAGGGTTTAGCATATATTAGATACTATCAAAAAAAGTTTAATTATGATCAACAAATGTTAGAAGTATCAAGTTCAATATACAGGGTGATTCTTTTATCATAAAACACTCATTATTTCAAAAAGTATTAATGTTTTTGAAATATTTTTTTATATAGTTTCAAGTTGTTAAAAAACAACGTTTTTATTAAAAAATTATATTTTTAATCCTTATAATTTTTTAACTCTTTTTTGATTTTAACTTACTTTTTTGAATGATAAGATTTTTAATTTCATATTCCAAAGCAGAATATATTTTTGAGTATTTTGATACATAAAAATTGAATTTAGGGCAAGTAGTTTATACGTATTTAAAGTTAAGTTGCGCGAATAGAGTGGTACGGGGTTACCTCGCAAAATGTTTATCCACTTGTCTAAACTTTAAATAAGTATAACTCATAAACTACTCACCCTAAATTCAAATTTTATGTATCAAAATATTCAGAAAATTAATCTGCTTTAGAATATGAAATTAAAACACTATGTTGTCATTCAAAAAAAGTAAAAAACTTAAAAAATTATAAGGATAAAAAATATTTAAAAATATAAATTTTTAATAAAAACGTTGTTTTTTAACAACTTGAAACTATATAAAAAAGTATTTTCAAAAACATTAATACTTTATGAAATAATGAGTGTTGTTTGATAAAAGAATCATCCTGTATATATAATATTTAAAACTGTTTGTAATAAACTTTTAAAACATACCTGTTTCATCTTTTATTTCTTCTATGTATTCCATACCAACTAATAAAACATCAGTTTCTCCAGTTATAATAGGAGTTACTACAGGAGGTGGACTTTTAGCTTCAGTTTTGACAGTTACGACGGGGGAAACATTAGCTTCCATTTTTGGAATAACTGTTCCCAATTTGCCAGCTAAAATTTTTTTTTTTCAATTTTAAAAAACATTGAAATAATCATATATATTTTATAAAGTTAATATATTATACTATGTAAAAGTAGGACACAAATGTGCGTACCTGCAATAAAATTCACTTTAGGTGTTGCAGTTTTTGAAACAGCTACAGTTTCAGTGTTTGGTGGTGGAATTGGTTTACCAAGTTTTGTATGCAGATTATAAACCTAAAATAAATTAAAAATTAAAAACATATTTTTGAATATTTATTTATTCATTTTTAATTTATAAGTATCTAGTTAATAACAATATTTTTATCAGATATTATTATCAACACTGTTCTCTTCAGAGAGCTGGGTATAGAATAATTGTATCATCATAAAATATAATGCAACAGGTACAAAGAATGTTTTTTTTTTTCAACTTTCAGATCATTATTTCAACAAATTAATTTCAGAGAGCTGGGTTATAGCATAATAATGTCATCATAAAGATATTGTAAAATAAAACATTTATAAATTGTTATTTTTCATATCATTAAAACAAATAACTTAATATAATGCCAAAATTAAAATATAATTATACATAAGTAGATAATACATCTGATTGACATTCTCAAAAAAGAGAAATACCAAACATATATTGATCACTGTGTCAATTACATCAATGCTCTTATTTAAATATTAATAAGTAATAACTATCAGAAAAACAAAACTCAACATTTAAATCTTTTCAGAGAGCTGGGTATAGAATAAATATCATCATATAATTTTAATAAAATATTGTCTTATAAATACAGTAGAATCAGCTTATTTGGGACACCGCATAAAGGGGACAACCGCTTAAATAGGGACAAATTGTTGCATAGTCCCGAACGAATGTATCGGATTATTAGTTATTCGGTTAGTTAATTGGGACAGTCGGATAATGGGGACAAATAGGTAACCGCCCAATGTGTCCCAATTAAGCAGATTCTACTGTATTAGAAAAGCAAGTAATAAAAATTGAATACAGTTCTATACAAAACTTCAGATTAATCTCTCAACATTATTTTTTTTTCAGAGAGCTGGGTATAGAATGAATATCATCATATAATTTTAATGAAATATTGTCTAATAAAATATATAAGGAAAAGCAAATAATAAAAATTGAATACAGTTCTATTAAAAAACTTCAGATTAGTCTCTCAACATTATATTTTTTTCAGAGAGCTGGGTATAGAATGAATATCATCATATAATTTTAATGAAATATTGTCTTATAAATATTAGAAAAGCATGTAATAAAAATTGAATGAAGCCTTTTTCCAATAAAAAAAAAAAAAAAAAAAAAAAAAAAAAATTGAATATAGTTCTATTAACTAAATATAAACTTCAGATTAATTTCTCCACATAATTTTTTTTTTCAGAGAGCTGGGTATAGAAAAATCATATCATCATTAAGATTATAATTTAGTTAACTAAATAAATTCTTCTGTAAATCTTATGCCAGAAATAACAATGTTTGTTGCAAGTTCTATGAAAATATAAGCAGTTGTAAATATAAACATAAAATTAATTATTATAATTTAAATAAAGCATTTAAATATCTAAGTAATGATAATCAGAAATTAAACTCAACATATAAGTAACTTCAGAGAGCTGGGTATAGTATTTTTATCATCATTTTATGTATGAACTTTATTAAATATAATTTACAAATGAATAATTAATTTCAAGCATTTTAGATACATTTTAGTTAACTTCAATCAAAATTATGATTAAGAGAGCTGAGAGATCAGTAGTATGAAATCATTATAATAAGACTAAAATATATTAATTTACTTTCTATAAATATTATTTCATGCAAAAACTTACTTTCTGATGTTTAGAACCCCTTAAATGTGCTGCATATGAATCAGCACCTGTACAAGAAATATCGCAGAGATCACAATGGAACACTTTTGTGGCCGGATTATTTGAAGGTTTGTTGACATTTACAGTGGATAACTTTGAATTTGCTTCACGTTTTTTATGTTTTTGACCATCAAGATGTTCTTTATATGTCTGAAGGCAATAAATAACATAAATTAGTTATTATTAAATAATATACTAAATTATTAATATTTCATAATAAGTTAATATTATTAATTACTTGAGTTCCAGCACAGCTAATACGGCAAACTTCGCAATAATGAATTTCCTGAGATCGACTTGCGAATCCTATCCTATTGCCACCTTTAGCACCTCCAGAAAAACCAGTAGTACTTTTTTTAAACCAATTCTGTCTTTTTTGTGCATTATTAGGTCGTACTTGATTTTGATTTTGAGTTGGAAAATTTGTATTAGAATAAACAGCTTCATATCCTGGTACAGCTGTTGCTGTAAAAATATATTGATAATTAAACAAGGAATTCACAAATTGGTAAAGGATAAAAAGTTGTTTAAACCAAAGGGTTTGTGGGCAGTAATATAAAGTAGTATGAGAACATTTATTTGTATTTTTGAATAAACTTTAAACTTAAATTTTTAAATGATTAAATTTATTAATACTTAATACAGTAATAATAAATAAGTTTGAATTTAATGACTTTAATATGGCATCAAACCAATAGAATAAAAGAAAAGAACAGAAATATGTATATATACTTTTTAATTGATTAATTCTTAAGTCTAATGAATAAACCAAATACTAAATATACAGTTCTTTTAAATTTTACATGATCAATGTTATTGGATTTCATTAAAAATCCTTCCCTAAATGAAAAATTATTTACAGATTTTAATATGATTACAAATAGAAATTCAATAAAAATAGTTTTAGTCTAACATACATAGTTAACATAATAGAAAATATTGAAACCAACCTTTATTTGTAGTCTGATTAGGAGTAACAGCTGCTGACTGGATTGGATAAGTGACTTTTTGTTGCATGGCCGAACTAGTAGCATATGCAGCTGCATTAGCTTGACATTGTTTCTTTGGAACAACTCCTGTTGTATATGTAGTAACTGCCTAAAATTAATAAACAGACAATAGTCATAAAAAATATAGTAAACATAATATAGGTAGATATATAATATATATTCATAAGCCAATCAACTAGGTAATTTAATATATATACATATACATATAATAATTTAATACAATTAAGCCATTTTAATAATCATAAGAATATTAATTCTCTATTTTTTCAACTTAAAATCCTAACCTACACTTGATTTATAATTATAAACAAATTCTAGCAGTTGCACATTAAAATATTATTAAAATCAAAAATATTTTTCAGAAAAGATTAAGCCATTATATTAATCATAATAGTCATATTCAATTTTTTTTCATCATAAAAATTACAGAACTAACCTCCTTTAATTGGTGAAATAATAAATTGAATTTCAATTTACCATGCAATTTTAGAAACAATATTATACAAATTTAAAATTACTTCAAATAACATTTCAGAAAAGATTAAGCCATTATATTAATCAAAATAATCATATTCAATATTTTTTCATCATAACAATTATAGAACTAACACCTTTAACTGGTAAAATAATAAATTGAATTTCAATTTACCATGCAATTTTAGAAACAATATTATACAAATTTAAAATTACTTCAAATAACATTTCAGAAAAGATTAAGCCATTATATTAATCAAAATAATCATATTCAATATTTTTTCATCATAACAATTATAGAACTAACACCTTTAACTGGTAAAATAATAAATTTAATTTCAATTTATCATTCAATTTAGATACAGTCTTATACAAATTTAAAATTACTTCAAATAACATTTCAGAAAAGATTAAGCCAATGTTATAAATCATTGATCATCATACTTTATTTTTTTCATCATTAATATTTAATTTCATAAATTAAAAAAATATTTCTTATCAATATACACATCATTATTATATTAGTAGATAAAAACATGTTATTCTAAAAAATTGGATTACTTATATTCAAAATAAATTCATTCTTTCAGTAAAGATTAAGCCAATATTATTTATCATAATATTCAAATATTTATATTTCATCACAAATTAATAAATATACTTAGTATAAAATTAAAGAAAGTGGTACTATAATCTTACATTATAAAACATTGTATTTGTGCTTTATTTAATTATTACTTCGAACGAAATTTTATGACAAATTTGAAAAATCAATAAAATTATTACATTCAATATTAAGCATTATCACATAAGTATGATCTTCTACAATTTAAAACATACTAATATCTAATACACCAAAATGTCCATGGTAACACTAACTGGACAACTAAGCAACAAACACACGTTTGTAACACTAACAACACACATGAAATGTTTTATATAATTTACATATTTACACAATATGCATAGAAATAAAAATCTTCTATGTCCATTAATAATGATAAAAATGATCCTTGATCCAATCAAATTGGAAAACTAAGGGTCTGTGGCCTAATACTTATTAGATTCCACAGTAAGACTAGTTTGTTGCAAAATAACTACTTATAGGCTAAAGCAGCCTATAACAAAGAAACCAATTTTATGGGTTTATATTGTTCAATTTAACAAAAAAAGGAAATAGTCAATGTTTTTGCAAAGTTAGGAATATTGTACAATTTAACGATAACAATACTTTTAAAGATACAAATAATATAATACATAGTTATAACTGTAAAATATTGTCTACCTCAACTATTTGAAACGGAATCGATATTTATGTAAAATTTGATTTAACATAAATATAATGTATTTTTTTTTTTATATACTCTTGTTATTTTAATGAACTTTAACACAACTACATAAAAATACAATTGATTAAAATTAAAATTATCTATCTTCTGTAAGCATTGCTTGTTTTAAACATAAGATTATACATAGATAAATAAACAAATAAAATATAATAAAAATAACATTGGACCTAGATAAAGCATCAAAAAATCCACACTTAATCTAGACATAAATAACCATTGGGTAACTGACATTTTGACATAAAAACATTTACAAATGATTTTTTTTTTTTTTTTTTTGTAATTACAGGCAAAGAATTAAAATAAGAGGGACCTAGGTAGTCCATGAATCTTGACTGAAAGATTATTTGAAATACAATATGTTAGAGTATCATAGCCTACTGTATCTCTTTTATTAAGAATTTCATTAAAACATATGACATGGTATAACAGATCAAGGAATAAAACAAGACTACTTTTGAACACATCTATGTTAAAAACCAAAATATAATCATTTAAAATTATAGAAAGTAATCAAAAACAGTTATATAAGTAGTAGGACCGGTAGGTGAAATATAAAATATAAATACTGCCAAGTGTTCACACTATTACAATAACTTAAATATTTTTAAATTAATAATATTACTTACTTGGTATGGTGCATATTGTGGTTGAGTGGGGTAGGCTTGTTGTGCATAAGCGTTTTGTCTAGTGTCATATGCTGCACTATTGTAAGCTGCTTTTGCTACAACATAAATAGATAAGTAAATTTATTAAATTGAAATTATAAAAAGTATTCAATAATAATTTATATAACAAATATCCTACTTCAAAATCTACAACATTTTAAGGTAATGTTACGGAGCTTAATTGATAGTCAGTCTGTGAGATAATTGGGATGTGTTAAGCATTGTACCATAAAATATTAAAATTTTTTAAATATTGTTTTATATTATGTCATTTATCATATTTAGATATCTACTATTTATTTGTACTATATAACAATGCCTGTTTAATATTATTTATATTCAGTTCAGATAAGTTTTAGCTTTTTGTTCATTATTATTTTTGGCCATTGAAAAATAAATTGTTCATTAATCATTATGAATTATAACATATAGAACATTTTTCAGTTCCAAAAATATAATCAAATTTTGCAAATGGTCTATGTAAATATTTATGTTAGTAGTTAGATGATTATCAAATATGATGATAAAACATCAATATATTGTAAGTTACCACTAAATTAATTGAGAACTTAACTACCAACATAATTTGAAACAGTCTAATTTATTATATTTATGAAAATACATAACTAATAAGTAGGGCTGTGAATTTAATGCACTAAAAAAACCTTAGAAAAATGCATTTAAAATGCTAAAAATTATAATATAAAATGCACTTTAAGTTGATTTAATTTTAATTTTGAAGTTGATAGATTTTTAAATAATGCTATTAACCTAAAATATTTTGTAAAAAAATTAAAATTTTGCACAGATGTTAATTTATGAAATTTAATTTAAAATGAACTAAAAAAAAGAAAATATTACTTATACAGCCAAAAAATAAACTAAAAATTAAAAACATCAAAAATTGCAAAATAATAAGTTTTATAAATGGATTTGTTGTCACATAATTCAAATTATGTACTGACAAAGCTCATTTCACAATCACCAAAAAAAATGCACTTTCCTACAAATTCACAGCCCTACTTATAGTAATAAGAATATGAAATTTAGACTTTTATAGGTAAAAATTCATGTCTTAAATTTAAAATTCTTTATGTACCCTATTTTTATTTAATTAATACATAAAATTAATACCATAAGCAGATTGTGTCGCCGCAGCTGTTTGATAGGATGCTACATCATATGCAGTTGCAGCAGCTCTTGGAGTTGTATAGGTAGCTGGTGGTACAGCATATCCAGCTTGTGGTGGAGGCTGATAACCAGTCGCAGTACTAAAATAATGTTTATATTATAAGGCTAGTTGAATTATTAAATATTTAAATACAAAACAGCGGCATTGGTAAATCATGTGATCTACTAATTATTAGGTAACGTATAATATGCCTTTTGTGACTAAATACACGGTGAGATAAGGTCCTCGGGTGTTTGGTTTATGCTGGAAAAATGGTGATGTATAGAACGCAGATTTTATATTGTTGAACGAAGAGATAGAAATACATTAAATCTAATCATACAAAGAGAAGTTTTGACGAGGACTACCATAGTGTCCGATGAATGGAAATCATACTCCAGTCTAAATGATATTGGCTATAATCATATAACTATTAATCATTCTAAAAATTTTGTGAATCCTGTAGATGGGGCTAATACACAAACAATAAAATGTTTATGATCAATATTAAAATTCAAAATATTAAGAAAAATGCATGGGACTAATGAAAATCTATTACCACACCTTTAATTGAATGTTGGTACCACTCAATAATGAATCGAAATAATTTAATTATACATTTTTTGGAAGATACACAAAAAACTTTTTAGTATAAAATAGTTATTATTTTAATTTAATTACATAATATTACATATTATTTTTATTTAACTAGTTATCTACTGTTTTCTTGGTAGATCACACGCTTTGCCAATGCCAAAACAGCAAGTAGTTATCAATATTTGCTATCTAAAGACCGTGGCAGTAAGCCACTTAATTATTGAATCTCCGACTTTCCAAAAAATAAAGAAATTTGTCGAAAATAATGTATTAATCCATATGGCTTTCTAGCTTTGCAAAACTAAAATAGTAAACCACTAGACAGACAAAGTTAGAGGTAGCTGCACATTCAATCAAAAGTCATAGACATCATGGGAGTGACCTTAATTATCACAATTCATCAATGATTAACAACCAACGATAAAACACTTAATCAAAATCTAAAATTTACAGTTTAATAGGTATATTGAACATAACAAAAATGGGCAAAATTCAGAGATACAGGGATGAACATGGTAAGAAGGAAGAGTTATGATAAACAGTAACTAGCACAGAATATGACAAAGAAAAGTAAACAAGACCATAAGAATAAATAAGAAAAAGAGCGTTTTATTAGAAAACGCAGATTATTATGTCACACGTGTAAGACGACGTCAGTACACCATAAAATATTTTTTTAATTAAATTCTACATACTAAAAACTACAAAACTAATAAGAACGTAACCCTCAAAATCGTCGGTACTAGAAATTATTTTCGCTCCACGTCATATGTAAATTTAACACCAACGAGCGAAATGTAACAACTAGTATATATTATTGGAGTAGCATACTAGTACAGCAGAAAACAACAAAATTTTATAACGACCTCGTGCGCGGTTACGATAATTGTTATTATTATTATTATAACCTAGCGCGCACTGCATTATGGCAATTACGAAAACGACGGTTTGGCAATTGGAGGTAGCGAATTACTCAGGCCACCGGAGCTGTTATTACAAACTTACGCATATTGAGTACCGCCATGTGTGAACCCAAAATAATTGTTGGCGGCCATTGAGATGAATCGATTTCACGCTAAATTGCCGGACAACAACCTAAATAGGCGGCGGCTGGGGACGACAAACAGCAGCGGTTCAGCAGCAGCAGGAGCAGTGCATCACCGGCGACCGTGTCTGCGTACTTAACACGCTGTTTGGACGGCAATAGCGAATGGTTGATGAATGAATGATTGGTCAAACGACTTTCGGCGAAACGGAATCGAGTAAATTCAGTGAAAGGATCGTTCGTCGGCAACCGACATAAAATGGCGTCACGTCTATCCGTCCGGCACCTAGTCCACCGGCCCACAGCAGCGCTTGTTGTCAAGCCTGCGCGTCAGTGCTACCAACTCGGTCTGCGGTGCTGCTAATCGTACATCATTTTTTCATCCACGCCTACCAAGGTCATCAATTCTATAATTATACGGTAGTGACCAAGGTCATAGAATGACAGATTGGAAGGGCCTTTTTACTCAATAGCCCTATACCACGGTCTATTAAACCACAAAAAATAGAAAAATTAATTTCAAACAATTTGGTGGTAAGTACGTTCATAGATGATAGTTCCGCTCAGAATCTAAAAAACCATTTCATTTTTTTATGATAATTTATAAATTATAATACATAATGACATAATGTTGCAATCAGGCTACAGCATCCCTTGCCCTAAAGTATATTTTCCCCTATCGGTGTAAATAAGCCTTAATTTCTCTACTTAAAATTAATGTGAATTTTGAAGGCGAAATTTACAATCCTCTAATACAATTGTAGGTAGATCTATTATTTATAAAATATTAATAACAATCATAAAGAATACGTTTAAGTAACCAATAAGGGAATAGGTTAATCAGTTTGAGCCGTTTTTTTATACATTACTTTATTAATATTTATTATTATTATTATTATTTATATTTATTTTATCATTAAGTTTGAGGGGAGCAATAAATTTGCTCTAAAAAATCTTGTTATTTGCCCTTTAAATTATATAGCATACCGTGCCCTCTTTTACCAGCCCGCGCCTCGTTGCAAATGTTGCAATACACATTATTACTATAATAAGAATAACTAATAACTAATAAGTAATATTACTCTACAATTCTACATAATAGTGGACTGCCCAGCTTATCCGGCGCTATGTGCAGGCAATTTGACTACATCGGTGTATAGTTAGGTAGTTCAACAAAATTATAATAATCGTCGTGTTTTAAGTAAGGTTCGGGACTTATGTCTTATTGCACTTAAAATCATCGAAATATGCAGTCAAAATCATAAAAATATGCAGCTAGTTTTTTATTTTGTTTTTGAAAACGCATAAATCATATTATTTTAATTATAAAACTAAATGCTTAAAAATCGTGAAATGAAAAAAATGATTATAATATATAAAAAAAACTGACACATAAATTAAGTTATAATAAGATAAATTAAACACGTGACGTGCTATCAGTTAATCTTGATTAATAAATGAACACCTTCTGCTTTTCATTTCATCGTACAATTATTTAGTATCTAGGTGTCATTATAGGTTTTACACTTTTACCACAACTATATACAATATTCGTTATTGTCGATAAAAGATTGATGGACAAAGAAACTATCGTAAACAGACGTACGAGTCAAATACGATAGCGGGCAGACTACATTAATTTATTTAAAAACATGTTTTTTATTTAAAAATATAATTTTTGTTTTTTTATGTATGTGTGCAAACATGATAAGTAGACGATAAAATGCTTCGACATTTTATTTCAAAAAAGGAGATTTTTTTGTTTTCAAATTAGATCTAATTAGCACTTTAAACTTTAATAGGGTAAAAAGTAAAAAAATCCCTATTACTAGATTTACATAAATCCAATTTATGTCAAAATCGATTTTGTTTTTTTAGTATGGCTTAAAAACGAAAAACCGTAGGTACTTAAAGTGTTCACCAAATGTTTATTATCATTTACTGTTTACGATGTCATTTTTAAAATATCGTATTATAGTATTATTTTGCACGATAATGAATATAGGTAATGATGCAGTATAATATCCATTAATATAATTATAGTTATAGTTGTACGAAAAATGTATGTTTAAATGTTTATTATTTTTAGAAGGAAAAAATAATATGTTAGTCGCGTACCTATTCTTCGTAAGTTACGAATCGTAACAATAACACTACAGTAATGAATAAACAATACGACAGCCGATAAAAACAAATATTATGTGTTTCAACACTATTATACACATAGTTCTCAATAGCAGCAGCAGCCAGCAATAAATGTTTATAGTTTTTGTATAGAACCTCGATTATAATCGCCAGTATCAAGACCAGATCGAGATTGACGGATAATCGAAAAGATTTTCGAAGAATTAGGTTTGTGGGAAAAAAATGTTTTAAGTTGAACAGGTTTAATCATAATTCATAACAGAAAATTGATCATTCGAGTAAAAATAAGTTTATCTATATCATAAATTGTGAAAATCAATGAACAATTTAACTAAAGAAGAACATTTGTGGGGGGGGGGGCTGAATCGACGACGCCGCGAGAATGCTTTCGCATTGCCTCCGTGAACTAAAGAAAACCTAAAAATATTACATATTGGTTCTAATAAATTTAGTAAGCGAGTGGGTCGTGGGTGGGTGGGTTGTTTTGAAACTTGCTCCTTGAATTTTGAAGACTCAAACCACCTCTGTAATCTGTAGATACTTAAAAGTAATAATATGTAGATTAAAGATTTGATTATTTGAATACAATATTCCTAACTTTTATTTGTTATTAACTATGTAACTATTAATTATGATTAATTAAACATTGACCATTGTAATTTGTAGTACCTATTGTACGTTTGAGTTTGAATAAAACTTTTCATAATTGGTTGGATAAATTAATATTTTAATTTAATATTAAACCATTAATTATAAATACTAAAATACTTACTAGATAAAAAACACATGAATTATTAAGACGACGCCATACCCGCATGTGTTGTCTCTGTGTTACTAACGTACATCATAACACATTTTCATTCAGCAGAATTAATTTTGTGACGTTAGCTTTAATATTAGAGTAAATTTACATATCATAAAATTTAAAGATATGAATATTATCTAGACAATGACATATGATTTTATTAATATTATCATTTTAAAATGAGTTATGAACATTTTAAGTATACCTATTAATAAATTCTACATAGTACATAATATTATCTAGACAATGACATATGATTTTATTGATATTATGATTTTAAAATGAGTAAGGTATGAAAATTTTAAATTATACCTATTAATAAATTCTACTTAGTACATAATACCTATACCTAGCAGCAGAGTGCAGAGAATATAAGTAGTAGTTCGTGATAATAATTAAATACGGCCTCTCTGCGGCCAGATTTTGCTATATAGACAGTGATATCACAGAATAGATGGTGGTGATATCACTGACAGATGAAAATATTGTTATCTATATTGTTATCATCTCAGTGAGTGATATAAACCGTTTTTTATTTTTTATTTTACTGTATTAAACTCTGGTATATATTACGTTAAAATATAAATTTTCAATTTTTTAGTGTCTGTACTCTAGTGTGTAGTTTGTTAACTGTTAATATTAAACAACTGTGTTACAAATCCAAACTGTATTTTAATTTTTATAAAAGGAAATACTGTGTTTTCAAAATGAGTAGCAAAGTGGTAAACGAGAGTAGCATGTTCTATATTGACTTTTGTCCAAACTGTTCAAATATTCTTCACCTAGACGAGTATATGGGTGAGATGAGACAAAAATGTCAAGTGTGTCCATACTTCTCAGCAATCAAAAATGTCATGCTTGCTTCCCGATCATTTTACAAACTAAAAGTAAAAATTATTCATTATTATTATATGTATTGTCTTTTCACCCGTACTGATGATTCTCATAAACTCACTACATAATCAAACATGACAAAATTAAATTGAATTATTGTGTTTAGCTTAACAGGCTGAATTTTTAGCATACTGTACAGATTAGGTTAGTAGGTATATTCATGGTCAAAACCAAGCCAGATTTCATTCAATATAAAGTCTCACTGCTACAGTCTAAATTACCCATGTCTAAACAATTTTTTAGCAATTTATGAAGATTTAAGACCCGAGTTTCATTTTAATGATCCTATTGATGGTTCATTTTTCTTCATACATACCATAATTAAATTTCTGGCTGAACTGGATGTGTATATTGGTTTTTGTATACACTCTAGATCAGTGGTTTTCAACCGGTGTGCCGTGAGCACTCTTGAAGTGTGCTTTAAAAAATCTATTAATAGTTTTATTAGTATTTATTTATATGTATAAAATATGCTTCACATATTATATGGATTGGTATGCCATGAAAACTTTGTAGGAGATGAAGTGTGCCGCACGGTTAAAAAGGTTGAAAACTACTGCTCTAGATACTGTAGCTCATCGGTTCTCAAACTGTGGTATGCGAAAGACTACATGGTGGTACGCGGAGGGCCGTTTTTGGATGGAAACCCATTAAATTATTTAATTCATATCTTATTTTAAAAAAACAATTATACTGTAGTGTAGTTGTAGTAGTTTACTGCTTTATTATTTAAAATAAATATATTTAACAATACAATTTGGAATTTGGATCGTTCTATTTTTAATCATTAGTAGTTCACGACTGATTGATAATATACTTAAGTGGTACGTAAAAAAAAAAGTTTGAGAACCGCTGCTCTAGCTAATATAATTAATTTCAGTTAATTACAGCATTCTTAATTTTTATCAATTATTTTTGTATTATAATTTTAAAAATGGAATGTTCATAAAAATATGATATAATAAAACATAAAATTTTTAAAACTGTGCCTATTATTTATATTTTATTTTAATTGTTTTTTTTTTTTAATTTTTATTTATCATATTTGTAATATAGCAAAAATTATATATATATATATATATATAATACTATAACAGTTTAAATTAAATGTATAATGAAAATTGTATTTTTGTTTTCTTAAGATATATAATAGTATTAATATAAATTTTTAAATCCATGACAATGAAACTGTGATATTAGTATATAATGTAATTGCTTAGCCCTAGAAATATATGTTGAGCTTAAAAATTAAAATTTGTGTGGATAAATGTATAGTTAATTAGTATTAAGTAATTAGTATTTTTTTATATTAAATTGTTAATGGGCTATGTCCTATAATGAAAATTCTAAATTACCATACAGTTTTAGATTATATATTATGTTGGGAGGTATAGTGGGTGGATCAGTGTTTAAATACTTTGCTTAAAGCTCAAAATATACTCGCCACACCACTGCATATAGTATACTACATATTTTATATTTTATAAGTTTATCATTCTATCATTCTATCATTTCTGTCTAAATAATAATGTATTATAGTAGTTACTATTAAAATATTCTACTTTTCAAATAATTTAGTCTTAGTGGTTAAAATGTTACTATTATCGAATTGGTTTGGTATTCCAACAACTTAATTTGTTTTTAGTTGAAATTTTAATGTCTGTTTACCCTGCAACGTTTAGACCAAATATTTTCCTCAGGACAATCTTAAAATTTCCGTAAGATGTATTTGATTATTGAAAAATTATTTTATATTACTTAAATATTTCGATTATTCTATATTATTTAAAAAAAGTGGGTTCAACGAAACACAAACTATTTCTCAGAAGTGCTATGGTCGTAAAAGTTTAGGGTATAAAATTTTGAACAAAATATTATGAGCACCACACAAAAAACTTATTTAAAAATGTATACTCATCACTGATAAAATACATATATACATTATAATATATATAATACGCTTACCAAAATGTGTATCATTAAACAGTTACAACACAAAATAAAAATTATGTATAAATATTTTTTTTAAATTGTAACTTTCCAATGATCTGGTTGACCCACAGGCTACAAAAAAAAAGTCAAAAGCCACGTATTAAGCAATAAGCATTCCTAGGTCCATAAACTGCTAGAACATTTTAGATCCTTATTTAAGTCCTTAAATCAATCAAATCATTGTCAACAATGTCAACCAATATTCAATGATTCTCATTGAATCAATTTCCCATTATAATAGCAATAATATAACAAATGCATTTGTACCAATGTAGTATACAAAGTTTTGGACAAAACAATTATTATATTTTACATACAATCTTTTCAATTTTATTAAATACTAAGATTTTGTATAACAATTTAATCTAATTATATTTTTTAGGAAATAGACTCAGTTTTGGGAGGCAAAGCTGCATGGGAAAATGTGGATTCAATTGATGTAGTTTGTAATGCATGTAATCATGGTAGAGCATACTTTTTACAAGTTCAAACTAGATCAGCAGATGAACCTATGACTGTTTTCTATAAATGCTGTAACTGTGGACATAGATGGCGAGAATAAATTATTGTAAAAAAAACATATATGTATATATATATTTTAATACCTTTTTTATTATTTAGATTTTAAAAAAATACTTAATTATTATTGTAATAGTATAATAAAATAAATAACACATAGTTCATAATTTTAAAATCAGATTTTTATTCTATAATTATTCTTTTATAGTTAAAACACTAAATAATTGTTGTTTTATTAATAGCAACAATCAAAAGAAAACAAAAATGTTTATTTACAAAGAAACTATACATCAGAGCATCTACTTTAAGAGCTATAATTGCTGTATTCATTCAACCTGAGTGCAAAATATGGAAATAAAAATAATCAAATTAAAATTAAAAGTAACTTATGACAGCTCTACGATTATATAATATATTCAAACAATTAATTTGATTTAAAAATTATCATAAAAGGACTTCATACCTGTTTCTACATGTATATGTCTTAAAATGCTTATGTTATTCAGAATAACTATTAAAAAGTAAATATTATGTCAATGTACTTCTATAAAAATAATAACATAATTGTACCGATTATAAGTTTACTATATAATGATAGAGATAACAACCATTGTATAACATCCTCTAAGGAAATCAGTCTCACGTTTTACTATAATTCTTGTGCATTGTTAGAATACTATAAATACCAACAACACAACAACATAGCAAGATTTAGCCCATTTTGGTGCTTATTATATTACATTATAAATTAAGTTGTTAAAGCTAAAATTAATTAAACAAATTAAAATTTAAGACTAGAATGGTTTACACCACACAATGTCACGGTAATTTTATAAGCCCTATAAGTACACTTGAATAGTGGCACAGAATCCTTCTGTACACACTGGGCATTCGTGCATATCTGTCGCACATTTGACGCAGGCATATACATGTCTACAAGGTATAAAGGCTGCTGCCATTTCTTCTTTATGACATACTTTGCATGTCATTGGATCTAATTTTTCTTCGAAACACTGTGATGAACTGCACGGTAACTGTTCGAGATCTTTACCTTTTTCTTCATCCATTGATAAGTTCACTCTCATTGCCATAGTGAATGGTTGTCTACATACAGCACACTGTTCAAGTGTTATAGCGCACTGAATACAAGCAATTACATGGCCGCAAGGGATAAACGCCACTTTCATTTCTTCTTTATAACAAATTTTGCACAACATAGAATCTGGCATTGTATTAGGGTCTCGCTGTTGAGAAAGATGTAGGTTTTCATCAGATGATATTTTAATTTGACTAATGTCAGAAATTTCTGACTGATCAAGTTTTCTAGAACAAAAAAATAAAAAAATATTCAATAATAATAAAAAAAAGTATGGTTTCATTAACAAATTAACAGATTAATAATTTAATAAAATGGTGCTTAAAAAAAAATATAAAAGAAAGCTTTTTATGGTGTATTCTAATGTTAATTTAACTAGAGACATGCGATGAAACTGCACATTATGGATTTATTAAAATGATTGAAACAATTTGAGTGCATTGAAAACTAACTAATTAACTACGATTGCACGAAAAATATGAAATTCAAGGTATAATACCTCAGTTTATGATGTTGACAGACAATGTGAATCCTGATTAAAACAAATAAAAAAATTTAACTTAATATTGTAATAATATTAATGTTGTTATGAAATATATTCATGAACTTCAATGAATAAAAATAAATGATTAACTAGATTCAAATTTCTACTTGTCAGATTTATTGAATAAAAATTTTGAATATTTATTAAAATAAAAAAGTTTTACTTGTATAATAAACACATACCTTTTTGTTGAATTTACTTTCATATTATTTTCAAGATTAGACATATCTTTGTGTTCAGCAATCAACTTGAATAGCTCCTACAAGTTAATTTTAAATTAAATTTCTAATATTGCATCAATAGTATTTAAGAAAATTATTAATTACCTTTGTGTTGAATTTTGTGATTTCACTACTTTTCATACCACATGCTTTGTCAACAAAGTTTTTGCCTTTATTCAATAACACATAACTACAACTTGATGACCATCTAGCATGTTCTGTCCATGGTTCATCGTCATCTTCCCAGTCCTTAAGACCTTGACTGCAATAGTAACACAACATCTGGTCATTTGAACCATTGCCTAAAAATATTAAAACAATATGAATATAAGAGGTAAATTAGTATGATAATATATTATCATTTTACCTATATAAAAAAATCCAGCTTCACATAGAGTTTGAACATCTTGTTTCAACTTTATCAAACATTTTTCAAATGATTTCAAGCGTGCTTCCAGTGTTGCAAATTCCTTATGCTTAGGAGGTTTCATTTGTTGCAGAATGCCCACTGAGTCTAAAAAGTCTTGTACTTTTTTTGACTCATTATTAGACTGGACATCAGCTGGAGCAGAGCCGTAAAGACCACAGACATCATAGCCAGCTAAAAATACAATTAAAATATTTAATTAATTCAAGCAATCTGTAAAAGTACTGGTATAATACATGTTTATTATCTGACAAAATCTGTATATTTATCTTAATAAAATCTAAATGTCCTTCAACTTTTACTTTATTATTATTAAAATAAAAACATTAAAAACTAATCAATCATACAATTTTATATTTATTAATAATTTATTTAAAGGTTTCCCTAATATATAATTTAAAAACTCAATTTCACTAACCCTATTCTTTGCCTTTTTAAATTGTATATTAAGTTTTATTCATAATAGCTGGCAAATCCTAATCAAGCCTAAAGTCAATGATTCATTTGGAGCGAAGTCCATAAATGATAAAATTCAAAGAATTAATTTTACATTTATCCATTAACCAATAGGTACATAAATCTAGTATTGCAGTATCTATGACTGGATATAATTATTATCATTCTGACTAGTTTAATATAAAATATGATGAAATATTCAGATAGAATTGTTCTTATTTGCTTCATTAACTAATTACTGATATGTGATAACTTAAGAAAGATTAGTTAACTAATAACTCATCATTATACCTAAATTATAATAAATATTCAAATTTTAAACATAGTTAACATCAAATAATTAGATATTTCTTGTTTCATTCTGAGTAATAAAAGTAATAAAACATTAACAACATAAACTACTAATACAGACAAAATAAGTAGGTATTTTATAGTTTCATTATAAAATAAGTTTGTTTATAGTAAAAATATTAAAATTTGATACCAGTATCTAGCTTATAACAATATCTAACGCAACTTTTGTAATTAGAAATTATCATA
This sequence comes from Rhopalosiphum padi, assembly GCF_020882245.1. Taxonomy (NCBI): domain Eukaryota; kingdom Metazoa; phylum Arthropoda; class Insecta; order Hemiptera; family Aphididae; genus Rhopalosiphum; species Rhopalosiphum padi. The sequence goes on from NC_083597.1 coordinate 88,975,717, forward strand.
CATACAATGAATGGATTAGTTCTCTCTTTTTATGATCATTGTTACTTATAGTTATGTTATTAAACACACAAAATACTTATCTTAAAATCAATAACATATCAGATAATAAAAATGATAAATTTAGTAATATATTTACCTGAGGAATCATTAAAAAATGGACATTGTGGAGACTGACGTTTATGTTCAACAGATGGGTCATCACCACGTTGCCAATAATCAAATTCTTTAGAACAAAACAAACATCTAACACGATCTTGTATGCCTAAATAATATAATCCAGCTTTGGCCATTTGGTTAGGTGTTATAAATTGTAATTTCCACACTCCATCAAATGTTCTCAAGCGATTTTCATATGTAGTCAAATCCCAAGAAGGTGTTTCATCAGACATTGATCTGGATATTGGTTCGAGTGGATTATCAGAAATAGATTCAGTTAAAGGATATGAAGTATTTATAATGATTGGACACCCATTTGACATATGAATGATATTTTTTTCAAATTTTAGAATGTTTCCTAATGTTGGTGAGACAGCAGGTCTATGATTCGGGGATGGAGTCATCTGTAAAGCAAATATAAATATCACAATTAGTTCATCAATAAAATAGGTAATAAGTATATACTTCATTAAAAAATATGTGATGTATTAAAATACATAATTATTTTAATATTTATGAACTTAACATACTTAACATAAGTTTATATCAAATAAATCTAATAATCAAATAATTCATGAAAAAACAAGTTGTACTATGTTTCAGAAACTAAATAGCTATTAGCTATATATAACTAGGACCTAGGTAGCTAAGTATTTTACGAGACCAAATTTGATTTTGATTTTTTTATTATTAATGTGATATAAAAAATAAATAAAGAACTGTATAAATCACAAAATTATTCTGAAAATGTTAATTTACATACCTAAATCTGATATTGCATTAATGATTTATAAATTATGAAAATTTAAAGTTTAGAATATAGGGATAAATAGGAAAGAATATAAATTGACTATATCTATTTTTAGTTAACGTTTCAATAATTCACTAGTTAAAACTTAAAATATGTACCTACCCATATTCATAATTAATAAACATTGTGTATAATATTAAATAAATAAACGTCAAAATGTTTTTTTAAGAATTTAAAAAAAATAGTCTGGTTACTAATTGAGAATGTAAATATTGTTAACCCGATAACAATTGGAGGTGGTTATTATAATACTATATGAAAACAGATAGACATAAGATTTTTAAATGTATACAAAGATAAAAATTTAAATCATAAATATTTTATAAAAAATTGACTGGTTTTTGCTTAAAGAATCACTAAGTAAACATTTATACCACCATAAAAACATTGGAAATAAAACAGCTTAATTATTATAGAGGAAAATAATGGAAATAATATTTGATTAAAATATAAGCTGATACTTAAGGAAAAATAAAAATGAAAAGTAGTTAAATTATTAAATTGTATACAGTTTATAAGTAGTGCTGCAATAACCGAGTGTGTTGCGTGTGTCAAACACATGGGCCCAGGGCTCCAGCCTTTAATGGGGGGGGGGGCCAAATGATAAAAATTTTCAAATATTTACACACAAATTGGTGTAGTTTCGGTACAGTTTAAAAGTAAACTTATATAATTATGACCGATGATTATATAATAACCCATTATCAATGATCAACAAAATGTATGTCTACACAATTTAATTAATATCATGAACTAATTTTAAGTAGGTATGGCCACCTAATTAAATTAATATATATACTTGTAATTATAGATACATTAAATAACTTTATTATGGGCTACGTGATTGTAGTATTGTACTATTATATTTCAATTTCAATATTCATTATTCAGTGGGTAGGTATTCCCATTTGCTTGTAAATAAAATATGATGCTTTATTCGGTTATTTTATATTGTAAAGACCTTCAATGCATATTATTGATATTAACTATCAGGACCACTGGTAGTAGCACAATAACAACAAAAAGAAAACGATTCAATGGTCACAGCTGATAATAGCATTAATCAATATTGTTTTTTTTTTTTGTTTTTGTTCATAAAAGCCTCGACTGACAAAACAAGTTTTACGCGTTTGTCGCCTAAAACCGATTAGCTTAATGAAGTCCAAACGCAGAAAAACACCCAATCTCACAATAATTATAATATTAGTCTTGTAGACAAAGAAATCGTCCCGAGCACAAACAGGCCCGTCAATTGTGTCAAGACGATAAACAATCAACATTCGACGATGACGAGGCGAGGTCCGAAATGAACCCAAACCGTCGTGTATAACCATCGATATCATATTATAATAATATGTAATATAATGCAAGATAAATCCATGATTATTCTGGCAGTCGGACCGGAAACGTAAACATCCGTTTCCGGTGTGCGTCGCATGGAAAAACACGAACGCATGTGATTAGGAATTAATCGATAGTGCGGGCAAAATAAAATCTCTACCCTATCACCCACATCCTGCCAACACAATAACCCGATCTATCACAAGTCGTCACACGCGAGTTGGGGACCCCCACCGGTTGTGTTGGCGAAGGTTGCGGTGGAGGAGGCAACAGACAGTCCACATCACCGTACGACCGAATGTATCACGAGTGATACCAGATGGAACGCCTTATACGGCGGCCACGCAACAACCTTCACGAAAACTACCTATTATAGTTACGTAAATAGATATCAGCCGTTTCGCGCACACCCAACCGACGACGAAAATAATAACAACCGCCAACGCGATCATCGGTGTCGTACAAACGGTGTGGAAAAAAAATGGAAAACCATCTCGTAAAGAAACACAAGAAAAATAAATATAAAATAGAACACTCTACCTTGTGTGTGTGGCGTTTATCCAAAATATTGCGCGCGCTATGGCGTCGGACGAAATTTAAAGTGTTGAAGTAAGTGCGGCGACGAACGAGGGGAAATTCGAACGGACGGTCGAAAGTGTCCCCTTAAAAGTTTTGTCCTCAGATTTCGAAACGTCGAATAACAACAACACCTCACTGCGCCGAAACGATAGGGGCTTTTTGCATTATTCACAGCTGTTAAGTTTTTCACGGATGTGTCGCTCGATACGAGTGACAACGACAACAACAACACCGACGGCGACGTCGGAGTGTCGGGAAACGGGTGGGAAAAACTGGGAACGGAATTACAGCGGGACGAGCATCGTAAACACACGGAGCTTGTCGGTGGCGGTGAGAAGTGGCCGTCGCGATTTCAGCCGTACTGAAACAACAACGAATAACGATCAACGATGAACGGACAAGCCGAGAACCTCCGGCGCGCTGCCGTCGCCAGTCGTGTCGGACCCCTCTACACTCGGCCGTCGGCGAATAGGGAGCCGCGGAGAGCACGCGCGCGCGTCGGTCGATACACAACACCACGTCGTCGAAATAATAACGCGTTTACATTTCGGTTTTTGGGTACACTGCCTTTGCCCTTTGCGCACACACACATGGTAACAATAAACAATATCGGTTTCAATGGCCTCGCGAGAATCACGAATAATAATATTGTATATTGTACGTATTATTATCGTCGCCGTTTCAATATAATATTATTGTCTTTGTTTTTTTATCGCGAACCTTAGATATCAGCAACGTAATAATAGTAAAAAATTCGTCTTCGTCTCTAAAATTCGCTCGCCCCTTTCACTGACATCTCGTGTTATGATCCCGCGCACAGTTTCCTTGTTCCCGTTCTGTAATTTTCCGTTTTGAAAATGGCCGTTTCAATTTTCCACTATATTTTCGTATACGTCATTACTTGTTTATTATACGGTGTAAATACCACTGCTTACTACGTGGTATCGCACGCAATGGATTTCCATACAAAAAACAACAGAATGATAAAAGCACGTGTTTATTATACCGATAAACACGGAATGTGTTTACGACGTACCTATGCGCAATTATTTATTTAAATTAGGTTATAGCCGAAGTAAACACTAAACTCGAATAAACCGCAGATAAACATGATAGACTTAACATATTGTGTCGTATTATAATTGTTATTTCATTATTTCATTATACTAGCTTACGTGAAGTACATAACTATTGCTTATACATAGTGCTGTATATAGAAAGAATAGCGAATTTTTACGATTACTATCAAACAGCGATTCAATCAAAAACATTCAAATTATTTCACAAAATGTATGATATTAAACCGAATTAATATTAAAATATTTTACCTTGGGATACCAGCTCTGGGTACCTCTCTATTTTACTCGTTTACTAGAGTAGTATTACTATTGCAGTCTCTTGAATTGTATGTAAAGTGCAATTCTTGATTGTATACCGGTCAATGTCAGACTTAACGAAAATTTATTGAAACAATTTTTTTTTAGGTACTTAATAATAATACATTATAAAGTATATTATGTTAATTCGGTCACTACTGGACAACTAACTATTCGAATCTTTTAGAATTTAATTTGTTGGATGTTTATTATTCGCTAATCAAATACTGATATACATGTTTATTCGTAAATCGTAATCATCTAATTGAAAAAATAATTTTATCTTCAATGTTATTCCAAAGGTTGTCACGAACTCATGACTCATGTCCAAACAGATTATATTCATTCATTTCATTCTCATTGTGTATTACATAATATTAGTAATCAAGAGGAAACAGCCTTCGAGTTTCGGCGCCAAGTCGTTAATTTAATATTAGATGTTCATTGATTTCTTTAAAGGGCTGATAAATGTGTGGTTTTACAAAATAATAAAATATAATATTTATTATATAGTATATAATACTCAATAAAATCTCGTCGTCCAAAATTCCAAACCCCCACAACCTCACCATAATCATGATGACACAATAAATTGAAAAATCCTTTATTAGGCATACACATTTTTATATTTATGATGTCACTATAGTCACTGATTAAAAAAAGGTTTATATTATTATCTACATTCTACGTACAACCCGCTGATAAGACTAATGCGTGTGGTATTTCTCGAACCCTCTGAGAAACACGCTAGTACGCTACTGACGCTACTGTAGTAGACACACTGCAATAGTGCAATTTGCATATTATTAATATATTATTCTGTATATAATACAGTATCTACCTATGGTGGTACCTTAAACAGTGAATAGTTGACACGAAAACAATAATGTAACATATATATTCCAGTGTATTACGTAATGTGTACAATAAATTGCCAATTGCCAACCACGTAATTAATGCAAGGCTGATAATAATTATTCAGTATTAATATTTTTTACAATGCAATATTGTTATTCTAGTGTTCTAAGAAGTCACTAGAGTGTTACTACACTATGACGATTTTAAATAATTATAAACTTATATATAAGAGCCGAGTGTTTTGGGAATATATTAAGTAAACAAAAAAAATACGGTATGGGGACGATTGAATATTAATAATATTATTATGGTGATTTAAAAGTCAGCCTAGCCTACAGTATGGAGTAGATAGAGTTAATATATAACTATACATGAGTTTAATAGTATATAGGCCCTCCGGTGTGAGGTAACGACGACGACCTACCACGTAGTTGGACAGTCGACATCGTCAGCTGGAAGACGGTAGGGGAAAAAACTAAAAATCCATTCAGTAATTCTACATTATTCATTGTACAGAGCACAGTGTTGCCACGTTCTGTTTTCCACAAACGAACTCTGTAGTCTGTAATCCATACACATTATGTTGTTCGAATACGTATGGTCGCGATACGGAGCCTTGAACACCAACTACAGGCAACAGTTGAGCGTGGGAAAACACAAAATTATTTATGTATAATTATGACCAAATGGCTCATTAATAATCAGATGTTGTTTACAAAAATACAAAATACAAAAATTTCAATTATTTTTAAATTCAAGTACCATTAGTATTGTGGTCTGTTTTAAAATAAAACCAATAGTTTTATAAAAACCACATTATATTGTGGCCTAGATAACTAGTAACTACAAAACGATGAAATCGAATAGTCATTGAGTCGTTTAATTAAATTAGCCTGCAAGCCGCATATACGCTGTTAATATCCACTTAAACCTAAATAGGCAATCGTACATGGAAGCAACATGTTTAAATGCAATTCAAATTTAATTAAAACTTTCTATCGCTATAGTGGTAATCGCATTTATTACTTAGTCGGCAGTCGCCACTAGTGCAGTGCCCATATTTGAATTCATAATACCTAAATAGTACTTCATAGTTTCAATGGTTTTATAAATAATCAAAATTCCAATCAAGAGCATTCAAAATTAAAATTCTAAACATGTAAACAAAACGAAAAAAAATAGTTTAGTACACGTACTATTTTCATAAACCATTGAATAAACTTGAAAATTAAAAATGTGAATATGTATTTTTAATTTAAAAACAATTATTTTGCCAAATTTTGCCTGTTTCTAGCAGATGGCTAACTACAAATAACAATATTACACTATAGTCGGTTTAATAATTAGAATTAGTTTGATACAAATGAAATCTGAAGAGTGGAACTTCATTCGTAAATGGACAACGGACTGGAGCTAAAACGTATATTTGTCTAAAAGTATAAGATCAAATTTGCAATAGTTCATGGTATAATTTTTAAATACTGTCTGAATGAAATCAGCTGCAATGATTTATCGATTCAAAAAATGAGCTTTTTCCAGGTTTAGATGAGTCGTGAGAAAAAAAAGACACCGCCAATTTCATTAGAAACTTTATAGAAAGAAAGCGATAATCAGGTAACCGGAATCGGTGTAAGAGTCATTCTGTCGTTGACCTGCTCCAACCTATATGTAGGAGCGAAGGTATGAGCTAAAAAGAGACTGCGTAGAAGTAATAGTGTAATAGGCAAGAATCAGGAGGTAGTCGCGTAAAAATACACTTTGCGGTATTGCGGAGAGAAAGTGCGCGGCCGACGACCGAGTTTATCAAACTCTCTATATACTGTTATTATTTTTGTTATTATACTTATTATTGTTGTTGTTATTACTTATTGTAGTCCTAGTGCAACAACGTTTGTTTAGAAACACACAAATGCGTACCTACTTAAAGCGACTTTACGCCATGGTACCCAGAGTTTATTTTCAGATCTTTTATCCCGATGAGGGAGGGTATCGTAAGTTTACGAGGGGGTATACCATAGGAGTAATAATAAAAGGAAATACAAATATCGAATAAATTTTTCTCCAGGGGAGGGTTGTACCCCCGGTTACCCCCTGAAATAAACACTGACGTTCATCATGCAGTCACACGGGCCACGGAGTACTCACAAAATCATAATAATGATACAAGACAAGTAGTCAGTAATGCATTGACTTTAAATACTTGAAAATTAAATATATTAAATATTTAATAAATAGTATTATTTATTTATATATTTTAATATATTATTAATTCATGTTATAATAAAGCAAAATACATTGGACTATAATATCTGCCTATAGTACTTTAATATTATAGTACCTAATAGTATACTTGAATATGGTATAGTAGTATTTTAAGTTATACTTAAGAACAGTGCATTCGAATTTAGATTTAGAATATCTGAATTTCTAAATATATCATTCATACCTATTACCTAGCATTGAGGCATTGAACGTATAATGGGCTGCGAGAAGTGGAAAAATGAACCTTAACGAAATCTCGTGATTTAAATGATTAAACTACCGTAGTTTGGTTCTGATGAATACCAAAAGAAGAAAAACACCGAAAACCATAATAATAATAATAGAGCAGCTGATGTTGCGGGAGCTACGAAACGTGCTCCGATGTCTTTATAGATAGGTCCTCCTATACTATAATATGATAATAATAGTAATTATTATTAATATTATATTATACAATGTGCATGTGCAATGATGGGGGAGATGTGTACTTGCACAACAGAAATGTCTAGGAGGAGCCGTAGAGCAGTTGTTCTGGTGAAAACCATCTGCCCCGGTGGCGCACGTCCGTCGGGGAACGTGCCGCCACGTTGCCGCTCGACAGTATGGAACCTAAACCGGTCGGTCTATTGACGCAGCGGCGAAAAGGCAACGTTGCACTCAGCGCCAGTCGCATTCCATAAAATTTTTGACGGTCGGATTATCGGTCGTCGACGGTTTGTTTATTTTTTTCCCTTTTGAGTTTTGGGGAATATAATATTGTACCCCAAAACACGGCCGGGCCCTTTTCACATATTTTATTTTTTATGTTTAATGTGCCAAGCCTCCGGAGGCTGGGATGCAACTGCATTGAAACTTTTAAAACCGAATACTCTTGATCGCTGAAGTTGTGTCCGCTATTCGAAAGGAATCGCTATTCAGACGGTTCAATCTGTAGAAACTTTGTAATTTATTGCTAAAAAAACGTCCGCTATTTGAAGGTGTAATATATGTATATTTGAGGCCTCTAATAAAAATAAATTATCATTTATAATTTGTCATTTGATGCACTAGTTTTTACAATGTTTTATAAAAGTAAATATGCAATTAAAAAAAATAAACTTTTCAACTAGATACCTTTTAGCTTATGTATAAACTTTTAAGCCGAGTCACGAGTAAAGATAAAACAATGTTCGAGTAGTTTCTTAAAATGCTTTTTTCTTTATTCTTAATTTTTTTCAAAGTAAAAAAAATTAGTACATCAACCTAGGTCTCAGTGCGTTACACTCCAGTTTTTAGGTCTCCAATTTTCATTTTATAGGTTTACGTCTATCGTGTACTGTCCACCTAAGTAAAATACACTAGGAGTTACTAATGAAGATCAACCCGTTATCCAATAATTCCATTTATATAATATTAATGAAAATAATCCCACACGTAATGACAATTTTAAATCGTAAAACTGTAGTCTTACGACGCACACGCGTATAAATACTTTTAACGATCGGCGTAGACCTCAGGAGTGCTATAATAGTCGTCATCATTACTTATTAGCGGACAGCAGTTATAATAAAAGACAGTAAAGACAGGCGACAGTTTCTATCAAATCTCTATGTGCAATGTATACATAATAAGGATAATAATATGGTCTACAGATCTACATCTGAATCGAATTGCATTAATTGCAAATGTGGTGCATAATGGCGTGTCATACATGTGTGCGATGTGTGCAAATGCCACGGGCCCTTGGCTTGGGGGGCCATTATTGCTCAACGTTCCACAAAAAAAAAAAAACAGTTATGTACGAAAAAATAAAAAATTGTTTTCAATTTTAAATGGTTCTCATTTTCTCAATCTGATATCAGTATATCATTGTTATAAAATATAAATTTATGTATATCTATATTATTTAAAATAAAAATATGTAGGAGGGGGGCCTTTTTATAGTTTTGCACAATCCTAATCTTTTGGATAAACCGCCACTGATATGTAACTCATGCACGTAATCTCTATTATCTGCCTCCACGAGTCTGCAAAAGATGGTTTTTTTCGTCTGATAGTTATTTCTGTTCCTTTTCCATTGAAATCCGAACGTCGGGCGGACAGTGTCGTATTTACGGTAGAACGGTCAATTAGGTTATTTGAACTTATGTTGAGCTCATACTTTCTTCCATTACTGACCAATGTTATACATTTTGTATTTTAAAATTATAACTATTTAGAAAAACATTTATTAATGAAATGGTTGCTAGTTGCAGTCTACAGTTATAATAATATCTACAATTATGTGATAGAAAATTATATGTTAATAATAAATTTAATTTGAATTGTTAAGTTAAAGTTCTTTTTTAATGTTTCCTTTTTTTTGTTTTCCTTTAATTTTTGTCTCCTTTTTCCTAGTAAGATAAATTACATCTGATTAAACTACTTGATAATTGCAACTACGTAAAAAAATGCTTAATAATATAAGGCTTATAATATTAAGCCAATATAGGTACACATTATTCAATAATACATACCTAATTAGTAATTACTACAATTTGTAGTTTAATACTTTAATATTAACAGTATCTATACTACTGACTGCAGAACATAGTTATTCAATAAAAATGAGTATTCATCAAGGGTTTTAATTTAAAAAACCAAATAAAAATATAAAACTTATAAAATATAATAATTTGATTTTTAATATTCTGGTATTTAGTGTTTAGACGTTAAAGTATAATTTTTTTTTATATGTACTTCATGTATTATATTTTTATTACAAGTGTATATTTAATAATCATTTGTATCATACTTTATTTAGAAATAAAAAAACAATATGGTTTTATTATTTTTTAATTAAAACATTTTATTAATAGAATGGAGGACGAAATTAAAGTACACAGTTCGGCAATTTATACTTCTAATAAGTCTTCACTGTACTTAAATTGTTTTTTCATTTATGATATATTGATATGATATCCCAATTTGTAATCAACTGAAAATTGTCTGAAATAATTGATTAGTTTTTATTTAGTGACCCATGTATACAGAATGATTCATCAAGCTTGCTCATCCTCATTTTTACTTTAAAAATCAATTTATTGAAATTATTTAATTAAATCTCTCAAAACTATTGTTTTAATAGTATATTAGTACCCTCAGTAGGTAAATAGATAAAGTAACACAAAATAATACAAAAACTATAGTCATTAAAAATTCGATTTAGATAAGCTAACAAATGGTATCGCCACATTATATTCCTTTAACAGTATGTAAAATCTAAGAATTGGAAAATTACAATAAGATCATTAAGTTTGTACTAAAAATTCCAAGAATCAGAATTTAAATAAATTTATTATTAAAGGCAAAAATGGGAATTAGCACTGACCATACTTGGTGAATTACCCTAAATAATAATTAATAGTCATTAATAAATAATAGATATATGACTCTGTTTAGCTACATAAGTGATGGCTTACTCACATGAATGATGACTGATGAGTATATTTAGCAATGTTAATTATTTAAATAGTTAAATAATTAGTCAATAATTAGTTAGTTTTTATCGTATTTACTTTTACTGAATAACCTATAGCCTAATCTGAATAAGAAGACTGTTTACCGATTACTGATAATCAAATATTTGCAGGTTGTCGGAACAATTGTAAATAATTGTAATAAATAGTCATATAGCCCAATAGCCCATATAGGTATGTATATATTATAATAAAGGTTTAGTTAGTATACGACGACTAGAGAAAATTGAGCGTTTGCTGTAGTTGTAGTGCACTACTAGCCACTAAACGTTTTCTGTAGTCATATCGATATATCGTGTTATATATAAGCCATGTTTACAAACTATAACAAACACCAAGAGTGGAAAAACATTAGGTATGACTGATACAAATATAATACCTATACTGTAAAAACCGTTAACAATGTATAATGTATATAATATATATTGATGTACCTATCTGTGTTACTATATTGTCCACAAAACACAACGAGTTCTCATTTTCTTTTCTTTGTGAGAATATTTATGTTACGGAGGAAAAGAATGGGTGCATTATTTTTCGCGCGGGCATGTAAACCTGCAGTTTTGCAGACACGGAGTACAAAAGACGCGAGGAATTTTCTCGCAAGGGATTAAGTCCAAATACCCTCTGTGAATACTTTTTAACAGCATATACATGTATTATATAATATTATTATCAATACAAGCCACCGCGGATGTATTAAAAACTGCATTCCTAACTTCTCAGCTGCTGCTAGTCGTGCATGCGTGCGTGCGTGCATGTGCATCTACCATATTGGTAGGTAGGTGTACTATACAACGTAAATATATATGTAGACTATTGTAGGCTTTATAGGCATATACCTGAGACCAGACCCACCACGTACCACGTATAATACAAATCTGAAAACTGTTAACCCGGAGGAGGTCACGTTTGTGGTCTGCATTCCTTTCCACTTATCACACTGTTTATAGCTATATAATATTATACGCCATACACCCAGTGTCCCATTGCCACAGACGGGGCCGGTTCGTTTGATGTCGGTCTTACACTTTGGAAATCATCACGTAGAGGTACTCGTTGCACTGGAATTTCAACTGGAAAACGTATAGAATAATATGTAGGTAGGTACCTATAAACAGTCACCGCGATGCCAGCGTAAAGTTTATATTAGTTATCTGCAGTGTGTTTATCGTACATAGTGTAGGAGGTAAGACCTATATAATATTGAAAAAGTATTGAATGTATAATGATTTAAATGATTTAATAGTATAATACATATTATTATAATATTCCATGTGTATTGCTAAATAGGATATTTGAAATTCAAAACAATTCTATTGTACGAGTAATATGAACTATGAAGTCATTATAGCCATGACTTCTTTTTCAAACTTTTATATATATATTATATATTGGATACAATCACGAAATCCTGTTATAAAAATATTACAAACAGTGTTAATTAGCAGCTGTTACAATGATAAATATAAGTATAGCCTATATGTATTATACCTATATACCGTATACATAATAATAAGCTAATAATCAGATAATTATGAAACTGCACACAAATGTATTTACAATATATTTATGTATATTATATAAAAATAATATGTAGTAGGTAACACGTCTGCTATTAAATTGAGCAAATAGGTTATTATATTTTAATGAATTATTAATTAATTACAAAATAAATAGGTAATATACAGAGTTAATTTTTTTCATATACATTTGTAAAAATAACTCAATACTCAAAGCAATGTGTGAATAATAATTTATACAAGCAAGCGCTACATTTTTAGATGATGTTTTTTTTTTTTTTTAATAGTCGATGTATTTAAATATATTTTATAATTGTTTATTTATATTGTGTCGCATACTGATCGTTCATAAATATTGTAAAATTATTAATTTAAATTATATGTCACTAACTCACAACTTATAACTTGCAAAATAATTTTTAATACTGAATTAGTGAATGATAAATAATAAATATGTACTTAAATACAATACGCATTTATTCTAATTTCTAAGTAATAATCAAGAAGAGCGGTTATGAGTTATATAATTTTTAATACTGCACATTATATATTAAATTATATTGTATAATAATAAAACTTTAAGCTATGCAACAACACTATCGGAGTATGATTTAAACTATAAAAAAAATAAATAATAAGCTTTATTGCCTCAAGCAACTTGACTATACCGTCTTTACCTAGTAACTATAAATTATAATATATGCGTAAGTGTATGGTTAAATGGTTTATCTACAGATTTGTAATGTCCGCCTTTAGGAATCGAAACTCAAAAGTCATTACAAACTACGACCTTATATAGTTCGTACTTGGTATCTATATATTATATGAAGTCTCTAAAAACAATTTCCATGAAATTATTAATTGAAAATAATATTTCTATTTTTTCATAACGTTTGAATGCCCCCGCAACAACGCTTATCATATAACATATTAATATACATTGATGTTTAAAGAAATTTAATGATTCATTTCATCATCAGTTTGTTTTTTTAATACACACTCTATAGTCTATACGCGTATACGTCTGTATTGTATATTTGTATGAAGTATGCAGTAGTAGTATGTACCATAATGGTTCAAAATACTATTACGCCTGTTCCGCCTGTTCCGAGTATTTTAAACAAAACTAATAACAAGAGTCAAGAAACACTAATTTCAACTTTTTATAGTATTTTTTAATAAACTATAATGTATTCTCCTCTTCAAATGATCACTGGAATTATTGTATAACGCTCGACTTATCGTATAATAAATAGTAAAAGGTAAAACCCACGCGAGTGTTACTCAATGGACAATGATACAACTACAACACGAATACATGATAATATTGAATGCGCTGTAACGTTGTATCCTGTAGTACAATACTACAATGCCACAATATTCATAAATAAATGTTTTAACTTTTAAAGTATATTATATAATATTAAGTGTATAAATATACTGAATAATATAAAAAAAAATTAGAAAAATATACTTTTCTGAATTATATTTATCTGGAATTATATTGATTTAGAAATATATATTTTGTCAGTAAAAAAGTATTTACTCGAAAATGTATATCATTTGAAAAGTTCAAAAATCCATCAACTATAAAACTTAGGTATTTTTGAAATTAAACATTAAAATATTATTTTGAAATCCTATTTATTTTATAGTTGTAATGTATTTTATCAGAATAATATAAATTGGAAACGTACATATTTGTTCAGAACTATATTCCATAATTCAATAATGTACTATGTCATATTGCCAAAATAATGCTCATGAAAATAAGCCTTACGATTCTGATAAAATATAAGACGCTAACTCTCCCATCACCAAAAGAAAAGTATTTCTATATCTTTGTTTATACATTAATTATTATTATAGTGTATTGTTTTGTCAAAAATATACTATATTACAATGATATTTTATTTATTTTAAAATGTATTATTATGTTAGATCTATAAAAAAAGTCAATCTAAATTAAAAGTGGTGAATTGACAAATTATCAAATTTAAAGGTAAGAATATTACCTGCGCTTTCATGTAGGTTTTTTAGTATATTTTAATTTTTAAGCAAGTTACGAGAAAATATTTTAATTTAAACATTTTTATAGTTTAAAAATTAAAATAATGTAAAAAAAACCATCTGAAAGCAGTAAAGCACAGATAATGTTCGTGTGTTTAATTTTTATAAAATATTAAAAGGTAAATTCTCTCTATCAATAAAGGGGTTTTGCACACAATTGGACTGCTAAATACAAATTTGTTATATTGTATTTTCGTAAGACAGACAATTACGTACATATATACATCATATGGGCGTGGCGCCCTTTTTAAGTTTTAATAATAATATTGTGCATAATAAGATTTATGGCTATCGCTCATTGGTTATTTCGTTGAAAATTATTTTTAGATTTATAATATAGTAGCGATTGGGTCAAGTGTTCCGGATGTTCCGGTGTTCGTAGAACTTCGCTGCCGCCTTTGATTAATAACTATTATTGCTAACTTTACTGTCGATGTTATTGAAATTGAAAGTTGAATTAGCGGTGAATGGTAATAATTTTGTATAAATATGTGTGTAAGTGGAAATAGGAAAAATCGTAAGCCTACGTACCCCCACCAAACATGAAAGTTGAGTTGGTGCCTGATAGAGATCCAGGGGTCGGTATTTGCAACTTGTAGATCCTCATCAAAATAAATTTATACATTTTTAATAATTATTACTCATTGGTCTCATTGATCAGTGACCTATATTAGTAAATAAAATTCTCAGTTATCATGGAGTACCTATTATGCGTTATATATATTTTAATGACTATCAGACTATGTACTCAGGTCTCAGATTTCGGAGTACACATATTCTATCTTCAGATAATTACTCATACCAGTCATACCTACAAAATATACAATGGTAATATATATAGGTAAGTAATATAGTAATATAATATTAGTATATTCTATAAGTAAAGGTAACGCGTTTTACATTACTTATTCTATTGCAATTGTTGCACGTGCTAATGAAAAAATCCAATTATACCGATATAAAATATATTATATTGTAATTATATAACTACAATATTATTATCGTATACATTTTGCTGTTGAAGTTATACAGCTGCCATAGTCTTATTATTTTAATTAATTAACACGAATTCACAATTTCACAAAGGCATTATTGTAATTGGAAATTTTTCCAATATATTTAACCTATGCGATTATTGAAAAATATTTCATAATGAAAATGATTGTAAGAAATTTACGATACAAATAAAATATAAACGTATACTATAAATATATACAGGTAATTTTATAATTCAAGTATTTACATAGTTATTTTTGCCGTTTTACATAAACGTCATATTAATATATATATATATATATTAAATATACTATTATATACTTGTAGTATTTTCTATTTATTATTTATATTATCATTATTATCATTGACTATGATAAGCGCAATTTGAGGAGGTTTGGGGGAATAAGCCCCCTCAAAAATCAATCATAGACCCCCCCCAATGGTTTGCATATATCCGAAACTTTTATACATCTCAGGGAGCATACACACAGTACATGAATGAAAATTATAATAGCCCCCACAAATTTAAAACTCAAATTGCGCCTATGCTAAGGCCAAGGCGTTATATTTTTTACTTATATCTCCATTAAAAATATTCAGTTTAAACAAACTGGTGAAGCATCATAAGATAAACAATGACACAGTATCAACCTTCAATCCTCATCTATATAATACGAAGAATAATTGATAAAATATTTGTTTTTCAAATTTGGTAGATATGTCAATGAAAAATATCAATTTTATTAAATTTTTTTTTCATCTAATACATTGAGTATTTGATACGTAATTCGTTTACAACTATTAAACAATAATTATAGTAATTATACACAAACAGATGTCAAGTTGAGACACCAAGACGTTTGTCTCATTGTTATGTACGTGATTTTGTAGTTTGTACTGTATCTGTTTATCTGTATGGCGGCCGGCGGGTGCAAGAAGTTTCGGAATACGAGTACGTGTCGTAAAATTGATATAAGACATGTCTGGCGCTCATTAACATTATTATAATTTATAGTTATTTGTTATCCGTCAATCTGCACACGTTATCGACGTCCTTTGCTGAACTAGTATAATATTATTTTATTAAATGTATGCTATTCTGATAATAATATATTTTACGTTAGTAAAATGAAATCGTCGACGGATGTATAGTTAACGACATTATAAACAATGATATTTTTAGTTATTATTACAAACATAAATAAGAGTTAAAAAAAAAGCAATGCATTATCTGAAAAGCATTTTTTTCGTCAAAAAACAATTTATAATAAGTTGATTGGCCAAAATCAAATTGAACACGCATTGTCAGAAGGAAAACGTTAAAAAAATGTTAAATAACTAATAACTAACTCACTCTCTATCTTTACCTCAAGCTATTCTTAAAAGAAATAGATAATCAAATATTGTAATTATCAAATTGTATATAGTAATTTTAAATTTTTATTGATAAATAAAAAAAAAAAGCCAATAAGCCTACATGTATGATATTAATAAAAACATTTAGCCAAATGCTTTGTTTACTCGTTGTTGTTATATAATTATGCTCTTTATCTGAACTTCGTTTTACTACATGGGTCAAAAATGAAATTAGAAATTCGAATTAGATTATTCATAAGTGATCCGACAATGTTTCATTCTTTTTTCTTAAATTTCACCAAAACAAAGTTAACGTCTTCGAGTACAGTTGTAAAGGTACCAGAAAGTTGTGAAACTATAGATATAACTATCCAGAACCATACTAGGAAGTGTCAGGCTCAGTGAGAAAGTAGGGTTAAGTGGTTTGCGGACTAGAAGTGGGCAAAGGACTTAGCTCATCCAAAATTATTAATAACTCCACCAAAAAAAATTTATCAATTAGATATAATTTTTTTACTTTGATGTAATGAATGTATGACATTGTATGTATTTATGCAGGGTACCTTTATTTTGTTGTTAAACAGATCTAATGTATTTATCGTTTTAATTATACAAAGTTTCCATCACCAGTTTTAAATTTATATACTATATTCGCAAAAAGTTATTGTATTAAAAGTTTTTTAAACTTATTCCAATTTTTTTTTTAAAATGATTATCTGGCAACTAACTTTTTTTATCGAAGAACTGGTGGGTTACACAAAGACTTTTAATTCATTATTATTAGTTATTTTAATATGTGCATTTGAAAATGTTGACCATTTACAATTTTTATGCACAAATAACTGAAATAAGCAATATTAAGATTAACATTTGGGTAACCTCTTTCTAAAGGCTAAGAAGCTATATATAACGATAGTTACTTGTTTTTATAGACATTGACATTGTTTATTATATATTCTATAGCTGATTTAAAAGATGTATACTATAAGAGCTGAGTATAGCTGACCAAATAGTTACAGTTGATATTATGTATTTCTGTCACAACTATTTCAAGTGAAAGGAATAATAGTGCACTATGCATTAAAACGAATAAAGACATTCTTAAGGAATACTATGAATCATGATCAATTAAAAAACGTGTGCACTTTGGTTAGGTTAGGTACCTAACTTATAGGACTCTTCACTCACATGGGTTGTTACCGTCTTGTAAACGTAGAATATAGTAAGAGCCTATATTGGCTATATTATTTAAATATATTCTGTATTTCTGTACATTTTATGTATTTTTTTTAGATTTTTATTATATTATTAAAAAATACTATAAGTATAATAATATTATAGTAGATAGCATAAATAACTTACTACTTACTGTAAAAAACTATTCTAATTCAAAATATTGTTTTATGTTTTGTTTTTGAAGAAATGTTAAGCTTTTGTTTGTAATATATTTTGGCTATTCAAATGTAATACTCATAATATTCTTTAATTTAAAGGGAGAGCAAATTTATTTTTATATTTTTCTACCCATGTTTCATCGCTGCAATTATATGATTTAAATATTTTAAATGAATATGATTCATTTTTATAATTGTTAATAATATTTTAATGTCGATTGTCGAATACTACCAAATGCTACAAGATAAATTTAATTTTACATTAGGTATACTTCTATTAAATTCTTAAATATATAGTTATAATTGTTAGGTTAAAATGATTAAATTTTAATTTTTTGATCGGACAATTTATATTGATAAACAACATATACCTATAATATTAATGAATAATGATTATAACTTATAAGTTGTTATTGTTATTAATTATTATTTATTGAGAAACGTACAGTATTTTTTTCAAACTTATTTACTTATAAGAATATACGAAGCGCAATTTGCTATATTAATGGTGCAATATAATGCATTCATATGTCTTCAATAATATTGTATATTTTAATAGATTCTATATTTCAAAATTTTAAACATCACATCTTATATTTGTTGTCTGTAGGTATTGACTATAGGCGTATAGTTTTATTTTACTCATCGATTCTAAAATTTACATACACAGATTCTTGCCAACTCGTATTCGTATTTTTAAATGTTATCAAAAATATGCTTAAAACAACCTATAAAATCAGCGAATTATGTGCATACATAATTGTTATTTATACTGCGAAATATGCATATATTATATTCGCTCATTGTATCGAATTCTTGTAAATACAGGGTGTCCAGTGATTGGCAAAAAATATTTAAAAAATAATTATCGTGATAATAATATGTTTATAGTATACACTATACACACAACCACGCCCATTTAAAAATATGCACATTAAGGAGCATTATATATATTCATAATTTTAAAAATACACGCGCGATCAGTGTGACACACTGCAGGCTCATGTCAAATATAGAGACCATCATAAAGGTTTATGATAAATGATAATTTTATAATAAACATAGCACGTAGCGGATACGAACGTCGGAAGTGACACTCCCCATTGCTACGCCACACAAATGCATATTATAATAGTCGCGGGTGTATAATACTACAGTCGATAGAAGAAAATAGGAATAATACCCGTGTGATCGTCGATAGGCCGACAAACCCTTCACAAAGCAAACGACTCCACGAGTATATAGATTACGATTAGACGACACGTGATACACCACCCTACTTAAACTTTACTCTATTAGTTTTCTGTATAGATTTTATATATATGCACACGCATTGGGAAGTTGTGTATATGATGGTGAATAATTTTATTCTAATCCGAAATACTGTTATAAACGTATGTTAATCGGGTCTTCTTTGAAGGTAATAAACTATAATAACAACTAATAATAAGTACCTATTTGTATTTTAAAAATGGGAATAATATAATTCCTTTTTAATTATTATTATTTAATTTTTAGTTCATCCACCTATAACCTTTAGGTTCATTTGTAATAATTATAAATCATTACAAGTTACAACCTATATATATATATATATATATATATTGGCTATTGATAAT
Organism: Rhopalosiphum padi; assembly: GCF_020882245.1. Lineage (NCBI taxonomy): Eukaryota > Metazoa > Arthropoda > Insecta > Hemiptera > Aphididae > Rhopalosiphum > Rhopalosiphum padi. The sequence goes on from NC_083597.1 coordinate 88,995,555, forward strand.
CGATAAGAAACACTAATCGTGTGTCATATTATAAAATATTTTTGTTCATATATTAATTTTTTTTATATTTTCACGTATGATATTTGGATGCCAATTTTTATTTACTTATAGTTTTCTTCTTGAAAAAAGGAAAAATCGTTTAATCCCCTTGTACTCTAATAAGTAAATATGTATTGCATCCTAATATTACCATTGCTAATTTGTTATGTAATTTTAAATAAACGACAATACATTAAGATAATATTGATTATTACACGAAATAGAAATGTAGAATAAAGTAGGTATGAACTATGAATGGATTGTATATTTTACACGAACAACCATATAAATAATGTTCGTTCACCATTCGCATTATGAAACATAATGGAGAGCGGTGTTAATATTAACTGTTTAAAGTTTAGAGGTTATAATAATTAAGTTCTGTATATAATAACCCAAAGTCAAATTCCGTTAGGTTAGATACATGTCTTTTCACTATTACTTTCAATACCTATTTTTTAATATAAATACATTAGGAATATCTGAGAATAATTAAAAAATATGTAGTATCTACCTATTCTAATTATAATATAATTAATGAATGTCATTTAAACTGAAGTATAGATTATAATCATGACTGACAACAATAGTATTTATATATCGTATATAATACCTAACTGATAAATATACATTTCTTAAAAAACAATAATATATTATTTTGTGTATGACTTGATTTCAGAAATAATCATAAATTAAAATATATATTTTAACTATATTTGATAATTTGCATATATAAACTCACCCAAAGCCATAAAGCCTGTTGTAGCTGAATATTTGAATAAATTGTATAGATTGCGGTACACTATCGCGAGATCGGTTGTGTTTGTCTCTTCTAGGGAGTAACTGAATGTGTATACTAGCGACATAGACGCCTAGTGCTTTAGTGCATGCGAACAGCAACTAGTGCATATTTGCATTAGGTATCATTAATAGTACACACTGCACACAATACATAGATATCGTCTTTGGATGACGTCAAGTAAACCTACATATTTTTAACTCTATAGGAAATGCAGTTTAATGTGCCTAATAAATTGCATAAATTGCATTCTCAAGGTCAAAAATTACCTACACAAATTTGTTTTCATTGAAATTAAATACCTGTGCAGCAGCTTGCAACCGTTATTGCATCTTGTCACTTCACTCCTCGTCTTCTTTCAATTGTGCATTATAATTAGCGTTATTGTGTACGGCGTGTGTGACATACATTATTATTAAAAAATACGAGTATTATAAAGTAAAATATATAGCTTCGAGTAAATAAAGTTTATTAGGATTTATAAATATATTATTAGTAATATATTAGTATGCTACTAATATATTAGTAATATTAGCAATAAGCAATATTCTTGGTACTAATTAGTTATATATAAATAGTAAAAATAAATATTTTTTTCCTAATCATTTTAGAGTAAATACCAAGCCGGTTATCAAAATGCTTAAAGTTGTAGAACTAAATACTACTTATATAAGTCGGAACAAATCCTACATATTATAATGAATTATATGATATAATAATATTATATAATATTATATGGGTATAAATTATATAGAATTATATTTTTATCGTACTATAAAAAACGCAATTATTACATTTTAATATAAAATATAGTGACTAAACAGACTAATGACTATATATGCAGATTGGCATGCAATAATAGGTATAACATTTTTATCAAAATTCATCCATCAATGTCAAACATTGAAGTATGAATCATAGACTTGTGTGGAATTTAAAATCAGAATGTATTTAACTCTGATGACGACTTATTGTACAAATGCATATCTAAAAAAAGAAACACATAGCTACTAGTTTGATTTAAGTATTAGGTATTAAAATTTTTCGTATGAAATTCTTAGAAAAAAAAATCACAAATTGAAAATTGTCTACCATTATGTAGGTATATCTGGTTTACCTTTAAGGCCATAACATGGCCGCTGTGTACTTACACAGTTACATGTAAGATAAATCCCACGTTTGAAATCTGGCATCTGCTGCAATTAAAGATTTCATTTGTGGGTAGTTTATAACCCATATAATTTGTACATCTATATTCTATAGTATACATATGCATTAGATGTACACTACATTTAACTACTATAAATACGAGTATTAGGTAATTTAAATAATGTTAGTATACCAGGTATACTATACCTTTTAAGTTTTTATCATAATATGAACATAGAATATACCGCAGTATTTTTCTCTTGAATAAAAATTAATTTATTCAAATTCTGTTGTTTTGGAATATATCTATTTTAAGAACCATACATTTTTAAATACTTGGATAATTTTTTGTACCACCATTAAAAAAGTATCCTGTAGCAATTAAACCTCATTTTCTTAAATTAGATCCACCCTTTTTACTAAAATTTGATAAAAAAATTTTTTGGAATATATGTAGGTATATATGTAAGTTGGAATTAAAACTAGAAGTTCCTGAGTTAAAAAATGTACATATAGGTACTATAAGGAATACGAATATTGTCCTTAATAATGATTTTATATGCAATTTAAAATAGCTGTAATATATTTAATATAGGTAGTTCTTTATTATAATATTTAGTCAATTTTTAGAAATTATAAAATATTCATAGAGTAACATAAATTACCATAATTTCCAAAGTAGCATAAAACTCCATCCCCCCTACTAAATCGTTCAAGTCTATTATCCTTGGTATACACAGTTAGATATCTCAAAAACTACTCATTTAAATTTAAATGATACAAATTTGACTAAAATTAAAAAAAAATCATTTGCTTAACAATTTACAATTAACATAATATGTAGATACATTTCTCATTTGAAAAATTAAGTTCATGCCACCACAAAACACTTCTTAAGTGGTAAAGAAAATCTAAATATTTAAAAATATGGTAGTTTAAGTGTACTGAAAAATTCCAAATCAAAATTTAAATAGCATATTTGAGTTAACACGCTTGTAGAATCACTCTGTATACACGTCAATGAGTGATTAAATTTAATTTTAATGTGGTATTTTTACATAATGCAGGTACACCTAAATATAGTAAGAGGCGTTATTCTAGGTAAATTGCAAAACATGTGCGAAACGCCATTAAAGAGAGGCCAGGAAATTGAGTAATTTCCGTTGGATCATTAGGTATGTAGGTACTATGTATATATACAAATACATATACCCAATACACCAATACACCATAGCGGCATAGCGACGACCAGACTACGATACGATAGACGATAGTAAAAATAATATTTCCAAAGCACTAATAAAAGTGCTGTGCGGGATACTTATGTTTTAAAGCAAAGTGTAGTATATATTACTACCTATATTAATAATAAAATATAAATACCTATCATATGACAATTGTTGATCATTTTACGAAAATAGGTATTTAATTTGTTATAAATGTGTCATTAAATATTCATAATATAGAGTATAGACTTTTCATATATAACAAGATTTAAAGAGTCACTGTAATATAAAATGCTATTCTGATCGTATATTTGTTATGCGTATTTCAAAAAATAGAAATATTTGAAAAGATATAAGTGTAGGTATATTGTATTATTGTATATTATATATAAATGTGAGAGAACAAAATCCTTGTGGGAATAGATCACTTGGAAGACTAAAAACAAGATGGGAAGACTTAGTCAAAACGAATGTAAAATCTGCACTAGGGGGAAGCACGAATTAGAAAGAAAGAGCTATGGATAGGGAGGAATGAAGGATTGGGTAGGATTGGGTTCTGAGTTCTGACAGACCTTTAAAAATAATATATACATTTATAATATATATAGGTACATTATGTAGCCGTTCATGTTACAAAATAGAACGTGCATAAAGTCCAAAAATATTATTTACTGGTTTAACTAATTAAACGTATATTTTAAACTATTCTGTAATATATCATATATATGTTAAAAAAGGTAGAACAAAATATTGTACTTTCACATCTAGTTAATGATATAGGCTAGTTTATAGTATCTACTGTCTATACTAATCATAATATTATATATGTATACGCAATAATTTTATATTATTTAATATTTATTATACATATAGGTGATTTGAGTTCATACTTTATCGGTACTTACAATTAATGTATTTAAATTTTAAAAACACTTTTTATCAATTTAAATGTAAGAGTTAGAAAAAAAACTTATATTTACAAGTAGATAAAGAGGCCGGCTATAGAAATAAAAAATATCTTTCTAATGAGTAGGTACCTATATGTTTGATTTTTTAACAATCATTATATTTAATGTACAAATGTTATACACATACAGTTTGTGCACACATATAGCACACCACGGCCGTGACTTGTTTGAATACTAAGAAAATTAAAATCTATATAAAAAGACGAGTTTCTTTTTATATATTCATGACAATATTTTATAAACATATGAAGTACACACAGACATTTTGAATATGAGCACTTATGAAAATAATAAATACATGAAACACAAATACGTGTTTTAACTTTTTCTCTTTAACGAATGTTCTGTTTCTTTGTTTAAAAATGTAAATGATTTTAAATACATTTTACATTAAAATATAATTGGTAGATGGCAATTTCAAATTTGAAATAATCACCAAATTCTAAGTTAAGTGTGAGATAAATGTATTGAATAACGTTGTTCGAATAGTTATTGGAATATACCTATCTATAATAATATGTTTTACGGATAAATTATCTTATTTAAATATACCTAATGCTTAATGAGTATAAATAAAATATACTTCAAAGTATATTTCATAAAAGTTCAGTAGACTTGAATGTACAATGTACATATTATTTTTATTTTTTCAAGTCTATATAATATTGTATTTTTTTGGACAAATTAAATTCAAAACAACGATCTAGTCCCGTGACCTCACCTCGCATGTGATAAATATTAGTAATATGACTCATAATCGTGTTGTACTCATATGTTTAGAAAACAAAACATAATAATAAGAATATACATTTTTACATTAGGTTTAAAACTTCGAAATATTGTATGTATATAACATATTATAGTATACTACAATGCTGTGTACAGTATACAGGCATACAGGCATACAGCATAATATACATAATACATATTATGATAAATGTTAAATAATATATTTAAAATGAATTCTTATCGATTTATTCTATTGTAGTAATACACAAGTTTCAACCTATATCGTTAAATAAATAAAAACAATTATAACATTACTTAGGTATGTATATTTTACCAATGCCGTATTTGTATTTAATCGTTTTACCGTTAATCTTAAATCTCTCGCAGCTCCCTTCTCCAAATGAAGCAGTCCGTTTATCGTATCGTGGTTTCTATAAAATATTATATAAATAATATTCGAAACATGAGAACAGTCATTGATACAATACGGCAATACGCATTACCTATGTATTTATTTTATTATTAAGTATTATTAGAATATTCAGAAAGTTATATTACAAATGAAGCTATATACCTACCGGATACACGCCTATAATATTCTATGTAAAAGTTATTATAATATATAATATTATTTTAAACAGTACTAAGCGGATACCACACCCGTATGTGTTGTTTCTGTCTTACAAACGTACAATGTAGCAAGTTTGTGTTCAACCAATTTAGATAATTTAATGTAATAACCACTAATAACCTTTAACAATTGAGTGAATTAACCTAATATCAAACATAAAGGTAAGAATATTGTCGCCTGACAATATATGTAGCAGTTTCTATTTAGACAATTTAGTGTAGGTACTGTATAATTGCCTTATTAGAATTATTAAATTGTAATATTTTATATTTTTATACAAACGTAACTTGCTTAAAAAAATAAAATATCGTAAAAAACCTATAGATTTAAACACAGATTATGTTTTTATTTATCTTTAAGTTAGAGTTCCTTAAAGGTAACTTCATTAAATTGAAATTGCTTAACATAAATTTATCGTGTTGTACGTTATAGTAATACAGTTGTCACACGCGTATGTGACGGTATCCCCTTAAACATGATGAATGTATAGGCAAGGCTTTATTGTTATACGAAAAATGACAAGGCAATTAAGTATTAATAACGACTTTTCGTTACCACTGGCTTTTGTAGGAATTCTGAAGGGTTACACACTTATACCAGTTTTACCTTGTGTATATTATGCATCGTCTAGAAACGAAGACACGACTGGGACTTTGAACAAAAGTTCTCTAGCCTCGGAATGCAAGTGTGCAGGCACAATGTTATGCATTTTCCTGCAAGTTATTCGTACGTGTATCGAACTCGTCGTCCCGGAGCGACTTAAGAGACTGCGAAACCGATAGCTAGTAATAATAATATATTGCATTATTGGGTATTAGACAATGGACAATAGTCAATAATAAGAGCATGGGAGACTCGTGGAAATCGCAAGCCAATTTGGGCGGCTGGCCGTTGTATTATTATCGTCGTCGCCGTTGTTGTTGTTGTTGTTGTTGTTTACAACTATACGCTGGTGTCGTGGGTTGCAACGGTGTAGGCGATTCGGAATCTGCGCGGAAAAATCGACGATAAAAATAAAAAAACACCGCGTTCGCCGTACAGTGTCGGGAAAATTCGATGGTCCGCGGTAGTAGGTACGCGTGTTATTACATGAGATATTATGTACATCTTATTTTTTTTTACTAGTCGTAGACGTGAAAATATTGTTGACCGTTTTCGTTATTTGTGCCCGTCAACCGTCGAACACAACGGCGGCGCACAAGTTGATCGCCCTGTATAAACGAGTCGCGGGCGCGCTACGTATATTGCACGCGCAACGCACAAAAGAATGTTACGCCTTCTCTCCGCCGCCGCCGCTGCACCGCAGTCTACACGAAAAACGGTCCTTTCCCGCGGTATGAAAGAACGCGCGTGGCGGGGCGGAGGACACGGTCTGACGGCGAGGAATGCGACCTCGGCGGCGCGTGAGACCGTCGGTCGGCTCGCCGCCGTAGCGCCGCGCAATGGCCTCTACTCCGCCGCCACGTCGTTCAACGCCGCCGCCGACCGCCGTCGTCCTCCTACTCGTCCACCACCACCTCGTCGCCGTCGTCGTCGTCGTCGTCGTCATCATCCTTTACGGCGCACATTAAACGCGAGTCCTCGAGTCTCGACCGTGTTTCAAGTGTGCCGACCGTTTCTCACGCGGAACCTCCCCTACACCCCCCACCTCCCCCTACCGGCCGGTGCGACGAGAGCGAGAGAGACGCCGCCACGCACACACAATCCGTCGTCCGAAATCCCCGTTTCAATTATTATAATATATTGCGATCCACGAAAGATTTTTCAGTTTCTACATCGGTGGGGGGATTGGGGGGGGACTTCAGATATGGACCGCGTCAGCTCTTTGTTTTTGTGGTTTTTTTTTTGCGCACGAATTATGCCACACCCGCCCGAGATTTTGGTTAATATAATATTATTACAATATTATACCGTTCAGATATTTGACGAAAAGGTTATACGTGCGGATATGAATCACATAATAAACCGTCTTCACGATATGTTTTATTCAAGTTGAGTGATTATTGACCTGCGAACAGCAAGCGGTATACATCGCCTTTTCTGCGCCGAATGGCTGCCCCCCTCTCCAAAGAGTTCTCGGAAATCGAGTGGAAAAAACTTCAAGTCGCGAAAATCTCCGAGCAGATTATTTCAGAGAAAAACCACCAGGGAAATAAATAAATAAACCACGAACAAATTATAATAATATATGGGTATATAGCATTGATTAGGTATATATATATACGTATAGAATAATGTACTGGTTGTAGGAATTGTAGAAAAAATTTAAATTATATTACTAGTTTTATACGTTTCTTAACTTTGATGTAATGATTAAGATTTAAGACAAGTGCGTATAGGCACCTAGTAATAAGAATTACTTTGCTAAACCGGCCAAAACGTCAATCAATCAATAGTAATTACTAATTAGTAGGGTATTAAAAATTCGTGGCGCTCGTATAGTCGCAAGGACTTTGATTTCCGTGGGCTATATTTATTTTTTAAAGTGACTGTACACAGTATTTGCGACTGGTATACACCATTTGTAAATTTGTAATCGAATCTTTCTGTATGCATAGGCAGACATTAAGACATAATATTACGAGCGTAGTTAACTAGCGCGAATACTACGGAAAGTAAGTTAGGGGGGGATTGGATTGCGCAAATTATATGGTTTTCTTTTATTGTAGTTTCACCTTTTACGATGTAGTTAAGCGTGAGGGGTATACGAATGATTTTTTTGTTTTCCTCGTGCATACTACAAGAAATCTGAGACTAACTCATCCGCTCTACTCACTTAGGTGTTGGTCATATAGTTTTTTTTTATCGTGTCCTTAAAAATGTAACGTAGGTACAAAGATTATTATCGTTGTCTCGGTTTAACGAATTTTAGTCATTTTAGACCAGTATCGAATGTCTAAATATCAAATAGGTAGGTAGCACAATATAAGACGATATGGGATATCTTACATAGTGTTGATATTTCAAAACCTTTCTACTGTTGACGTTATGGAGTATAAACACAAAAACGCAATTTGTATGATGATTCACGTAGTTCTTGATTACAATTCAAAATATATTATATATTATCTACGATCTACCATATCGTGTTCTTCGATTGCGCAGATTTTGTTACTGAAAAAATACTTCAAATAATTTTAATGTTTTGTTATAATTTTATAAGAATATCTGAATATGTATAATATATATATGTAAGAATTAAAATATCTTTAAAGTACCTATAGTATAAATCAAGTGGTGTAAGTTTTAGAAGGGAGGAGATACTACATTTTTTAAACTTTATTGTTGTGTTACTCAGTGGCGTAACTGGGAAAAAATCTAGGGGGAGCAACGTATAATGAATGTAAATATGTAATATATTTATTATTATCAAAACCCTGACACCTCTCCCCACGGTTAAAATATATACCTTTATCTCTCAAAAAATTGCCAGGGGGGAGCAAGTGTCCCCCTTGCCCTCCCCACAATTATGCCACTGGTGTTACTATTATACATGGCTATTATTTTATAAAGTACTTACCTAAAGTAGCATTGAACAAGTATCAAAATGTTGTTTGTGTATAGTGTATAATGTACAAAAGTAAAAATTGTAAATCTTTTCAACCATTATTTTTTTTAATCAATCGGATGCTGGACATAAATAATTTACAACATATTTAAAAGAAATAATGGATTCTTTAAAAACCATTAAACTCATTAAATATAATTAAAAACAAATTAGTTAATAAAAGAAATTCCAATGGAATTTGTAGATTTATGTCTTATGATATTTAGTAAGATTATTTGAACTATAGTGACTTAATAGTGATTATTTAGCCACTTAGGTATATGTTGTAGTATGCAATATGCATATAGCATATTGAGTAGGTATTATTATACTAAAATGATTCAGTGTTTGTATCACAGACTTAGAAGATAATATATTCTATGGTTCACATAATATTTATTTTGGATTTATAAAATAAAACTTAATGGTTGGTTCTATCAAATAACTAACTCTATTAACTGTTAGAAAGTATTTTGTTTTTTAATTTTTCAAGAAAAATCATAGTACTACTAGAAATATTAATTACTAATTTACAGATTTTCCCAAGAACTGAAAAAATTTGATTAAAAAAAAAATAATCTGTATGATATTCATAACAATAATTGCTTTTTAAGTAATTTATAATTTGAATATCAACTGATAACAAATCAAACTTGACAACCATATTTGTCTTGATACACGTTTGTTTTTGTTCAGAATAAGTTTATATAGATAGTAGATACAATAATCTCTAATTAGAACAAAATGTTAATAGCCTAAGTAGAGATCTTCTTGTTGACATTTATTCAGTCTGTCTGTTTATTTTTGAATTTATTCTTACATTTCTTTTGGACTTATTTGGAAAATAAAAAAAATAATTTATTTTTTATCGGAATTTTCAACAATCTGTTCTTAGTTAGTACATTAGGCTGAAGAGATATAAAATAATTTTTTAATAATGTATTTACATGATGGAAGGAAATATCTAGCGACTGCAGTTCAGATTCGATTTACAATGTGAACATTAACTTTATTAAGCTTTAATGAACATTTTAGTTATTATATTATCACCATAGTAAAATAATTTACACCATCATGAAATTTACTATTAATATTTATTTAATTATTATATATTTATATTATACTTGTAATCATAACAATTTTTTCTTTACATTCTGAATAACATAGATTGTAATTTAGAAATCAATGTTTTTAATAAAATCATTTAAAATATAAGCTAAATACCAATTTATCATACACATTAAATGAATTATAAAAATAAGTCTAAATTTAAAATTGAGTAAAAATTAAACAAAAAGTAGAATAAACAGAACTATTTTGAATTTAATTTACAGTTTGTTTTAAAAATATTTAAGAAAAAACTAGTTTGTGTGTATGTTATAATATCAATTGTACTACCTAAATTGAAATATTATAGTTGGAAAAAAATTATTTATCAATTATAAGTATAGCAAAATAACAGCCATATCACATATTAAAATATGTGAAATTTCCACCAAATTTTTCATTTTTTCTTTTAGTGGTTAACATTCAATATAATATTATATAAATAGCAACAGACAATCTATACATCAGACGTATTATGTTTTTATATGCACAACAAATATGAATTAAGTGTAAAGTTTTTTGTAAATATATTGCAAATCGTTAAGAAAGGAATGTGCGAACAGTAGCCTTGATGGTCTGTCGACATAATGGGCAATCTGGTAGACTAGAAGCACAAGTGATGCACGCAACTAAATGGGCACAAGGTAACATAACAACGCCCAATTCTTGATCAACACAAATTTTACAAAGGCGGGCTTCCTTCAATCGACGGTTTTCTTCTTCTAAATCTAAATTAAAATAATACATATTATAAATCATATAGTAATAAATGTCAATATTTTAATAGATGACCTAACTTAAATTATTTAACTATTTTATAACATGGCAAATTCAAAGAGCTTTAACAAACAAGTTTATGAGCCATTGTTTACAAACATACTTTTTTGTTACACCTACTACAACAAAAGTTTAGTTTTTTATGTCAGTTGAAATGGTAGAAAATAACTTTTATACCCAGTGAGTAGTAATAAATGTGTTTATATTCATAGAAAATAATTTTAATTTAAAAAAAATGAGTTTAAAAAGAAACAGAATAATATTTTTTATCAAATTTCATTGTGGCTTATAACATTTTAAATTTAATCTTTAGCACACAGTGTTTAATTAAAAAAATACAATAAAAATTGAATTATCGGTTATGAACTTTAGTTGACAGTTGGTTAAAAGACAAGAAAATATGAAATTTAAATGTTTTGTTAAAACCTTATTTATGACCAAATGATAGTTACAACAGTTGGCATTTTAAGTTTTAACCATTAAAATATTTAACTATAAATTATGTAGTTTTCAGGAAACTTATAATATAAAAGAAGTAATGCATTTAAGTTAATAAGTAACAAATTATTTAGTCAGTTTATTAATCTTTAATATTTTGTTCAAGTGATGCTAGGAAGTAAATAGAAAAAAAATGAACAGATTATTATAATGCCACTACAAACAGCAGGCTATTTATAATCAATAGAATTGAGAGATAATATATGACAACAATGTCACTAGAAGTGAAGCCAAATGAAATTAATGTATTGTTGGTGACTTCACCTCTGGCTAATAAAAACTGGATACTTGAGATCAGTAGTTCTTAACGGGGGCACTATCGCCCCCTTGGGCGGTGAGCTTTTTGAAACTCGGAGATTAAAAGTAATAAATTTTTTCAATATCATATACCTATTAACACTATGAATAATTGAACGTGAAATCAGAATAGTTGTGTAATTGAATATGCTATACAACGTCAAACGGCATGTTAACTAATCAGATTTTATGTGTCAATAGAAAACGTCTTGTTTTTAATAGTGAATGAATAATTGATGAATAAATAAATAAATATATATATATATAGGAAGAAAATTTGATTTTGCATAAAGGAGGGGGGGGGGGGGGCGTTAGCAGTTAGTTATTAGTGTTATTATGATAAAGGAGCAATGAACCAAAAAAGGTTAAGAAACACTGCTTTTGATAATGTTCACACATCAACAGTGCGGGAATTTTTAATTTTTAATCGAAATGTAAAATTAATGCGACTGATAAGTATTTGAATAATTAAGTTTAGTTAATAAAAATAAGGTAAAATGGTAAATAAAATTATTTGTTTTTAAACATTGCACCGACAGTCATTGCTATCTAGTCTGAAATCACTTTGTGGTAGGCAGTCACCAACTGTAAGTTTGTTTGGCCATAACTATAGGTTTATTAGTCCATCTTTATTCCTTAATTAACAATAGTTACAAATATAAATAAAATATAATAATACCTCTTTGAGATAATTTAGTATTTGCAGATTCATCAATTGGTTCATCAGCTTTTTCTAAAATTTACATAAAGTTAGATGATTCAAAAAATGATTAACTGAACAAAATACTGTCTAATACATTATACATACAGTTAAAATTAAGTTATAAAAATAAAGTTTATACCTTTAATTTTAATATCATTAGATTGACTGGAATTAACACTATCAGGTACAAATGTAGATTCGTTAATATCAAAAGTATCATGTTCATTTTGATCTACAGGTTCAGATATTTCAGATATTTCAGATACTTCTTCAACCTCTTCTATCTCGGAATCGCAATCACTGGAACTTGAAGAAACAGCAGGCATAAAAGACACCACACTGCAAAAATGAAATAAATATATTTAATATAAAAATTATAAATCATACTAATCTGTTGACTTACTCTCTATTAATTTCATTACTAGAGGCATTAGATTCTTCAGACGTATCATCATCATGAGAAATATTTATTCCATCCATTGGTTCTGGTTCTTCTCTCCGAATAATTTGTTCCAAAGTCAATGTATCTCTAAAATGTATTGTTTTTAAATACATGATTGTTTAATTTTTAGAAATTTTTTTTGTTAAATACCCATCAGAGAAAAATGAATTTTGATCTTGGTTTAAAACCTGTCGCATAAAATTATCCATTGGACGAAAAGGTGTACCAATATCCTGAAGATTATTACGAATTGCTTGTCGAATCTGAGATGGTTGCAAGCCTAACTCTAATGCCATCTAAAATGTTATTAATTTTGAAATTAAATAAATGTTTGACATGTAAATGTATAGAAAATTAAAATAATGTTTTTATCTCACTTGTGCTGGAGGTAATAGCATAAGATCGCTAATTTGCCGATCAGTGGTCTCATTAGTTCTAGTCGAAGAACTCATATTATTATTTGGTAAGATATTATCGGTTTGGTGTATACTAACCACTTGTCCCTATGAAACATACAGTGTTTAATGTAAGAAAGCACATAAATGATAATAATAAAATATAATATAAGTTAAAAAAGTATTTAGTATATTTAAAATTCTATATATAAAAAAAAATATTTACATTTTAAAAATATATTTTTTTCCTACATAATTAGAAAATTATTTTTATTGTTTAATTTTTTTTTTTTTTGAATGACTGAATAATGATTCTAAATTAATTTTATTTCAGGTATTTTAATTTAAAGTACAAATTTTCCAAATTTACACTTAAAGTTAAATTTATTTTATTTGTTTAAATTATAAGTTTAGATTAGAAAATTTGTAGAAAGAAAAATTAATAGATAACAAATTTAGCAGTATTTGTTTTTTTTTTTTTTGATAATTTCTATATTTTTAGGGGTAATAAAGTTATTTTTTTATTGCTATATTTTTGATTTTAAACTTTGGTTAGTTCCTATATACCATTTAAAATGTAAATAAGCAGAATGAAGTAGTACAAGGACATAAAAAAGAATTCTTTGCTAAATGTTGGTCTATCCACTTAAAGTTAGATTATAACTGAATAATTATTGTTTTGTAATTCAATATTTATACCTTACAAATCCTAAAAAAAATCTTTTTTTGAAATATGAAATAAAAAAATAAAAATAAATGTTGTTTAGTAATGACCTCAGGTTATATACAAAAACAATAATAAATAAATAATGAGTGTCTCGTGTTAAAAGAATCAATGGTTTTCAATGATCCATATGATGTAGTAAATAGATCATTTAAAATTTAAAATTAGGTATACCTCTGCTGTATCATCAGGTCTAGGCCTATTTAAAAGTGCATTAAATCTTTCAACTAAACTTCCATCCAAGAATTGTTCTCCTTTTACTAAATTTAAAAAGCCACAGTTTGGAAACCATTTTGCATGTTCAACCCATGTATTATCATCTACTTCCCAATTTTGAAGACCTCCATCACAGTAATAACAGCGAACTTCATCATTACTACCTGTAATAATAAATTGTATGCTCATTAATTAATGGGCAATACAACTTTTTTAAATATTAATATTTTTGAAAACTAAGTTTAACTCAGTGATGACCAACTCTACAATTCACAATCATTTATCAAACTGGCTTGCCAAAATATTAAAATTAAATAAAAATAAAAATGGAAAATCGACACCAAACACCAGGTTTATCAAAATCAACGGTAAGACGATTACTACGGCTCACCAAGATACTTTTATATGACTCACTAAAAAAAGGTTAGTGTCCACTGATTACTGATTTAAATGATAAGAATTTATAAACACATCAACAATAAGTACCAGTAAAAAAAAAGCCAGCAGTAGCTAAATCTTCAGGTTTTTGTGATTCATTATTCCAACCTCTGAATGTTTTCAATCGAGCACTGAATGAATTATACTTTAAATGAAAAGCTACTCTATGTGCTCTTACACCCAAACCTTGAATATCAATTGGTTCACCTATTTCATCAAAATGTTTATTAATTCATTAAATAATTAACACTTTTAACAAATATTTTAAAATAATAGATTTTTATAAAATTTTAATAACTCTTGTATACTAAGTTGTTCTTTTATTTAACAACACTCAATTTTATAAAATCTATTAAGCTTTTGAAAATATTTTTATTTTCATATTATTTAAGTTGATAAAAAATAACATTTTTTAAAAAAATTTTCACTTTATTGAATAACAATATACATTTTTATATCATATTCTGAAACAGAATAGTTTTTGGAATATTTTGATACATAACTGGAAATTACTAAATCATATTCATATAAAGTATATTTTCCTTTAAATAAGCACTCAATAATTCAAAGTAATAATATAATTTGAAAACAAAAAGTTTTAATTTAATAAGGTATTAGATAGTTTTTTTTAAATGTATAAGTACGTGTTTAACTCAAAATGAAGAAGAGATAATTTTTGATTTGTCTTAAAGTTTAATTGAGAAATTTTAACTATAATCAGTTAAATATTATTAATTGTTTTACCTCATGATTATAAATAATTATAAAATATTAAAGAACAATTAAAATTAACATTTTGTCATAAAACTTATAAAAAAATATAAATCGTTTTATCATTAAACTTAATTAAATTAAAAACTGACCAGTTTCCTTATGATTTTCAATAAATTCTCCTCTCAATTGAATTCCTTCAATAATAGGTATATTACCACATTCTTGACTAAGGAAAAAGCTACAATTAGGATTGTGACGTTTATGTTCATCGACAGCATTATCACCAAATTCCCAGTGACAAATACAAATATTACAAAAGGCACATTTAACCTAAAGTTAATAAATAAATATAACATTATAGATAAACTTATATGTAATAATATAGCTATATATAACTTGTTATAAATTAAATTACTTTATCGGTATGTTTGGTGTAATAGAACCCAGCAGCTGCTAAACTTTTTGGAGTTATGATAAATGATACTGGCCAACCAGTAAATGTACCCAGTCTATTGCTTTCATTTTTTAAATCAATCGATTGTGGCAATTCCATTAGTGTGAGTAAATCTGCAAACAACACATACATTAAATTTAAAATCATTTAGTTCAATATTAGTGACTATGGCACCATGATGAATAGACATCTGAAGAGGAATTGAGTAAAAAAAAATATATATATAAATATAATGTACACATTTGCTATGACTAAATTTAATACTTGACAAAAAATAAATTACACTATTTACACTTATTATAATCAACTATTAATAGATATTTGACAAAAAAATAGTGGCTTATTGTTTATAAATTATATTATGTATAGTAACACTACCTATACTATACTTGTTATAGATAAAAAGCTATGTATAACCAATACAGGTGAAAAAAAATAATGCATTAACATTAAACTAAGATGACCTTTTATAAAAATATATAAACTTACGTTAACAATTTAACTATTTGTTTGTAGTTTAATTCAATTAGATCTTACACATATTATTCATTTTTCTTAACAAAGAATTTAAAATTAATTAATTTGTTTACAACTAGTTCATTTTACAAGAATTAAATAATATTATATTATATTATATATTATAATGATTATTGATTACTGCAAATACATATATTATGCGCACAAACTTCTGTAATTATTATTATAATTACCACTGAAAGTTACAACACACTTTGTTGATTTTTTCTATGATAAAAGATTTGTTGTAGCCACTACTCCACTCATAATAATATAAGCAGTTTTGAGCCTGTGGATTAAATGAATCGATAAGAATTGATAAACCATGGTTTATAACCATGGTTGAAGATATACAACTGATAAGTTGTTATCTATCGGTAGCAGAATCTGCTCTGATGCTATATTCAGCTGAGGTTAGTTATGTTTTTAAGCTTTTATTCTATATTTCTATGCTTTTAGTCATGACCATGACAACATTTTGTCATGCTTTTAGTAAGCTTTTTCTAAAGGTCTATAGAACATTTGTAGTAATTAGAGTTATTTTTTTCAACATGTACAACTGCCAACAGTTGAACAGTGCGAACTACGTAGCTGATTGATAGTGCTACTTGCTGGTTATTTGTAGCTGTGTAAATGTATATTACCAGTGGCGTATTTAGGATTTGTTTAATATATATACATTTTTTAAAGTATAATAATAAATAAATATATTGATTAATTGGATAGCAAACATTTAAAATAATTCCCCATACCTTTTTCGACTTTTATAAAAAGTGTCCATCCAGTATCTTCATTTTTTTGGAGGATTTGCTTCATCTTTGTTATTAGATAAATAATTTTTTAAATATTCACTGCACACGATAATATAATACGCTGCAGCATTGGCGATTTCTTCTTGGTTATCCATTGTCAGTAAAAAATAAAACAGTACCTACTAGTGTATACGTTAGTGTTATGCGTAGTTTATACGCTGGTGTCGTAGGTATAGCTAACTAACATACATTCGAATATACTTAATTTAAAGCAAAACGTATACGAAATTACGTATTTAATCATCATATTATAATTATTATTTATTTGTGACAATGCTCTATGCGATTTTTATTATATTTTTTAATCATCATATATTTATTTTTGAAAATTCGCCGTATATACATAATATGTACCTTTTCTATCGTGTAGGAACTAACGTATGTATTTACTATTTTTTGTACCTGCTACTCTCGTGTAGGAACTTACATTCGCACGTTTACATGTGTTATTTTGTGTTTACCTGTACTTGTGCACAATTTATAATCGCCGTTTAATAAGTGTTCTACAAAAAAAAGAAAAAGAAAAAAAAGGTAGGAACATGAGTCTATATCTCTTTGTTGTACATTAGGGGGTCACTATTATAGGTCTGTTAAATTTGAATTCAATGGTACATCATTGTATATTTGTATATAAATAAACAATTCTGACCGGAAATGGTCTATCAGCTTTTGTTACTAATAAATATATTTCATGGTGGGGTTTTATCGATTCCATCGTTTTAATAGCAATTCTGCTGAATATTTTTTTATGTTGATTCCGCCGACTGTTTATTAAACAATAAGCGATGTATCATATATTATACAGAATTTTTTTTAGTTAGCATTAGAGGTACTTGCGATTTACCATAGGTAATAATAAATGTATTTTTTTAAACATTACAAAACAATTCAAAAACATTGTCGTCCCCAACGGCCAATAGGTACAACCCAATTATACATATATATATATTATCATAGCAATATGGCAGAAGAAGAATAATAACATACTTTGTAAAATTTGTTAAAATAATGTAACTCAAATATCTAGTAATTGTTATTTTTAAATAACATTTTGAACGATTTTGAAACGATTCACAACTGTTACTTATTTGTTCTAAAGCAATTTAAAACAATGGCCATAGAAAACTAATAAAATGGCTATATTTTTGGATTACAATGATTACATTATGATGTTTCATCAATGTAATTATCACATAGATAATCATAGAATTTTTTTAACCTCGCATTATCAAGAACGACTGACATAGCCACATAGGTATAATTATTATTTTATTAAAAAAAAAACTGATTAATAATTTGTTATTTGTCTGAATACGGATGATGCTCCATAGTTTTAAACCTAATTTTAAGTTACTATGTATTATATTATTATCTTATAGTTTTGTACACTATTATATCAAAAATAACAAATAAAAAACGTCTAAAAGTAATATAAAAAATAATTGATTTACAGTAATAGTTAATACATCTAAAATATTCTGAATAATAAAATAATTTACTGACATAAATTTAAAGACCCATAATATTAATCCATCAAATATTATATAAATGTATAATACCAGATAATACTTTTAAAATTTTAAGTAAAAATTCAAATTAGGTATACCTAGTTGTTATTAAAATTAATTTATTAAAAAAATACAGTTTAATAATAAAAAACAATAAGTTCAATATATAATAAAAATCATATTCCATGATATATAATCGTTATTTATATGGGGCCCCCGAGGCCTTGATTAATATATACCACCATCAAAAAATTTAAACATTTGATTACGGTATTTAATTACTATTATTTTCTACGTAAAGACCGCCAACGACCATACCACGTTGAATACACCAGTTCTCGTCCGATCACTGAAGTTAAGCAACGTCGGGCGTAGTTAGTACTTGGATGGGTGACCGCTTGGGAACACTACGTGCCGTTGGCCTTTTTTTATTTTGATAAATCAATATGACATCAGTGCAATATTGGGAACCGATCCATATTGTTTTGTATAATTATTGTGCTCGGTAAGTTTCTGGGTCCCATTCCGACCCTGCGAAGTAAACGTTTTCTTTTAATATTAAATATTCATTTTGTTCTATGCTACAGAAATTTCGCACGACGATGACAATGGTTCTCGCGACAACGTTATTAGTGAATCGGTCACAGTGATCAATGAGTACGTTGCTGCAGAACTCGCCACTGATCACAGCGAACGTCCTGTGGCGCCGCTCGATGACTTCGAGTACCACGAAGTAAGTACCAGTGACAAGTACTGTTCAGTTAAAATTATTTTTATGTACAAAAAAAGAAACTAATCATAATTGATACAATAATTGAAAAAATATATTTATTCATAAGTACACTAATATCAATTGTTTTTTTTTTTTTTAATGTATCAATTTTTCTTTTCCGATCGTATACATCACTTAGTTATTAAGTAAAATTGTAGAAAACATATTATTTAATTGATCTTGTCATGAAATATATTTTTTAACGACTTTTTTACATTTTTAAATTGATATTATTTTTTTTTTAAATATTATTACGACATAAGAAAATTCACAGACCCTAATAAACCCACTGACTATTTGTTTAATTCTACTTAACAAAAATCTATCTGAACTTATTTAAGGTGGATGTATTTTATTATGTGGGCGTAGTGACTCACATGTCTGAAGAACGATGGAACATTATCGGGCCACCTTAGTAATAATGAGTCGGTAATGAATATGAATATCTATTAGTTATTACGATTTGGAAACTTTAGATATAACCTTCTCTCGGGATTTTTCTGACGAAGTTAAAGAAGATGAGTTAATTTACGCAATAAACGTTGTAGACGAAGTATACTTATAAGTACAGAATAATAGTATATTATATTACGAGACAGTCACTAACTTGGCTTGTTAATAATAATATAAATTATATAATTTATCATTATGGTTTATAAATATGATTTTTTTTTCCTAATCTTCAATATAATATCTATTTTTTTTAACAAAATCACAAAATACTTTACTCATTATTTAACCGTAAAGCATGCTGGACATTTGGAAAATGTGATCGCTTATTGGAATTGTGATCCAACGATTTCGTACGCATATTGTTGGAATAACAAAGAAAGTGTCATCCGAGGTGATGAAATTGCAGGTATCATAATCATTATTCTTACCGGGGACAATTATCACTGTACATAACTATATATAGTTCTTATATTTTATTGATACTATTTATAACTAAGTATGTTTATTTAAAATATTTTTTGTACAGATTTTCGTAAATCTAGTGCACTATATAGGATTAGTCATTTTTATATAAAATAGGAAAAGAAATAAGTTAAATACAGACATTTTTACTCAAACTTTTTCATGTAACTTCTAGTGTCCTACTGAGGTCACGTATTACACTGCTTTATTTAACTTGTTCATAAATTATATTAATTTGCCAATTCGCGGGGTATGTCATTATTATATGCCAACGACTCCGAAACCTCCAATAATATTACTACAAAATAAATAAGTATTAACAAGTTAAAGTCATACATTCTTGTTTTGTTCTATAATATTATTGTATGATATTTATACCTATATATATATTTTATAATTGTAATTCGATTAGACAAGCTCAAGTGAATGGTCTACCGTCATTAGTATTAGTAGTATTTTCGTGTTAAAAGTATCATTTTTTTTTGGTTTTATTTACACGAATTTCTGAATATTATAATTATTGTTTGGGGCTAAGAAGTATTAGGATTTAACTCGCTTAAAATGTTTATTACGATGCAAAGTGCTTTCCGTCTTCTGGATATCGTATATACCTAAAATGTTATCATAAACAAGTATTTAAAAATATGATAATAAAATATGTCTTAGACATGCAGGTGTACAACAAGATGATAGAAAAAGTAATTTCCGGCGTAGATTAAATTTTCAGATCAAATTTCTTAGAAATTGTATATACGGTAGCTATTATAAGCACGACTTGAAAATTAGGGAATACAACAATATTAAAATAAAAAACAATATAGATACATGGAAAACAGGTATATTGGTACATAAAAAATAAATTATTACATAACAAATGTTATTATTGTATATGACAGGCATATGACAGGACGACGACACAATAAACGTGGACGATTGGGGGGCGGGGGATACGCTAATTGTCCGCTTGGGCTCGTGACGTGTCTACCGTAACTGCGTGCGAGGCCCGAACGCCTCGGTCGCGGGAGTTTACGGCTCCGCGCGTCCTGGGCGTCCTAGCGCCCACACCACCGTCAGAGGGTTGACCACGTCACGAAGACCCACTAGCTCGCGACGACCGCGAACCCGTTTGCCCACAAGACCGATCGAAAGGATTGTGCGTGCGCAGGTGAACTTATAACACCGAATTCACGTATCCCGCCCCACGTCATTCGGCATTGCTGTCATCCTGTCATATGCGTTACCTGAGGGCCCGATCTTCACCATCCGTCACCGCTAATCCGCACGGACGCAACATACGTGCAATAGCGCTCGTTTTACGCGTTTCCAGCGGGAAACACGTTTTGCTTTTTTCGTTGCGTCCGGCTCTTTCACGTTGTTATCTTCATCCGCATCGTCCCTCTGTACGGTGTGCTCACCTGATCCGATTGCCAACCCATCAAGCACCACCACATCGTTGATCACCGCAATCGGACGTATTTCTCCTGTTATCAAATCCGCGTCTCCGTCTGTGTCCGTTCTCGTTCTATCGGCCACGATGATTCCGTCTATTACACCTCTCACCAATTCTTCGCACAGTGATCGGATTGTTGTATCTTCAGCGTTAAATTCTACAGGTTTCTCGTCGCGGTCTGCTACCAGTGTTCTTTGGTCATCACTTAGAACTACGTTATTCACTCGTCGTAACATTATTCTATGCGCCATATTTATATCTCGTAATAAATGGAGATTTATATACAGTGGCCGTCCGACATATCCTTCGCTTACAAACGGCATTGTCTCCACGTCGGCTGTTGTATCAACGACATCAGGTAATACACTCGTGCCAAATTGGGAAATATTGTCAATCGTATTCACGGACGACGTGTTTGCGTCCGGTCCACTGCAGCCGTTGTTCTCCACGCGTAAAATTAAATCATTAGAGGGTGCCAAATTGCCAAGTTCTGTATAAAATCTCATTTTGTAATACTATGTGACGAATTAGTAGGGAATTGTCAAACGTCTGATTTGTTAATGAGCCTATTGAATTTATTTTTTCGTACATCGTGGCAGATCACCCGGACAACGAGCCCACGGTATTTTTTATTACTAGCCAGCGACTATCACCGCGTTCGTTAACAATTCTAATCGGCCGACATTATAGGATTTCGCGGGCTCGTTTATTTTTTCAAACACTATATTTTTATTATTTAATTATATAAATTACCTCAATGACATTATAACGATTTAACGAAGATTTCGAATATTTCGATTCCCGTACCCGTTTTAAACTTTTAAGTGGTCTTTTTTATTTTATTTTTCAATATAATATTTATACTTCATTCGATTTAACTCATTAAATATATTATATTTAGGTCATATAAAGATAAACAGTTACCTATCAATATATACATACGATTATAAGATATGTGAATGGTTTAGATGTCTGTGAACGTTTCTTGTCTATTTTCGAGGTTTTAAGTAGCCAAAAGGCAATTGGTATTGTTGCTGCTGTACTTATATTTTTAGAACAATCAAGTATGAAATATGTTTAGGTAATAACTCAATCGTATGACAGGGCTAGTGTTATGTTGGGCCAGCCTGGTGGTGTACAAACTTTAATGAAACAGTAATATCCTATCCTTATGCCATTTATGTATTATTGATTGAATTTGATTGTAGTAGATGCTTGTAAAAATATAATAATAATTATAAATAAATAACTTAAGTTATTTCCTAAAAAAACTTAATAAATTTAATTTGTATAACATTTCAGAATGCAAGAAACATGATTACTATTGGAAACCTTTTATACATATTTTGCTCACCCTTAAAAAAAATAATATAATAACATGATTATGTATTAAATAATAATTACTTTTGAAACAATAAGTATAATAGGCTTAATCGAAAAGTATTATTTACGATTCATATGTTTACACGGAATGATGTTTTAAGTATAATAAGTATTCTAAGTAATCAACTGCAGAAAAAGACAGAAACATTGGGTAATGCAGCTAATTTGATAAATGGAGTTATCAATTGAATATTTTTTCAGTATTATGACAACAAATTGAAGT
The DNA here is from genome assembly GCF_020882245.1 of Rhopalosiphum padi. NCBI lineage: Eukaryota > Metazoa > Arthropoda > Insecta > Hemiptera > Aphididae > Rhopalosiphum > Rhopalosiphum padi. The sequence continues at coordinate 89,018,987 of NC_083597.1, forward strand.
ATTTTCCAATGATAATGATATATTACTAAACATTCTCACAAAAGTTTGATATAAAATTAGTAACTAGTATCATCATGAAAATAATTTAAGTTGTATTTATTTAAATTAAATTATTATTTGTATTAGGTCCTAAACTTACAAGAAAAAAACCAAATAGACATGAGCACCTTGTTGTGTTAGAGAAAACTGAAGAAGAAAATGACAAATGTAGCATTATAACAGAAAAGAATTGGCGTAGAGTGGCTTACTACAGAATTATTGTGTCAATAATTATTAAAAAAACAGTGAATATTTTATAAATCAATATCAGCTAAATTTTAAATATTTAAAAATATTTACTTAATACTTAACAGTTCATATTATTAATTGAACATTTTGTGGTTTTTAGTGCATTCTAATGATGATTTAAAGGCAGAGATGCTTGTTGCTAAAAACTGAATTTTAAATTTATAAAACAATTTTAAATTAAATACTATCAAATAAATTGTAAAGAAGAATAAATTTCCAAATATTATATACAAATTGTTATAAGTAGCTCGAACCACACCAATAATTTCTGCAAAATGCGATTGATTCTTCTCTTGTATGAGATGCATTCAAAATTGGTTAAGAACATCAATGGTGCAAAATCAGTTTTCAAACTTAGCCATTATCTATATATAATATAAAGAGGAAAGATTTGATTGTTTCTATTGAATAGGTTCCGAAACTACTGAACTGATTTAAATGAAATTTGGTACATAGATAGTGTAGACACCGAGAAAGGAAATAGGCTACTTTTTAATACTAAAAAAAAGGCTGTAAAGGGTTGAAATAGGGGATGGTATATATTATAACAAAATCAATTTTAAAAAATTAAATAAAAAAAAAAGTAATTAGACATATTTTTAGTATGCTAGCAATCGCATAGAAGAAATAACGAACATTATTAAACAATTAAAAAATACATATTATACATTGGCCGGTTCAGCTATTATTAATATAATATAAAAAAATTCCCGGTTTTCACTTGAGGTGACTTTTGCCTGGGCAACGCCTGGTGGTACAGGGATTTATCCAATAATAATATAAATAATAATGACATATTAGAAAAGTATAATAAATTAAAAAACTGACAAATATAGAATACAATTAGACAAATAAAATATGACAATATATAATGGGAATATTTTATAGTAATTATTTTTATTTATTTTTTGATTATAAAATTATGATATAATATTACTTTCAATTTGAACCTAACCCTAACCTAACCTATAATAAGAATTAAACAGTCATTCTGTGATTAGTTATGAATTATGATTTAATATATTTTGTATTGCAAGTAACGTTTAGCGATAAAACCCAGAATGGTTTGTTAAACAATATAAAAACGTAAAGAAGTCCCTGTCAATTAACTATGCTTCGCGATGTGTGTACCTAAAGCTTGTTTATAATTATTATAAAATGCACTTAGCACAACATGTAGGTATACAATTTATTTTAATCTATATGTTTACTAATATGTTTTATTTTTAAACAAATTTATTTGAAATTGCTAAACTTTTTTAGTAGAATTATAGTGTAGCGAATTTATTATATAAATGCTCTTAAGATAGTTGGTTTCTTGATTAAGTAAAAAAAAAATTATAATTATCTATTCGTTATAAAATAATGTGTCAATTGTAATCGCTTTACTTCTGGCCTACAATTAAATTAATATTAACATAATATAACCCGGATATACATTTCAGTTGTGTTTATTTAACTATTTAATTTTGAATCGACCAAAAAAAAATTTTAAGATCTATAATCGGAAAACTACATTTTTAAACTGAGAACTTATACATACAGTAGAACCTCGATTATCCGTGTTCACTCTTCCGAAAATTTAAAAATAAGTATGGACTATATATAGATGTATAACATTATTGTATATATTTATAATAATAATTAAATGAAAAATTACATTATTATAAAAAGTCTCAATTAACCGTGGTTTTCATTTATCCGTGTGACCCCCTCTCCGTCATTATCCTGAATAATCGAAGTTTCACTGTATTATTATATATTATATTGATTCTAAGTTAGTCTCTAATAATTGCGTTTGATATTTTTTTTAAGTATTCCCATACGGCCGTATACAGACAATATATCATCTCTTTTAGCACTCGCACTTGATATATACAATTGATCTAATACTAAAGGCAATGTATTATTATAATTTATAATACTAAAAAAATAAATATATAATAATATGTAATATTGATTATTGAAAATTTGTCTTGTGACTCCTCGCCCAATTGTTTTTGACTTTGTGCCTGTTAGAATGGTTAAACATATCAAAGCCATGGGGACAAGTTATATCAAAATAAATATAATAATTAAATGTACTATAATACTATATTTTTGATTTATTATAATAATAATTTTAAATGTAACACGGCGTTAGGTGTATGCAATATTGGTACATACGTTCGTCTGTTAACACAGTACGATGATGATTTACTACTTACTACTTAGTATATACTTACTAACTATTAGAAACATATTATTACTATAGTATAACGCTAATGTAATAATATTAATAATCTACAATACACTACTAAACTCTACATAGTGTGGTGTTTCGTAGATTAATCATGCGACAAAGATCGTGGTAAATTCACCACGTTGTCAACTATTTATCATGGATAACTTTACTACCAATCTTGTTCATGGGCTATAAAGAATGTATTACGAATATTATTATCTAGAGTATTATTATTCGACTTCAATTTTTATTTAAATGTTTACTTACACGAATCATGGCCATTATAAAATATGATATTTCACATGGTAATAGACCTTAAAACACAAAATTGGTTCTGCTGAACGCAAATTTTCTATGTTGTTCGTTTGTAAGACTTAGACAACAACACACACACACACACACACACACACACACACACACACACACACACACACACACACACACAACCATATATATGTTGGATCAAGACTGACAGGTCAATGTTGGTAACGCCTTGTGCAGAGCCGGCCGTAATAGCGTTTGTTATAATCTCCGTTTTTTTTATGCCGGCTCCGTGGTTGTTTTTTACCATCCGTCCGTGCAGACGTCTTTGATTTTTATTCGCTCGCCGAGACGCGTTGTCGCCATCTTATTTACTATGCTTTTGGGCGTTCGCGGTGTGCGTATTATTCTTTGCGTCCGCGCTGACACGTTTGTCGTACAATCGCCGATACGCGTAGCTTTTTGTTTTCACGCCTTTTAACGTGCCGCTGTTGTGCTGTGAGCTTTATTTTATTGTAATAACGCGTTTAACCGGCTGCTATTATATTGTGCGCCGACGCACGGTCTTGTTCGGTGGCTTTGCGTACTCTTCGCCATCCGTTTGCGCCGTGTCGATTTGTTTTCAATTGACCACTTTTACCCGCGAGTTTTGCGTAATTGGTCTTGGGGCAGGCGTTGGTGCGTGCTGTATTGTCGCTGAGGTTGACGGCGTTGAAGAAATCATCGTGGAACAATAGGTGCGCCCGGCGGTACTGTTGGATGCTATGGTCGATCGTCGTGGGACATTTGGTACACCCGGTGATGCAGGTTTATTTATTTTAATTATCAATTTTATAAATTATATTATTATACACTGTTTCAGTGATATTTTTAATTTATGTTTTATTGTTTTATTTATACCTTATGAGGTATTATTATTATTATTACTAACATTTACTGCGCGTAAAATTTATATATTATTTTTGTTATTGCAGTTTTATTCTTTTATATATATATATCATTAATTGTTACTTTTTAATACAATTGACATATTTATTAATTGTTATTTTGTTTTATACTGCTATGCAATAATTAGGTCTCCTCAATAAATAGGTTGTAATCGGTTCCATTGACAGATACACAACTGAATAATTTAAATAGTGTAAGACAGAGTAATCACCAACCGCTATTAGGAGTGTTTATTCGAACAATATATATATATACTGAACCAAATATCACTAACATAATAATCAATAATTGTTTACATCGAGGTAGTTTGTGAGAGGAATAAAAGCAAACACGTTTCGATCGCGTTTGGGACTTTAAACGTTTATTTTACATTACAAACAATTCACAGTATAACGTCATACTATGCGACCAGACACTAAAAAAAAATAAACTTGTAAATTTAGTTGGTGTCCATTGGTAGCTCGATACAAGCGCGTAAAGGAGACATAAGCGATTACATCAGAGGTACGTGAGATCGGTAGGTTGGATATAGGTATATAGTTAAAGTTTATTATAAGGGTATTATATAATTTTAATCTATTACGATTCAAACTGTTTTTCTTAACATTGTCATTATTATCACAGTGCCAGTGATAACAAGAAATTATAATTTTTATTTGTTAAAAAAAACATAATTGAGAGTAATTTTTGCATTTTGATAATGTTTCCTACTTTATTATATCGTTTTAGATTCTGAACGGAGTGATGAATGTATTGATTTTACAATGATGTGTGTTTTTCTTATTTTTGTGTTTGTCATCACGTTTTGGAGTAGTAATAATGCTTCGATTATCGACTTCAGCCCCTCTTTGAAAAGAAAAATTCATCTAGTTGGTACTTTGGGGGGTCAAAAGTAAAAAATTTCCAATAGTTTTCAAAAGCGTCGGGAAAAACCTTGAAAAAATTACGGAAAAACGGGAATTTTTACGCATAACCATTTTTCGACAAAATCGATTTTTTTATTTTACTGTAACTCAAACGAATCATTGTAAATACTTGAAATTTTCACTAAATGTTAATAAGAGATTATTAAAATTACTATATAATATATTTTAATAATTCTTATAATTGAAGAAGAATCATACCACACCAAATTTACAGGGTCGAAAATCTATGATCGTCGCCATTTAGAAGTCGTATTTTACGAGATAATAATACATCACAGTTTCACACGAAGGGACGATATAAAAGCTGTTACATGAAAGTTACCACTTGAGATGCGTAACTTACCACAATGTCATTAATATAGATTGAAGTTGAATACAATGTTTTTATAGACCATTGGTCTTATATGACTTAATACCAATTTAGTTTAATGCGATATGTAAGTGTATTATACACATATATTTCGGGGAAAGGTATTCTTGATTCTTTGCAAATAACTGTTCATCCGTCCTATTCTACTGCGTCTACACTCTTTAATACCTACAGTATTTCCGGTGTATGCCTACAAGTGGTGTTCTGCTCGATGGTTCTAATTACGCAATGTTGATCCTATTTTACTGCCTCTTCTGTTACATGTCTCAATGTCTCTTGCATTACATTTTGAAAATATTTATAGATTTTATAAACAGTTAATTTTTAATAATTGATATATATATATATATACTCATAAATAAAAAATAAAACAGTAATTCATTGTGTGAAAATGATATTCAATTATATTCAAACAAAAAAACTTGCCTAAAAGGCTAAAAACATTATAATTTGAAAAAAAAATTTTAAACACACATTTAAAAAAAAAAGTGTAAACGAATGAAACAAACATTAATTTCCGAAAAAAACTTGTTGTTAGAGCTATCATTAATGTAATACATTTTGATAAATAAAACGTACAAAATTAAATAAAAAATTTTGATACGTAGCATAGTGCAATAATGATATAAAAAATTAATCAGGAAAAAAATTTGCCATATGAGCTAAACAGGCTAAACCTTCAACAAAACAAGTTTGCCTACAAGACTTAGAACATTAGATTATAAAAAAAATGGTTAACAAATAAACTCAACGCACGCAGCAGCACAAACGTAAAAATATGACAATATACTCGTATAATGGGAATATTTTATAGAAATTATTTTTATTTATTTTTTGATTATAAAATTATGATATAATATTACTTTCAATTTGAACCTAACCCTAACCTAACCTATAATAATAATTAAACAAGTCATTCTGTGATTAGTTATGAATTATGATTTAATATATTTCGCATTGCAAGTAACGTTTAGCGATAAAACCCAGAATGGTTTGTTAAACAATATAAAAACGTAAAGAAGTCCCTGTCAATTAACTATGCTTCGTGATGTGTGTACCTAAAGCTTGTTTATAATTATTATAAAATGCACTTAGCACAACATGTAGGTATACAATTTATTTTAATCTATATGTTTACTAATATGTTTTATTTTTAAACAAATTTATTTGAAATTGCTAAACATTTTTAGTAGAATTATAGTATAGCGAATTTATTATATAAATGCTCTTAAAATAGTTTGGTTTCTTGATTAAGTAAAAAAAAAAAATTATAATTATCTATTCGTTATAAAATAATGTGTCAATTGTAATCGCTTTACTTCTGGCCTACAATTAAATTAATATTAACATAATATAACCCGGATATACATTTCAGTTGTGTTTATTTAACTATTTAATTTTGAATCGACCGAAAAAAAAAAACACAAAATTGGTTTTGCTGAACGCAAATTCTCTGTGTTGTACGTTTGTATGATTTAGACAACACACACACACGCACACACTATATATATATATACTGAACCAAATATCACTAGCATAATAATCAATAATTGTTTACATCGAGGTAGTTTGTGAGAGGAATAAAAGCAAACACGTTTCAATCGCGTTTGGGACTTTAAACGTTTATTTAACATCAGGTTATTTATATTTTAATTTTAATATTTCACGTCTTTCGATTGACATTTTTCGAAGATATAATTTTTTAAATGTAAAACTATCTTAAGCGGGGACGGTCTATTAGCCTATATACGTTTATAAAATAATTTATAAGTATACATTTTTTTATATTTTTTAATGAGTAAATTAACAGTTTATTAATAAATTATTAATTCAATGTTGAATGATTTTGACCCATTTATCAATTTTTGTTATAAAAAAACACTAAAAAAGAACGCAAATATAAAGAGCTCAAAAAGAATTACAATTATTTGAAAATTATACTGTTTAAAAATATGATAATATAAATATTTAGTAAAAATTTTAAATTTAACGGCTATACGTTTTTGAATTTTTAGAAAAAAAAATCACTTGTTGAAAACAAGTTAGCAAAAAAAAAAACATTATTAACATTATGATTTTAAAGGAATCGTAGTCTATAGTTAATAAAATCCACATAATACAAATCACACGCAAACATTTGTATTTTAATATAAGACACAAATACGTAACCAGTAATTCAGTATATGAGTTAAATATGAAGTTTCAAATTAACACGAAGTAAAGATAAAAACATTAATAAAATACATAATAATTAGTAAATAAAATGTGTAAATTCAATGTTTTAAATAATAGATACGTTTATTATATACTTTATTCATACGTAACAGTGATGGATATTTTGAATCAGTTATCATAGTTAAAAAAGTGAAAAATAGAAGTTATTAAAATTACTATATAATATATTTTAATGATTCTTATATTTGAAGAAGAATCATACCACACCAAATTTACAGGGTCGAAAATCTATGATCGTTGCCATTTGGAAGTCGTATTTTACGATATAATAAATACATCACAGTTTCACACGAAGGGATAATAAACGATTTAAAAGCTGTTACATGAAAGTTTAACTTATACCACTTGAGATGCGTAACTTACCACAATGTCATTAATATAGATTGAAGTTGAATACAATGCATTTATAGACCTTTGGTCTTATATGACCAATTTAGTTTAATGCGATATGTAAGTGTATTATACACATATATTTCGGGGAAAGGTATTCTTGATTCCTTGCAAATAACTGTTCATCCGTCCTATTCTACTGCGTCTACACTCTTTAATACCTACAGTATTTCCGGTGTATGCTTACAAGTAGTGTTCTGCTCGATGGTTCTAATTATTCAATGTTGATCCTATTTTACTGCCTCTTCTTTTACATGTCTCAATGTCTCTTATTGCATTACATTTTGAAAATATTTATAAATTTTATAAGTAGTCAATTTTTAATAATATTGATATATATATATATACTCATAAATAAAAATAAAACAGTAATTGATTGTGTAAATATGAGTTACAATTATATTCAAACAAAAAATTTGCCTAAAAGGCTAACAACATTAAAATTTTGATAGGTAACATAGTGCAATAATGATATAAGAAATTAATCGGGAAAAATTTGCCATATGGGCTAAACAGTAAACAGGCTAAACCTTCAACAAAACAAGCTTGCCTACAAGGCTTAGAACATAAGATTATAAAAAAAATGGTAAACAAATAAACTCAACGCACGCAGCAGCACAAACGTAAAACAGAGCGTTTAATCCGCTTCCGCGTAGATGCGAAACCACTGCGTGCGGATCAAAACCAACTGCCGGATCATCCATATCCTCGCCCGACTTTTCTATAAATAATGGGCAGCCCACGTCATCATTTAATTTGTTAATTTGAAGAATGTTGTCTATCATATATATGCATGAAGTGATTGCGTCCAATCCACCGTCGTCCTCCTCTACGCGTATAATCATTTGGTGAATAAAATCTACAGTGGGTGCCAAATCCACAGGTATGTCGCCATCCTGGATGACGCCAAAACCGTTTTGAAGTAAATCATACGAGTATTTGGTACAACGAACTGATGTACAAAAAGAAATTCTGCGTTTAATATTAATATTTGACAATGTGATGAAAAAACAGTATAATGATGGTGTAACAAAAAATAGTTAGAATGTTATGCGTTTAAGACTGTCGAAATGCAAATGAACCTCGTCGCCGAGAATTTCGTACATTTCCCAGACGACGGTTATTGCGATGTTTTTATTACAGGCCAGCGAGTATCAACGTTTATCAATCTAATCGGTCAGTATAGGTATTATCTTTTAGAACGACGCTTTTGATTTATATTATACTTTTAGGTGTTTTATTTTTAGATTCTGAACGGAGTGATGAATGTATTGATTTTACAATGATGTTTTTTTTTTAGTAGTAATAATGCTTCGATTTTCGACTTCAGCCCCTCTTTGAAAAGAAAAATTCATCTAGTTGGTACTTTGGGGGGTCAAAAGTAAAAAATTTCCAATAGTTTTCAAAAGCGTCGGGAAAAATCCTGAAAAAATTACGGAAATACGGGAATTTTTACGCATAACCATTTTTCGACAAAATCGATTTTTTTATTTTTCTGTAACTCAAACGAATCATTGTAAATACTTGAAATGTTAATAAAAAAACCAAATGTTTATATTATGGTTATATATTTACGATTAAATATTCAAAATATTTTGGCCTTTTTTAAGCTACTTATAGACAATTGAAATTTTCGACTTTTCTAAGTTTTTTTTCTTAAAATGCCGATAAAAAAAATTTGGCTATCCAAAAAATCTTTAAAATTTAATACAAGGTTTATTATAAGTTGTACTTATCGTAGTAAAAAAAAAAAAATGAAAAATCGTTAGTCACAATTTTTGTTTAAAAGCATTTAAAGTTCAAATGTTTACAAAATATATCAAAATCACGAAAATTTGCAAAGAATTTTGAAGTTGAAAATTCATAAAATTTTTGTGATTTATACTTAAGGTTCAAAAATCCAATACTAGATTATCCATAAGTTTTCCTTCAAGTAACTGTAAAAAAAATTGCATTGTCAATATAGAAAACATTTTATGAGCGTATGAAATTTAATTTTTTACGAAATCGCGTAAAATAACGATATATTACAATTTAAATATAGGAAATAATATAATAATATATCCAACTAATTATCATTGACTGAAAAATCATCTCCGTTCAGAATCGTTTTTCGTATACAATGATACTCGTCATTGCATTCAAATTTAACACATCCATTTAGTGACCAGTGACCTACTCTCCATCTCTACTATACAGCAGAGCGATACCCACTTGCCCACATTTTTTAGTAATAATTTTAAAATAATAATAATTAATAATAAAAGTACACTGTAATTAAAATATGTAAATATGTATATTGTATATTATACTATATAATAACTACAAACTTATAATACGTACACACATTTTAAAAACTCTTTAAGTCGACTTATTACTAAATCATTATTTGTTTATGAAGTTAATAAAAAAAATTTACAACTATAATTCTTGATTCTTTTGACCTTTTGAAAATTATGGTCCACCCGTCCCATTCTACTGCTGCTACATTATTTAATACATATATATATATATTCTAGTCGGACTCAAATAGACTTCGTGGTGTATTCTTACAAGTAGTGTTATTTTCGATAGTTCGAACTACCAACTATTGAATCTATTTTACCGCCTCTTCTCTTGAAATAAGCTTTGAAAATATTTTAACGATTTTATACGTCGTTAATTTTTAATGATGGCCCACACCACCGTCAGAGGGTTGACCACGTCACGAAGACCCGCTAGCTCGCGACGACCGCGAACCCGTTTGCCCACAAGACCGATCGAAAGGATTGATCTTCTCCATCCGTCACCGCTAATCCGCACGGACGCAACATACGCGCAATAGCACTCGTTTTACGCGTTTCCAGCGGGAAACACGTTTTGCTTTTTTCGTTGCGTCCGGCTCTTTCACGTTGTTATCTTCATCCGCATCGTCCCTCTGTACGGTGTGGTCACCTGATCCGATTGCCAACCCATCAAGCACCACCACATCGTTGATCACCGCAATCGGACGTATTTCTTCTGTTATCAAATCCGCGTCTCCGTCTGTGTCCGTTCTCGTTTTATCGGTCACGATGATTCCGTCTATTACGCCTCTCACCAATTCTTCGCACTGTGATCGGATTGTTGTATCTTCAGCGTTAAATTCTACAGGTTTCTCGTCGCGGTCTGCTACCAGTGTTCTTTGGTCATCACTTAGAACTACGTTATTCACTCGTCGTAACATTATTCTATGCGCCATATTTATATCTCGTAATAAATGGAAATTTATATACAGTGGCCGTCCGAAATATCCTTCGCTTACAAACGGCATTGTCTCCACGTCGGCTGTTGTATCAACGACATCAGGTAATACACTCGTGCCAAATTGGGAAATATTGTCAATCGTATTCACGGACGACGTGTGTGCGTCCGGTCCACTGCAGCCGTTGTTCTCCACGCGTAGAATTAAGTCATTAGCGGGTGCCAAATTGCCAAGTTCTGTATAAAATCTCATTTTGTAATACTATGTGACGACTTAGTAGGAAATTGTTAAACGGTTCGACTGTTGAAATGATACTGAAAATAGTCACCGAGAATTTCGAACATTTCCCAGACAACGGTTATTCCGATGTTTTTATTACTAGCCAGAGAGTAGAAAACGTTTATCAATCTAACCGGCTAGTATAGGTAAATTATTTTAAAAAGACGATTTCGATTTGTACTGTACTTTTAGGTGTTTTATTTTTATTTTCATTGTTTTCGTAAAACTATATATTTGTTTGTATGTTAAAACTTTTTTCTCCAAAAAATATTCAATTTTGTTTTAAAATAATAATATTAATACGGTCAACAGTATAATCTACTTATCCATACACAATCCAACGCATAAAACAACATTCATATGACAACGTATAAATTAATTTTTATTTTATTAATTAACAATAGAGAAGACGATTAATTTTGTATTCATTTTTGTAGATTTGTACAATATATAAATTCACTGCCATTATCAAGTTGATCTTTTTATTTAATCATTAAGAATGTTGAAGACGTTCGACGGTATCCGGTCTCGGATTCGGTTTGGTTGATCTTACCGGCCAAGAAGTCAGTCCTTTGATATTATCTTATTATTCGACGGGTTTTTTGACGAACAGTATCCGTGAACGATTTGAATAGTACGTGAATCATCCCCGAAAACTTCGAAGAACCCGTCAGTCATAGAATCCCCAATTACTACGGTAATAAGTTTACGGACATAAAATCGCCAAGCACAAATTCCTGATTACCTTACAAATTAACTATACAAAATATTTTTTAAAGAATTAATTGATTTTCTGGATAATTTATTTTTCCGGAATAAATACATTCCTACCAAACTAAAATAATTAGCAAATGGACACTATATTATGTATACTTTTATGTGTGATTGCACTGATCGAAGTATTCGAAAACCATTCGCAATTACTAATTTATTCAAATTATAAATTATAAATATTGTTGGAAACGAGCACAAAAAATATTTACTTAAAACGGTCACTTACTTTTGTCGGTTCGTAGAACGAATTTTACAACTCTTGTTAAATTCATTGTGAAAATGCTTTTATAAATAACTTTAAACAACTATTGTAGAGTAATTTATACTTTTGATCCAATGAATATGGGATGTATGTATTACACACAGTATAACATATCAGAATTATTTCCCAGTAATGAAACAAAATTACAAACAAATTAAACGAACTCGTAAATAAATGTGAGTAACAATGACTTATTGTTCCCTTGACGACAATATTGTTTAATACAATATTGTATAGTAAACACTGATTAATTAATTAAATACCATAGGAGTGTAAAAAAAAATAGTGATTGGTTAAATTAAAAAATAATAGTAATATTAATTATTTAAATGCTTAAAGTTTAATCCTAAACGTCCTATTTTGTTTTAACTTTAAAAAACGGAGGTAGTATACTAGTCTACGAACATTTTAAATCCCAGATTTCTAAACGTATTTATAAATAAAATAAACTAATAAAATGTGCATCTTCGTACACGTTTAAATGATACACTAGCAATACGCTAAATACACTACCTAAATTATACATTTTTAGTTTTAGTGCGATATGATTATATTATAACAATTGATTTATAATTATTACCGTCGATTAATATTGTACACAAACGTGGAACAGTCTGCGTTTGGACGAATTGCTTTTTTACCCGCATAATAGAATGGCTGAATTTTATACATTGGAATTATTATACTTATTTAATACTTTTTTTTTAATTACTTTTAATAATTTTCAAGAAATGTATAATTATTAAAATTAACTTTATTTATCAATGACTAAAAATACAAGACTATGTAAATTTGTAAAAAAAATTATTTAGTTATTTAAAAGTGGCCAAATTACAATTTGAATAAGGATTTGAAGGTGCAAAATGGTGCAGATTATATAATGTCCTTTTATTTAGTTTTATGTGGCGCAAATTACATAAATATTTTTATCTTCAGGTTGTATTTGGCGCAAACTACATACGCCCAAAAAAGGAGCCCCTTGCATGATTCTTCCCCGGGCCCCAAAATATCTCTGAAAGGGTCTTTGAATACTAAATGTTACGTAAACACTATAAGTAATTATTTCTAAAAATTTAAAAATATGTTAATAATCCAAGTTGTTCTATCAATAAACAATCTACAGTAGACAAATTATAACTAGATTATAAAATCTAAAATGCCTAACATGATATTAATAAATATGACGAGTGAATGTATAAAATAATATTGAAATGCACACGTTTACTGTCCAATTCCGTGACATATTTGACTTAATGTATCTTTAATAAAATAATATAAGTATATTATAGAATGGCAGATTGTCTGAGAATAGTCCACTAAGAGATTCTTTTGAAATAAAAACTATTATATCACGGGATACTTACTGGAATAAATTATATTGCTTTAATATTGTTGAACATAATAATATTTAGTCCAGCTCACTTTAAACTGAATTGCTGCGTAAGAAAAAATTTTTTTCATTCAAAAATATGTGTATTAAATCGGTCTTGTTTATTTCAAAATAATGAATTGTTGTGCTTTTTTTCAATACAGAGTGAAAATATAGAAAATACTGTTGTATGTAGTATTTTCATGTTAAAGTATCATTTTTTTTTGTTTTATTTACACGATTTTCTGAATATTATTTAGTTTGGGGCTAAGAAGTATTACGATTTAACTCGCTTAAAATGTATATTACGATGCAAAGTGCTTTCCGTCTTCTGGATATCGTATATACCTAAAATGTTATCATAAACAAGTATTTAAAAATATGATAATAAAATATGTCTTAGACATGCAGATGTACAACAAGATGATAGAAAAAGTATTTTCCGGCATAGATTAAATTCTCAGGTCAAATTTCTTATAAATTATAAATACAGTAGCTATTATAAGCACGACTTGAAAATTAGGGAATAAAACAATAATTAAATAAAAAACAATATAGATATATGGAAAACAGGTATATTGGTATATAAAAAATAAATTATTACATAACAAATATTATTATTGTATATGACAGAACGACGACACAATAAACGTGGACGATTGGGGGGTGGGGGATACGCTAATTCGGTCTTAAAAGTTTAACTACGCATAATCCTTCCGATCGGTATTGCTTGCGAACGAATGCCGCGGACGCGTCCGCTTGGGCTCGTGACGTGTCTACCGTAACTGCGTACGAGGCCCGAACGCCTCGGTCGCGGGAGTTTACGGCTCCGCGCGTCCTGGGCGTCCTAGCGCCCACACCACCGTCAGAGGGTTGACCACGTCACGAAGACCCGCGAGCTCGCGACGACCGCGAACCCGTTTGCCCACAAGACCGATCGAAAGGATTGATCTTCTCCATCCGTCACCGCTAATCCGCACGGACGCAACATACGCGCAATAGCACTCGTTTTACGCGTTTCCAGCGGGAAACACGTTTTGCTTTTTTCGTTGCGTCCGGCTCTTTCACGTTGTTATCTTCATCCGCATCGTCCCTCTGTACGGTGTGGTCACCTGATCCGATTGCCAACCCATCAAGCACCACCACATCGTTGATCACCGCAATCGGACGTATTTCTTCTGTTATCAAATCCGCGTCTCCGTCTGTGTCCGTTCTCGTTTTATCGGTCACGATGATTCCGTCTATTACGCCTCTCACCAATTCTTCGCACTGTGATCGGATTGTTGTATCTTCAGCGTTAAATTCTACAGGTTTCTCGTCGCGGTCTGCTACCAGTGTTCTTTGGTCATCACTTAGAACTACGTTATTCACTCGTCGTAACATTATTCTATGCGCCATATTTATATCTCGTAATAAATGGAAATTTATATACAGTGGCCGTCCGAAATATCCTTCGCTTACAAACGGCATTGTCTCCACGTCGGCTGTTGTATCAACGACATCAGGTAATACACTCGTGCCAAATTGGGAAATATTGTCAATCGTATTCACGGACGACGTGTGTGCGTCCGGTCCACTGCAGCCGTTGTTCTCCACGCGTAGAATTAAGTCATTAGCGGGTGCCAAATTGCCAAGTTCTGTATAAAATCTCATTTTGTAATACTATGTGACGACTTAGTAGGAAATTGTTAAACGGTTCGACTGTTGAAATGATACTGAAAATAGTCACCGAGAATTTCGAACATTTCCCAGACAACGGTTATTCCGATGTTTTTATTACTAGCCAGAGAGTAGAAAACGTTTATCAATCTAACCGGCTAGTATAGGTAAATTATTTTAAAAAGACGATTTCGATTTGTACTGTACTTTTAGGTGTTTTATTTTTTAATTATATTATTTCACTTCTTTCGATTATACATTTTTGTAACAATTTTAATAAACTTTATTTCAATTACAAATACTATTGTCAAATTTTAATTAAACTGTAACTTTTATTCTTATTGCTTTACTTTTTTAAATTTTATATATCTTCTTCTGAAACTAAAAAAAAAAAAATAATTTTCATATTTTAGTAAAAACCATTTTAGCCAATAAATATTTATTTAATACTAATATTACTTTTACCTTGAAAATTACATTAAGTTACAATTAAGTTAAATATGTCTCAAAAAGTATAAAATAGCGTATAAAAGTATAAAATATACCCTAAAAATTAAAAAGTATCAAAATGTGTATTTATATGCAAAATTAAATTTCAAAACTAGCTCTATGAAGACATGAAATGTATTTATTTCGTACTCTGCTGTTTTTGCGACTGTGCAAAACAAATATGCAAATGCTACAAGTCCTCTGCCCTAATGATAAATATATAATATATTATTATATCATCCGTGGGCTGTTTCCGATCGATTGATTGGTAACTTAAATATAACATCATGACAACGCAACTGGTATAACGTCGTTATGGTTTGTTTATTTAGCAAAGTATTTTTTTTTTTATTAATTTTGAAAAATTATTTTAAAATTATTTTTAATTTCTTAACCTATTATGATGTATATGAAGTATATTACTTTATCTTTTCACTTAATAACTCATTTAATACATAATATAACCGTCGAATATAATATAATAATTCACGTTTACGGACATCTATATCAATTCGCCGTATTATAATTTCATTCTTAATTTTAGCAACCATATATCGTTTGTGTTTCACTTTGGGACACCAACATTTTTTCACTACTTATGTCTTGTATTCTATTTTATAGTTAATAATATGTATCGTAGGTGGAGTGTTTCAGTACATAGAAAGTCTGTAGACCACGAACGCTCATTATTTTGTCTGCTGTGCGTGTAATTTACTAGTGTCTACGGACTACGACGTGCATAAGTATGACTACATCACGGTACCACGATATTCAATCGATGCGCTTTTATTTGAAGTTACATTAACATCGTAATATAACAGGGGTCAACAATTAATATTTTTGAGAGCCAAATTAGGAATCTGAAAATTTTTCGTGAAACATATCTTTAAGTATTTATACTAATACTTATGTGCCTAGTTGATATTTTCTTTGCCACATAGAAAAACAATAATTATTAAATACCTATATTTTTGCGTGTTAGTTAACTAGTAAGTTTCATTTACAATTTTTTCAAAAAATATTATTGAAATTACTCCAAGGTGAATAATTAGTAATGTAACTATTGAATATAAAAAAAAAAATTGTAAAATAAGTAAAAACATGATTAAAAAAACCATAATCTGTGATTTTGATATGGCAACGTAACTTAATTACATGGTATCGATTATTATAGGGGCAATCTAGGTACTACAACGTGAGATTGGTTAAAAAGTTGTAGTCAGTTCCCAATCCAAAATATACACGTATGTTAAAACTAAATTTGAAAACTATATATATATAATATTATCTATGTATATAATTTTTTAATTTATACACAGTATTCATTAGAACAGCGTATCTCAACCTTTGTACTATGTCGACACACTATTAAAAATTTTCATACTTTGTGACACACAATAAAAAAAAAAAAATAAGAATAATACCTTTTAATTTTTATAAATATAGTGTAAACATGGCTCGTGCATTTAATATTAATACTTCCCGTGACACGTTTGGACTTACCCGGCGATACTACTTCAGTCTTGTATTAATCTAGATTTGAAGAGACCAGACCCTATCAGGATTATTGATAGTCCGTATTAAACGAAATTAGTTTTAAACCGTTTATAAAACAAGTCTTGATTAACGAATATAAGTTCCCTCTTCACCGGCCGCTACCGTTCGACATGACAATGTTATGTTTATAATATCAAAGTATCGGGAACTCGACCTCGGTGTGTAATTATACACTACTCTAGAGATCAGGGTTGCCTTATATTTAAGTAAAGTACATCATAGGCGCAACTAGACCTCTAAAACGTGGGGTGCTACAACACTCTTCAGTACCTATATCTAGTTGCTTATTTTTCTCAGTCTTCCCGGTGTATTCTTACAAGTAGTGTTCTTCTCGATGGTTCTAACTATACTATATAATTGTTGAACCTATTTTGCTGCCTATTCTTTTAAATATATCTTGCAATAAGCTTTGAACGTTTTTTAACGATTTTATAAATCGTTAATTTTTAATAATTGATTTATATACTCATAAATAAAAAATAAAACAGTAATTCATTGTGTAAATATGATTTTCAATTTATTCATATTTTAATAACAAAAAGGCTTGCCTAAAAGGCTAACAATATTACACATTTTGATTATAAAAAAAGTGTAAACAAATGAAACACAAATTAATTTCAGAAAAAACTTGCCATAATAGCTGTAAAAAATATAATACATTTTGATAAGTAAAACAGTGTACAAAATGGTATAAACAATTTTGACAAGTAGAAAAGTTGAACGAATGAGATATAAAAAAAAAATTCCGGAAAAAAAATGCCATATGGGCTAACAATGTATATG
This sequence comes from Rhopalosiphum padi, assembly GCF_020882245.1. Classification (NCBI taxonomy): domain Eukaryota; kingdom Metazoa; phylum Arthropoda; class Insecta; order Hemiptera; family Aphididae; genus Rhopalosiphum; species Rhopalosiphum padi. Next base: position 89,037,024 of record NC_083597.1, read on the forward strand.
TACGAAAAAAGAATTAAATTTTGAACAAGAACAATATCAGAAACAACGGTATCATGATAATAAAAAAAACAATGATAATAAAGATGAAAACAAAATAAAAAAACGTCGACAGGACGACACGAAATCAGGCAAGGGTGGGTGCAAAAAAGCAATGTATTATAAGGCCACTGGTCGCCTCCGCAACGTTTTCCGACCGGCCCACGAACAGACGAGTGTCGCGAGATCGTTTCGCCCGGCCGCACGATACGACGACCGCTAGACGGCAAGGCGAGGCCCGGACAGGTTCGGCCGCGAGAGCGATGGTTGACAGCAAGCGGCTAGTGCGCGATGTCGTGCGCGCGTCAGACGGCGGTGCAGACGGCGACTCTTGGACGAGCGACGGAGACCTTTTTGGGCACGGGGCGAGTGAAGAAGATTTGAGCCTGCTGAATCGGCGGCCACCGGATGGACGCCGACCCGGCCGGCTTCGGTTCGCCTCGCGACGAAAAAGAGAGTGACACTCTCCCTCTCGCCACTGGCGTGTCCCGTTGTCGGCCGCGTCTGTCCACCGCGGAGTCGCGCGCCACCGGATCCTGTGAAACGCACAGTCTCCACGGGTCCGGCGCCGCTGACGTGACGGAGTCGTCTCCCGCAGTGCCGCCGTCTGACAGGGTGTACCGCCGTAGTGGATCGACCGCATCGACGACCGAACTCCCGACGCCCGCGACACCCGCCCGTCCGCGAGTGGCCGGAAAACGTGCTCCGTCCGTACTCTTTCTCGTATCCCCCTCCCCTCTCTTACCTGATTTCGAAACCGTCGTCCCGCCGACGTCTTTGGTGGTGATGGGGGGAAGGGTTGGTGCCTGCGGACGCCGTCTCAACGCACGACGCAGCAGCACAGACGCAGAGCGGAGCGTTTGACCCGCCGCCACGCAGACGCGAAATAACGCCTTCTGCGGGGCAACGGATCGACGCTGACGCTTTCGTCTGTGGCCGCGGCCGCGTGCGGATCGGGCAAACCGGCCAGGACACTCACCTCCTCGGCCAACTCTCGGGTCGCCACCGGGCAGTCCGCGTCATCGCTCTCTACGTATTGTGGCGGTTGAACGTCTTCGGCCGCGGTATTCAAATCCGGTGTTTCTTCGCCCGTACCGATTTTTAAAATCTCCACGACTATGGTGTGTCTGATGTATAAGTGTTGGCGCCAGCTCCGCCGCAGTTACTCTCCATTCGTTGGACGATCATCGTTTGAATTTTGTTTAATTCGCGTATCATATGTATGGATAAGTCGTTATCGTCCGCGACTACGTCAAATCCGCCGTTGACCAACTCGAATTTGATAAAACAAACAGACGTGGAAAGTGCCATTGTGGGACGTGTTTAATATTAATAACGATGAGATGTTTTTAACGTGCGTAACAGGACCGATGGAAGGCAACTGCACAGCTCGGGATATATGTTTCGTCCGTTATCGGCGCCGGAATTTCGATCATTTCCCTGACGACGGGTATTGCGATGTGTTTATTACTATAGCCAGCGAGTATCTAATCGGCCGGTATAGATATAATGATTTAAAACGGCGATTTTGATTTGTAATGTACTTTTAGGTGTTTTATTCTTAAATTATAATAATATTTCATTTCCTTCGATCGAACTATACACGGAAACATTTTAAATAACACTAATAATACCTAAATTAACTTAACGAACTTTAACTTAACCAGTTAAGTAAAGTCAGCGAGTTTAAGATATTATACGCGTTCCTACGTCAGATATTCCCACGGACTATACAATGATAAATGTACATAGTATATAATTATATCATCCAGTAGCTGATCCAGAGGTCACCCAAGGGGGGGAGGGCGAATTTTCAAAAATTAAATGACCTTTTTTTATATAACTTGTAATTTTTTGGAGGCTAAAATTATTTGCATTATTCCACCTATAAAACTAAATAAATATGAAATTAATAAACTTAATAAACAATAAATAAATTAGTAGTAGTATCAAAAAATAAAATATCAGTTTTCAGCCTATTTTATAATATAAAAATAACGTAAATAATACGGCCCAAGGGGGGGGGGGCGATCGCCCCATCACCCTCCCCTCGTATCCGCCACTGATATCATCTGTGAGCTATTTCCGATCAATTGATTAGCAACGAAAATATAACATCATGACAACGCGAATGTTTGGACTTCAAAATTCTAAATAGATATTCACATTATTTAAAAACCAATAATATAATGTCGACAATGTCGTAATACTGAATATAACATTATGATTTACGATTGCAGGTTTCATTCGGCTGTTTTAGTCTAACACAAAGTTATACATATCTAGTCCGACACACGTAACGGATATCATTTCATGTGTAGGTCTAAATTTTTTTGTCTACAGTGATTATATCAGGTGTCGCGGTAATTCAAAATGTGCCAATAATACGTGTTTAAAACGTCTACGAGTGTATACCCGAAGTCATATAATAATTATGAAAATCAGTAAAAATGGTTTTGCGGACGAATGTGTATTAGCTACAGTGCAGACAAATTCCGCTTAGACCGAACCATCGGTGACGACTTAATATAAACTAAAATGATATTAAATTGCAGAATTCATAAATATTATATGAGCCCCCGTGTGTAAAAGAAAGCATTTTATCTTATGTATACCTATACAAATATATAAGTCGATAAAACGCCTTGCCACTATTTATGTAAGTACTAATTTTTTTTCATTTTTAGTCATTGTTTCCGTAAACTATAATATAATTATTAATTATATTATAATTTATTGTGTTAAAACTTTTTTCTCAGAAAAAATATTAAATTTTGTTTTAAAATAATAATATTAATACGGTCAACACTCAACTCAACAGTAATCTATTTATCCATACACAATCAACGCATTAAACATTTTAACATTCATATTACAACGTATAATGGAATTTTTATTTTTTTAATTAACAACACAGGAAACAATTGATTTTGTAGATTTATGCGTTATAGAAATTCACTGCCAGTGTCAAGACGATCTTACAAATTAATCATAAAGAATTTTAAATATGTTCGGCGGTATCCGGTCAAGGATTTGGTTCAGTTGATCGTACCGACCGAGAACTCGGCCCTTTGACATTATCCGATTATTTGACGGTTTTTCGGCGATTATGGTATAAGCACGACGAGTTCAATTCGGAACAATTCTAAATACTTAGCGAACGGCTTGAGAGCAGAAATATAAAAGTGACAGAATAAACTTGTGCACGATCCGATTAACTGTGTGTAAAATTTAAAATTAATTACAAAATTACAATTTTTAACATAATATCTAGTCTTATTATTTAATAAAACATAACAATGTCATCTTTGACGTTTGCAGTGGCTATTCACTTTATACCCATGTATAATGTGTACGAGATTGTTTGATTTCTATGTTTCTAATAAGTACAAAATATTATGGAAGTATAAAAATAGTTAAAATATTAATCCCGTTTTATTTATCAAAACCATAAGAAGATTTTAATTTTCACACGTTTTTGTCAAAGTTGTAGAAATTCATACGGTATACTCATAGTGGTTTACGAATTATTCGTAAAAATAAAATATCTTTTACAAAAATATCGTTTAATCAACAAGTATTAAGTATAGAAACGAAATGAATATTTTATTAATATAGGTATTTATCATTATCTTGGTTAACATGACAACGAGTTTATCGTGGTCTGCGTCCTGCGAGGATGACTGGGACAGTCTGGAAGAAAGTACAATGGGGAAAAATTATAATAATTTCTTATAGAAACATCACAAATGGCGTAATAAAATTTAAAACTTTGTGATGAGGCGTGAGAAAATTCAAATTTATTTCATTATAATAAATTTTTTTTTACAGTTACTTGAAAGAAGACTTATGGATATCCCTTGTATTGGGTTTTTAACCTTAGGTTAGGTATAAATCACAACAATTTTCGCGATTTTAACATATTTCATAAATATTTGAACTTTAAATGCTTATAAACAATAAAATTGTGCCTAACGTTTTATTATTTTTTTTTTTTTTTACTACTATATTTTTAAATAATCTTATAGTAAAATTGACCATTACAAAAATTATATGGGATATTATAATTGAGAGTTTTCTGTGTTGTACCTTCATAAATATCATTAATGCTGTATAGTCTAGTGTAAGCCAGAGAGAGAAAACAGTACGCTAACATACTTTTAGTATATAATATTATTCCAATTCAAAATAAAATACAATAAATTGGTAATATTTAACTTATTTATTATTTTAATTACTGAAATCCAGACTAAACATCAATCGAAATGTTAAATGTAGATGAATCAATAAGCTACAAAAGTATGCTACGTTAACAATTTTTATCCAAAATAAATAATATTACTGATTTTATTTTTTTCCAACAACAATGTATATGGTTTAAAGTAAAAAACATATAATAAATCAAAAATAACTACAGTACTAAAATATTTAAACTAATAATTAAAATGGAAGAATACTGAATAGAATAGTTTCAAGTTTGTTACTAAAAAAAGTAAAATTAATATAATTATTGGATTTCATATAATATCTTTTATCGACATTAATATTTTTTCTGTCGCTGCTACTCAGAAACAAGTTTGTATTTTAGCAGTGTTGCCTATGTCTGGGAAATTTGGGAATTTTGTTAGGATGGTACGTCGCGTGTATAGAGTTAGACTCCCCCGCCACCGCTCATCCTGCTATAACCACTTACTCAACTTGAAACTATATAATATATACCACGGTCGAACAGGTTATCAACAATACAACAAATAATAAACAACAACAAACGAGACAAGTGTACAGAGCGACAGCGGTAGAGTGTACCAACTACCGAGTTGCCGTATTGAATAATGTAATCGCGTCCTGTACTCGGTAGTAAATACGCACCTGTCCTATGCTTTAATAATACATGCAGTTCCCTAATCCCCACTTTCCCAAACACCTTACTCCATAGTCCGTTCGTTATATTATTTTAATGCCGTGATTATCGTTCGATTTAATACAGTAGTTCGGTAAATCGTTGTAATAGTTGTACATTCGGTGGTTATTATTATCATTATCGCTGTCGTCGTTCCATCGATCGATACGTTACGCATATTATTATACAATTCAGTATAGTTTCCGGACCGGACTCAAGACGCGTATCGGGTTTGATTGTGCGACGTGCGTTATCCAGCCAAAAACTTGAATGTGATAATCGTACACGCGATGCGCCTTAATCTTGCAACAACCTAACCGGAAGTGCGATTGACCAACAATGGACCGTTTAGTTGGTCGTGAAGATGCAGTCGGAGATGACGCCTGCCCTTCACAACGGGAAATCGATTTTCAACCGTAGTAATTGCCCGTAGCCCCGAACACGTACATTGATTTCATGGAATTTTGTAAATATTTGTTGCTCACCATTTTCCTGTTTCAATTGGTAATTATTTTTGTTTCGAAGTTTTTTGTTAGCTTTTACACATTGATGTAATAATATATTATTTTTTTTCATATCAGTTGTGTATAATTCACTTGTGTTTTTTTAATGTAAGGCGTTATTTGTAAGAATATTGTGCTAGGTAGTGAATATTTTTTTTTTTGTGGCCATAAAAAAATGTATACTTACATTTTAATTTATCGTGTAGATTTTTGTTTGTAATTATAATTCTATTAAATTCAAGAAGTTAGCCTTATTTAAATATATCCAAACTATTATTCTGATCTATTTTACTGGTTATTTTTTGTTAAGACATGAACATTTTATTTAGAACCAATACAATACTATACTCATAACTGCTTTTGTAATTCTTATATTAGAAGTTATAAGATATATTTTATGATTTATAATATTGTTAAAGCTTATAATAATAAAAAACTACTTGACATTTTTAAATGATGAAAATTCAAAATCGACACAATTTTTCAGTTTGGGATATCCATATTCTTACTAAGGCACCACACTTAAACATTACAGTGAAATAAGTGTATAATTTTTGTTAAGACTTAAGAAGTATATTTTAAGCCATATTAATGGTATATCTAAATAATATATACTATAATAAGTCCTAATAATATTTATGATAATTTAAATACATAAAAAAAAATGGGATGTCAAATTTGTATAATAATTAATAAAATATTTTAATAGTAATAATAAGAAATGTTTGAAAAGTTAAAGATGAATTTTTGATATCATAGTAAGTTGTGATTTGACTAATTATCATAGTAAGTTCTATTTCATGGTTACACTTTTATTTATACAATGGTTTTTGATTTACATTGTTAATGTAAATAAATATGTATTGAACATAAAATATTATTTTAAATGATTTATTATTTATTATTTTTAGGTTTCAGTTGGAGCAAGACAAGCATTTGACTTTCTCGGATTTATGTGGGGATCTGTACTAGCAAATTTCTTTGAACTTTTGTTCATTATTTTTGGAATATTTGGTGTAGTGCAGTCAGATGTATTATACTTATTATCAGTATGTTGTATTTCATTGATTATTTAATAATATTATGTAGATTACATTATAATTAATTATTAGTTGGTTTATTCATTTTGATTTTTGTTTTATTTTATATTTATTTATTATTATATTATAGTATTCAGCATGGAGTATTGTTTGGTGTATTTGGAATATATTTGTAGTTTTATATTATTTGGAATTGCCAATTTTTAGTAGTGTAAGTATATTACAATTAAAGTTTAATCATAAAACAATATTTTTGGATTGCTTGTTTTTGATATTTCTATTTGTAAATTTTATATTTTTTAATATTATTATTACTACTATTTTGTAGAGCTTTGATGTTATGAGCCTTGGTGCAGATAGTGTAAGTTGGTGGGAATCTAATGGCCCTGGTTGCAGAGTATTTTTTTATCCAAATCACACCGGTATTGAAGAAGATGCTATTAAGCCAATTAGACCTGATTTGATCACTGGATGTGTTCTGGATTATCAAAAAATTGAAACGGCTCAAGCATCCTTACAAATACTTTTTGCTGTAAATTATCATTAATACAATATTTAATTATGGTTTTCTAAAAGTATAATTGTAAATATAACTTGTAAACATTTCTTGTTTTCTAGGTTTTTGGTATTCTTTGTAGCTTGTATGTATCATGTTGTTCAAAATCTAGAGATGAAGGTATAATTATTACGTATAAATTATAAATCAGAAGAATTAAATCTAGTGAACCAAAAATAATGTTTAGATGCGGGGTTTAAAATTAAAAAGGAGCTATCATTACATTCATTATGTCTAATTTACTTATGCATAGAATAAATTTATAATTTAATCATACTTTATGTTTTACTTTGATAACAGTTGTACAGCTAAAATTTAAAATTTAAACTAACTTCATGAATTTAATATAAGTTATATTAAGGAGTTGTTATACCAAGCTTTGTTTTCTCTGTTTATCTAGTACATAATATAGGAACAAAGATATTCCATATTTTCACAATTACGACTGTCTGGTTTAGTTTTGGGCAATGGCACCTGTTATATATTTTATAAAGAATATTTCCAGTGCATTGACTGGATAAATTTTTAATATTTTCATTTTTGAATAATTTATTAATGGTTAAAAATAATCAAAATTGTTTATTAATTTAAATTAAAACGTATTTATATTTATAAAAAAAAAACTATCCAGTCATTGCACAGGAAATATTCTTCTTTATAAATTATTATGTAATAGGCGCCTTTGTTTTAAACTGAAACCAGTGAGTCGAGAGTCATAATCGTGGAAATACGGAGTTATCTTTGTTCCTATATTGTGTGCGAGATAGACAGAGAAAACAAATGTTTATGTAACATTTATGGCCCCTTGATGGAATATTCTTATGTTGAGTTAAAAAATAATATTGTTATTTTTTAAGAGAATGTCAGTGCACTGTTTATTTGCTCTCAACCCACATAGAACATGACAAGTATACTTTCTTCATTTCTAATACAATTTTTTTGTTTATAATTTTAAAGCAGATTTATCTATTATCATACTTGTAGTAAATTCACTTATAATACTAATATTATAATTAAAAATTGAGTTGATTTTACTTTTTTTTTAACTGTAAAATAGATACAATACATACTGGTGTGACATGGCTTTAAGATGAAATGTTTATACTTTAATGTAAAATTATAGTATTCATCAATATGTATTAATACTTGGTTATCATCTATCTCTTTACTTTTCTAATAGAAAAATTTATGATAGTTCAAAAATGTTTTCATTGACTTTAATAAACTGTACATTTTTATTAATGTGCAAATTATTCAAAAAACTAATACCTTATGTTAGGTTTTGGTTTATTAAAGGTTCGGTGTTAAATTATTGGTACAAAAATGATTTTCTGTACAGGATAATTTTAAAAACTAAGGATTTGCTTAAGATATTTTTCACTATACTTACATAATTAAAATTGTTGGATTATGGATTATGTTATTCATAAAATGTAATAATAACTATTAAGGATATTAATAATAAATTATACTTGTGTAAGGGAGACAAAATGTGTGATTAGCGTTTTTTTTAATTTGGGATTTAAAGCTTCAAAGCTGCATTAAAATTTATTTGTTCTGTTTAGTAAATAAAAAAAATGGGAGTTGATTTTTTCAAATCATTGTTACTTAAAAATGTTTTTTAAAATGATTAAAATATATACTTTTTAGGAATTTACTACAAGAGTAAGCAACCAAAAAATATTACACCAATATATTCTATTGAATATAGTTCACGTCGAGGAGATGAAATTGAAGAAATAAGCACTATCAGTGGCAGCGAAGGTATAATAATATACTATACATTGTATTTTGTTTTAATGTATCTTAACATATTTATAATGATGAAACTATTTACTAGATGGTGATTTAGATGCACAAAGTTCACAAAGTAAACCCATGACACCCAGACGAGTAAAACGAAGAAGTGTAACTTCAAGGGGTACACTACCTCCTCCACATCAAGCTCCACCGCCATATCTTAGACGTCAATCTAGCTCTCAATATTCTAGTCGAAGACATAAAAATCCTGTTTCTAGGCTTATCCAACAACAGTATTCAAGTATGTGAATGAATAATTCATTGTTACTTTTGTATTACCTATGTACTTAATATTTTATAAATATTAAAATTTTTAAAAATTTTAGATAACGGTTTGAACGATTCATCAACATCAAATGATTCAAGTCACCCATTGTTCCCAGAATGTCGAGTTGAACTAAGACATGTTAACCGAGGCATTGTGAATCCTGCTTTAGATACAGAATCTGAACGTCCAACATCAGCACGTTCAACATATTCAAATTTCCATGGAGCACGAGGTCGGCCTAGACAAGTTAGCACTCATTCAACTTTTTTTGCTCCATCAGAACAGCCTCCACCAGCTTATCGTAGTAACGCTTCTGTTAATTCTGAAACTGTTATATGATTTAGAACAATTGTAAAAAGTGTAGTTCAAAGTAGATACAATTTTAAGATCTCATTTTTATTTTAAACAATGTTACTACTTAAATAAAAAAATAGTAATGGTTTGTTATGCTACCTTTACCATTTTTTTTTTTTTTATGTTTGTTCAATATTTTTGGAAATAAAGCTTATTGATTGAAAATAAATTTAGTTAAATTTAGTTTGTAGGTAGCATATCAAACCATTATAAAAAAATCTATTATTTTTATTTTTATATTGGTACATAATGTTTAAATTAAATTTTAGGCGAATTTTCTCAACGAAAAAAGGTTATTAGAATAGAAAATTTCTTATAGTTTTTTGTGGTATTTTATCTGATGTAGTAATGAATTCAAGATATGCATTACATTCATAAATGTTATATTACTTAATAGTGTTAATCAAAATTTCTAATTGGGTTTTAATTTCTGACTTTTTATTTATCATGAAATATTACATTAAATATTAAAAATTTTTAAATGTATCAAAATAAAAGAGATTTACCTAATTTTAAACATTGAAGTATTAATAACAATTATAATTGACAGTTTCTAAATTTCATTTAATTTTTCTGTAACTATTATTTCTCCCTTTGATAATGTATAATGTCTTGGGATAAAACTATTAAGTTTTTTTTCATGATTGACCAAAATTTAGATAGTTCCTGTTTTCTTGTTTTTAACTACAGTTAAAGATAAAATTGATGGTATATAAATATAAATGTATATATATATATCATACATTGTCTACTAGGTATATATTTTAATATAAATTTTAAGTTAATAATTAGAATCAAATTAATAAGCTCAAATATTTTTTTTTAAACATCACATTTTTTCAAATGTTAATGAATATGAGGTTAATATGTATTTAATCTTGATATACAGTTATAAAACTAAAAAAAAAAGTGCTTTGTTGGTTTTTAATTTGTATTCTTACTTAATGGCTTATATTATGTTATTAGGTTAAAGAATATGCTTTGTTTTCTTTCTGATTCCCCACCTGTAACATGGCAAATTTTATATTCTTAACTTTAATATTAGTGTGAATTGATCTATTGTCAAATTTATAGAACTTTAAGTTCAGAATATTATTTGTGTTGATATATTTGCTTTTCTTGTGATTTTTTAACACTTCTGTGATACATGATTGTTTTTTATAAACTCACTTCCATCAAGGTTTAAATAGCCTTAATATCCAAGGTACAAACTCCGATAATGTTATTACCTATGTGTTTGGTAATAGGTCAATTTACTTTTAATATAATGGGAAATAGAAATAAAATCTCCACGTTGGTTGTTTGTATCCGTGGGTCTCAGAGAGAAAACAAATAGTACTTTGAAATTCCCATAAATAATTAGAACATTATTTCTTAACATAATATAACATAAGAATATTCCATTAGCTCTAACTTATATTAAATTCATACAGTTAGACGTTAGTTCAAATTTCAATATTTTAGCTCTACAACTGTTACCAAAATAAAATTTAAACTATACGTAAGATTATTAATATATTTAGTCATAAGTAAATAAAAATTCTCATTTTCAATGTATATAATATAAACTGCCAATTACAATAGGCAAAGATCATAAGTTGTTGAAGAAAGTTCTCTTAAAAATAAAATTAATAATTTTAATAAAACTTCTTTATCTAAGCAACGAAATAAAGTAAACAGACTTAATATCGTCTTAAAATGATTATACCTTTATCAGAACATTCGTGTTCCGTCCATTTTGTATAATTTTAAGTTAGAATAAGTATAAGTTTTGAATGTGCAAATTTTTTTTATACTTATATTTTTTTAAACTGTATAGTTAAAGTATGAACGATAAGTTCATATTATAACATTATACCTATATATTTAAATATTGTTGATTAGCAATTAAATAGCAACGAATGTGTGTTTAAAATGTTAATTTTAGTCTAATATCGCATAAACGACTGATGTTTATACAAGTCTAAAACATTTTTATATATTTTTTTTTTTTTTGTACTTTCTGAAATGTATTATCTCATAACGTTAAAATACAATTATTTTATAAGGTTTAAGTATTATGCTCTATGCCTATGAGCTTAAGATTTTTAAATTGTACTCGGGTAGTCATATACTATATTATGATAATGATGAATACAAAGTTTGTGACCACAATGTGTGGCTCGCCTATGCTCAATACGCCATGCACGTGCTAAGCTATTCGCTTAGGCTGTGCTTGGATAATTGATGATGATATAAAGGCGAGCAGCAAGTCATGGGAATCGATCTTTCAACCATTTCGTAAACAATTATTTAGAGATTCATTGTCAAATAAAAATAGGTGTTTGGAGTATATATTATTGTACAAATAAATACCAAATAATGTATATGAAAGCTTTTTATTTATATACAACAATACTTAAAATTCAATAAGTTAAATGTAGCTTAACATAATGTCAAAAATCAGTCTAATATCAAAACACTAAAACAAAAATATTTGAATATAAAATATAAATTGTTTTATCCTTTAGTGTACTAATAAAATAAAATAAATAAACAAATATGGGAAGACATGTAAAATTAATAGAAATTAGTAGGTATTAATTAATTAATTAATAAATATATTTATAGCTTTGTATTAATAATTCAACAAACCATTTTAACATTTTATTAATTTAAGCCAAATAATTGTGATATTTTTTTTTATGTAGATTTTTTTCTAACTTGGTGTATTTGTTTTTTGTTGTGATTTACTGTAAGTACTTAAAAAAATATGTTATATACTCCTATTTCAAAATAAACAAGCCTATCCAAATTATACGTTGTTGTATATTGTAATCATCACATAACCATGGATTATTAATATTTAATGTTATTACTAAATATTTATAATCAATGTCATGACTGTTTAATAAAAGGTCAAAATCACAGAAGAAGATAGAATATAACCACCATATTATTTTAATGAGATTAATTTAAAAACAAGACAATATTGAGATGCAAATTAAAAAACGGATGTAATTTTTTGTTCAACATCCAATGTGCAGGTTATGAGCCATGTCATTCATAACCTGCCGCTGTAACTGCTATAAATGATCAACGTCTGCCATGGTAATGCCTTTCCAGGCTATTGTAATGCAATAGTGTTGTAACAATTGTTGGAGCAGTTCTAATTCATCTAGCATTTCTAATCTTTCCATGCGATATCTATCTTCTTCGGGTAAGTATTCATATACATTTATCATATTCCAACTTCGTGCACTATCCCAACCAACTCTAACAAACCTATTTGACAAAAAATATTTATAAACTAGGTATTTTAAATAAATTGTATTTATATTTTGATATTCAGACCTATCCATTTGCGTTTGGGGGCTTAAACACGCATCAACACCGGCTAACTGACATCCTCTATTGCGTAAGTTATCGAGCATGATCCGTCCAAAATTATCATTCATGTTCACCTTAACAATTAATATTTACATTATTGAAAATAGTGTCTATAGAAATTGGACTATTGCAATGTTGTACTTGTTCATAATTAATAAAAAAAATGTCATTAAACTTCTTAGCAATCCAGTGCAATAACATTGATGAACTTTCTGGCTCCATATAGACAAGAACGCATTCAGTTAAAAACATTGTGGGCACATCAAAATTTATGCCGCTTTGAGTTAATTTTTTATCTAATTCTGCCAGGTTTCGAAGATCTGTGCCGATTATGTGGTAGTCAGGTGCATGTAAATCTGATCCTACAATTTTGACTTCGCCCTCTATATTGTAGAATAATAATCAACAGTTATTAAAAATGAAAAATAATATGATGGCTAATCAATAACATACCTTGTTGGCTAATGGTTTGTAATAAAATTTGACTCTTTTTGATTAAAAAACATTTCTTGGACGTGACTGAAGCAAAGTCTATTTCAATATAATTATTAACTGTTATTCCACTATTTTTCAGTCTCCAGTATAGAGTGTCAAACCCAGCACCAAGATTTATGATTTGACAGTTTGATCCAGTTTTCTACGAAAACACGAAGAAATTAAAAATATTGAATTTTGAAAATCAAACTATGTGCAGTACTATGTAGACAATTGACATTCTTTGTAAATACCTTGAGAAATTTGTCCATAAACATGGCGACACCTTTGGTACGAGCGTAATACCCTCGATTAATCTCCGGTGTTTTTCGTTCGTAGCCAGTAACGAAATACTGTATGAAATCGTCTTGCCAATAACCCATCTTCACGGCTGAATACTTGCATTTTGTCGCATCGCAGTTGGTTGCTTGCACCCCATCGTCGAAAGACATATTTTGACTCTGGTGATCAGTTACAGCTTATTAATTAGGATATGTTCTGTAATACTGTCATTATTCAGCAACACCAGCAATCGGATACGAGTTCGTCGTCGAAAAATGACTTCGAAATCTATCATATAATATTACAATTGCGTTGGAGAACTATGAACCTAGAAAGTAAGATCGTTGATAATCGAAATAAATGTTATAAATAATTGAATCCGAGTAACACGCCAACACTAGAATATTCCAATTCAAACTGTTTTCTATGAGACTGTACAGTATGCTGAGTCGCTGAATGCTCCACAGTCCACAGACCACAGTAAATATTGTATACTTTAATACTTTATCAGTATTGTTATCATCTATCGGCAGAATAAAACCAGTATCACAGAATAGATAATATATGTATTATTATTATATCAACTCTAAACTTGGCGCTGTTACATCACAAAGTTGAAAATAATAATTATTACTCTATGGAATATGGATGGACTACGAATTGTAAAGATAGTCTTTAGTCCAAGATATATCTTTAATCGTGGTCTTTACGAAATAACAATAATGATAATCTGATTCTCTCTTTTCTTTAAATCGTATTATGAACATTATTATTTATTATTATTCAGACTTTCAGAGGAACTATGAAGTGCCCAAAGTCAAAAATAGCCGACTAAAGTGAAAAAATATAGTCCAAATTTATCGCGTCCGCCAGAATACGCTCTGAAAAGTAGTGACTAATGATGTTTTTACTAATTATTAATAATGCAATAAATTATACAAATGTACATTGTACACCGCGATTTAAGATAATATTACAATATTATAATATTATAATACTATTAATACTATTTTATATTGTAGTATGTATATATAAGTTATTAATATATATATTTGTGTATATATTAGAGTACCTTAATATGTTTTAATAACCTTATCTTAAACCGTAGTTTATAATTTACATTTACTACATTTGTATATTGATACTTGACAGTTGACATTATCTAACACACATTCTGTACGGTACGATTGGTCATTTTTTGTGATAATATTATAGATAATTTAGTTTTCGTAAGGTACTTATTACTTTACTTTTACCACTAAGGCACTTGGCTACATAATACATAGTGTATGACCATATAATACTTACACGTACTTTGCCGATAAATATAAATTAATCAAAAAACATTAAACAACCTTAACATTTGACTAATTAAAATGAGAAAACTCCGATATTTATCTATTTTCTAACTATTTAGTATCAGTTCATTTAAATATTGTAAGTAGTGGGAGGTCATAGATATTAATTATACTCGAATGGCGATTATTAATCTGTTATAATTTTACCTTGAACGGCTTGAACAACTTGTTTAGAACAAGGAGTTTTATAATCGCATCATGTTGATAAGCCGTAGCACAGAATAATATATTAAGTAATTACTTATAAGCAGTACTTACAATAACTGCACTATTCTGCAACATCTGAAATTTCAGTGTGCTAATGTACTTTCAATTGTTGAGATAAAGGAGCAGTAGATATTTTTTTGTTGTATGTTTAGTTTGTTTTTTTACATTTTGATTTGGTTTGAACCTTTTTAAAATATTGATTTGTTGTACATTTTATTGAAATTTTAAAGTTTTAGTTTTTGTATCAACTGTTTCACGATGGTACAAGCATGGTTCATGAAAGAAAATTGGACTGGTGATCAACGCGAAGAACACCACATGCAGCCGCCTGAATTTGTTGATTTGGATACTCTATTTAAACTCACCTTAGTCGAACATTTCAAAGTATGTAAAATGATAAAAAGTATGATAAGTCAATTGTTTTTAAATAATTTTTTCAATAGATTAATACCAACAGGTATTTTCTGTGTAGGTATTAAAAGTTTTATCTAACAAGAAATTATTTTTTAATTTTTTATATATTTTTAATACAACTGTACTATTGCTAGAATAATAGTTAATATCTACTATTCAAGTATATTAATTTTTTTGGAATTTAATTTAATTTATATTTCCATATAATTAAAGATTTATTTTGTGTTATAGACGTTATAATAGTTATACGATTGAAAGTTGACACTTTCAGTACTTATAATCAGGGCCGGCACTTGAATTTTCGGGCCATATGCAAATTAAAATTACAGAGTCCTTTATTTAAATCCTCTATTCCGTCTATATTTTTAACGCAAAGATCTTTTTCCTTAATAAAAATCATATTGCTTAGTAGAAACTTGAACTCTTTCAAAAATTGTTTTCCTAGTTATTATATTAAATTTTAATCAATTTTAAATCCAAAGGTACACTTATGAGTACATGCATATCAATATATTCAAGAAGAGTCTATGATAGGGTTTTCAACTCAATAGTTTAGGATCTTGGGATTCTAAATTTCTAACAGGCCCAGAAGTTTAATATATTATATTTATGATACCTATAAGTATAAAAATTTGAATCAAATAAAATAAATAAAACTGCTAGTTTAATTTGTATGCATACAAATATTTATAAAAACTAACGATTAAAATCTAAAATAACGTTGGGCCCTGTACAAGATCATATCCATTACTCCCATTCTTATCAGCCTTGCTTATAAGTATTGCTTTAGTATAATTTAATTCACTATTTGTTTGTGATTTATAGACACTAACATTTTAAATCATTTAACACTTGATAACATTGAACAGTTTAAAACTTAATATCAAATATTTTAATTATAATTATAAGTAAATTAGTAGTACTTAATTTAATATCATAGATTGGTGTTTTATAATATAATTCGGACTATAATATACAAATTATTATGATAACATAAAATTAATGTTTTAGTTTTTTTCACAAATTTATTTAAAATTTTAATGTCTAGATAATTATTACATTAAAAATAATTAAAGTTTAAATTATTTTTTTTATTATTTGCAGGTTAATGAATCAGATCCTATTAATGATAAACTATTAAACTCCATTAAAAAGGATCGAGGTTACTCTTACGAGGATGAGATAATATGTTCTAAAGAATGCTTACCAAACTATGAAAGTAAAGTAGGTACAAAGTATAAGTTGTTAAATAAATAAAATTAAATGTACTTATAATTGTATATAAAAAATTTTTTTTAGTTAAAAATGTTCTTTGAAGAGCATTTACACACAGATGAAGAAATTCGATTGGTTTTGGAAGGCTCAGGTTACTTTGATGTTAGAGATGGTGTGAATGACAAGTGGATTCGTAT
Organism: Rhopalosiphum padi; assembly: GCF_020882245.1. Lineage (NCBI taxonomy): Eukaryota > Metazoa > Arthropoda > Insecta > Hemiptera > Aphididae > Rhopalosiphum > Rhopalosiphum padi. Next base: position 89,053,997 of record NC_083597.1, read on the forward strand.
TAAAGTCGAACCTGGTGATTTGTTGATAATTCCAAAGGGAATTTACCATCGTTTCACATTAGATACAAATGTATGTATAATATAAAAAAATTTTAAACAATAAAAGTATAATATGAAATACTGTGTATCATACAAAATAATGCCAAAAATATATTTTTTTATTTAACAGATAACTAGTTATAATACTTATTTTTTTTAATGAACTAAAATCATGATATTTTAAATACTTATTCAAAAAGTTATTTTTAAAATAAAAAATGTAGGTATCTGTTAAGTATCTATATTAAAATTAAAGTTGAAGAAATTTTAAATAAATATGTACATATACATATTTATATAAATTGTTATTATTTTGGATGATACTTCTACATCAGTATTTTATACACAATATGTTTCCATTAATAAAATCTAAAACTTAGATGAAAAAAATAAGATTTTAATCTTAACAATGTAAGTAATACAAAAATATTTTTTATTTTTATTTTCTAGAATTTTATCAAAGCCAAAAGATTCTTTGTAGGAGAACCTGTCTGGACACCACATAATAGACCTGCAGATAATATGGATTGCAGAAAGGAATATTTGAATCAAATAACATCTTGTTAAATACAATATTTCTATACAAGAGTATTTTAATATTAATAATTCAATTTCCATTTTATTACATAAAATATTTTTTATCTTTATTATATCTATATTATTAAATCATTTTCAGTTTTTTTTAAAGTTATGTTTAATATACTTAGTACCCATAATTTGGAATATATCATTAAATTTACATATACATCATATTTTAAAACTTTGATTTTTTACCTACTCAATGAAACTAAATAATATTATTTTACTCTTAAAATATGTATTATTATTGTATCAATAAATTTAATATATTTAAAAAAAATAATAGGTATATATAAATATATAACAAGTTTTTATAATATTAATTTATTCCTTTTATTTTAATTCACCATACTATAAAACCTAATTAATAGATAAACAGAAATTAAATATTTATAATAATAATATTGTTATATTACTATTTTTTTTATATAACAACCATAGAATTAGTTTCATAACAGTTTATTGGAACTTTGGACTGTTAAATACTAGAGGAAGATTTTACTGAGAAGTGGTTTACCGATGCCTTCTGCCTTCTTCAAATTCATAAATAACCATTTTATTATATTATTTATAAATAATGGTGTCTAATTTTGTTTTTAATTTTTTGATAATAGGATCATACATTTTATTTTTACTTAGGTTTGTCAGGTCCATGTTTAATATGAATAAGATAGGTAGAACTTAATTTGGACATATTAATCTAGTATATAATGTATCTGATCTTAAAATAACTATAAAATGTAGTACCTGCTTAAGAAAATGTTAACAATACTCTCATACAAATATGTAACGATAAATAAAATCTTTAAGATAATAGAACTACTGTCTACTATTATAGTGGAAATCATTTGAAGTGTACAATATGAGTGTAAGTGTTTTACGAGAAACATATTAATACTTGTAATAATTATGTTACAATAATAAATTATACATGAAGGGTATAAGATATAACCAATATTTTTACAATGCAAATACAAATGTTAAAATTTGTGTATTTGGTATTTAATAATGATGTTAAACATATTAGAGATTATAAGAAAAAATTATTAAACTGATTTGATTTCGACATTTTTTATTGATGTAATCACATATATTTATTAATAATATTCAACTACTGTCATATTATTAAAAGTGTAGTAAAAATGAACTTCATGATTTTAGATGCTATTATAAACGAAAAATAACATTTTATTTGGGACTGTAATTGTATAATAATGGTAGTAACTAGTAGAGGCATATTTAGAATTTTTACATCCCAGGTCATTTATAAAACAGTAAACATCACTTCTCTTTTAGGGAGTTGGTGTTCAATGTTCAGTGTTAATAATTAAAAATTAAGAAATTATAAAACTACTAAACATTTTTATTCTAAATAAAAAATCTATATGATTAATAAATTATCAAGACATATATATAAATACTCATATATTTTTATTATTTTGTCAAAAAATAGCTAATATACACAAAAAAAAATATTTTTAAAAGAATAAATATGTTTTTTTTGAAAATCAAGGCTAAGGTCCTAACAAATAATCTAATGGTTAAGAGATATAAATCAAATACAGTAAAAACTCTTTATAACGAAACTCGTTACAACGAAAAACTCTATATAATTTAAATATTACATTATAATGGTTTGTTTGATTTATAACCTATTATAGTATTATATAATACTTATAGTATAAGTCGTATACCCTCTCTATTACGAAAACTCTATATAATGTAAGAAATCTCTTGGTCCCTTCAAATTCGTTATAGAGAGTTTTCACTGTATGTAACAAATTATTATAAAAAAAAAATACCTAGATAACTATCTAGGTATTCTATACTACGACAATCATTTATAAAGTATTAGAATTTAGATTTTGTTTAGGGCATAGTTTGGTAAGGTACTTATTACTTAGGTATAACTGCATATTTAAAAATAGGTTAATTGGGGCATATAATTATCTGCCCAAATAATTTATAAGTAATAATAATTTGTTACCTACCATTCTGCATTCATACAGGTGATACTCGTTTCCATCAAAAGGGTACTTTTCCGTTTTCTACCAAATTACATAGGTAGATATCGATTACGTTTCCATGGAAGATGAAAGCAATTCCAATAGTATTAAAGCTGTTGAACAGCAGGTTATTAAAATATTAAAAAGAGATGACTGAAATTGTTGAATCTTTAAATGAAAATTTAATGTACGATCAATCTACCTACCGATGAAGAAGTTGAAAAATATTGAACTACCTTTTAAGAAATTATATCGATGTAAATAGTTATTGTACAGGTATATTAATTGTACCTATCCATCATAATTTTGGGACGTCCATGTTAAATTATAGGTAGGTAGTCTACAACAGAATACAGACGACCAACACACGCGAGTCATTTAATTCAAGGGTCAATCGAAATAATCAAAGCTTTAATAAAGAAAGTCCTCGGCAATTATGAAATGGCTTAAAGTTCTAAAAACAGAAGTTCAGAAAAATGTGTCATGTGTTATGTCACACAACTTATGTGTATATAAATCAGAAAAGTACTAATCTATTAGGTAGACGCCACGCCTAATATTCCAACATATCTGCAAAAAATTGACAAAAGAAAAATTACTCAACAATAACTGATAAGTAATAATCGACTACAAAAATTAAACAACTGTGAAAGGTATTATAATAATTAGTTTTATATTTAACAAAATTGAAAATAATACACTAAATATTTATTAAAACAAAATTTTGTTTTAAATTGCAGGTACAATTTTGTATAAAGTATAACTACAATTAAAAAAAAAAAATCAACTAATTTTAATATGATATCAATTTTTTTTTAGTAAAATTTGACGTTGCAGGATTAAAGCAATATACTTATAGTTATCTATAGGTAATATGCTTAGGAAAAAATCAAAAAGTTCCAACAGATTAAATTTAAAAACCTAAGCTGTGCATGTAGCTATTTATTTATAAACCTATACATACTTAACTTTATTTACCAAAAAAAATTGACGTTGCATAATTATTTATATTATCTATGCTAAAAAAAACTACTTATTTAATTTTTAAAAATTGCTTACTGTCTATAATATAGATTATTTATTGTATTCGACCAACTCAAGACGATATCAGTAGTAAGTACCGGTTATTAAATAATAATATGTAATTTATTAAAATTATAATATATTATTTTTCAATATTGTACAATACCTATTCTAAATAATTTACTGTATTATAGTTTTTAATAGTAGTTTAGAAATTGTTTTTTTGAAAATATGGTCAATATTTTATTTGATGGAAAATGAAAAGATTACACTGCTTGGTGGAAATGTGTTACGCTCATTCATGTATGTATTTACTTTGACAAAACTTACAATTAATTGTCAATTATTATTTCAATGTAAATTTACTTAATTTTAGAATTTAAGCGGAGCGATAAATGTTATGATTTAACAATGACTGCGTGTTTATGTATACGATTTACGCAGAAAATAGGATTTTAAACTTCAAAGGTAATGGTGTCTTGATGTCTCGCAGAAAAATTGGATCAACTAGCAATAGCTGCTATGCAATTTAGTTACATGCAAAACCTATTTACGTATTTTTAGTTATTACGAGCTTTTTATTTATACGTTTTATTCTTTTTTGTTTTGTAAAAGATACTTGGTTGACAAGCTGTCATAGTTAACACAGGTAAAAAAGTTGTCAAAGATCCAAACGTGTGTTATTTTTCCAATATATTCCTATACATACCTGAAGCAGCTTGTTAGTTGTTACTTACTAGGACCATCGTCCTACGCGTTGTGTTTAAGACGAACTTGTCAGTTGTCACTATAGGTATGCCTAGTTATTTTTGAATTTATGTATTTAGTCTATTCTTTTTTTATTTTATCATGAATTTAACTATTATATAGTATCAATCGCCCATCAGTGAATATATAAAATATTCCCTACGAATTTAATACATATAAGTATATAACAGATTTACTAGCTACCAGCTATTATTTATTCTTTCCCGGCAGTATAAAATATAACCTAAATTATGTACTTAGATTAAATTTAATATAAATAATATAATAGTGTCCGGTTACATGAAAAATTGATTAATTATTTAACGGTTCAATAAAATTTGATGGATCAATTACAGGCCACTGAATCATGTTAAAGGATCATCATCTTATTATTTATTTATTAAACGTTTAATGATTGTTATTTGTTCATGTAATTCGGCATAGGAATTATAAAAATATACATAAATAACTAAATAAGTGAGAATTGTATTTCAGATAGGTACTTCCCACGTTGGTATTAATATATTATAACTATAATATTGTTCTTTTTTAAATAATTGTACCTATATACAAGTTCTATGTTTATTTGTGTATTTATATGTATAATATATATAGGTACCAATGATACCATAGAAGTTGTTTTTCTTGTGTCGTAAAATATAATAAAAATAATAATTTTATATTCTACAGAGAAAAACATTTTTTTTTACTAAGAAAAACCTATCTAACCTATTTATAGATATTTATAATTTATATATAAAAAAGTTAGTAAGGATGTTGTACATAATTTTTGTATGTTCTTTATCTTATTATCGTCTATACTTAGCTGTTAGCTAGAATCTACATTATGAGTATCCAGTAGATAGATATATCATATATTCATATATTATAGGTATATAGGTAGTAGGTATTAATTGAATACCTAAAGATAATAGGAACTTTAACATTTCCATATATTAAGATCAATTCAAAAACCGAATCAAGTCAATAGTCAATGTAGTTTAATACTTCCGATAAATTCGCAATAATATAACAGACTAAGTATCTACTTATAATAATATCCTTAGGAATTTCATCGACAATATTAAATCAAAAATAATTATTCGTCTGATTACAACTCTACATACTAAAATCGAATGGAAGCCAAGTATCTATTATGACTTAAGAGGACGTCGCATCCGCATGTGTTGTCTCCGTCTTACACACGTACGACATAGACAAACGCGTTCACGCAGTCTGAGTAGAACTCGCTCAATTTTGGTTCTAGAGTAAATATACCTATTATAAAATTAAAAGATGACAATATTTCGGAGGGTAAAACGTTAAGTATTTTTTTTTAAATTAAAATTTTGAAAAGTTAAAAGAAATGTTCACTAATTCTAAACGATTATGATGAACGTTATAATGGGAATAATGGAAAAAACTCTGCGTCATTTTATAATAGGTATATTTACTCTAGAACCAAAATTGAGCGAATTCTACTCGGACTGCGTAAACGCATTTTGTCCATGTACGTGTGTAAAACGGAGACAACACATGCGACGTCCTCTTAAACAATATTCATTTAAAACAACATACTGTGGTAACTGGTAACACAACAGTGGTAAAAATTAATGTGATTTTTATCTTACTTTTAAAATATTTATATTTAGTTACGTCTCTAGGTACCAAACTTTTTAGTATCTTAGTAACTATATTTATATAATATATATTATAGTCTGTACACATAGTATTACAACATAATTATTGGTAAATTTTCAAAATATTTTGTACACAAATAGGTGAGTTTTATTTCAAACTGCTTAGAATAGAGTTTACGATTAAAACTCTGTAAACTGAAAATTACATAATTGGTCTTTACTCCTTACAATTGAGTAAGTATAATATAGATCTATTTAATACTGTAACTTGTTAGAACATTGAATTTAAATGTATTTATTTATTTTATTAGGTACTTTTAAAAGCTGTAAGTTTTTAATTATAATTGTAGTAGTTATAACACCTCTTTGAGATTTAAGTCTTCAATAAATATCGTCAATTCAAAAGCATACTTATTGATTTTAGATAATCTATTTCTGTTTCATAAACTAAATTGTATTATCCCATTGACCGTTGTATAAAATAAATAATTAACAACGTTGTGGATGTTATTACAATCTTTTTTTCGGTCAATATAAATTTTAGAAAACATAATTTATTCTAAGTAGTTAGAAATAAATACATATCGAAGGAATACAACCCACTTATTTTAGTATGAATTATTATTATCGTTTAGTGTTTACTGAAATTATAGATTAAAGTAAAATTTGTATCGATTCGTTTCAAGATTTGTTTAATTAATTTATAAACATTTTAAGATGTTAACGATGGGAGTCAATAGAAAAATGGATTTTCTATTGAAGTGTTATGATGAAATAAAGGATACTCTTGAGTTAGTCAATAAAAATAATGACAAAGTTACCGTCAAATATATGAAAAATGTTACTAGATATGAAAATACATTAAAAGGTGAGTCTATTATATTATGTACCTGAATCATATTATATTCATATTACTTATATAGTTTTATTCTGTTCAAATGCTTAAAATTACCTAGTTTTTTCAATTTTTTTTATACATTTTACGGTGGAACGATGAATAATTTTTCGCTTGAGTAAAAAATATAAACAAATAATCACTTATTGAAATGCTACCAACCTTTTTAGTCTTGATTTTTTTTCGTGTAGGTACTTAATTAAATAGGTTTCGAATTTTCAGTTACTGCAGTAATTATCTACTATTTTCTGCTATCTAGTTATACAGTAGGTACATACCACAAATATTAATACCACTGAACACGATTCGCATTATATTTAGTTTTATTTAAAATTATATTCAATAATGCTTAAATATTAATTAATGCTATTTTTATAAGGTTTAAAATCGTATTTCTATGCTGAATCCCAGAATCCAAATCGTGTTATAAAATAATTGGAGCTATCGACTATTTATAACAGATAGGTATCTAATTGGTCACTTATAGGTTATTCATTTTTTTTGTTAAATCGGTGCATTTTGTAATTGTTAAGATAAGAAGTGTTCCTATATTTCTACTTTAGAATGTTCATATAACACTTAAAGCTAATTTAAATGTAATATGATAGTGGGAACCCGTGGGTCTCGTGCACCGTGGACCATATAACATTAACAATTTAAAATGACTAACATATTAAAAATAATATTATTATATACCTAATATTTAATAATATTATATATATTATATACAAAATATATATACGTAGGTATTAAGGTGTGATATTAGTCATTAGTGTGCCTCAAAGATTTTTTTACAAAATTGGTGGTCCGCACAACTAAAGAACCGCTGTAATAATATGATCATGAATTAATTATAATTTATTTGCATTATAGGAATTGTTTTAAAATGTTAGGTAAGTGATGTAGATACCTGTTTGAATTATATATTTCATATATTTTGCATCTTTATAACAATCTGACATTTATCTATTACCCTACTACATATTCTAAATTATTGTAATTCCATTACAAATAATAGTCTGTAAATAACTGTATAAAAAGGCCTTTATTAAAAGTGTAAGGAAATTTCACTTGATTGTATAGAAATGAATAATCTACAACAAGAAAATAAAAAACTAGAAGACTATATTTTAGAAATTAAAAACTATAATGAGATGATTGAGAAAACTATACAAGAGAATGACTATTTACAAATGGTTTATGAAAAAAATGTTTCAACTATATCCAGCAAGTTTAATAGTTCATACAATTTTTTTTTAAATTTTAATAATGATTATTGATTTTATCATAATTATTTTAGAACTTAAAGAAGAAATGTTCAACAGTAATCAAGTACCGTTTGATAAACTACTACCCTTGGATCTAGATGATGACTTTTTGGGGTTCGATTCAGTTTCAGTAGTAGTATCGAAATCTGTACCTATCTATTTATAGTTTATTATTTTTTTAGATTTTTAATTATTTATTTACTTTTAAATAAAATGTTTGAAAAACTTAATTGATAGGAAATGCAAATAGATCCTCAATATGAATCATATGGAAGCCTTTATCATAAAATACAAAAAGATTCTATTGACTTCCACAACACTATTACTTCTTTATTTGATAAAATGAAACAGACAAATGTGGCAATTGAAACAGAAATAGATTATTTAAAGTCAGTAAGTGTATTTAGCCATATTTACCATACTTTTACAATACTGTGATTATTACTTATTAAATATTGCGGGTGAAAAAAAAATATAAAATACCTTTAACCTTAAACCTAAAAAGTATAAACTAGTTTATAGTAGAAGTAGATCCTATAATATTATATTATAATGTACATGTTAAAAATTAACAAAATAGTAGGTATTATTACTATTATTATTAATATATTAAATATTTTTTTTTTATCATAAAAAAGGTTACGAGTCAAACAACTGAAACAGTCGAAGTAATAAAAAAATTATTGAATAGAATTTTGCGAAATGACCAAGAAGCCATACAAGAAGTAATATAAATAATAACATGTATACCATAAAAATATAAACATTTAAACGAAACTTACTTAATTGTGTATTTTACAGTTGATTCAAAAACGATGTATTTTGGGGCGAATCAAACTGGATAGTTCTTGTCATCTGGCTATATTAAAGTTAGAGTTGAAGTTACTGGGAAATCGTGAAAAAATCAAAATACCTACTTACACATACAATAACTATTCTTCTTGGTATTTGAAAAAACTTAACGTTCAACGTTTATATCGTATATGGAGCAATATGATCATCAAGACTGTCAATATGCCCATAGACAAAACCAACAACTAAATTTTAAATTTTGTTGTTTTACCAGATTAAGTTTAATTGTTTCGATAATTCTGTATAGTTCTTAAAGAATATTATATATAATTTACATAAACATTATAAAGTTTGAGAATTATATAAAATTTATGACAGAGCGAATAACGTTTTCTTCGGTAAAAAACTATTAGAATTTTTCAATTTTTATCACACATAAGTCGTAAAGTACCAACTATAATCTTATAGGTTTAATTATCAAAAATCATGCCTAAAATTGAAAGTCAAGGCATTTTTACTGTTCCAAATGTTGATGACAGAAAGAAAAATTCCTATAAAATCAATATATTTGTTGCTCGGTTCAAAATTTAAAAAAGTTAAAAGTAATTTAGCAATTAATAGTTTTTACGAGCGTCTGAAGTTTATTTGTGGGGACTTGAAACGTTTACGTATATTATTAATTTAATATTTACAATGATATAAGTTATTATATTGCCAATTATACCATGAACCTATTCATATAGTTTTTCGGAAATGATTTTTGAGAAATTGACTCTAAAATTAATTATAAGAATAATTCATATAAATGTATACTATTATTATAATAATTAAATATCAATGATAATAAATAAAATGTTATTAGAATTAAAATAAATAAATAAAACTAACCTACCGTAATACTAATAGTAATATAAATTACTTAAAAAAAATTATCAAAAAACATAACATTATGAAATATATTTACATTAATATAGGCTTTTATTAGAATCGTTTTTGCTCAGTATTGTTTTTTATAAACAATGATTTATTATAGAATTTAAATTTAAAACAAAAATTACAATGACGAGGTACACTCGACACCTACTACATTTACATAGTATTTATAGTATAGTACCTATACTTTCTGCATACCTATTTATTGTTTTAAATTTTTTTAATTAAATAATAAATATTTAAATAACAAATTTATAAATTTATTATTAATTCGTTATCCTGATTACAAAATGTAATTATTCCTAAGCCGGCTATTTTTTATTTTAAAGGAGGTATGTGTATATATGTATACACCTATTTATTTATTTTATTAAAATAATAATCTAAAATTATTTCAAAATTCATTGAGTATAGTTTAATACTATATAATAAGGTACATAATTGTAATAATTTATTGAAAATTATGTCAATTATTGGGACAATTTTCAATTCAGTTTTTATTGATTTTTTTTTATTTCAAATATTCTTTTTTATGATTCTAAGTAGTAAGTACAAAAATACGCATATATCTTTAAATGCATTATGTCTGTATCTAAAAAAATGAATACTACCCATAACTAAGTAATAATAGCTAAGTATTGTAAAGAAAAATATTTGTGTGTAAATTGCTACCTATTATTAGGTATTTTTATTTATTATATTAGTGCACATACGAAGATAAAGAAAAAATATGTGTATTGTATATATAAATATATAGCCATGTAGGTAGGTACATACAATAAGTATAATAATTGGCAATAATACTATTAAATTACGAAAGTGACAGTAAGAAAAAAAATGGTTACAGATTACTATTATTTACATTACTAATTTAAATATTTTAAACGCCTATTACTTAATTGTGAACCATAACATTTGTAACGTAAGCGCTGTAAGTGACAATAATTTATATTGTAAATAATTATTTTAAAAGATTATGACATAATTGTTTGACTGCATAAATTAGATACATACGTCTTAAAATATTTTACTCGATTAATGTAATTTATTTTATCGAAATTTAACGTTATTAATAAGAATAAATAATTTATTTTGAGTGTGTTTCAATGTAATATGCATAATATTGAGTATATTATGTCAAGTTTACAAAGTTTCACGGTTATTTCGATTTTAGACGTTAGTGGATATACTATAATTTTCTATACCTACTGGAATCTTTACAACTTAAGTTATTTTAATTTTAAAACATAAACATGTAATAATCGATCAGTATCTTTGTATCTTATAAATATCATGTTACAATATAGGTAACTACTATCAAATTCTTTAAAAAACAATTAAGATCGTAAAACTAACCAATAGAATGTAGAAAAATATTATCTGTCATCGTGAATAAAAAAAATTATATTAATTATTATAAATTTATAGTTTACTCACTTTGTATAATATTTACTTCATAGTTCATACACACCATATAAAATCAATTCAATTACTTATCTATAGGAAAGTAGAATCATCATTGTTGATAGAAATAATAATCTAAATATAAATTTATAATATTCAAAATATTGGAGTCGAATATCTAATTGATTGTATTAAAAATGTCATCATAAATTTAACTATTTAAAATGTATTATAAAAAAAATGTTTAATATTAAATATAGGTGGTATTGTCATTTATATTGTCATAATAAAACACAATTTGGTATCGATAATTTACGCCTAGATGTGAGCGCTGCGTAAAGCGCATGGCTTTGCCAGAGTTGGTCGGGAGGAAACTAAAGGCCGCAGGTCTGTTAGCGGCGATAAAGCTCCCCAATATCAAAATATATCGCTTACGGTACACTTCACCTGAGCGAGTGTTACGAATTTGCTACTATATTTAAAAATCTAAAGAAGACGTAAGTAAAAAATTTAATAAGACATTACCTAGTTATTAACTATTTATTTTGATTTTAATATTGTTTAGTATACGTTTCACTCTAAATTAATTTATATAATTTGGATCACTAATTTAGCAGGCAGTTCAACTATACTCAGAAATATTGTAATTACGTAGAATTTTTTTTTAATTAACCCTGTAAAGTATTTAAAGGAATTCAGTTTATATATTTTTTAAATTTAAATTATTTTAAATTTAAATGTTTTTAAATACAATAATTGATTTAAATTATTGAATTGTAATATTTTACTAAGATAAATAATGGGACATTATTTAAAAATTAATTTACAGTAAATTATGATCATACATATTTATACGTCATACCCCTTATATTTATAATTAGAAATAGTTAAAAAAAACTTTTCACTGTTTCAATATAAGACTTTATTGAAAATCTATACATTGACCACTATAACAGTAGGTAATACGATAATTTATTTTTTATTATTATTTTACTATTATATTTATTATTCATCATTATTGTTACCATAGTGCTTTTAATTTTCCGTTTTTATTTATGATGACAAATATACTTAATATACCATTTTATTTAAATAAAATATAATTAAGAAACCAACAAAAGACAAAACTTTTTTTAGTAAGTAAGTTTAAATAGGTAATTAAGTCTATATATGTTTATATGGGTAAAATATAAATGAACATTATAGTTTATTTATTTAATCGAATTTATAAAAATAATTTTAAAATAATTCTAAAATTATTTTTATGGTAAAATACTTGTTATTTAAAATTAGTAAATTTGAGAAGATTAATAGATCTTTAAAATGAATTAAAGTAGGTATATTAAGCTAAGAATCAAGATGCGTGTTTGATTTAAAAGCTTAATATTAAAACAATATTTCAGTACTTTTACTAATATATAAAAATTTGAATAGTATATAATATATATATTGATGAAAAATATTGGTAATAAAATATAATTCTCCATTCATAATTGTATTTTAAAATAATACGATAAAAGTCTTATTTAAATAAATAATTTGTGTTACAAATATGAAATAAATAACAATATACTCGTATATTCTATTTAGTATTTTTACTTGAAAAATTGTGTCATATTTTAAGGAAATTAATGTATTTTCAATTTAGATTTCTAAAAAGATTAATTGATATTTATATAGCTAATAGATAACAAATATATTTCATTGTAGTTTGTAAATATTTGCTTGAAAATTGAAACTACTCGTCAAATTTAATACAAAGAACTGCTATTTTTTAATTTATTAAAAAATTTAGATTTTTGTCTTTATTCATCAACATGGATCCCGCAGTATTAGCCAAATTGGAAGAAGGGTGGTGTTCGCTATACTCTTCTGATAGCAAATCTTTGCTAAAGAAATATTTGACAAAAGAGGTACTAGATGACTTAAAGAACAAAAAGACAAAATTCGGATCCACACTTTTGGATTGTGTGCAATCTGGTAAGCCTATGCTCAACATAATAAATTAAATATATAACATCTTTATAATATTATCAACTAGGTATTTGTAACTACATAGTAAAAATAAACTGCATTTAAAAATTTAAAATTATTTAATAATCGTCATATCTTATATGGTATTGAAGTTACGAGATTAATGTACAAAAAGTTAATCATTAAAAAAATGGAAATTTGAATATATTTGTATTATATCTGAAAATACAGTACAATCGTATAGTTATGATGAATATCTACACAAATAATAGTTTGAAATAAATAATAAATAATCCACAACTATAAAACATAAAACACTTTAATATATCAAAATACAATAAGAAAAATTAAAAATAAACTTCAAGTTAAATTATTTTAAAAAGTAGTACTTTAGGTATTACAACAATTAATAAATTATATTTAATTTTAGAAATTGTTCAAAATGGTATATAAATATAGAATATAGTTTACACACCAATGTAATTTAAAATAAATGTTTCAAATATCATTATTTATCAAAACATATCATATAGCACTTATTTCAACTATTATATTGCAGTTATTAATTTTAATTAAAATGAAAAATTATGTGTTAACTACCTTTACTTTATTGTATTAGTTAGGTATCTAACTAGGTACTAACTATTCAACTAAAGTAAATAGTTATCTTACGTTTTAAGATTTGGTTAAAAATTTCTATATTCTATTATAATATGCCTGGCGATTTTTAAATATATATATTTTTAGTTTCATTTATTTTTGTTCGAAGTAGTATTAGTCGACATCCTTTTGATCAAGTCATATTGGCTTTTTATCTTTATTACATTTATTACATATTATAGTTCTATAAACAAATTATACATTTTATTTTTCTAATAACAAAAAAACATATTTTTTAACTAAATCGTAAAATAATCAAAAGATGTAGTCTAGTACATTCTAGTAGTCATTCAAAGATTGGTAAAAAATGTGATTGCACAATAAATAGGTATATTAGTTATTGATTTTTAGTTTAATTTGAACAACTATTAAATTAATTAATACAATAGTCTAATTCACGTATTATAGTACGAATTATGAGTATTCTTATTTTATTTCATGAAAAACATTTACAGGTTATAATTTTTAATTAATATTGTTTTTACAAATTGGAGTAAGTACTAATAGTCGTTTAAAATTAAATTTAATATTTTTTTTTGCGTTTGACGTATTTCAGTTTCTCGATTATATTTAGAACATTTGCTGTCAATCACGTATCCTTTAGACACCGTTTTGGCAACGCCCCTGTCACTAGAGAAAATGAAAAAAAAATTTCAAAATAATATTCTCTTCCAACAATGATTAATGACACAAGTAAATAAAGCGCATAACAACGTTTTCATTGTCGGCACTCTCCGGGCACGTTTATACACTTTTTTTTGTTGTCGGGGATGTCGCGAGTTAAAATATAGGTCACTGGGAATTCGAGCTAGACTGCTTGACGCCCCCAGGATCAATATCCCGGATTCTGAATTCAGCATCACTGCGCTAACCAAAACCTCCTCCCGTCCATCGCAACACTTACCTGCATTAATCTTCAAGGTCAGCACTATGTATACATTTTCGTTACTTATTATAATTAGTTATAAATTAAGATTAAACTAATTTAAAAGGATTATTGAATGTTAAACAGAGATTAATGTTGTATATTATATTAAATGAGTTTGAATACATCTTTATTTTAAAATAAGTTATAAACTCAAAACTTGTAAGATGAAGGTAGGCAACAATAGATGTAGACGAAGTACAAAAAGCGTATGCAGTCAAGTATATCTACAGTTTTTTTTATATTCTTTTTTTTCTTTTATTAATTGTTTGAACTTTGAAAAAACAAGGTACCGATACATAACATATTTTCTTCAGTTGTCTAAAAATAATGATTAATAAGCGGCTCATGTATATTTAATCACTCATTTTACCTTACCCGCGTTATGCCACTGCACTGAGTGTTTGTGTGAAAACTAAATTATTCACTTATAATAGTAGGTATATTATTTATTATCATTAGTGTGCGTAATTGTGTTTTGAATCCAATGTGGTAGTGGTGTTCTATAATATTAAATGCCCTCGCACGAACAAGTCAGCAGTCACTATATATTTAGGAAAGATAATCTAATTTTCAAAGTACCGATTGATGGTTTGAATTTATCGTAGTCTACGAATTTGAGGTCACCTAGCTAATAGGTGACCTAACGTGTGCAAAAAAAAAGAAAATGTGAAATCGAGTTACTGTTATTTTGTAATATAATTTTATTCGCGCCATCTTCTACGCAAACAAAAGAATCTGTTCCATGTTTTGAACACCATAAAAATAAATTTAAAAATATATGGTAATTAGTGAAGTCCCACGAAAAAAGAAGCAACTTGAATTAAATTTTTCTAAAGTAAATTTTACTGTCGAAGATATAAGTAAATTGAGTTTATACTTTTTTCTTTGAAATATATTTTTTTTTTTTGGGAAGTAATTACATGTAAAATAATAAAATATCCTTGCCTAATAATATTATTTTATTATTTAGATTCTAGATTAATCTATTATGTGCTAATATTTTGATTATCAATAATGTACATATAATAAACCTCCTATTTTACTTGATAGTCGAGGTAAACATAAAATCCGACCAAACAAAATTTAAAATGAGTTAAATAATATTGTCCATGAACATATCATAAATAATTTTCCAGTAATAGAATATCACACTATAACAGAAAAAAAAACCAATAAACAATACTTAAAAAGTACTTTGTCTATAGTAAAGATGCATAGGTTGTTCCAAGAATGTATTTTGAATAAGAATGTTACTAATAAAACAAAAAATACAACCTTATGACATTATACAGATATATTCGTATTTAATAAGTATAATTTTAGTCTTACTAAGCCAAAAAAAATTTAAATAACGTTTGTTAGAGGTACAAGATGCTCCATATTGCAGATCAAAACGAGAAAAAAAGATTCGTATAGTGAGTATATTCAAAATACAACTATTGATAGGGGAAAAAAGAATGCTGACGAAGAATTTTGTTAGGTTGGGTTTGTCTTGAAAAAGTTCTAAACACATGGCGATATTAGCAGTTTTTATTACAAACCTACAATTTTACTATTTTTGATATTGAAAGAAACATAGATATTTTTTTGGGTGGCATCAATCAAAGGGTATAATAGTTAATAGAGGTTTTAATACAATTTTAACTTGTCTATTTAAGTTTATGAAAATTATCATGGCTCAAGATATAAAAGAAGTAGTTTTGTAAAAAAATGTATTAAAGGTTATTGTTGTTATTAACTACTACAATTATGTTAATGTTGTATTTTAAATGTTAAAAAATTGTTTACAAAGTAGGATAAAATTACTTAAATATTTATTAAAAGTTCCTTTTGTTATTAATTACTATTACACTTTACATTTTAAATGTTAAAAAGATTTTAATTTTAATTTCACAATGCAGGATTCCTATTGTTATTCTTAATTACTATTGTATTTTATACTTTCAAGGTTTAAAAAGATTTTGTGTGTTTTGTTTTTATTAATAAAGGATGGGTTACTGCTTTATATTGGACATATTTTAACTACAAAAATGGCGGTAAGTTGAGTTACCATCTTTTCAAAAAGGAAGTAACTCACAGAAAATCCAGGAAAAACCAAATTTTAGTGAAATTGATATCAAGCCATGTTTGGTTCTACACAAATAAGATTGTGTTCATGTTTCAATAAAATAACAAAAAATAAGAATCGGAATTCAAGGCTTATTTTGCTTCTGAAAAGTTGTAAAAATTGAGTTACTGCCTTATTCGCTGTGCAAATAAATATTTTTTTATTTTTATTTTTGAATTATTATTTAGAGGCACTTGTTTTTATTACAAAAATGAAAAGTTTTAATTGAATATTTTGTTGACAAAAATAACAAGATAATAATAATAATAATATTTTATTTATTCGACAATTTAATAAGAAAAAATTATAAATTTCTTTTAAAAAGAATATTTAGGTAAATAATTGCTATAAATAAAATGAATAAATAATAAATTCATTATGGCTTATACATCATATTAAATAATATAATACAAAGTAGGTAATATATTATGCGACTTAAAAATGGTACTTTAAGTACTCTAACGTAACTAAACAATAAATAAACAGATTTAAAAAAAATTCATGCAAAATATATACAAAGAAAGAGTATTTTAACGATATAAATACATAAATAGATATTTTATTCGCAGGGACCAAGTTTATAATTATAATACTATGTTCGATATATTTTTTTTAATAATGATAAAAATATTATTATTATTTCAGAACTATTATTTATTATTTTCCGCTGTTTTAGGTAAATTAATTATTATTTTTACTTGATTTTACCTATATATTTAAGGATTTGAAAACCATGATTCTGGAGTTGGAATTTATGCTCCTGACGCTGATGCGTATACAGTGTTTGCGCCAATTTTCGATCCCATAATTGAGGACTATCATAAAGGATTCAAATCTACGGATAAACATCCCGCCAAAAATTGGGGTGACGTGACCACACTTGGTGACCTGGACCCAGAAGTAATATTTCACCAACAAATATAAATTAAAAATTAAAAATTTCGTGATTTATCGACAGTGCAAGTACATTATTTCCACGAGGGTACGTTGCGGTCGTTCACTAGAAGGCTATCCGTTTAATCCACTATTGACCGAACAGCAGTACAAGGAGATAGAGGATAAGGTTTCTTCTACGCTCACGGGACTCTGCGGCGAATTGAAAGGAGAGTTTTATCCCTTAACTGGCATGTCCAAAGATGTACAGCAGAAATTAATCGATGACCATTTTCTATTTAAGGAAGGGGACCGATTTTTACAGGTGCGTGCTGTTAATTATTTATAGATATTTAGCACATTCGGTATAATAGGAAAATATACAAGATATGATAAATATGATATATGTAATGATTTTCAAAGGTACATCGTATACATACAAATTTAGGCATTTATAAGACTATATGTATAGGTACTATCATAAATTTCGAATATAAACAAATAATATTGGTTCGTATTATAAATAATTAATGATTAAACTTAATCAGATTTAAAACAATTTAACACATTTTCATATATTTAATAAACAATTGTTTGATACAATGATACAAACCTATTTGCCGTGTTCTGTCTAAATATTAGAACACAATATAATTCGTTTGTTTTGATATGTAATGATCATAATAATTTTACAATATATAGATTTGCAATTTATTTTGCTTATACTTTAAAAATGTATACGCAGTTTCCTTTATTTATTTTTATTATACTGTTTGGAAAATATGGTTTGATTACCGAAAAAGAAAAAGAGATAATTGGTATATAATATTATCTATTTTATTATAAAGTAATGTAATAGGAATATCAGTGTCAATAATATCGAATCAACGAATTAAACTTAAATTTTGACGATTTAGTATAACAAATTAGGTTATAGGTACATGATATTACATCTACTAATTACAATTTAAAAAAATAAAATACAAATTTGTATTTTTAAATGTTTGTGAAAAGTATCTTAATATTTGGTTAGCTGCTAACCGTTAGCATGATAGTGTTCACGTTTTACATTGAATGTAATAAACTTATAATTCTTTAAACATTGAACATTTTAAAACACTCGCTGACTAATAGTTATTACATTTTGATGCATAAAAATATGCTCGTACAGCTCAAAATGTGTATGAAAAATACAATGTGTATGTAAAATTGCCTATATTTTACTCCTTTAATACGTTTATTTGTAAACCTCGCTTTTATAAGTTATAACTTACAATAGTCAATAATAGTACAATCGCGTTATAATATAATATAAAATAATTGTTTATATTTATTAATACGACAATTTATTTTAAATATAATATTTATATGATTGTTGATTATTTTGTATTCTAATTAACTACGTGTAAGCATAATATCAAACATAATAGGTATAACAGGATTATTTTGGCAATCCGAACACATCTTAATTTGTGAATATTATTTACATATAGATTTCAATGAATATTTGTGTATTTATAATAATATCATTCAAAATTATTAAATGATTTTCCAGTATATTGAAATAATATTTAAAATAAGACAAATAGTCGTTCATATATTTTCATCTTGAGATAATCTGTATTACAACAATATGCTCTGTATCATAAGAGGGGGGTGGGTCAGAGGGTTAATGCATACTAAGCGTTTTTATATTATTTTAGTCAACGAATCTTAAATATAAATTTTATTAATTATGCAATTTTGGCACATAACATATTATTTCTAACTCTAACATTTTTGTTTTAAATTATAAGTCATTCTACTATTATAGGTATTATCCACATTTTAATTAAAAAAAAAAAGCCTAAAACTTTGCATTGTTGTATTACTATGCGAAAGGTAAACTCATAAATAACTTACATACAATTCCATATAATGTTAATCAGATATTATTATATATTTATATAATACCTATTAATTATAATATTATTGATGTTAACATAGGCTGCTAACGCTTCGCGATTCTGGCCAACTGGTCGTGGTATATTCCACAATGAGAACAAGACGTTCCTTGTTTGGTGCAATGAGGAAGATCATTTAAGACTCATATCGATGCAACAAGGAGGAAACTTGGGAGAGGTTATTTAGTTGTTATACAATTTTTAAATTGCATAGTTATTTAGTTATTAAACGTGTCTATTATTGTTCTCAGGTATACACAAGACTCGTCACAGCAGTGAACGATGTGGAAAAAAGACTTCCGTTTTCACATCACAACCGTTTGGGCTTTTTAACATTCTGCCCAACAAACTTGGGGACAACTATTCGTGCATCAGTTCATATTCAGCTGCCCAAATTAGCTGCGGACAAAGCTAAATTGGAAGAAATTGCAGGAAAATATAATCTTCAAGTAATGATATAAGTTACACATTAGAATAATAGTATTTGTAACTTAATGTTTAGTATGTCATGAAATTACTTAGTTATATAGGCTGATATATCGTCTTCTCTCTAAATAATTATTTTTCGTACGCAATGATTAAATTATTTATACATTTATCATTGAATTAAAATTCGATACGTTCATTACGTATTTATAGGTTAGAATTTTTAGGATTTTGGTACTGTAACAGCAGAGCGGTTGCCGGTTACCTATACTTATTGTCCACTTTTTTATGCACATATTATTATGTTTTCTATACTTCACATTAATGTCTGTGCAGTAAATATATATTTTCCATACATGTAACCATTACATTAAGTATTCGCAATCAATTATGTAACATCATAAAAAATACGTTTATCTTCCTTAAATATAGCAACTATTAAGCTACAATTTAATACATACATTGATTTTTTTATTAATATTTGGACTAGGTACATCATAGTATTCTAAACGGGGACTGGGTAGTTGGTTTTAATATATTATTAACACTTATTACCCGATTATGCTCACTGAGGAAAATATTATTACTATAACAATATTAATTAAATCTAAGATAAATAATAGTAGAATATATATTCAAAATAATATTTCATCTTTAGGTTAGAGGTACTCGTGGAGAACATACAGACGCAGAAGGCGGAATATATGATATTTCAAACAAGAGAAGAATGGGTTTGACTGAATATCAAGCTGTTAAGGAAATGAATGACGGTATAAAAGAGCTCATAAAGATCGAGGAACAGTTGTAAATCAGAATGTTGTAATAACATTCTACCTACATATAGGCCTTCAAATTTCAATAAATCTAGTCAAATAAAAAAATGTAGTTATTGCTTATTTTTTTTCACTATCGTTACTTTATTTTGCTAGAGCAAAATATTGTTAACGAGGTTAAAAAGCTAATATACAATGGACATTAAGCTAAGCTATGCAATGCATTTTAATATATTATTATTATATTATACAAATAGACACACATGTGAGTAGATAATATTATAATAAAATTATAACAAACTACCAGATTTTTTGTTCGTTATTTAAAATTATCATAATATAGTTGCCAGTTATACATCTACTTACTCTTAAATTTTATGTTATACATACTAACTTAACTTCTAAAATGTTAATTCAATTTTAACGGCTTATAAATATATTATGTAATCTTAAACGTGATTAATTTAAATTTACACGATTTTAAAGCTCATTCATAGTTTAATTCAAGTATTAGGTATATTGTATTATGATAATATGTTATTGTATATCTGGATATTTTAATTGTTAACAAAAATATTGTTGAATAAAATAAACAATTATTGAGTTATTTATATTATTTGTCAATTGTTTTGGGTTATAGATTATCAATTTGACTGTAAAAATATTAAGATATCTATATCTTATTATAAGTAATTATAATAAACTTAAAAATGTTTGATACCTTTTGAAATCTTTGAATTGGAGTGCAGTGATCAGTTTTAGTTATACTTTATCATACATGGTTTATACCTAATTTGTAGGTATATTTATTTATATGTAGGTACTTATACGCTTACACTTACAATTTTTGACTACACACTTATGTCGGGGTTTGCTAAAAACCAGAAAAAATAAAGAGGCCATGAGCCTCTGGGTATTAGTGATTTTATAAAGTTGCGTGATTGCTTAATCAATTTGTATTAGGTTATTATTAGCTTCAACAATTGAATATTATACTAAATAACTATTTGTTGGTATTTGTAAAATTAAATAATTCAAAGTCTATTTTATTAATGCTAAGATTATGTATTTACTACTTGATAACAAAATTATATTATGCGAGTACTATACTACATTATTAGTTTTATGATATTATGTTTTTTAAATTTCAAAATCATACACATATTGTAAATTATTATTGTATAACAGAAAAAACAAAAAAATATTAGAAACAATAATATTAATATTTATAATAATAGTTACACTTCTTAAATAGTTGTAAGTGTTGTAATTGACAGTCTAGACGGTGAACTGTGCCATAATGATTTGGATACAGTTGAAACACCAACCGAATATGTTGATCCGGGTTGCAAGTCAGTTATCTGTAAAATAAATAAATAATATAATTTACTTAGGTGTTAATTTAGGCAATGAAAACTATTAAGTACTAAGTACATAACTATATTTATTTTAAATACATAAGCACAATATATTTAATATATATCTTAAAAAAAGTGCAAACAACTAATGTATTTAACTATTCAAACTATCAAACAAAAAGAAAACACAAATATAACAATATAAATATTTTTCATGATATATTACAATAACATTTCAACAGTAACTCGTATGCACAAACTTATTAGACAAATGTAATTTTTTATATGGGTACCCGGGCTAGTAGTATAATTGGAAACGAATAAACTGATCAAGACCTCACCAATCCGAAGGAATAAGATAAAACAGAATATGAGACTCCATTATAGCACTTTAGAGGTAGATTAGTGCTATTTTTAATGCCATTTTTTTAATATTGAAATATACATTTAAAGATGATCACTGGATTGCAGGGCCAAAAACCACAGTTTAATAGCTTATAATATTAGTTTATTTATTTAAATCTTAAACTCCCCCCAAAAACATTAATGTTTATTTTCGTAAGACTAGTGGTGTAAACTACATAGCTCGTGTAATTGCGGTAAACCTTAACATTACTATAAGCTTATATCGAATTTAATGTTGTACACTTGTAGTCTTATCGTTTTTTACAAGCTAAGCATAAAATCATATTAAAATTATGTATATATTTTGAATATAAATGATTTATTATGTCATACACATAGATAAACGTTGTATATGAAACGCAAATAATTTATTATTTTTATTATTAGATTGATATTATTTTTAACTCGAACTAATCTGCAGATTCAAAATAAAACAGCTTAAAAATTTACTACCGTAAAATTAGATTATGATTATATAGTACAAAAATGTATTACCGTATGGTTATAAGTAGGAAATTCTTCAGAAATTGAAATTTCTGTTGGTGCAATGCTAACGCAACACGTTTCCATATCTATTGATGCAATTTCTTCGACGTTTATAATGAACTTCTTCAATTCACCGTTGAATATCCATGGAATATCCCACTGGATAGACATAGTAGTGTTACTAATTTTGGTAGTTTTTAAGTTCATTGGAGAATCAGGTTCTAAATTTGTATGTGTACAATAAAAAAATAATCGTAATATAATACATAAATTGTACTATTGTTTTAATTACAAATTGTTATATATTATTCATTATTTTCAATTTATTGTATATTGTGTATTTATAACCTACTAGGAATTCTTTAATATACTCACGTCCATCGATGCTGTTAAAATAAATTGACGATACCTTACCACCTTCTGGATAATCTATTGATTTTGGCTTAATCTAATACAAAAATAGTTTCATCTTGTGTAAAAATATTTATATAAACGCCATTAAATGTAATTTAACAGAGTACTATACATATAGTGTGGTTACAATATATAGCATTTACCATTATTCACGGCAATATACGTACTTTAAATGTGTAGCTACTGCTGGGGCTCAAATTATAGAATGTATGGCAATAGTATTCTGGCCACGCTGAGCATTTCTGTGGTGGTATAATAAAATTACTCTCATTAAACGAAACTATAAATCCGTCTAAAGTTGTATTTTGTGAATAGCTCCAGCGAAATCCTACCATGCGCTTCTTTAAACTCTTTTTATAAACTATTAAATCTTCTATTGCTTTTAAATCTAATATTATGTAAAAAGAAAAAAAAAACACAAGTTTTGTTAAAATTTCTAAACATTCAAACAATTGTATTATTAAATTTCACTTACTTTCATATTTAGTCGTAAATTTGACGTGTAGAAAATGTTCAGGATTATAACCAATATTTGTTTTTATAAATACTTTCAGTTCATAAGCTGTACCTGATTTTAGGTCATTAAAGAAAATGTAATTATTTTCTGTGTTTCTTATTTGTATAATGTTATCAACTTTATTCTACAAAAAGATACGTGATTTGATTTTACAAAGAATCAATTGTATTTACAAAACTTACCTTTAATTCTATATAAAATTGTGATAACAATCCATTAAGCTTGGAGCAATTTTCTGAATCAACTTTCCATTGAACAAATATAGAGTCATTAGTGATATATATTGGATGCTCAGAATCTAAGATAGGTTCGGTTTTTGGGTCTAATGGATAAATATAGAAAACACTTTTATAAAAAAAAATGTATTCAATTATAGTTTAAAATATTTCTACTTGATGCTGGTGTTAATACGTCAATCATATTTCCTTGTTGAGTAGTATTTTTGTCATTGATGTCAACCAAAACTTGTATACTATATTGAGAATTAGGCACTGTATTAAATATTTCATAGTTGGTCTGATTGTAAATTGTTATTGACGTCCAATTTTGTTCTATTTCTCTTGTGGAACAGCTGAGAATTCGTTTAAGCTAAATGAAAATGAAAATGTTTAGAAAGACATAGATAACTATGTAGGTAGGTATTGGTATTAAGTAGGTAGAACTTAAAAAAATTAAAATAATTTAGTCAGTTTTAATGAATGAATAATATATTATTTTTAATACTACCCAGATAATAAAAATATTAAAATTATTATAAAAGTTGTGTTGAGTAAATTACTTTATATCTGATGAGTGATGTAACCGGTTCATGAATTGTGGTATAATGTTGATAGGAATTTACCAAAATCCAGTTTAATTTAATTTTTCCATTTTCATGTTTGATAGAAATATTTTTTATTTGAACATCATTTGCTATATTAAAAATGAAGCAACAATTATATTTATAGAATATTATTTTTTTTCTATATAACGAAAAAAACCTCTTATTAAATATTTATTAATATTTGTAATACACTATACATCACATTATTTAGTATAGTTAGTAGATATTACAATGTTGAGCGCTATTTTATAGTTTGCTACAAAAAAGTCAAAAAGTTCAAGAAATATAATATTTAAATAAATAATATTTTAAGTAAAAATAAATAAATATTTACTTGACATAAGAGTAGTGAATGAATATATAGGCGAGGATGGTAACGTTCCATTACTTGTTGAAGGAGTTAATTTTATGTTATACTGAAAACCTGGAAGAAGATTATCTAAAAAGTGACCACTTTCTGTACTCGATAGTATTTCTTGTACATCAGTTATTTGATCTTGTGATTGAATTGACATTAACGTCAAAACGTATTTTGTAACTTTGCATTCTAATCGACTTGAAATAATCTGTACATAATATAATAAAAATAATAATCATTGGTGTACTGAT
This sequence comes from Rhopalosiphum padi, assembly GCF_020882245.1. Classification (NCBI taxonomy): domain Eukaryota; kingdom Metazoa; phylum Arthropoda; class Insecta; order Hemiptera; family Aphididae; genus Rhopalosiphum; species Rhopalosiphum padi. Next base: position 89,079,619 of record NC_083597.1, read on the forward strand.
TTTTTAAAATGACATCAATTATTTTATAGGATGTGTTAGAGTTAAAAATCATAATTCGTTAGTTATTGCTTATTATATATTTGGAACAAACAAATTAACAAAATCTGTACATATAGTTGAATGTTAATTAAGCACAATAATTCTTACAGATGAAAAATTAACTATTGCTTATACTGTTTTTACACTTACTCTGTTCCATGTTATGTTTATGCTTCGTATTCCACTAATTAATTTTATGTTATAATCAGTAATTCGAGGTTCTAAAAAATGTATTTAGATATTATAAATATATTGTGAATTATTATAAATGTAAAATAATTTGGATACCCGTTGCATTTTAGTATTCTTTCAGAAAAAACGACAAATGTGTTAAAAATATGAAAATAAGTAAGTGCTATATCGGACGTCGATACTACAAGTAGCTACTTACAATAAGAAATAAAATATTGGTAAATAACCTTATGAAATTATTTTATTTTTTGAACAGTTTAATGATTGTATTATTAAATATATTATTGTCGAAAAATATTGGAAAATAAAACAAATGCATAATTACCAGGCACCGAAACCGATAAAAGCATTAAGAAGAGTTGAATAAGATTATAACTACTTAGTGGTTGGATGTTGGATGAAAGTGAAATTAAATAAGATGAAAAATTGCAAATCAATGAAGAGGAATATCTACAACATTGGTAAATTCAGTGACGAAAGAATATGTGAAAAATATAAGTGCAAGATAAAAAATATTCTAAAATAAAACCAAGATAATAATGAAACTATAAATAAAGGATTGAAACAACTCAATGAAATGGTTCATCGGTGGAGGTCCTTGGTAGAATGAAGTTGATATCTAAACCCTAGTTTAATAAAATATGCAAAGAAACGATTAGAAAAAGTAAAGTAGCTAGGGCATTGAAATCTTGGATAAGCATAGAAGTCCTCGGAGGTGTGGTGGTGGTACAACGAGCGGATGTTCTAGAATACGCCGAGTGCACTGTGAAAGCATGACACGTTCTGGAATTTTCAGGCACGAAGGTTTTAGAAGGCACCGCACACGCTTATAAATTAGATGACACTATGTCGCGAGTTGAGTTCTTGGTCCATCATCGCGTATTTACAACCACCAACCGTATCAGCATAATTGATGTAATATTTGTAATTTATACCAAAAATATAGTATCAATAAGTTAATTTAATAGTGAATGTTTATTTTTCCTCTCATTCCATTACAGAGGGAAACTAATAACTTTCTAAGATGTGAAAAGAGAAAATATGTAAGATGTAAGATTGATGGCGCAAGGATGAAATACAGGACCCATAGAACAAGAAAGCTATATCAACACGTAAAAAACCTTAAAGGAGACTATAAAAATGTACTATACGATGACTGTATATAAATAGATAACTACGGATGAAGAATTGGCCAGAAATTGGGCAAATTATTTGAAAAATTTCTAAGCTGCAAACAGCGAGTTGAAGTTTTTCCACCCAGTCGAAATACTAGAAATAATCAGTTATACCTAAGCCCGTATTTAAAAGAAATCAGTTGCCAGATACAAAAGTTAAAGAACCACAAATCATCAGGAAAGGACGAAGTGGTAGCAGAATTGTTAAAGATTGAAGGAGGAGAGTTGACTCAAAGAATATGGAAAATAATTACTAAAGTGTGGGAAACAGAAAAAATATCGAAAGACAGGAAAACGGCGATTAATTCCCCATTGCCCCACACAAAAGGGAGATGGAAAGGACTGCAACAACTTCCAAGGAATAACACTCTTAAATGTAGTATATAAAATATTTACTAATTGTAATCTATCAAGGATAAAAGAAACAAATAAATGTGTAATTGGAAAATATCAAGAGGTAGTTTTAGGTCCGGTGGATTGACAACTTACCAAATATTCATCATTTGGCTACTCTCATAAAAAAACACGGGAATTCAAAATGTATGTATTTTTCATTGATGTCAAGATATCTTATGATAGCATACACTAAAATGTAGTGGAAAAGGATGTGGAAGAGCTGGGAGGAGGAACATATTGAAAGGTACGAGTAACTGATTGAGATAGATGGAAGGCTGGTGTATGACGGGATGGGCCTAGAAGCCCCTAATACCCCCCCCCCCTTCCAACATATATTTTCTAATAACAAGGCATTTTCAGCAATAATTACCGGTTTGTTCTGTGAAAATAATGGCTACATAACAGTGTCAAATATATCTCGTAACCTCAAGCCACTCAAATCTGATGATGCAATTTAAACGTAAGGAAATTGTTGGTATCACATTTTCTTATTTTTAAAAAGGACACATTAAAAACCGTTGTGAGATTGTTATGTTTAAACCTATTTTAATCGTATATTAATTTAATATAAACCTAATAAAGTTTAACATAATCACATCCATGATTTTGTGTGATGATTAATTTCAAAGATCGTTGCTTCACCTTAAGGCTATAGTTGGAAAAAAAAATTCAAGTGTAGCCCCATTTCCTGGAGTCCCAAGGACTGTTATATTGCCTCCTCTATTAAGAAGACCTACGCATGCTTATGTGTAGCACTATAATGAGTAATAACGGTGGGTTAGTTTTTACGTTGATAATTTAATTTGACAATTTATTACAAATGGGAAATTAATGTTTAGTAGGTACTTACGTATACATGTGGTCTTATATTGACCGTATACTATATCTTGATCATTAAAATTTCCATCATCTGCAATTAACAATACTCCAACCTTATAATTAGTATCTGGTTCTAAGTTACTAATAATTTCCATTGTAAAATTGTCGGTATTGCTTATTGATTTAATTTTAAAGCTTCTAAATGTATCTTCTATTAATGACTGTAAAATAAAAAGGATTAATATGAGGTGTAAACTTTATAATTATTAATCACATATAAATATACTTAAGACGATAAGATGGGGATTTATAATGCGAACGGCATTAAAATAAAATATTAGTCAATGAGTCGCAAAAGATGTAACACGTAAGTAATAATAATTGCATACAAATTAAAAAAAAAACGAATTCTATTATTAATTGGTCATTCCTTAGATCACAGAATAACATACTATTATAAATGTTATAAATTATTTACTTTACAGCACAGAACAAAAATAAATCTATAAATGCAACTATTGCGAATTTCCTATTTTTAGGACAGGGTCAATGGATCGTTTCCGTTTTTATAATATTGTAGCAAATAGGGATACACGTTACCAACATCATATCAGATTACGGATACGGTTTTAAATTTTAGAGTCCAATGTTTCATACCACAGGGATACAGTGGCACGTTCAGCTGATCGAGAGTAGTTTCTTCTGGGCGCAGTGAACGCACAGGCGACCTGAGTCTCGGTCACGGGATCGATAGTAGGGACAGAGTCTGACCTTCGAGAACTAAAATTGGTCACCAGTCCATTCTAATCTCATTTTGAATAGAGTATAATATATCTCATATTTAATTTATAATTTGAAAACGAAGTATAGTGGCAAAACGGCGTCTATTCAATAGTTAATTATAGACATACTTTTTTTTGCAATTGGTTAACACAATGTACAGTGTACATTGTACAATATAGTACCTACAATGATTCAGGTACGATTCGTTGAAATTCAATTAGCCGACTACTTGTTTCGCTGATGCAAAGACCAGTCTCCGGTAAAAATGAAAATAAATTCCAATTCGCCGACAAATCGTGGTTTCACAAAACACAAAAATAATTTTATTTTAACAAACGAAATTTGAACTTGACCTCTTAGACAAAAAAACTGTAAATGGCCTCAAAAGATGAAAACTAAGAATAGAAAATTAAAAGAAATATTATAATTTGCAAAAGAAAGATATAGCATTCATAAAGTTAAATGACATAATAAAACATTTATTTTTAATAACGTTTCAAATTATAATTTTAAGCTACAAAATGGTAATTTTGTATTTTGGAATATACTTGGACACAATAATTGAATTATGTTCAATTTTAATTTAGAAAACAGAAACTCATAAGGTTAGGTATTTTTATATAATATATAATATTTATACTTAGTTGATAGTTGACTTGAACAATGTTCATGGTTTATACAAATAATTTAAAACGATATAAAAATTATATTTTAAGTATAGCTAATTCATTTTGAACTAAATATAACGTGTGTATCGAAAGTCGGATGTCGGCAAACCGACTTGTCGGCCAATCGGTTCGTCACGAATACAATTTGATATTTGGAACGATATATATTATTATTAGCTTTATTCGTTACATAATCACTGCTATTTATTTTGTAGAAATAAATACCAACTATTTTTTTTATTAATAGCAATTACCTTATAAAATAATTGATAATATTTAAGATTCATTTTATCTCCATATTTTATATTATTTTCTTGAAAATCCAATGCAATGTCAATTCTATCGTGTTTGACCGAAAGCAATGTAGGTGGGTTAATGAAGTATGGATATTCTATAAAATCAAACATATTACAATTCTAAATACAATTTTTTTTTAAAATTATTGTTATTGTGTACATAATAAGTATTTTGAGAAAATATTTAAAAATATACAAATATTGAACAACATATTATTATTCGTATTATATTATAGGTATATAAAACTATAATTATTATTAATTACAAATTAATATAATATGAGACATAAAAATAAAAATTTGAGGTTAATAAGTTTTAATAACTTAATAAAGGCTTAATGTTTACTTTATTAGTAGGTATTATATTTTTTTAATTTTGGTTATGATTTAGTAAAAAAATAAAATGTTTGTGCTAGTTCCGGTTTCAATTTTTAAAATAACAGAATAAAGGTTTTGATTTCAGTACCGTATCGATAAATACTAAATATATTAGAGGTATACATTTTTTTAAGGAAAAAAAGTCAAGTACAAACATCTTACATATTATTTATAATTATAAGATTATTAAGATCCAAATAATAGCTGTTTATCCCATTAAGTTTAAAGGAACTCAAATAAGTAATTATTATTAATTTTATAAAGTCCCTACTTTCAGTACTTTCCTAGTTTCTTGATTAACTTACTCTATAGTATTAAAGCTAAAATACTAGATATTATAGAAGTAAATAATGATCAATTATAATAAATTAAAGGTAGGTTATAGTTGACATTTTTTATATGTTATCAGTTTAAATTTAAGACCTATGGGCTTTGGATAATTTGTTTTCGCTGACACCGATGGATGCTCACTAAACATGTTTAACGGTTTATATAAACATTTTCATGAAACATAGAATGGATTGTATATGATTATAAAAAAACATATATGATTCATAAATAATGAAGTTATAGCTATGTAAAATATTACAACTTAAAATGTTCATTGCTCACTTTAAAACGATAATATTAATAAAACCATATGACATTGCCTAGATAATATTCTTAGCTTTAAATTTGATAATAGGTAAATTTACTTTAATATTAAAGCTATATAACATCACAAAATGTGTTCTGTTGAACGCAAATTTGCTATGATGTACGTTAGTAAAACAGAGACAGCACATGCGGGTGTAGCATCCTCAACTATTCATATCACCATAACAATAGACGTATTTCATTAATTTAAAATAATTTTTGATATTTTAGCAAAGATGTATCATACTTTCACGGCAATATGGTGGTACGTATCCTGCTGAGCATCCATGTAAGCAGACACCTGTATATTGATCACATGTATTATCAAGACAATTACTGGAGCACGTTTGTTTACAATCAGCTCCATATGTACCTAATGTACAGTCTATAACATAAAAGATAATTAAAAAAATAATAAAAATAGCTGATGATATGAATTATTGTTATACAATAATATTCTTCAAGCATAATATATATGGTTTAGTACATTAGTTTTAGTGTATATATAGGCACTTACCTTTGTTACACAATGGACCGGTTAGTCCTGGTGGACATGTACACCCATAACTCGTACACATTAACATTCCACGACACATTTTATCAGTTGTTATTGAACAAACTCCTTTACAGTCAGATCCGTAAGAATTTAACCCACACCCTGAAATAATTAAATAATTACATTTTCTTCAGAGAATTCAGACGCTGATTTAGCCATTTATTTAATCGTTTTATACATCACCATCAAGTTTTAATTAATTATTATCTTTTTTATATACCTACTTATTTAGAAAATAATATCATTTTAATTTGCTAAGATTAAAATTTATTTTTTCACTAACCTAATGCTCAATATGCATACATATTAATATACATATTCTAATATGTTACATTTATTTCACAGCTGTTGATATTCTGTTTTCTACTGCCTTAATAGATAATTTATAAAGAATAACATAGATTCAATAAAATTATATATTATTTATATCATATATTAGTGACTAGTGAGTAATAATTCTTATTACTTATACATATTTTATTTAATCAAAAAAGTTTTTATTAATAATTTAATGAGGGTGAAAATATCGTGTTTTAAACCTTGTTTAAAACTTTGGACTTAAAATTGTGTTCGTTATAATACATGGATAGGTCTAACTTGATATATGTTCACTTATACAGAACATCATGAATTCCTATATAATGCTTACACATACACATACTTTAAACACCCATCAGTATATTCTATTGGTGGTGGGGCGAAGTGGCAGCTTTGCACCGTTGTTCAGCGTATGTGTTATTAAGGTTAGACGTCAGTAGTTTCTTCATGTATGCAAAGCGCCAGAACATCTCAGTATAGTCGCTCTAATATACTTATCTGTACTGTATATATTGTACAGTTAGTGCATCTTAATTTTTGTATCATTTGTGGGTATTGGATAAATTAAATTATTTAAATTTATATGTTGGCTTGTTATTTTATTTATATATTGAATATGACAATAAGTTATTAATATAACGATGAACGATAAATACTTAAATTTTAATTACCTGTCTCACAAAATTGTCCTTTAAAACCAGGAGGACAAACGCATTTTGAGAATTTCGTAAAATATCCACCATTTAAACAAGGATTTAAGGACTCAAAGAAACGTTCCATTATACCTATTGAAAAAAAAATTATAATTAAAAATTAAAAATTTGCTTTTAGTTTAATTATTTATAAATTATAACCGAGATTATGAATAATTTAATGAAATAAAAGTTATGAAATATGCACTTATATGCGAAATTATACATTAAATTAATATTTATATGAATTTATGCAAAATAAACTTCTTATATTAAAATGTCTTGTTCAAAGTTTTTATATAACCGTATTACAGGTATTGAATTTTTATAAATTTACAATTTCCCACTCAAGAATGAGCGATATCCGATCGTTCTTTCGTGAAGAATAGAGTAATAAAAATACATTTTTATAGGCGATTAGTTATTAATACTTATTATTAACAACATAATTTTTCATTTAGTATAATGTAAAGCACATCTACTTATATATTATACTATACAATAAATGCAGAAATACAGTGCAGTAATAAATAATTATAAAATAGTAACACACTTTTCACATTTTTATCAATAATTAGTACTAAGATGTTCATTAATTAATAATTAATAAATGTAATTATTTAAATATATACCGTATCCAAGAATGTTGAATGGTATTGGATTTATAACGTTGTCTGAAAAACTATTAGCAGAAACAATTCGAACTTCTTCTTTATCTAAAAAACATTATATTTATAATAATATAATATTTAATTGTATTTTAATGTAATGGAGTAGTGTAACAATTGAGTTGAATTTTCGGAGGCTAGGCATCGCAAAAATGGGTTTCAAAATAAAAACATCTAGTCCCAACTATCTATAGAGTACAATACCGTAACTAGACAACTTAAGGCCTGTGTGCAAACCAAAATCTAGAGTCCTGTGTGGCCGTATTATACATTTTTTTGATGCCTCGCAAGGCTGCAATAGAGTTTGAGGTCTGTGGTCCGTGTGCGGCGCACACTCTGCACATCCGGTTTTTACGGCACTGACAGAGTAATGGTAATAGCTTAAAAGTTGAAATGCGTTAGAATATTTAAAAAAATGATTAGGAAATATTAAAAATTAATCAAAATTATAGGACAACATTATTCGACCCAATTTACCAATCCCGCCCAGATCATGTTTATAGTAAAAAATATTTTATATGTGAATATTACATGATACTACGGATTTAAATAACTAGGTTTGGCAAACTAATAGATGTCATGTTCTTATTTTCTGGTTCCACTCAGGAGGTAGTGCCACCAGGTGGCACAAGTATCATTATAATCCATATCACATAAACATATTATTATTTCGACGATTGATTGTCGACTTGTAAACTGAATAAAAACTAATTATATTTGAATAAATAATCTAAGACCATCTATTGACCATTATCGGCATTATTTGGCTCATAGTAATAATCATTAATCAATACTCAATGGTTGTAAATTTGTAAAATACAAATAAGTATTATTTTCATATTATATTATGCTTACCATTATTTGAACATTGGGCAATTCGTATGAGTCCAAATTTCACAATATCATTAACACTATGATATATGTACGCGTCCGTGAGGTTAATACTGAATGACAATTTATATTCCTCATTCTTCTTAAAAACAATATTGGTAATTTTTAATGTGTTTATACCGTTTTTTACACCGTTCTGCATAAAAAATAGATTTTAATGTTTTTATTATTCTAATTTCCAAACAAATAATTACAATCTTTGATTCACTCAGAATCTATAGTAAAAAGTATTACATATGTCTTTAATTCGGTTGAAGGTATAACATCCATATTATTTTCATCGTACATATCAATTGTGATAGAAAAAATATCTTCGTGTTTCCAGAGATAGTAAATATAATATGTCATAGTTAAACATGTTTGATCTTTATCGGGTGTCCAATAAAATGTAAAATATGTACAGTTTGGTTGATTATCAAAATAGGAATAATCTTGCAAGCAATAATCATTGAAGCGATATTGAAAAACGTCATAGCAATTAATTAAATTGTTTTCTGAAAATGATTAATGCAATATATTAATTTATATATTAATATTACGTAATACGCAAGTACCTATAGATTAAAACTTTAACATCTTAGAATAAATAGCTTATATATTTCGATTTACGTTATTTTAAGATTCGCATACATTGTAGCGGTAGGTATTTAGTGGTAAAATTGTATTTTCGGTGATGGTGTAGTGTGATAACATTTTACTACTACTGCAGTAGTAGATATGTGCAAACATTAAACATTATGTTAGGATGGAATTTTAATTATGTACCTTTACTATTTTTATGATTATACCTATTGGATTGTTGGAATAAATAATTTGGAATTAAAAATCATTGATATTATAGCCTAATAAATCATTGAGTTTTAATGCATAAAAGTAATTAGTCTTGATGAATTTTTGTTTTAAATTACGTTTCTACTCATATTGTAATTGAAAATAGTTTGTTTAATTAATACATTAATATAAATTACAAGTTTAGACCCAAATACTCAATGGTTTTGGTACATCTGAATATGCCGTGCTGTGGATTTCCTAATATGTGGCTACCCCAGTCCTCTTCTCCTATAATTTTACCCGAAGTTCAGAAATCAATCATGGTCTCACTGTTGCGTTCTTCAAAAGTTGTTGTTGCCGACCAACGTGAATATTCATAAATCATAATTTAAGCACGTGCCATTATAGTTGAGTTTTACTTTATAAATATAGATAGATTGATGCCGGTTTACACTAATTGATATATTTCATATAGTATTTGTGATACACATTTGGCAAGATTTCGGGTGTCTACTAATTATAAAATATAATATCTTACCAATATCGAGAATCGTGACTCGCTACAACGTCATTTTCAAATACAATCTCATATAAGTATAATTTTAATATTTTAATAGATAATTTATAGTGTTTTAGATTCTGTAAGGAGTGAAAAATGTATTTATTTTACAATGATGTGTATTTTTTTTTATGTTTTAATTTTAATTTATTTTTATTTTAATAGTTGAAAAATGCTTTGATTTCCGACATCAACATCTTTTTCGTAGTAAGATGAATGAAGTTGGTACTTTGGGGAGTCAAAAATAAATATTCCTAATACTTTTCTTTATAAGCGGAGAAAAAATAGAGATAAAAGGGAAAAACCAGTATCTGAAAAAATAATATATATATTTTATATTTTTTTGTAATTTTAAAACAAATAACTAGATACTTTAAATTTTCATCGTGTTTAAATTAGCATTAAATAACATGGTATTATTTTAAAAATATTTTAATTTTTTTTGAACAATTTATTATAGCCATTTATATTATACATATAATTTAAATATTATAAACAAAAATGTAATAACTTAGTTTTTTAATATATATATTTTTTGAAAATACCTGATTTCAACATTGAATCAGGTTTAGGAGTAGCATTGTCATGATAGCGCAAATAGTTCTTCAACATTGTATGAGGATTAGGAGTAGCATTGTCATGATAGCGCAAATAGTTCTTCAACATTGTATGAGGATTAGGAGTAGTATCGCGATGATAGCGCAAATAGTTCATGCCATAACATCGTTCGTCACCTTCAACTAAAATAGTTAATATAATAATTAATTAAAAACTTTTTAATGTATAGTCGTTATATCCAAACTAGGTATTATTACGCTTCGCTTTATTTGTTTAAAACACAGTGTCTTATTTATTAGAAAAAAAATAGTGATTAATTTACACTTACAATATCGTCTTTCAATACTCTTTCCAGTTTTCCACTTATCCTTTCTCATGTGTAATCAGGGTTTCGGTCCCTCGGAAATATTCAAAAACAAAATCATACTAATTATACGATAACGATAAGTGACTAAAATTTTTCAACATACGTAACTCTCGTGCAAATCTTTTCGTGATATTACGTGGAATGTGGATATCGCGTCCTACACGCGATTCTACAATATCTATGTATTTGTATAACAGAAATCGCGTCGTTTATCTGTTCGTTATTCCTAAATCACGTATGTCTACAGACTGTGCTAAATCAATTTGTCGATAACATACAGGAAGATAATAGTAATAACTAATAAAAGATGGAAAACTCCAGTTTAAACGTAACAATGCCTCAAACCAATCACCAAAGACAACCCAAACAATTCGTAACTCTAAATCATTACGCGTTTTTCGTCGAAAAACAGTATGACTAGTTTAATCCTGATACATCAGATATCACAATCGAATAATTGATGAACCAATGTATAATACTTCTGATGCTCCAACACTCCCCCCTTCAGTCTACATCCAGTTAGGTTTTAAAATCAACTTTCTGCACAATAATTCAATCGATCATCAACGATGAAACTTTCACGCGTAAAAGTTCAGTTTAATGTTTAATGGCCTCAACTGTCCACCAGGTCATCAACATTTTACAGGGATCGACAACATCTACATATTCCGATTTCGAAACTCTCTAACCTTAATGTACCACCAAATATTGTTAACACCACTTCAACCACTCATCCTCGCCAGTCACCACTACAAATCTTACTCGCAAGCAACTATCTTCTCCACCTCTTCCTTTCGGTAATAATACTGATGAACTCTCACTCAAAATCAAATCATTTCTTGAAGATCTCAATTGTATAATAAACCTTCTAATTTCTCTCTTAACCACAATCATCAATAAACACCTTACTAAGTCTAATGATATTTAACTTAATATTAACATTAAAAATATATGTATGTAAATCACATACGAAAAAATGACATTTATCTTTTTCTATTTTTAAATAATTAGGACACAGATTTGAAATCAAATTATATTTTTTCTGGAAAAACTCCCCAAGACCCTTCTACTAATAAGTAAGAACTACTCACCAAAAAAGTCACTAATTTTATTTTTAATCCATGAATTTGGATCATACGAAATAGCCATTTGACTATTATTCTGGAATGATCCAAAATTAGTGATTTCTTTTGTATTTGTTGACATAATATCAAGATGTTTATCGAACTGTAATGGCATTCCAATAGCATTTGTTCTTAAATGTATTTCAATTGAATAACTTTCTTTAAAGTTCGTTAAGAAATTATCATTCATGAATCCATCTGTCTCTAATAATACAAAATAACATAAACATTTAGAGATCAAAATGAATTAATTTGATTATTTAAAAATTAAGGTTCATTTTATATTATGGTGTACGGAAGTGTAATTTTAAAATGTTAACATGCAATTCAAATACAAGCTACGAACAAATTATATTATTTTAGATGATATAGATCAGTGGTTCTCAAACTTTTTTTTGCCGTGGTGCCTTTTTTAGACCAAATTCAACCGCGGTGCTCTGCTGTGAGTTCCATGAAAGACAGAACAAAATAATACTCATTGATAACGATAAATTATTCATTATGAGCTATAGACCGCTGTGCCTTAGAAAGTGCTCGCTGTGTCTTAATTGCACCGCAGTGCATAGTTTGGGAACCATTGATATAGATAATACTATGAAATATTTAAATTATTTAAGCTGCCTAATTTTAAGCTATCGTAATTATGTATACTACGATCGTACTATTATACACGGTACGTCAGTTGAGAAGTGAGCTTGAAATTTTAGTCTATAACTATAATAATATTTCATCTATTATAATAGACCACTGCAGTTTGTTAAGCGTTTTGTTATCAATTAATATTATTTAATCAACTACTTTTTTTTCGAAAAATGTTTCGTTGCTTATTTTAGGGATTATATATAGAGTAATTTTTACAACTTTTTAAAAAGAAATTTGGTTATGACTGTTGTATTATCATATCACAATTTGAAATTGAGTTGGCCACATGAATATTTTTACATGATAGATACTTATAGACCGCATATAATAATATATTTATATAATATACTATGAACACAGCCTTTTCATAGTCTGTGGTATACAACTATACTCTATTCCAAATAAATCTGGAAAAATGTACGACGATAACGCGCCCGGTTTCGCGCAGGTATGTAACGTGATCTGCTGGTGGTCTAATCGCCAACCGATCATGATGAGTGCCGATAACTGTAGTCAATGACAGCGGACCTGCCTATGCGATTTTTTCCAGACTTATTTTGAATAGACTATATAAACAACAATTTATATCAACTAATAATATTACATTCAAAGAGTTAAATGCTTCATTAGTTATAATTAGGGTTAGGATGTTTTATGACCTTACAAACACTAAAAAATGCATGCAAATATGCACAATAAATATCAAAATATGCCCTAAAAAAAAAAATATGTCTTTTTAAAATTAGTTTATTACTAATCCAAAATGTATTCTTAATTAACTTACAACTATTTTTATAATTTTAAACTTAAATACAAATTCAATATATACAAATATGAGATTTTTGAAATTAAATATATAGATACTCAAATATAATTTTGTTTTTACTCAAATAAATTTGTGTATTTGCAGTATTGGAACATTTTACTTTTATTTTTAGTGAAAATAAAACGCCTATACGAAAATAATTCAATAATACTGCCCGAGGCACACCATACACAAAACTAAAGATTTTATAATGTAAATTATTATGTCCTATCGGCATCACCACACTATCGCGATCATCGTTCGTAAACATGATTATATTGATTAATAAACGTAGGGTTATAGTAAATATAAATAAGTAACAAAGGTAAGTTAATAATATAAATTACAAGTTTTTCTCGTTTTCGTTAGTTGTGATACCAAAAATGCCTACCTATGGATTTAAATTAATGTTTATATTATATTTAAGTTATTTTTTGGCTATATATGTATTTATTTACAATTTTTTGGCGAAATATACATTTATTTACAATTTTTTTTTCAAAATATGTATTTATTCATAAAAATCCCTAAATATGCAAAAATATGCAAAATAAAATTGAATGTAGCTGATTCTATTTCATACAAAACGAATTTCTCACTGGGTTTGCAATGTGTACGACTAAAAGAAAAAAATATGCAAAAGTCATAAACACCCAAACCCTAGTATAATTAAAATAAATTGATGAATATTATTTTAAAAATTTAAATTTTATTGCAACTATCAAAACAAGCACAGAAATTAAATCAGACGGACATATCCCAAAGGAAATAATTTTCTAAATTTTCTAAAGGTAGGTACTTATTAAAACCGTAGAATTTAACAATTTGCTGTATTTTTTAAATGATCCTTTAGTTAGGTTCAATCTATAAAGTATTTCATACATTCAAATTATCATTGAACCACTAGTATCTATACAATTTATTAATTTATTTTATTAAATATATTGTAATTAAGTAGTAAAAAGGAAATCATAATAATTTACAAACCGTTGTTGCTGTTGAATAAAGACATATTTGTGATTCTATAAATTGTAGTAATGTCAAATTCCTCATATGAATCTAAAATACAAACAAAATAATGGTTCATTATCAAACTTTAATCATTTGCAGAAGTTAATAATATGTTTAAATACTACAATATACATTTTATGCTTATTCATACTACACATATTTTATGATATAATTAGCTTATATTCATAAATTATTATATAGTATATATTTTATACATTGTTTATAATATATGATTAAGAAATGTAAAATCTTTGGGGTCACATTATACTAATGACATTGTACTTTCCTCTCACTTAACATCTTCATTTCCCTTTGAGGGGTTCTTATAATACAGTGTAAAATTATAACAATAAATGTTAAAAATATCTAAATACCTAATTACTTACTAGATACTTATACAATATAATATAATAAATAAGCAAAAAACTTGTGTTTTTTAAGCAAATAACTGTAAGATAAATGAAAAATGATTCTAATTTAAATCACAAATAAATAAACAATTATAATATGTATTATTATATTTTTCAATAAAAATTCAATACCCATGTAAATAAATATTATAAAATTGTGTTTATAGGAAATACCCACCTTAAATATCTATACTATATACACAATACACATTTTTAAGGTTTCTATATGTAATAATTATTGGGCGATTGTAAACTCGGTCCGTATTTTTTTCAGGTAAAAATTATTGACGTGTAAAGTCGGCCCGAATAAAAATAAACCAAATAAAATATTATAATATTTTTAAGAACCATTTAGCATTACCCAGAGGACACCACGAGAAGGGGATTCTCATTATCTTCCAAAAATTATTTTCATTTTCATATTTTAATTTATGGTATAAAATTCGTAAAAATGTAGATAAAATATTTTAATGTTGGATTTAATTTGAGTATTCAATACAAAAAATGTAAGTACAATTTTAAGTATAAAAAAGTATAAGAATATAAGTAAAATGTATTTATGCAATATTGTTAGTGTAAAAAAATGTAAAAATATAAGTAAAATTGTTAAATTATTATATTTATTGGTCAAAATTATCGGGCCGAGTTTACAACAAAAAAGGTAACCACGGGCCCAGTTTACATTTGCCCATATTATTATCTCTTATTTGTGTGTAATAGTAAATGTACAATCTTAGATTGTATTTTATTAAGCATATTTTAGTACCTGATTTACTTAAATTTAAACGATTTACTGTTATTGAAACTAATAAATATATTATCCATGGGTTAGTTTTATTGTAATGAATTAACATAGGTAATAGAAATGATGATTTGTATTTATTATTTTTTAAATCAATATCATTTTACTGTCACAGTGTTATCTTAATTATGTTGCACTAAGTTATCAAGTAGGTATAAATGTATAATAATTATCTAACTTGATTACACTTGGTACATAATATGTTTAATAAGTTATTGAGTAGGTACATTAAATGTTCCATAATATTTTAATTATTGCGTACCATCGTTATGATGATGAAATGAAATTGTGCTTTCACAAACTTTCAAATTGTGTATGTAAATTAAGATTAATACATACAAAAAGCTGTTACTTTTATAAACCATAGTGTATCAATATATTTTTTCATTTAGTTCATAAAACAAAATGTATTATACCTAAGTTTTAAAATATATTAACTGAATAGTTTGTAATAAGTTAATCAACTAAAGGAAACGCTGTGAATATCTATAAAGTACCTTTGCCATTATTCTTAATTCGTTTAGTATCACTAATTATTTTGCACTAAGTCATTAAGTAGGTTTAATAATTAACTCACTTGATTACATTTGGCACATAATATGTTTTATAAGCTAATAGTACACTAAATCTTCCATAATATTTTAATTATTACTTACCATTTTTATGATGATGAAATGAAATTGTGCTTGGACAAACGTTAAAAATGTGTATGTGAATTAAGATTACTACATACAAAAGTTTGTTAATTTTATAAACCATATTGCATAAATATATTTAATTCATGAAGCAAAATATATTATAAATTAAAAAGAATATTAACTGTACAGTTCGCAATAAATTAACCGACTAAAGAAAACATTGATAATAAGTGTAAATATCTAGTAGGTACCTACAACACATTTTTATCGTTTTTGAACAATTATAAACCTGAAGGTCATTATTGATGTACCTAGAGTATATTAAATTTATCACTATACATATATTTAATCAACTAAGGTCAATATACAACAACAATTAAAATTATTTTTTTAATAAATATGTAAAATATAAAAATATTATATAAAACAAAATAAAATAAATAGATTATTTTTTTAGTCATTACCACACATTGTTCAATTAAATCTAGGTTTGGTGCTGAGAAAGTTATCATAGATGTGTTTTTTTTTAACGAATTTCTTTAATAGTTTATAGTTTGTTACTGTTTAGGTTGATAGGTAAGTATAATATAAGACATAGAATTTGAGAAGAGTAGTGGTTTTATAAAAGCTTAAATAGCCAATAGGTATTAATTTTGAAAATTACTTGTGAGATGTCACCTACATATATCAAATTTATCAGTTGACATAATCATTATAAATTTATAATTAATTAAAAATTATAAGTTTATAAACAATTTATATTGATCATTAAAATATCTTATAATATATGATCAATTTTATTTTCATATTTATTATTTGATGTAATTTAGATGTTGATGGACGGAACCTCAGTCTAAACAATCTATGCGAGATTTTTTTAATATGACTAAAAAAAGTAACTAATACCAACCACACTCATTCGAAACTAACTAACTTTTAGTTATGTATACTATCATTTATTTTTTCAATACTTATAAAACTTTTAAACGATTATAATCTTCTAACAAAAAAGAATATGATTAGTACCTATAAGACCTAACATTCTATTTCAAAAGACTTTTAACTAAAAATATCCATTCAGCTATG
Organism: Rhopalosiphum padi; assembly: GCF_020882245.1. Classification (NCBI taxonomy): domain Eukaryota; kingdom Metazoa; phylum Arthropoda; class Insecta; order Hemiptera; family Aphididae; genus Rhopalosiphum; species Rhopalosiphum padi. The sequence goes on from NC_083597.1 coordinate 89,096,899, forward strand.
TATTATTTATTTATTAGAAATTCTTACAGTCCCTTATGCAAGATACAACGTTTTTAGAGGCATCGCAAGTACGCTTTCCTATTAAAAATACGTATATTTAGGTTTTTAGGTGAAAACGGAAAAAGGTGAATAGGGGCTGTAATATAAGTTTTTATTTAAACAATTATTTATTTATTATTTCTGATGCCTACTTTATATTTAACCAATCTAACATTATACAAGTAAACCGATTAATTTTATGTTATGATGAATTAAATGTATAATAGAATATTATAGTCAATATAGCATTAATCATTATGCTATAATTTATAACATTTTTGTAAAATATATCTAAGTAATATTTATAGTATAATTTAATGACACATATCTAGTATAACTTATATACCTATATATATATATATGTATATTTTTAAGTTCTTCGATCATAACATATAGTTTTAGAAATAATAATGAATAAGAAAACGTTTTATCATTTTATGTCACTGTTTTTTTTCTGTTAAAATTATAACTGTGACAATTGATAAATGATAACTGCAGACTTATAATCAATGTTAATTTTCCTAAGATTTAAAAATAATACATATTGTAATGAACTGACGAATTAAATATTTTAAACATTTTGATATTTCTACATTAATATATTATTGATAATAAACAATTATCAACTGTATTAAGAGTAAGTAGTGTCATGAGTCATGACCTACCAATAAAGTATCTTGAGCTTTGGCTATATAATATATAATATGAACGTATACCAAGCTCTTTCGACTCCCTTATTTTTCCCTATCAATTATTATAGCTATGTGTATATACCATATAGTGAATTAAATTGTAAATATTGATTGTTTTAGTTGGGATTGTTCTAGATTTTGAAACGGTTTTGAAATATCGATCGATATGTCTAGCAAGGGAATACGTCAAAAATTCAAAAGTTTAAATCGTCCTATAATGATTAATGACAACCACATACAGTTTTCGTCGGATAACAATATATTGAAAGTAGCTAGTCAGTACTCAGTAGATCGCGGCACCCGTCAAGGCTAGAAATTTGAATTACATTCGTTTGTAGTGTTAAAAATTAATGTAGATGGATTTAATATCAAGCGAAAAAGGGACAAAAATTATCTTTAAGGATGGATTTAAAGTTCGCTTCCATAAAATGTTGCTGATTAATAATAAAAAGGATAAAACAAATAATTTTAAGCTAATTTTATAATAATTGTATAGGTACAATAGGTATACATACAAAAAGGTAACAAAAAAAAAAATGTCAATTGAATAATAATTTTAATAATTTTTACATCAGCTGACTGTTACTTTTATATAACAAAAAATAATTTTAGGAAGACTTTCTATCCAACCTACACGTGGTGTCTCCTAGGTAACGCTAATAAGCTGGACCCAACTCATCTACTTGATAAAATACGTTCGGATACAATTCATGCTATTTTTGAAATTTGGCATCCAACTCGAGATTATCCAGTAAGACGGTTTATACCTCCAATGAAGATTTACTGGTAGTGATAAAAGTATATGAGTACTCTTTGAGTAATTATCGATATAATATTAAATAGCTATGACAACCCTTTAAACTCTGTGGGTGTAAGTGGATTGGAAGCGGTGATTCTCTATTTTTGTTTAACACACGTGCAACATACGATTAGTTATAGATGTGTTTTATTTCCAACGTACCGATTGACATAATGAAGTGATAAGAATTCTGAAAACACATTTCAATTTATTATCAAGTCTTCTTGATATTTACTTTACCTTATTTTTGATTTTAACTGCTCCAAAAATTAAAGTGTCAATTTTTAATTACTCTTTTTAGGACTCTGAGAGATAATATCAAAAATACGAGAAAGTAGATCTCAAGTAGACTTGACGAAAAATTCAAATCTGTTTCCAGGTTTCTTATCGCTTTATTATATCAATTGGTACGTTGGGAATAGACCACGTTTATATCCTATGTTGCGCGTGTATTAGAAAAAATAGAAAATCACCGCTTCCAATCCTCTTGAATATGAAAAATGTAAGCAGATGAATTTTAATATTTTACCATATTTAGAGATTTTACCAAGGAGTATGATTGCATAATAAATTTGCATTAGGTTAGATAAGCCTCAAAAATTAAATGTATTAAACAATTATTTGTTGGTACTTAGTTAGTACTTGTAAAATTAAATAATAACAAAGTACCTATATTTTATTAATGTTTAGATTATGTACTTGATAACAAAATTATATGTGAGCACTATACTTACTACATTATTATAGTTTTATAATATTATGTTTAATATATTTCAAAAACATATAAATATTGTAAATTCTTATTGTATAATAGAGAATATAAAAATGATTAGAAACAATAATATTAATATTTATACTAATTGTTACATTTCTTCAATAGTTGTAACTGGTAGTCTAGACGGTGAACTGTACCATGATGATTTGGATACAGTTAAAACTCCAATTGAATATGTTGATCCTGGTTGCAGGCCAGTTATCTGTAAAATAATAATAAATAATATAATATACTTAAATGTGTTAAATTAGGCAATGCAAAATACTAAGTACTAAGTACATATCTATTTATTTTAAATATGCATACGTACGATATAATATTTCTAACATATTATAGGTACATCTTGAAAAAAAAGTACAAACAATTAATCTATCAAACAAAATGATAACACAAATCCAACTATATAAATAATTTATATAATACATAACAAAAACATTCCAACAATAAACTCGTATACAGAAATTATTTGTTCGAAAAAGGTTACCGGTATAATCAGAAACGATTGAACCGATCAGGAAACGCGAGGAAACAAGAAAAAAACATACAATCCTTCAATATTATCAGACTTGCACTGGATCCGGATCTCCAATCCTAATTTAATATTTTGAGGTTTTTAAAATAATTGAATATTAATGATTAAATGTAATGTTTGTATAAAAATACTATTGTGATACAACTGTATAAAATGTCATTGTAAATAACTGTAAGTACTTATAATAATAAATTATTATTATTAATGTCCTAAACTGCCGTCGTATTTTGCAGATCAATAATACAAATTAAAAATTAAATATCATATCTTATAATTTATGTTGTCTTTCTATTTTATTACCTCTATTAATGTTTATTATGTTATATAGACGGTATTAGGCCTTTGATATCTCGGATATTTGACACTCAACAGACATTCTAAACACGATATTTTTAAAACACAAACGATTGACACCAGGCGTGACGAGTGACGACTACGACTTTTATGTCGCGAGTTGATTATTGTGAATTTAATAGTTAAGTATAAATAATATGATTGTATTATTGTAAATGTGACTTTAATCAAAGTAATTCAATTTAAATTCATGGTTAATAATTAATAATTATATTTATGTTTTTTTAAAAGAAATGTTAACACGTCCACGACCGCATGTCAAATTGGGTATCCTTATAAAAAACCGGAAACCCAGAGTAATAACTTGAATTTTATAATTTTGTAAATTAAATAAAACGCTGTCCAGTGGAGATATTAAAAAACCAATGATACCAAATAATAAAGAAAAATGTTTTGAATAAAACAGTGCAAATTATATGGTTGTTAGAAAAATCCACGTATCCGGAAACCCTATTCATTTAAATATACAGCGTGTCAACTATACTTGACATCGGGTTCAGAACAAATGATATAAGAGTAGTGTAACAACAGATGTCTAAAACAAAAATTATAAAACATCATCAATTTATGTATTTTTACGAAGTATGTCGTGTCTATTTGGGTAGGAAGGAAATATAACAAAATATCAAAGTCCATTATTATAGCACTTTTGAGTACAGTAGAGGTACCAACAACCGGCTACAAAGTGATAAAATCACTATAATTAAAACTTTATAGTATCTACTTGACTACTTATCAAACACTATCTATTTGCTAACAGTATAATGAGCACAATTTTTCATTAATTGAGAAACTCATTATGGGCCTAAATCTGGTGTGTTTATTGTAAGTTTATAAATGTACTTATAATATCATGTTGAAATCTAATATTAAATATTATACATAAACATGTAATATTATGGTACATATTTGATACCCAACAAGCACTGGCTGTCACATTGTATTTGTCCCTAAACCCTGGCCAACAACTTTTTAAAATTTTTTATTATATTTATTCTGATTATGAATTATAAATTGTAAAGATGATAACTGGATTATAGGGCCACAAACCACAGTTTTAAAGTTCAGTAATATTAGTATATTTAATTCCTTAAATCCAAAATAAAAAAAAAATAATGTTTATTTTCGTATTTTTGATATTTAAGACCATTGGCGTAATTAACTTATGTAATCGCGGCATACCTATACACTACCTTAGACTTATATCAAATTTAATGTTGTCTTAATAGTCTTAACGTTTTTCACAAGCTAAATATTTACAAAATCATAGTATAGAAATCATGTATTTATATTGAATATAAATGATATATTATGTCGTACACATAAACGTTGTATCTATATACTACGCGAATTAATTTGTTATTAAAGTAAAAATATTACGAGTACAATAAAGCAGCAACAGATTGATATTATTTTTAACTTGAACCAATCTGCAGATTCAAATTAAAATAGATTACAATTTTATTACTGTAAATTAGATTATCTGCAAGGAAAATGTATTACCGTATGGTTATATGTAGGTAGTTCTTCATAAACTAAAATTTCTGTTGGTGCAATGCTAATACAACACGTCTCCATATCTACGGATGCAATTTCTTCGACGTTTATAATAAACATTTTCAATTCACCGTTGAATATCCATGGAATATCCCACTGGACAGATATAGAAGTGTTACCAATTTCGGTCGTTTTTATATTCATTGGAGAATCAGGTACTAAATTTGTATGTATACAATAAAAATATAATGAACATATTAAAAGTAGATCGGTAGTTCCAATTTTTTTAGGGGGGGGGTTGGAGGTATAAGAATCAAAAATGATCAAATGGTGTGTAAAATAATGATGAAATAATTTCTAAATATGGTCTTGTATTAATTAATATACTTACGACCATCGACACTGTTAAAATAAATTGACGAGACCTTACCACCTTCTGGATAATCTATTGATTTTGGCTTTATCTAATACAAAAATAATTACATCTTGTGTAAAAATAATAAAATAAACGCGCCATTAAAGTTAATTTAATAGAGTGGTCACAATATAATATATACCATTATTCACGCCAGTACGTACTTTAAACGTGTAGTTACTGCTGGGGTTCAAATTATAGAATGTATGACAATAGTATTCTGGCCACGCTGAACATTTTTGTGGTGATATGATAAAATTACTCTCATTAAACGAAACTATAAATCCGTCTAATTTTGTATTTTGTGAATAGCTCCAGCGAAATCCTACCATGCGCTTCTTTAAACTCTTTTTATAAACTACTAAATCTTCTATTGCTTTTAAATCTATATATGTTAAAAGTAAAAAAAAAATAAACATACGTTTAATTAAAACATTTAAACAATTTTATAATTAAATTCCACTTACTTCCAAATTTAGTCATAAAGTTGACGAGTAGAAAATGTTCAGGATTATAACCAATATGTGTTTTTATAAATACTTTCAGTTCATAAGTTGAGTTTGCCTTTAGATCATTAAAGGAAATGTAATTATTTTTCGTTTCTCTTACTTGTAAAATGTCATCAACCGTATCCTACAAATTTAATATATTATATATTATATATATATATTTTATTTAAAAAAAAAATCATCTATATTTACAAAAATTACCTTTAATTCTATATAAAATTGTGATAAAAATCCATTAAGCTTGGAGCAATTTTTTGAATCAACTTTCCATTGAACAAATATAGAGCTATTAGTAATATAAATTGGATGCTCGGGATCTAAGATAGGTTCGGTTTTCGGGTCTAATAGGTAAATATAAAAAACACTTTTATATAAAAAAATATATTCAATTATAGTTTAATATATTTCTACTTGATGCTGGTGTTAATACGTCTATCATATTTCCTTGTTGAGTAGTATTTTTGTCATTAACGTCAATCAAAACTTGTATACTATATTGAGAATTAGGCACTATATTAAATATTTCATAGTTGGTGTGGTTGTAAATTATTCTTGACGTCCAATTTTGTTCTATTTCTCTTGTGGAACAGCTGAGAATTCGTTTAAGCTAAATGAAAATGAAAATGTTTAGAAAGACATAGGTAATTATATAGGTATTAGGTATGTACTATGTAGTACTTAAATTACTCATAATGGATCTGAATAGATAGTTTAAATGAATGAATATTATATTATACCTTTTTTAATATTAGGCAGATAATACATTTTATTAAAATTATTGTAAAAGTCGTGAATAATATTTACTTTATATCTGATTATTGATGTTACTGGTTCATGAACTGTGGTATAATGTTGATTGGAATTTGCCAAAATCCAGTACACTTTAATTTTTCCATTTTCATGTTTGGTGGAAATATTTTTTATTTGAACATCATTTTCTATATTAGGAATGAAGAAGCAATTATAGTTGATAATATAATTGTATTTATAAAATATTTATAGATAATTTTTTTTCCCTGTATAATGAAGTAAACCCCTCTTTAAATATTGAATAATATTTGTATACATTATAGATCAGTAAATCACATTATTTATTATTAGTTATTACAATGTTGAGCGCTATTTTATAGTTTGCTACAAAGAAGTCAAAAAGTTCAAGAAATATATTAATTTAAATAAATAATATTTTAAGTAAAAATAAATAAATATTTACTTGACATAAGAGTAGTGAATGAATATATAGGCGAGGATGGTAACGTTCCATTACTTGTTGAAGGAGTTAATTTTATGTTATACTGAAAACCTGGAAGAAGATTATCTAAAAAGTGACCACTTTCTGTGTTCGATAATATTTCATGTACATCAGATATTTGGTTTTGTGATTGATTTGACATTAAAGTCAAAACGTATTTTGTAATTTTGCATTCTAGTCGATTTGAAGTAGCCTGCACATATAATAAAAACAATAATCATTGGTGTACTGAGTTTTGAGAAATAACATATAAAGTATTTTATTAAATGCTTTAGAATAATTATAGCCTTGATTTGTTATCGATTGTATATTGTATATTTAGAACAAACAAAATAACAAAATCTATAGTTGAAAGTTAATTAAATGTAATAATTCTTAAGAATGAAAAATTAACTATTGTTTACTGTTTTTACACTTACTATGTCCCATGTTATGTTAATGCTTTGTATTCCACTCATCAATTTTATGTTATAATCAGTTATTTGAGGTTCTAAAAAATGTATTAAATATTTTGTAAATTATTATAAATGTAAATAAATAAAATAATTTGGATACACATTTTTCTAACCTACCTATTTATTTATATTTTTTATTTATTTAAATAAACTTACAGAATATATACAATACAATAAGTTATTTACAAGATTAACAATCTATTTAAGCAATATAGCTTATTTTGAGATAATTTTTTACAATTTTAACTTATAAAATACAATTTTACATAACATTTTACTAAAAATAGAAAATATATAAATATAATTATGTAAACAATTTTAACAATAAATTATGTTAGTTGGGAAAACAGCCAGTCGTATATAATTTTTTTAGGATTAATTTTGGTACACTAAATTTACTTTTTTTATATGAATATGGTATAAAGTTAAATTATACCGGTCCCGGGGTCCGAGATAATTTAAAAATGCTTTTAGTGTGTATTTTACTAGGTTATTATATGGTCTGCATTCCCTTTAGCCATCATAAAATGTCACATTTTCATCTTTGATGACTAGTGCTGGGATTTGTATGTAAATACATATTTTTATAATATAAATTAAGTATTGCAAATTATAAATTCATTTCACGTGATTTGCAATAAAATAAAACATATTTTATTTCACATAATTTTAAATTTTTATTTCATATTACATATATATGTACATATTTTTGGTTTTGTATTACATATTAATCTCAGCTCTATTGATGACTCTCTTAAACATGAACATAATTACTACTTTTTTTATAGAGAAATTTTAATGGAAGGACACCTCACATCCACAGATTTGTAGTTTTCCTTTGTGGATCTTTCTAAAAAAAACTTATTTAAACAGATTCTTTTAATGTTATCCTATACATTACTATTTAGTATTTTTGTATGAAAAACGATAAATACGTTAAAAACACGAAAATAAGTAAGTATTATACCGGTACTAATAGATACTTATAATTAAAAATAAAATATTGGTGAATAACTGAAATAAATTATTTTATTAGGAAATTGTTATTATTATATTTTCTTATTTTTAAAAATGACACATTGTTAATCATTATGATATTTTTATATTTAAAAATTTTTAAATCGTATGAACCAAAAAATCTAACCTAATAACCTAATAATAGTTCAATTTAACCATAACCATGATTTTTTGTAAAGATTCATTTCAAAGATCATTTTTTCATCTTAAGGACATAGCTGGAAAAAAATTCAAGAGGGGCCCGGACTCCCGGAGACCAAATAGTAACTGCACTATTGCTGGACCTACGAACGCTTTTGTATACCACTATAGTGAGTAATAATGGTAGATTCATTTTTACGTTGATAATTTTAATCTAATGATTTATTATAAATAGGCAGTTAATATTTACTGTTTAGTAGTTAGGTACTTACGTATACACGTGGTATTATATTGACCATATACTACATCTTGATCATTAAAATTCCCATCATCTGCAATTAACAATACTCCAATCTTATATTTAGTATCTGGTTGTAAGTCACTAATAATTTCCGATGTAGTATTGCTTATTGGTTTAATTTCAAAACTTCTAAATGTATCTTCTATTAATGACTATAAAACAAAAAGCATTAATATGACGAATGTACATTAAAACCGTAAATTACATATAAACGTACCTAAAACGATAAGGTGGGGGATTTACAATGCCAATGACATCATATTAATATATTAGTCAATGAGTTACAAAAGATTTGACACGTAAGATAAAATATATTTTTAAGTTAGTGCTATTGATAATATTCGTAAGTTTTAGAATGTATTAAAGGTACTTCATAAATCGTATTTAATTTATAAATTGAAAAGTGTATAGTGGCAAAACGGCGTCTTTTTTAAACAGGCAACAATTAATTATAAACATACTTCTATTTGCAACTGGTCAACTCAATGTACATGTGAATTATACATTGAATAATATAGCACAATATACATTATTAGATACATTATTACCTGTATTCGTTATATCAATACAGTTATTCGTTATAACTGTCATCCCTTTTGTAGAAATAAATATAAATTGTTTTTGGTTTTAGTAGTAATTATTATTAATTACCTTATAAAATAGTTGATAATATTTTATATTCAAAATTTTTTCCCCATATTTTGTAATACTATTTTCTTTAAAGTTCAATTCTACTATAATTCTATCGTATGTGGCCGAAAGCAACGTAGGTGGGTTAATTAAGTATGGATATTCTATAAAGTCAAACACATTACAATAGTTAATACAATTTTTTTTAAATTATTAACATCATATATAAAATAAGTATTTTGATAAAGTGTTTAAAAATATTAAAAATATATTGAACGACATGTCGACATAATAATGTCTGTAAATTAAGTATAAATAACCATTGATTAATTATACGATATTTTATATATTTAATTAATGATTAATGATTAAACTATAATTATTAATAACAAATTAATATACATAATATGAAATATTATTATTAATTATTTGTTTTACGAAACAAAAAAAATGAGGTTTATAAGTGATTTATAAATAATTAATTGGTTAATCATTAACTATTCATATAACCATAACAATAGACGTATTTCATTAATTTAAAATAATTTTTGATATTTTAGCAAAAATGTATCTTACTTTCACGGCAATATGGTAGTACGTATCCTGCTGAGCATCCATGTAAACAGACACCTGTATATTGATCACATGTATTATCAAGACAATTACTGGAACACGTTTGTCTACAATCAGCTCCATATGTACCTAGTGTACAGTCTTTAACATAAAAAAAACTATTTAATAAATTACTGAAGATATAAATTATGTATATACAATAATATTTGGGTGTTGACCCATTGCCCTCGCATACTATTATAATATCCATGATTAAAATACCAATCCGTAAAATAGAGAAGATAAATAATAATTGTTGTACACAAAAATAATAGCCATTTTATTAATAATAATAGCTCACTTGGTACAAAGAGAGTGTTTTATTAGAGTGCGTAATTTTAGACGTGTTTAAGTATAATTATAATTATTAGATTTATTCTTTTATTGTATACTATACCTATTCATATTATTTTTTTTATAAATTTTACCTACCATTTAATACTATTTTACCTTTTTGACAAATTACATTGTTTGTCACTTATAATTATTGTATTTATCCTTTTATTATAAATATTATTAAAATTTATATACTTACTTCCCTTATTTTATGGATTAGTATTATAATCATGTTTATAATAATATTTGAGGGCAACTGGTGTATTTTTTTTAGGTAGTTTGGAGGGGGGGAGGGATTGATATAAAAAAAAATTCTTTCGCGTCGTTCATTTGGGCGAATAATCCAAAATTTACCCGAGTAGAGCATATAACATTGGGGGCGAGACATTAACCGATCGTTTAGTCGAATTTATAAATTATTGAATAATAGGGATGTAACATACTTACCTATACAATAATTTTTAAATTTTTATTTACTACAACGTCTTCAACTCAATATTATTGTTATTATTTATTATATCGTTTCGGCTGATTGGTGATTAACTTTTTTAAAGTGTCTAAACAAATTTACAAATATAGATAGTGAACAATAATTTGTTAGATTGTACTAAGACGGATACCAAACGGGCATATATTTTAAATTATTTAGTCCTGCATAATATATTATATATATGTAATATGTATACAATATATTAATAAAATGTATAAAATGATAATGTATATATTCTAATTAATACGTGTATGTGAATATTTTATAAAATGTATAGTCTAAATTGTATAAAATGATTTAACTTTGCCAAATAAATATTTTTACAACAAAAAGTTTTTATACCAATTAGCGTTAACTGAGAGTCTTAAGTCTCTAAAAATTGGAAGGAAACGTGTATATATAATATATATATATATATAAAGTCTATATAAATTTCATAAATATCTCGGCTCGCCCAAACGATGTATATTATAGATAGATTAGGGTTCCGTGTAAATTTCGTCCAAATGATATGTTATTTTGGGTTATTCGCTCAAATGAAAGCCGCTCTTTGAGAGTATCTGGTACACGTCTTAATATTCTTTCATTGTTTACCTACCTTTGTTACACCATGGACCGGTTAGTCCTGGTGGACATGTACACCCATAACTTGTACACATTAACATTCCACGACACATTTTATCAGCTCGTATTGAACAAACTCCCTTACAGTCAGATCCGTAAGAATTTAACCCACACCCTGAAATTATTAAATTATTAAATTTCTTCCAGATAATTTAGACGTGGATCTAACCATCTAGTATTTACTCTTTTTATACATCACAATTGAGTTTACCATAGGTGTTAGAATGGGAATTGCCGGATGTGCCTGGCACGTCCCGACATTTTGTGATTGGGTTATTAAAATTGAAATCCCAGAGCAAGGAATTAAAACTGATGTTACTAAAAAAAATTTTTTTTTCTAAAATATATGGTGGATACTAAAATATTATAAATGTATGTGGAAAAACTTAGAGGATATAACAGATAGTTGTTTTATGAAAGTGAAAATCATAAAATTTGAATTATCTTATTAGAAATAGATATTAACTTCAAGGGAAAATAGGAAAAAAGCCCAAAAATATTGTAGGCACCCGGCACCCTCTGAAATCAATTCTGCGCACGTCTAAATGGTTTCAATTAATTATAATCTTTTTTTACTTTCCTAGGTTAGTTTAGGTTATACACATATAAATATTTAAAACACCTATTAGTATTTCCTATTTGTGACGAGAAGAGGTATGTTGTTAGTATGTGTTAGAACTAGACAAAACTACGATTTAATGATATTTATATATACATATTATATATATTTGTAGATTTTTTTAATATTCGCTCAGTACAGTCGCTTTGATGTATAATTAGTTTTTTGGTTTCGCCATAGAGTTTGGTCCCTGTGACCTTGGCGCGTCTGCCGTCGGCTGTCTTCCCGACGCGGTCCTCCGTGGGCTGTGTGTATGTGTGTGTACGTCGTCTTGTCGTCTTGCGATGTGCGTACGCAACGTAATAATGAAAAAACCGTGTGGTCATCGTCGCGTTTTTTTTATGGCGCCGTATAGTGCCTTTGGTCGTCTTTTTACACTGTAACGGATGTTTATATATTGTCGTCCGCCGTGTGTAGGCAACCGACACCTTTACGACCTTTCTTTTAATTTACACGTATTTATCGTTGAGTTATCGCATTACTCGTAACCGGGAGTGTGTTTGCCGTAGGGTCGCCATCTTTATTAATCGTGCAATTTGCTTGTGATACTGCTACCAATTTTTTTTTATTGATTATTGCATGTGCGGATGATCCAGGTCACATTCAGAAGCAGGTCAGACTTATCATCACCCGTTTTTTTCTATATTATTATTTCTTGTTGTATTATAATATGTTATACGTTGTATAACATCACGATTGTTGTTGTCAGCATCGTGTGTGTATATCTTATAAAAATATTTATATTAGTAATATTACGTTTGTAATTATTTTACTAGTTTATATTGAATGTTATATTTGTGTTGGGACTAACATAGTTTATAAGTTACGCTCGTGTACATAAATAATGAGTAGTCCGTTTACGTGAAATAAAATGTATACAGCCCACTTAAGGAATATCACTATTTATGTTTCTTATTGTACGAATATATATATATAATCTATAGATCGAACTTGCAGTTGATTATTCCCCCCCCCCCCAAAAAAAAAAAAAAAAAAAACTGTTGACGAGACAACACGGCTATCGCAACAAACATTAGTCGTTACTTGTTATACGTTAGCTCATCCTAACTCTTGTAATGTCATATTTATTTTATATTCAATAAATCATAAATATAAAATATAATGTTCAGTCGCTAATATATACCTATCGAGTTTTTTGGTAAATTATTCCAAAGTAGAAGGTTTTCACCTCCTCCCCACCGTGTTTTTCAATACAATTGGTAAAAACTATTTACCATATTTTGCCTCTCTTCCCGACAAAAAGAAAATAATATACCTATAATTACTAAACTATTTCCCTATATATTGTATATTCTCACATTATTACAAGTTACAAATTTAAAATAAGTTTTTTAATAGTAAACATTAAATGTTACAGTAAGCTTTCCTCACATATTAAATTAATCAAATTAATTATTCGTGGGTATTGGAAATATTAATATTACATTATTTAAAGTTATTATTACAACGATGAATGATAAAGACTTAATTTTAAATTACCTGTCTCACAAAATTGTCCTTTAAAACCAGGAGGACAAATGCAATTTGACAATTCCGTAAAATGTCCACCATTTAAACAAGGATTTAAGTACTGAAGGGAACGTTTCACTACACCTATTTAAAAAACAAAATTATTATTTAAAATGGTAAAATTGTTTTTAGATTAATTATTTATAAATTATAATTAAGGTTGTGAATAATTTAATGCACTAAAAATTATGAAATATGCACTAAAATATACGGTATATTTACTTATATCGACTATAATGAATGTGATACAATAATAAATAATTATACAATTATAATATTATACACTTTTCACATTATTATCAATAATTTATTAATTAATATTTGTGAAATTTTAAATACATACGGTTTCCAAGAATGTTGAATGGTATTGGGTTTATACCAAAAGAACTATTCGCAGAAACAATTCGAACATCTTCTTCACCTGGAAACATTAAATTTGTAATAATAAAATATTTAACTGTATTACAATTTACAATACAATGTAGTAGTGTAACAATTGAGTTTAATGCTTGGAGGCTAAACATTTAATAATTTTCTTCCAGCAAATAAAAATTATCAATATCTATTAGGAAAATGTATCACTTCAAAATGTCCAAGTTTTGTTTATATTTTCGATTTTTTCATAATTACTTTTGTTTATTCATTATAAAAATTATTTTTTTTTTAATAGAACGTTTCAACAGAATCGATAAATCCCATTGGTATTTACATACAATGTATGTCCTAAAAGTTTGGTATCACATCAATTATCAATTATCTCTGTAGTATATCTATAAACATGGATTTTTTAACAGTTATCTATCAGATGATTATTTTATCATGAATCATTCATTATTTCAAAAATTATTAGCATTTTTGAAAATATTTCATTTATATAGCAAACAGTCGTAATAAAACAACATTAAAAAAAAATATTTTTTAAATATATCAAATCTTAGTGATATTAGATTTATGTCAGTTAATAATCATTAATTGGATTTGCCTCCAGTTTTGTGTTTATATCAAAAATAAATCTAGAATTAAGAAGTGGAAAACCATAAAATGAATCATTGTAATTGTGTTTATACTTTATATTTTATATTTCAGCAGAAGCAAAATGAAAACGATACCTAGAAAAAAAATAAATTCTAACCTGGGCAAAATCGGGTAATACAGCTAGTTATATCTATTAATATTCAAATAATTGTAGTATATATATTTTTTAATTTAAATTATAATTACATAAAAATGCAATATATATCGCATATACGTAATCTAAGATGTATGTAAAGTTGGCCCCCGACTTTTTTGATCGATTTAAAAAATATGACAATATTTTGCAAATTGATTTTTAGGATTTGCAAATAAATCATCAAAACATTATAAGCTAAAAACCATTACGGAGGCTCAACTTCACGCAGCCCTCTGACTTTGTTCGATCGATTTGAAAAAATATTTTTTTTTTTAATTCACCAAAAATAAAATATTGATTTGCAAATTCTGAAACCCATTTGCAAATATTTGCAATTGATTTGCAAAATATTGGCATATTTTTTGAATCGATCAAAAAAAGTCGGGATGCTAACTTCATATACATCAATCTAAGTAGCTAAAAACCACCAGTATTTATTATCTTAAATTTAAATAAGTATTATTTTTTTCATATATGTTTACCATCATTTGAACATTCGGCAATTCGTATGAGTCCAAATTGAAAATAATAATCTCCAACTTGATTATAATACATATTCTGCAACTTAAGTTGTAATGACAATTTATACTTCTCATTGTTCTTAAAAGCAATATTGGTAATTTTCAATGTATTTACACCGTTCTGCATAAAAAATAAATGTTATTGTTATTGTTATTATTATTATAATTTCTAAGTAAATAATTATAATCTTTGATTCAATTAGAATCCATATTAAAAAGTATTACATATTTCTTTAATTCAGTTGAAGATATAACCATATTATTTTTATCATACATATCCATTGTGATGAAAAATTCCTTGCTATCATATCTGTGATAACTATAATATGTCATAGTTAAACATGTTTGGTCTTTATCAGGTGTCCAATAAAATGTAAAAAATGTACACGAAGTAAATGCTGAGCAATAGTTATAGGCGAATATATATTCGAAAACTTCATAGCAATAATTATGTAAAGATTTTCCTGAAAATCATCATTGTGGTATATTAATATTATGCTAAGTTAATAACCATGTTGTTGATGTTGTTACAATAATAACAAAGAAAATTAATATTACGCCGCAGAAAGTGGATTGATTCCCGTCACCTACTTTATGTATTAGTTGATTCCCAGGTCATTATTAAGAGGTATGTACGATTTGATTCCCTATTGTTCGGCCGCCATACATAACACGCTCTCATGTCCACCGAGACCACGTGCGAATTTATGAAAAAAAAAAAAATCATTACACGTCGTGTGTGTTTTAAATTTTTTCCTAACTACTACATTTTTAACTATTGATTTCTTTAATGAATAATAAATAAAAATTGAATGACTTTCAAATTACGAAAAACCTAAAAAATTTTGAGAAACTTTTCAACCAACCTCCTCGTGGTGTCTATTGGATTATACTAATAGGCTGAATATTTGACTAAATATTGAAAAAAATATATTATAATGAACCGGTAATCAGCTTGTGCATACCTCTTAATAACCCGGGAATCAACTCAACGGCATCGGTGTAAGTATTAGGTACTTTTAAACTTCAATCTAAAATTAAATTCCTACTACATATCCTCATAATTGATTTTACGTCTGTCATAGCCGGCATGACAACTATACTGTTTTTAAAATACACTACAGATGGTAAGCTTAAATATTTTTAGGGGGCGCAGGATAATTTTTGAGAATCAAAGTGGGCGATGCATGAAAAAAGTTTGAGAACCTATGACTTAGATTAAGAATTCAATGTATTAGTGTTAATAGCTTAGATTTAGGTACTATTATATTATAACGTATTTGTGATTTGTGTTTAAATTTAAAATCATAGTAAGATTAGTATATACTAGGTACATATTATACTTATGTAATGCCAATGCGTTAATGACAAATTTTAATTTACGTTATTTACAAGTCCGCATACATTACAGTGGCAGGTATAGGTAAAATTATATTGTCGGCAATAGTGTGTAACTCCATTTTAACACTACTGCTGTAGTGCCGTATTTAGTAGATATGTGCAAACATTATATAGAATAATGATGGAGTACATTTAAATTTATTAATCATATCGAAAGTTGAAACATATAATATAATATTAATATTATAATATATGTAAAAATAGTTTTATTTTAGTAAATAGGTTGGAGTTTTATTTAAGGTATTCTATTTGTATGATTATATTGGGTTTTTGGAGTTAATTTTGGAATTTAAAAAAGTATTGATGTTATAGTAACAGAACATTGAATTAAATAAGTGTACAAAAATATAAGGTGTGAAGGTGCTGTAGACTTAATGGCTCTGGTAAATCTGAATATGCTATGCTGGGGGATTTTTTATATGTGGCTACAGGCTATCTTGGGGGCTTCCGTTTTTCCGCCAAAATGACCCTTGTCCGTTATCACCATGTCTGTTTTCCGCCAAAGGTTATATTTCGATTTCCGCCAAAAAAAAAACTAATAAATTATTTAAGATATTTTTCTTAGAATAAATAGATTCTCTGAATCTAAATCCATGAAATAGTAATGATTACGATGTATGCACTTCACCCATAGAAAATTCTTTATTATCTATTTGGCCTTACCTTGTTTTATAGATATTAATCATAAACTATTATCTATATCTCATCTTACTCCTAATTATTTGTTGTAAACATTTTAGCAACTGTTCATAGTAGAACCTCAACCGGTTAATACCGTTTTTAAATGTATACGCTTGTATAAATTTAAAATTATTGTATATTAGCATAATATGTCCACGGTCCATTGATATAATTTCAATATTCACCAACATAATACATTTTTTTTTTTAAATTTTTCGTTAACGTTGTCACAGACCATGGTTTAAACTGAAAGGTTCAGACTGATAGCGGACAATAACCCGTCAATTATTTGCGGATAACGTTGCTATGAAATAATAATAATAATAACTTATAATTTATTCAGAATAAGAATGCCCACTTTCGCGCATACATACTGAGCCGCCGGAATGGGTCGACTCCCCTGGCGAGATTCAGGTGTGCTGTGATTGGTCGTCATTGTAGAGTGTAGACTACTGTCGTCACCCGTCGCGGTTGACAGCCGCCGCCGTGTTTACAGAGGATAAACGCATAAACCACGAATGGCACAGTATCGTGAAAACGGTGGAATATTATAGTTCACTATGTATACAATAAAATTGTTGCATGTGCACGGCGGCACGACGGCACACATAAGCGCTTACCGTGGCAACAAACGTGCGCGAACAAAACGAGTTTTGGACGGTCGAGTGGGCATTCTTATTCTGAATAGATTATAGTAGTAATTATAATAACTCTCTATCATCACCACAAGCTGCATAAGCTTACAGGAGGTAGGTTAATCAAATCTGTAACTAATCATGATATTATTTAATCTATAATTTTTTATGTTTGATTTATTCAATAAAACAAAAATATTGCGGGATATAACTGATGCAAAGGGTTTTCAAAAAATATCTTAAATAATTTATTTTTATTTTTGGTGGAAATCGGAATATAACCTTTGGCAGAAAATGTTTACGCTCGGTTATCTTGGAGTGTTTAATGTATACCTGTGGTATAGCTTCGAAGGTTGTTGTTGAACAGCACGAATAGTCATAATTTGATAATTTGTGCACGTGTCATTAACCTACAGTTGAGGCCTATTCTTATATATTATGTAAATTGATTGAAGCCGGTTTACATTAATTGTTATATTTCATGTTACTTGTGATACTATAATACTATGTCCTCAAGACCTCAGGTGTCTACTTGTTATAAAATATATTTCACAAATTCCGAGAATCGCGAGCTCTGTTTGATACTTTGATATTTTTCAAATATAATCCCATACAAACATAATTTTAATATTATAATAATTCATTGTTCTTATATTTTGTACAAAGCAAAAATTATTATTTTTTAAGATACATTTATAATTTATTTATGATGAGTGTTTTTTAAATGTTTTAATTATTATCCCTAAAAGACATTTTTAATTGTAAAAAAATGTCAAAATAGTAAAATGAGTCGTTTATATTTCGGGGAATTAAAAGTAAAAATTCTCAGCACTTTTTTTAATAATTGGAGATAAAAATAAAAATATATGGGGAAAACCAGTTCTAGAGAAAATGGTTTTTTTTTTTAAATTTCGTTGTAATTTAAAAACAAATAACTAGATACATGCAATTTTCACCGTATTAAAATTAACATTTTCAACAAATGATATTATTTTAAAAATATTTTTACTTCGTTTGAGCTATTTATTATAGCAATTTATATATTATAAGAAAATTTAAATATTGTTTATAAGTAACGTAATAACTTAAGTATGATTATTGATATATAGCATATATTTTTTAAAAATTACCAGAACTCAAATGTACAGTAGTATAGTCCATGTAACGAATGTCCTTTGTACAATACTCATTGTATCCTAATAAAAAAATAGTAAATATAATTTATTAAAAACTTTAAGACGTATAGTTTTCATGTCCATACCACATATTATTACGCTTAGCTTTATTTATTTAAAATAAAGGCAGTGTCTTATATATAAGTAATTAATTTACTTAAAAAACTCCCAAATAGGGCCTCAGCAATATTCAATAACAAGGTCATACTACTTGAAGGGTAAGTGACTAAAATTTAAACATACGTAACTCTAGTGCAAATGTTATCATAACATTACGAGGTTATTGCGTCCAAAATGCGATTTTATTATATTATGTATTAACTATTAGCATAACAACAGAAATCACGACGGTTCCTTTTCTCATTATCCCTAAAGCACGCACCTATAGTCCATACAGAGTATGCTAAATAAATACATCGATAACATACAGTAAGATAATATAAATTACGGATGGAGAACTTGAGGTTAAACTTAATAACTCACCAAATCATTTACCGAAAACAATAAAACATTTCGTAACTCCAAATCGCTACCTAAGCAATATTCGCTGACAAACAGCATGACTAGTTTAATTAACCAATCATAGACATCACAATCGAAGAACTAATTTATGATACCATTGATGAAATTACTTATAATCTACATCCAGTTAGTTAACAACTGTATAATTTTCTGCATAATCATTTAATCAATCATCAAACTTTCACGTGTAAAAGTTTAGTTAATAGATTCAAACTGTTCATCAACTGAGCTTAACAACATTTTACAGATGTATTATCAAATTCCTAAAACCAGCAAAGTACATTCCACACTTATCTATCAGTCAAAACAAAAAAAGATCTTATAGAATAGTTGTTAGAAATTTATACTAGACAATACATAAAAAGAATATTCAACAAAAATTGCTTTCCCAAGATCATACTGTGAGAAACGTTACCAATGTTCTGCAATTCAACACAAAGTGCCCATTATCCTAACTGTATCCACTGTAGAGATCAACAACCTGTAGACACTTGACAATAATCCGCAAACATTCAGCTAACATCACGGATGCACCAAATATAAAAAAATTAATTTACTCATTAAACTTAACTCAAGAAATCTCAAAATTTACATACTCCAACTCAAAAATTCTTTAATCTTAATGAACCACACAATATTGTTAACACTACTTTAACTTCACTTGCTTCACGTCTTACTTGCAAGAAATTAAAGATACTAACCAATCCTCTCCACCACCCATTTTCAGTAATAATACTGATGAATTTTTAAATTATATCTACAACATTTTAATATTTTTTTAGGTCATTAGAATCCAGATTCCACCGTTTTATAAATAAGTAAGAACTCACCATTATAGTTATTTATACTTTGTGTTATCCAATGATTTGAATTATAGGAAATACTCATTTGACTATTATTCTGAAATGATTGAAGATTAATGATTTCTTTTGTATTTGTTGATATATTATGAATACCATCATAGATTTGTAATGGCATTCCAATAGAATTGGTTCTTAAATGTATTTCAATTGAATAACTTCCTTTAAAGTAATCTAAGAAATTATCATCCATGAATCCACCTGTTTCTAACAATATAAAATTACACAGACATTTAAAGAGAAAAAAATGAATTAATTTGGTTACTTGAAAATTAAGATTAATCTTATCTCGTGGAGTATAATTTTATAATGTTTACATGCAATTCAAATACAAGCTATAAACAAATAACATTATTCTAAAATCTAGATTATACATATAATACGATGAAATGTACTAACTAGAGTAGGATTAAGGATCTGATCCACCTAAAGCAATATATTATATTTGGTATCCTTATCGTGGTCGTAGGTAAGGGGGGGGGGGTGTCATTTTCAAACACCCCAGAAATTAAAGATAAATAATTCCTATTCAATTTTAATATTTTATAATATTAATATAGACCTAGATCAAAACCCCCTTCGAAAATATTTCCTATCTACCCCATGATCCTTAATATCACTAAAATTAAAAACTGTTAATTAAAGCTATTAACATTTAAAACAACATAATATATTTCATGTATCAATAGGCAGTGGATTAAATATAAGATGATCTATGCCTTATGCCCCAGGACCGCCAAACTCAAAATTTAAGTTTGTCTATATAACTATAATATTATAATACATTTATAAATAGTAGTTAATAATTAATTACATACCTGTTTTTGTGTATAAATAGTAATTTAACAATATCCGGGAATATAACATGAATTATAAAAGGATTATGGTTAAAATATCGTTATAAAAACAGGTTATTCAAAAATAAATAAATAAACAAAAAATAAATTTCGTGGTTAGGAAAATTAGCCATAGCCCATTTCGTCACAATGAGTTAATCTCCTTACGAAGTATAAATAATATCAATAATGTAATTACAACAATAATAAGATAATGACATTTTTTTTAACCTTACCATTTGACATTTTGTATATGTTCGTCCCTGATTATCACACTTTGAGTAGTGAAACATACATTTTGATATGTTCAACCATTCAAACCGGAATATTTTATCACCCCTTACGGGGATTTGAAGCTTTAATTTCCATTTGTGCATAGATGAGCCGCTCATAGGCGCGCGCACGGGGTATGAATTATGCAGCCATGCGCGTCATGACATTACTCTCGGGGCAAAAGATTTTTTAGAGGACATAATATGAAGTAATTCCTGCAATACAATACTTTTGGGGGAAAAAATAACAACATATTCTGTAGGTACGATCTACGTTCATGGTTTAATATTATGTGAAGAATTATGAAATTATTATAAGTTTTTCGTTTTCAATTAACACGTCTTTATAAAAATATGTTTTTAACTTTTAGCATAGAAATTGTTTTTACCTATTTTAAACCTATTATTTTCTAAGTAATAAAAATTATTGATAATACTGATAATAAAAACAGGTATCATAATTATTTTAAGACAGTACCATATTATCATGAGCATAACTTTAGGGGCATTAATAAATATGAGGAACAAATTTTATCAACCACATACCCTGCGATCAAAGTCTACTCACGTCTATGGACGGCGACACTCGAATTGCCTCCCAAATTTAGGTACTTAGATTATCGATAGTTTTTACTATCGATGATATCAATGATATCGATTTCCATAATGTTCAAAAATATTATTTTATAAATTAAACATGAATGAAATTTCAAAATTGCAGTATTTAAAAGCATTGGGAAATAAATTTAAGCCACGAAGCTAATACGATACGATAATACAATATAACAAACTTAAATGTTTATTTCATTCATTATTCTATCATCTATTTTATTATTATTTGATATATTGATTATTTATTATTTGTATTATTATTAATTATTATTACACCTGACGGCTGACAGCCTATTTACTAAAATATTTATTTTATGTATTATTTTCTCAGTTTATTTAATATGTAAGGTTATACCTATCGCAGGCGATTCCAGTACAAGAGGGTCACTACTTTTTCGACTACTTTTTTTTCGGGAGGCAATTCGAGTAACCTTTTTAAAAAAAAAATCACGGGAGGCAATTCGTGAGCGCCCCGTGGACTATGGTGCAGCTATGTTGTAAAGTTATCTCTTAAAAATGTTAAGAAAGGTAGCTCATTTCCTGTTGGTATTATATTCTTACATTTATAATTGTATAAATTTAACTTAATTCATGTTTTTAACATACCTACTTAAATATAAGAAAAAGTGCTATTATAACTTTTGATTCACTACAGCTAAAAAAATGTGTTTGAAAATAAAAATTATACAATTTATTAGAAAATCCTTTTATGAATTGAGCAAACTTGTACATATAATAAATTATATGCTACAATGCTACAAGATAAAAATAGAAGATCAGCAGTAGGTACATACGATATCGTATATGAGAAAAAACTAATAAATAAATAATAATAATGATTATTAACTACTCTGGAATTCTAAATGATTACATAATTAATACATAGATGTAAGACTTTTCGTAATACCAGCATACAATATACGTAAGTCATAAGTGCAAAGTACTTATGACCAGGGCTCAGGACTTATAGCACTTTATTTTTACGTGATAAAGTAGGTACTAGACATAATTTGTAACTGTGATAAAAATAATATAATTAAAGACTACAAAAATATTGAAATAAAATGATTAAGACAAGTTTAAAACTAAGAAATAAAAAAAAAAAAATAAATAAATAAATCTTTATATTATAAAAAAATCAAACTTCACTTTCGAGACATTTTGCCTTATTGTTTATAGATTTTGCGAGGGATTTTCTGAAAAAACCATTAAAAGTAGAAAAATTGGTCAAAAAGCAAAAATAATCAGAAAAACTGGAAATAAACTTATTTTTAAAAAATCGTCGAAAAAAGCAAAAAAAAGCACTTTCAAATTTCATAATTGAATGCGTTTTAACATGACATACACTTCCATAACTCTCAGCTACATTTTAAGCCAATCTATAAAAATAAGCAAATGCTTTAAGTCCCGAGCCCTGCATATGACTAATGTAACCAATTGACCACGGTATCATTTACGATATACATCTTTATACAATACTTAATATATAATTATTACCCATACAAGTGAGGTTTGAAAAAATTTATAATTTTAGTACTGTTGAATAATATTAATGATAAGTATTAAGTACCTAGGTACATTATTGGTATAATTGATTATATTTTTTGGGGAGGTTAATTCTTCCCAACGAATAGAACGCGAATAGTAATTAATTTAAAATAGGTACCTAATTATTAAACCTAAAATCTTTCAAAAACTCTAAAATTTAACAATTCAAAAATGTTGAAATTATGTATACTTACCTGTTACCTTTCTATTTATTCAAAATTCAACGGAATTTAAAATTATTATTATTGTTTTTTTATATTATCAATGATTATAATGAATAACTTTATAAAATGGTGATTTTTTGAAAAATTGTTTTTCAGGCAAAATATTTTAAAGCGTTTTTTTTTTGTTAAATCACCGTAAAACGAAGCCATTGCAGGTTTTTCATATGTTTATAAATTGGCCTATAAATGGTAAGTCAAGATGAGTACCGGGATCTATGTTTTATGTATACCTACATTATAATTTAAATGGTTGCAATTGTATGTAAACTGATATTTTATTCGAGTATGTTTTTCTAGTTAGAATATCATATTTGATAAAGGGACAAAGATAGTGACTGGGAGATAAAGAATATTATGTAGTACGGAGATTTTGAAATATATTATTCCAAGAAAACGAAAGTTAAAAGGATTCTGATAGTAGCTAAGTAATTTGAGTTTAAACTATACGATGTTAGTGCTCAACATAAAGATCATAATATTTAAGTACCTAAAATTATGGAATTTAGTGGTTGCTTACAATCCATTTTAGTTAGATATTATTTTATTTATTTATTAATTAAAAATAAATTTTTTTTAAATTTATTATTTAGGACAGATATTTTAAATTTATTAAATCTTTAATCAATACAATATGAATTATTGATTAAATAAATAAATGGTTAAGCATGATAAATTAAAATGGTTTTATAGTTACGTTCAATTTATAAAGTATTTTATATATTCAAATTGTCATTGAACCACTATTATTTAACTTTTAAATAAATATTTTGTATTAAAGTTGTAAAAAGAAAATGATAATAATTTACAAACCACTGCTGCTGTTTAATATATACATATTTGTGATTCTATAAATCGTCGTAATGTCATAATCCTCATAAACATCTGAAATAAAAACAAAATAATTCTTTAATATCAAACCATTCACTCGCTCACATAAGTTAATAATACATTTAAATACCTACAATATATATTTTATGCATCTATGATATAATTAGTTTATATTCATGAATTATTAAATACTCTATATGTATAAATTGTAATTTTCTCTCATATTGATTTCCCTTTGATAGTTACATACAAGCCATAGTACAGTGTACTAGCTATAACTATGATCAATAAATATTAGAAATATCTAACTACCTTATTAGTAATTACATACTATAGGTACCTTATTCTGCCTATACAAGATATTATAAATTAGTACTAATAATTTGTTTATTTTAAGTAAATTATGATATATTTTATCATTGATTTCAAATATTTATAACCTACTCCAGTTTATACTTGGCATATTCATAAACATTTTGATACAGAAAAAAAATTTAACTTGTTATTTTTTTTTTTTTGTAAAATTAATAAATATCTAATATATTAATTAATATCTTTTGTTATAATTTTGTAAGATAAATGATTCTAATTTTAAAAACAAATAAATAAACAATTATAATAATATGTATTATTATATTTTTTAATATGTAAATAAATAACCAATAGGCATTATAAAATTGTGTTTCTAGTGTATACCGTGTGTCCCTAAAAACAGGGAACCACTTTATCACTCATTACCCTGTAAATATATTCTTGGAATTATAATCTTATCATGTATAAACTTATATGTGTTATTTGTATTAATGAATTATTCAGATTGTAAATTGTTGTATAGGTAGGGCTCCATCCGTTAATAAATAAATAAATAAACATTTGAATATTTATTTTATTTATAATAATTGTATGTAAAATAATTATAATGAACATTGTAATTACTGTAATTTCATAATGTGTAATAATATTTCATAGATAGCAAATAATTTATTACTCTAATAATAAATGTGTAATCCTTATATTATATTATAATATATAAAAGAAGAATAGGCCTTTTTTATGTTCCAATTTTGTGACAACATTATTTAACTTTTTTTTTCACAGTGTTGTTCCAAATATCTTTCTGAGCGTCGCTATTTCACCAGATTTTTCAGTTTTTTTTTGTCTGATGGGAGGGTGAGGGGTTTGTATTTGAAGGTTACGATGTTTTAGCGTGTCTTTTTTCACAAGGTTGTTCCAAATAAGCCTACGAGTAAAACACTAATTATTTTCAATTTTAGTTATAAATATCATAAATTAAGTTAAATTATAAAAAATATTACATATTACATGGCTAGGCTTTAAATAGTTTAATTATGATAAAAAAAAAAAAAACAATTTATATACGAATCGATTATTTAATACACGGGCGAAGCCGGATTATTCAGCTAGTGTATTATATTATGTTGTCTAGAACGAAAAAAATTAATTAATTTAATACATTGTTTAAAGTTATATCTAGTTCCAATTTCACAAATTTTAAGTTTAGTATACATGTTGATAGATCAAAATTGTTTGAAAAAAAAATTAAGTTTTGTCACGCATGCCAAAATACACAAGTTAAAAAAAATTATAAGTCATAGGAATGTATGATCCATTAGTCTAGTTTAACGTCCCGCAAATAGATTGAAAAATATTTACAGGATAATGAGTGATACAGTATACGATGTTTTCGGGGGGGACGGTACCTATATATATTTTTAATGTTCCTATGTAAACTAAAACTTATTAATTTAATTTGTTTAAGTTTCATAACAAAATCAAATCCAATGAAATTTTATGAATATATAAATACAATAAGTTCTAGTATATTTTATTTTAATTATTATATTACATATTATCTCTTCTTCGTACATTTATAAAATAAATGTGCAATTATAAATTTTATTTTATTTAACATATTTTTTAGTATCTAATTTATTCAAATTTAAGCGATTAACTATAAATGAAAATAATAAATACCTATATTATCTATGGATTAGTTTTATAAGTTTTATTGTTAACGTAATAGAGTTGATTATTTGCATTTATTATTTTTTAAACTAATATCATTAATTTGTTTAGTATCACTAATTATTTTGCATTAAGTCATTAAGTATGTATAATAATTAGCTTACTTGATTACATTTGGCACATAATACGTTTCATAAGTTATTAAGTACACTAAATCTTCCATAATATTTTAATTATTACTTACCATTTGTATGATTATGAAATGAAATTGTGCATTGACAAACATTAAAAATGTGTATGTAAATTAAGATTAATACATACAAAAATCTGTTACTTTTATAAATCATAGTGTATAAATATTATATTTAATTCATGAAACAAAATATATTATAAATTATAAAAAATATTGACTGGACAATTCGCAATAAATTAACCGACTAAAGAAAACATTGAGAATAAGTGTAAATATCTAGTAGGTACCTACAACACATTTTTATCGCTTTTGAACAATTATAAACCTGAAGGTTAGGTCATTATTGATATACCTATAGTGTATATTAAATTTATCATTATACTTATATTTAATCAACTATATAAGGTCAATATATACAGCAGAAATTATTATTATTATTTTTGATAAAATAAGTAAAATATAAAAACATTATACAAAATGAAATGAGATAAATAGTTTATTTTTTTAGTCATTACCACACATTGTTTAACTTTAATTCATCAGGTCATCTCATAGGTCATAGGATAATATTTTATAGATTGACATTTAAAACTGTAAAAATAATTACTAGGTAAATGATAACATGTCGATAGCTAAGTACCTATATATTAACTACATAGTTACATTATTTGAAATTGTTATTAAATCTAAGTTTGAAGCTGAGAAAGTTATCATAGGTGTGTTTTTTTTACAAATTTCTTCAAAAACTTATTACAGCTTGTTGCTATTTAGATTGATAGGTACTTATAACATAAGATATAAAATTCGATAAGACGAGTGGTTTTATAAAGGACTTAATATTAATTATGAAAATTACTTGTGAGTTGTGACCTGAATATTATATTAAATAAGTAATAACATATAAATTGACATAATCATTATAATCAATTAAAAACTACAACATTTCAAACAATGTATATTAATTATTAAAATGTATTATCACAACATAAAAGCAATTATATTTTTATATTAATTATTTTGATGTAATTTCGACGTTGAAGGACGAAACCTAAGTTTAAACAATCTATGTAAGATTTTTTTAATGTGGCTAATAAAAAAGTAAAAACTGTGAAAATTCCGAGTTAAGTTAGAAAAGTATCTGTCCTTTGGCACTCCCTGAGATACCTTTGTTAATGGGGTTAGTTCAAAAAAAAAAAAGGCATTAGTCCGTTCTACGACACTTTGTGAATGATGGACAGCTTCGTTCTTTCGTTGTTACCGTCGTGAGTAGTCGTAGTACCTACTCGAAATTTTCTCATCTAACTGATGGCGTTAGGATACTTTATTATTAACTTTCATTTGATATTAAAATTTAGTATGCAATTTGGGTATGCTGACAAATTTATCCCGCAAAATCGAGTACCTGATAACTATTCTGATAAGAATTTATATCAAGTCTCAGTCATTCAGATCCCGTCCAGTCGTTTAGACATTTATAGATCCAATACATTTGAGACATTTGTTATTATGACGGTATTTTTAGTCATGAAATTTTTAATTCAGCATTTATAATATAGGTTACCTATACTTATTGTCCACTTTTTTATGCACATATTATTATGTTTTCTATACTTCACATTAATGTCTGTGCAGTAAATATATATTTTCCATACATGTAACCATTACATTAAGTATTCGCAATCAATTATGTAACATCATAAAAAATACGTTTATCTACCTTAAATATAGCAACTATTAAGCTACAATTTAATACATACATTGATTTTTTTATTAATATTTGGACTAGGTACATCATAGTATTCTAAACGGGGACTGGGTAGTTGGTTTTAATATATTATTAACACTTATTACCCGATTATGCTCACTGAGGAAAATATTATTACTATAACAATATTAATTAAATCTAAGATAAATAATAGTAGAATATATATTCAAAATAATATTTCATCTTTAGGTTAGAGGTACTCGTGGAGAACATACAGACGCAGAAGGCGGAATCTATGATATTTCAAACAAGAGAAGAATGGGTTTGACTGAATATCAAGCTGTTAAGGAAATGAATGACGGTATAAAAGAGCTCATAAAGATCGAGGAACAGTTGTAAATCAGAATGTTGTAATAACATTCTACCTACATATAGGCCTTCAAATTTCAATAAATCTAGTCAAATAAAAAAATGTAGTTATTGCTTATTTTTTTTCACTATCGTTACTTTATTTTGCTAGAGCAAAATATTGTTAACGAGGTTAAAAAGCTAATATACAATGGACATTAAGCTAAGCTATGCAATGCATTTTAATATATTATTATTATATTATACAAATAGACACACATGTGAGTAGATAATATTATAATAAAATTATAACAAACTACCAGATTTTTGTTCGTTATTTAAAATTATCATAATATAGTTGCCAGTTATACATCTACTTACTCTTAAATTTTATGTTATACATACTAACTTAACTTCTAAAATGTTAATTCAATTTTAACGGCTTATAAATATATTATGTAATCTTAAACGTGATTAATTTAAATTTACACGATTTTAAAGCTCATTCATAGTTTAATTCAAGTATTAGGTATATTGTATTATGATAATATGTTATTGTATATCTGGATATTTTAATTGTTAACAAAAATATTGTTGAATAAAATAAACAATTATTGAGTTATTTATATTATTTGTCAATTGTTTTGGGTTATAGATTATCAATTTGACTGTAAAAATATTAAGATATCTATATCTTATTATAAGTAATTATAATAAACTTAAAAATGTTTGATACCTTTTGAAATCTTTGAATTGGAGTGCAGTGATCAGTTTTAGTTATACTTTATCATACATGGTTTATACCTAATTTGTAGGTATATTTATTTATATGTAGGTACTTATACGCTTACACTTACAATTTTTGACTACACACTTATGTCGGGGTTTGCTAAAAACCAGAAAAAATAAAGAGGCCATGAGCCTCTGGGTATTAGTGATTTTATAAAGTTGCGTGATTGCTTAATCAATTTGTATTAGGTTATTATTAGCTTCAACAATTGAATATTATACTAAATAACTATTTGTTGGTATTTGTAAAATTAAATAATTCAAAGTCTATTTTATTAATGCTAAGATTATGTATTTACTACTTGATAACAAAATTATATTATGCGAGTACTATACTACATTATTAGTTTTATGATATTATGTTTTTTAAATTTCAAAATCATACACATATTGTAAATTATTATTGTATAACAGAAAAAACAAAAAAATATTAGAAACAATAATATTAATATTTATAATAATAGTTACACTTCTTAAATAGTTGTAAGTGTTGTAATTGACAGTCTAGACGGTGAACTGTGCCATAATGATTTGGATACAGTTGAAACACCAACCGAATATGTTGATCCGGGTTGCAAGTCAGTTATCTGTAAAATAAATAAATAATATAATTTACTTAGGTGTTAATTTAGGCAATGAAAACTATTAAGTACTAAGTACATATCTATATTTATTTTAAATACATAAGCACAATATGTTTAATACATATCTTAAAAAAAGTGCAAACAACTAATGTATTTAACTATTCAAACTATCAAACAAAAAGAAAACACAAATATAACAATATAAATATTTTTCATGATATATTACAATAACATTTCAACAGTAACTCGTATGCACAAACTTATTAGACAAATGTAATTTTTTATATGGGTACCCGGGCTAGTAGTATAATTGGAAACGAATAAACTGATCAAGACCTCACCAATCCGAAGGAATAAGATAAAACAGAATATGAGACTCCATTATAGCACTTTAGAGGTAGATTAGTGCTATTTTTAATGCCATTTTTTTAATTTTGAAATATACATTTAAAGATGATCACTGGATTGCAGGGTCAAAAACCACAGTTTAATAGCTTATAATATTAGTTTATTTATTTAAATCTTAAACTCCCCCCAAAAACATCAATGTTTATTTTCGTAAGACTAGTGGTGTAAACTACATAGCTCGTGTAATTGCGGTAAACCTTAACATTACTATAAGCTTATATCGAATTTAATGTTGTACACTTGTAGTCTTATCGTTTTTTACAAGCTAAGCATAAAATCATATTAAAATTATGTATATATTTTGAATATAAATGATTTATTATGTCATACACATAGATAAACGTTGTATATGAAACGCAAATAATTTATTATTTTTATTATTAGATTGATATTATTTTTAACTCGAACTAATCTGCAGATTCAAAATAAAACAGCTTAAAAATTTACTACCGTAAAATTAGATTATGATTATATAGTACAAAAATGTATTACCGTATGGTTATAAGTAGGAAATTCTTCAGAAATTGAAATTTCTGTTGGTGCAATGCTAACGCAACACGTTTCCATATCTATTGATGCAATTTCTTCGACGTTTATAATGAACTTCTTCAATTCACCGTTGAATATCCATGGAATATCCCACTGGATAGACATAGTAGTGTTACTAATTTTGGTAGTTTTTAAGTTCATTGGAGAATCAGGTTCTAAATTTGTATGTGTACAATAAAAAAATAATCGTAATATAATACATAAATATTAAATTGTACTATTGTTTTAATTACAAATTGTTATATATTATTCATTATTTTCAATTTATTGTATATTGTGTATTTATAACCTACTAGGAATTCTTAATTAATATACTCACGTCCATCGATGCTGTTAAAATAAATTGACGATACCTTACCACCTTCTGGATAATCTATTGATTTTGGCTTAATCTAATACAAAAATAGTTTCATCTTGTGTAAAAATATTTATATAAACACCATTAAAT
The DNA here is from genome assembly GCF_020882245.1 of Rhopalosiphum padi. Taxonomy (NCBI): domain Eukaryota; kingdom Metazoa; phylum Arthropoda; class Insecta; order Hemiptera; family Aphididae; genus Rhopalosiphum; species Rhopalosiphum padi. The sequence goes on from NC_083597.1 coordinate 89,128,814, forward strand.
GTAATTTAACAGAGTACTATACATATAGTGTGGTTACAATATATAGCATTTACCATTATTCACGGCAATATACGTACTTTAAATGTGTAGCTACTGCTGGGGCTCAAATTATAGAATGTATGACAATAGTATTCTGGCCACGCTGAGCATTTCTGTGGTGGTATAATAAAATTACTCTCATTAAACGAAACTATAAATCCGTCTAAAGTTGTATTTTGTGAATAGCTCCAGCGAAATCCTACCATGCGCTTCTTTAAACTCTTTTTATAAACTATTAAATCTTCTATTGCTTTTAAATCTAATATTATGTAAAAAGAAAAAAAAACACAAGTTTTGTTAAAATTTCTAAACATTCAAACAATTGTATTATTAAATTTCACTTACTTTCATATTTAGTCGTAAATTTGACGTGTAGAAAATGTTCAGGATTATAACCAATATTTGTTTTTATAAATACTTTCAGTTCATAAGCTGTACCTGATTTTAGGTCATTAAAGAAAATGTAATTATTTTCTGTGTTTCTTACTTGTATAATGTTATCAACTTTATTCTACAAAAAGATACGTGATTTGATTTTACAAAGAATCAATTGTATTTACAAAACTTACCTTTAATTCTATATAAAATTGTGATAACAATCCATTAAGCTTGGAGCAATTTTCTGAATCAACTTTCCATTGAACAAATATAGAGTCATTAGTGATATATATTGGATGCTCAGAATCTAAGATAGGTTCGGTTTTTGGGTCTAATGGATAAATATAGAAAACACTTTTATAAAAAAAAATGTATTCAATTATAGTTTAAAATATTTCTACTTGATGCTGGTGTTAATACGTCAATCATATTTCCTTGTTGAGTAGTATTTTTGTCATTGATGTCAACCAAAACTTGTATACTATATTGAGAATTAGGCACTGTATTAAATATTTCATAGTTGGTCTGATTGTAAATTGTTATTGACGTCCAATTTTGTTCTATTTCTCTTGTGGAACAGCTGAGAATTCGTTTAAGCTAAATGAAAATGAAAATGTTTAGAAAGACATAGATAACTATGTAGGTAGGTATTGGTATTAAGTAGGTAGAACTTAAAAAAATTAAAATAATTTAGTCAGTTTTAATGAATGAATAATATATTATTTTTAATACTACCCAGATAATAAAAATATTAAAATTATTATAAAAGTTGTGTTGAGTAAATTACTTTATATCTGATGAGTGATGTAACCGGTTCATGAATTGTGGTATAATGTTGATAGGAATTTACCAAAATCCAGTTTAATTTAATTTTTCCATTTTCATGTTTGATAGAAATATTTTTTATTTGAACATCATTTGCTATATTAAAAATGAAGCAACAATTATATTTATAGAATATTATTTTTTTTCTATATAACGAAAAAAACCTCTTATTAAATATTTATTAATATTTGTAATACACTATACATCACATTATTTAGTATAGTTAGTAGATATTACAATGTTGAGCGCTATTTTATAGTTTGCTACAAAAAAGTCAAAAGTTCAAGAAATATAATAATTTAAATAAATAATATTTTAAGTAAAAATAAAAAAATATTTACTTGATATAAGAGTAGTGAATGAATACATAGGCGAGGATGGTAATGCTCCATTACTTGTTGATGGAGTTAATTTTATGTTATACTGAAAACCTGGAAGAAGATTATCTAAAAAGTGACCACTTTCTGTACTCGATAGTATTTCTTGTATATCAGTTATTTGATCTTGTGATTGAATTGACATTAACGTCAAAACGTATTTTGTAACTTTGCATTCTAATCGACTTGAAATAATCTGTACATAATATAATAAAAATAATAATCATTGGTGTACTGATTTTTTAAAATGACATCAATTATTTTATTGGATGTGTTAGAGTTAAAAATCATAATTCGTTAGTTATTGCTTATTATATATTTGGAACAAACAAATTAACAAAATCTGTACATATAGTTGAATGTTAATTAAGCACAATAATTCTTACAGATGAAAAATTAACTATTGCTAATACTGTTTTTACACTTACTCTGTTCCATGTTATGTTTATGCTTCGTATTCCACTAATTAATTTTATGTTATAATCAGTAATTTGAGGTTCTAAAAAATGTATTTAGATATTATAAATATATTGTAAATTATTATAAATGTAAAAAAATAAAATAATTTGGATACCCATTGCATTTTAGTATTCTTTCAGAAAAAACGACAAATGTGTTAAAAATATGAAAATAAGTAAGTGCTATATCGGACGTCGATACTACAAGTAGCTACTTACAATAAGAAATACAATATTGGTAAATAACCTTATGAAATTATTTTATTTTTTGAACAGTTTAATGATTGTATTATTAAATATATTATTGTCGAAAAATATTGGAAAATAAAACAAATGCATAATTACCAGGCACCGAAACCGATAAAAGCATTAAGAAGAGTTTAATAAGATTATAACTACTTAGTGGTTGGATGTTGGATGAAAGTGAAATTAAATAAAATGAAAAATTGCAAATCAATGAAGAGGAATATCTACAACATTGGTAAATTCAGCGACGAAAGAATATGTGAAAAATATAAGTGCAAGATAAAAAATATTCTAAAATAAAACCAAGATAATAATGAAACTATAAATAAAGGATTGAAACAACTCAATGAAATGGTTCATCGGTGGAGGTCCTTGGTAGAATGAAGTTGATATCTAAACCCTAGTTTAATAAAATATGCAAAGAAACGATTAGAAAAAGAAAAGTAGCTAGGGCATTGAAATCTTGGATAAGCATAGAAGTCCTCGGAGGTGTGGTGGTGGTACAACGAGCGGATGTTCTAGAATACGCCGAGTGCACTGTGAAAGCATGACACGTTCTGGAATTTTCAGGCACGAAGGTTTTAGAAGGCACCGCACACGCTTATAAATTAGATGACACTATGTCGCGAGTTGAGTTCTTGGTCCATCATCGCGTATTTACAACCACCAACCGTATCAGCATAATTGATGTAATATTTGTAATTTATACCAAAAATATAGTATCAATAAGTTAATTTAATAGTGAATGTTTATTTTTCCTCTCATTCCATTACAGAGGGAAACTAATAACTTTCTAAGATGTGAAAAGAGAAAATATGTAAGATGTAAGATTGATGGCGCAAGGATGAAATACAGGAGCCATAGAACAAGAAAGCTATATCAACACGTAAAAAACCTTAAAGGAGACTATAAAAATGTACTATACGATGACTGTATATAAATAGATAACTACGGATGAAGAATTGGCCAGAAATTGGGCAAATTATTTGAAAAATTTCTAAGCTGCAAACAGCGAGTTGAAGTTTTCCCACCCAGTCGAAATACTAGAAATAATCAGTTATACCTAAGCCCGTATTTAAAAGAAATCAGTTGCCAGATACAAAAGTTAAAGAACCACAAATCATCAGGAAAGGACGAAGTGGTAGCAGAATTGTTAAAGATTGAAGGAGGAGAGTTGACTCAAAGAATATGGAAAATAATTACTAAAGTGTGGGAAACAGAAAAAATATCGAAAGACAGGAAAACAGCGATTAATTCCCCATTGCCCCACACAAAAGGGAGATGGAAAGGACTGCAACAACTTCCAAGGAATAACACTCTTAAATGTAGTATATAAAATATTTACTAATTGTAATCTATCAAGGATAAAAGAAACAGATAAATGTGTAATTGGAAAATATCAAGAGGTAGTTTTAGGTCCGGTGGATTGACAACTTACCAAATATTCATCATTTGGCTACTCTCATAAAAAAACACGGGAATTCAAAATGTATGTACTTTTCATTGATGTCAAGATATCTTATGATAGCATACACTAAAATGTAGTGAAAAAGGATGTGGAAGATCTGGGAGGAGGAACATATTGAAAGGTACGAGTAACTGATTGAGATAGATGGAAGGCTGGTGTATGACGGGATGGGCCTAGAAGCCCCTAATACCCCCCCCCTCCTTCCAAAATATATTTTCTAATAACAAGGCATTTTCAGCAATAATTACCGGTTTGTTCTGTGAAAATAATGGCTACATAACAGTGTCAAATATATCTCGTAACCTCAAGCCACTCAAATCTGATGATGCAATTTAAACGTAAGGAAATTGTTGGTATCACATTTTCTTATTTTTAAAAAGGACACATTAAAAACCGTTGTGAGATTGTTATGTTTAAACCTATTTTAATCGTATATTAATTTAATATAAACCTAATAAAGTTTAACATAATCACATCCATGATTTTGTGTGATGATTAATTTCAAAGATCGTTGCTTCACCTTAAGGCTATAGTTGGAAAAAAAAATTCAAGTGTAGCCCCATTTCCTGGAGTCCCAAGGACTGTTATATTGCCTCCTCTATTAAGAAGACCTACGCATGCTTATGTGTAGCACTATAATGAGTAATAACGGTGGGTTAGTTTTTACGTTGATAATTTAATTTGACAATTTATTACAAATGGGAAATTAATGTTTAGTAGGTACTTACGTATACATGTGGTCTTATATTGACCGTATACTACATCTTGATCATTAAAATTTCCATCATCTGCAATTAACAATACTCCAACCTTATAATTAGTATCTGGTTCTAAGTTACTAATAATTTCCGTTGTAAAATTGTCGGTATTGCTTATTGATTTAATTTTAAAGCTTCTAAATGTATCTTCTATTAATGACTGTAAAATAAAAAGGATTAATATGAGGTGTAAACTTTATAATTATTAATCACATATAAATATACTTAAGACGATAAGATGGGGATTTATAATGCGAACGGCATTAAAATAAAATATTAGTCAATGAGTCGCAAAAGATGTAACACGTAAGTAATAATAATTGCATACAAATTAAAAAAAAAACGAATTCTATAATTAATTGGTCATTCCTTAGGTCACAGAATAACATACTATTATAAATGTTATAAATTAATTACTTTACAGCACAGAACAAAAATAAATCTATAAATGCAACTATTGCGAATTTCCTATTTTTAGGACAGGGTCAATGGATCGTTTCCGTTTTTATAATATTGTAGCAAATAGGGATACACGTTACCAACATCATATCAGATTACGGATACGGTTTTAAATTTTAGAGTCCAATGTTTCATACCACAGGGATACAGTGGCACGTTCAGCTGATCGAGAGTAGTTTCTTCTGGGCGCAGTGAACGCACAGGCGACCTGAGTCTCGGTCACGGGATCGATAGTAGGGACAGAGTCTGACCTTCGAGAACTAAAATTGGTCACCAGTCCATTCTAATCTCATTTTGAATAGAGTATAATATATCTCATATTTAATTTATAATTTGAAAACGAAGTATAGTGGCAAAACGGCGTCTATTCAATAGTTAATTATAGACATACTTTTTTTTGCAATTGGTTAACACAATGTACAGTGTACATTGTACAATATAGTACCTACAATGATTCAGGTACGATTCGTTGAAATTCAATTAGCCGACTACTTGTTTCGCTGATGCAAAGACCAGTCTCCGGTAAAAATGAAAATAAATTCCAATTCGCCGACAAATCGTGGTTTCACAAAATACAAAAATAATTTTATTTTAACAAACGAAATTTGAACTTGACCTCTTAGACAAAAAAACCGTAATCGGCCTCAAAAGATGAAAACTAAAAATAGAAAAATAAAAGAAATATTATAATTTGTAAAAGAAAGATATATCATTCATAAAGTTAAATGACATAATAAAACATTTATTTTTAATAACGTTTCAAATTATAATTTTAAGCTACAAAATGGTAAAATTTGTATTTTGGAATATATTTGGACACAATAATTGAATTATGTTCAATTTTAATTTAGAAAACAGAAGCTCATAAGGTTTGCTATTTTTATATAATATATAATATATATACTTAGTTGATAGTTGACTTGAACAATGTTCATGGTTTATACAAATAATTTAAAACGATATAAAAATTATATTTTTAAGTATAGCTAATTCATTTTGAACTAAATATAACGTGTGTATCGAAAGTCGGATGTCGGCAAATCGACTTGTCGGCCAATCGGTGCGTCACGAATACAATTTGATATTTGGAACGATATATATTATTATTAGCTTTATTCGTTACATAATCACTGCTATTTATTTTTTAGAAATAAATATCAACTATTTTTTTTATTAATAGCAATTACCTTATACAATAATTGATAATATTTAAGATTCATTTTATCTCCATATTTTATATTATTTTCTTGAAAATCCAATACAATGTTAATTCTATCATGCAGTTCGACCGAAAGCAATGCAGGTGGGTTCATGAAGTATGGATATCCTATAAAATCAAACATATTACAATTCTAAATACAATTTTTTTTTTAAATTATTGTTATTGTGTAAACAATAAGTATTTTGAGAAAATATTTAAAAATATACAAATATTGAACAACATATTATTATTCGTATATTATAGGTATATAAAACTATAATTATTATTAATTACAAATTAATATAATATGAGACATAAAAATAAAAATTTGAGGTTAATAAGTTTTAATAACTTAATAAAGGCTTAATGTTTACTTTATTAGTAGGTATTATAATTTTTTAATTTTGGTTATGATTTAGTAAAAAAATAAAATGTTTGTGCTAGTTCCGGTTTCAATTTTTAAAATAACAGAATAAAGGTTTTGATTTCAGTACCGTATCGATAAATACTAAATATATTAGAGGTATACATTTTTTTAAGGAAAAAAAGTCAAGTACAAACATCTTACATATTATTTATAATTATAAGATTATTAAGATCCAAATAATAGCTGTTTATCCCATTAAGTTTAAAGGAACTCAAATAAGTAATTATTATTAATTTTATAAAGTCCCTACTTTCAGTACTTTCCTAGTTTCTTGATTAACTTACTCTATAGTATTAAAGCTAAAATACTAGATATTATAGAAGTAAATAATGATCAATTATAATAAATTAAAGGTAGGTTATAGTTGACATTTTTTATATGTTATCAGTTTAAATTTAAGACCTATGGGCTTTGGATAATTTGTTTTCGCTGACACCGATGGATGCTCACTAAACATGTTTAACGGTTTATATAAACATTTTCATGAAACATAGAATGGATTGTATATGATTATAAAAAAACATATATGATTCATAAATAATGAAGTTATAGCTATGTAAAATATTACAACTTAAAATGTTCATTGCTCACTTTAAAACGATAATATTAATAAAACCATATGACATTGCCTAGATAATATTCTTAGCTTTAAATTTGATAATAGGTAAATTTACTTTAATATTAAAGCTATATAACATCACAAAATGTGTTCTGTTGAACGCAAATTTGCTATGATGTACGTTAGTAAAACAGAGACAGCACATGCGGGTGTAGCATCCTCAACTATTCATATCACCATAACAATAGACGTATTTCATTAATTTAAAATAATTTTTGATATTTTAGCAAAGATGTATCATACTTTCACGGCAATATGGTGGTACGTATCCTGCTGAGCATCCATGTAAGCAGACACCTGTATATTGATCACATGTATTATCAAGACAATTACTGGAGCACGTTTGTTTACAATCAGCTCCATATGTACCTAATGTACAGTCTATAACATAAAAGATAATTAAAAAAATAATAAAAATAGCTGATGATATGAATTATTGTTATACAATAATATTCTTCAAGCATAATATATATGGTTTAGTACATTAGTTTTAGTGTATATATAGGCACTTACCTTTGTTACACAATGGACCGGTTAGTCCTGGTGGACATGTACACCCATAACTCGTACACATTAACATTCCACGACACATTTTATCAGTTGTTATTGAACAAACTCCTTTACAGTCAGATCCGTAAGAATTTAACCCACACCCTGAAATAATTAAATAATTACATTTTCTTCAGAGAATTCTGACGCTGATTTAGCCATTTATTTAATCGTTTTATACATCACCATCAAGTTTTAATTAATTATTATCTTTTTTATATACCTACTTATTTAGAAAATAATATCATTTTAATTTGCTAAAATTAAAATTTATTTTTTCACTAACCTAATGCTCAATATGCATACATATTAATATACATATTCTAATATGTTACATTTATTTCACAGCTGTTGATATTCTGTTTTCTACTGCCTTAATAGATAATTTATAAAGAATAACATAGATTCAATAAAATTATATATTATTTATATCATATATTAGTGACTAGTGAGTAATAATTCTTATTACTTATACATATTTTATTTAATCAAAAAAGTTTTTATTAATAATTTAATGAGGGTGAAAATATCGTGTTTTAAACCCTTGTTTAAAACTTTGGACTTAAAATTGTGTTCGTTATAATACATGGATAGGTCTAACTTGATATATGTTCACTTATACAGAACATCATGAATTCCTATATAATGCTTACACATACACATACTTTAAACACCCATCAGTATATTCTATTGGTGGTGGGGCGAAGTGGCAGCTTTGCACCGTTGTTCAGCGTATGTGTTATTAAGGTTAGACGTCAGTAGTTTCTTCATGTATGCAAAGCGCCAGAACATCTCAGTATAGTCGCTCTAATATACTTATCTGTACTGTATATATTGTACAGTTAGTGCATCTTAATTTTTGTATCATTTGTGGGTATTGGATAAATTAAATTATTTAAATTTATATGTTGGCTTGTTATTTTATTTATATATTGAATATGACAATAAGTTATTAGTATAACGATGAACGATAAATACTTAAATTTTAATTACCTGTCTCACAAAATTGTCCTTTAAAACCAGGAGGACAAACGCATTTTGAGAATTTCGTAAAATATCCACCATTTAAACAAGGATTTAAGGACTCAAAGAAACGTTCCACTATACCTATTGAAAAAAAAATTATAATTAAAAATTAAAAATTTGCTTTTAGTTTAATTATTTATAAATTATAACCGAGATTATGAATAATTTAATGAAATAAAAATTATGAAATATGCACTTATATGCGAAATTATACATTAAATTAATATTTATATGAATTTATGCAAAATAAACTTCTTATATTAAAATGTCTTGTTCAAAGTTTTTATATAACCGTATTACAGGTATTGAATTTTTATAAATTTACAATTTCCCACTCAAGAATGAGCGATATCCGATCGTTCTTTCGTGAAGAATAGAGTAATAAAAATATATTTTTATAGACGATTAGTTATTAATACTTATTATTAACAACATAATTTTTCATTTAGTATAATGTAAAGCACATCTACTTATATATTATACTATACAATAAATGCAGAAATACAGTGCAGTAATAAATAATTATAAAATAGTAACACACTTTTCACATTTTTATCAATAATTAGTACTAAGATGTTCATTAATTAATAATTAATAAATGTAATTATTTAAATATATACCGTATCCAAGAATGTTGAATGGTATTGGATTTATAACGTTGTCTGAAAAACTATTAGCAGAAACAATTCGAACTTCTTCTCCATCTAAAAAACATTATATTTATAATAATATAATATTTAATTGTATTTTAATGTAATGGAGTAGTGTAACAATTGAGTTGAATTTTCGGAGGCTAGGCATCGCAAAAATGGGTTTCAAAATAAAAACATCTAGTCCCAACTATCTATAGAGTACAATACCGTAACTAGACTACTTAAGGCCTGTGTGCAAACCAAAATCTAGAGTCCTGTGTGGCCGTATTATACATTTTTTTGATGCCTCGCAAGGCTGCAATAGAGTTTGAGGTCTGTGGTCCGTGTGCGGCGCACACTCTGCACATCCGGTTTTTACGGCACTGACAGAGTAATGGTAATAGCTTAAAAGTTGAAATGCGTTAGAATATTTAAAAAAATGATTAGGAAATATTAAAAATTAATCAAAATTACAGGACAACATTATTCGACCCAATTTACCAATCCCGTCCAGATCATGTTTATAGTAAAAAATATTTTATATGTGAATATTACATGATACTACGGATTTAAATAACTAGGTTTGGCAAACTAATAGATGTCATGTTCTTATTTTCTGGTTCCACTCAGGAGGTAGTGCCACCAGGTGGCACAAGTATCATTATAATCCATATCACATAAACATATTATTATTTCGACGATTGATTGTCGACTTGTAAACTGAATAAAAACTAATTATATTTGAATAAATAATCTAAGACCATCTATTGACCATTATCGGCATTATTTGGCTCATAGTAATAATCATTAATCAATACTCAATGGTTGTAAATTTGTAAAATACAAATAAGTATTATTTTCATATTATATTATGCTTACCATTATTTGAACATTGGGCAATTCGTATGAGTCCAAATTGCACAATATCATTAACACTATGATATATGTACGCGTCCGTGAGGTTAATACTGAATGACAATTTATATTCCTCATTCTTCTTAAAAACAATATTGGTAATTTTTAATGTGTTTATACCGTTTTTTACACCGTTCTGCATAAAAAATAGATTTTAATGTTTTTATTATTCTAATTTCCAAACAAATAATTACAATCTTTGATTCACTCAGAATCTATAGTAAAAAGTATTACATATGTCTTTAATTCGGTTGAAGGTATAACATCCATATTATTTTCATCGTACATATCAATTGTGATAGAAAAAATATCTTCGTGTTTCCAGAGATAGTAAATATAATATGTCATAGTTAAACATGTTTGATCTTTATCGGGTGTCCAATAAAATGTAAAATATGTACAGTTTGGTTGATTATCAAAATAGGAATAATCTTGCAAGCAATAATCATTGAAGCGATATTGAAAAACGTCATAGCAATTAATTAAATTGTTTTCTGAAAATGATTAATGCAATATATTAATTTATATATTAATATTACGTAATACGCAAGTACCTATAGATTAAAACTTTAACATCTTAGAATAAATAGCTTATATATTTCGATTTACGTTATTTTAAGATTCGCATACATTGTAGCGGTAGGTATTTAGTGGTAAAATTGTATTTTCGGTGATGGTGTAGTGTGATAACATTTTACTACTACTGCAGTAGTAGATATGTGCAAACATTAAACATTATGTTAGGATGGAATTTTAATTATGTACCTTTACTATTTTTATGATTATACCTATTGGATTGTTGGAATAAATAATTTGGAATTAAAAATCATTGATATTATAGCCTAATAAATCATTGAGTTTTAATGCATAAAAGTAATTAGTCTTGATGAATTTTTGTTTTAAATTACGTTTCTACTCATATTGTAATTGAAAATAGTTTGTTTAATTAATACATTAATATAAATTACAAGTTTAGACCCAAATACTCAATGGTTTTGGTACATCTGAATATGCCGTGCTGTGGATTTCCTAATATGTGGCTACCCCAGTCCTCTTCTCCTATAATTTTACCCGAAGTTCAGAAATCAATCATGGTCTCACTGTTGCGTTCTTCAAAAGTTGTTGTTGCCGACCAACGTGAATATTCATAAATCATAATTTAAGCACGTGCCATTATAGTTGAGTTTTACTTTATAAATATAGATAGATTGATGCCGGTTTACACTAATTGATATATTTCATATAGTATTTGTGATACACATTTGGCAAGATTTCGGGTGTCTACTAATTATAAAATATAATATCTTACCAATATCGAGAATCGTGACTCGCTACAACGTCATTTTCAAATACAATCTCATATAAGTATAATTTTAATATTTTAATAGATAATTTATAGTGTTTTAGATTCTGTAAGGAGTGAAAAATGTATTTATTTTACAATGATGTGTATTTTTTTTTATGTTTTAATTTTAATTTATTTTTATTTTAATAGTTGAAAAATGCTTTGATTTCCGACATCAACATCTTTTTCGTAGTAAGATGAATGAAGTTGGTACTTTGGGGAGTCAAAAATAAATATTCCTAATACTTTTCTTTATAAGCGGAGAAAAAATAGAGATAAAAGGGAAAAACCAGTATCTGAAAAAATAATATATATATTTTATATTTTTTTGTAATTTTAAAACAAATAACTAGATACTTTAAATTTTCATCGTGTTTAAATTAGCATTAAATAACATGGTATTATTTTAAAAATATTTTAATTTTTTTTGAACAATTTATTATAGCCATTTATATTATACATATAATTTAAATATTATAAACAAAAATGTAATAACTTAGTTTTTTAATATATATATTTTTTGAAAATACCTGATTTCAACATTGAATCAGGATTAGGAGTAGTATCGCTATGATAACGGAAATAGTTCATGTCATAACATCGTTCGTCACCTTCAACTAAAATAGTTAATATAATAATTAATTAAAAACTTTTTAATGTATAGTCGTTATATCCAAACTAGGTATTATGACGCTTCGCTTTATTTGTTTAAAACACAGTGTCTTATTTATTAGAAAAAAAATAGTGATTAATTTACACTTACAATATCGTTTTTCAATACTCTTTCCAGTTTTCCACTTATCCTTTCTCATGTGTAATCAGGGTTTCGGTCCCTCGGAAATATTCAAAAACAAAATCATACTAATTATACGATAACGAAAAGTGACTAAAATTTTTCAACATACGTAACTCTCGTGCAAATCTTTTCGTGATATTACGTGGAATGTGGATATCGCGTCCTACACGCGATTCTACAATATCTATGTATTTGTATAACAGAAATCGCGTCGTTTATCTGTTCGTTATTCCTAAATCACGTATGTCTACAGACTGTGCTAAATCAATTTGTCGATAACATACAGGAAGATAATAGTAATAACTAATAAAAGATGGAAAACTCCAGTTTAAACGTAACAATGCCTCAAACCAATCACCAAAGACAACCAAACAATTCGTAAATCTAAATCACTACGCGTTTTTCGTCGAAAAACAGTATGACTAGTTTAATCCTGATACATCAGATATCACAATCGAATAATTGATGAACCAATGTATAATACTTCTGATGCTCCAACACTCCCCCCTTCAGTCTACATCCAGTTAGGTTTTAAAATCAACTTTCTGCACAATAATTCAATCGATCATCAACGATGAAACTTTCACGCGTAAAAGTTCAGTTTAATGTTTAATGGCCTCAACTGTCCACCAGGTCATCAACATTTTACAGGGATCGACAACATCTACATATTCCGATTTCGAAACTCTCTAACCTTAATGTACCACCAAATATTGTTAACACCACTTCAACCACTCATCCTCGCCAGTCACCACTACAAATCTTACTCGCAAGCAACTATCTTCTCCACCTCTTCCTTTCGGTAATAATACTGATGAACTCTCACTCAAAATCAAATCATTTCTTGAAGATCTCAATTGTATAATAAACCTTCTAATTTCTCTCTTAACCACAATCATCAATAAACACCTTACTAAGTCTAATGATATTTAACTTAATATTAACATTAAAAATATATGTATGTAAATCACATACGAAAAAATGACATTTATCTTTTTCTATTTTTAAATAATTAGGACACAGATTTGAAATCAAATTATATTTTTTCTGGAAAAACTCCCCAAGACCCTTCTACTAATAAGTAAGAACTCACCAAATAAGTTACTAATTTTATTTTTAATCCATGAATTTGGATCATACGAAATAGCCATTTGACTATTATTCTGGAATGATCCAAAATTAGTGATTTCTTTTGTATTTGTTGACATAATATCAAGATGTTTATCGAACTGTAATGGCATTCCAATAGCATTTGTTCTTAAATGTATTTCAATTGAATAACTTTCTTTAAAGTTCGTTAAGAAATTATCATTCATGAATCCATCTGTTTCTAATAATACAAAATAACATAAACATTTAGAGATCAAAATGAATTAATTTGATTATTTAAAAATTAAGGTTCATTTTATATTATGGTGTACGGAAGTGTAATTTTAAAATGTTAACATGCAATTCAAATACAAGCTACGAACAAATTATATTATTTTAGATGATATAGATCAGTGGTTCTCAAACTTTTTTTTGCCGTGGTGCCTTTTTTAGACCAATACATTTATTTACAATTTTTTTTTCAAAATATGTATTTATTCATAAAAATCCCTAAATATGCAAAAATATGCAAAATAAAATTGAATGTAGCTGATTCTATTTCATACAAAACGAATTTCTCACTGGGTTTATATGGTAATGTGTACGACTAAAAGAAAAAAATATGCAAAAGTCATAAACACCCAAACCCTAGTATAATTAAAATAAATTGATGAATATTATTTTAAAAATTTAAATTTTATTGCAACTATCAAAACAAGCACAGAAATTAAATCAGACAGACATATCCCAAAGGAAATAATTTTCTACATTTTCTAAAGGTAGGTACTTATTAAAACCGTAGAATTTAACAATTTGCTGTATTTTTGAAATGATCCTTTAGTTAGGTTCAATCTATAAAGTATTTCATACATTCAAATTATCATTGAACCACTAGTATCTATACAATTTATTAATTTATTTTATTAAATATATTGTAATTAAGTAGTAAAAAGGAAATCATAATAATTTACAAACCGTTGTTGCTGTTGAATAAAGACATATTTGTGATTCTATAAATTGTAGTAATGTCAAATTCCTCATATGAATCTAAAATACAAACAAAATAATGGTTCATTATCAAACTTTAATCATTTGCAGAAGTTAATAATATGTTTAAATACTACAATATACATTTTATGCTTATTCATACTACACATATTTTATGATATAATTAGCTTATATTCATAAATTATTATTTAGTATATATTTTATACATTGTTTATAATATATGATTAAGAAATGTAAAATCTTTGGGGTCACATTATACTAATGACATTGTACTTTCCTCTCACTTAACATCTTCATTTCCCTTTGAGGGGTTCTTATAATACAGTGTAAAATTATAACAATAAATGTTAAAAATATCTAAATACCTAATTACTTACTAGATACTTATACAATATAATATAATAAATAAGCAAAAAACTTGTGTTTTTTAAGCAAATAACTGTAAGATAAATGAAAAATGATTCTAATTTAAATCACAAATAAATAAACAATTATAATATGTATTATTATATTTTTCAATAAAAATTCAATACCCATGTAAATAAATATTATAAAATTGTGTTTATAGGAAATACCCACCTTAAATATCTATACTATATACACAATACACATTTTTAAGGTTTCTATATGTAATAATTATTGGGCGATTGTAAACTCGGTCCGTATTTTTTTCAGGTAAAAATTATTGACGTGTAAAGTCGGCCCGAATAAAAATAAACCAAATAAAATATTATAATATTTTTAAGAACCATTTAGCATTACCCAGAGGACACCACGAGAAGGGGATTCTCATTATCTTCCAAAAATTATTTTCATTTTCATATTTTAATTTATGGTATAAAATTCGTAAAAATGTAGATAAAATATTTTAATGTTGGATTTAATTTGAGTATTCAATACAAAAAATGTAAGTACAATTTTAAGTATAAAAAAGTATAAGAATATAAGTAAAATGTATTTATGCAATATTGTTAGTGTAAAAAAATGTAAAAATATAAGTAAAATTGTTAAATTATTATATTTATTGGTCAAAATTATCGGGCCGAGTTTACAACAAAAAAGGTAACCACGGGCCTAGTTTACATTTGCCCATATTATTATCTCTTATTTGTGTGTACTAGTAAATGTACAATCTTAGATTGTATTTTATTAAGCATATTTTAGTACCTGATTTACTTAAATTTAAACGATTTACTGTTATTGAAACTAATAAATATATTATCCATGGGTTAGTTTTATTGTAATGAATTAACATAGGTAATAGAAATGATGATTTGTATTTATTATTTTTTAAATCAATATCATTTTACTGTCACAGTGTTATCTTAATTATGTTGCACTAAGTTATCAAGTAGGTATAAATGTATAATAATTATCTAACTTGATTACACTTGGTACATAATATGTTTAATAAGTTATTGAGTAGGTACATTAAATGTTCCATAATATTTTAATTATTGCGTACCATCGTTATGATGATGAAATGAAATTGTGCTTTCACAAACTTTCAAATTGTGTATGTAAATTAAGATTAATACATACAAAAAGCTGTTACTTTTATAAACCATAGTGTATCAATATATTTTTTCATTTAGTTCATAAAACAAAATGTATTATACCTAAGTTTTAAAATATATTAACTGAATAGTTTGTAATAAGTTAATCAACTAAAGGAAACGCTGTGAATATCTATAAAGTACCTTTGCCATTATTCTTAATTCGTTTAGTATCACTAATTATTTTGCACTAAGTCATTAAGTAGGTTTAATAATTAACTCACTTGATTACATTTGGCACATAATATGTTTTATAAGCTAATAGTACACTAAATCTTCCATAATATTTTAATTATTACTTACCATTTTTATGATGATGAAATGAAATTGTGCTTGGACAAACGTTAAAAATGTGTATGTGAATTAAGATTACTACATACAAAAGTTTGTTAATTTTATAAACCATATTGCATAAATATATTTAATTCATGAAGCAAAATATATTATAAATTAAAAAGAATATTAACTGTACAGTTCGCAATAAATTAACCGACTAAAGAAAACATTGATAATAAGTGTAAATATCTAGTAGGTACCTACAACACATTTTTATCGTTTTTGAACAATTATAAACCTGAAGGTCATTATTGATGTACCTAGAGTATATTAAATTTATCACTATACATATATTTAATCAACTAAGGTCAATATACAACAACAATTAAAATTATTTTTTTTAATAAATATGTAAAATATAAAAATATTATATAAAACAAAATAAAATAAATAGATTATTTTTTTAGTCATTACCACACATTGTTCAATTAAATCTAGGTTTGGTGCTGAGAAAGTTATCATAGATGTGTTTTTTTTTAACGAATTTCTTTAATAGTTTATAGTTTGTTACTGTTTAGGTTGATAGGTATTTATAATATAAGACATAGAATTTGAGAAGAGTAGTGGTTTTATAAAAGCTTAAATAGCCAATAGGGATTAATTTTGAAAATTACTTGTGAGATGTCACCTGCATATATCAAATTTATCAGTTGACATAATCATTATAAATTTATAATCAATTAAAAATTACAAGTTTATAAACAATTTATATTGATCATTAAAATATCTTATAATATATGATCAATTTTATTTTCATATTTATTATTTGATGTAATTTAGATGTTGATGGACGGAACCTCAGTCTAAACAATCAATGCGAGATTTTTTTAATATGACTAAAAAAAGTAACTAATACCAACCACACTCATTCGAAACTAACTAACTTTTAGTTATGTATACTATCATTTATTTTTTCAATACTTATAAAACTTTTAAACGATTATAATCTTCTAACAAAAAAGAATATGATTAGTACCTATAAGACCTAACATTCTATTTCAAAAGACTTTTAACTAAAAATATCCATTCAGCTATGTATTATTTATTTATTAGAAATTCTTACAGTCCCTTATGCAAGATACAACGTTTTTAGAGGCATCGCAAGTACGCTTTCCTATTAAAAATACGTATATTTAGGTTTTTAGGTGAAAACGGAAAAAGGTGAACAGGGGCTGTAATATAAGTTTTTATTTAAACAATTATTTATTTATTATTTCTAATGCCTACTTTATATTTAACCAATCTAACATTATACAAGTAAACCGATTAATTTTATGTTATGATGAATTAAATGTATAATAGAATATTATAGTCAATATAGCATTAATCATTATGCTATAATTTATAACATTTTTGTAAAATATATCTAAGTAATATTTATAGTATAATTTAATGACACATATCTAGTATAACTTATATACCTATATATATATATATGTATATTTTTAAGTTCTTCGATCATAACATATAGTTTTAGAAATAATAATGAATAAGAAAACGTTTTATCATTTTATGTCACTGTTTTTTTTCTGTTAAAATTATAACTGTGACAATTGATAAATGATAACTGCAGACTTATAATCAATGTTAATTTTCCTAAGATTTAAAAATAATACATATTGTAATGAACTGACGAATTAAATATTTTAAACATTTTGATATTTCTACATTAATATATTATTGATAATAAACAATTATCAACTGTATTAAGAGTAAGTAGTGTCATGAGTCATGACCTACCAATAAAGTATCTTGAGCTTTGGCTATATAATATATAATATGAACGTATACCAAGCTCTTTCGACTCCCTTATTTTTCCCTATCAATTATTATAGCTATGTGTATATACCATATAGTGAATTAAATTGTAAATATTGATTGTTTTAGTTGGGATTGTTCTAGATTTTGAAACGGTTTTGAAATATCGATCGATATGTCTAGCAAGGGAATACGTCAAAAATTCAAAAGTTTAAATTGTCCTATAATGATTAATGACAACCACATACAGTTTTCGTCGGATAACAATATATTGAAACTAGCTAGTCAGTACTCAGTAGATCGCGGCACCCGTCAAGGCTAGAAATTTGAATTACATTCGTTTGTAGTGTTAAAAATTAATGTAGATGGATTTAATATCAAGCGAAAAAGGGAAAAAAATTATCTTTAAGGATGGATTTAAAGTTCGCTTCCATAAAATGTTGCTGATTAATAATAAAAAGGATAAAACAAATAATTTTAAGCTAATTTTATAATAATTGTATAGGTACAATAGGTATACATACAAAAAGGTAAAAAAAAAAAAATGTCAATTGAATAATAATTTTAATAATTTTTACATCAGCTGACTGTTACTTTTATATAACAAAAAATAATTTTAGGAAGACTTTCTATCCAACCTACACGTGGTGTCTCCTAGGTAACGCTAATAAGCTGGACCCAACTCATCTACTTGATAAAATACGTTCGGATACAATTCATGCTATTTTTGAAATTTGGCATCCAACTCGAGATTATCCAGTAAGACGGTTTATACCTCCAATGAAGATTTACTGGTAGTGATAAAAGTATATGAGTACTCTTTGAGTAATTTCCGAGATAATATTAAATAGCTATGACAACCCTTTAAACTCTGTGGGTGTAAGTGGATTGGAAGCGGTGATTCTCTATTTTTGTTTAACACACGTGCAACATACGATTAGTTATAGATGTGTTTTATTTCCAACGTACCGATTGACATAATGAAGTGATAAGAATTCTGAAAACACATTTCAATTTATTATCAAGTCTTCTTGATATTTACTTTACCTTATTTTTGATTTTAACTGCTCCAAAAATTAAAGTGTCAATTTTTAATTACTCTTTTTAGGACTCTGAGAGATAATATCAAAAATACGAGAAAGTAGATCTCAAGTAGACTTGACGAAAAATTCAAATCTGTTTCCAGGTTTCTTATCGCTTTATTATATCAATTGGTACGTTGGGAATAGACCACGTTTATATCCTATGTTGCGCGTGTATTAGAAAAAATAGAAAATCACCGCTTCCAATCCTCTTGAATATGAAAAATGTAAGCAGATGAATTTTAATATTTTACCATATTTAGAGATTTTACCAAGGAGTATGATTGCATAATAAATTTGCATTAGGTTAGATTAGCCTCAAAAATTAAATGTATTAAACAATTATTTGTTGGTACTTAGTTAGTACTTGTAAAATTAAATAATAACAAAGTACCTATATTTTATTAATGTTTAGATTATGTACTTGATAACAAAATTATATGTGAGCACTATACTTACTACATTATTATAGTTTTATAATATTATGTTTAATATATTTCAAAAACATATAAATATTGTAAATTCTTATTGTATAATAGAGAATATAAAAATGATTAGAAACAATAATATTAATATTTATACTAATTGTTACATTTCTTCAATAGTTGTAACTGGTAGTCTAGACGGTGAACTGTACCATGATGATTTGGATACAGTTAAAACTCCAATTGAATATGTTGATCCTGGTTGCAGGCCAGTTATCTGTAAAATAATAATAAATAATATAATATACTTAAATGTGTTAAATTAGGCAATGCAAAATACTAAGTACTAAGTACATATCTATTTATTTTAAATATGCATACGTACGATATAATATTTCTAACATATTATAGGTACATCTTGAAAAAAAAGTACAAACAATTAATCTATCAAACAAAATGATAACACAAATCCAACTATATAAATAATTTATATAATACATAACAAAAACATTCCAACAATAAACTCGTATACAGAAATTATTTGTTCGAAAAAGGTTACCGGTATAATCAGAAACGATTGAACCGATCAGGAAACGCGAGGAAACAAGAAAAAAACATACAATCCTTCAATATTATCAGACTTGCACTGGATCCGGATCTCCAATCCTAATTTAATATTTTGAGGTTTTTAAAATAATTGAATATTAATGATTAAATGTAATGTTTGTATAAAAATACTATTGTGATACAACTGTATAAAATGTCATTGTAAATAACTGTAAGTACTTATAATAATAAATTATTATTATTAATGTCCTAAACTGCCGTCGTATTTTGCAGATCAATAATACAAATTAAAAATTAAATATCATATCTTATAATTTATGTTGTCTTTCTATTTTATTACCTCTATTAATGTTTATTATGTTATATAGACGGTATTAGGCCTTTGATATCTCGGATATTTGACACTCAACAGACATTCTAAACACGATATTTTTAAAACACAAACGATTGACACCAGGCGTGACGAGTGACGACTACGACTTTTATGTCGCGAGTTGATTATTGTGAATTTAATAGTTAAGTATAAATAATATGATTGTATTATTGTAAATGTGACTTTAATCAAAGTAATTCAATTTAAATTCATGGTTAATAATTAATAATTATATTTATGTTTTTTTAAAAGAAATGTTAACACGTCCACGACCGCATGTCAAATTGGGTATCCTTATAAAAAACCGGAAACCCAGAGTAATAACTTGAATTTTATAATTTTGTAAATTAAATAAAACGCTGTCCAGTGGAGATATTAAAAAACCAATGATACCAAATAATAAAGAAAAATGTTTTGAATAAAACAGTGCAAATTATATGGTTGTTAGAAAAATCCACGTATCCGGAAACCCTATTCATTTAAATATACAGCGTGTCAACTATACTTGACATCGGGTTCAGAACAAATGATATAAGAGTAGTGTAACAACAGATGTCTAAAACAAAAATTATAAAACATCATCAATTTATGTATTTTTACGAAGTATGTCGTGTCTATTTGGGTAGGAAGGAAATATAACAAAATATCAAAGTCCATTATTATAGCACTTTTGAGTACAGTAGAGGTACCAACAACCGGCTACAAAGTGATAAAATCACTATAATTAAAACTTTATAGTATCTACTTGACTACTTATCAAACACTATCTATTTGCTAACAGTATAATGAGCACAATTTTTCATTAATTGAGAAACTCATTATGGGCCTAAATCTGGTGTGTTTATTGTAAGTTTATAAATGTACTTATAATATCATGTTGAAATCTAATATTAAATATTATACATAAACATGTAATATTATGGTACATATTTGATACCCAACAAGCACTGGCTGTCACATTGTATTTGTCCCTAAACCCTGGCCAACAACTTTTTAAAATTTTTTATTATATTTATTCTGATTATGAATTATAAATTGTAAAGATGATAACTGGATTATAGGGCCACAAACCACAGTTTTAAAGTTCAGTAATATTAGTATATTTAATTCCTTAAATCCAAAATAAAATAAAAAATAATGTTTATTTTCGTATTTTTGATATTTAAGACCATTGGCGTAATTAACTTATGTAATCGCGGCATACCTATACACTACCTTAGACTTATATCAAATTTAATGTTGTCTTAATAGTCTTAACGTTTTTCACAAGCTAAATATTTACAAAATCATAGTATAGAAATCATGTATTTATATTGAATATAAATGATATATTATGTCGTACACATAAACGTTGTATCTATATACTACGCGAATTAATTTGTTATTAAAGTAAAAATATTACGAGTACAATAAAGCAGCAACAGATTGATATTATTTTTAACTTGAACCAATCTGCAGATTCAAATTAAAATAGATTACAATTTTATTACTGTAAATTAGATTATCTGCAAGGAAAATGTATTACCGTATGGTTATATGTAGGTAGTTCTTCATAAACTAAAATTTCTGTTGGTGCAATGCTAATACAACACGTCTCCATATCTACGGATGCAATTTCTTCGACGTTTATAATAAACATTTTCAATTCACCGTTGAATATCCATGGAATATCCCACTGGATAGATATAGAAGTGTTACCAATTTCGGTCGTTTTTATATTCATTGGAGAATCAGGTACTAAATTTGTATGTATACAATAAAAATATAATCAACATATTAAAAGTAGATCGGTAGTTCCAATTTTTTTAGTGGGGGGGGGGGTTGGAGGTATAAGAATCAAAAATGATCAAATAGTGTATAAAATAATGATGAAATAATTTCTAAATATGGTCTTGTATTAATTAATATACTTACGTCCATCAACACTGTTAAAATAAATTGACGAGACCTTACCACCTTCTGGATAATCTATTGATTTTGGTTTTATCTAATACAAAAATAATTACATCTTGTGCAAAAATATTAAAAAACACGCGCCATTAAAGTTAATTTAACAGAGTACTATAATACTCATATAGTGACTACAATATAGTATATACCATTATTCACGGCAATACGTACTTTAAATGTGTAGCTACTGCTGGGGCTCAAATTATAGAATGTATGACAATAGTATTCTGGCCACGCTGAGCATGTTTGTGGTGGTATGATAAAATTACTCTCATTAAACGAAACTATAAATCCGTTTAAATTTGTATCTTGTGAATAGCTCCAGCGAAATCCTACCATACGGTTCTTTAAACTCTTTTTATAAACTACTAAATCTTCAATTGATTTTAAATCTATAGATGTTAAAAGTAAAAAAAAATAAACACAAGTTTTATTAAAATATTTAAACAATTATATAATTACGTATACCAGATACGAGCTTAACTCAGTTGGTATACGTATCAGCTATTGTTAATATATTCTTAATGTAATAATTTACTTATTGTATCATATAATTGTAATTAATTTTGGCTGAAATAAATAAATAAATAATAAATTAAATTCTACTTACTTTCAAATTTAGTCGTAAAGTTGACGAGTAGAAAATGTTCAGGATTATAACTAATATGTGTTTTTATAAACACTTTCAGTTCATAAGTTGTGTTTGACTTTAGATCATTAAAGGAAATGTAAGTATTTTTCGTTTCTCTTACTTGTAAAATGTCATCAACCGTATCCTACAAATTTAATATATTATACATATATTTTATTTAAAAATAAGTGATCTACATTTACAAAAATTACCTTTAATTCTATATAAAATTGTGATAACAATCCATTAAGCTTGGAGCAATTTTTTGAATCAACTTTCCATTGAACAAATATAGAGTTATTAGTAATATAAATTGGATGCTCGGGATCTAAGAAAGGTTCGGTTTTTGGGCCTAATAAGTAAATATAGAAAAAAATGTTATAATAAAAAAAAATATTAAATTATAGTTTAATATATTTCTACTTGATGCTGGTGTTAATACGTCAATCATATTTTCTTGAGTAGTATTTTTGTCATTAACATCAACCAAAACTTGTATACTATATTGAGAATTAGGCACTGTATTAAATATTTCATAGTTGGTCTGATTGTAAATTGTTATTGACGTCCAATTTTGTTCTATTTCTCTTGTGGAACAGCTGAGAATTCGTTTGAGCTAAATGAAAATAAAAATGTTTAGAATGACTTAGGTGATTATATAGATATTAGGTATGTAGTACTTAAATTACTCATAACAAATCTGAAAAGTCAGTTTAAATTAATGAATAATATGTTAATATATTATATCTTTTTAATATTATGTAGATAATAATTTTTTTTAAATTATTGTAAAAGTTGTGAATAATTTACTTTATATCTGATGATTGATGTTACTGGCTCATAAACTGTGGTATAATGTTGACGGGAATTTACCAAAATCCAGGATATTTTAATTTTTCCATTTTCATGTTTGGTGGAAATATTTTTTATTTGAACATCATTTTCTATATTAGGAATGAAGAAGCAATTAATTTGATAATATAATTTTATATGTTATAGATAATTTTTTCCCCTGTATAATGAAGTAAACCCCTCTTTAAAATATTTAATAGTATTTATAATATTTATTTACACTATACACCATATTATTTATTGTAGGAACCAATAGGTATTGAAATGTTGAATGCCAATTTATAATTTGCTACACATTAGCCAAAAAGTTCAAGAATTATATTAATTTAAATAAATAATATTTAAAGTAAAAATAAAAAAATATTTACTTGACATAAGAGTAGTGAATGAATACATAGGCGAGGATGGTAATGTTCCATTAATTGTTGATGGAGTTAATTTTATGTTATACTGAAAACCTGGAAGAAGATTATCTAAAAAGTGACCACTTTCTGTACTCGATAGTATTTCTTGTACATCAGTTATTTGATTTTGTGATCGACTCGACGTTAACGTCAAAACGTATTTTGTAATTTTGCATTCTAGTCGACTTAAATTAATCTGCACATATAATAAAAACAATAATCATTGGTGTAATGACTTTTAAGAAAATATAACATATAAAGTATATTATTGAATATGTTAGAATTAATATTTTTGATTTGTTAGCTATTGTGTAGGAATTGTATATTTCGAACAAACAAATTAACAAAATATGTAGCTGAAAGTTAATTAAACGTATTCGTTAAACGTAATAATTCCTACAGAAGTAAAAATAACTATTGTTTACTGTTTTTACACTTACTATATTCCATGTTATGTTTATGCTTTGTATTCCACTAATTAATTTTATGTTATAATCAGTAATTTGAGGTTCTAAAAAATATATTAGATATTTTGTAAATTATTATAAATTTAAAAAAATAAAATAATTTGTATACACATTTTTCTAATCTATACATTTGCTATTTAGTATTCTTGCATACAAAACGATAAGACAAAAGTACGTTAAAAATATGAAAATAAGTAAGTACTATTATACCGGTACTATATTTAGATACTTATAACAAGAAATAAAATATTAGTGATTAACTGTAATAAATTATTTTATTTTTTGAGCATTTTAATGATAGTATTATAATACTATGATAATATTATGCTAATATTGAAAAACATTGGAAAATAAAACAAAATAAATGCATAATTGCTGAACGAACATTATTAAAAACTAGAATGTTTTTTATTTTCAACGATGTTATATAGTTGTGACATCATTAGCATGCACCTACGAGAGGCAGTAGAGGCAGCTGTCTCCGCTGAAGGTTTTCCGCCTCAAGATTTTCAAACAGTGTTTAATATATTTTAGACAAAAAAAATATTAAAATTATATTTATAAAATTATTTATAATTTTATATTTTCTAATAGTAAGACAGCTTCAGCAATGGTCAACGAATTGTTATGTAAAAAATAATGGCTGTGCGTCTGTGCAACAGTGTAAAATATATACCGTAACCTCAAATCACTCAAATTTGATGAGTGATGATGCGATTTCAACGATAGGTTGTTATCATATATTTTTCTTAATTTAAAAGGGACACATTATAAACCGTTGTGATATTTTTATGTTTAAAATTATTTTAATCGTATAAATCATAAAACCTAACCTAATAACCTAATAATTATTAAATATAACCATATTCATGATTTTGTGTGAGGGTTCATTTCAAAGATCATTGTTTCACCTTAAGGGCATAAGGTTAAGAAAAATTCAAGAGCGGCCCGGACTCCCAAATACCCAAGTTGGTAGTTACTGCACTATTACTTCTCTATTTTGCTTCACTTACTTTCTCTTTCTTCACTATAGTGAGTTATTATGGTAGATTCATTTTTACGTTGATAATTTTAATCTAATGATTTATTATGAATAGGCAATTCATATTTTCTGTTAAATAGATACTTAGTACTTACGTATACACGTAGTTTTATATTGACCATATACTACATCTTGATCATTAAAATTTCCATCGCCTGCAATTAACAATACTCCAACCTTATAAAAAGTATCCGATTCTAAGTCACTAATAATTTCCGTTGTAGTATTGTTGGTATTGCTAATTGGTTTAATTTCAAAACTTCTTAACGTATCTTCTATTAATGACTATAAAACAAAAAGCATTAATAAGACATTAAAACCGTTAATCACATATAAATGTACCTAGAACGATAAGGTGGGAATTTACAATGCCAACGACATCATATTAATATATTAGTCAATGAGTTACAATAGACTCGACATGTATCTTTGTAATTGTAAGTAATAATCACTACATACGAATTAAAAAAAAACAATAAAATATATTTTTAAGTTAGTGCTGTTGTTAATACTCGTAAGTCTTAGAATGTAGTATACTTCATATTTAATTTATAATTTGAAAACGAAGTGTATAGTGGCAAAACGGTGTCTCTTTTAAACAGGCAATAATTAATTATAAACATACTTCTATTTGCAACTGGTAAACTCAATGTACAATGTGCATTATACATTGTATAATATAGCACAATTTGATATTTGAGACGATACATTATTACCTGTATTCTTTGTATCATCATTGTTATCTATTTTGTAGAAATAAATATCAATTATTTATTGTTTTAGTAGTACTTACCTTATAAAATAGTTGATAATATTTTAGATTCATAATTTTATCTAAATATTTTATATTATTTTCTTGAAAATTCAATTCTATTTCAATTCTATCGTATGTGGCCGAAAGCAATGTAGGTGGGTTAATGAAGTATGGATATTCTATTAATTCAAACACATTACAAATAGTTAATACAATTTTTTTTTTAATTATTGACATTGTGCAGTGCCGTAGCCAGGATTTTTTTCGGAGGGGGGAGGCTAAATTTTTGATGGCCAATTATGACAACAAATAAATCTGCACTCTAGCCCGGATTAAGAGTGGGGGCATGGCTCTGGGCTCACAACGGATATTAACAGTGGCGTACATAGCAATTAATTTCAGGGGAGCTTAAAAAATTTTCATTCTTAAATTCCATTTAATTATACAATCAAAATCAATGCTCGTACCAACTATACATTTTGGGAAGGGATTGAACCCCCAAATCACCTCATATATACGCCACTGGATATCAAACAATAATGTGCCCCTGGCGAATAGTACGTTTTTTTTTTATCAAATCAGAAATATTTGGATATAATAATAATAGTATATTTTGTATATCAAAAGAAACATATACAATTATTTATACAAATAACATTTTTATTTTTGCATTTAAAAAAGTAAGAAATAAATTTATAGATATAATTTGTTTCGGTCTGAAATATTTTTATTTGTGGGTCACCAATATTTTGATTATGGTTATGGGCCCAGGGCTGGATTGGTCTGGCGAACTACCGAGGAAAACTCGGTGGGCTGCTCAAAATATGAGCTGATTTTGAGTGTTTGGTCGAATTTTTTTTATTTTTGTGATAAATTAGTATACAAATTGGTAGAAAATATAACTGGTTTGAATTCTTTAAACCGTACAGTAGCTGTAGCTATAATCAAACTTTAGAAATTCTAAAACTTGGTAGGTCAATATCTTGCCAATGCGCGGCGATGTATGAGCTCCTAAAAATGTTTGGCCCCGGGCCCAAAATTATGTTAATCCGGGCTTATAATTGCACTGTATTTCTGAAAATATAATTCAAATAATTATACATATTATAAAATCAAGATCAATTAAGCGGCGTTACTTTATCACCACAAACGATAATTAAATTAATAACATTATTGTCGTCAAACATTTTGGGGGTCGAGTACGGAAGCCTGGTCATGGCACTGACATTGTGTAGACATTGTGTATAAAATAAGTATTTTAAGAAAGTGTTTAAAAATATTTAAAATATATTGAACGACATAATAGACAAATAATCTAATAATATGTCTATAAGTCTAATTAAGCTTATACAAGAACTCAAATAGGTAATTATTATCAATTTTATAGAGTCCCTATAGTTTCTTGATTAACTTACTCAATAGTTGAGCGTGTAACCTGCACTAATACATTTTAAGCTTCAGTTGTTAATAATTTGTTCAAAAGTTTACTTATTCATTTATGTATTATTAAAACGTCAATATTTCAATAATAAGTACAACTATGCTATTGATTCAATCAAAATAAAGAAATTAAAGACTATGGAAGTTTAAAGAATTACCTGGCACTAATAGTCACTAATGTTGAAATTTACAATTAATATCAGTATGCAAACATTGTAAGCACACGGGTGTGGGTGTATGTGCCAATATATTATGTATCATAGTTTAACTTTTCATTGTAATGTGAAGCAATACTTATTAATGTCACACACACACATAGGTATGACGGGCATCATTCATTTGGGCGAATAAGCGAATAACCCACAATTTACCTGAGCATTATTGAGATAAAGAGCATTATATCATTTGGACGAGAAATTAACCAATCGTTTGGGCGAATTTATAAATTATTGAATAATAGGAAAGTAACATTATTCATATCTATACAATAATTTTGATATTTGTATTTACTACAACGTCTTTAACTTAATATTATTGATGCTCGGAATATTGGTACGGTCCATACATTTATAACAAAAGAAATAAAAAACGCGGAAAACTAGTACTATTCAAAATTTAATTTTCAGGGATCCTAAAATATTTACAATGTTTATAATATAATTTCGATAAACCACCATTGTCAACAAGTTAAATTTAAATAATACTTAAAACAAAAAAATAATGTTAGCAATCAAAATTAACCAAAAACACAAATAAGTACATACAAAGTAGCAGGCAGGTAAAATAAATATAAAATATAGGTACAATGTATATAATATAAAATAATTTATGATTAATAATAATTATTTAGTATACTTTGCTATATTATTTAAAAATTGTCCTATTTGAATTTATTTATTTTAGAAGTTCTCACATTCGTTGTGTAGTTTGTCTTGCTAAGTATTTTTATTTTTGAACTTTTAGGCGGTAAGGTATTGTGTATATTTGATTCAAAACGGGTTCTTAAAGGTATTATTTTCACTCGCAGTCACTCGTGAGTCGTGGTATCCCATCGATCGTCGGTAAAATGAAATTAAAAATAATTGTTTATATTTTATTATTATTTTTTTTTTTTGATAAAAGTTTGGGAAACCTTGACTATTGTGGACCGTACCAGTATTCCGCGTTTATAAAGACCGTACCAGTTTTCTGTTTACCAATATTATTATTATTTCGTTTCGGCTGATTGGTGATAACTATTTTAAAGTGTAAAAACCAATTTACAAATATAGATAGTGAACAATAATTTGTTAGATTGTACTAAGACGGAGACAAAACGGGCATATATTTTAAAATATTTAGTCCTGCATAATATACTATATAGTATATATAATATGTTAATAAAATGTATAAAATGATAATAATTTTGTATATTTCAAAATTAAAATGTATATTCTAATTATTACGTGTATGTGAATATCACATACGATGTATTAGATAAATTAGGGTTCCGTGTAAATTTCGTCCAAATGATATATATAAATTCGCCCAAACGATATGTTATTTTGGGTTGTTCGCCCAAATGAAAGTCGCCCGGTATGACTATATGACGTCAACGACGCGTAGTTATAGGGCTCTTGTCTTATATGTATAACTCACTTTCGGACACGGTACATCATACGATGTGTGTCTAGATCAGTTTTATGTTACATTTATATTATACTGTTATTATAATTATAAAGTCGTGTTACTATTTGTGTAAATACCTCAATCCTCAAATTCACTCAAGCTTTAATTTCAACAACTAAACATGTTAAAAGGTTCATAATATATAAAACCTTTCATGAAACATATATAGAATACAGAATAGATTATATATGATACACGATTCATAAATAATAAATAGGTTAACCATTAACTATTCCTATAATAATATCATACAGAATAAGTTTTTATGTTTTACCAAAAATGTAACTTACTTTCACGGCAATATGGTAGTAAGTATCCTGCTGAGCATCCATGTAAGCAGACACCTGTATATTGATCACATGTATTATCAAGACAATTACTGGAGCACGTTTGTTTACAATCAGCTCCATATGTACCTAATGTACAGTCTATAAAATAAAATAAACTATTTAATAAATTACTGATGATATAAATTATTTATATATTATGCTACGGTGAATGATGTTATATCGTAAAATAAGTAATAAAATTATTTACCGGTTATTATAATGTTATTTAGCAACAAATGTGAGAATTATCGTTATTTTTTAGTGAATAACGACAATAACCGTATGAATCGTATGATATGGTAAATATTGATTATAAAATAAAAATAATGTCCAACGAGCAATGATTAAGTGATGGTGGGTTATTGTCATTTAATCTTCTAAATGATGAAATAAAAAAGTCATTACGGAAGAAGATTTAGAAACAATAACTAAAGAACCAATCACTGATAAAGACAAAATCAAAAGTTGTCACTAGTCAGTAGTCACCCAAGTTGAACATGACTTACACAAACTCTGTAAATTAATTATTAATGACAAAATATATCATTGAAATTAAAAGTTGTTTAATTATATTAAAAGTAATTAAAATTTATTTTATTGGCACACAACATAGTTTTCTTAAGTACCTACAATCACACATGCCAAGAAATAGCTGCTTGCGAAGAAAAACTATTAGATATGAACAATGTGATCAAATTATCAAATGGTAGACAGTGGGAGAAGCAGTTAGTAATATAGTTCTGACGCGGGCCCTCGAAGGTACCTGTGGCGTTGTCATTGCAAGAATGATTGCAAATAAACGTTGCGTCTGTCTCGGGGCTGAAAAGTTGTGTGACAGTAAATGAAATGCATAGTTAATACTTAGAACATAATTTTTCAGTTTTAGTATTTGAGATTCACGTGCATATCTGGTCTAAATCAATAATGACCTGTGTATTTGGTCAATAATTGTTAATAACAGGCGAATAACATTAATTTCTATTTAACATAATTTTCCGTAACATATTATATAATAATATTCTTCTATTATTTACCTACCTTCATTACACTGTGGACCGGTTAGTCCTGTTGGACATGTGCACCCATAACTTGTACACATTAACATTCCACGACACATTTTATCAGCTCGCATTGAACAAACTCCCTTACAGTCAGATCCGTAAGAGTTTAACCCACACCCTGAAATTATTAAATTTCTGTCAAAGAATTCAGACGCGGATCTAGCCATTTATTTATTCTTTTTATACATCATAATTAAGTTTTAATCATAGGCGTGTATAAGGGGGTTGACGGGTGAGCCTGGCACCTCCCGAATTTTTGTGGTTGAGGCATTAAAATTGAAATCCCATGGGATCTGCAGAACAAAAGGGAAATATTCTAACCAGTATTTCATCCTAACTCTTGTATTGTCATATTTACTTTTTATTCAATAAATCATAAATATAAAATATAATGTTAGATCGTTAATATTTACCTATCGAGGTTTTTGGGAAATTATCTCACCACAATGTTTTTCAATACAATTAGTAAAAACTATTTACCATATTTTGCCTTTCTTCCCGACAAATAGAAAATAATACACCTATAATTACTAAACTATTTCCCTAAGTATTGAATATTTTAACATTATTACAAGTTACCAACTTAATTAAAGTTTTTTAATAGGAAACATTAATGGTTACAATTTTCCTCACATATTATATTAATTAAATTAATTATTTGTGGGTATTGGAAATATTAATATTAAATTATCTAAAGATAACGACTTAATTTTTAATTACCTGTTTCACAAAATTGTCCTTTAAAACCAGGAGGACAAACACATTTTGACAATTTCGTAAAATATCCACCATTTAAACATGGATTTAAGAACTCATCGGAACGTTTCACTACACCTATTTAAAAAAAACAAAATTATAATTTAAAATGATAGAGTTGTTTTTAGTTTAATTGTTTATAAATTATAACTAAGGTTGTGAATAATTGAATGCGCTACAAACTATTAATTATGCATTTAAACACTTATAAATTAGAAAATATGCGAAATTGTACATAAATTAATATTTATAAGAATTTATATAAAATAAACTTCTTGTACTAAAATATCTTGTAATCGGAGATTTTGCATAACCATATTATAGAGATTGAAATTTGATTGTTGCCCGGGTGGTCGAACTGATTTAATGTTCCTTAAAAAACGCACAATAGGACGTAGTATCTGATTGTTTTGTCTCCGTCTTACACACGTACGACATTGCAAATTTTTGTTCAGTAGTTTCAATATTGTGTTGTTAGTTTTGATAATAGCTAGAGTGACTGACGTATTATATAGGTACATTTTTAAAGTAAGATTATTATCCAGGGCCCGGGGCCCCACATAGTCTTTTATTGTTATTATTTTTAAGTAATTTATGATCATATTAAAATGTACGAAATTTTGATATTTCTTACATGTGTAAAGTGCGGTTTCCCTGTAGCGTCCAAACACCGTAGATTTTATTATTTTATCTTATACCCCTTTAGTTTGATTTTACAAAATTGAATCATAACCGTTGTCTTTTCCGTACGTGATTTCCCCCTACGTACGTTCTTTATTATTTTCTTTATTTTTTAAATGTTTTATATGAATAAAAATCTAATTTTGAACAGTATTATTAATAATAATAATATAATTATTTATGAATTGTTGCTTCGTAATGAAGAAATTGAAATTGGCTACTATGTAATACTGTGTAATACTATGTAAACTTAATTCCAAAAAAAAGTTCAAAAGTTTGTTTTTCATAAAGAACACCGAAGGTTCTTTAAAAAATTGATTAGTAAACATCTTATTGATGACGATGACAAATTTTGGGAATTCCTTCGTCTAAATCGTGAACAATTCAATTTTATTTTATCTTTGGTCCAAGAAGAAATAACAAAAAAACCAACATTACGTATACCTGAGCCAATATCTCCAGAGAAAATACTAGGACATTGCACATACTTTGAGGTTAACTTCGTTTTTTTTTTTTTTTAAATAAAATTAAAATAAATTAGACAACGTTTTTAAAAAAAAAAATGTATTGATTAGTAATTTTATACGAGTAGTATACTATTTTATAAATCTTAGAATATTGCATTTAAAAATATTATTCTGTGTATAAAATATAATATTACATTTAAAAAGTTTCAATTAACATAATATATATATATATATAGCTTTATAAAATCATAAATTACTATCCCAAAAGGTGATACCTTACAGACACAAAAAAAATCCCAGGTAAAATCAATACATTCATTGAACCACTCAAACTCTAAAATATTTAAAATTATTTATTTTTATAGAAAATTGTACTAAAATACATTTTAATTTGGAGTAAATATTCTTGGTAATTTTCTATTTGAGTATACTAGGTATTTATTAAAATTTTTTATTCTTTTTCAGGTATCTGACAACAGGAGAATCTTTCCTGTATTTCCCACAGCGGCCACAGCTATATTAGCATTATAGTGAGAGAAACTTAAGCAGTTATAAAAAAAAAATTAATGCCATTATTTTTGCCTGACCCCAGTAAAGTTGACTTTAAGAGTAAAGGAGATGAATATTCTATTATCCTTAAAAAATTATCTTTGTGCTTTTTGTGGGCACTATCGGAAATAACTTTAATATTTTCTACGAGTGCAACCAAAGCGTCGTCCTCTGTTGAGGCAAACGAAAATTAAATTTGCTGTTTGAACATTTTGATGCGGTAGTCTGGACGCCGCGTCAAATGCGAGTAGGGAAACCTGTAGTCACACACAAAATACATATAATAATCTAAGGTCTCAGCAGGGCGAGCGAAGCCTTCGCCCCGGACCCCGCGTTCTCACCACAATTGGACAAGCCCCGCTTTCATAGATACAATAAAAAAAAGTCAAGTGGATAAGCAAAAAAAAAAAATTACATTTAATTTTTTTTGATGTAAAATTGTAAAAGAAAATGTCACCAATTTAGCTATAATCTCTATAAAAAAAGAAATTGCTGACTAATTAAAATATGATGATATTTTTGATCAATTCGCGGATTTAAAAAGTAGAAAAGTTAATTCTTAATATATTTTTATATAGTACCTATTACTATATTTTATATTTATCGTCTTATTTTGTCAATATTATTATTTAATATATTAAGTTTGATTATATGACATGTTGCATTATTAATTTATTTACTTATTCATATTGTTGTAGACACAAGGTATTATATTTGTTAAGACTATTTGAGCACATTTGAGTTTCAAATTTGGGGAACTATACAGGGTAATTCTTTAATCATTTAACACTCATTATTTTGTCAAGTATTGACTTTTTCATTTTTTTTCCAAAATATTTTGTTTCATGCTTTTCTCAAACTGTATGAAATTTTTATTTTTTTTTCACCTTTTTATTTTTTTAGGTAAACCACTATCAACTTTTAATTTTCAAATGACAATCTATATTTAAAATGTGCTAAATTAATAAGGCTATTTTTTTATGAATTTTAACTTTAAAACTATTATTTTTCGTTAATTTTTTAGCGAGATATAGCTTTTTAAAGTTAAGTGGTTTTCGGTTTTTATAATACTTCTTGTTTCATTAAACTCGTTATCAACGCTGTGATGTACTTTGTACCTGTTGTAGTTACCAATGCCTCAGCCATAATAATCTGTAGGGCAAACACTTAAAAACCTCAAACCACCTTACTTTCAGTAGCTATAACTCACTAATGGTTAAATTAAAAATAATAATGTTAACGTTAAAGTTCATAAAAAAATAGCCCTACTATTTTATGATATTTTAAACATAGATTTCTATTTGGAAACCAAAAGTTGATAATAATTTCATTATTAAATATAAGGGTGAAAAAAATAAAAATGATATATACTTATAGAAAAGCATTAATCTAAAAAAATTTGAAAAAAAAATTGAAAAAGTAAACATTTTTTGAAATAATAAGTGCTTAATGATAAAAAAATTACGCTATATATATGCAACTGACGTGAAATAGTGATATTTTAGACATTTTAGGCCCCGCAATTTTACTCTGCTCCGAACCCCGCAAATCATCGGCACAACCCTGGATCTAGGCGTCTGGATGTAGCAGGGAAACTACCTTTAGACGGAGACAACATATGCAGGTACTACGTCTTTTTATTATTATACAATATGTTTTAAGGGTTATGTATAATTTAATAATATTACAAAAATTATACAAGAATAATTTAAATTTATATTATATTGTAATACTAAATTAAATTTAGTTTTTTAACTAACAATAAAGAATCGGTATTAAAGTTTACTTAATTGTTATAGTTTTCAGTTACACATAACCTTACTCTACAATTTGGCGAACTTAGCGTAAAAAAAAGTCGCAACACAACGTGACGGACAACGCAAACCAAGCTGACTCAACAGCCAATGTTTATATATAATTTCAAGGCAACGCAATTTTGGAGTACAAAACCTTAAAATGTGATTTATTCAGCTAGGGTTTTATTTTGTAACATCAAATATTATCGATGATGAAATAAAGTTTCACTATAGTGACGTATATTTTGCAGTTGTCGGCGCGCTAGACAGAGACATTCTCACATACGGATATGCGTATTCAATATTTTGGAAAATCCACTGGTCATTAAAAAATACTTATAGAGTTGAAATAAGTACTTGCCGAGCGTTTGTCTGAATTGCAGGAAAATTTAAAAAGTTACTGCGGAATTTAGAACTGGGTGATAAAAAAAGCATCATATTTGCTCCCCGAGATGTAGCAGTTATTAGGCAACTAGCTATGTGAAGATTTGTTACAGAATTTATGATTGCAGGTACAAGTACAAACCATACTTACTACCCCAGCACAGATTCTTTATCTAATTTGTCAAATATAGCTGATTCACTAACGAGGTTAGTGAAATAAAAACCGTCGTAATTGTGACCAGCGAGAAGCAACGTAACAATTTTCATTTAGAATTAAAACTATAAATCGTTTCACTTACCAAGGCTATTAATTAACTTTTCTTTAAGTAAATGGAGTCGTGGTTTAAAAAAAATGTTGATATGAAATAACAAGGTCTAAGTATTTTATAACTGAAAAAAATGAGAGATGAACTATGTTACTATCATTCCAAGTTCAATGATCAAGCAAAGGTATGTGAAGTCACGGAAATACGCAAGAATGAATAATTTTTTATCGTCGCCGAAATGCGTTCTTTTGAGGAGAGTACTTATTGAATATATTATTTATAGCCATAACTTTTCAAAAAAGTATTCTTACATGGTGCACCGAACAACAATAGTAATAAATAATTATATAATTATAATATTATACTTTTTACATTATTATCAATAATTATTAAGATGTTTATTTTAATTAATATTTATTGTGAATTTTTAAATCTTACCATTTTCAAGAATATTGAATGATATTGGATTTTTACTAAAAGAACTATCCACAGTAATAATTCGAACATCTTCTTCATCTGGAAACATTAAATTTATAATAATAAAATATTTAATTATGTTACAATATAGTAGTGTAACAATTGAGTTGAATGTTCGGAGGCTAAACATTTAATAATTTTCTTCCAGCAAATAAAAATTGACAATATTCATCAGGAAAATGTATCACTCCAAAAAGTTGCATTTTGTTCCTATTCTGTATTTTGGATATTTTTCATAATCATTTTTGTTTATATTTTATAACTTTTTTTTTAAATAAAACGTTTTGACAGAATTGATAAATCTATTTGGCCTATACGCACATGATATTCAAAAACAGGGGTGGCGTTACGCGGAAGCCAGGGTGGGCAAATGCCCACCCAACATTTGATTTTGCCTCTCTATTGCCCCCCCTCCATAATTTAATGTTAAAAATATGTAACAAAATAAAGAAATTATAAATCATAATAATTAATGTATAAAATAGTATTACTTTAAAGAGTTTTTTGACTTGTTATATTATTTCAAGTTTGACTGATTTATTCAAATTAAATATGCTTTTTTGCAAATTTAGATATAATTATACTATATGTATCTATAATATATAAAATCTTAGCGATATTAGATTTACGTCAGTTAATAATCATTAATTGGATATGTCTCCAGTTTTTTGTGTTTGTATCAAAAATAAGTCTAAAATTAAGAAGTGGAAAATTATAAAATGATTCATTGTAATAATTGTGTTTATATTATATATTTAAGCTGAAGCAAAATAAAAAATATAGAAAAATTAATTAATTTTAACCTAGGCAAAGTTGGATAATACAGCTAGTTATAATAATATTATAATTATACCATATATATATATATTGTTTAATTTAAATTATAATTACATAAAAATACAATATATGCGTCATACACAATCTAAGTGGATAAAACCTGCAGCTATTTTTTTCAATTTAAATAAATATTAATATTTACATATATGTTTACCATAATTTGAACATTGGGCAATTCTTATGAATCCAAATCGGAAATTATATCTATCATCTGAACTAGAATGAATAAATTTCCAAAAATCAATGTGTAATGAAAACTTATATCTCTCGTTGTTCTTAAAATCAATGTTTGTAATTTTCAATGTGCTTATACCGTTCTGAAATAGATTGTATTGTTATTATTATTATTATTTCTAAACAAATAGTTATAATATTTGATTCACTCAGAATCTATAATAAAAAGTATTACATATTTTTTCAATTTGGTTGAAGATATAACCATATTATTTTTATCGTACATATTCAACGTGATAACAAATTTCTCGTCATCAATTCTCTGATAAATATAATATGTCATAGTTAAACATGTTTGGTTTTTATCGGGTGTCCAATAAAATGTAAAAATTGTACAGTCTTCTTTCATTACTACTGTTTGGCCTCTAGTAGAATCATAAAACGTATTATATGATAGGCAATCACTATCTTTGAATAAATATTCAAAAACTTTATGGCAATAATTATATAATTGTTTTTCTGAAAATAATTAACGCGGTTTATTAACATTATGCAATACGCAGGTACGTTGAATTCAACATATTAGTGTTGATAGCTTGGATGTAGGTATTATTAAATTATAATCTATTTGTGACTTGGGTTTAAAATCATAGTAAGATTATTATATATTTGTGTAACGTGTTTATGACAGATTCCAATTTATGTTATTTTTAGTTTGCATAAATTGCAGTGGCAGGTAGTGGTAAAAATGGTAAAATTATATTGTCAGTGATGGTGTGTACGACTGCATTTTACCACTACAGCGGTGTAGGTAGTAGATATGTGCAAACATTATATAAAATAATATGTATTAAAATAATGATTGAGCAAATTTAAATTTAAATATTATATGGAAAGTTGAAACATATAATATAATATTAATATTATAATCAGGCGCATAGCTAGGGATTTCAAAGGGGAGGGGGGTTTTATTCAAAATGAATTGAAAAAAATATACACATACAATTAATAACTTAACGTAGGTATACATTATTGTATAAACGCATTACAATTTACAAGTGAATAGATAATGGTTTATGAAAAAAA
Source organism: Rhopalosiphum padi (assembly GCF_020882245.1). Classification (NCBI taxonomy): domain Eukaryota; kingdom Metazoa; phylum Arthropoda; class Insecta; order Hemiptera; family Aphididae; genus Rhopalosiphum; species Rhopalosiphum padi. The sequence goes on from NC_083597.1 coordinate 89,167,597, forward strand.
ATTTAAATAGTATTATTATTAATAAAAAAAAAAAATTTTAATTTTAATACTGAGGGCTTCTTTATGTGTGGCTACTGGCTTGTTTGGTATGCTTATTCTGTACCCGAGGTCTTATAAATCTGAAATCAACCATGATCTTGCTGTTGTGTCCTTCGAACATTGTGGCTGACCAGCACGAATAGTCATAATTCGTACACGTGCTATTATAGTTGATGCATATTTTTATATATTATGTAGATTGATTAAAGTATGTTTACACTAATTGTTATATTTCATATTACTTGTGATACTATATTTAGTCCAGTCAATAGGGCTCCAAAAAAGGCGTTGCCTTGCAAAAAATATTAAAGTTTTGAAACTGGGCGAAAAGTTTTATTTTGGGGTCCTGATTGACCAAAAAATTGTGTCATCCCTCCGAGGTTCGCAACCGTCCGCCATCTTGGATTTGAGTTGAAATTTTTCATTTTTTTTACAGTTTTTTTACAATATCTCTTAAGTTATTAACTTTACAATGAAAATAGTTTACATAAAAATTTAAGATCATAAAATTTTTGACAAGAAAGGTTCTATACATGTTTAGTTTAAGAGTAATAGTTAAGCGACAAATATCACGAACATAATATATAATACGTCATTATAGCGCGCGGCACCACATTCTATGACGGGCGGATGAACTTTGTCGCTTATCTATTACTCTTACGCTAAAAATATATGGACCCTTTCTTGTCACAAATTTTACGATCTTCAATTTTCACATATTTTATCTTTATTGTAATTAATATTTTTAGAGATATTGTAAAAACCGTAAAAAAGTGAAAGATTTCACCTAAAATCCAAGATAGCGGACGGTTGCAGACCTCGAAGGGATGGTGCATTTTTTTGGTCAATCAGAGTCCAAAGACAACATTTTTCGCCAAGTTTCAAAACTTAAGTATTTTTTAGCAAGGCAAAAACCCGTATTGACTGGACTAATTGCTATGTTTGGCAAGACCTCGGATGTCTGCTTAGGACCAATTTCACCAACATATTCTACGAGTTCTGGTAATCGCGAGCTCGATATACGAATACGATACAACATATTTTTTAAATACTCTCTCATATAAACATAACTTTAATATCTTAATAATTCATTGATATTCAATACAGAGCGAAAAATGTATTTATTTTATTCATGAAATGTGTTTTTTTTAATGTTTTTATTATTATGTCTAAACACATTTAAATTTTAATAGTAAAAAAATTCTTCGACTTGTAACATCAATATATTTTTTGGTAGCAAAATGAATCATATTGGTACTTTAGTGAATTAAAAGTAAAAATTCTCAGTACTGTTCTTACTTGAAGAAAAAATAGAAATAAACGCGAAAAACCAGTTTTAGATAAAATCTTTTTTTTTTCCATTTTGTTGTTATTTGAAAATAACTCTGGAGTTTAGATACATGAAATTTTCACAGTGTTTAAATTAGCAATTTCTGTACATGGTATTATTTTTTTGGTACTTTTTTTAAGTTATTTATTGTAATCACTTATATCATACAGAAAATTTAATATTATAAATAACTATAATATTATATAAGCAACGTAATAACTTAGGTATGGCAATATTGTTATATAGTATACATTTTTTTTAAAATTACCTGAATGTATCGTTTTATATCTTACCAGTAGTATGATGGTGGTTCCTGTAGTTATTGTTCAAGTTACAATGCTCATAATAGTATCCTTATAAAAAAATAATAAATATAATTTATTAAAAACTTTTAAACGCCGTCATACCCAATGCCCATACTAAATATTATTAAACTCCGCTTTATTTATTTAAAACAACTTCAGTGCCTTATATATTAGTGATTAATTTACAAAAGTGATTAATATACACTTACAAAATAATTTTTCCACACATACTTCTCACTCGCAATTAGGGTTTCAGCCTCTCAGAAATATTCAAAAATTAAGTCATACTAATATTGTAGGGTAAGTGACCAAAATTTAAACATACGTAACTCTAGTTCAATTCTATAATATGTCTTTGCATAACAACAGACATTACGACGGTTTTTTTACTCAATACAGAATATGCTAAATCAATACTTCGATAACATACAGTGAGGTAATAATAATGGCGGATAGAAAACTTCAGGTTAAACTTAACAACTCGCCATATTATTCGTCAAAGACAATCAAACATTTCGTAACTACAAATCGCTAAGCACTCTTCGCTGAAAAACAGCATGACCACTTTAACCACGAATCATAGACATCGCAATTGATGAGCCAATGTATGATACTTCTGATGCTTCAAGATACCTACCTTATAATCTACATCCGGCTAGTTAACAACTTTAAGACCTTCTACACAACCATTCAATCATCAACGGTGAAACTTTTACGTATAAAAGTTCAGTTAATAGATTAAAACTGTCCATCAGTTCAATACAATTTTACAGAGATGTCATCAAATTTCTAAAACCAGCAAAGGACATTCCGCACTTATACTAATCAATTCTCTCCACCTCCCCTTTTCAGTAATAATATAATACTGATTAATTTTCAAATTGCATTTAAATAAATTTCAATAAACATTATAATATTTTTTAGGCCGTTAGAATAATTTGGGTTCTACCCTTCTACTAATAACTAATAACTCACCATTAATATTAATAGATTTTTCTTCCCAAGAATTTGAATTATACGAAATACTCATTTTACTATTATTCTGAAATGTTTTAAAATTAACGATTTCTATTGTATTTGTTGACATAGTATGAAAACCATTATAGAGTTGTAATGGCATTCCAATAGCATTTGTTCTTAAATATATTTCAATTGGAAATCTTTGATTATCGTTATCTAAAAAATTAAAAAATATAATATAATTTAAAAAATAACATAATCATTTAAAGAGAAAAAATGAATTAATTTGGTTATTTAAAAATTCAGATTAATTTTATCTCGTGGAGTATAATTCTATAATGTTTACATGCAATTTAAATTCAAGCCATAAGAAAATTAAATTATTCTATAATATTATACAGATAATACGATGAAATGTTCAAACTATAGTCGAATTAAGGATCTAAGCCACCCAAAACAATATATTATACTTGGTACCATTATCATCATTAAAATTAAAAACTGTTAATTAAAGCTATTAAAATTTGAAATAACATATTAAACTTCATGTATCAATAGGTAGTGGCTTAGGGTGACCTAGGCTCTATTCCACAGGCCCCGGGGCCATCAAACTCAAAATTTAAATTAACGAGATAAAAACTTGTAGGTACTTACTTATAATGATATTTTTGTATCAATATTTTATTTAATATTTTTACATTTCGACTAAATTTTTTTCCCTATATTTAATGTCAAATGACTTGATAATTTGTATTTATATTACTTTTTATACATACATAAATGTTCCTCGATATTTTTTGATAATTCACTTTACATTATAATTAAACGTTTATTTTTAATTTCAAATAGTGATAAGAGGTATCAGAAGATTTTATGCCACGGGCATTCTAGTTATATCACTATATATAAGCTATAATATTATATGAATATATGAAAGATGCCACCTCTAGAGCACAGACTCATTTTGCACATATGTTATCCGGCTCTGGTTTTAACTATTTAAATTTCATAGTTTTAGTTATTGTAATAAATTATACTACGATCTTGTTGATACTATTACACGGTACGTCAGTTAAAAGGTGAAATTGACATTTTTAGTCCATAATATTCCACTTATAGCCTTTGTTAAGCGTTATTTGTTATCATTTAATATTATTTAATTATCTACTTTTTAAAAAAAATATATCGTTGCTAATTTTAGGGATTATATTGAGTCAACTTTATAAAAGTAATTTAGACAATTTGATTATAACTGTTATAAGTATTAATTTAAAAATGAGTTGGTAATTTGAATTATTTTTATAGATTAGGTACCTAGGTACAGCACTACAGTATATAATAATATAATATAGACAATATAGTATAAAAATCAATTAATATCAACTAATAATATAGTAGGCAGGAAAGAAGTGCAGTGTATAAATTGATTGTGGCAAACCTATCCCCAAAACAAAATTTAAGTTTGTCTATAAAACTATAATATTACAATTTAATTATAAATAATATAGGTAGTTGATAATTAACTACATATACCTGTTTTACAATAAAAGCATAATGTATACTTATTAATATACGACAATAATAAGATTATGACATTTTTTTTTAACCCTTACCACTCGACATTTTGTGTACTTTCGTCCCTGATTATTACACTTTGAGTAGTGTAACATCAATTTTGATATATTCGTAAATTAAAATCAGGTATATTTTATCACCCCATACTGGGATTTAAATCTTTAATTTCCATTTGTGTATATAAATGTGCAGATCATAAGCGTGTGTACGGGGTACAAAATATTATTTTGTTCGTATGATCTACGTTTATAATTTAATATTATGTGATAAAAATTATGAAAATATTTAAATATGCTTTTCGTTTTCAATCAACATGTCTTTATAAAACCTATTTTAAACTTATTATTTTCTATATAATAAAAATGGCTAAATGGGTATTATCCTCGTAATACTAGCATACAACATAGGTAAATCGTAAATGTGAAGTACCTATGATTTATTCGGTGACCTATTGACCATGGTCTTATATTCGATTATACAATTAATACTTAAAATATAATTATTAATTACTATACAAGTGAGGTTTGAAAAAAAATCATAATCTTAGTATTGCTGTATAATATTAATGATAATAAGTATTAACTTAACACTATTAAGTATCTACATTATTGGTATTATTGATGATATTTTTTGGGGAGGTTAACTTTTCCTAACGAATAGAATGCGAATAGTATATTAATTTAAAATTGGTACTTGCAAAAACTGTAAAATTTAATAATTTTTAAAATTGTTGAAATTATACTTACTTGATACCTCTCCATTTATTCAAAATTCAACGGATTTTAAAATTATTATTATTTTTTTTTAATGTTATCAATGAATAACTTTATAAAATGGTGATTTTAATATTATCGAAAAAATTATTTTTTAAGCAAAATATTTTTAATCGTTTTTTGTTATAATTATCATCGTTAAACGGGTCCATTACAGGTTTTTCATATGTTTATAAATTTACCTATAAAGGGTAAGTCAAGATGAGTGCCGGGATCTACGTTTTATGTACCTACCTTCATTATAATTTAAATGGTTGCAATTTTATGCAAGCTGATTTTTTATTCGAGTAGTTTTTTCTAGTCAGAAAATCATATTTGATAAAGGGACAAATATAGTGAAATAAAGAATATTGTGGAGTACTGAGATTTCAAAATATATTATACCTATTATACCAAGAAAACGAAAGTTAAAAGGATTCTGATAGTAGTTAAGTACCTACTTTAAATTTAAAGAATACGATGTTAGTGCTCAACATAAAGATTATAATATTTAAGTACCCAAAATTATGGAATTTAGTGGTTGCTTCCAATTTATTTTAGTTAGATATTATTTTACTTATTTATCAATTAAAAAATAAATTATTTGTAAAATATATTATTTAGGCCAGATATTTTAAATTGATTAAATCTTAAATCAATACAATATGAAGTGTTGATTAAATAAATAAATGGTTGGGCATGATAAATTAAAAAGGTTTTATTGTTAGGACCAATTTATAAAGTATTTTATTTATTCAAATTATAATTGAACCACTATTATTTAATTTTTAAATAAATATTTTGTAGTAAAGTAGTAAAAATAAAATGCTTATAATTTACAAACCGCTGTTGTTGTTCGTGATTTTATAAATCGTCGTAATGTCATAATCCTCATAAACATCTGAAATACAAACAAAGTAATTGTTCAATATCAAACTATTCACTTGCTCACATAAGTCAATACATTTTATGCATCTATGATATAATTTAGTTTATATTCATAAATTTTTATATATTTTATAAACATTGTAATTTCCTCTCATATACCACCTTGATTTATCTTTGATAGGTACTTACAAGTCATAGTACAGTGTACTAGATATATAACAATGATCAATAAATATTAGAAATATCTAAGTACCTAATTAGTAATTACGTACTAGTTACCTTATGGCTTATTCTGCCTATCATGACTTCCCACGTCGCCGAATCCCAATTCGCCGACATCCCAGTTCGCCGACTATTTATTTACATGTTCCCAATTTGCCGACTTATTAAAAAATAAAAATATATATAAATTTGTCATGTATAAATGGTTATTAATACATTGTCAGTAGATATATTATATAAAAATAAAAGTAGATTATGCTATATTATTATACATAAAGCTATAAGGCATATATTCTTCGAACAGTATTTTTACTTTATCATTATGTATAATAATCGTGCACTAATCCAAATGTTTGTACTTGACGCCATATAGATTTCCCAAAATGAAAAAGGCATCCTTTTATTTCTCTGTAATATCTAAATAAATCTTTTTTGGCAACAATCATTCCTATTTCAAAATCAATTTGAAATGTTTTTAGTTTAAAAGCCAAATCATTTCTCAAGGCAGCTTCTTTAATTATATTGAACATTCTCTTATAAGTATTATTGCTTTTATTCGGTAAAAGAGCATAAAACTAAATATAAATAAATATATGAATTAAATGTATAAAAATATGAATATAAAATAGATATATATTTATATAATATGTTAATATATATATATTAATTTTTGAAATAATAATATACCATAACCATTGGCATTATAACACCCATTACAAAACAGTGTAATGTGTATATTTGCATAAATAATTGGGGGGGGGGCGGATTTAAATGTACCATCCACTGTCGGCGAATCGTAAAAATTGAAACTTTATTAATAATTTGTCGGTGAACCAAGACGTCGGCAAACTAAACTGTCGGCAAAAAGGGAATATTTTAAAAATATTTTAAAACTGGTATATTTGTCGGCAAACTGAGTTGTCGGCGAATTGGGATTCGGCAAAGTGGGTATGAACCCTGCCTATACAAGATATTATACACGATTACTAATAATTATTTTAAGCAAATTATGAGATGTTTTATCATTATTGATTTCAAATATTTATAACCTACTCCAGTTTATACTTGGCATATTCTTAAACATTTTAATAAACAGAAAAATAAATTAAGTTATTATTTTTTTTTTTTTTTTGTTAAATGATTCTAATTTTAAAAACAAATAAGTAAACAATTATAATAATATGTATTATTATATTTTTTAATATTATGTAAATAAATAAGCAATAGTTATTATAAAATTGTATTTCTAGTGTACACCGTGTCTATAAACACGGGGTACCACTTATTACCCTGTAAATATTTTTCAATTCTGTTTAAAGGACGTCAAACTAGACTAATGGATCATGAATTCCTATGACTTATAACGTTTTACCTCGTGTATTTTGCGCATGCGCAAAGCGTAACACGACTTTATTTTTTTTAAATTGCAACCTCCATTTTTAATATCATTTTCGAATTATTCAAATTTTTCCAAGCAATTTTGATCTATCAACAATTGGCGAAATTAGAACTAGATATAACTTTAAAAAAAAATGTATTAAATTAATTTTTTTTTAGCTTACGTATTTTTTCGTTTTAAACACCATAAATGTATAAATTATTCGAAAGTCTCTCGTTGTGTAGAGTTGAGTAGAATATGCCTCGAATTATAACCATGTATAAACTTATACGTGTTATTTATATTTATTATTCAGATTGTAAATTGTTGTATAGGGCTCCATCCGTTAATAAATAAATAAATAAACATTTGAATATTTATTTTATTTATAATTGTGTGTATTTTTCGATCCATCAGAATTATTATTACTTATATTATAATGAACATTTGTTTTAATTAATGTAATTTTATAATGTATAATAATATATCATAGATAGCAAATAATTTATTACTCTAATAATAAAATGTATAATACTTATATATATATAAAAGAAAAAAAGGCTTTTTTAATGTTCCAATTTCGTGACAACATTATTTAACTTTTTTTCAATTTTTTATTCACAGTGTTCTTCCAAATATCTTTCTGAGTGTCGCTAGGTTGTCAGATTTTTCAATTTTTTTTTGTCTGAGGGGAGGGAGAGGGGAGTTTGTATTTAAAGGTTACGGTATTGTAGCGTGTCTTTTTTTCACAAGGTTGTACCAAATGAGCAAAAGACGAGTAAAAGACTCTTCTTATTTTCAATTTTAGTTATAAATATCATAAATTAAGTTAAACTATAAAAAATATTACATATTAAATAGCTAGGCTTTAAATAGTTTAATTAGGTATGATAAAAAAAAAAAACACGAATCTTTTATTATTTAATACACGAGCGAAACCGGATTATTCAGCTATAATGATAGACTATAGTGTATTATAATTTATATTATGTTGTTTAGAACGAAAAAAATTAATTAATTAAAAACATTGTTTAAAAGTTATATCGAGCTCCAATTTCACCAATTTTGAGTTTAGTACCTATACATGTTGATAGATCAAAATTGCTTAAAAAATTAAGTTTTGTCACGCATGCCAAAATACATGAGTTAAAAAAATTATAATTCATAGGACTTTATGATCCATTAGTCTAGTTTAACGTCCCACAAATAGAATTGAAAAATATTTACAGGGTAATGAGTGATAAAGTATACGATGTTTTTGGGGACACACAGTATATATTTTTTTAATGTTCTTAAGTAAACTAAAACTTATTAATTTAATTTGTTTAAGTTTCATAACAAAATCAAATCCAATGACATTTTAAGAATATATACGTACAATAAGTTTTATTACATTTTATTATAATTATTATATTAGATATTATCTCTTGTTCGTGCATTTATAAAATAAAAGTGCAATTATAAATATATTTTATTTAGCATATTTTTTAGTATCTAATTTGTTCAAATTTAAACGATTAACTATAATTTATTGAAAATAATTAATACCTAGATTATTTTTATTATTTTTTAAACTAATAATATTCTTAATTCGTTTAGTATCACTAATTATTTTGCACTAAGTCATTAAGTAGATATAATAATTAGCTCACTTGATTAAATTTGGCACATAATATGTTTTATAAGTTATTAAGTACACTAAATCTTTCATAATATTTTAATTATTAGGTACTTACCAATTCTGTGATGATGAAATGAAATTGTGCTTGGACAAACGTTAAAAATGTGTATGTAAATTAAGATTAATACATACAAAAGTTTGTTACTTTTATAAATCATATTGCATAAATATATTTAATTCACAAAGCAAAATATATAATAAATTAAAAAAATATATTAACTGTACAGTTCGCAGTAAATTAACCAACTAAAGAAAACATTGAGAATAAGTGTAAATATCTAGTAGGTACCTACGTCCTACAACACATTTTTATCACTGTTGAACAAATATAAACCTGATAGCCTAGCTAGGTCATTATTGATGTACCTATAGTGTATAATAAAATTATCAATATACTTATATTTAATTAACTATAGAAAGTCAATATATACAGCGGAAATTATTATTATTATTTTTGATAAAATAAGTAAAATATAAAAATATTATACACAATTAAATAAGATAAATAGTTTATTTTTTTAGTCATTACCAGACATTATTTAATTTTAATTCATCGGGTTATCTCATAGGTCATAGGAGAATTTTTAATCGATGGACATTTAAAACTGTATAAACAATAACTAAATGATAAAATGTCGATAGCTAAGTACCTGTATATTAACTACATAGTTACAATACTTGACATTTTTATTAAATCTGAGTTTGATGCTGAGAAAGTTATTATAAATGTATTTTTTTTCAAATTTTTTCAAAAACTTATAGCTTGTTGCTGGTTAGGTTGATAGGTACTTATAACATAAGATATGAAATTCTATAATAAGACGAGTGGTTAAGTGGTTTTATAAAGGACTTAATATTAATTTTGAAAATATTTGTGAGTTGTGACCTGTATACTATATTAAATAATATATCCAGTGGCGTAACTGGGAAAAAATCTAGGGGGGGGGCAATGTATAATGAATGTAATATATTTATTATTATAAAAACCCCGCCACCCCTCCCCCGTGGTTAAAATATATACCTTTAGCTTTCAAAAAATTGTCAGGGGGGGAGGGGCAAGTGCCCCCTCTTGCCCCCCACAATTACGCCACTGAATATATCAATTGACATAATCGTTATAATCAATTAAAAATTACAAAATTATAAACAATTTATATTAATTATTAAAATGTATAATCATAACATAAAAGCAATTATATTTTTATATTTATTATTTTGATGTAATTTCGACGTTGAAGGACGAAACCTAAGTTTAAACAATTTATGTAAGATTTTTTTAATGTGGCTAATAAAAAAAAGTTTCATGTAAAAACTGTGAAAATTCCGAGTTAAGTTAGAAAATTATCTGTCCTTTGGCACTCCCTGAGATACCTTTGTTAATGGGGTTAGTTCAAAAAAAAAAAAAAGGGCAATAGTCCGTTCTACGACAATTTGTGAATGATGGACAGCTTCGTTCTTTCGTTGTTACCGTCGTGAGTAGTCGTAGTACCTACTCGAAATTTTCTCATCTAACTGATGGCGTTAGGATACTTTATTATTAACTTTCATTTGATATTAAAATTTAGTATGCAATTAGGGTATGCTGACAAATTTATCCCGCAAAATCGAGTCCCTGATAACTATTCTGATAAGAATTTTTATCAAGTCTCAGTCATTCAGATCCCGTCCAGTCGTTTAGACATTTATAGATCCAATACATTTGAGACATTTGTTATTATGACGGTATTTTTAGTCATGAAATTTTTAATTCAGCATTTATTCAACTTATATTTTAATTAGCAAAAAAATTGTATTACGTACTATATAGAATCTATATTATAGATGACAAAAATATTGTACATTTGTATCGGAATTAAATTTATTACACTGTTTTTGTATATTCTTATGTCCTATACGCCATAGTTACTAGGTAAGTATTAGGTACCTAAAAATCTTTATTATAATAAACATCTCAGCTCCGAAATTGCAAATATTATACATAGGTACATCAAACGTGAGTGGACGCAACAGACATTAATATTTAGAAGTAAATATATTAACTACACACAAGTTAATATTATATTGTCTAAAGTTATATTCTAATTATAGGATTACATTTTATTGAACCCGGTCTTCTTGTTCTTTTACCAACTATTACACTATTGTATTGATGATTGATCGCTGTGCAGGATCCGATTATTATCGGTACCACAATTATTTTTCAAACGACGCAGTAAGTTTGTTTCAATCCTGAGATAAATTTGAGGAAAATTGATAATAAATAAGTTAACTTAACTCTTTACTTTAAAATAAAATAAAATATTTTATTCATATAATGTGCTCGTATGGGTAATAATTATCGTATCCGTATTTGTATTTGGAAAAAAAGCTACGGAAAAAATCTCTAGATGAAATACGTTAAAAATAATGAAATTATTAGGTATAATGATAAAAATGTTTAATCGATTTTTTATGGCAGTAAACCACAACATTAGAAAACACCAATGCTATTAAATACAATTTTACTTATACTCATTTTATTACTTAATATATTACTTTATAATTTATATATTCATAGAACACCTTGTATTCTTGTTTATTAATTTTTATTTTTTAACTTAGTTTTAAAAAAAAAAATTAGGCTGACTTAAACATTACTGCAGTTAAATTTCTTTATTATATATCTCATATTATAGGTAAATTTTCACATTATATAAATTATATACGTTGTTATATGCCAGAAATCAATAAGAACCTTTGGAAATCATATTGCGTAGAAAAACTATTAATTAATTTAAAGTATTTTAGCTGTAAAATAAAAAGTACCTACCAATATCTATAGGAGTTATGCATAACAAACAAAAAAAAAAAATGTTATCTAGTAATAATAATGTGTAACATGTAAATAATTAAAGGTATTTTAGTATTTATATAAATTGTACAAAAATTATTTACAATAATTGTATAAAATTAAATCGTTTTAATATGAACTAGCGTATAATATACAGAAAAGTAATAGACATAGGTTTTCCTATAGAACTTTTACTCCAGGATTAATTATTCATACTCTCTAGTACATTTTTAATATATACATAGGAATATTGGTACGTATTATTGTCGTAATTCTATATTAAAATTTATTTTTCGATTATTATATAGATAGTAGGATGTATTCTTTAATATGTATATTATTACTTATTTAATATTTTAGTATTAAAATCATTAGGTATTGAAAGAAGATAGAGGTAAATATTTCAAGTTTATCAAAACATAAAAATTTAAAAAGTAAGGAAAACGCTTATACAGTTTTCATATACATTAAGTTAAATAATAAAAATTAAATATTAAACGTTTCAGAGAGGATAACCATGCAAGTTATTCTGTTGAAATATTAAATAGACAAAAATTAAGCAATAATTTAAAACACAAGGCAATAGACGATCTCTTTGATGAGACATCTAAACGAATTCATAGAGAATTATCAAATGATGTATCAACATGGACAAAGGACGCAATACGCAATTATAAATTATAATGTAGTACTCACTGTAGTTGTTAAATATTATTGGGACGCAATTTGTTTACTGCACGTCTACCACTACAATTATTGATAAAATAATAGCCGCTTACGACTCTAGTATTGTATGGTGTATAATAAAATAATAATAATACCTCCACGTGTCTGTGGTTGGATGCCTAAATTATAAGTTATGATAAAGGTAACAGGTAGGACAAGCTATGATTAAAAGAATAACAACAAACGAATTTTTCATACGCTTTAAACAAGTAAGGGGTACCTAGTAAATTACACAAACTTTGCAAGTTTTAGATTTTAATTTATGTATGAAAGCTTTGGAAAAATATTCAGGATATTAGACGATTTAAAATTTAAAATTGTCAAGAACCATAAAATTATGATGTATTTTTTAAATTCGGTTAAATAATTTGATTGTTGCCCGTTTGTTATTTAAAAAGGGTGGAAGCATAATATAAGAAGACTACAGTGTTATGTGTTATGTGGTTTGTCCGTTGAAAGATCTATCATTTTGTGTATTGTTTTCGTTACATGTAAGATTGTCACTGTTATTAGTATTGTTATTGTTTTCGTTATTTGGTTCGTCATTTCTTATCGGAATATGTATATTTGGAGTATCACCGTGGGTGTGTATTTGTATACTGTTAATAGAAGACCATCGATTTTTTCGAATGTATAACCACTACCTTTACCTTCATAAACTTCCTCTTCATTCAGTAATGTAGCGAATGCCTCCTCTAATAATAACTTTATATCTGAATCAATGAAAATTGGTCTAGCCGATGTTTTGAAAGACCTGTTTTGTGAAGAGTTGTTTACATTAGGCAGGTTGTATGTAGCTTCAAGTTTTAAATTAAACTTAATAGGAGTGAAGGTGACAATTGTTTTTAATAAATCGATTAATTCTAGTTTTAAAGAACCGAAAAAGGAAATATAATTTTCGAAATTATTTAGATTTTTGGCATAATACCATACGATTTTTCGACTATGTGCCGATTTAACTTCAACAAAACCTGGTATATTAGCTTTATCCATACGAGCTTTTTTCGTTTTAATACGTGATGGTGTATTTTCTACGTGCACGCGCTTTTCTCCTACCATAGTCGTATAAGATTCTATTTTAAAAATAAAAATAAATAAAATCAAGCGCTGATAATATATAAAGAGAAAAAAAATCTTACCTGGATCATCGCATAAACCAGCATCCTCAACATGATTCAAAACTTCCAAGCACATTTCATCATACCCATCATCAGAATGTTCATTGAATACATTATTTTGAGTCCGATTAGAGGACCCTGCTGACTGATCTGGCTCTATAATATTCGGGGCGATCTCTATTTGTCTGGGTTGTAATATTATTTTTATATTTATCCTCTTCTCCTCATCCGTCTTCATCAGTATCGTCTCGAAATCTGCATAAATTACTATGGGGTGTCTAAAATGAAAGACGGAGCGAACTTAGAATATGTGTTGTGCAGTTAAACGTCTGAAAACACACTGACTGGACTATCATCCCTTCTTGGGTAGGGTACCTGCAGTTGATCTTGTTTAATTTTTGGGGGTGGTACTCAAATATCCAATGTTATAAAATATATTTACAAAGGAAGGGTACGTGACATTCAACAATACATTTCAACCAATCTTAATGCTTATACTACGTTTTATAAAAAACGGATATTTAAAATATAACAGACAAGATTTAAAAATAAAATGTATAATATTAATAAGGGGACCAGCTACAGTGTCATCTCAAGACAATTTGGTATAGGTGTATCTACCATCAGTGATATTAAAAAGATCAAGGAAAAATTAGAGAAGTTTGTCAGTGAAACGGAAAACGGTCCAGGTAAGCGTAAAACGTTAAAACAACCGGAGAATCCAAATGTTGAGAGTGCAGTTTTCATGTGGTTTATTCAACAAAGACGTTTACACGTTCCAGTGAGTGGTGAAATGCTTTGTGAAAAAGCACGATCTTTTCACCGCCAATTCTCAAAAAATAACCATGCTTTTAATGCGTGCAAAGGTTGGTTAGACAACTTTAAAAAGCGTCATGGGATAAGGCGTCTCAAAATTTCCGATGAAAAACTTTCCATCAAACCGTTCCAAGAAGAATTTAAACAACTTGTCATACAAAAAAAATTTAAAGCAGAACAAATTTACAATGCTGACAAATCTGGATTATTTTGGTGAATGTTGCCTGACCACACTTTAGTGTCATCTACAGAAAAGGCCGCTCCCGGTAGAAAAATTATGAAAGAAAGAGTCACTTTTATGCCTTGCGCAAATGCGACGGGCAACCATAAACTTCGTTTACTTGTTGTAGGAAAAGCTCACAAGCCTCGTGCATTTAAATCGGTTACACTTCCTGTGTACTACCGAGGGCAGAAGAATGCGTGGGTTACAAGAGATTTATTTTTAGATTGGTTCAACACTGAATTTGTTCCTAGCGTTCGTCGTCATCTTTCTTCAATTAATTTTCCTATGGAAGCTGTATTGCTATTGGATAACTGCCCAGGTCACCCATCTGTAGAAGAACTTCGTAGTGAAGATGGCAAAATTTTTGAGAAGTTTCTTCCACCAAATACAACTGCTCGTATTCAACCAATGGATCAGAATGTTATCCAAAATATAAAATTGAATTACCGAAAAACTTTACTTACGAACATTTTGGCGGACGAAGAAAACGGAAATGACTTGGTGGTAGCTTTGAAAAAAATCAATCTTAAAGATGTTGTTTTTAACTTGGCTAACTGTTGGTTATCTGTCTCGTCACATCTGATAAAAATGTCATGGATAAACCTTAGTCCACACCTGGTTGCTGTGAACGAAACTACTGAAGTTCAGGAAGGCAGCATTATCTTCACCCCACTTTTAGTCAAGTTGACTCCAAACACAGTCATCTCTGAGGATGAAATTCAACAGTGGGCATTCGTTATGCGGCATCTGCATCCGGCTCCGAGTCCCGTCAACGCCCATTAAACGTTAATAATATTGTTGTGGTTATAATATAAAAGAACATAAAAATATTAATATTATTATCATCAACTAGCTATAGAATACGGTGATATCGAGTATGAAGAACTAAGTAGAATATTGAATTCATTAAAGTTTGGTTGCATTTACGTCAAAGGCGAACAGAAAAAACAAGTTCCTATGGAATATATACCACACGTTGCACTCATCAACATCGATGACTTGGGCTGCCCTCGTTTGGATCAAATATGTGATGATGAAACTTTACCTTGTTGTATTTTCCATATGGAATTTAATCCTAAACAATGTACATTTTATAAAATATTCACACTAAGAAAGTGGTTTGTAAATAATTCTTAAATATATAACAATAAACATAATTATATTTTAACATTGTTTTTTTATTTTTATGGCAACATATATGTGATAACGTTTATCATAATATATAAGGTTATAGATTACATTTACAAAATATATAACAATATATACACGGTATTTACAAATTAGAAATATATATATATAGTTTTAATTATTTAGTCATGTCTTCCCGTAGAAGTAATCTCATTAAATCTTTCTCAAAGTCATCCCATTCACGACCATCAGCATATATCTCATGATCTGGCCAATCAAAAATGTGCTTGTTATCATCCCTATAAAATTATAAATATAAGTAAAATAATTTGAAAAATATAAAATAATTTAAAAACTTACTCTAAACTATAATGACTGTGAGCCAGTGTATGTATTTTATCGTCTAGCACCACTCTTTTGTCATCGTAGTTGTTGTATGCCAATTTATTTATTCGTATGGTCATCAACTGGTGTTTGAATGATCTAATCTATACATTATCTCGGTACGCCTCCACTCCAGCTTGGTCAAACAAACACCTCCTATGGTCCTCCAACGTCATGTGGTTTTTAACCACATGCTGCCTTACCCCCTTGGCCTAACTGTTGTTAGGACATTACAGTAGCTCGATTACCTCAACTATTTTATCTCGTGTCTTACAAATTATTCTGGCCTATCCTGCCCGACCCAGTCGCAAATCTTTTACGTTTTTTCGTTTTCACACTGCTCGTAGTTCCGGCACATCGCAATCACCACTACTGACGATGGCTTATTTCACGCGCAGTCACCGTAACAAAAGTACCACACCAGAACCTCATCCATCTGCATCCGGCTCCGAGTCCCGTCAACGCCCATTAAACGGTAATAATATCATTATGTTCTTTTATATTATACCCACAACAATCTATATATTGTACAGACATATCAAAAACGTCCACGGTAAGATAAATATTTTTAATTTAATTATTATTGTTTTTATTAATTTAATATTTATTTTATAAGCTGTAACACGCATCCAGCCAGTATTACAACCCAGACAAATAGAGATCGCCCGAATATTATAGAGCCAGATCAGTCAGCAGGGTCCTCTAATCGGACTCAAAATAATGTATTCAATGAACATTCTGATGATGGGTATGATGAAATGTGCTTGGAAGTTTTGAATCATGTTGAGGATGCTGGTTTATGCGATGATCCAGGTAAGATTTTTTTTTCTCTTTATATATTATCAGCGCTTGATTTTATTTATTTTTATTTTTAAAATAGAATCTTATACGACTATGGTAGGAGAAAAGCGCGTGCACGTAGAAAATCACCATCACGTATTAAAACGAAAAAAGCTCGTATGGATAAAGCTAATATACCAGGTTTTGTTGAAGTTAAATCGGCACATAGTCGAAAAATCGTATGGTATTATGCCAAAAATCTAAATAATTTCGAAAATTATATTTCCTTTTTCGGTTCTTTAAAACTAGAATTAATCGATTTATTAAAAACAATTGTCACCTTCACTCCTATTAAGTTTAATTTAAAACTTGAAGCTACATACAACCTGCCTAATGTAAACAACTCTTCACAAAACAGGTCTTTCAAAACATCGGCTAGACCAATTTTCATTGATTCAGATATAAAGTTATTATTAGAGGAGGCATTCGCTACATTACTGAATGAAGAGGAAGTTTATGAAGGTAAAGGTAGTGGTTATACATTCGAAAAAATCGATGGTCTTCTATTAACAGTTGTTGTAATGTTGTATATATAACGGAATATACGAGGCGGGAGTCAACAAAATATACCGATTCGAGCTTGTGTTTCTCATTCTACACTGAATATATTTATAAATATAAAATACATAGTTGACAAATATCGGTCGCTCCTGCAAATGCGTACACCGAGAAAAATCAGTTGCCGGTCTTGCCGATCAAAAAAGCAATCGAGAAAAACAAGTCATTAGTTGTAAAATCAGTTGTAAATTATGAAAGAAATTAATTATTTGATCAGCTAAAAATATTAAGATAAATTAAAGAAGAAAATTCAATAATAGGTATGTCAATATTACTCACGTTAGGTTATATGTATATCGAATGGCCAAAGAGAAACTAATTTATTAGCAATAGTCCAACGATCAAGCTATAACCCTTTCAGACCCAGTGATGCCATATGGAATCATAATATTTAGTATTTTTTCTTATTTTTATGATGAGCCCAATGATTCCATATGGAATCAATTCTTATAAGAAATTTTGTGTTCTATCCATTGGTATCACTGTTTTAACGATAAAGTGATCATTGATAATATTATTATCAGTTGTTGTCAAATTTTTTCAACCGTTACGACGGGAACTACTTTTAGATTTATTTCCTCAATTTTCGGTAAGTAATTTATATTTTATTATGCTTGCAATTACATTTTCTTATGTAAAATACGCAGATTATTCTAAAAATGTCTTTAGTTTAATTGTGTTATTGTTATTTTGGCTGTTACGAGAATGTTATTTGATGATTCCAATTGGCATCATTGGTTCTATACGAGTATATATTTTATTGTGCAAATATTACTTTCATTTTTTTCAGTAAATTTATACTATGGCTCTAAATGATGCTGAAATAGAAAACCTCCTTAGAGGAGATATGTCTGATATAGAAGATTTTAATGATGATGAAGATGATCTCAATGAAGAACAAATTATTATTCAACATATTGCTGAAATTACAGAGTTTATAGATTTGAATAATGCTGAAATGGACAATTTGGTAAATAAATTGTAATTTTTATTATGTTTATTGTTTCTATAATATCTTTTGAACTTAAGGAAAGAGAACAATGCCTCTTAGATGGTGAAATATCTTTAACACAAGATTTATTAAACAAAAGTGACAATACTGAAGAAGCTGATGTTGAAAAAGAAAATGAACAGTTACCAGCTAATTGGGTTACAGGTTCTTGGGAAAACCAAAAATACCCATTTAATTCTATGATGTCTGCTCCCCCTGTAGAACCACATACTCCATTGGAGTATTTTAAACAATTTTTTGACTCAAAAATTGTAGAAAATATTGTTTATCAAACTAATTTGTATTCTGTACAAAAAAATGGCAGTAGTATTAATACAAATTCAAATGAAATGGAACAGTTTTTTGGTATGCATATGTGTATGTCTGTCATTAAAATGCCTGCTTACAGAATGTATTGGGCACAGTATACAAAATATTCTATGATTAGTGACACAATGTCACGTAATCGATTCACTGCTTTACGTACACATGTACATTTTAATGACAACACTAATTGTTTTCCATCTACAGATATTAGACATGACAAACTTTTTAAAATTCGGCCATTTATTGATGCTATACAACATAATTTTAAATTAATAGAACCTGAAGAACATTTGGCAATAGATGAAATTATTATACCTTTTAAAGGTAGAAGTTCTATGAAGCAATACAACAAGTCAAAACCGCATAAATGGGGCATCAAAATGTTTGCTTTGGCTTCAAAATCAGGTATAGTACATGATTTTGAAATTTATGTTGGAAAAGGGACAGTGAAGTCAAGTACTAATCTTGGGCTAAGTGGAGATATTGTGATTCGTTTATCTGAAATAATACCTAAGAACAAGAACTTCAAGCTGAGTTTTGACAATTGGTTTACTTCATACAATTTGATAGTAAGTTTAAAAAATCATGGAATTTTAGGTGTTGGAACTGTTAGATCGAACAGGTTATCAGGGTGTCAGTTTGAAAATGATAAAAACCTCAAAAAGTCAGGAAGAGGATCTTATGACACAAAAATCGATACCACAAATGCAATTGTTGCATGTAAATGGTTTGACAATAAAACTGTGCATTTAGTTTCAAACTACATTGGTCCAGAACCTCTTGATCAGGTTCAACGTTGGTCAATGGCAGATAAGTCAAGAATACCAATTGAAAGACCAGCTATAGTCAAAGAGTATAACTCTTTTATGGGTGCTATTGATTTGCATGATATGCTGGTTGAGATTTATCGAACAGATATTAAATGTAAGAGGTATTACATTAGAATTATTTTTCATATTATAGATATGTGTATAGTGAACAGCTGGCTTATGTATAAACGTCATTGCAAACAGTTGAATATAATAAAGCATGATTCTTTACTAATATTCAAGATGAATATTGCATTAGGTCTACTGAAGGCTGGAAAAGACAAAATAAACACAAGAAAATCTTCTTTGACACCACCGAGTAAGAACAGATACAAGAGATCAAATGCACCAGTTCCAGATGTGAGATTTGATGGTTATCAACATTGGCCTGAACTATCTGATGACAAAAAAAGATGTAAATTTTGTGTTCAACCATACTCCAGAACAAAATGTTCAAAATGCAATGTGGCTTTATGCTTTAATTCTAGTCGGAATTGTTTCAAAAGTTACCATGAGAAATAAGTTTCTATTACTATTGATTGATATTGTTATTTTTATTATTATTTATAATTTATATACAACAAGTTACTATTTTAATTGATATTGTTATTTTTATTATTATTTATATACAACAAGTTACTATTTTAATGTGATAAATTGTTAAAAATGTGATGTTTTAATATTTTGTAAGAAATAAAGTTATTTTTTGAAAAGTTTAAAATGAGTACCCCTATGTTCCCAATGATGCCACATGGCATCAGGTCTGGAAAACTTTGAGCTTTTCATGAAAATCAAAAAAAAAAAATTTTTTTTTCTTATTTGAGCTCTATATAGTAATATTAGAAAAAAAAAACCATACAATTTTAAGTATTTCTAGTAGTGGGCCTGAAAGGTTATATGGTTATATAAGGTTATGTTATCACGTTAGGTTATATGTATATCGAATGGCCAAAGAGAAACTAATTTATTAGCAATAGTCCAACGATCAAGCTATAATGATCAGAAGTTTATACAAGAAGCTCATATTAGATAAAACTGATTACGAAAACCGTGAACCCATTAAGAATTGCATTCTTCCTTGTTGTAACAATGATAGATGTTTGTGCGCAATTCAAAATACATTTAAGGGAAGATTAAACATTATAAGAACACATGTTAAGAAATTATGATTTTTTTCTAGCAGTACCAATAATTTAATACATAGGATATACATGAAGTTTCCTCCCCAACTTTACCACATTCGTTGATACAGTTCTTGTTGTAGAGAAACCTGTAACTAATGATCCTGTTATCAAAAATAAACAGTCATCGTTAGAAACACCATTGTCTGCAGACGAAACTTTTCAATTTACTGCTGAAGGGGCCATTTCAAATTTGTCGATAGACAATTTATTACTGTGTCTGGAACTAATTTTTACTAAGGATCTCATAGATAAAAATTATCTTAAGATCTCAATGACTGGTGAGTTGCAAGAACTTACGAAACGAGAACATATTCCGAAACGGATCAAATCCAAGAAAAATAACATATTCCGGTGGCTGATCAACTCCGAGGAGAAGGACATATTGCATGACTCTTCGATGCGTTTAAAGAAGTTTCAAGATACATAGATGTATTCTCCACAAGTACAGCACGCGTAAGGTTACATATAAAAAAAAAAGCCTAGAGGACTTCATGATTAAAGAACAGGAAACGTTAGATAAGGAGAGAAATTTTATTGATTTTTCTGATTTTTTATGATAAGCACATTTATCATAAAGTGGTAGGTTTTTCGTTTTTCTAAAAATATCTAAAGGCCGAGGTTAGGTTAGAAAGGTGACTTGTTAAATTCACACGATAAGCTTCTAAAAATTAGTTTACGCGATGCCACAGCTTGTGTTTCTCATTCTACACTGAATATATTTATAAATATAAAATACATAGTTGACAAATATCGGTCGCTCCTGCAAATGCGTACACCGAGAAAAATCAGTTGCCGGTCTTGCCGATCAAAAAAGCAATCGAGAAAAACAAGTCATTAGTTGTAAAATCAGTTGTAAATTATGAAAGAAATTAATTATTTGATCAGCTAAAAATATTAAGATAAATTAAAGAAGAAAATTCAATAATAGGTATGTCAATATTACTCACGTTAGGTTATATGTATATATTATACCGTTTGGTCGAGGATTTTGGTAACTGTTAATACTTCATTGTCATTGTTTGCTCATTAGCACATTTTAGAGTCAACTCTCGCATACGAAGCACATCCGCCAACTTATTAGTATTTTGTCCATTATCGGACAGACCATCCATAAGTAGAAAATAGATACACTTCATGGTCTTCAAAAGACATATGATTTTTAACCACATGTCCTCGGACCCCTTTAGTCTTGATTATTTCCTCGCCATCCATAATATAAGCGTATGATTTTGCCTTCAATGCACAGAACTCGCTAATTAGACGCCCATGAAACCGGAGAATAGACCTTAGGTACCTAAATGAAAGGTCTTCAATTGAATTCACATTGCATAGTATATGTCACCATCTTGCAAATGACTGTAAAAACCCAATTTTGTCTAGCACTATTTCATCTTCTAAACGCGCATATTAACACCGCTTGCCAAACTCAGAAATTTAGTTCTACTATGTATATAGTGTTGTCAGCTTAAAATATTAAGATAAATATAAGAATGAATAAAATATAACAGAAGCACAAGAGAAGCTTTTAACTAATGATTCAATTATCACAAATAATCGGTCTTCATCGGAAACACCATTGTCTGCAGACGAAACTTTTCAATCCACCGCTGAAGAGGCCATATCAAATTCTTCAATAGACGATTTAACACTGTTTCCGGACCTTACTTTTTAATAACGATCTCATGGATAAAAATTATCTACAGGTTTCAATGACTGGTGGGTTGAAAGAACTAACGAGGTTAACCTGTGTTTATGCATACCTTACAGAATCGATTTACAGACCGTTACCGAGGGAAGAAAAACAGAAATAAGATAATATTACAGTATTAAATAAAAAGATACGCCCATTATACAAAAAAAAGAACCAAACCTAGTAAAAATAGTGTAGTTGAGAAATTACACAATAAAAACACATCGCATTCTTGGAAAGTAAAAACATCCAACAAATTGGAAAAACCACGATATGTTATCATCGGATTTCAGACTGATAGGAAAAACAGCTCGAGCAAAGTAACCTCATTTATCGATCATTGTAAAATTAAAAACTTGAAGGTTTATTTAAACGCCGAAGTATTCCCGTATGAAGATTTCCAAAGCGGCTTTACCAAGAATAAGATTGCTAAATTATACCACGCATTACAGAGTTTCAAAAATCTTACTATGGACATGGCAATGTTACATCTCTATTGTCCAGATCTAATTTCAAAAATCTTTGTCCGATTATAATTGTTGACATGAGCAGACAAATCGACGACGTAAAAACGCCAACTGATAACCTCGGGATTTAAACGGAAACCGACGAAACGTTTCCAGCTTCCACTTCAGTTTATTGTTTGATATTTCATGACCAAATTATAACTTATAATCCATTTAATGGAGAAGTAAGAACCTTGTAAATATTCTTTTTGTAAACCTTAATATTATAGAACCTTGTAAATATTTATTGTTAACTCAAATTTTATTTTAAAAAATGAAAATACTTTTTTTTTTTCAATATCATGTCTTTTTATTTTACATAAATTATTATTTTTTCTACAAATATTAAAATAGTCGACGCTTTACTTTACGCAATGGCGTTGGGCGTCCGGTATAAGTTGATTTTTGATCTCTGTGTATTGAGAAAATCTGGCCCATCATTTTTGTCGAATGACTGCAATAGACTTTGACTTTCATCGGATGACCATGGACAATCAGCCTATTTATGCTAATCAACTCAAAATGTACGCAGCCAAAGAACAAGCCGAACTTTGGGAGATTCGTAGGAAAGTGAAATGGTCCACGAACACCCGATGAAAGTCAAAGACTACTGCTGTCGTTCGACAAAAATGACGGGCCAGATTTTTTCAATAAAGAGATCAAAATCAACTTTAGCCGTACACCCAACGCCATTGCGTAAAGTAAAGCGTCGACTATTTTAATATTTGTAGAAAAAATAATAATTTATGTAAAATAAAAAGACATGATATTGAAAAAAAAAAGTATTTTCATTTTTTAAAATGAAATTTAAGTTAACAATAAATATTTACAAGGTTCTATAATATTAAGGTTTACAAAAAAAATATTTACAAGGTTCTTACTTCTCCATTAAATGGATTATAAGTTATAATTTAGTCATGAAATATCAAACAATAAACTGAAATGGAAGCTGGAAACGCTTCGTCGGTTTCCATTTAAATCCCGAGGTTATCAGTTGGCGTTTTTACGTTGTCGATTTGTCTGCTCATTTCAACAATTATAATCGGACAAAGATTTTTGAAATCAGATCTGGACAATAGAGATGTAACATTGCCATGTCCATAGTAAGATTTTTGAAACTGTATATGCGCGGTATAATTTAGCAATCTTATTCTTGATAAAGTCGCTTTGGAAATCTTCATAGGGGAATACTTCGGCATTACAAATTGTAAAAAACAATTACCTATTTTTTTTAAGGATACAAATAATATCCCATGTCAACCAACTATAACATTTATTATGAATACTCAACAAAGCAATATAAATGAAGTAAATATATTTAGAAACAATAAATAATTATTAAATAATTTTTAAAAAACTTAAGAGCTCATATAAAAATAAATCTCCCTTTTTTAAAGATGGATGAAATAACACCAACAAAAAAAACAGAAAATCATTAATTTGTATACGTATACTTGTGACTAATGTACAAATTAATATTGTCATCAAAAAAATTTAATTGAACACAAAAAAGTTGCTCATCCAATTGCTCCAGCAATTGAAATCATAGTTCAGTGCGCCATGTGTTTATTTACTGCCACATACAAAAATATGAATATACACCATGAAAAAGATCATAATATTTTACAAAATGTAAATTGTTTGGAATTGGAAAGCATTGATGATTTTAACAATTGGAAACGTGATATTGAACTATCCACTCAGTCATTGTATGTCATAAACTTTGGTTCCTCTGTAAAAGGAAATCAAATTTATAGTTATTACAAATGCCACAGAAGTGGCTTCTATAATTCAATTAGTACAGGCCAACGGCATTTAAAAACACAGGGTTCTAACAAAATAAATGGGTACTGTCCAGCAGGTATTAATGTTATAGAGTCAAATGTAACCAAAAAATACCGCTAAATTTAATGGCAATCATATAGGTCATGAAAATTAAATAGGACACTTGCCTTTAAATAAATATATCGGAGGTGATATAGCATCTAAAATATTACAAAACATTCCGTTTGAAAGAATTTTTGATGAAATTCGTGATAATATTGCCAACAATCATTTAGAAAGAACTCATTTACTAACTTAGAAAGATTTGTATAATATTGAAGCATCATATAATCTTAATAATGAGGCAGTACATCATTCTGATGATGCTACAAGTGTTGGAGCATGGGTGGAAAAACTAAAATCCGATGACAAATTAAGCCTTGTTTATTAAAAGTCACAAGGTCAAATTGACACTAATCATATACAACTAAAAGAAGATGACTTTTTTTTGCTCATACTGAATGATTATCAAAAATCCATGTTAAGCAAATTTGGATATGATGTTATTTGTATTGATGAAATGCATGGGATGAATTCATATCATTTTAATTTGACAACAATCATGGTTCTTAATAATTTAAGAGAAGGATTTCCACGCTGTTTTATGATAAGTAATAGAGTTGATGAAGTGGTCTTGAGAATATTTTTTTCTAAGATAATAATATGATAATATTTGACAATTGAAATAAACAAAATTATCTTCAGTCTATTGCGTCCATATCGAATGGCCAAAGAGAAACTAATTTATTAGCAATAGTCCAACGATCAAGCTATAATGATCAGAAGTTTATACAAGAAGCTCATATTAGATAAAACTGATTACGAAAACCGTGAACCCATTAAGAATTGCATTCTTCCTTGTTGTAACAATGATAGATGTTTGTGTGCAATTCAAAATACATTTAAGGGAAGATTAAACATTATAAGAACACATGTTAAGAAATTATGATTTTTTTCTAGCAGTACCAATAATTTAATACATAGGATATACATGAAGTTTCCTCCCCAACTTTACCACATTCGTTGATACAGTTCTTGTTGTAGAGAAACCTGTAACTAATGATCCTGTTATCAAAAATAAACAGTCATCGTTAGAAACACCATTGTCTGCAGACGAAACTTTTCAATTTACTGCTGAAGGGGCCATTTCAAATTTGTCGATAGACAATTTATTACTGTGTCTGGAACTAATTTTTACTAAGGATCTCATAGATAAAAATTATCTTAAGATCTCAATGACTGGTGAGTTGCAAGAACTTACGAAACGAGAACATATTCCGAAACGGATCAAATCCAAGAAAAATAACATATTCCGGTGGCTGATCAACTCCGAGGAGAAGGACATATTGCATGACTCTTCGATGCGTTTAAGGAAGTTTCAAGATACATAGATGTATTCTCCACAAGTACAGCACGCGTAAGGTTACATATAAAAAAAAAGCCTAGAGGACTTCATGATTAAAGAACAGGAAACGTTAGATAAGGAGAGAAATTTTATTGATTTTTCTGATTTTTTATGATAAGCACATTTATCATAAAGTGGTAGGTTTTTCGTTTTTCTAAAAATATCTAAAGGCCGAGGTTAGGTTAGAAAGGTGACTTGTTAAATTCACACGATAAGCTTCCAAAAATTAGTTTACGCGATGCCACAGCTTGTGTTTCTCATTCTACACTGAATATATTTATAAATATAAAATACATAGTTGACAAATATCGGTCGCTCCTGCAAATGCGTACACCGAGAAAAATCAGTTGCCGGTCTTGCCGATCAAAAAAGCAATCGAGAAAAACAAGTCATTAGTTGTAAAATCAGTTGTAAATTATGAAAGAAATTAATTATTTGATCAGCTAAAAATATTAAGATAAATTAAAGAAGAAAATTCAATAATAGGTATGTCAATATTACTCACGTTAGGTTATATGTATATATTATACCGTTTGGTCGAGGATTTTGGTAACTGTTAATACTTCATTGTCATTGTTTGCTCATTAGCACATTTTAGAGTCCACTCTCGCATACGAAGCACATCCGCCAACTTATTAGTATTTTGTCCATTATCGGACAGACCATCCATAAGTAGAAAATAGATACACTTCATGGTCTTCAAAAGACATATGATTTTTAACCACATGTCCTCGGACCCCTTTAGTCTTGATTATTTCCTCGCCATCCATAATATAAGCGTATGATTTTGCCTTCAATGCACAGAACTCGCTAATTAGACGCCCATGAAACCGGAGAATAGACCAGGTACCTAAATGAAAGGTCTTCAATTGAATTCACATTGCATAGTATATGTCACCATCTTGAAAATGACTGTAAAAACCCAATTTTGTCTAGCACTATTTCATCTTCTATACGCGCATATTAACACCGCTTGCCAAACTCAGAAATTTAGTTCTACTATGTATATAGTGTTGTCAGCTTAAAATATTAAGATAAATATAAGAATGAATAAAATATAACAGAAGCACAAGAGAAGCTTTTAACTAATGATTCAATTATCACAAATAATCGGTCATCATCGGAAACACCATTGTCTGCAGACGAAACTTTTCAATCCACCGCTGAAGAGGCCATATCAAATTCTTCAATAGACGATTTAACACTGTTTCCGGACCTTACTTTTTAATAACGATCTCATGGATAAAAATTATCTACAGGTTTCAATGACTGGTGGGTTGAAAGAACTAACGAGGTTAACCTGTGTTTATGCATACCTTACAGAATCGATTTACAGACCGTTACCGAGGGAAGAAAAACAGAAATAAGATAATATTACAGTATTAAATAAAAAGATACGCCCATTATACAAAAAAAAGAACCAAACCTAGTAAAAATAGTGTAGTTGAGAAATTACACAATAAAAACACATCGCATTCTTGGAAAGTAAAAACATCCAACAAATTGGAAAAACCACGATATGTTATCATCGGATTTCAGACTGATAGGAAAAACAGCTCGAGCAAAGTAACCTCATTTATCGATCATTGTAAAATTAAAAACTTGAAGGTTTATTTAAACGCCGAAGTATTCCCGTATGAAGATTTCCAAAGCGGCTTTACCAAGAATAAGATTGCTAAATTATACCACGCATATACAGAGTTTCAAAAATCTTACTATGGACATGGCAATGTTACATCTCTATTGTCCAGATCTAATTTCAAAAATCTTTGTCCGATTATAATTGTTGACATGAGCAGACAAATCGACGACGTAAAAACGCCAACTGATAACCTCGGGATTTAAACGGAAACCGACGAAACGTTTCCAGCTTCCACTTCAGTTTATTGTTTGATATTTCATGACCAAATTATAACTTATAATCCATTTAATGGAGAAGTAAGAACCTTGTAAATATTCTTTTTGTAAACCTTAATATTATAGAACCTTGTAAATATTTATTGTTAACTCAAATTTTATTTTAAAAAATGAAAATACTTTTTTTTTTCAATATCATGTCTTTTTATTTTACATAAATTATTATTTTTTCTACAAATATTAAAATAGTCGACGCTTTACTTTACGCAATGGCGTTGGGCGTCCGGTATAAGTTGATTTTTGATCTCTGTGTATTGAGAAAATCTGGCCCATCATTTTTGTCGAATGACTGCAATAGACTTTGACTTTCATCGGATGACCATGGACAATCAGCCTATTTATGCTAATCAACTCAAAATGTACGCAGCCAAAGAACAAGCCGAACTTTGGGAGATTCGTAGGAAAGTGAAATGGTCCACGAACACCCGATGAAAGTCAAAGACTACTGCTGTCGTTCGACAAAAATGACGGGCCAGATTTTTTCAATAAAGAGATCAAAATCAACTTTAGCCGTACACCCAACGCCATTGCGTAAAGTAAAGCGTCGACTATTTTAATATTTGTAGAAAAAATAATAATTTATGTAAAATAAAAAGACATGATATTGAAAAAAAAAAGTATTTTCATTTTTTAAAATGAAATTTAAGTTAACAATAAATATTTACAAGGTTCTATAATATTAAGGTTTACAAAAAAAATATTTACAAGGTTCTTACTTCTCCATTAAATGGATTATAAGTTATAATTTAGTCATGAAATATCAAACAATAAACTGAAATGGAAGCTGGAAACGCTTCGTCGGTTTCCATTTAAATCCCGAGGTTATCAGTTGGCGTTTTTACGTTGTCGATTTGTCTGCTCATTTCAACAATTATAATCGGACAAAGATTTTTGAAATCAGATCTGGACAATAGAGATGTAACATTGCCATGTCCATAGTAAGATTTTTGAAACTGTATATGCGCGGTATAATTTAGCAATCTTATTCTTGATAAAGTCGCTTTGGAAATCTTCATAGGGGAATACTTCGGCATTACAAATTGTAAAAAACAATTACCTATTTTTTTTAAGGATACAAATAATATCCCATGTCAACCAACTATAACATTTATTATGAATACTCAACAAAGCAATATAAATGAAGTAAATATATTTAGAAACAATAAATAATTATTAAATAATTTTTAAAAAACTTAAGAGCTCATATAAAAATAAATCTCCCTTTTTTAAAGATGGATGAAATAACACCAACAAAAAAACAGAAAATCATTAATTTGTATACGTATACTTGTGACTAATGTACAAATTAATATTGTCATCAAAAAAATTTAATTGAACACAAAAAAGTTGCTCATCCAATTGCTCCAGCAATTGAAATCATAGTTCAGTGCGCCATGTGTTTATTTACTGCCACATACAAAAATATGAATATACACCATGAAAAAGATCATAATATTTTACAAAATGTAAATTGTTTGGAATTGGAAAGCATTGATGATTTTAACAATTGGAAACGTGATATTGAACTATCCACTCAGTCATTGTATGTCATAAACTTTGGTTCCTCTGTAAAAGGAAATCAAATTTATAGTTATTACAAATGCCACAGAAGTGGCTTCTATAATTCAATTAGTACAGGCCAACGGCATTTAAAAACACAGGGTTCTAACAAAATAAATGGGTACTGTCCAGCAGGTATTAATGTTATAGAGTCAAATGTAACCAAAAAATACCGCTAAATTTAATGGCAATCATATAGGTCATGAAAATTAAATAGGACACTTGCCTTTAAATAAATATATCGGAGGTGATATAGCATCTAAAATATTACAAAACATTCCGTTTGAAAGAATTTTTGATGAAATTCGTGATAATATTGCCAACAATCATTTAGAAAGAACTCATTTACTAACTTAGAAAGATTTGTATAATATTGAAGCATCATATAATCTTAATGATGAGGCAGTACATCATTCTGATGATGCTACAAGTGTTGGAGCATGGGTGGAAAAACTAAAATCCGATGACAAATTAAGCCTTGTTTATTAAAAGTCACAAGGTCAAATTGACACTAATCATATACAACTAAAAGAAGATGACTTTTTTTTGCTCATACTGAATGATTATCAAAAATCCATGTTAAGCAAATTTGGATATGATGTTATTTGTATTGATGAAATGCATGGGATGAATTCATATCATTTTAATTTGACAACAATCATGGTTCTTAATAATTTAAGAGAAGGATTTCCACGCTGTTTTATGATAAGTAATAGAGTTGATGAAGTGGTCTTGAGAATATTTTTTTCTAAGATAATAATATGATAATATTTGACAATTGAAATAAACAAAATTATCTTCAGTCTATTGCGTCCATATCGAATGGCCAAAGAGAAACTAATTTATTAGCAATAGTCCAACGATCAAGCTATAATGATCAGAAGTTTATACAAGAAGCTCATATTAGATAAAACTGATTACGAAAACCGTGAACCCATTAAGAATTGCATTCTTCCTTGTTGTAACAATGATAGATGTTTGTGTGCAATTCAAAATACATTTAAGGGAAGATTAAACATTATAAGAACACATGTTAAGAAATTATGATTTTTTTCTAGCAGTACCAATAATTTAATACATAGGATATACATGAAGTTTCCTCCCCAACTTTACCACATTCGTTGATACAGTTCTTGTTGTAGAGAAACCTGTAACTAATGATCCTGTTATCAAAAATAAACAGTCATCGTTAGAAACACCATTGTCTGCAGACGAAACTTTTCAATTTACTGCTGAAGGGGCCATTTCAAATTTGTCGATAGACAATTTATTACTGTGTCTGGAACTAATTTTTACTAAGGATCTCATAGATAAAAATTATCTTAAGATCTCAATGACTGGTGAGTTGCAAGAACTTACGAAACGAGAACATATTCCGAAACGGATCAAATCCAAGAAAAATAACATATTCCGGTGGCTGATCAACTCCGAGGAGAAGGACATATTGCATGACTCTTCGATGCGTTTAAGGAAGTTTCAAGATACATAGATGTATTCTCCACAAGTACAGCACGCGTAAGGTTACATATAAAAAAAAAGCCTAGAGGACTTCATGATTAAAGAACAGGAAACGTTAGATAAGGAGAGAAATTTTATTGATTTTTCTGATTTTTTATGATAAGCACATTTATCATAAAGTGGTAGGTTTTTCGTTTTTCTAAAAATATCTAAAGGCCGAGGTTAGGTTAGAAAGGTGACTTGTTAAATTCACACGATAAGCTTCCAAAAATTAGTTTACGCGATGCCACAGCTTGTGTTTCTCATTCTACACTGAATATATTTATAAATATAAAATACATAGTTGACAAATATCGGTCGCTCCTGCAAATGCGTACACCGAGAAAAATCAGTTGCCGGTCTTGCCGATCAAAAAAGCAATCGAGAAAAACAAGTCATTAGTTGTAAAATCAGTTGTAAATTATGAAAGAAATTAATTATTTGATCAGCTAAAAATATTAAGATAAATTAAAGAAGAAAATTCAATAATAGGTATGTCAATATTACTCACGTTAGGTTATATGTATATATTATACCGTTTGGTCGAGGATTTTGGTAACTGTTAATACTTCATTGTCATTGTTTGCTCATTAGCACATTTTAGAGTCCACTCTCGCATACGAAGCACATCCGCCAACTTATTAGTATTTTGTCCATTATCGGACAGACCATCCATAAGTAGAAAATAGATACACTTCATGGTCTTCAAAAGACATATGATTTTTAACCACATGTCCTCGGACCCCTTTAGTCTTGATTATTTCCTCGCCATCCATAATATAAGCGTATGATTTTGCCTTCAATGCACAGAACTCGCTAATTAGACGCCCATGAAACCGGAGAATAGACCAGGTACCTAAATGAAAGGTCTTCAATTGAATTCACATTGCATAGTATATGTCACCATCTTGAAAATGACTGTAAAAACCCAATTTTGTCTAGCACTATTTCATCTTCTATACGCGCATATTAACACCGCTTGCCAAACTCAGAAATTTAGTTCTACTATGTATATAGTGTTGTCAGCTTAAAATATTAAGATAAATATAAGAATGAATAAAATATAACAGAAGCACAAGAGAAGCTTTTAACTAATGATTCAATTATCACAAATAATCGGTCTTCATCGGAAACACCATTGTCTGCAGACGAAACTTTTCAATCCACCGCTGAAGAGGCCATATCAAATTCTTCAATAGACGATTTAACACTGTTTCCGGACCTTACTTTTTAATAACGATCTCATGGATAAAAATTATCTACAGGTTTCAATGACTGGTGGGTTGAAAGAACTAACGAGGTTAACCTGTGTTTATGCATACCTTACAGAATCGATTTACAGACCGTTACCGAGGGAAGAAAAACAGAAATAAGATAATATTACAGTATTAAATAAAAAGATACGCCCATTATACAAAAAAAAGAACCAAACCTAGTAAAAATAGTGTAGTTGAGAAATTACACAATAAAAACACATCGCATTCTTGGAAAGTAAAAACATCCAACAAATTGGAAAAACCACGATATGTTATCATCGGATTTCAGACTGATAGGAAAAACAGCTCGAGCAAAGTAACCTCATTTATCGATCATTGTAAAATTAAAAACTTGAAGGTTTATTTAAACGCCGAAGTATTCCCGTATGAAGATTTCCAAAGCGGCTTTACCAAGAATAAGATTGCTAAATTATACCACGCATATACAGAGTTTCAAAAATCTTACTATGGACATGGCAATGTTACATCTCTATTGTCCAGATCTAATTTCAAAAATCTTTGTCCGATTATAATTGTTGACATGAGCAGACAAATCGACGACGTAAAAACGCCAACTGATAACCTCGGGATTTAAACGGAAACCGACGAAACGTTTCCAGCTTCCACTTCAGTTTATTGTTTGATATTTCATGACCAAATTATAACTTATAATCCATTTAATGGAGAAGTAAGAACCTTGTAAATATTCTTTTTGTAAACCTTAATATTATAGAACCTTGTAAATATTTATTGTTAACTCAAATTTTATTTTAAAAAATGAAAATACTTTTTTTTTTCAATATCATGTCTTTTTATTTTACATAAATTATTATTTTTTCTACAAATATTAAAATAGTCGACGCTTTACTTTACGCAATGGCGTTGGGCGTCCGGTATAAGTTGATTTTTGATCTCTGTGTATTGAGAAAATCTGGCCCATCATTTTTGTCGAATGACTGCAATAGACTTTGACTTTCATCGGATGACCATGGACAATCAGCCTATTTATGCTAATCAACTCAAAATGTACGCAGCCAAAGAACAAGCCGAACTTTGGGAGATTCGTAGGAAAGTGAAATGGTCCACGAACACCCGATGAAAGTCAAAGACTACTGCTGTCGTTCGACAAAAATGACGGGCCAGATTTTTTCAATAAAGAGATCAAAATCAACTTTAGCCGTACACCCAACGCCATTGCGTAAAGTAAAGCGTCGACTATTTTAATATTTGTAGAAAAAATAATAATTTATGTAAAATAAAAAGACATGATATTGAAAAAAAAAAGTATTTTCATTTTTTAAAATGAAATTTAAGTTAACAATAAATATTTACAAGGTTCTATAATATTAAGGTTTACAAAAAAAATATTTACAAGGTTCTTACTTCTCCATTAAATGGATTATAAGTTATAATTTAGTCATGAAATATCAAACAATAAACTGAAATGGAAGCTGGAAACGCTTCGTCGGTTTCCATTTAAATCCCGAGGTTATCAGTTGGCGTTTTTACGTTGTCGATTTGTCTGCTCATTTCAACAATTATAATCGGACAAAGATTTTTGAAATCAGATCTGGACAATAGAGATGTAACATTGCCATGTCCATAGTAAGATTTTTGAAACTGTATATGCGCGGTATAATTTAGCAATCTTATTCTTGATAAAGTCGCTTTGGAAATCTTCATAGGGGAATACTTCGGCATTACAAATTGTAAAAAACAATTACCTATTTTTTTTAAGGATACAAATAATATCCCATGTCAACCAACTATAACATTTATTATGAATACTCAACAAAGCAATATAAATGAAGTAAATATATTTAGAAACAATAAATAATTATTAAATAATTTTTAAAAAACTTAAGAGCTCATATAAAAATAAATCTCCCTTTTTTAAAGATGGATGAAATAACACCAACAAAAAAACAGAAAATCATTAATTTGTATACGTATACTTGTGACTAATGTACAAATTAATATTGTCATCAAAAAAATTTAATTGAACACAACAAAGTTGCTCATCCAATTGCTCCAGCAATTGAAATCATAGTTCAGTGCGCCATGTGTTTATTTACTGCCACATACAAAAATATGAATATACACCATGAAAAAGATCATAATATTTTACAAAATGTAAATTGTTTGGAATTGGAAAGCATTGATGATTTTAACAATTGGAAACGTGATATTGAACTATCCACTCAGTCATTGTATGTCATAAACTTTGGTTCCTCTGTAAAAGGAAATCAAATTTATAGTTATTACAAATGCCACAGAAGTGGCTTCTATAATTCAATTAGTACAGGCCAACGGCATTTAAAAACACAGGGTTCTAACAAAATAAATGGGTACTGTCCAGCAGGTATTAATGTTATAGAGTCAAATGTAACCAAAAAATACCGCTAAATTTAATGGCAATCATATAGGTCATGAAAATTAAATAGGACACTTGCCTTTAAATAAATATATCGGAGGTGATATAGCATCTAAAATATTACAAAACATTCCGTTTGAAAGAATTTTTGATGAAATTCGTGATAATATTGCCAACAATCATTTAGAAAGAACTCATTTACTAACTTAGAAAGATTTGTATAATATTGAAGCATCATATAATCTTAATAATGAGGCAGTACATCATTCTGATGATGCTACAAGTGTTGGAGCATGGGTGGAAAAACTAAAATCCGATGACAAATTAAGCCTTGTTTATTAAAAGTCACAAGGTCAAATTGACACTAATCATATACAACTAAAAGAAGATGACTTTTTTTTGCTCATACTGAATGATTATCAAAAATCCATGTTAAGCAAATTTGGATATGATGTTATTTGTATTGATGAAATGCATGGGATGAATTCATATCATTTTAATTTGACAACAATCATGGTTCTTAATAATTTAAGAGAAGGATTTCCACGCTGTTTTATGATAAGTAATAGAGTTGATGAAGTGGTCTTGAGAATATTTTTTTCTAAGATAATAATATGATAATATTTGACAATTGAAATAAACAAAATTATCTTCAGTCTATTGCGTCCATATCGAATGGCCAAAGAGAAACTAATTTATTAGCAATAGTCCAACGATCAAGCTATAATGATCAGAAGTTTATACAAGAAGCTCATATTAGATAAAACTGATTACGAAAACCGTGAACCCATTAAGAATTGCATTCTTCCTTGTTGTAACAATGATAGATGTTTGTGTGCAATTCAAAATACATTTAAGGGAAGATTAAACATTATAAGAACACATGTTAAGAAATTATGATTTTTTTCTAGCAGTACCAATAATTTAATACATAGGATATACATGAAGTTTCCTCCCCAACTTTACCACATTCGTTGATACAGTTCTTGTTGTAGAGAAACCTGTAACTAATGATCCTGTTATCAAAAATAAACAGTCATCGTTAGAAACACCATTGTCTGCAGACGAAACTTTTCAATTTACTGCTGAAGGGGCCATTTCAAATTTGTCGATAGACAATTTATTACTGTGTCTGGAA
Organism: Rhopalosiphum padi; assembly: GCF_020882245.1. Lineage (NCBI taxonomy): Eukaryota > Metazoa > Arthropoda > Insecta > Hemiptera > Aphididae > Rhopalosiphum > Rhopalosiphum padi. The sequence continues at coordinate 89,203,828 of NC_083597.1, forward strand.
CTAATTTTTACTAAGGATCTCATAGATAAAAATTATCTTAAGATCTCAATGACTGGTGAGTTGCAAGAACTTACGAAACGAGAACATATTCCGAAACGGATCAAATCCAAGAAAAATAACATATTCCGGTGGCTGATCAACTCCGAGGAGAAGGACATATTGCATGACTCTTCGATGCGTTTAAGGAAGTTTCAAGATACATAGATGTATTCTCCACAAGTACAGCACGCGTAAGGTTACATATAAAAAAAAAGCCTAGAGGACTTCATGATTAAAGAACAGGAAACGTTAGATAAGGAGAGAAATTTTATTGATTTTTCTGATTTTTTATGATAAGCACATTTATCATAAAGTGGTAGGTTTTTCGTTTTTCTAAAAATATCTAAAGGCCGAGGTTAGGTTAGAAAGGTGACTTGTTAAATTCACACGATAAGCTTCCAAAAATTAGTTTACGCGATGCCACAGCTTGTGTTTCTCATTCTACACTGAATATATTTATAAATATAAAATACATAGTTGACAAATATCGGTCGCTCCTGCAAATGCGTACACCGAGAAAAATCAGTTGCCGGTCTTGCCGATCAAAAAAGCAATCGAGAAAAACAAGTCATTAGTTGTAAAATCAGTTGTAAATTATGAAAGAAATTAATTATTTGATCAGCTAAAAATATTAAGATAAATTAAAGAAGAAAATTCAATAATAGGTATGTCAATATTACTCACGTTAGGTTATATGTATATATTATACCGTTTGGTCGAGGATTTTGGTAACTGTTAATACTTCATTGTCATTGTTTGCTCATTAGCACATTTTAGAGTCCACTCTCGCATACGAAGCACATCCGCCAACTTATTAGTATTTTGTCCATTATCGGACAGACCATCCATAAGTAGAAAATAGATACACTTCATGGTCTTCAAAAGACATATGATTTTTAACCACATGTCCTCGGACCCCTTTAGTCTTGATTATTTCCTCGCCATCCATAATATAAGCGTATGATTTTGCCTTCAATGCACAGAACTCGCTAATTAGACGCCCATGAAACCGGAGAATAGACCAGGTACCTAAATGAAAGGTCTTCAATTGAATTCACATTGCATAGTATATGTCACCATCTTGCAAATGACTGTAAAAACCCAATTTTGTCTAGCACTATTTCATCTTCTATACGCGCATATTAACACCGCTTGCCAAACTCAGAAATTTAGTTCTACTATGTATATAGTGTTGTCAGCTTAAAATATTAAGATAAATATAAGAATGAATAAAATATAACAGAAGCACAAGAGAAGCTTTTAACTAATGATTCAATTATCACAAATAATCGGTCATCATCGGAAACACCATTGTCTGCAGACGAAACTTTTCAATCCACCGCTGAAGAGGCCATATCAAATTCTTCAATAGACGATTTAACACTGTTTCCGGACCTTACTTTTTAATAACGATCTCATGGATAAAAATTATCTACAGGTTTCAATGACTGGTGGGTTGAAAGAACTAACGAGGTTAACCTGTGTTTATGCATACCTTACAGAATCGATTTACAGACCGTTACCGAGGGAAGAAAAACAGAAATAAGATAATATTACAGTATTAAATAAAAAGATACGCCCATTATACAAAAAAAAGAACCAAACCTAGTAAAAATAGTGTAGTTGAGAAATTACACAATAAAAACACATCGCATTCTTGGAAAGTAAAAACATCCAACAAATTGGAAAAACCACGATATGTTATCATCGGATTTCAGACTGATAGGAAAAACAGCTCGAGCAAAGTAACCTCATTTATCGATCATTGTAAAATTAAAAACTTGAAGGTTTATTTAAACGCCGAAGTATTCCCGTATGAAGATTTCCAAAGCGGCTTTACCAAGAATAAGATTGCTAAATTATACCACGCATATACAGAGTTTCAAAAATCTTACTATGGACATGGCAATGTTACATCTCTATTGTCCAGATCTAATTTCAAAAATCTTTGTCCGATTATAATTGTTGACATGAGCAGACAAATCGACGACGTAAAAACGCCAACTGATAACCTCGGGATTTAAACGGAAACCGACGAAACGTTTCCAGCTTCCACTTCAGTTTATTGTTTGATATTTCATGACCAAATTATAACTTATAATCCATTTAATGGAGAAGTAAGAACCTTGTAAATATTCTTTTTGTAAACCTTAATATTATAGAACCTTGTAAATATTTATTGTTAACTCAAATTTTATTTTAAAAAATGAAAATACTTTTTTTTTTCAATATCATGTCTTTTTATTTTACATAAATTATTATTTTTTCTACAAATATTAAAATAGTCGACGCTTTACTTTACGCAATGGCGTTGGGCGTCCGGTATAAGTTGATTTTTGATCTCTGTGTATTGAGAAAATCTGGCCCATCATTTTTGTCGAATGACTGCAATAGACTTTGACTTTCATCGGATGACCATGGACAATCAGCCTATTTATGCTAATCAACTCAAAATGTACGCAGCCAAAGAACAAGCCGAACTTTGGGAGATTCGTAGGAAAGTGAAATGGTCCACGAACACCCGATGAAAGTCAAAGACTACTGCTGTCGTTCGACAAAAATGACGGGCCAGATTTTTTCAATAAAGAGATCAAAATCAACTTTAGCCGTACACCCAACGCCATTGCGTAAAGTAAAGCGTCGACTATTTTAATATTTGTAGAAAAAATAATAATTTATGTAAAATAAAAAGACATGATATTGAAAAAAAAAAGTATTTTCATTTTTTAAAATGAAATTTAAGTTAACAATAAATATTTACAAGGTTCTATAATATTAAGGTTTACAAAAAAAATATTTACAAGGTTCTTACTTCTCCATTAAATGGATTATAAGTTATAATTTAGTCATGAAATATCAAACAATAAACTGAAATGGAAGCTGGAAACGCTTCGTCGGTTTCCATTTAAATCCCGAGGTTATCAGTTGGCGTTTTTACGTTGTCGATTTGTCTGCTCATTTCAACAATTATAATCGGACAAAGATTTTTGAAATCAGATCTGGACAATAGAGATGTAACATTGCCATGTCCATAGTAAGATTTTTGAAACTGTATATGCGCGGTATAATTTAGCAATCTTATTCTTGATAAAGTCGCTTTGGAAATCTTCATAGGGGAATACTTCGGCATTACAAATTGTAAAAAACAATTACCTATTTTTTTTAAGGATACAAATAATATCCCATGTCAACCAACTATAACATTTATTATGAATACTCAACAAAGCAATATAAATGAAGTAAATATATTTAGAAACAATAAATAATTATTAAATAATTTTTAAAAAACTTAAGAGCTCATATAAAAATAAATCTCCCTTTTTTAAAGATGGATGAAATAACACCAACAAAAAAACAGAAAATCATTAATTTGTATACGTATACTTGTGACTAATGTACAAATTAATATTGTCATCAAAAAAATTTAATTGAACACAAAAAAGTTGCTCATCCAATTGCTCCAGCAATTGAAATCATAGTTCAGTGCGCCATGTGTTTATTTACTGCCACATACAAAAATATGAATATACACCATGAAAAAGATCATAATATTTTACAAAATGTAAATTGTTTGGAATTGGAAAGCATTGATGATTTTAACAATTGGAAACGTGATATTGAACTATC